>NC_139775.1:1200000-2400000 GCF_965231275.1 Zosterops lateralis
ATCGATTCTCCAGCTCTCGTAACAGAGCCAGTCCTGCCTGGGTGTGTAACACCAGGCCTGTTTGTCTCCTAAATTTAGCTTTTCCAGCGTGTTGGCACTGCTGTGAGCCACATAACAAGCTCCAAAACTGGGTCGCACCCTCCGGCGTGCTGGCTGGAGTGGCACAATTAAGAACACTGTCACCTCGAGGGAGAGCCGTGTCCTTCGTCCCAGCACTGCTCCCCACAGCCTCACAACTGGAGGTGGTGGTGTTTTCATCCAAATCCTCTTGAAGAAGCTGTGCAATATATTTTTATGATGTCCCTGCAGGCTGAGCTGTGTGTGGTGGGGGTGTTGTGGAGCCCAGTCTGGCCAGGCAGCTGTGGGCTGAGATGCTTTGTCTGTGTGTCGAGCTGGGCACAGTCTCAGAGCTCTGGGTGAGGTGGTGACAGTCATTCCAGCAGCTGCCCACCCACCGTGCACAGGTACCTGCCAAGACAGGCCGTGCTTGGGAAACTGAGCCATTTCTGTGCCTGTTCCTGGAGTGAATTTGGGATCCAGCTGGTGTGCGACATGCCTGCTCAGCATTTCTCAAAACCAAGGTCAGAATCTGCCTCTCACCTCACAGCTGACCCGACAAGCAACCTTCTTTTTTTAGCATCTGCAGAATGCTTCTCTGAAAACCCAGGGTCTTTGTTGTATATACTGGACTTCTCTTGTTTAGTTATTTAAAAATAAACTGCAGGCTGCTGGCAGCCCTGCTGGAGTAAGTCAGCACACACACAAAAGATGGGGAAAAAAAAATAAATTTAAGCCAACAGTCTTGTTTCCATATGGATCAGAGGATTATCTGTAGACCCTAGAAATCTGGAAAAGGCCCTTTCTTCTCCATCCAACTCCATCCCTCACCTGCCATCCTGCTGCTAAGCCTTCTCACGTGCTGATGAGGTGCTGCTCATGAAATGGCAAGTCTGTGACCACCTGCGTCTCATGTGACAAGGGAAAAGGTGCAGCTGGAAGCAAAAAAGAAAGTGGTTTTATCTATGTAGACTGGGAGGTGTGGAAGAGGCAGGAGCCTGCGTGGCCCTGGGCTTTGGCAGTGTTTGTGCATAGCCTGGGGACTGGGAGCTGCTGGAGCCCCGAGGGAAGACTGCCACCCCTGGAATGTCAGTGCTCCAGGGGCTGGGCAGGGACCTGCCACAGTCACAGACATGAGCCGGGTGTATTCCAGCTGTGCCATGGCACGGACTGTTTAGCAGAAGCCTGCCCAGTTCCCAGAAGGATGGGGTCTCTTAAAATAGGCTGTTTTTATGAATAAATGCTGACACACAGTGTGCTGGGTGCTTTTGGGAGGTTATTTCCTGGAAGTCTTGCTGCTGAGCTTCCATCATGATGCAGTTGCACCTTCTGCATGTCTGGAGACTCATGGTGGGGAGGGAGGCCTTGGGGTTTCATGGTGGGGGTGCTGACTCTGGCTTGTGGCAGGCTGGTGGCACCTCAAAGAAAATGCAACCTCATTTTCCCTATTTTTTCCTCCTGAATGAACTCCAAGGGGGCACATCTCAGTGCCAGTTGCTCACATGGCAGCAGCAAATGGGTGGGAAAGTAGATTAGCAAATCACTAAAGCAAAACCCTCCATGTGTTTTCCACCTCTATAATAACCTCACTGACATGTGCAACTAGAAATGGTTCTTGGCAGGAACATCCCTGCTCTCCTGACTGTGGCACCAGATCCTTCAGCAGCCTGATCCCGGCAGTGTTTGTTGGACATTGGTTCCTTGTAAATATTAGGAGCCTCATCTTAGTTAAAACAAACAGGTATGTGCAACCTCCCAGGCTCCCTGCCTGCTTCTGCCCCCTTACATTCCCCTTCCTGAAGGATCCTGACAAAAGTTTAAAAACCCTGTACCCAAACCCAGGGGAAAACAGTTGATTTTTGGAAGCTGGTGTTTATGTGTTTTGTTGATGGAGGACATGAGCTGTGGACACAAGAGTGTGCCTGGGTTGGTTGATATGTGGCAGAGGGATGGAAGCAGCAGTGCACTGACTGTACAGAACAAGGGGTTTTGATTTTGGAGGGTGATCCCAATACAGGGAAAGGGCTGTGGAGCCACTGCCTGAATTTTTTCCTTTTCCCTACCAAGCCATCTGAACTTCTGTACTTGCTCCTATGCAGGAATGAGGGGCAACTTTTTTTGGAAGTTAAAAATTTGGTTTCCAGAAAAGCTGGAAGCCCCAGGCTTTTACACCTGCACACAGCTTCATCAAACTGCCCTGCTCATCCAGTGGATTTTGAGGTCAAGGAGAGGAAGACTGGTGGGAACTGTTGATTTTCCCATGTGTCATTGAAACCATGAACCTCTGTGGAGAAGTACAAACTCACCTGGATTGGACAATATCTTACTTGGTTTTTTTCTTTGTGAAACCTTTTTTTGTTCCCTCTTTTTACTCCTCCAGATCAAGGATGATGCAGCCGTGGGCTCATTCTGCAGGTCTGCATGTGCAAGCTCTGCTTTGTCTGGCTGAAGGGCTTTCACTTGCTATCTGTGTAGGCACATTTTTGGTGTGATCCTTTTTTATACTTTGGGGAAGAAAAAGGCTATGAACAGCTCACAGCCCTGAAGAGGGTAAAATGGAGATGGCTTTAGCAATTTTCTGTGCTTTTGGCTGTTGCGGGGAAGCCTGACCATCAGGGCTCCCAGAACACCTTCGTCACCTCCTTTGTGTGGCGGGAGGTTTGCTCATTATCTGGTTTCTGCTTCACTTATAAAAGAAGCTGTAATTGTAGGAGCTCCTTGCCATAAAAGCACAAAGACATTTTCTGTGAAGGAAAGTGTACATGCAGCTTTTATGATCCTTTACAGTACTTCTTCTGCCCACTTTTCTTGCCTTCTGCCCTTTGTCCAACATCATCTCTATGCCTGCCTGCTGCTCAGCATGACCACCTCTGGCTTGAACATCTTTTTTGCACCTTTTAGATAGAAAAAGTTGGTCATCCTCTTAGTCAGTCTTGTTGAGGGAAGAGAAGACAGACCACAAATCCCACCATGTACTCAGGTGTTTCAAATCCTGCCTCTTCCGTCTCCAGAGCTGTCAGCCCAATAGCAGATGCTCAACCTGCGTCATCCCAGGTGGGGTTTTGGACTGGGAAGGAAAACCTTGTCCATCTGTCTGTGACTGAGGTGTCCATCTGTAACAGGAAGTAATACCAAATCTGATCATTTTGAGGCGTGCATGCCTGTTCCTATAAAAAACAGAATGACCTCAGATGAGATACTGTATTTTTAACTCTGAAGCATTCCTACTTAGTGCCCTTTCCTGTTTATTTTTACCAGGACATTGTTGTAATGACTGCAGACTTACTCATTTCATTCCCGAGGCTGGAGAGCAGCATTGAATTAGTTTCATTTCGAGATTTTGTCATACAATCATTTTCCAGGGAATGATGTGCTCAGAAGCCAAAGTGAGTGCATTGCCCAATGGAGGAGCATTACCTTTCTTCCTGTATCCATTAAGCTTTGGTCACTGGTGCGGATGTGAGTAGATCCATATCTGGAAGGACTTTCTCAGCCTCCCTCCTCCACCTCTCTGCAGGCCTATAGTAGAAATTTGTGGAGTGAAGGGCTGTAAGAATCTTTGAGCACTGGATGGAGGGCTAGTATCTGTATCCCAGCATTAGGCTTTAGGGCTGCAGGAGGGGGAAGGAGCTGCCCTGGGATGCAGATCACAGGATCTGAGGATGACTGAGTGTTCACTTGGCTTTCAGGTTACTTTTCTTGCATTGCACAGATGAACAAATACCATGGGGCACATGGTTACACCCATCCACACCCAGAGGAACCTCAGTGCTGACACCAACAAGGCTGAGGGGTCCCATGGTTGTGTTTAACCCTTCAGGCTGTTATTACTTGTTGTGCCCGTGTGTTGAACATCTCATCCCTAGGCAGAGGGGAACAGAGCCCTCCTTACATAAAGATCACATTGTCCCTCTCTATTGTTGCTGCCACGACAGCAGCATCACAAACACGCGTGTCCTCAGTGGGAAATGTTCCCAGGGGAGGATTAACACAGAGCCTGCAACATGATCTGTCCAGCTGGAAGAGGACAGGAGCCCCTTCCAGACGAAATCAGTGCTTTGCTGAGCATGGCCAGTGCAACCAGTACCTCTATTCCAGCAACCTCTCACTCTCCTGTGAAAGAGTATTGGATTTCTCTTGCATTTTGTGCTCTCTGAGGTGGATTTATTTCCCCCCCCGCCTTCTCTGTCCCCCTCCCATCACAGCTCCTGGGGGAACGGTGAGCAAGTACACGCTGTCCAGAGGAGGGGTGTGTTGGGACTCCTTATTAGCAGACTTATTCCAGAGAATTAAACCCTAATTCCACAAAAGGGCATCAAGAGAGGGGCTGCAGCTGTGGGAGAACCTGAATCGGCTCTGTGTGTTGTTTGCAAATAGCACAAGAAGTCCTGGTCTAAGCCTGCTCCTCCTGGTCACTGGGGTATTGTGACCAAAAGAGTAATTGTTGTGTTTCTTTTTCTATTTAAAACAAAAATTACAAAGTTGTGTACAAGGAAACCATCCATGGCTCCTCTACCATGCTGTCACTTGTGCCTCCACTTATTTTTGATTTCGGGCAGAGCTTTAAAATGTTCCTATTCCTTTTCCACTTCATCTTTTTACCACCCTGCTGCAAAGTGTTCCTCTGCGGTGCCTGTCATTGTTTCTCCCTGAATTAATTGTTGTGTGTAATTGTGACCTGCCGCAGGACGCTGCCTTGCTCTATTAGAGAGAGGTCTAATGAAGAACATTGGGTACCATATGACAGGAGAGCAAGGCTCAGCTCTCCAGGACGTGTACTTGCTGTACTGTTACTGCCAGCCCGAGCAGAAATGGTGTTTTTGTCTCTCATCACTCACTGGCTAATGATTGTAATTTTCACTTGCTGAGAAACTCTGGATATTATGGACTTCATTAACAGATACATGAGATGCTACCAGACCTGCTTTAGGGGGAGGGAGGAAGAAAACAACCCCTGCGTGGAGGCAATTTTGTTATTTATCTGTAGCAGTAGAAAGGATGCAGAATTAGTGTGGGATTCGGCAGCGTGGCTAATGAGCTGGGCTGAGCTGGAATCCAAGCAAACCTATTAACGAGAACAAACTGAAAAGATGATGCCCAGGTCGGGAAACCTTCACATCAAACACAGGATCCAGGCAGTGCTGGGATGGCTCAGCTGCTTTGTCTTCCTCCATGTGGGGCCGGGTGCTTTTGTGCTGCTGTGTTTGTGTCTCGAGAGGCTGCTGCTTGCTGTCACCCTCAGCCTTTCTGCATCCCTTTCTCTCCTGCCAGCTCCTTCTTACTCATACATTGGGTGAATTGGAGCCTCTGATTTAATCTTTAAGACAACAGAACCAGAGTATTTTCACTCCCATGGGCCAATCCTTGAGTAATTGCCTGAATTGAAATATTGCAGCACAGCATCCAGTCCCAGTTTTTGGTTGCAGGCAGTGTGACATCTGCAGGTTGGGCTGGCTGGGGACACTGGCTGCTCACAGTAGTACCTGAACCTGTATCTGCAATTAAATACAGGTCATACAGGAGAGAAAGAAACATCTGATTTAGCTGACATCTCCAGTATAGCTTTACACATTCTCTTTGCAATGAATCAGAGGCTGCAGGTAATGTCAGTTGTTAGGTGACCTCAATCTCCTTTTACCTGGAGCCCGCGAAGGCTTGTTTCAGTTCAGGAACAGGATTTTTCTTACATAGCATCTGCTGGCTGCAGATTGGCCATTTTCACTCCACCTAGAATAACTGTTTTTTAATCAGGCTGACCTTATTTGCAACAGCCATAACAAGTGGAACTAGAGGTTTGCAGCAGCCTTGGAAAGCTTTGAAGAGCAGAATAGATGCTTTGTGACACAGATAAAGCTTTATCCCCACATTTAAAACCAAACCCAAGGCGCTGAAGCAAATTCAGAGGGACTTGACCTCAGCACTGTTATCCATTGGGATCCAGGGCCTCACTTGGAAATAACTCCACTGAAGGGAGGTGCGAAAAAGTAAAAGGAGAGTCTTAACAAAAAAAAAAAAAAAAAAAAAAAAGAGAGAGATGTTTAGATGTTTATCTTGTAACGTGGAATTTGTACTGAGTGCTTGCTGACAGTGTGGTGCAGCAAAGAGCTTGTCTTCCTAAATCTGTGCCAGTTCAAACATCGTCAGTGCTATTGTTGGATCGCTTTGTTTGAAAATGGGTCTGTTGGGTAGACGGCCTGGTTCGGTGAAAGCAGCTGTTTAGAACACTTCAGGCACTTCCTCAGCTTTGCTTTATTTAGGGCTGCATGAGTACCAGCAACAGGAAAAAAAGCCATGCAAATACAGGATGTGAGATGGGCAAAATGTTCTCAGTCACTCAAGAGACTGGCGCACACACCTTTGCTTCTGGTTTGTTTATGAAAGTGCCTGCTATGGGCTGCCTGTTCCAAATCTGTTTGCCCCAAGGAAAACACTCTGAGCTTCAGAGAAACGTGTGAAAATACAAGGCTTGTGGTTTTCTGGATGGGAACTGTTTGCAGTGGGAAGCTGAGTGTGGGCCAAGTCATCTGGGCATGGAAGATGAAAAGAAATCCAGCAAAATGCTTCACTGTCCTGCTCACGAGATGCTGCTCATCTGGCAGCACTTACCTTCCCTCTGAGCTCCAGCAGAGCCCCACATATTTGTGTAGGGGCAGTTTCTGCCTTTCCCTAATCTCAGGAGATTATTTTATTTGGTTGCATTCATGGTTTAGAAGAGCTGTATGTGTCCCAGCTGCTCCCATTCCCCCATGCAGCCTTCCCACTGTTGGGCCATCTCTTCCACATCCCAGGCTGGGACTGGAAAGCTCCTTCCCCATCCCCTGCTGCACTCTGGAGAAATCATTATTTCACAAATTGTTTTTCCATGGGATTTGCTGGCTGGGAAAGTCGGGTTGGGCTGTGCAGCCTAATTCCCTGTGGCAGGAATGCATCGCCCTTCCCCTTCACTCTCGGGGAGCTGCTCATAAGGGCTCCCCATGCCCACTCTCAGAATTAATTAACACAGCTTGTCCTGGGTTATTGAAATCACCTGCCTTCAGCTTCCAGCTCTTTGGACATAAATCATGAGCTCTTTGATTTCAGGAGAAACTGTTCAGATCTTGTGTTGGAAATTGCTAGCAAATACAGCCCATATTCTGTGTCATTTTTGTTTTTATTGAAGAGGAGAGGATGTGGCTCATGGAACATTGATGGACCCAGGCTGCCTTGGCGTACACTAAGCAAGGGCTTGTTTTCATTGCAGCCAGCTAATGAGATCCTACTTTGACAAATCACATAAACACTATTAGAGAAATGAATTTTTTTATCTCACTCTTTATCATGAGTGGATTCAAGGTAAAGGCTCGTATGGAGGTAATCTGGAGGGATAACTCTGAGGTAAAGCGTACCTAGTCTTTATGAAACCCTTATCTGTTTACCTGCAGGCTTGTTTTACCTTCAAGGCTGTTAGCTGAGGTGACCTGTGCCATTTCAGTCCAATTACTTTCACTAGGCATGGGTGCAGGGAGGGTTGTTTCTTAGGCTAAATGTGGTGGAGGCAGGCTGGGTTGCTTTAATATCCTTCCACTTCTAAAGAAGTGGAATCGCTTTACTCTTCTCCCTGTGTCAGAGTGCTCAGACTGGACCCTGTTGACCTCCTCACTGGCAGCATTCATGAGGAAAGAGTCACTAGAAGCGGCACTCCAGCTTCTGTTTCATCCTCTTAACTTGCTGGTTTGGGTGATGGGCACTGTAGGCAGTGAGGGTTTGTCATGCTGTCTCATTTCACTGCAGCTTTTTGGTTTTGGAGAGCAGCCCACCCTGCTCTCTGCTTCCAGGTAGTTCTCTTCTTTGGCATTTGTATGTTCTCCATTGTTTGAAGCCCTTTGTGTGTTCGAAACCCCATGTTCCACTGTGAGAGCCTGCAAACGTGTTTTTTCCCCTCTGTGCAGCTCTTTGTCACCTGGGTGTGCAGCCCCAGTGTTCCAGCTGGCTGTTCCTCACCTCAGTGTCCTTGAACATCCAGGCCACACATCACCTTGTCTCTCCAAAATCCCACTCCTGTTTCTTTTGACTGGAGTAAACAACAACCCCTCCATCCAGAGACAGTGAAAGGCAATGGAAAAATCTTCCTTGCGTCAAATCGACGCTTTTCTTTCCAAACTGAAAGCCCTTGGCAGACATGGAGGAGCTGAGCTGTGCTGCTCAGCTGTGGCTCGCTGACAACATCACAACACTAGCACTCATTCCAGTGAGAGAATGGCAAAGGGGAAAAACTTCACTGGTACATCTTGCTGGGAGGACCTGGATGAGCCAGCCTGTCCCCATCTCTTGGGACACCTGTCAGCCCTCAAGCCAGGATGCTTGGAGTCCCTGCCATGCTCTGGCTCCAGACTGTCACCTGTTGTCCCCAGAGCCTGTTGCTTGCCATCAAACCATCTCTGAGTGCATCTTTTGTTGGGATATTACCATGAAAAACCCTTCACAAGCTCCATGGACACAGTCCATGGACACAGCCTGATTTGCCTCACAGCTCACATGAAACCATTAAGATGGTGCTTGTCTCTTCTCATATCAGTTCAATGTCTTAATTGCATGAACTGGAAGCTGCTGCTCCAGTACTTGGTGGGGGAACTTTGCAAGGCTTTAGTAATTTGCTAAAAAGCTTTCAGGCTGCATCACCATCTCATGGCTCTCTGTAATGGAGAGCCTGGGAGTTGAGAAACCTTCAGAGAAGTAACTCATTCTCTGCATCAGGTAGTCCAAAGCTGCCACACAGTTTTTCCTAGTGCAGGCAGGAAGCAGCTCAGCAAAGTGGAGCCCACTGGGATGCTGGCAGGAGCCTGGCAGCTGTGACCAGCTCCTGCAAGGCACTGTGCTGGCAGGAGGGTCTCAGAGCCTCATGGTGGTCTCCTGGTCGCCCCATGTTCTCCTCCAGTGGGGATGGCTCAGCCTCCAGCTCTGCAGTGTCAGTTTTCCATGGTTTAGTGCTGGCAGAGGTGAGGGGTGACGCTGCCACTGCACTGAAGGGACAGCAAGTAATGTCATGTGGGATAAAGGCTGCCGGATGATCTGCTGGCCCCAGTGGAGGAGCACAGCTGAGAATAGCACAGAAAAGGTGGTGGGTGAGGAATGCCCGAGGGACTGGCCTGCTAAAGGCTGGAGGAGGGAAGACGCCCCGTGTTGAGAATCACCTACCAGCGATGGGCTCTGCAGCGGGCACAGTGAGTCCCCACAGCCCAGCTCACCCTGCCTGCCTGCCTGCCTGCCAGCCCTGCCCACGGGGTGGCTTTGGAGCCCTCGGGGGTTTAGGATCCCTTCCCAGGCCCGGCCTGGTGCTCACACGGGCACACAGGGAAGGAGTTTTGTGCTTTGTGTCGGCGGCACCGGGAACGTGACTGCAGGGAGGTGACGGCTAATTGCTGCAGCGAGTCAAGGACTGTTTAAGCAGCTAATTAATTCCTCCTAATCAGCCCTTGATCTGTTGAAAACTGCATGGCATTATCTCCTCTGCTGCAACACCTTGATAATTCCTGTCTGAATGGCCTTCACGGAGAACATATTTAAATAAACTCAATAGAGATTTCAGACAGATAGCAACTATAATTACCAGCTTGTACAAATTAAAACCGTGGTTTGTTCTGTTCTTTTTCTCCTGCCTTCGCTGCCCAGAGCTCCTGCTAATCATGTTCCTGCTGCCAGTGGCACGCAGGTCCCCGGGGCATTTTCTGCACATGCCTTTGGAAAGCCTGTGCCTGGTGCTGGGGTGGGCTGATGTGGCTGCACATGGGCACATGCCAGCCTCGGCTGGTGTCACTCCTGTGCCAGGGGCTCAGTGCTGTCCTGGTGACCTGCAGGAACACCCCACACACATCCCATGGGACGGCCATGCATCATCCTCCCCAGGACCAGCCCTCTAATTTCCCCTCCTGTCTCTCCTAAGCTTTGCAACCTCCTGGAAACACAGAATTTTTCTCACCAAGGAGGGACACACTCAGAGTGATGCAGGCTTACAGCCTGGCCACAGTGCTGTTGGTGTTTCCCTTTGGCACTGGACTCTCTGCTCTGAGTGCTGCTGGCTGCAGTGGGGCTCGAGCACCAAGTTAGCAGGGATAAGGTCAGGCCATACTCATTTCCACCACAGCCACTTGGGACAGCCAGAAAGGCTGGCTCCTCTGGTATTTGGCAAAGGTCAGCCAGCCCCAGTGCTTGCATTTCCATTCCATCCAGCTCTGCTTCCCTGCCTGCTCCTGGGAGTGCCACAACCAAGATGTGGGGGCTTAGATCTGTCTTTTTCCTACCTGTCCTTAGATAAAGGTAATGGCTGTGAGCAGGGTCGTTTTCCAGCATCCAAGCAGTGACAGAGAGCAGAGAATGTCCTCATGCTTTAATGAGGGATTACAGGGAATCAGAAAGGGAAAAATGGATTTTTCATTAACAGGAAGAGGTTGATGCCTCTGGTCTCTGTGGGTGAAATAAGGGTAATATCAGGTTTCGTGCTCTTTCGGCAGGTCAAGAGCCAGCTGGGGCATGTCTTTCCCAGTGGGAGATGCTCACATGGAGGCACCTAAGCCCAGAGTCAGGGATTCTCCTGCCCTAGTACCCCATGGGAGAACTTAGCCCATGGCTGGCCTAGGAGAGGTCAGACTGAAGGAGAAATTTATTCTCTTGGAAGAAATTCCTTACTATGAGGATGGTGAGGCCCTGGCACAGGTTGCCCAGAGAAGCTGTGGCTGCCCCACCCTTTGGAGTGTCCAAACCCAGGTTGGAGCAACCTGGGATAGTGGAAGGTGTCCCTGCCTATGGCAGGGGGTGGAATGAGATGAGTTTAAGGTCCCTTCCAACCCAAGCCACTCCCTGATTCTATGAAAATAAATTTGCTCAGGTCAGTTTTGTCTGAAGGTTTTTATTGAGTTGGGGCTGGATAACCCATATCTCCAGGGTTTGCCCTATGAAGTTGCATCCTCTTGGGACTGGGGCTCAGATGTATCCTGGAGAGCTCATTGTTCTTCCTCTGGACTTTCCATGGAATTGCTGGCTTATGGACCCCTCAGCAGGCTTCATAGACCCCATGGGATGGGGCAAAAAATGCTTCATGCTGTTAAATACTGTGAGATGGGTATGTGAAGGGAGTTCCTGTTCACTCTCATCTTTTGTCCAACCCAGACTTGGACACTGAATGTTTTCATGCCAACAGTTTTTGCAGGGCAAGGACATTCCAAAAAAATGTACAGAGCATCTCCCTAGGTGGATGATGGGATTTTGCAGGATGTAGACACAGCCCCTCTACCCTGCTCTCTAGAGAGCTGGGAAGCAGACATTCACCTCAGTCCTCCTGTGCCTCAGTTTCCCTTGATTTGAAAGGAGCTGCTAATCCATCCCAGCCTCCTGAGAGTGTCACAAAGCTAAATTCACCAGTCCCTGCACATTTTTCTTTGGGTACCATGGTGATGGGGCAATGTGAGGACATAAAATGACTGATTTGCATCAAGATGCAAGGTGTCCCTTTGTCCTGAGCCTTTGGACTATCTGGTTTCATTGCCCATCTCTGGGGCGAGCCAGATACAGCAATGGAGTCCCATGAAACAGCACAAAGGCTCTAATTCAGAGCTGGGACTGAGCAATTAAAATGTAGCGTGTTCAGGAGGCAGCTTCCCTGGATGGCAGACAGAAAGAATCAATTTCCTTCAAACAAATACTAAATATTAATGAGAGGCCATGGTCTGCCATGCACATAGGGCTGGAAAGAGCATTTCCCATTGATCACTGCGGAGGCAGGTTCATGAGACAAAATTGCTTTTTGAATGGTTATTTGTGGCCTTTCTCGAGGTGGCTCGTGGTTTGCCAACCCAAAAAAGAAAAGGAAAGGCAGAGCATTTCCATTTTCCATCAGGGCAGGCACTGGGGATGTGTGCCGGTGCTTTCATTTTTGTTTACGCACTTGCCCGAGTGGTTGGGGAAACGTCTTGGACGGGTTGCGTAGAAATCAGCCTCAAATTTACGTCTAGAAGGAAGCAATTCCCTGGGAACATCAGGCAGCTGAGCCTGCCCCTGGAATGGCCTACCAAAGGCAGAACATGGGACCCAAGAGCATCCCAGGCTTTGCAGTCACATCCGCTTGGTGATTTATTTCAATAACGAGCATTGGGGGAAACATTAAAAAAATTACTTACAGGCCTCACCAAGTATCCTAAAGTGAAAGCAGAGTGCTGGGAGCTTTGGAAAAGGATTTTTTTCTATTGCTTTGACCTTTGGGTAAGACAGGAAACTTTGTATTAACTCCATTTCCAAACTTGGAAGAAAAATAAAAATGCTCCTCTCTCTCCCTTTCCGGGACACACAGCCCTGACATGGGGCTTGCCCGTGGTCATCACAGTGCCCACCTTAGCTGGGAAGGCAAACAGCAGACTAGGAATGGGTGCAGCCTCCTGGGAAGCTGCTGGTCTCAGCTCTGCTCTGTCCCACACATGGCCATGGAGGATGCTGGAAGCATTTTGTGTCTCTCACACCATAAATAATAACACGTCGGCTCATGATTTTATAAAGTCATTAAGGCAGCTGCGTAGCTGTGGGTCGATCGAGTGCTAATATTAGCTCAAAATGGCTAAAATTAGAAAATTAGAACCAAGCCAGAACTAATTAGTTGTTCAAGGAATAGAACCAGAACCGGAACTAATTAATTGTTACTGAAATATTGCCACAGGGCCCGGTGGGTGCCGCCGCTTCCAGCCCCACGCTGGATTCCAGCTTTGCTTGGGATGGCTCCTGTGTGGGCTTGAAAAGGAGCCTGGGGTCCCATCTGAAGGCTGTGACAGCTAAATAAGAGTTGGCCTCTCAGTCCCAGCTGTGTGATGCAGCACAGGCTGGGCTGTGCTGGGAGTGATCCCATCGCAGCCATGGCAGCTGCTGCCTGAGGGGCTCGGAAATGCAGCCCCTTATCCCGGCATTGCTGCCCATATGTGCCTTTCTAAAGGTGAGGGTAATTACGGTGACCGCCTCTGTGGCTCCCAGCAGCACACCAGCTCTTCCCTCTGATTCCAGAGGCTCTGCCTTCTCCTTCAGCTCTGCTGCTGCTGAGATGCTCTTCAAAGCTCCCTGAACAAGCCAGGAGCTGCCATCCATGCAAACGCTGCCAGAATAATTTCCAGGGAATTAGGAAGTTGGTACAGATAACTGGCACATGGCTGCATTTTTCCATCTGTGACTCAAGTCACCTGTATGGTCACTTTTTACTTTCCAAAGGTGGTAATGCACCTTATATTTCTTTTTCCACTCTCTCAGCGCTCAAACAGCAGCTCCGATTTTAGCAGCAGCGTGACGCACGGTGTTTTAAATTCAATTTAGAATACAAACTATTTATACCAGCCAGAAAAAGGCAGTGAAGCAGCTCTCTCTGTCATGAGTGGATTTGTAATTTCAGAGCAATCATTGCATAACTAATTGAATCAGCTCTCAGCATGTGAAATCAGTGCCCCTGCTTATCAGAGGTTTTCATCATTCCCCCCTCCTGAAGCCAGCAGTCCCCCTCCACCAGCAGCGCTTTGTGCTTCTACATCAGCCTGGGAAGAAAGCGAGACCTGCAAAGCTGCCTTTTTCTGCTCAAATTGAGCCAATAATTTACCAAATACATTCAGAGGAGATGAAGAGCTGGGTTGCAGGTGCCCCTGAAAGCTGCCCAGGCTCCATGCGAGGGAGTGAAGTGCATTTGAAGCTAATCAAGTGCCAGCCATGTCTGAGAAGCAAATTGGCGCCGAGATGTTCTGCTGACTCCCACTTCCTGCTTCATTGCCCAGGTGTGCTCTCTCTCCCTGGCTGGAATTTTGGGTCTGATGTCTGATCCAAACCTCCAGCTTGGTGCCTGAAAGTGGAGCCTAAGAGGGGCGATAAATATAGCGACAGCTTTCCAAGGGATGCAGGAAAGGTAGAGAATAAAGTAGCTGTAAGGATTTTTATCAGTTGGGAGTGCTGGGCCTGGATTTGGTGACTGAGGTGGATCTGGTCCTGCAGATTTTGGGAGCAGCTCCAACCACCTGCGTGCAGCAGCCTCCTAGGGTGAGAGGGCACCTTCTCATCTGTGGGGTGGTTTGGGAAGGGGCCCATCAGCATCTGCAGGACAGGGAGCTGAACATGGGAACCAGGGGAAAGTGTGCTGTGAGGGATGCTAACACCTTCCCAGGGATGCTGCCTGTTGATGTGTGAGTCCTGGGCTGTCACTGCTGGGCTAGGGTGGGTGAGGAGGGCAGGCTAAACCTGAATGGCTGCAGTTGCTGAGGGCTAGTAAAGGCTGAGCTGGTTCAAGGGGAAGCAGTTCTCTGGGCAAAGCTGGCAGATCTTGTCTTGGGGAAGCTTGAGGGAGGGCTTGCAAACTTTTCTGGCTATGCAGAAGGAGGGGTTGTTCCTGGCAGGTGTGGTCCCTGAGATTGGATGTGGGAAATGCCACAGCCCAGAAAACGAGAGCTGAGCGTCCCTGTGGTGCATTCAGGGATCTGTTTTACTTTCAGGATCTGGGATCCATGGCAGGGGCCTCTTGTTTTTGGTGGGGAGTGCTCTCAGCCTTGTTAGACACGTCCAAGCCTTGTGTTCTCTAAAAGTGATGTGTAGGGTATTTCCTGGTTTGTTTTTTTTTCTTCTTTTGTTTCTTGAGCCTGTGCCTTGATGCTGCTGGCTGCCCTTGGGTACAAGGGCATATTCAATGCAAGCAGTCTGGTGCCAGTGGGAGAAGGAGCTCTCATCTCCAGGCTTGGTTCAGCCGTGTCCCATCAGTGGCCTCCTCTGATTTCTTACACAAAACCACACAGACAAAGTGTCCTGAACATGTGAGGCCAAGGCTGTGGGATTTGTGCTCCTGGGGCAGCGTGTTCCAGGCACCCCAACCACCCACTTTGTTTTCCCTTCTCTCTCCAGGTGGCCAGATGGGAGCACAAAACACGAGCACTCAGCCAAGTCTTCGGCTCTCCCCATGCTGCCTGTTACTGCCTGGGCACTGCCATCCTGCTGCTGAACTGTGTGCGCAGCCACTGGTAAGGAGCTCATCCTGCTGCTCTCTGTCCATGGAAAGAAATGCCCCTCTAGAGTGGGGAGAAAAAAGGGACATTTGCTCAGCAGTGTTAAATCCCAAGCCCAGCGTATTGCTTTTCCATGGTTGGATAACTTGAGCCAGCAGCAGATTTATTCCAGGATTTGTAATAAAGATGAGGGATGCAGCAGCATGGCCAAACTCATCAGTTTCACAGGTTACCTTGCTCTGCTCCCTGGGGATGTGTCCTCTCTCCTGTGGGCAGCCCAGGTGGCAGGGCTGTTTACACAGGGTGGATCATATGTACTAGCAGAATTTTTTAATTTTCTTGTAAAAATCATGAACAAAATTAAAGCTGCTTTTAAGAAGCTGCAGTTTCCTGTGCAGATGAGCAGGATTACCTGTGCACTTAACAAACAGTCTCTTGAAACTGTTATCTGCTGTCTCTAAATACTATCTGTACTGGCTAAGAGCATTGTATGACTGATACACCATACTCCATGGGAATATGTCCTTTAATGTTCCCAATGCAGCAGAGAGGTTTTACTGCAGAAGATTTCCTCAATGCCAGCAATTTATCTGCGATCTGGTAGGCTTTATCTCCACTACTGTTAGGAGAGACAGACTCACTAAATTCCCAGATTCAATTATACCAGGGTCAGAGCTAATGGGCTGTTTAGTACTCTGGGTAATTTCCCAGGCGAAGAGTTCTCAGGTTGGAATTTGCACATGTATTTAAGAGCTCTGCTTTCCTGGAAATGACACCAGGACCTGCCCTTGCCCTTCTGTGTTTGTCCCAGCTACTGCTGATGGCAGAAACTGAAAGAAGGCTTGCAGTGAACAAGACTATAATCGAATGCAGAGGGCATGTGTATGTGCTGCTGATGTCTTAGTGACACAGCAGGCTTGGATTTTGCTGGGGAATGTCTCGACAGACTCTTGCACAAATTACATAGTCACTTGTTGTCTGGGAAGCAATGCAAGGCCTTGTCCTTGCCTTTAATTAAAAACTCGGTTGGTGGAGGCACAATCTTCATTTCCAGTGGTCCTGCTGGCGCCAGAGTCAGCGAGGCTCATGGGTCACAACGAGGCACTGAGAGGGAACTGCTGAGGGAGCCAGAGTGGCCTCGTGTGTCCTGGCACTGCATCAGACTTTGCCCCTGCAGAGCCCTTGGAGCCCTACCAGGGCTGGCTCTGCTCTCTGTCATGAGTCTGTGAGGACTGTGGGACTCACTGAGTTTGGCTCTGCCTGTGCAGCCCAGCAGTTGGGCCCTGAAGGAAACAGCAAGGTCAATCCAAGGGCTGGAAAAGCCCCATCAGGACCTTGGGTTTGGAGGAGAGGCTCTAGAAGATGGGGCAGCGCAGCCCCAGTAGAACACAGATGAGGCACCAGCCCAACCCGATAGGCCAAAGCCTTTCAAATTATTACAATGGAAAGTTTATTTTGCCCAGATGTTTCCGCATGATCGGGTTATTCCCTCCCCTTTCCTTGGTGCTGAAGCTGGCCTGAGTGATGGCTAGCAGGTTTTGGAGGCTCTTCTGGCAAGGCAAGCCTGTAACTGTGGGAGGGATTGGGTGGTTCCAGGGTGATCGTCAGAGCAGCAACTACTGGAGTTATCCCAAAACACACCTAGGAGTCTCTCTGCCTCCATTCCCAGCTCAGTGAGACCTCCAGGGCTGCCCAAGGCTTATTGTTCCAGCCTGGAGAGCTTTTGCTGTTTGGCAAGGATTCATCCTACCCCTTACCCCTTGCATGATGATACCAGCCAGGTCCAGCCCGGGGTTCCGCTGACCAGAGGAGCTTCATATAGCACAGTCACTACCATCTCAGTGACCAGAGACATGTCTAACCTGCTCTTGCTATTTTGCTTTTCCCTTTATTTTATTCTCTGAGTCACTTTTACTGGAGCAGGTTTTCTGCTCCTCAGAGACAATCCCTTGGAGAGGGCTGAGCCTTGCACGGTGGCCAGGGTTGCTTGTGCAGAGTGTGAGGGCTGCTGATAGTGAGCAAAAAGGCAGCCTCAGGGGTCCCTCCACCTCCAGTGCTGTAATCCAGCCTTTAAAACTCCTCTTTTCCTGCTCTGGGGACTTGTTAGTGGGTGGAGGCTGCCAGGGAGCGATGAGGAGCCCAGGGGATGTTTCTTTTGGTTTTAAAAGCCTTCTTCCTTTCTGCAGCTGAATTTTTGAAAGGTTCCAAGCTGGGGGCGGAGGAGGGGAGAGCAGAGCAGACAGAACTTTGGGAGTGGGTTGGCATTTTGGCTGACAGCACCTGGGAGCCAGGATGTGTGGCTGCTTCACCACCCGCCCCACGTGGGGTCTGTGCTTGGGGTCCTTCCTCAGCCCAGCACCCTGATGCTCTCGTGCCAGCTTGGCTCCAAAAGGATACCTTGTGTGTAAGAAGAGGGATGTTTTTGTGCTCAATTAAGCAATTAGTTGCTTCCCAGCTCTCAGCTTCATTATCAGCCTTGGCTTGCAATCCAGGCTGACCTGTGACTAGGGGGGACCTGCTTAGTCAAGTGCACAAGACAAGCATCCTTAATTGCTTTGGTGCAATGATTATTTTCATTACGACAGTTTCTTCCTGCAAGAAGCAAGGAACTTCCATCACTGAGGTTTTTATCTGTGAAAACAATTCCTGAACTTTTGAACTATCTGCACTGCGTGCAGTTTGTGACTGTTATCTGTGTGACATGGGACGTGACAACCTTCACTGTCCTCCAGACTTGCATCCGGTATCACTCTCTCCTCCCTCACCACATTGTTGGTATCTTTCCCTGCATCAATTTATTTACAGTTATCCACTGGCACTGCCTCCAAACCCTCCTGCACTGCCTTTGGCACACCCTGGCACACTCCCCACCCTTAGGCAGGTACTCAGAGAGGTTCTGAGCCTCCCTCCTGGCAGGTCTCACTCAGGATGTTTGCCTGAGCTTAAAGACACACCTTGACTGGAGGTGCTGCAGGTGTTGGGGTGTCTCAGTGTGAGTGAGACCCACAGAGGCTGTGCCAGCCAGTGCCACTGTCAGTGGCTCAGTGGCATCATGCTGCAGGCTGGCATCAAGTCTCCTGCATTGATGCCACACTCTGGATATTGCCCCCTGTGTGGATTTCTCACTTGGAGCTGATGCTTCCAAGAAAATAAATCCACCCTGGGACGGGATTTTGCACAGAAAAGGGGTTGTTTGCCATTGCCAGGTAGTGCCTCTCACCTTGCGCTCAATCCTGTTTAATTTTGTGAGCTGGCACCATGAATGAGTGTGCTGTAAATGGCATCGATCCTAGAACCACATGGTCCTGTGTGCAGAAGTGACCAAGTTTGATGATGGGAATCGAGCCTGGCCTGACAGAGCTGATGCCTCCTCTGAGCCACAGTGCCAGAAATATCTGATACCTGTTCAGGAAAAGCCCCAGGGAGCCAACAGCACCTCCTGCCCACGGCATCCAGATGAGGAAACCTCACAGCTCTGATGTGAGGCAGGGGAAGAAGCTGCCACAGCCCCCAGCTGACCTAAATAACACACACACCCCTGTGCTGTCAGAAAAGCAAAGTCATTATTGGCAAAAGAAGCTGTGAGGATGATGACCAGGCTGACAATTGCCAGTGGTATCAGCAGGACGATTTCGATGTTGTCGAGGTTGCTGTTTTCTAATGAACAAGATCTTTTGTTGCAGCTTGTGCTGCTGGGCACCTCCGGATGGTTTTTATCCCCTTTGCCTCCTTTAGGCAAGAGGAACAAAACCTCAGGCATGGGGGATGGACCGATGTCCCACACAGTGACTGTGGCACCTTGCAGTGGTGGCTGTTGTCACTGAAACCCTGGTTGCTTGTACCACTGCTGCTTCCTTGCTGCCTGCTGGCCCCTGGCCCAATTCTGCCTCAATTGTGCTTATCAGCCCCAGTTTCCAGGCTGGTTTTTGGGATCAGTCAAAGGGAGCACTGCTGGGCTGCTCCCTGCAGCGACCCAGTTTGCTGGGCGAGGTCTTTGTCCTCCTTTGGAGGAGAGGGATGACAAAATACACTTGGTGGGGGCCACTGAGGGATGCTCCCAATGAGACCTAGAAACCTTAGCTTCTCTTTTGGTACAATATTTCTGGATTTTCTTCCTGCTCCATGTGGCCTTTGGGGATGTGTTTTGGACTGTCACTTGTTAAGCTTTCTGGTTGAATAAATCAGCACTGATGTGCAAGCCTGGCTGCATGTCCTGTCCATGTCCCAGCCAGAGGATCTGCTGCCCATTTCCCTCCCTCCCATTTTCTTCCTGTGAATCTACTGGCGTGACATGTCCATCCCCATAGTGCAGAGCCACTTTGAGTGGTTTTCCAGTTCATGTGGTTTATTATGTGGTAGACAGAAAGAGGAGAGACAGACTAATATAAGGAAGAATTTTTTTATGAGGAAATGTTTTATGTGGAAACACAGGTTGCCCAGAGAAGCTGTGGCTTCCCCATCCCTGGAAGTGTCCAAGGCTAGGTTGGAGGGGACTTTGAGCAACCTGGGATAGTGGAAGATGTCCCTGCTCATGGCACGGGTTTGGAACTGGATGAGCTTTAAGGTCCCTTCCAACCCAAACCATTCTGGGATTCCCATGGAGCACTAATATGACTTCTGATTGTCTGAGCAAGTACCTCTCTGTTTTTGGGAAGGGTGGACAGAACAATGCCTACTGCCTTTACTGCTCCTATTCCACCAGGAATTAGCCAAATCTGCCAGTTTGGCCAGAGCAGAGTTGAAGGATTTGGGCTATTCCCAGCTAGTGGAGAATGTGTGCCTCTGGTGTCATGCTGGCGAGTGTGGGGAGATGTCAAGGGAAGCCCTGTTACCCCATTGTCCCTTTGCAAAAGCTGGGGGCATTTTCCAAGCCCCCCTATGGGGACAGCCATGCTCATGACAGCAGCCAGGGATGTGATCAAAGTAGGTCTCAGCCTCCCCACCCTCCCCTGTGCTGGAGGAGGGATGGATGCTCCTCACCATGGCAATGGCTCCGCTCGGCACAGAAGGCAATTCCAGGTACTGGGACAAAGCCTGGCTTTAATTGATGTCCTCTTGGATGCTGAGCTGTGCCACTGCCTTGTCGTGAGCCTGAAATAAATGCTGTCACCAACGTGACTCAGAAGCACATGGAGGAAGGGACTGGTTTCATGACACACTGAAATGTGTTGTACTTCAGGAGACCAGCTCCCTAGCAAGGGAAATGCCCAAAACCTTGCCCTTCCCTGCCAGGGAGGGCAAAACATGGCCAGGGAGGCTCCCTCACCGTCGTGGATGCTGGAATAATTGATGGCTCCGTGCTGCTTGTCACGGCCCACTGTCATAAATGCTTAAAAGGTTTATTTACCAATTCTGAGAACTCCTGAGCGCATCATGTTTAATGCAAATAGAGAGTGTGTTTAGGAAGATATAAACCATTCCTAGAGGGAAAGGCAGTCCATTATCTCCATGCAAACACCTCCCTCCCTAGCTGTAAGCCAAACAGCAGGGAACTGAGCAGGACATGCTGATGAGAATAACTAATGCAGGCCTATCCGACCATGGAAAGGAAGGATGGGATCATCTGGAGCAGGAGAGACAGCTTTGCCAAAACAAACCATGCCATGTGCTGGTTGTAAAACTTCCAGTGCTGATTCTCAGCCAACTAGTTCATGCTCTTGAAGCCGCCTTTGTTTCATGTTCCAAGATCGAGTCAGGTCATCAGCATTGGATAGAGCAGCCCCAAGGACGTGAGAGAGTGTGAATCCAGCTCATCCAGAGCAAGAAGCAGGCTCTGAGGGCTTTGCTCTTGCTGTACCTCTTTCTGCTTTGCCATCTCTTTGCTAATGCCTGGGATCCAACTGGGTTCCAGCACAGCATTGCTGTCCCAGATTGCCTCCCTGGGGATCAGCAAATTGCTGTAAAATCCTTCCTGGTGCTGGTGCCCTCTGGATAGGTCCTGGCTAGATGTGGAGCCAAACCCTCATGCTGTGAAAGGCTGATCCTTCTCTGTGTAAGTAAAGAGCTGCAGAGCATCCCCAGGGATGTCAGGGTGTGTTCTGAGTGCACAGCCAGGCCAGGATTCCTCGGGCAGAAAGGCGCATCCCTGCAGTGGGATTGCTTTCCTCCCAAACTCAGGCAGTTCTGGTAGCAAGGACACGGATTTTTTGGCTTCCTTTAGAGGAGACTTATATAATTTAAAAATAAACACCACGGAGATGATGCTAAGGATTGTGCAGCTGCTGCTGCTTCACAGTGCAGCCAGATTTGCGTCTTCCCATTGGAAATGATTTTAAGCTAAGCCAGTGTGAGCCTGATGAGCACAGGGAACTGTGCTGGGCACTAGAGGAGGGCCAGCCCTGGGGACTGTGCTTACATTGCCTGGGACCATGCTGTTGTTCCTCTGTCTGTGCTTGACTCCTGGGAAAAGGAATTTCTCTGTAATTTCCAGAGTGTATATCACTCAGATGCTGTGGTTTTGCTCACTTCTGAGCATATTACATTTATTCCATGTTTTGTTTCCTTACTCTAATCCAAACTGATGATTAAATGTCTTGTTCTGGGGTCCTAAAAACTCCTCAACAATAGAAAGCCTAGTGGGAGCAAGCTCCAAAGTGAACAAAGGTAATCATCCAAGTTCCTAAACCAGAGTTTAAGTATTATCCTGGACTTGCTTGGTGCATGAACTTGCCATCAGGCCTTTGAAAGATGTGTTTCCAGCTGCCTGGCCTTCAGCCATGCAGGCAGGACTGTCTGTCTCGGCTTTTATTTGGGCAACAGGGAAAATCCAGAGGTTTGAAGGGCTTAGGGAACATGGACACCAGGGAAAAAAAGCTATGCCAACGCCCTGCAGGTAGCATTATGGAAGCTCTTTCCAGCTGAGGAGCCCAGGACTGTGGGCAGGAATAACTCTCCTGGCCCTGAAAGACAGTGGTGGCCGGAGGTGTAGGAGAGCTGTTATTCCACTTGAATTTTAGCCTCCAGGGTGCTCATTAAAAAAAGGCTCAAAGTTTCCTTCCTCGTGTGTCAACAACATGTGGAGAAACACGGTGTGGAGCTCTGCAGGTCTGTTATCTCCTCTCCTGTGTTTTTTTTAATCACAATGTTGTCTCTTTTGTCATGGCGCATTTGTGTCGGAGCCGTGTGCGGTGCTGAACCTGCCATGCCCTGCTCTGGGCAGAGCTCAGGGGGCTGAAGGGAGGGGTCACCATTATTCTGATCACAAATAAGTATTTGGAAGGTCAGACCCAAAATGCCTGACCCAGCTTGGAATGGAAGGAGCTGTGCTCACACTCGAAAACGCCTCGTCTCTCGTATTTTCCTTTCGCCGTTCCAATCCTCCCCCTGCCTGTCAGGCTCCAGCCGTGAATCACTCCTGGGCACGTGGCTAACACATGAACACTGCAAAATATTTTGATGGAGGGGAACGGGGGTGGGAGCACGAGATAATCCAGCCAATTGTTCCCAACCCTTCAGGTCCTGTGCCAAGGCATCACAGCCTCCAGCATTTGCAAGGGCGTCTGTCCCAGAGCTCTCAGTCATGATGAAAACTGGGATTTGGTGAATAAGGCAAAGCATTTGATATCATAAGTCAGTGGGACTGGTATTTCCAGGAGTGAGCAAGGGCTGTGAGTAGAAATAGCTGCCCTAGAAGCCCTGGCTCCTCACAGTCTTTAACTGATTGCTTCTTCCATTGGGAGGTTGAGTAGGCTCAGGTGGAAAAAGGGATCTGGAGAGGGGACCTTCTCGGCAGCTTCCACTCCCAAAGCTCCACATCTCCCAGAGAGACATGGGTGATGTTAATTATGAGTTGCTGCTTTTAAAAGCCCTTGTTGTCTCCCCAACAGCTTCACAGAAGCCATGAAGAGCCAGCCAAAGCTGGAGGGCTGGGACTGCCACTGGACCTACTACTCAGGCTTGGCCATCTCAGCTGTAGGGACCTTGTTTGTCATCTCCAGCTTCTTAGCACTGGGATTCACTGGGACCTTCCTAGGTAAGC
This sequence comes from Zosterops lateralis, assembly GCF_965231275.1. Classification (NCBI taxonomy): domain Eukaryota; kingdom Metazoa; phylum Chordata; class Aves; order Passeriformes; family Zosteropidae; genus Zosterops; species Zosterops lateralis. Next base: position 1,223,017 of record NC_139775.1, read on the forward strand.
ACTGAAAATCCAACAGCTTTGCCAGAAAGTGCATTTAATTCTTGCAGGTATCTCTTGCTAGGGCAGAGCCCTGTAGGAATTTCCTTGTCCTTGCCATCAGGGCTGTCAGATTTGTTATTATGATACCAAAGCATGACCCAATCCTGCTGTTACCTCAGTTACCTCGCTCAGTGGTTTTATACAGCAAATCCCATCACCTCCAGCATCAAGCCTGCAGGTTTAGAGGACAGCTGCTCATCTGCCAGCCCAAACACCCTCCAGAAAAGGGACCCCAAGCTCAAGACCTCATAAGTGGCACTGGCACAGCGGGTGTGAGCTGTCCAGCAGCCCTGCTCTGAGCACCCACCTGCTCATCACACGTGCTGAGGCAGGATGTTGTTTGCTCTCCCCTCTGCAATAAACCTGATGTTCGTTGACAGATCCTTTTATCTGCCGCTTTATGGCAGAAGGCATTTTCCACTGTGCCTGCTTTCACATTTAGAGCGTAATTCTGTTAGCATTGTTGACTTTGAAAACATGCCAGTATGTGTGGAATTCATAAAAATAAAGTAGAGACAGGAACAATAAATATCCAAGGAAAGGGGCAGCTCCTGCTGGCTGAAATAATCACAGTCCCAGCTTTGACACCTCATTTAGGCTGTGCTTTTGCAAGTGCTTTACAAACCAAATTCAATTAGCTCCTGTGGTGTCGCTAGGAAGAAGAGAGGGACGTAATAAGCCTTCCTGGTTTCAAGTGGAGTTGCAAAGAAATGTGTTGAGTTGGCCGAAATCCTGCTGCCAGAAATAGAGCTCAGCACTCCCTCCATGTGCAGCCTCACTCCAAGCCCCCTGTCACACCCCTGTCCCTCAGCTACCAGGCACCAGCATCCTTCAAAATCACCTGTAGTGATGTTGTGCCTGTGGAGACATGTCCAGGAAGGCCAGGCACAGGAGTACCCATCAGCAAGAGCTGCTTGAACACTCCTGAAGTTCAGCCAGATCTGGAGTTGTTTACGTAAAGCCTGATTCATCAGACCAGGAGGATCCATTGGACTTGAACCGCTGGGAAAAAGCAAACAAGTGAGTCAGGCTCAGTGTAAGAGGTGAGAGGGCCCTGTCCCTCGGATCTGTATCCCCTGAGGCAGGGAAGAGATGGGCGTTAGTGGTCCATATAAGGCATTTTTGCTCCATCCTCTCTGCTGGGGAGGTTCTTCCTGCCACCACTGCCCTGGGCTGACACAGCAAGGACCAGCTCTCTCTGCTAGCGGGGCATGACGGGCACCAGGGCAGAGCTGAGTCAGGATGAGGACATGCCAGGACCACGTGCCAGTGCAGCCAGGCTGGCTCAGGAGCTCTGCAGCACTGAGGCATGGTCCCACAGGGGATCCATCCTTAGACTGGTCACAGCTTCTCTACTCCACACAAGCCCCATGAGACTCTTAATGGAGAATGTCCCTCAGCGTGGTTTGTTACCCAGCCATGGGAAGACAACGGGTCTGCAGATCTCTAAGAATCTCATGTGGGATATTCTCTTGCTCAGGACTCTCTCAGGACTGTTACTTCCAACATCCATGCAGAATTTTAGTGCTGCCCTGGTGCTGCAGGAGGAGCAAGGACTCTAGATAGCAAAGGACTGCATTGCTTGGCAAGGAGGGGATCCAGCTTCTTCTCACTGTTGACATCTGAACTCAAGAGAAGTTTTGAGAGAGCTGCTGACACACAGACACTTCAAAAATTACTGGAGCTGGATTTGACCCTTTGTGGGTTTTCCTACAGCAGTGAGCACTGAAACAGGCAGGGCTGCCTGTTGAATTCCTTCTTTAGAGCACATTTAGGCTTTGGAGCCACTGCAGAACATTTTGTCTCTCTAGTGTGGGCTAAATGGTGCAGTGGGAGCTGTGTGGGTCACCCTTCTCCAGCAGCCAGGCTGTGCCACCCCATCTCCAACACGGCAGCACCAGCTCCACCAGCTGTTTGCAGCAGCTGGATGTGGCCTCTCTCCCAGAGCCATCCCTGACACAGAGCCATCCCTGGTGCCCTGTCTCCATGCTGTGCCCTCACTGGGATTCAGGCATCACTTCAGCACCCTCCCTGTTTGCCCTGTTTGCCAAAAAACACAGTGATGAGGGCTTGGCTTTTCTTGAGGCTGAGGACATGGAGAGGCTGCTTTGTCTGTCTGAGCCCATCTGCCTCATACCCCAGTGACATTTCTTCCAGCACTGACCAAGATTTTAAGACAATCTGACTTGACTAAACTCTGTTGCCAGTCCTGGAGAAGCTGACAGCTCTCCAGGGTGAAGCAGAGGTGGTGCTTCAGCCCAGGTCAGGCTCCAGGGATTCTGAGGGACCTTGCAGAGTGCACTGAATGGCTTTTTGCTGCTGTCATCCCACCCTGTGCAGAGAGATGGCTGCACAGACCTCCAGCAAAAAGTAGCTCAAATTAGATTCCAAAGTGCCTCAGCTTGGCAAGGAGCTGATTCCTGATTTGAGGGCTCAGCAGAGGCACAGGAGATGCCTGGGGTGATGCTGTGCAACACAACACAGTCCTGTCCTTAAGCACCTCTCTGAACATAAACACATATAAACCACCTCTCTGGTGGTCATGTTCACTGACCTGTGCAGGTTTAGAGGCAGAGATTACATTGGAAAAGCTCCTGGGGAGCTGCCTGTGTGCTCCTGCTCGTGGAGAGCCTGCCTGGAGGGTTGCACAGCCCCACCAGGGCTGGGCACAGATAAGCCCCTGCCAGCCCCACGGACCCAGAGCTTTGTGTGAACCTCCTCAGTGCCAGTGCCATGTAGGGAGTGAGGTGTTCAGCTCAAAGGCAAGGGCGGGCAGGGGATAATGAAGCATTTTGACACATAAGAAAGCACAGAAATGGGCTGTGGCAGGGGGTGATGTGTTCTTTCTACCAGAACAATCTCAGATGTATTGCCAAGTAACTGTGAGAACATATAGTATGCATACAAGGCAATTATCTCACTTAGTGGCCTGTAGTTAAAGCCCAAAAGCATTGTGTAATTGGGCAAGGGCTGTTTATCCTTAGAAATAAATGTTTTAGCACCATGTGAGGTCAAAGAAATTACACTACGATCCAGGTAATAATAATAACCTTGAATAGTTTGCACTCCTGTAATGCCTTTCATCTGGATTTGTGAGCACTTTCTCACCATACATTAATCCTCACCACCCTCCGTGCTCTAAGAAAGACTGATGTTATGATCGGTGCACAATAGCACCGGGAGGGATGGAGGAGACTTGCCCAAGGTCAGGGAGGGGGCTGTCAGCAAAGCTGGGAACACAACCTGGGGTGGTGGCAGTGCCCTGGGCTGAAGGACTGGCTGCTCCTCACGGATCAAAGCTTGTGCAGTGGACATAGAGCATGGATGGTGCTGTGGACAGAAAGGAATAGAGCTGGGGAAGGGTCTGGAGCACCAAGAGTAGCTGAAAGAGCTGGGAGGGGGCTCAGCCTGGAGAAAAGCAGGTTTAGGGGGAACCTTTTGGCTCTCCACAACTCCCTGACAGGAGGGTGCAGCCAGAGAGAGGGGTCAGGCTTTGCTCCCAGGCAGCAAGGGACAGGGAAAGAGGAAATGACCTCAGGTTGTACCAGGGGATGTTTACATTTGATGTCAGGAAAAAATTCTTCACCAAAGGAGTTGTCAAGCCCTGGCACAGGCTGCCCAGGGCAGCAGAGGGATTTAAAAGTCGTGTAGATGTGATGCATTGTGGTCTCACTTGTAAGACCAACAGAACCAGAGGTCTGCATCCTGACCCTTTATCCCCCTAAAATGTTGCTCACGAGCTACACATCTCCTTGTCATTTCTTTTCCAAGCTCCTTTTGGGAGGGTGGAAGGATTACTCCAAGGTAGATGGGAAGCTGGTTGGATGCTGACAGTTCTGAAAGCTTTCCTCATTACAGATGACAATCATCCATTAACATCATCATCACTGTGCTGATAACTGAGTGTTTTGTAGGCAGAGGTGCTATTTTCTGAAATTCTGAGAAATCTCTGAACTATGAGATAAGAGTGGCATTATGGATAAGGGCATTTGGTTGTGGTGGTCATGATTATAACAGCTCCAAACTTCCATTACACAGTGCTGGGTTTATTTTCCCATTAAATGGATTTGATCCCATGGACTTGCTTCCTCGTGGAGTGGCATTTGACAGGCAGTTTCACAAATGAGAAAACCAGAATTAACCAGCTGGGACCTCGAGAGCTGTGTCCTGATGAGGGACGTGGCTGCCATAACCTCATTGCAATGCAGGAGCCTTTCTCGTGGGCGAAGAGCCATTCCTGGAAAAGCTGATAGACACAGGGTAAACAAACAACTTATTTGTTGCTGTTTCCTCAGCCTGGAAGTCAGTGCTGAAGTCCTTTGCTGTGTATCCCTGGCAGAGATGCTCTGTGGCACAGGGTATCAGTGTCTCAAAGCCCCCCATGACTCCCAAGTTCATGGAGCCTAACCAGAAGCTCTCTGCTTGCTCTTAGGTGATTACTTTGGCATCCTGATGGAGGAAAAAGTGACCAGCTTCCCCTTCAGCGTCCTGGACAACCCCATGTACTGGGGCAGCACAGCCATTTACCTGGGCTGGTCCCTCATGTGAGTACCTGCCCCTACAAACACCTCTGCTTGTAGGGTGAGTTGGGGGTCTCTTGGCAGGGCAGGAGGTGCCAGGGTGCATTGGGGGCCAAAAAAGACACTCTGTGATGGCAGAGAAAGTGCAGCATGCCCTGACTTCTTGCTGTCCTGGCTATTTTTGTGTGTGGAAAATCTTGTGCTGTCTCAAAACACTCACAGCATTTGTTGTAGAAAAATAAAGAGCGGCCAAGTGCTGAGGGAGAGGAGGCATCAGCAAATGCTCTGCATCTGAACGAGGTCCTTGGCAGGCTCTGCACGTGGAAAAATCAACAGTCAGGGCCAAATTCATGCAGGGTGTCACTCTGCAGGGGCAGGGCACTGGTACTGGGGAGCAGTGTGACCCTGCAATTACTCTGAAAAAAGCAAAACAAGCCAAGCCACCCTTTCCCCCAGCCCACGGTGATAACACTTCCGAAACACTCCTTGTGTGATACAACACAGCTTAATAGCCTGCTTAGGAGGAAATGAATAGGCTGTAATTTAGCAGCAAATGAGCAATATACTCTATTCAGTGTAACAAGTTTGATGTGGTTTTCATTTAATATCGCATTTTATTTATTTGCCCAGGAGAGAAAAAAAAAAAAAAAACATCCTGGCTGGGTTACTTCAGAAGCCCATGGAGTGTTGCAGGCTGTTATCACAGGGTATTTTGCACTGGTTCTCCTGACTGTGACCACCTCTCCTCTGCTTGGGTGGAAAAAATGAAGTGCTTTGCTACTTTCTGGTCATTTTTTCAGCCATGTGTGCAGCCCCGGGTAATAAGTAAAGCTGATGGTTTCTCTCCTGTCTCCACTGAGCCTTGTTGCTGTTAGTTCTGCACTCGAAATCCCCCCCGATGCTGTCAGGGTTGGCTGAATGAGGCTGTTTCCCTTCCTGGCAGAGCCACGACATTGGATGGGGTTTAAATCCTGGGAAATGGTGCAGGAGAGCCAAAGGGAGGCAGTGCTGGGCACGAGGGTTGGCCACAGGGTCTGCAGCAGCACCGTGGAAACATGAATATTGCTGTGGGAAGTGGGGCAGAGCTGGGGCAGGATGAGTACTCCCCACAACACACCACGACCCCCACAGCAGCACAGAAGTAGGGATTTGACGAGGAGGAATTAAAAGGAGATCTTTATTTGTTTTAAAATCAGCATCAAAACTAACATCTTAAAACCTTTGCAGGATCCACTGAACCCTCCTGAGCTGTTTATGTCACAGAATCCCTTCTTCACCCCGCTCATTGTGGTCTTCCACCACAATTCTGGGCAGGAGCAGCTCGAAGCAGTTCAGGGATAGCAGTGATTGCCTCCTTTTTCTCATTAAAAGGCTGCCACCATTAAGGCCAGCGAGGCATGACAAATAATGGCTGAGGACAAATTGCTGGAGCTGTGCAAAGCAGCACCGAGACACCACCCACCTGCCTGGGGGAAGCTCAGCACAACTCTTCTCACGGTGCTTTTGGCTGTTTCTCTTCCCTGGGACCTCAGTTCATACCATCACAGAATCATTTAGGTTGGAAATGAATTGTAAGATCATCGAGTCCAAGCATTAACCCAGCCCTGCTGTGATCAGCACTAAAACCTGTCCCCAAATGCCACATTTACATGGCTTTTAGATCCCTCCAGGGATGGTGACTCCACCACTGTCTTGGGCCGCTGTGCCAGGGCTTGACAAACCTTCCAGGGAAGAAATTTTCCCAATATCCAACCTAAACCCTCCTGTGGGGCAACCTGAGGCTATTTCCTCTTATCACTGGCTCCATCCTTCTGTCAGGGAGTTGGAGAGAGAGAGAAGGCTCCCCCTGAGCTTCCTTTTCTTCAGGCTGAGCTCCCTCATCTCCCTCAGCTGCTCCTGATGCTCCAGACCCATCCCCAGCTCTGTTCCCTTCCCTGGACACCCTCCACTGGCTGATTTTTTGGGGGGTCCACACTTTCTCCTGAGGTCCCAGGGCTTTCAGAAGATGTCAGGTGTCTGCCCTCAGAGGCCAGAGCTGATGTCCGATCTCTGTGGCAGCAGGAGGGATGCTGGAGGAATTCTCCAACTGTCTGATCCTAAAACACATTTGTCTTCCTCTTCCCTTGCCTCACACTCCTTGTCATGGCATCAGAACCCAAAGGATTGATCCATTCTCATCCATAAGGGATGAAAACACATCACATCAACCAGCCTGTCCTCTGACTCCAGTCCAGCCTTAAAAGCATCAAGTGGAGTGACAACCCACAGCCATGGGGAGCTGCAGCAAGGCTGGGGACAGACAGACTTCCTATCCCCCCAAAAAACCCCTCCTATCAGGACAACAAAACCTTCCTGACTGATTCATCATTGCTGCTACAATCAGATGTGGCCCAAAATGTAGGTCAAACTCGTAAGAAGACAGGAGCAGTTCACCCAAATGCTGCTCATCACCTGTGTCGAGCAGCCTCATTTCTCCTGTGAGACAAATGGAGCATTCACTGTGTGGGGACAGCTTTGTGTGCCTCTGGTAGGGAAGTGTTCTAACTCACAGCAACAGGCTGTGTAAATCAGAGCTGGAGCTGCAGCCAAATGATGCAATTAGAGGTCTTGCTGTCAACAAACAATCATGTAAATTTGTTCTCTCTGATAGGAATCAAGAAGGAGACATGACTAAGCATGTAATAGCAGGGCCTTGGGAGAGAAGGAAGTTGCCCGAAGCTTCCTAATGAGGGAAAAAAGTTATTACAGATTGAAAATGGTGAAAAGGTGAAGATTTGTGGGTCCCTCTCCAAGGGCTGATGAGGCTGGGTGGTACCTGAAAGTGGCTCTAGGATGAGGTTTAGGTGGTTCAGTCTCTCTCTGCAGGTGTGTTTTCCCAGCAGCACAAGTCACTTTGCACCAGGCTTGTGGGATGTTTATCCTCATAAAATGGTTTGGGTTGGAAGAAACTTTTAAGCTTATTTTAATTGTCCCCCTTAATTAGGACACTGGTGATTGCCTTTAACTGCTGTTGGCAGTTCTGAGAGGGATGAGAGCTGGCTGTCAGCAAATAAAAAGTATTTAGCTGATCCTTGGTAGGGAAAAGTGCAAGGCCAGGCTGGACAGGGTTTGGAGCAGGCTGGGATTGTGGAAGGTGTTCCTGCCCATGGCAGGGGGTGGGATGAGATAAGCTTCAAGATCCTTTCCAGTCTAAACTGGAAATCTGTGATTTCTATGATTCCATGACATCTCTCTTCTGAGCAGGAGGTGATGAGGATTTTTGGTCCCAAAGCTATGGCCTCTGCTAAGAGGAATAGCCCTCTCCATTGTATCTTCAGTTCTCGATCATCTCTCCCCATAAGCAGACAGTGAGGAGCAGTGGGTGACATTGGTCCCCCATGCTGTGCCTGGTGACATCTCACTGGAGGACACATTCCTGAAACACCTTGAAATGGGTTTAAAAGTGAACCAAGCCCCCGGCCCCGATGCAGCACCCACCCCAGCACCTTCCCAGGGCAGGAATGGCCCTTCCTATCCCTTTCCCTCCTAATCCCTGCACTGGCTCAGCCACCACTTGGATGTGTGAATGCCACATGCTGCTCTGGCTGCCTGGTGTCCCCTGTACCCTGGGTGGCCCGTCTTTTTGGGACATCAGACATTTCCCTCAGAGCAGGGACTGGGAACTGCAGCCATATGTCAGCAGCTGCTCAGCCCTTAAACATCCCTATAATCTCAGGATTTAGCATCAAAGCAGGAGCTCTCATAGCAGAGACGTGCAGGGATCAGACTTAAAAGAAGTCGCTGAAGTAGGCTGGGGAAGAGTCTTTGCCAAGTAACATCTGTCTAAGACAGTTAACATTAAGCACAAGAAAAAGAAAAAAAAAAAAAAAGAACCCAACCCTTTTGTTTGCTTCTGTTTAATGAGCAGTGAGAGCTCTCTGTAGCCCAGTGTCTCATTTCACTTTCTCAACCAGGTCTTGCATAAGCCCATGTACTTACCTGATCTTTTCCTTCTCTTTCAAAACAGGCACGCCAGCCCAGCTGGCCTTTTGCTGACAGCTGTAGTGGCAATTTCCTACACAATTGCTGTGCTCTACGAGGGGTGAGTAGCTGTGCAGAACTGGAGAGCTTCTAATTATTTCTACCAGCTTTAACTCTCGAGGTTTCACAGAACTGCACAAGTAGAGTTTTTTTCCAATTAATTCAGCAGGGAAGAAAGAAAACAGAGGATTATTTTTCAATTGTTTCGATATTGGGCAGATTCCACTCTGAAACTATTTGCTGGGTTCTAGGAACATTAGTGCATTTTTTTTCTTTTTATCAAAATGAGGCCTTTTTTCATTTTGGGTTCCATATTCTGTCTATAGAAGAACAATAAGGAAGGCAGTGAGAGGACTCATTGTGTCTTCAGAAGAGCCCCCTACAAGAAGCACTTGCATTTTGTAGTTCCTTGGATGGGCTTCTCTGCTGTTTTGCACCACAATAGCCCAGCCAGCAGCACAGGATGGAGCAGCACAGAATAACTCCCAGAAGCAGCAGTTGTACTTCAGCAGTGAAAGGTCTTTTGTATTTGCAAGGGAGGAGGAGATGCAGAGAGCCATGGTCTGCATGAGGAGGAGTCTGGGTGTGTGCTGAGCCTTGTCCTGCTCAGCACAGGGATGGTCCTTTAGCTGCTCCACAATCCAGAGAGGCTGAAACCAGGATTGCCACGGCACAGAAATTGTCAGGCTGTGCCAACCTGTGAAGGACAAATTTGGTAGAACATAAAGGTGAGCACTCAGTAACCTTGATTTTAATTCTTCCTCCCTTCTTTTGCCCCTCTCTTTTGTCTCTGCCCCCCTTCTCTCCCCAAATTCCCATCCTCCCAACTACAGGCCTTTCACAGAGGAGATCTATCGCAGGAAGCAGAAGGGAGTGAAGAGCAAGTAGCCCCAGGTACGTTTGCTGATGGGAACATTCCAGGGGCTGCTTTGCTGGGCTCCCCCACCAACAAACACCCCTACCCAGTCCTGCCTTCCTTGGCTCCTCCAGAGCCCTTCCCACACTTCTCAAAGCATTTGAGCTCCAAGCCTCTGCAAAATCCCAGGCAGAGAGGCTTTTCACAGCAGCAGTTGTGTCCGCCTCCTGGCACCTGACCAGCAGCCCCCAAATTGTTTTGATTATACACTTGAGAATCAGTGTGAGGGAAAATTGCTGGGAAGCTTCGAGGCTGCAGGCTTCATCTGAATCAGGCAGGAAAAAACAACTATTGGCCATGGCAGGTGCTCCAGAGAGTGGCAGGGATGGTGTGAGAGGACACATGTGCCTGCTTATCCCTCAGGGAAGTTGAGCATCCCTGCTGCAGCTGCTCCTTGCGAGCCAGCAACATTTCTGCCAGTGGGCTCACCCTAAAACCTCAGCCCAGGTCTGTTTGGGAGGCTTTTCCAACAGCACAAGCTGCTGGCCAGGCTCCTTTCCTGGGGGTTCATTGCCATCCTGGAGCCCCCAGTGCATTTGCCTGCTGGTTGTTGGAGAGCTGGGACAATCCCACAGCAGTGCTGAGGTTTTGGCAGCAGCAGCATAACTGCTTCTCTGACAGAGCTGCTGTGGCACCAGTGAGGTCCCCAATGGACTCTTGTCCCTTTGCCTTTTGCAGAGCACTCTCTCTTGGGGACCTTGTGCCTCTCCAGTCCCCACACTGTCTGGTTTGCCCATTTTCCTACTGAGATGTATCCTAGTAATTAACCCAGCAACCCTTAATGAGCCGACTGAGCTCCCTGCAGCACTGGAAGTGACCAGAAGAACAGCCTGAGCGTGGTGGCAGCTCCTTGAGGTCCCTGTCCCCAGGTCTGTGTCCTGGCCACTGCAGCTCCCGATGCTCTCCTGGGAGTGACACAGTTCAGGACCTTCCCACCTCTTCTCCCACACCGATTATTGGAGATCTGCAGGCAAAAAGGAATTCCCTTTGGACTGGAGGGAAAGCACAGTAATGATGGAAACACCGAGGGCCTTTAATAAGTGAGCTCTGAGCATATGGAAGCACCAGCTCCAACTGATCCTGAAGATCATCTGAAGGTGCTGCCTAAGAGCCACAAGGAGACAAAGTTCAGATGCAGCAATGGAGAGAGCTTAGGAGCCCGTGAGGATTCCAACGCAGATGGGGAAGGAACAGAGGAAACTTCTGTGAGCTCAACAACAGCAAAACCTGCTGCAACCCCCTCCCCCCCCTTCTTTTTTGGGAAAGGAACCTCCCCATCTAGAGCTGCAGTTTCCCACCAGTGCAGAGCCCTGCAGTGTCTCCACACTATTGCAAAGGCTTTAAGAAAAGTGACTAAAGAGCACAGGAATGTGAATGTATGACCTAAACCACAGCCCAGGGGCATGGAGGGGTGGCAGCTATCCTACAACATGAAGAAGACCCAGGGGAAGAGTCAATCCCTGTCTGCACCTCACAGATATCCCACCCCCGGCCATGTTGATGCCCCAGCCCCTCCTTTTCCCTGGGTCTACATGAGGGTCCTGCTGCCTTTCCCACCACCCAGTGCCTTCCAGTTGTTTTTCACTGTCTTGCAGGGGCAGTGGGAGGGAGGGAGGGAGGAGAGGGAAAGGTTTGTTTCTACCTTCCACACCATGCAGCAGCCAGGAACAAGATGTGCCCCTCTGCCCCTTCCACCAGCCTCAGCATGTCCCAGAATTGTCCAGTGCTGAATCCTGGCTTGAACAGAAAGACTCCAGAGGTGATGCTCCAGCCCCAGGCTCTGTTTTCACAGATTCCCAGAACAGTTTGAGAAATAAACTGTAAATGACCAAGCGAGCAGGTGCTGGAGAAGGGAGCTGTGCTGCTGCTGGCTCTTGTGCAGGCACTGGAATGTGGGGCCACATCTCAGCATCACATCGTCCCCTCCACAGAGGGTCCTCCCTCTTCTCAGTGTCACCTCCATGAAACGGTTCCATTTCCTTTTGCTTTTACACGTTGTAATTAACTCACCCTCCAGGCATTGCTCAGCAGAATTAAAAGTGTTGGTCTGTTTTCAGTCCAGCCTCCATTTCCTCCGGAAGGGCTCACAAATGCTGTATTTGCGTTTCATCACTTCAGAACCATTACACATAGATTTATTTTTTTATTGCCGTGTCAACCACCTTCCTCTCAAAGATCTGGGCATAGTATTTTATTTTTAGATAAGTTTCCACATTCCCTTCACAGCTAATGTTTATAGACAGAGGCTAAACCAGCCCAGTACCCATAGCAACCATCGAGGAGAGGATACATTGCATTATTCCGACAATTTATGTCAGAGTTGCCAGTCCTGGCTCAAAGTCTCTGATGTCAATAAACTTGGATTTGTTGATAAGTGAAATCAGTATTTACTGAAGAAGCACATGCTCATACGGGAAGAATTATTCCTAACGAGAACACAGCGAGGGCTGTATTTGTGCTGTCTCATTCCCAGTCTGGGGACCATGTGTGCCTTTCCCAGAACCTGCTGTAAGGCCAGAAGGGACCCCAGTTGTACCATTCCCCTCTCCAGCCACTATCAGCCTCCTAAAACGTGTGTCTGTCACCACCCATGGTGGGGCTGCTTCCCATCCCATGCCCACAGCATCCCATGAGCAAAGGGATTTGATGCTGTGCTGGGACTGGCTTCACAGACTCCTTCCCCCGTGATCTGCCATTTCCAGCCTTTCCCACTTCCCAGCCATTCTGTGGCAGCTTTGCATTGCACAAGGTTTTTTTTTTCTGGGGCTATGCCAGACACATCCCTGGTTTTAGGAGCTCTTCCTGCAGCAGCCAGCATGGATTAAACATCTCTGCCTTCACAGAACTGGTTCTGGCTGCCATAAAGTTGGAGTTTGATATTTTAGAGGCATCTGCTCTCTTTCCTGAAGAGGGAAGGTGAGGAGCTGGGAGTTGATATTCCAGCCCATCTCATGGGGTCTGAGCCCACCTTTTTCCCTGGGGCAGGGGGTGGCCTTGGCCAGGACCAGTCCCAGGTGTTGCTGTGCTGCTCCCTGGGGCTGCAGGGAGGGAAACACAGAGACACCATTATGTTGTTTTATGGTATTTAACAAGAAGAGATTAGGGGACGCTCCTTGGTTATAATGAAAAAAAAAAAAAAAAAAAAAAGAGAGAAAAAAAAAGTGATTCCTCTCCAATTGCCTAATATTTCCAAGAATTTGAGATTACACAGGGAAGGGGTGAAACCTTCATGCTGAGCACGAAACTCTGGTGGTGCTGCAGCTATTTCCCCTCTTCCTGGCTGCAGCTGGGACACATCCTGCATGGATGCAGGGATGGATCTCATGGCCAAGGTCAGAACATGAGTCCTGCTGCTTCCAAAGGAGGGACCTGCCCTGTGGGATCCCCAGGACCAGCTGGTTGCAGCCTCAGCTCTGCAGTGGCACAGGCAGGAGCATCCAGCTCTTGCAGAGACATCAAGGACCAAATGGGTTCCCTGGAAATGGGGTCATGAGGCCATTTTCATACCTTCATGCCTTCAAAATCCAGAATGGAGCTTTCTGGGCCCACTGGAGCTTGGCAGAGGGGTTGTTTGCAGCCTTGGGAATCACTTCACGTGATGCTCTGTGCTGACGCCACAGATAACAGTTTCTTTGAAGTTTGGGATAATTCTGCAGAGCAAACACCAGGAAAGGAGAAACTAGTTAAATCTCAACTCCCACTTGGCAGGGACAGCTGGGTCACCAAGTTCATCACTCTGCTGCCTCAGGTCCCACCAGGCAACCTCTGTGCCCACCCTCATGGAGGGTTCCTCTGCATGGTTGCTTGCCTGGCTCCCCCACACACATCTTCCTTCCACGGAACTGCACGTGGCAGTTCCTTGGGATGAGAGGGTCATCTGCACAATAAACACCCCCAGCAACAGGGATGAGCTCCACGTTCACAGGATGCTTCATCCAAGAACACTTCAGGAGGTGGAGGCTGCATCCTGTGGTCCTTCCCCTGATGGTGGTGGCATCGAGGAGCAGGGACACATTCCCAAAGGCCCTTCCCTCCGTTGTGACCTCCTGTAACCCCGTGCCCGTGTTTGCTTTCGCCCAGGGAAGCTGAGCTGCCTTGCCCCAGGGACAGCCACCGGCCCTTATGTGGCAAATAAACAGAGAATAAACAGGGAATAAACACGTGGCGCAATTGGGGCAGCACGTGTGGCACTGGCAGCACTGGGAATTCACCATTTCTGCCCTGCTCCTGCTTGCTGAGTCTGCACTTTGGCTTTTGGGGAAGATGGCAGCAAATGAAGGGCTCAGGGCTCTGGTGAGGGCTCCCAAACCCATCCCAACACTGAGGCAGAACTGGTTTTTTTTTGCCAGTGGTTGGGATTTGATGTAAAAGCAAATATGAGCTTTGAGGTTTGGGGGCAGTTTGGGCACTGCTTTATTGGGGATCCCTTAATCCAGAGAAGGTGGACAGAGGACATGACAGAATTTATCTTTGCAGGGGAATAAACCAGTCAGTTCTATCCCTGTTGTGTAGGGAAAACAATATGGACTTTAAATGCTCACAAAGCAATCGGGAAAACACCCTGATGGGAAACTATTCCCATGTGGGAAACCCCCAGTGCTGGAGCCCAAACAAATGCCTGGGGCAGAATGAGGATCCCAGGGCTGAGCAGCATGGGGTTTGCTGGCATGTCCATGCTCAGGGATCTGGGATATAGGCAGTTCCCAACTCGTTGGTGTCCAGGGAGACCTTTGAAATTTCCCCAGTGCTGAGAGAGCAGCAGCAGCAGCACCCCATTCCAATTGTCCCCCTGCCCCTGGCATCAGTCCTGTCAGGGACGGGGTGGAGGAGACTCCATCCAACCCAACCCAGCCCATTTCCACCCTCACTCCGGGGGTCCTTACGCACAGAGCTCCTGCCATGAGGCAGAGGACAAGTTACCAGGCTGTTTTCTTTAATTTTCACACTCAAAAGCCGCCCCGAGACAGCCCGGTGAGCTGTATCCTCCTTGGATCCCGTTTCAAAGGAAAAAAATGGCAGGAATGTGCTGCTTTTTCCATGTTGCGTTTTCTTCAGGAGGAGCTGTTTATGGAGCACAGCTCCCTTCCCAGTCAGGGTTGCAGGAGGGCTCAGAGCTGCCAGAGTCCTGGGAAGATGTCGGGGCCAGGCTCTGCCTGCTGGGAAGGGAGCCTTGAGGGTCCTGGATTTGGCCACAGGCTCAGCCTTTGCCCAACTCAATTCCCCCAAATCCCAAGTTCACCCCTGCTCTGGCCTCAGCCCCTCCGGGCCCACAGGAGCAGATGTGGGACCTGACAGGAAACATCTCCAGGCTCCTCAGCACTGCTACCCCTCCCTCTGCCAGCTCCTTCCTGGCACTGCCCACCTGGCTCCCTGCCTCCTCCTGGGCTTTAATTTCTGTCCTGCCAACCCTGCCAACCATTGCTATTTCCATGGGAACCTTCCTGAAATCCACAGCAATGCCTCCACTGGGGTCACCAAGCCTCCCTCCCCTGTGCCTCATATTCTGAGCCCAGTCACTGCCTATCTCCAGTTACAGGTGACATTTCTCTCTATTCCCAGAGAAGATGAAGGAAACTGTTCTTTGGAAGGGAGCAGAAGGTGCTGGAGTTTGGGGACACATCCAGGGCACAGAGACACCTTTGTTCATGCTGGCAGGATGTTGCATGAGCTGTGGGCAAGAGGATGGGAAGAAAGGAGATGGAAACTGGGAGCAGGAGATTTCCAGGGTGCTCCTGGCTCGGAGCTGCATCACGCTGAGCACAGGGATGGTGTCTCGAGGGACCTCTTGCCACTCCTTGCCTGGATAACTCCAGGAACTGGGGATTTGAGACATCTCAGGCTTCCAGATTCTCTGGTAATCAAATCCCAAATGCTAAAAGGAATCAAGAGACATGAAAAAAGTGTTGCTAAAGAAGCAGGGGGTGGGGGAGGGAAACAAATAAAGCCACCTCCCAGTCCCCAGAGAAGGAGCAGCTTCTGCATCATATCTCATCTGGGAAAAATTATATTTTGGGAATTACGTGCTTCTTCTGAAAAGCCTTAAAGAGATTTAATAAAATGAGACAAGCTAATAATATAGGGAATGAATAGCAAGCCTGGATGCTGCATCTTGATTTAATCAGATGCTTTTCCTCAGGGGGACAAGCAAGAACTATAGCTAAAGCCTCCCTTCCCTTTCCTTCCTCTGGCCATTCACTCCTTCCTCTTTCTCCCCTCTTCCTCTGGCCATTCACTCCTTCTCCCAGCCCAGGGGAGCAGCCAGGGCAGGATTTGGGGGTCCCACTCGTCCCTGCTGTTCACCAGCAGCTGCTGGGAAATGCACAGCCCACACTGGTTCTTTGGGAGCAGGGTAAGGAGCTGGACACCAGCTTGCTGTACAGCCCCCAGGGAGAGGGGCCCTTTCCTGGGGGAACAAGTCCTGGGGGAGACAAGCAGGAGCTGGGGAGCCAGGAGAACTGGGCTTGGCTCCATGTGCGTGGTTGCTCCAGAGCCCAGGAATGCTGCATGCTGCTGCCCAGGGGATGAGCCCTCGGTAGGATGTGAAGCATCTTGACGGTGATGATAAAGAGCTCCTGTGGGATGTGCCTCTCTCCGTGGCCTGGGACAGCTGCAGGGTGTGCATGTGCCAGGTGGGAAGGGCACAAATGGCTCTCCCAGTCCTGTTTCACTGCTCGGACCCTCAGGACCCGGCCGCGAACCGAGGCCAGCCCGGCCCCGGGGGGATGATCCTTCCCAGCTCCACAGCACACTCAGAAACCAAACTCATGTTCTGATGTAATTGTCCTTTTCCGAGTATCCCCCACTCGCCTGTCCCTGTGCTGGGCACCCCGGTGCCGCTCCTGCTTCCTGGAACATTTTGCTGCCTACATTTCTGCCGTGGTGCTGCTGCTGTGAGCTTTGTTTTTGCTGCTGCACAGTTCGTCCAAGCCTGGCCCTGGGGAGCTGCATGTTCTGTCGCCGGGATGTTTGTGTGACTTTCGTGGAATTTCCTTTCCTCAGCCACTTGCTCACGGACACAGGGTGGGTTTTGCTGGCTGGCAGGTGGCTGGTAAACCGAGGAGGGTGAAAATAGGGAGGGAAACAGCAAGGAAACAAGGATTGATGTGTGCTGAAGGTGATTCCATTAAAGGTGTCGCTGGGGTTCGTGCAGAGCATCCTGCCTGCGGCTCTGGCTGTGCTGAGCTGCTGCATGAAAGGGATTTTATCCTCCAAAACCAGACGAGGAGCAAAACATCCCACAAATAGCAGGGGCAGACTCTGGCAGCCATGGGGGAAATGCCCTTTTACCTGCCTCTGCTTAAGCCTTGGGCTATTTGCAGTCAGGTCAGAAATAGGTGGTGATTTGTAAAAGAGTCATAACCGTGGGAAGGCTTTGCCTTGCAGCAAGGTGGATCCTTTATCATCAATCACTGGCGGTGGCTCTCAGCAAATGTGCTTTGCTCCTACAGGAGATGAGTTTCTAGATGAGCCTGGGAGGACTCAGCTAATGCTGTGTAATGCTCCCTGCTTGGGCTCTGCGTGACTCTATGAGGAGCTGGGCTCTGGGATGGCACAGTCAGTTCCCACGTTCTCTTCTCTGGGAGCTCCCACAACCATGAGCTCTCCTCCACCCACCCCAGGCCCCTAACATCCTGTCCTTGCTGTCAGGGGGGCCCTGGCTCTGGTCCCATTCCACCAAGCCCACAGGATCCCAGTGCACATCTGTCTCCTGGCATGCTCTGCCCAAAGAACTGTTTAGAAGGAGCAAATGGATTTTTTTTTTTCCTGTCAGCCAGGAGCAGTTTTCAAGCAGGCTATTTTTACCTGTTCCTGACTCTATTAATAGTTGTACGGCCAACAATAAATGCTGATTGAGATATTTGATTTGCCTGTCCTCCAGAGGTTGCCACTTCCTATTCCCCCTGTTGTTTTCCATCAACCACTTCAATTAAATGATCTTTTTGTTATTTGGGGTGATGCATTTGGGCTTTGTGTTCAGCTATTAAACTTCTTCGCTGTCTCGCACACAGATGAATAAACACAGGAAACTGTCCCACTTTCTCTCCTCCAAGTGTCCTTGTGTGTCCGGGCAGGATGTTTCCCTGCAGGCAGGGATGGGGCTCTACAGGGCTGTTTAAGCTGCTGCTCCCTTCCAGACAATCACAGACAACCACAATGCCCCCATAAGCCTTCTGAGAGTGTTTAAATTAATATCCAAGGGTGACACCACACTCAGGGGAGATGAGAAGCTCAACACCACCCATTTTCCAAGAGCTGCTGATGAAAGGCACCACTCTACCCCAGTCTGTGTGTTCTGGCTGTCCCTGAGGTCCCTCTCTATGTTGTAGGTGAGCCTTCTGCTGCCCCAAACCTTATTAAAGCATCATCTTTAGCTAATTTTTTTTTTTTTGGTTGATGCAGGTTTTTTTTAATGTATTGTATTGTACTGTATTTTTATCATAGAACAGGCTGGGTTGGAAGGGACCTTAAAGCTTATCTTGTACCACCCCTTGCCATGGGCAGGGACACCTTTCACTGGACCAGTTTGTTCCAAGTCCCGTGCTACCTGGCCTTGAACACTTCCAGCATGGGGTACAGCCACTCTGGGCAACTCATTCCAGTGCCTCACCACCCTCAGAGGGAAGACTTTCTTCTGAATATTCCATCTAATTATGCCATCTGTTAGTGTGAAGGCATTCCTCCTTGTCCTGTCACTCCAGCCCTTGTCCAAAGTCCCTCTCCATCTCTTTTGGAGCACCTTTAGGCCCTGGAAGGGGGTCTCCGGAGCCTTCTATTCCCCAGGCTGACTGTTCCCAGTTCTCCCATTCCCATTCGCGGCCCTGCTCGCGCTGCCGCCGGCCGGACTCTCGCCTGTCCCCTAGCGGGGAGAACCGGCGCTGCAGCAGCACTGGGATCAGGACCGGGACCGGGACCGGGACCAGAGTCAGGGTCGGGGTCAAGGAAAGCCGCCGTCCCAAGAGCCTCCGTCAAGGTGTCACCTCGCGGCCCCCAGCCCCCGGTGGGACCGAGATTTCTCTCTGCTCCCGGCTCCGCGCAACCGGAGCTCGCACCGAACGGGGTCTTTCCTCCGGTCCTTCGGGCATTTGCACCGGGCAAGTGTAAACGGAATGAAAACCACGGCAGGGAATAGCCTGGGACCGTCTGCACCCCCCCGCCCCAGGTTCCTGCCGCTCGGGGTCACCCCACTTCCCGACCACCGGGAGCCCCGATTCGGCTGCGGGCGCCGGGAGCCCGCCCCGGGCTGAGAACGGGACGGGTACAAAGCACAGGGACCCCGTGCTGAGGCGCAAAGAGATCTGTTCGCAAGCGGGACTGTGAAAGGCACCGGGAGTGCGAGCGAGTCTGCGAGCGGGAGTTCGAAACACCCCGGTTCCAAGCGGGCTGCGAACGGGACCGGGCTGTGAATCTCCGAGAGCGCAAACCGGGATGGGAACGGGATCTGTCTGCGCAACCCCGGGAGCGCGAAACGGGGGCGGGAAAGGGACCGGGCTGCGCAGCAGCGGGAGTGCGAACGGGGCTGCGAACGGGACAAGGCTGCCAAGCACACGGAGACCCAGCCGGGCTGCGAGCGGGACCAGGCAGCCGAGCCCCAGGCGTGCGGACGGGGCTGCGGACGGGAGCGCTGCGCGCAGCCCGGAGCCCGGCGGGGGGCGCGGGCCGGGCCGGGCGCGGAGCCGGGCGCTGACTCAGCCGCCGCCGCCCCGGGCCGTGACGCGCCGAGGGGCGGTCGCTGCTGGCTCCATATAAGGCGGCGGCCGCCGTGCAGAGCTCACACCGACCCTTCTTGAGAGGGAAGAGGGGTTGAGCAGTCGGGCAGGCAGCGCCTTCCTCCTTCTCTTCCTCTCCTTCTCGGCGCAAGCTGCACTTTTGCCGGCGTCAATGAAACTGGCAGCGATGATCAAGAAGATGTGTCCAAGCGAGGCCGAGCTGAGCATCCCCGCCAAGAACTGCTACCGCATGGTCATCCTGGGCTCCTCCAAGGTGGGCAAGACGGCCATCGTCTCTCGCTTCCTCACCGGCCGCTTCGAGGAGCAGTACACGCCCACCATCGAGGACTTCCACCGCAAGTTCTACAGCATCCGTGGCGAGGTGTACCAGCTCGACATCCTGGACACCTCGGGCAACCACCCCTTCCCAGCCATGCGCCGCCTCTCCATCCTCACAGGTACTTGTCAAGAGGTCCCTCTGCCAGATTCCTGCTCGGTTTGGGGATGTTTTTGCAGTCCAGGGAGGAGGGAGATACGGTTTTGTGTGTTCAAGTGGTTGGGCAGCTCTTCTTGGTGGACTGGAGGATGCAGGACCTAGGTGCTGCCTGGTCCTTCTTTCTCCAAGCCTCTACTTGGCTTAGGAGTGGGTGTCTCTGTGTCCCCATCCCTGCAACCGTCCCAACGTTCCCTCTTTGTCCCCAGGAGACGTGTTCATCCTCGTGTTCAGCCTGGACAACCGAGACTCCTTCGAGGAGGTGCAGCGCCTGAAGCAGCAAATCCTGGAGACCAAGTCGTGCCTGAAGAACAAAACCAAGGAGAACATAGAGGTGCCCCTGGTCATCTGCGGCAACAAGGGCGACCGGGACTTTTACCGGGAGGTGCAGCCCCGGGAGATTGAGCAGCTGGTGGGAGGGGACCCCAAAAAATGTGCTTACTTCGAGATCTCAGCCAAGAGGAACAGCAGCCTGGACCAGATGTTCCAGGCGCTCTTCGCCATGGCCAAGCTGCCCAGCGAGATGAGCCCCGACCTGCACCGCAAGGTCTCGGTCCAGTACTGCGACATCCTGCACAAGAAGGCGCTGAAAGGCAAAAAGCTGCTGAAGGAGGGGGGCCGGGGCGGCACGGAGGAGGCGTACGGCATCGTGGCCCCCTTCGCCCAGCGGCCCAGCGTGCACAGTGACCTCATGTACATCCGGGAGAAAGCCATCGGCGGCGGGCACGGCAAGGAGAAGGATCGCTGCGTGATCAGCTAGGAGCCCCCGCTCGCCACAGGGAGGAAGGAAGGAGAGAAGGAAAGGAAGAGGGAAAGATGCTCGTTTCCGAATTGACTTTGGGCAGGTGCCCACCCGGGCAGAGAGAGAGTGTCGCCTCTCCCCCAGCCTCCCTCCTCCCGCTTTCATCATCTCCCTCCCTGGGGGAGCATTTTGGGAGCGAGGGATGTGAAGGGGGAGGCTTTGGAGGGCAGGAGGGGATGTCACTGGGAACAGCCTCCTCCTCTGGGCAAAGAGATGGGGAAAGGGTGAGCTGCTGGGCAGCCAGGTGGGAGGATGAGTGTGGAGGGCACAGACCTTGGTGTTTCTTTCCCTCCCAAACCACCCAGCCTCAGGCACTGCCCTCAGGAGGGAGGGCAGGGGCCTGCCAGCACCTGCCTGGGGCTTTGGGGTTGGTTCTTGGTTTGGGTTGGGTTTTTTTTTCGAACTTGAGAAGCTGTGCACGGACTTTGGCTCTGTGTTGTGTGCTCATCTGTGTCTGCAAAACACATGCAGAAGACACTTCTAAGCTGTTGCAAAGACATTGCAGAGTTACAGCCCCAATGGACCAAAAACCTGACTCTTGTTTACATTTGTCTTGTTTGATTTGCAAGATTTGGGGGTTGGGGGGAGGGGGGGAGCAGGAAGGGTTTTACAAAATAAAATAATAGGCACTTTATGTAGGTATTGTTTGTCATTGACATGAACAAAAAATCTTCAAGTGTTTCTACTGTGAGTGAAACTTGATGTTTTATTTTTTCTACAAATTAATAAAATCTTTTTAAAAATTACACCTGTGGGTTCGCTTTGCTTCCTTGCCCTGTCCCATAGCAGAGCCTGCTAAACAGAAGGCCTGAACTCCGAGATGACAAAACCAACCTCCCACTGGAGCCCTGTATTGCCCCATTTTTCTCCGACTCCCAGTGCAAAGGTTCCCGCCTCTGCAAGCCGCCGGGATTTTGCCACACAGGGTAACGAGGGGCCAGGCGGGGAGTTACTCACTCCGACAGGTCACTGAGCCAGCACTCTTTCCTCACTCCACTACGCCGAGTGACGGTGCTGCCAGCCCCACACACGGCGGGCAGTGGCATGTCACTGCCTGCAATCACCCAGCAAACTGACATCACTTCGTTGTAAAGAGCTGATTGTGTTTCATGCTCTTTGCCGATTAACTAAGCACACTTTAATGATGTCAACACAGACTGATTCATTGGCACCCCAGCTGGGATATTGTTTTTACTCTGCAATATGAGTAGAGGAAGTACTTTGCTCGAAAGGTCACCTTTACATCTGATGGTTTTTAATCTCTCCCCAATAACAAGTTGCAGTAATCATTGCTGGAAGTGAAAGGGAAACAGGCTGGCTCTCCAAAGAAAGCTTTTCCCAGCTCCAGCTTCTCCCCCAGCTCATTTTCAACCTCCGCTTCCCCCTCATGCACCAGAACAGATCTGTGTTTAGTACATATTAATGGCAAAAAAATCCTCACATTGAAGCCACAAAACAACGGTGGAGGGCGAGACTGCAAAGCAAACCCTCTCAGTTTCGCTTGAAACTTGGATTCAAGTTGACAGAGTTAACTTGTTCCTGAACTAAGTGCCAGACATTTCTTTGGCAACAAGTTATTTCTTCCAGCTCTGCCTATGCCTGGTTTCACAGGAACAGCAACTGGCAAAAGAATGGAAAACATCGTCCAGGCATGAGACACAGGAATTTATTGAGCTGGGACAGGCAATTGCTGGTAGAAAGGTAATTTCAGTAATAAAAAATGTGTACATTGTGCTTTGTTTATCTCAGTGTTCTGCTTTACTCAGAGTTTACACACTGGCACCTTCTCAAAGAAAGTACTAGTACAGTATCACAGTGGGGACAGAGAAAATCTCTGAGCTACAGGTGAGTTACAACCATCCCACTGAGCAGAATTACCTGTTCCAGCTGCTCGAATGTTTGTGGTTGTGGGAAGCCCCTGGATGTGGAACTCACCTGTCCTGTTGAGCCTGACTTTAGTATGGAGTAACTAAAAGCTTTTATAATTTATGCTCTTTGTTTTGATTGTTGCCCTTCCTCTGTTTTAAGAGGGAAAGACATTGGAGCTGGGCCCAGAATCCCATGTGCTGCCAACATCCTGCCCCTGCTCTGCCCACATCCACTAAGTGAACACACAACAGGGGCAGTTTGGAAGTTATAAATCTTTATTTGACTCATCTCAGACACAACCACCAATTGTTTAAAAAGAGAAATACAGAAGTAATTGAAAGCAATCACTCCTCTTCCAACACACAGGGAATGGAAAGTGTACCAGAGACTCTTTCCAGGAGCAGGGCCAAACAGTTCATGCTTCCCTCTTATGTTCCTTTCTGATGTTTGGCCACTTTTAAATAATAAAAAATAAATGCAGAAATGCCTGCTTTTTCACTAGCAGGTACTTTGACCCTTAGTAAGGAGAAAGCAAAACATCTCCTGCTTGTTTGAATGTAAAAAGGAAGAACCCCACCCAGAGAGACAACAGAAGATGGGATATATAAGTGCACAGTCCTGCAGCTGATCAAGGGAACGTGCTGCTGCCGTTGTCCCAGGAGAGCACACAGTGTCCTGGCTCAGTGTCACACACCCATGGTGCACACAGGCACAACACCACAGCCCTGTAACCACAAAACCTAAAGAAAGAAACGCCAACTTCTGCCACCCTGTTCAGCCTGGATAGGAGGTATCTCAGACCCAGAGAGTGGAGCTGTGTCTTTCCTACTCCTTGGGGATTTCAAACATGCAAAGGCTCTTGTACTTCTGCAGCAGCTCGTTTTTGGTCCGGACCTGCTCCCGCAGGTTCTGCAGCTGCTGCTGCTGCTGCTCTGGGCTCACCCCGATGCCAGGCATGGAGCTGATCAGCTTCCTCATCTCCTGGAACTTGTTCTTGAGCTCATTCAGTACCTGGTGAACATCCTGGCTGTCCTTGTCCATGCTGCAGAGGAGAGAAAACCAAGACACTGTGAATTATCCTATTGAAAACACTGTAATTTCCAATACAACCAGGGTTTAAATTGGAATTCACTGGTAAAATTTCTCTTGGTATCTAGTTATACACACCTGATTCACCTATCCCAATAAAATGACACAGATGTATATAGACTGGGTAGCTTAGGGGCAAACTGGTTTCCTGCAAATCTCCAGCACACAATCCAATCACCTCAGGATGCATTAATCAGGTTAGGAGCTGCTCTGCAGCTTTCAAACATCACCCTGGAGCAGGCTAAATTCTCCCTCTGAACTCCTGCACCTCTCCTTGGGGAAGGTACGATTGCATATGTGTTGTGTGTAGTCACCTGGAAAAAAAGATCTCAGTCTCACCCGTGACCTGTTGCTGCTGTAATACAAAAAAATCAATGCAGTCAAACAGCTTGACAGCAGAAAACAGAAACTATTTCCCAAAGTATCACAGAGTGTCCAAAGGCAGAGAAAATGGTACTTGGGAGCTTTAAAAGGAGTCTCTGGGGATTTAAACTTAATAAAAGAGAAGCAGTGGGGTTCTTTTGGGTTGATTTGGGATGTTTTTTTAAGAGCAGCAGAATTGGCTCTGCAGCCAGCTCTGTGCTTTTCAAGGCTCAGTGCTGTCTGAGGCAGCGTCTGCCCTTGAACCCTCATTAGTATCTGACTCAGCTTTGTTAGCACCAGCAAGAAGTTTTACTGATTCCAGGCAAAAGCAAGTCCCTGCTTCCAGGCTGCCTGTTAATAGGGAGAGCAGGATTCTAATGGTCTTTGAAAAACTGGGAGCCTGTTCAATAGCCAGACCTAAAAATAAATCTGCTTGGCATGACCAGGGCAGAGAAGTGCTCGATTATAACTTTGGGGAATCGTGACATGGCTGAGAGCAAAACTTTTAAGCAGATGGCTGCCGCTTGCTTCAAAAGCCTGTTGGAACAAAATATTCATTATTCCCTTCTAAATAAAACTGCAGCTGGTACTATAATGTCTCCCCATTATGCAGGCACTCAGGGCCAGGTCGGCAGTGGAAAAATACAGAAACACACGCAACCAACCCCATGGCACATCTGGGGAGGGATGGGGTGACACTGCCTTTCATTCACCACAGCTGCAGGCTGGCTTTGACAGAGGTGTCCTCCCCACATCTCATCCCCATCCCCACTCAAACAGCTGCCTGTTGCCTGGTTGATCCAAAGGGATAAATATTTCAGGGTTGGTGTTTGCTTTTTTTTCCTGATGGTAGTTTTCCTGCTGGATCAAGCCACTGAAGCAATTCCCTGTTTAGGGGTATGGAGAGGTGGGAAGGTGTGGGAAGAGCCTGCAGCTGCCTGTACGAACACAGGGTTCAACACAGCATCCAAACACAGCCTGTACTGATGGACTGGGCACAAAACTTGCCTTAAGGCACAGTGCTCCTCACCACAGCAGCACAACCCATCATCAGTGGAGCCACAGTGGGACCTCAGCAGTGATGCCATTGACTGTACAAGGCCGAAAATATCAGCAGACCATGTTCAGGAAAACTTTCTCCAAACAACAGGAAACAGCACCTGTCCTTGGATGTCAGCAAATTTACGCCACACATCCTTGCTCCGGAGCACAGAGTCACCTTGGAGATGTGTCTTCACGGCTGAGTCAGTGTCAGAACAGCAGGGCTGGGCTCTGCCACTCATGGCAGTGTTAGAGGACAGCCCGTTTGCCATCTGTCAGGGACAGGAGGCACAACATCCCACCGCTGGCCGCCATGGTGCCACCTTTCTGCCACACTGTTCAGCACCTATGTCAGCTCGAGCCACCCAGGCAACGCCCCAGGCGAAGCCAAGGGAGGTGGCTGGGCAGCAGGAGTGGGTGGCTCGGTGGGACAGGCACAAGATATCCCCTGGATTGTCATCTCTGAGTCACTACAACCTGATCACTGACACATCCTAATCAGGGAGGTCTCAGCCTGTGGCTACTGCCCACTTTGGTGATGTACACGCACACACCTGGCAGGGGATTTAGCCTCACTCTGTGGTCTGCACAGATCAGACAGAATCAAGGTCAGAGGGCAACTAGATGGCCTACACCAAGCACAATGGGGAAACTGAGTGAAATTACAGTTGTTTGTGTTCTCATGTCCATTCTGGGCTGGTGTGTCAAAGGTACTCATTCCCATGGACTGGGCTGCTTGGGCTGCAGAACCACTAAGGATAAACCTCCCTCACCTTTCAGACATGCTTGCTCCAAGTGAAACATCAGCTCCTCAACGAGTGCACAGGGAGAGGGCAGGAAGAAAGCAATTCATGCTTCCCATGCCCACTGCGTCACCCTGCAGTGTGTCCAGGTGAGAGCACAGAGCCTGCCTGGATAGATTTCCACAGCAGAGATATCCTATTTCTGGGAATTCAGATGAGCATCTCTGGAGAGGTTTCCCTGGGCCAGAAACACGTCATTTCTCAGGGCCCTTGTACCAACACCTTTCACCTGTACAGTGCTTATCTTGACCTGGGAAGAGAACAGTGTATATCCCACTGAGGAACCCATTCTCCTTTTTACAACTGCCCAGAAATGGGCTGCCTTCCTGACGCACTGCCTGTACTTTCTGTGGCTGTTATCAGCCAAAGAGCATAGTTCTCTGGGGCAATGACCCAGCGGACACACAGTGCTCTGCTCTGGGGTGAGTGGTGGGGCAGTGCACCTGAGCCAGGGGAGCATTGCACTGCTCAGGTGACCCAGACACCACCCAGGGACTGGCATGACTCAGAGGGGAGATGCACTTGGGGTTGCACCAGCTCCCTCCAACACTCTTCCCAGGAACTCCAGCTGAGATAAAAAGAGAAAAGGAGATGCTGGGAGGATGGAGAGCATCACTAGAGGGGTGACCCCCTTGCCCTGCTACCTGTTCAGGGCATCCTGGGGAAGTGGGGGCTAGGAGAGCATCACTTGAGGGAGGATCCAATAGCCCAGCTCCCTGTTCAAGGCATTATGAGGATGCTAAGGATGAGAAAACAACTTAGAGGGAACCCCATAACTCTGCTCCCTGTCCAGGGCACCCCACAGACGCTGTGGTTGGCAGAACATCACTGGAGGGGGAACCCCATTGCCCTGTTCCCATCCAGGGCATCCTGGGGATGCCGGGAGCCGGGTGAGCATCACTGTAGGGGGCATCCCATTGCCTCACTCCCTATTCGGGGCATCCCCCAGGACGCTGTGACTAGGAGAACATCACTGGCGAGGGCACCCCTTGGCCCTGCTCCTCACGCAGGCGCCCCGAGGGCTCTGGTCTGAGGCAGCACCGTCCGAGCGGGGCGGCTGCGGCCGGGCCGCGGTGCCCGGCGGGGCGGGGGATGGCGGCGGCCGCGCCCGCCGTTACCATTTGATGATGTCGTGGACGAGCGGCAGGAAGGAGAACTCCTCCTGCGCGGGCGGCAGCGGCGGCGGTTTCTGCTCGACGGGCGGCTCCGGCGGCGGCGGCTCCTCGGCGGCGCGGCCCGCGGGCCCGGACGCCATGGCGGGCCCGGCAGTGACGGAGCGGGGCGGGCCCGGCCTGGCCCCGCCTCACGGCCCCGGGGCCCGCGGCGAGCGCCCTCAGCCCGCCTGGAGCCGGTCCGGGCCGCGCTGAGGGCTGGGAGTGTGGCCGTGCCCTGCGCCCGCACTGTGATCCCGCTGAGAGCCCAGTGATCCCGCTGAAACTTCCAGTGATCCTCCCCCGAAACCCGCAGTGATCCCCTCAAATGCCTCCGCAGTGATCCCGCCTGTGCCCCAGCAATCCCCTGCGCCTTGCCAGTGATCCGACCTGAGATCCACAGTGATCCCTCCTGAAACCTCCAGTGATCCCCCTGAGAACCCCAGTGATCCCGCTGAAACTTCCAGTGATCCTCCCCCCGCCCCGAAACCCGCAGTGATCCCCTCAGATGCCTCCACAGTGATCCCGTCTTTGCCCCAGTGATCCCCCTGCACTCCGCCAGTGATCCTCCCTGAGATCCACAGTGATCCCCCTGAAACCTCCAGTGATCCCTCCTAAAACCCCCAGAGATCCCTGCCCCGAAACCCCCAGTGATCCCCCAAATGCCTACACAATGATCCCACCTGCATCCCACCAGTGATCACCCCTGGCCCCCTCAGCGATCCCCCTGTGATCCCCAGGGATCCTCCCCTTACACCCCCCAGTGATCCCCCCTCCCGTCCGAGCCCCACACAGGAGGTAGTGGGTTGGAGGAAGGAAAGATGGTGGAGTCCTGCACTGCAAGGGCAGGGTGGGGAGAAGGGGTGCCAGGAACCATCCAAGTGTCCCAGGAGCCATTCAGGGAGCACACAAACCACCCAGAGATCCCAGAAAACATCCGTGTGTGCCAGTAACCATCCAGGGATCACAGAAACTACCCAGCAGCCCCAGGAGCTATCCCCGGGCTGCTCGTGGCTCCCAGCCCCTCAGCACACTTGGATTGGTGTCCTAAGTCTCTATACATCCCTCTCTTTCAAGCCAAATCTGAGGGGAAAATTGTGTTATCCCATGTAAATAACCACAGCAGGGTTATGCTGTCTCTTATATCCCAGCTTTTCACCATGTTTTTTTGTTATTTGATGTCCTCAGTTTGACTTTAATGCAAATGGGAACGATATGGGCTGGATGATAGGGATGTGATCCCTGAAATGCCTTAAGGGCAGATGTTTACATGGGACCAGACTTTCTGCTCAAGGGAGGAAGCATGGCCAGCATCAATTGGAGGGAATGCAAGCTGGAGTGTTGGATGAGAGCCTGGGCTGGAAACTGGAGGAATCTGGAAGAACAGAAGTGTGATGTCAGGGCTGGGACTGCTGTGAAGTTGAGAGAGGGAGAAGAAGGGGGAAAAGGCTGAGAGAGCTGAGGGTGCTCAGCCTGGAGAAGAGAGGACTCTGGGGAGACCTCAGAGCCCCTTCCACTACCTAAAGGGGCTCCAAGAGAGCTGGAGAGGGACTTTGGACAAGGGGAAATTGCTTCCCACTGCCAGAGGGCAAGGTTACCTGGGATATTGGGAAAGAATTCTTCCCTTTGAGGATGAGGCCCTGGCACACGTTGCCCAAAGAAGCTGTGGCTGCCCCATTCCTGGAAGTGTCCAAAGCCAGGCTGGACAAAGTTTGAAGCAATCAGGTCTAGGAGTCCCTGCCCATGGCAAGGAATTGGAAGGAGGTGATCTTTAAAATCCTTTCCAACCCAAACCATCCCGGGATTCTGTGAAGAAATGGAGCTCTGGTGTGACTGACCTGCAGGAGGAAGAGGTGGCTCGGGATGGTGAGTGGTCAAGGCTGGGAGAGGGAAGGTGGTGCCCCTCTGCACCAAGCAGCCTCAGTTTGCTTCAGTGAAGAGCTGCCTCTGTGTTCAAACCCCTGTACCCACACAAAGCATCACAGCATGGATAATACCAGCCACAGTTGAGAGCTTTTATTCCTGGTTTGGCTTAGACAAAACGCATGATTTAATTTTTCATTTGAAATAGGCCTCCCTGCTCAATTGTTATAGGCTGAGGAGGACTGGGAAGGCAATTTTCTTTTTTAAACCAATTTCTTTCTGAAAACAAACAGAGGCTATTTATACATCTAATGAGAATGCTGGCAACCATTTAAGTGGGGGGTATTGGCTGTTTGCTCTAAATATAGCAGATGCAATCGCTCACTTTGTTCCTACTGTCAGGAATAGATCCTGGTTCAGTAACTGATGCTGGAATGTGCAAAGGAGCCTGGGGGAGCCCAGGTTCCGCTGAGCAGATCCCTGTGGGAAGGCTGGTGGTATTTATGGCCCTTGACTGAGCCAAGCATGAGGCACAGGATGCTGTGTCCTTCAGATGGGGCTGAGCCAAGAGGTTCATTTCTGCCTCTTTTTAAGAGCTGTTTCTAAAGCAAGAGTCGATTCAGGCTCCGTGGGGGGACATTTGCCTCAGTACTGTGCTGGTTTTAATTCTCTCCTTGGCTTTCTGGAGGAGGGCAGCAATAATTGCTGGGCTGCTGGATGCCTGCCTCTGATGGTTGAGTCAGGCAGTTGTTTCAGTAGGTGACAACATGCAGATACCATTCAGTACCTAAAGTGCTGTCAATCAGCATTTCTTTTTGCCTTTCCATTTCCATTGAGTCTCGTGTTCCCAAAATGCTTGGAACACAGCTTTATCTAGCTGGTGTGTCCCTGCCTCTTTCCTTCTCTTCCTTGTGGGAATAGCTCCTCCAGCTCCTCTAGGTGAACCACCTCTGTCTTTTGGGGCTTGTCATGTATCGTGGTAAGTCCAGGGGACTGCTGTTCTCAGGAGGAGCTGCTGGTGGGTTGCAGTTCTCCCTAATTTCTGGATTTTTTCACCCACTATCAGTTTCTCAGCAGAAGGATTTGAATGAACAACCTGTGAAAACTCCATGTGAGGCAGCTAAAGCATGAACAAAGACACTTAGTGATGAATGAAATTAATAATTTCCCCCTGGATTTGGTAATAATCCTGAAGTGCAAATGATCGACCTGTTCCTCAATTTAATTGTGTCTCTTTGTACAATTCACTTGCTGGACAGGCATCATCAGAAATGTGTGGATGTTTCCAAACCATCTGATTTTCTGTGTACATTCATTGCTCACCCAGACATTTCATTAACCCATTATCCTAAAACCCAGCTGATCAAATAATCCGTATCCAGAGTATCTTTTGTTATTGCCTGTTTCTTTATGATACCAATGTTTTTCTTTCTTCTCCTGTCATTTTGGTACAGATTGTACCTCTTGTCCTCTTCCAAAGGGAACTTTTGAGGTATTTACCACCAGTTATTTAATTCAGCACCAGGTGACTTTGTGCCTTTCACTATTTCCTACAATGACTTGATGTTTTTGTATTGATGGTCTGACATTTCACTGGGCTCTGCTTCTTGCTGTTGGACCATCTGGAGCTTGTTGTGCTGTTGCCACCAGCTCTGTTATCGTTTTTTTACTATGTGGCTATCACCAGGTTGAACTTTATCTCTTCCTCCTGCTCCTGCACTGCATCATCAGCTGAATTTTCTATTTCAGTTTTGCTAAGCTGCTGTGGTAGGATAAGTCTGTATTGCTCAGTCAGGGACGTGTTGTCAGGGTTGTGGCCACCTGGGAGGGGGTGATAGGAATGAGAAGTTACAGCTCCAGCCCTTGGCTGTGGTCAGGGCACCTTTTTGTTAGGCCATGGCTATGATCCTACAACTGCTCAGGTTTGTGGCTAAGATCTCCCTAATTTTGACCAAATGCGAACTGAGTCTTGGACTCTGCCTTGTCTTGACTCCTGGGACCGTTTGGTGTCTCAGTCTTCTCATGTGAGTGCTGATGGGAGTGGCACGTCATAAGCTGAGCTTCATCTTTTGAAACTGTGTTTTACCAGAGGGATATAGGCCCCGAAGGTCTGTCTGCCCCCAGCACTCAGTCCTGCACTCCCACATGCCCCCAGATCTGCTAGTGCCCCAGGTGCCATTGAGATTTAAGATCCAAACAAGCAGCACCAAAGAGATCCACAGCACCCCAATGCCTCCTGGCATCACTGACTACTCGGGGAAACTGGGCTGCCATGGCAGGAGGGCCATCACCCCATGACCCCACCCTCAAGGAGAGCCCAGAGTGCAGGACAGAGCCTGGGATAAGAGGTGGCACAGGAGGCTGCCTGTAGCACCACGTTGGGTGTCACTGCAGTGCATTGGCCTGAGCCATGGGAGGTCAGGTGCTCTGAGCCTCAGGAGGTGAGTGGGGATAATTCAAGGCCACAGGGAGTGTCCAGTGACCTCACCATGTTCTCTGATGCCACCCCACTGCTGACCAAACACAAAAGCTGGCCCAGGCCACCCTGGGGAAGGCACCCTGGGCATTGTGTGGGCAGAGGGAGCACCGAGGGCTTCTTGCACAAGATCAGCTACGCAGAAACATGGATTGAGGAAAACACGCAGCCAGAGCAGCCACGGCCGCAGCCTGGCCCAGCTCCAGCTGCAGGTGGCTCTGGAGCTCACTGTCTCCCTTGGGCAGCTCTGTGCCCATGCAGCATCCCAGAGTGCTGAGTCCTGGGAGCCACCAATCCCTGCAGA
Organism: Zosterops lateralis; assembly: GCF_965231275.1. Lineage (NCBI taxonomy): Eukaryota > Metazoa > Chordata > Aves > Passeriformes > Zosteropidae > Zosterops > Zosterops lateralis. The sequence continues at coordinate 1,254,473 of NC_139775.1, forward strand.
ATCCCACAAGATCATCCCACAGTCAGGCTTGCACACGCCAGGCTGTTTTCCACCCAGGGCAAAGGGACAAAAGTCACCTTGCAGGAGCAAGGCAGGAACTTGGAGTGTGAATTTGGGGGGTCCCTAAGGAAACCTACGCCTGCAGAGGGAAGTGCCCTTGTTACCACTGGGCAAAAGCAGCCCTGGATCCCTGCTGGCTCCCGCTGCAGTGTGGTGAGTCAGCAACGTCCCTGCCATTATTTACAAATAATGAGCGAGGCTCCGAACACGTGCCACCAAAAACATGAGGCAGCAGCAGTTTCACTCTCAATATGCAATCGTGGCCTTGAAGCAATGCTGCAAGAGCCTGCACTGGAGGCCAAGGCTCAGCCCAGGCAAGGATTTCTCTCCTGAGCTCCTGGATGCATACCCAGGATGTTGGGAAGGTATTGGGATGGGACAGCACATATGTGTGCATCCCTGTGCACACGCATCCCTGTGTGCTTGCACATTCCTGGGTGCATCCCTGGGCACATCCTTGTGCTCTTGTGTCCCTGTGCTTGTGCATTCATGGATCCCAGGGCACCACTGCCCTGCATAACGAAACTGTGTAGGTGTCATAGAGGACAGATAAATTTACCTAGATGCACACAGCACACACTCACTAATGGAGCCACGTTAAGGATATTAATGAAATCCCAGCTCCCTTTCTTGGAGTCAGTCTTTATTCTCCTAAAGTGGGTCAGGCTTTGTTTGTGTGTTTGTCAGGGTCCCTTCAAGTGTGGCAGAAAAAGCCATTACCTGATGCTGGAGCCCTTCAAAATGTTTCTCTTGGGTTACTTAACACAGGAGGAGAAGAAAGGAGCTTTGTTCAGAGTTTGTTTTGGCACCACAGAAAAAGCATCTGGTTAAGATTTTAGCCCATCCTTCACTTGAATTGCAAACAACATTTTGCTATAATTGGCCTAATTACTGAAATGAGACAAAATTTATGTAGGCTTTGCAAGATCAGTCAGGTGTCCTCAAAGAATAATTTTACACAGCAGAGCAGTGGGTTTCTGGGGCAGCACTGGCACCGTGGGAGACAGATCTTGGGAGGTGGAGAAGTCTCTCTTCACCTCCAGTGAGAAACCATTTAATCCTTCTCCTGACCTGGGGAATGGTGCATCTCTGCAGGGCCATGGCAAGGGAAGTGTTTTGCTGAGCTTTTCTCCTCCTGACCCTGGGCTTTGTGAGCCCTGGGCATCCCCAGGATGCTGCCATCCCCCATCTGGAGTAGCTTGTCCCACTCCTCAACCACACCAGCAGCTCCCACCCGGTTCTGGCACTGGCACCCAGGAGTGGCTTGTCACAGTCACATATCCCTGCCCCCAAGGATCCCTGTTTGCCAAGGGTTTAATGTTTAGCTGCTAATAAACAAGGCATATTGGGGAGGTTTTGATGACCAGGTAGCTAAACTTTCCTGGGAAGTTTGCTGACTCTTGCAGCACAAACAAGGCCAGGATGTGGTGACATTTTTGTCTCAGATAAAGTTTTCATTAGAAGTTCACCAGAGCAGGCTTCCAGCATTCCTCCAGCTCCTACTCCCTCGCTCCTGGGCATTCCTTGAGTTGGTGATCCAATGCTCAGCCATGTCCCATCCTGCCCAAAAGCTTTCTCTCCATCCTGGCTGCACACTGGCTTATCCAAGGAGGAATTTTTATTGGGGTTGGATTGGTTTGGCGATTTGGCTCCAAGCAGCTGCACGGGAATCAAAATAAGGGTTTTCAAACAATGTCAAGAGGGAAAAGAAAAACCCTCCTTGTTCTGACTTGAGAAAATAATTCATTTGTTCTTCCTGCCTTTACCCCATGGGCATTTCTCAGCCAAAACCCTGACCTTTTTCCCCAGAGGAGTAAGCCCTACAGCCCAGCATAGCAGCTGCCCATCTCAGTGACCATCAGGTGCCATGGCTTGATCCAGCCTGGAGCCAGCTCTCGCCCGTTTCTACTTTGTGGATTAGCTGAGCCCATCCTGGCTTCTCCTGTGGGGGCATCCATCAGAGAGGGAGGCTGGAGAATCACTCAAAGCATTTCAATCCCTAACACCATCCACTTAGCCCAGTGTGGCTCAGCTCATTCATCATTGATCCAAACAAATTGCAAACAAATGTAATTAGAGAGGGACATTTGGCATTCACATAAACACTGACCCATCCTTGCCCTCACTCCCATGCAAAACCAGCCCTCCTGGCACTGCAGGAAGCTCTTGGGATGCTTCCACTGCCCTCCATGGCAATGGCAGCTGCTGGGCACTGCACCTCTCCCACCCAGGGATTACACTGAGACCTGGCTGCTGGCCGGCCCGTTCCGGCATCTCTCAGCAACTGCAGAGATAATTGCCATAAGTCTAATCGTTCCTGCTGGATAATGAGTATTTTGCATCATCATCCCCAGCTGCCGAGAACTCATCATCTGAGTTGCTATTTCAGGGCTAGAAAGCAGCTCCTCTGAGCCAGGAAAGGCCAAACCAGGCTGGATCTGGGCACCTGAAACAAAGTCGGCACACTGAGGGTCCCCTGACCACAGTTTGCCGGGCTGCTCTGTTACTGTGCAGTTGCTGCTCAGAGTGTGATGGGCTGTGGTGGTGCCCCTGGTTTTGGGCAATACCATTGCAGTACGCAGGGTTTGTCACAGCCTCCCCACACTGTTCTTTCCATCAGGCAGACTTGCTCCATGCTGCCAGGACACGCGGCCAGCCGGGACCACAGCAAGCATCACCCTGTCCCCCCATGAGATGAGGGATGAAGCAGCCACGTGGCAGGAACCCCTGACTGGGCATTGATTTTTCCTCCACCGACAAGCACTCTGCAAGACACTCTGCACCACCTCAGATCAGGGCTGCTCAAGTGCACGAGGCTGGCTTGGCTGCAGGGATGGCATTTGAACAAGGCAGGAGCGCAGTGCTTCTCTCTCTGCACCCCATCTGGCACCTGGAATGGCTGCTGGTAATTGCTCCATGCTGCAGGATGTATTGAGCAGCCAGCTGTGGCATTCCTGCTCTGCTCATGCTCACAAACGTGTGGGTTTGAGGCAGCATCAGCAGAGGCTGTGCATCCCATCCATCCCATCCCACAGCTCCCAGCTCAGCCCTGGGCTCTGCACCTCACTTGCTTTTCCCTTATTCACAAACCAGTTGCATTTGACAACTGTCAAATGCAAACCTTGTTCTCAGAGCAGCACCCCTTGAATTAACCCTCCTACCTTGGTGGCTCCAAGGAGTTTGAGGACATCCATGTGGCATAAAGACGTCAGGCAAAAGAGTTTGGCTGCCAAGTTGTCACTTGTACCCCTCATGTAATACACAAGCCCCCAGAAATGCATTAGCAAAAGATGATGCTGAGTTGGCCTTGGGAAAGAGTGGTTTGGGATTTGAGATAAGAGTCCTATGAGCTGGCTGGGAAAGGAGAGAGAGGAAAAAATGTGTCATGGCAAGAAAGGAGAGATAAGTGACACAACTGGGCTGGGAGCATGAAGGCAATGGCCTTCCTGGCACCACAGTGCTGCAGAGTGGCCAGATCCGGGCTGTGACAGCCTCGGATGGAGCTGGCCCTGTGGCAAGTCTGCTTGCTGGCCAGGCTTGGGAGCCCTCTGCCAAAACTGCAAAGGGCAGGGAGGAGGCAGGCCCAGCCAGGGACCTCCTCTGGCTCCAAAGGGCTGTGTGGGAAACGTGTGATGGGGATGATGCCCCCAAATTCATGCACCTGCACCCCACTCTCTGCTTCATTCCCTGCCAGTGCTGCCACCTCGGGGCACAGGATGTGGTCTGCACCAGGGCACGGGTTAGATGATAATTTTTCACCTTTGGGAACACCCTGCCTGTCGTTCCAGCTTGAGCTTTTGGCGCTGGGGTAGGTTTTGTACCGAAACCGTCTCTGCTGCTGCCCAGAGCGGGATTTGGGTGGCCAAAATCACCCAAAGTAGTGTCCTCGGGAGGCAGCTGGGCTCTCGTGGCCGATTTTGCACGTTGTCTGCTAATTGCAGTTTTTCGTGTTCCCTCAATGCAAAAGGTGCAATTAGCCGGAGGACGGGAAGTGCGGGGATCTGGCAGCAGTCTGGAGCTGCTGGCGAGGGGGCGGCTCCCGCTTTAGCAGGATCCCTTCTCCCCCACCAAACCAACTGCTGGCATTTCTCCTGCTACCATCACAGTCCTCCTCCCGTGGTGCCACATCCGCTCTGGCATCCTGGCAGGAAAACCGGGAGCTGGCAGCAGCTCCCTGTCCACATCCCAGCGCCGCCGCACCCCTGCGAGCACACAAACACTTCTCTTCTGCCAGCTCCCTATTTGCAGCACTGTATATACAGTATAATCCACCCACGGGGTATCCAGGCTGTACTTGGCTGGGAAGGACAGAACATCCTTGTGATTCAAAAGGTCAAAATGAATGTCAATACGCTGTGAACAAGAATGCCAAATCCGCCTTGGGGACACAGGGTGCTCATGGGGACCTGGCTGTCGGGTGTGCTGCTCCGTAACAACGGGCATGGGGTGTCCAAAAACCCTCTGCTTGCTGCAGGGTCAATCAGGGCAGCCATCTCTGAGAATAAGAATTCTATGATATGCTAACAGCTTTTTCTGGTCAGCCCACAGGTCCCTGTACTCTCTTTCCACCCCTGGATAGTGAGAGGGTGAGTGGGTCGTGATGCCCCTTCATGACATCCTCCCAGTCTCCTCCAGTTTCTGTTTTCTTGGCTCTAAAGTCCAAAACTCTGCCTCCTCCACAAGGTTCTGATACAGAATTTTCTTCCCAGGGCTCAGCTGTGGATGCTGGCTGTGGTTGAGGTCCATGGGCGAAACAGCTGTTTGCTCTGGTATCTGGAAGGCAGCAAATCCCACTGAGCGCCAAACCAGGAGGAACCACCCCTCCTCCTCTTCCCAGATGGAGTGAAATTGCTGTCATTTCAAGCTGGGCTGGAGGAAGCTCAGCTTGGGCGGATGGTGGGGATTGATTTCCAAGTGACAGAGGCACTCGCGTGTCCCTTGAGCTCCCAGCCCTGTGCCTAACGATTTTCCCTGTTAATAATCTCCGCTGAGCAGCGGTGCGGGCACAGGGCACGGGGATGAGAGGGATCATTCAGAGCCTGATGTGGCAATGGCAGGTCCATGCTACTCTTTCTGACATATGGATCCTTTCCATCCCTCCACAACTCATCCAAGCAGGAGGGCTGCCCATGGAGCCCTTGATGCCAGCAGCACCAGCCCCCCTAATGATGGCCCTATTTAATGAAAACAAAACTTTCTGAGGGCTTGGGGAGTTTGGAGGTGAATTAGGAAATCCCTTCACAGTGGCAGGGAAACTCCCAGGAGCTGATGTTGTTTTTCAGGAGGGGTTTGAAGGCTTTAGAGCTGTGCTGGGTGCAGGGGTTCCATAGTGAGTCCTCCTGGACACAGCATTCCCACCCACAGAACTGTGGAATGGCCTGAACTAGAAAGGACTTTAGAAGTCATCCAGTTCCAACCCCCTGCCATGGGCAGGAACAACTTTTACTATCCCAGGTTGCTTCAAGCCCCATCCAACCTGCCCTTGGACACTTCCAGGGTCCCAGGGTCAGCCACAGCTTCTCTAGGCAACCTGTAGCAGGGCCTCACCACCCTCATCAGGAGGATTTTCCTCCCAATATCTCATCTAACCTTATTCCCTGTCAGTGGGAAGCCATTCCCCCTTGTCCTGTCACACCATGCCCTCATGCAAAGTCCCTCTCCAGCTCTCTTGGAGCCTCTTTAGACACTGGTAGGGATTCTAAGGTCTCCCTGTCACCTTCTGTTCTCCAGGCTGAATTCTGCCAGCTCTCACCCCCAGCTGTCTCCACAGCAGAGCTGCTTCAGCCTTTGGAGCATCTTTGTAGCCTTCTCTGGACCTGCTCCAGCAGCTCCACATTTTTCTTCCCTTCCCTCTCCTGACGCAGTGCAGGGAGCAGGAACAAGAACCTGAACTTGGGTGCAAGATTCTCCAAACACAGACTTTGGGGACACCCCCAGCTGTCGCCATCCCAGTGCTGCCAGCGAGGAGCCGTGTCCAGGAGGAGCAGTGGGACACTTGTGTCCCTGCTGGAGCCGAGGTCGGGGCAGGCGACGGGAGTTGGCAGTGCTGTCTGGCCTGGCAGGGCTCTCGCGGCCCCGACCTCTCTGGCTTTGAAAACAGGATGGGAACAAGACGCACTTTTGTTTTCAGTTTGGGAGCTGGAACGGGACCTTCAGGCTGTTCCTGGGATATTCGGCCTCCCGGCTGTGGTGGGGGTGGGAACCACACTGTGACACCCTGGGCAACCTTTTGCTCCTTTGCATCCTTCCCATTTTGTTCTTCATCAGCAGATCCCAAAGCTGCCTTCTTCCACATCCAGGTTGGCTGGGGAAGCTCCCCTGGGAGCACAGGCAGGGATGAGCAGCTCTCAGTCAGCCTTCAGCTGGAAACCCCCCTGGTTCTCACCACAGCTCACATGCTGGGGAGCCCAGGGAGGTCAGGGAGTTTGTGGTGCTGCTCCACAAAAAATGTGACTGTTGCCCTGAGTAGCACAGGGCACTCAACTAGAAAACCAGCATATAAGAAATCAGGTGCCTGCACCTTGTCTCACCTCTAAAACCCAGTTCATGGCCACCAAGGAGCTGCTGGCAGTGACCCTGGACTCTGCTGTGGGGACAAGACTGGGGACAAGAGGGCAGGGAGCAGCTGAGGCTTGCAGCAAGGCCACACTTATGCTCACAAAATGGAGGAAAATGGGGTTGAATCCCACATCCCACCACGAGTAGGGTTGACTGGTCCTTACTTGGGGACCAGGGGACTCTGGGTCACAGAAACTAGAGACAATGTGACCCTGCACCAAAATCAGGAAGAACTCTGAGCAGTCTCTCCCTGCACAGGGCTGGCAGTGGTTCACTGCTCAATATATCAGCCATGAGATGGGCAGGCAGCAGATGACGAGGCTATTTTGTCTCTCCAGTGGGGAAAGGGAGATTTCTAGAAGAAAAAGTGAATCACTACAACCCCTGATGGCAGGAGGGGATCTGGCACTTTGTTGTCACCCGCCGCCAGCCCAGGTTGTCCTGGGACAACCCCAAGGACAAAAAACTCAGTCTCTCTGCTTCCTGGCCCTGCTGCTTATCAACCTCCCACACCCACAAATGGAGAAATAATCTGCCTGGTTCCTGTGGAAGAGATTGTGAGCAGCCAATGATGAGAAATGACACGGGTCCTGCCACGTTGGTGCACGTGTGGGCGCACAGGGGCTCCTGCAGCATTTCCCAGCAAATCCTTGGATTGTTCCAGTAAATCCCAGGAGCCACTTTTGCTTGCCCTCCATGGTTTTCTGCCCCTTTTGTGTGCTAAGATCCCATTTAATCTCTTCACTGACAAATTCATACCACCTTTTGCAGTCTTGGGCTTCCTGTGGCAGTTGTCACAGCAGGGAAACAGGGTTTTTTTAAAAAGAAAATCAAGATTCCCATATAATTTCTATTGTGGGGCCCTCAGGAGTTTACTAGGAAAACTAAACTTGATCTTAACTGCCTGTACCATGGAAAGGCAGGGTGAAGCTGTTTGTGTGTCCTGTGGTGTTTGGTCCAAAATCTGCTCAAATTTCCCCAAATCCTTCTCCAGGCTGAGCTCAACCAAGGCTGAGTGAAGACAGGTCCCCACAAGCCAGGAGCTGCTATGGGGCTGGGAACATTGGGGTTTGTAAGGCACAGAGCTGCGAAAGGGGCTAGGGAAGGAGCAGGGACACCCAGGGCAGCTCCATCCCTATCCCCTTTGGCCACAGTCCCTCTGCAGGGCAGGAATACCCAGCATTTCCTTGAAACACGACGTATTCCTGCCCTGTGTCCCTATTGCCCTGCTCAGTTTCATTTTCCTTGTGCTGACATGAGGATTCATGAAGAAGTCAGGTCAGGAACAAAATTCAGCTGGGAGTATCTGCCCTGCCAAAGGTTTGTGCCCCGAGTTGTCCCTGCACGGGTCCGGCTGGATCAGTGCCGCCCTGACATGCTGCAGTGCCAGCAGCCCCTGCTCCAGGGTCTTGTTTGTGTCTCTGAGTGATATTGTCCCTGTGAAAAACATGATCCTTGTTTTTGCTGCCTCAGGGCTGAACCATTGCCCTCCCCGGGGACGGGTCCCTGAGTGCTGGCAGGGATTTACAGCCTGCCATGATTTATGGTGGAGGTGGAGTGGGACAGAGCTGTCACAGCCAGCACCAAAGAACCCCAGCATTAGTCCAGCATGACCTTACCTGGCCATGCAGGACAAAGCTCTGAGGTCAGAGAAGGGTCTCCTGAGGACAGCAGTGGCATCCACAGGACAGGTGACAGTGTGCATGTGTTCAGTCACCCGTTCCCCTCGTGGAAAAAAACAGACATGAGAATTTAAAATGCAATTTTTTTGCCTCTAGTTCAGAAGTTTGCTCATCTGCCACGTGCAGGAGGGACATGGTAGGAGCTGGCACTGCCACGGGGTACACCAGGTGACCCAAAGACAAAGCAAGTCATGCAGAGTGGCAGCAGAGGTGGTGTTGGACTCAGGGAAGTTGTTAAGCAATAACACAAAGCAGAGGAGCTGTGGAACAACAGGGCTCCCAAGAAACTGGGATCTGGGACACCCCTGGCCCCCAGGCAGCTCTTCTCCTTACACCACTGCCCTCCTCTGCAGGGAGGCAGGGAGGGGAGAAGGCAAAACCAGCCCCGAGTGCCAACCCCAAATCTCAACCACTTCTCATTCCTCGACTGTCACTGCTCCCTTCCCATCCAGCTCCTCCTTATCCATGCAGGGCTCTGTGGCCGGAACAAACAGCTGCTCGAAGGGCTGTAACCCAGACAATTAAATACATTAAATACAAGCATCTTGTCTTCTGCAGAGTGTTGAAATCCAAGCCTGGGTTCTTCCAGGCTGTCTCTACCCTCCTCCTCCCTTCCTGGGTGAGAGGTCTATGGTTGCTCAGCTCTGTTTAGTAACCAGGAATTTTTCCCCTCCAGCTGGTTCTTTATTTTCACTGCAAAGTGATGCAGAACCACCTTGACCAGGTGAAAGCCCAGCACTGATGCCTGGACCAGTTCAGACCAGCAAGGAGCTGGGCCTTCTCCTTGCAGGTGGGATCAACATGAAGGGACATGGAGAGGTCCCTGCAGTGGGATCAGGTGTGCAGATTTGGGGTTTGCCATGAGCTGAGAGACACTGAAGGGGTGGGGCATGTGGGGTCACACTTGAGCCAGCGCTGCCTGAGGGATTTCTGGGGATCTTTTTCCTCTGGGGACCCCAGGTGGGTTCTGGGGCTGTCAGGATGGAGCTGTCCCCCTTCTAAACCTGGGACAGCATCACCAGCATGCCTCCTGGGACAGCTGGAGACAGTGGCTGGCCTTCCAGACAACGAGCCTTTGGTGATGAAATGCCTCTTGAGCAGCTCCATACCAGACTGACAACCAGCCTGTGCTGAGGTCATGCTCGTCCAGCTGACCAGCCAGTGAGTTATTGCAGGAGGAAAGAGAGGATTTAGCCTTAGTTTTTCCTTGCTGTAAAAAGCTGGGTGTCTCCCACCAGGCCCTGAGCATGGATCTGAGGCTGTAAGACCCTCACCCTACTCCCTCCATGGCCCCCGTGCATCCCTCAGTGCCCTGTTCCTGCAAGGTCCCTGCTGCCAGCCCGGTGTGTGTGAGCTGATGGGAACCCCCTGCACAATGCAAGCGTCTTCCAACACACTCCCCACTCACCAGAGTCTGGGCAGAGCCTGGATCATCCCCATTTTGGGTCCTTCCCAGGTGCCCAGGTTGCTTTGCTGCCCAGCCTGGCCGGGCAGAGGAATGACAAAGAGTTCCAGCACACAAGGGCTGTGCCAGCCCCGTCCCAGCCGCCGCTTCTGGGAAATACCCCGTGAGCCAGCAGGACTGTACTGGCAGGAGTGATAACCGATCCCTGTGCCCGATAACAGCCTTTCACGGCTCTTAGCCAGGCTCCCTGGGAGAGGTGAAGCAGTTCAGCTTCCCGCAGCCCTAAGTAGAGGAAAGGCAGGTGCAAACAGCTAAAAATTATTTTGGGGAGAGCCAGGGCCATGCTGTGCCAAGCCCTGTTGCGTTCACAGTGGGTGTCAAAGCCGGTGTCGCACCCCAGGAGAGCCCCTTTTCGTGCCACATACCCCCCACTAACACCTTCCAACTCCTGTGCTCATTTTCACCCAAATTACACTGGAGGTAGAAGTCAAAAGGCAATTTCTATGTGCATCAGGAGAATTGCTGATGGAGGATAGAGAGGAGAGACAGCTCCTGCTGAGAAAAACGCTGCAGCATGAGCCCAGCCCTCTACCAGACACTGGAGCAGCTGCCTGGAGGCCAAACTTCCTGGGAAATCTTGGTTTCCTTGGGCTGGCCGCTCACGGCGTCTCTGGGTTTGTTTTGTTCTGGGCTTGAGATACCGGTGAGATGAAAAAAATGCTTTGTGAGTGTTGAATTAAAAGGATGATGCAAAAGCTGCAGGGTGCTTTGGCTGGGAAAACGTGAGCGGCTCGCAGTCGGCCCCGATGGGGCTCAGGCTGTTTGGAGAACATGGGGTTTCTGCGATTAGGCTGCTCATATGACTCAATATATAACCACCAGTTACACACTAGATTTAATCTTGGGTCAAAAGTCATGGATAATTCAAACCATGCAGAAAATGTTGATTGCCTGCTTGCCAGAGCTGTTTTTCTCTGCAATTCTTTGTTTGGGCTAAACAATCTCTGCAAAGCAAATGCAGCTTGGCTCAGGGCAAGAGTGGGGCCTGTCCTGGCTGGAGTAATCCCTATTCTCACTCTGGGAGCTGTCTGCCCTTCCTGCATCCCGCATCCAACTTTCTGAATCTCATTTCATCTCATGCATTTGTTCTGGGGGAAAAATAAGGATGATTCACTCCCTAAACTTCCTGTTGGAAGCATCACATCAGTCCTCGGCCAAGTTGTGTCACTATTTGGGCAGTGAGGGTGCCACCCTGAGGGAGCAGGGTTGGGAATGCTGCCTGCCATGTCCCTGTAGCAAACTGGATACCTGGCTCTCTGCATTCTGTATTTCATTTGGTTCCTCTCAGGGACTGCCCCAGTTTCTTATTTTCTTCCTTTCAGGCAGTTTCTTTCCTGACCAAGTCACAAAAAAACACTCTGGTATCCAAAAGATGCCAGTGGGTATGGTCAGGAATGTTCTGCCTGGTAGGGTTAATTGAGCAAAGGATTTCCAAGCAGGGTCCTGGAAACATTGGTCAGGTCAAAGATCTGTGCCTGGGTTGGTGAGGGATTGGAACTGGAACAGCCCTGAGAAGCTGTGGAGTGTCCTCCACCCTGGGAGTGTCCCTGCTCTAGTGAAAGGTGCCCCTGCCCATGGAAGGGGACTAGAACCCCATGACTTTTAAGGTCCCTTCCAAGCCAGACCATTCCATGATTCCCTGGTCTTGAGCTCTGAGGTTTCATTGTGTCTGTGGGGAGCGTTTGCTGCTCTGTGCACCTGTGAGCAGATGGTTGTTCTTTCACTGCCTTCCAGAGGCAGCATCCCTGATTTCTGGTAAGTTGCTTCTCTGCTAAAAGCTTCACTGGGCAGGAAAGGGAGAAGCCATCCTTCAGCTTTGCAGAACACTGTCTTGCAGGATGGTTATTTGTAGGGAATGCAGCGTCCCTTCTGCCAATGGCAGCAGACGTCACTGCTTGGTTATTGCACAGGGACAAGGGCCTGTCGTGGAGCATGGCTGAGCTCATCCATCACTGAACTCCTCTGCTCCTCAGCCTCCTCTCAGGTCATTAGGAAGGATGAGTGATCCCTCCCTTCTGCTACAAAACCCTTTGCCAAGGAATGACAGAGAAGGATGCAAAGAGCCCCTAAGAGCACAAAAAATCTTTTCCCTGTGAGAACACAAAGGAGGCAGGGGAGCGACATCCAGTCCATTTTGCAATCAGGAGGGGCACTGAAACAACCACCTCACCTAGGGCTGGGCAGGATGATGCTAAACTCTATCTCTGGGCAGAACCTCCTGGTCCTTGGCTGCTCCTGCCCTCACCATGGAGCCACTGCTGTGGGCACAGCTGGAGGGCTTTACCAGCAAACCAGGGGTCTGAACCTGGGGTAGAGCCAGCCTGAGAGGGCTGATTCCTCTTCCCATACATCTGCACAGGAAAGAGGCAAAGCCCTTGGGGATGAGGAGAGAAAGCACTGGAACAGGCATAAACAGCTTAGTAATAATACTAATGATAGCAGTTAGCACGTCGGCAGCGGTTTGCAGCACAGAGCACTGTACAAACATTAATTAGTGCAGGCAGACAATTCAGCGATATGGTTCCCATTTTGCCAACTATGATGAGCAGAGAACCGACCATCTGCTTAAATCCTCTTTAATTTAATCCCGGGGCTTTCATAAGAAAATCCTGAGCCCATTTCAGCCTCAGATGAAACCGCCCGGGAGTGTATGGACCCTTCAGACTCTCCTGGATCCCACCAAGGGATGTTTGAAGGGTGTTGGTGGTTGTGGGCTGAGCCTAGAGGTGGAAAACACACGGCAGGTGTTTTCTATGTCAATAAATACACGTGGTGTAGCCACAGAACTGGTGGTTTTCCTTTACACACGTGTTGCTGGAATCTTTGGGCTTTTCCAGTTGGGTATATAGAGTTGGCTTGGGCTATTCTCATCCTTAGCTGCCCTACCTGTGGTAGTTTTTATGACCTGTTGGGACAGCTGGTTCATTTAAAAAAAATAAAGCAGATGTCAAGATTGTCTGGGATCAGTCAGATGGGTTAAAGCTGTAACTGAGGTTCAGCCCTTTGGGGTGTCTGTCCTGGCTCCAGGGACATGTGTGGCTGAGACTGCAGGCACTGAACACCAGGATAAGCTGAAACTGCTGAAACTGGGGTATCCAGGGCTTTTTTTTCTTTAAGGATACTGCTTGGTATTGCACAGCAAGCACAGACTGCAGTGGGGTTTGGCCAAGGATGGGAATCAGCACTTGGGACTTGGCCACGGGGCTCAAAACAAGTTGAAACCCAGCATAAGCGAGACACAGGACCAGCACCCCAAAATTTCCTGGGGGAAATGCAGATCTTGCAGGAGGCTGAGCCAGGAGGGCGAGCAGCTGGAAGCAGAGCTGCGATCACACCTCAGCACAGCAGCACAGCAGTGCTGGGGGTGCAGCCATGCCTGGGGCTTTCTGCAGCCCTCCCTTGCTCCACAGATAATTCCTAGGCAGGAAAAGAGGCAGATGGAACCACAGGGGACGGGAAAGGCCAATACTCCCACTAGGAGATACCCTTCTCCTTCAGCAGCAGGAAAACATGTTTGCCTAGTCTTAAGCTAATATTGAAACCACTGAGCTTTCCCAAACACTGTGTCTGAATTTCCCACTGCACGTGAACTCATCAGCCCTACACATGGAAGAACGTGCTCAGATACAGCACAGGCTAGTTTTCCTAGGCTGATTTATCAGGATTAGTGGTTTTTTTTTTCTTCACTAGGTATAGATTTTAACGTCTATAATGGTGAAATTTTCCCTCTTCTCTGGGCAGATGGGTCCTAACACAAAGTCAAGAAGCGTTTGCAAAGAATTTTATTTTTTTCTTTAGACAAAAGAGCTCCTGAATCACTTTGTCTCTGACTGAGCACACCTCATATTTCATCTAAATCCTGCACTGAGCTGAGCTGGACCTGCAGCTGCATTGCAATTATGCAGATGCTGAAATGCTTGGCTAAATCAGGGCTCTCCTCCTCTCACCATCTCCCAGGGCCTTTTCAAATTATCCTCCAGCCCAGCCATGTTTTGAGTCCAAGATGGTGCAAATGGTGTAGATAATGCTGATTTCAGCAAGATCCTCCAAGCCTGGGCTCTCTCTCAGTTTTGTCTTGTGAATGGCATCCCCAGGCAGCTCCTGCCTCCCATCTCCACACCAGGTTGCCTTGTTAAGTGTCTGATTTTAATTTCTCTCAATCAGGAGCTGGGCCCGAGCAATTATGTAGTAACGAGCAATTCATCCAGGGGGAGAGTGTGTATCTGGGTTAATTGGTCTGACAACTGAACCCAATCCTTTCCGGTTTTGCCCAGTTCTCCTTATTTTCCTCTCCTTCTACACAATCTCTGCAAAGCTCTCTCAGCCTTGTTAATTAAGGAGGTAACTTCACCCCAAGGGTTGTTTTGTTCCCCCTCCCTCCTTCAAATGCAGGAATAAAAAAAGCAGCAAGACTTAGCTAGTTTGGGATGAAACAACCACCTCGGAGCAGGACGGAGCCGGCTGGCTCTGACAGGAGTCAGACTGTGTGGAGTTGCTGCTGCTCTCCTGGGCTTTGGGGAAACAATGCTGCGTGTGGAGAGCAGGTGCTGGGCCAGAAACACTCCTCCAGGCACATTTGACACGTTCCACAAGCACACTGCAAAGCAGGACAGGGTGGAAAACAGCAGGGTCCCCGGGGCTGGGTGGGTTCTGGGTCATGGCTGGGGCTGCAGTGCTGTACATCTGGGGGAACAGGTGCAGGAGAGTTTATGGCTTCTTGAGAATACACAGCCCTAAAGATCTGGGCACTTCTGAAACCTTTTTTGCTACAAAACACTGTCAAAAGCCCCTTCCATGGGGGTCTCTGCTCTGTGGCCACACGAAGAGGAGTAAAAATGAAGCTTTGCCCTTTTTTTGTGGACTCTTTGTGGTCTCTTTTTATGAATTCCCATTACAAAGCTGGGCTCTGCCCATGCCAGGCAGGGTGGGACACTCAGCTCCCTATTTTCCTGTATCCATTAGGTGTGGGCAGTCCCAACCCCACTATACAGGAAGGAATTAGAACATATTCTGTGCCTCTATTTTTATAATCTGAACAGTTGTGGGTAACCCAGAGATCAGTTTTGGAGTGGGGACATGCCAGTGACATTTAAAGTCAGGCATGTTTCCCTGCAGACTGGTATGTTCTGCAGAGAATAAACTGGCCCTAGTGTAGGGAATCAGTCCCAAAACATCCCCCTGTGCTCTGAGGGTGGCTGAGGCTGCCACTGGCACCAGTGCCTGTCCCCAGGAGCCACCCAGGAGCACTTTCCCTGGGATAAAAAAGGATGTACACAAGATGCATGAGCAGGAAGCACAGCTGTGAGACCGCTCTACTAGACTGGCAAAGGAAAATCTGTTATGAAACAGGCACCCAAGGCATGAGTTTGCTTTTCCAGGCTGTGAGAGCCAGAGGGTCTGGGACTGAGAGCAAAGGAGACGCCTGCAGGAGGAGGGGTGGTAACACCTGGAAAGCTTCAGAAATTGTTCCTCGGGGCTCATGGAGTCATTACCTGGCATGGTTATGACTGGGAGGGGAAGGAAGCAGGGCTGGGGCATTGAGCCAGGGGGTTCCCAGCTGGTGCCTGGCCAAAAGCCTCGTGCAGGTGGGCACAGAAAGGGGAACACAGGCACCAGGGATCCCAGTCCCATCGAGATGGGGAGCTGGCTGAGAGATGGGACTGGCTGCTGCCCACACCTGGATGGTGCTTTCAGTAGTGATATCACAAAATGGTCTGGGTTGGAACCTTAAAGACCATCCAGTTCCAACCCTGGTGACAGCATTGAGCCTTGCCTGGGTGGCACCAGTGCAGTGTTCAGGTGCTTTGCAGCACCAAGTCCCTGCCTTTCCCATCTCTTTCTCTGGGAAGGGCTCAGCCCATGCAGCAGGAGCTGCTCCTTGTCCTCACATGTCCCCTGGCACTCCAACAGGGCCCTCTTGCCTCACTTTTACTAAACAGAAGCCAACTCCCAGCCTCCACAGCTGCTGCCAGTGCATCTCCCAGCACTTTTGGGAGTTTCCCTGAGCCCTTTGGTGTTTTGAAGCCATCCCCAGGAGCTGTTGGGTGACTCACCAGACAGATATGAAGGCAGCACAGGTGCTGCCTAGCTGAGGCTCCCACTGGAATGGCATGGAGGAAAAATGCCATGGGCACACAGGGGCTCACAGACTTGATTAGAGCTGCATAGACCCTCAAATGCTCTCACACAGTACCTGAACTACAGCCCTCCAGTAACTGCTGTTCATCTCCCTCCCCTGGATCTCAGGAAAACAGACCCAGCTCCAGCCCTGGTTACCTGGAGATGCTGAAAGTAGATTCAGGGGCATGGGGTACTGGACCCAGACACAGCCAAGGCAAGTTCACGCCAAATCTGGCAAGTTAGAGTTTAAAATAGTACGTGTTCAGGGTGAGTTTGTTCTGGGACAGGAGCAGCAGCATTTCTCCAGGGCACCTTCTCCATCCCAGGATCATTGCTGGCACCCACCAGTCGAGGAGGACTGGACAGGTGAGGGATAGGGACGAGCTCAGGGTGGTTTGTTGGGTGTGCAAGCTCAGCTCCACTGGTCTCTGCCCATGGTGTGGCCTGACACCAGAGCCCTCCCCTCTGACGGGTGTTTACAGAGCTGGACAGGATCCCTGGAGCCCTTGTGTCCACGTCCGTCTGGCTGCAGGACACCAGGGTTCTACGAGGTCAGACCCTTCCCCCAGCTGCATACATGAGCTGGGGACCTCCAGGAAAAAGCCATGAGCTGGGAACCTCCAGGAAAAAGGCACTGGTGGGATGTTGCTGGCAGGTTTGGTGGTTGGTGGGGACAGCAGGCGAGGTGGCCTCGTGCTCGGGGTTGCTGGTCCCGGCGGTGCTCCGAGTGCAGCGTCAGCTGGATTTTGGCAGCTCTGAGCCCTGGCCCCTCACTGCCCACAGTCCTGGCCCCAGGGAGGCAGGGAGAAGGTGGCATGCTCACGTCTGAATACAACATGTTCCCCAAGCATGTTTGTTAACATAGTCACAAATAAATATTTTGCAAGATTTTTCCCAGGAGGATGGGCTTAATGTGTGTGGAGCCTTGAAAGACAGGAGAAAGCCAGTGCAGCCTATCATGTGGGCTCTGGTCTGGCCTCCCCAGCACTGCTGGGGCAAGGGAAGTTGATTTCTCTCTGGGCAGTGAATTGCTCAAGTCCCTGTACACAAATTGAGAAGAAAAATCCATTAATCCAACCAGGAGAGAAAAAAAAAATATCATGGTGCTGGGGGAGAATGGAAGGGCGAGCAAAACCTACTAGGAACCACCCCAGTCCCCCTGTGCTCCCCACTGGCAGATTTGCCCCCACTCTGCTCCCCAAAACAGGCTCCAGCTTCAGAGTGAGCAAAAGGAAAAGGCAAAGTCATGTTCCAGCTCCTTGGGGGATTTCAGGCTTTCAGGGGCAGGATGTGCAATCTCAGCCCAGGGGGAAGTGGGTCAGAACAGAGCAGGGGAAGGAGGGATGCCCTGGGCTGTCAGGGGCCTTCAGCCTCTGATTTTTCCAGGGATATTTTCTATATGGGCCCTATAGGTGCCTAGTTCATCTTCTAACCCACAAGTCGTTTGTGGTTTTTGCCCATCCCATTCTCTGCCCCGTCCAGCTGGAGAGAGAGAGCAAGTGGCTGGGAGGAGGCTCATTTCTCCATCCCTGGGAGTGCCCAAGGTCAGGTCGGATGGCACTTGGAGCAACCTGGAATAATTGAAAGTGTCCCTACCCACTGCCGTGGGTTGCAATGAGATGGCTTTTAACATCCCTTCCAGCCCAAACCATTCCACGATTCTTTGATTTTCCTGGCGCCTGGTTCCCTCGGTACCCCCTGGTCCCGGTGACCTGTGCCTCCAGCGGGAGGGATGCAGAGGGCTTGGGAGCCTGGGCCGGGATAAGCGGGAGGGCTGGAAGGAGAGCTGGCACACCGTGCTGAGCAGCAGCGCGCTCCCACACGCGATCACACAGTCCCCTCTAGTGGATATTCCTCTTCCATCCACACGGATGTGCTGCCCACGCTGCGCCGGCACCAGCGGGCTCCGAAGCCTGGCCGCAGCAGTGATCCTGAGCCACTATCCCGCTTCCTCTCCTGAAATCGGGCACGGTGGCAGGAGCAAAGCCCCGTCCAGCTGCCTCCAGCTGCTCCATCGCTTCCTCCGCTCCTTCTCCTCCTGCGTATTTGGGTGACTCATCCTCCCTCCCGCCCCGTCCCCTGCCCTGGCTTTGTCCCACACCACCCGCTGCCCTTGCGTCAGGGCTGGCCCCGCTTGGCCCCTGCATTCCTGGCTCTCCCCTCCGCTGGGATTTCACACCGCTCGGAGTTATTTGGGCAGTGGCCAACGTGAGAAGGAGCTAAGGAGCACCTGCGTGGCCGCTGCTTCCGAGGATCCCGGGGCGAGCATCACTCGGTCCCGCCCTACCAGGGCCTGCCACCTTGGTCCAGCCTGGATTGGGGAGAAGGGGGATGATTCCAGGTGGGAATGCCCTGAGGGGGGTGCGTGTTTGCACATTTGTCCAGCAGCTCCTGCCCATGAGAAGGGTGCAAAGCTCCCACCAGCACTGGCCTTGAGCACTGCCCTGTGCTCAGGGCCAGGGCCACAGCACCACCATCTCCTTACCCCTCTTTTCTGTCTCTGTGTGCTTTGGAAACTGCTTATCACCCAGAATATATCCGATATCTGCAACCTGGGGCCTTTCAAGGGAAAAAAAAAAAAAAAAAAAAAAAAAAAAAAAAAAAAAAAAAAAAAAAAAAAAAAAGCCATGTAGGAGAGTGTGGAAGAACAGACACAGCTGCAGACCAGGAGTTCATCATGCTCCATCAGGATGCAGTCCTTCCAACTTGCCCCATCTTCTACTGGAAATGTGACCCTGGCACCAGTGTCCAGCTGGGCTATGGCATTGCTCACAGCAGGTTCTGGTCAGGGATTCTGCACAGGGTCCTGCACAGGGATTCTCATGGCACAGCCCCACAGCAGCCAGGGGAGTTCATGGACACCTCACAGCCTGGGTGTATGGATGTGGAGCAGCCAGTAATGATGGATAAGGCATAAAATCCCAGGGAGACCCAGCCCATGACACTCCCAGACCCTTTTATAGCTTCTGCTCTATGGCCAAACAGGACACACATTTCACAACTTTATTTATTATAAAAGATCTTTAGGAAGATGAAGTCTGCCCAAAACCACCCCTTGGCTTTATTTCTGCCCGGAGGGACTGTGTCTAACAGGGTGATGGCACTTCCAGGGCAGCAGGACTGGTTCCAGGTCTTCTGGACAAGGGGACATTCCCAAACCTGGAGGTGAAACCCACCTATCCCCACACAGAGCCAAGGCTGGGAAACTGCAAATCCCAAACTCCATTTCTAGGCAGCTAGATGCCAAACAACCCAGTGTTTATTGCAGTGCTCCTCATTTGCCTCGGGTTTATAGGTGTACATTCAAAAATAAAAGCTCTTTTTATCTCAGCTGGACACAGACAGGCTTCAGTGATGAATGGGCCGATCCATCAGTGATGGAGTCACCTCCCAGTCCTGAGTGTGGGAGCAAACACAGTCCAGCTACCAACTCAGGATCTCTGTGCATGGAGTTGGAGCCTCAGGCCTGAGAAACTCCAGCTCAGCTTTCAAGTATATTTGGTGTGAACCCACATGGTCTCTCTGGCATCACATCTCACCACAGGGAAAAGTTCTGCTGGCCCCAGAGAACCACATCCCTCAGGTCTGCCCCAGCCTCGGGGGAAGACGACAGGTTTGGGCAGCTGCTGGAGCAATGTGCCAGCTTGTTTTGGCTCAATGAGCAGGGAGAAGGCTCTGGGGAGCTCAGGCAGCTCATATTTACATGGTACCATTAGAAAAAAACTAGCTTGGACCCTACAAAGTCACCCTGGTTGCACAGAGGGGTCAACAGCCAGTGGAGGTCTGGTGGAGCCAAGGGGTTCCTGATGTTCAGCAGATGCAGCAGCTGCCCATGGTGCTCCCATGCTGCCCCAGTTTCCAGCCTGCAAACCCTCCAGCCAAGGGAGCTCCTGGCCAGGAGGCTGCACCTCAGGCAGTTGCACATCCCAAACAGACCCCTCCAGACCAAACCCATCACGCAGAGATGCACACAGTGGTTTAAAACCAGAAAGAAAAATGAAAAAAAAAAAAAGGAAGAAAAAAAAAGATGCTTGTGATATATAAGTCCCACTGCCCTGGGCCAACCATGCCAACTTTGTAAATTCTCTCCATCCCAAGAAAAAGGGCAAGCACCAGGTCAACACTGGCCCCATCCCTGACCCTGCAGCACCCAGGGAAGGCACAGGTTCCAAAGCACCAACTCCAGAACCCCTCCAGGTCCTGGATAACAGAAGGGGCCTGGCTGCCACTGCTGAATTACATTATTTCTTGGTTATGTAGCTTTAAGTTCATGTACTTTTGTTGATGAGGGACCATAGGGAGAGGGGAGAGGCAAATCAAAGGTGTGAGCATGGAGTGCAGGATGGCAAACCCCAGCCAAGCCCTGGCTACCACCTCTGCCTGTGGGGTTATGTGTCCAATTGGGGAATTTCACTGCTGCAGCCAGCAAGTCCTTGGGTCAGGAGGGCAGTGGGATCCTGGACAGTGTGGGGACACACAGCAGTGGGGTCTGATGGCCTTAGCAGTGACACACCTGGCTCATCCCTGGGGCTTTGCCTGGGGTGGGCCAGCACCACTCCCACTTGAGACAGCTGGGCTATGGTTGCCCTGTGGCAGTGCCACAGGCAGGGAAGGGATGCCAGGCTCTCCCAGCAGCTGGGATGTGTCTCTGAGGCCAGGAGCAGCAGCAGCAGGTGCTTTCTTGTGCCAGACAGCTTGCTGAAGTTCAAGGCAGGACTGGTGCGGGCTCAGCAAAGCAAAAATGACACAAACAAGGGAGGAAGAGACTGTGGGCACAGCTATGCCAAAAACATCCCTCTTGGAGCTCCCCCTTGGTCTAAACCCTCCCTTTTTGGTGGCCAACTGCAGCTTCCCAGCAGTACTGGCTGCTCTCAGAGCTCAGCAGCCCCTGCACTGTCCCCTGGCAGAGGCAGCTGGTACAGCAGCGTCTGCTGTGACCTCTCTGCACCAGCCAGGCACTGACACCTCTCTACAGGGGCCCAGGACCAGGGGAGGGGGACTGGCAGCATGCTTTGTCCCCAGACATCCAGAGCTGCATCCATGGTGGAGCTGCAGAACTGAGTACCCTGTGATACAGCTCGTGGACACCTCTCATGGGCTCCAGTGTTGGTTTTGGCCAGAGTAGAGTTAATTTTTTTCAAAGTGGTTTGTACAGGGCTATATTTTCTGTGAAAAAATCTAACTCTACCCTGAAACCAGCACAGCTCTCCAGCCTTTAACAGCAATATCCCCCCAACATCTTCCCTTGTAGTATGTGAGAACTGCAAACAGCATCCATGGATGTGCTTGTGACAATCCTCCACCAACACAACCCCAGTGCAGGGAGCCTGGACAGCACCTGCCTGCTCTCCCTGCCCTTCCAGCCACCCCTCTCCCCAGATCTAGACACTGCCAGTGGGAAAGACCTCCTGAGGCAGCTCCTTGGGATGAAACCCTGCAAGGATTAAACAAACCACACGCATGATCCCTGACCATTACGTGGAGGGGAGGATGGAGAGCTGGTCTGTGCCATGTGAGGCACCAGGCAAGGGCAGTGACATGCTGAGGGTGACCTTGTCCATCAGAAACGCTGGGCTGGCCCTGTAGGGGGTGCAGATGCAGCACAGAGACCCCAGGAGCCAGTGGGAAATGCCCCCAGCCAGGCTGTCAGGTCCACAGGCACAATCTTGTAGTTGCTCCCTTTTGGTAGGGTTGGGTTGGGGTCTGTTTCTCAAGTCCAGGTGACTGTGGCACTTCAGCTCACTCTCCTCTTCCTCTCTGCAGCAGGGACAGCGTCTGTCTGTCTGTCTGTCCATCCATGGCTGTGGCCTTCAGCAGGGCTCCACAGGGACACAGGCAGGTGGCTGCAGCCACAGGGGGCAGTGAGGGCTGTTGTTTAGGTGGCCTGGCCGGGTGGGAGGCGTTTGCTGTCCAGAATGGCCTTCCAGTCATCAGCCCACGAGTGCAGCCGGCGGCTGGGGGGCTTCAGCTGCAGGTGTTTGTTGTGGCAGGCAGTGAAGAGTACGTGCTCCCAGCTGGGGTTCTGCTCTGCCCCTGCAAAGGAAGGAAGGTCAGTGGTCTGGATAACTGTGCAGGACACTGAAGCTGATTTCACTCCAACATTAAGACCCCAAAGTTACAAAAGCCAAACAGCACGGAAAGATCAACATCCATCCTTGGCTGCCTCCAGTCACTCCTTCAGCCCTCACCTCTTACCTGTTATATCAGGTCTGTCATCTATAAGCAGATCAGCAGAAACCACCGTCTTATCTCGTGTCAAAACAATCTGCTCAAGAAATTCAGGGCCAAAGTGCTTCTCCACCCAGGCATACTGGAAGGCAAGAAATGGCTGGTGAGCTTAGGGAAGGCTGGTGGACGGGGCAGGGGGTGCTTGGTGGAGCGGAAGCAGCCCTGGCCCCCACACAGGAAGGATCTCTATCTTAGTAAGTTCATTAGTGGGATGGATTTGGATGCTGCTGGAGTAAAAGTTCTTTGAAAGCCCAGCAGCTTTTGATGTCATGATCAAAGACTAAGACCAAGAGCCTCAATGCATGCAAATGGATGGAACAGGTAAATTTAACAGCCAGAGGCATGCAGATACCTTTCACTGGGCAAGCATGGATGGGAGGGGGAGCTGAGATTTGGGCCTGCTCACCTTCTCATAAGGGCAGTACCGGTACTTCTTGATGGGGCTTGTGCAGATGAACACATCAGTGCTGCCATGAGGAGAAAAACAGGGGCAGAGTGTCATTCTGGGCCAGAGCAGCCAGCAGCCCAAAGCCAACCCCCCAACCATACACAGATCAAACAGATTTAAGAGATTAATCCCTCATCTCACAGAATCCCACAGCACAATTGTGATCCCCTTTTCACAACCTTTGCTGGGAGCAGAGAGCTGAAGGGAAGAGGCTGCACGTGGCTGATGTTCTAGGTGACTGCTCCAGGGGTAAAAGCCCTTTCTCCCCTCCCTTCCCTGATGGCTGGGAGATATTTATTTTTAATGCTGTTGTTGTCTCAGCACTTCTGCCAAGAGGTGAAAGTGAAGACACAGCTCCTCCTCTGTCCATCCCCACACGCCTTGGGCAGCAGGTTCATACTCACTCTGCCAAATTTGCCATTTGCTTCACAGCTTCCACAGCCCCAGGAAGAGGGTCCAACTCGATGAAGAAGTTCTTGGATTCCCAGATGCTGATGGCTTTCTCCTGTGAGGGGAAAGCAAGCAGTTACTGAACTTCTTGCAGTTTTTCTTGAATGTGCATCCTCCTCACCCTTTGCTAGGACAGAGGATGGGACAAGGAACAGTGGGACCACCAGCTCTGGTCTCCTCCTGCTCACCTCCCTTGCCTCTGTGGGTGCCTCTGCTCCCCACCCACCAACCTGCACCCACCCCATACAATTCAGATTGGTGATGCTCTGGAACAGGCTTGGTTTTGCTTCTGTAGCCCCAGACACAGAGCTGCCCATTCCTGTAAGGCAAAACACCAGAGATTATCCAGATCCAAACCCATCCAAAGGGACAGATCCACATGGATCCAGCTGATGTGGCCTGGTGGCTCTGCTGTACCATGATGCTGTTCAGGCACAGATGCTGTCTGGCCTATTTGTTTCCATGAGATCACTTAAAATAGCAGCCAGGCTGCTCTCCCAGGAGAAAGTACATTACAGGATGAACCACACATCAGGATGAATGCAGATGCTCTTCCCCAGGGATGCCTGGACAAGGTCTAGCAGGCAAACAGAGCATCTCCAGGCAAGGATTTGAAACACAACATCCAGGACAGCAGCCTGGGCACACTGGTATGGCACAGGGAGAGCAGAAAGGAGACCCCAGGGAGCAAAACCTTGGGGTGACAGCAGAGTCCAGGGACTGCCTGCAATGGGTCCAGCACAGCTCTATGGAACAGCAGCCCCTGCACTGCCTCAAACAGGTGAGCAGCTTGTCAGGTGCCAAGGAAAGCAATTATTTTGCACAAACACCACGTCCTTGAGGAGGAGAGCTGGGAAGAAGCAGAAGCAGCCCAGCCCCAGTGTTGTGATGCAGCTGAGGAGCTGCAGATGCAGAAATGCCTGCAGGATCCACGGCAAGAACAACCAGTATAAAAGTTTGCCCCAGGGCCACGCAAACTCAAAACTCCAGTTGCTCTGCCTCCGACTGAGGAGCAGTGATGCTTCATTTTTAAGATATTGTCTGTAGCTGCACAAGAGACACCTGAGAAACACAGCCACATGCAGCAGAGCACTTCAAACTGCACTGAAGTGTTTTCTTACAGCAGCACTTCCACAGCTATCCCACTTCCAATTACGTCAAAGAGCATTTTGCAATCAAGCTTGAGGAGGGAAGAACTAAGCTCACCTTGAGAAAACGACACACACTCCACTCCGTGAGCCAGAAAAATTTCCTGTGGCACCACGGCCAGCATGCTGCCTAGCAGATAGAAAAATCCCCTGGGCTGGGAATCCCACCATGTGCCAGGACAGACCCTCGATCCCCATAAGGAATTTCCCTGCCTGTCCAGGGCTCTCCACCCTTCCAGGTCTTTGTGATCGGTGCATAGCTGAACCTTCTCCCTTTCAGAGATGGGACCTGCAGCTTGTTGGACTCTTTGGCTCCTATTTTCTGGTCCCTGAAGCAGGCCAGTGGTGCTCTCTGGTCAGAGACTGGAATGGCCCATGTGTCTGTAGCCATGGAGCAGCTTCTCCTCACTTTAGCTCTGCCCTGAAACCACAGGGAAAACCAGGACTGCCCTGAGGTCGATCTGTGCAAGTTTTGCTACTTGTTCAGCCCAAGGTTTTGGTGGTTTTACATGATCACAGCAGACACAAGATGAGCTCACTTCATTTAACACGTCCAAAGTAGTTACAATCAAGAAAGAAAAAAATTGTTATCATGTGTTACCCCTGCCAAACTTTAAGCAGCTGCTTTACTGCACAAATATTGTCCTGCACTTCCCTTTCACTATTCCTACCAGAAAGGACACTTTATTCCTTCAGCTCATCAAGTTGTTTAGGACTTTGCCCATGGGAGAGCCCTGGACCTTATTCCCACTCCTTTCTCTGTAACCATCACACCCTAACAACAGGAACACTTTTATTTACCACAACACGTTTCAGCCAGTGCAACTGAAAACCATGAATGAGAACACAGACATCCACTGGGATGGGAAACTTGTAGAGGCAGAAAACAACTCCCTGCAGCAGTCAGCCTGTTGCTGGATGATAAATTACAACATAGAGAGAGCTTCTGCTTTTAAGCTTTAATTAATAAACTCAATAAAATTATTTCTGTCAGGGGAGGGCTTGGGTTGTTTTAAGTAAGCCCTCAAATGAAGCATCAGTTGCATGGTTTGTTCTGAACTGCTCTGCTGCATCCCACCCCTCACACTGCTCTTAAGGAGCCAAATAATCCATCTAGGAATGGTACCAATCCACATAGCCAATTCAGAGCTAGAAAACCCCAGCTATACAATCTGGGGCATTTCAGGACACATGTTCTGAAATACCCCCTTTCCTTGCATCTGTGTCTGTCCAGGCATGCAGAGAAAAAGCCCACTAGGCCATCATATCAGCCTGGTCTAGAGTCAGATGTCCCTCCCCATGGCAGGGGGTTGGAATGAGATGGTCTTTTAAGGTCCTTATCAACCCAACCCATTCTAGGATTCTAAGAAAGACACAGATGTGCAGGAAAAAAGCTTGATTTCTGGGGGAAAAAAACACACTGCTGGAAGCCCTCCTGTGCTTTTGTGGTGGCCCCCACAGCCCTCCCCAGCACCGCCCCCATCCCCTGGGGGTCAGAGGGTCCAGGAGGGACAAGAAGCCCACGCGTCGAGCCGGGGGAAGCACAACTCACACTCAGCTCTGGTCCCAGGTGCCCGTACTGCTCCGACACCCAGAAACCCCTCCGGTCCTCCAGGGCAATGTAGGGCTTGTCAGGGTACCTGGCCCTGAATTTCTTGAGGAAGCCTCCCTCGAAGTCGGCCAGCACCCCGTCCATGTCCACCAGCACCCGCAGAGCCCTGCGGGACCCCGCCGTGGGGCCCAGCCCTCTGCCCAGCCCCGCCAAGGGGCTGCAGCGCCGGGGCCGCAGGTGCAGAAAGCAGCTCAGCAAAATCATTGTGGAGGGGAGCTCGGGGCAGGGGATGGGGGATTTGGGGATGGGGGCTCAGGGGAGGGAATGGGAGGCTCAGGGAAGCAGGTTCAGGGCAGGGGATGGGGGCTCAAGGAAAGGGATTGGGGGGGGTTGAACAAGGGGATGTGGGGCTCAGAGTAGGGGGCTCAGGGAGGAGGATGGGGGCTTGGGACAGGGAATGGGGGCTTGAGGAAGGGGACAGGAGTTTAAAGAAGGGACTGGGGAGCTTGAGGAAGGAGATGGGGCTTCGAGCAGGGGACGGGGCCTCGAGGAAGCAGATGGGGCAGGGGATAGGGGGTTCAGAGCAGGGGCCGGGGCAGCTCTCCAGGCAAAGGGGGAAAGCCTCTCCAAGCCTCTATTTCAAGCACGCACCGAGCCGGCGGGCAGCCCTGCCCAGCGCATCCCCGTGCAGCAGGAGGAAGGGGCGGCGGGGGGCTGCAAGGGGGAGCAGAGGGGCTGCCGGGGGGCGCGGGGGGGATGCAAAGGCCCGTCCTGGCCCCCAGCGCGTCCTCCCCCTCCCAGCCCCATCCCTCCCCGGCAGCGAGCGCGGAGCGGCGGCGGCGACAAGGGCAGCGGGGGCAGCGGGGCCGGTGCCCGGCGCGGAGCTCGCCCCGACCCGGCAGTGCAAAGCCCAGTTCCTCTTCCCGGTGCCTGCCGAGCCCGGAACGCCGGCACCGCCTTAAAGCGCCACAAGCTCCGTGCGACAGCGCAGCGGCTCCGCGCCACCCGCCCGCCTTAAGGCTGCCCCAACCCGCTGCCCTTCCCCTCCCTCCCGCCCTGCCTCAGTTTCCCTCGCTGCCGGTCTTTGGGACACCCAGTCCCCCGCTCACTCCCTGCCCGTGCCCGTCCCTGCTTGCAGGGGTGGTGGGTACATTGAGGGGTACACGTAACATGGTGATTTTCTGCATAAAACGCACTCGGTTTTGACAGTTCTTTCGCCGAGTGACAGCTCTGTCCCCACGCGTGACAGGAACCCTTAAAAGCCAATCCCCGGACCCCAAAGAAGCACCCACTGCGCCAAGAAGGGCTCGATGTTCTGACCAGAGACACCAAAGATCTGTTCAAAAACCACTTTGGGGATTAAAACTGATGAAAAAGAGGGGGTTCTCCAAGTGGTACTGACAGGATTAGGCGACCTGGGAAATAAAAGATTTTGCTCGACAACGATAATAAGGTTCCAAAATACTTATTTTTTCAAGTCCAGAATGTTTTCAAGTGGAATGTGTTGTCCTTGTTTCATACAGAGGGCAAATTTGCTGTTGGGATGGGGTGACCTGGGGAAGGTCACGGAGGGAAGGGAGGAAGGAAGAACTGGCGAGACACGATGGTGATTTCAGCTGAGCCTGCGAGGGGAATGTGTGAAGTTCAGGTCCGTGTTGTGCTTTCACTTGCACCGCAGGCGTTTTGCTTCCTGCACTGCAAGGAATGGGATTTCAACACAGCTGGATGTTCCTGACTAAGCAGGGAGGGAATACACAGGAATTTATGGCTCCCCAGGGCAGCGGTCGGGGCACCAAGCCTGATGGAGTTCAAGGAGCGTTTGGAGAACGCTCTCGGGCACAGGGTGGGATTTCGGGCTCGTCCTGTGCAGGGCCAGGAGCCGGACTGGATGATCCCTGTGGGTCCCCTCCAGCTCTGGATATTTTACGACTGTGATCTCCACTCATGCTTCCATCACCTTCATGGACACTGAACGACAGACACATTCCCTGCCTGCAGCAGCTGCGGGACACGCCGCTTCAGCTCCCGAGGGACGGAAAATGCACATCCGTGTATCAACCTGAGGGATTCAAACCCTATTCCGTGGTACCAGAGCAAACATTCCAGGCGACCAGACGACAACCTCCACACTGAGTCCCCGCCAGGAGGGACAAAAGGGATTAAAAACCTCTGCTGGTGCAGTGCAGCCATTCGGGTGCGGGCAGCGGGAGGGACTGGCCGCCCGCGTCACACATGTCCTCGGTGTCGGGGAGGGCCCGGTGTCACACATGTCCCCGGTGTCGGGGAGGGCCCGGTGTCACACACGTCCCGGTGTCACACATGTCCCCAGTGTCGGGGAGGGCCCGGTGTCACACATGTCCCGGTGTCACACATGTCCCCGGTGTCGCGGAAGGCCTCATGTCGCGAGCTGCTGACGCGCCGTGACGTCACCACGCCCCCACCCGGCGCTGCTGAGTCACGGCCCCTCCCGCGCGCCTGACGCGGGCCCGGCGGTTGCCGTGGCGACCGCGCTTCTCGCGAGAGGCGGCGGAAGCGGCGCGCGGGCGGCGGGCGTCGCGCGGCTCCCGGGGCCGCCCCTCATTGGCGGGCGGCGGCTCCCGGCGCGCGCCGCTCCTCTCGCCCCGCCCCCCTCGGCGCGCGCGGCCGCGGCGCGAGCCGCCAAGATGGCGTCGGCCCTGGAGCAGTTCGTCAACAGCGTCCGGCAGCTCTCGGCCCAGGGTGAGGGGGACGGGGCCGGCCGGGGACACCGGGAGGACGGGGCGAGCCCGCGGGGCCGAGGAAGAACGGCGAAGACGGAAGGAGCTCGTCAAACCGCGCGGGTGACGGGGCGGCGGGCCGGGGCCTGCTCGCTCGCACGGCGCTCCCTCAGGCGCGGGTCCGGGGCGCTGCAGCCCCGGGGATGTGCGGTCTGTGCCGGGGTTAATTCGGGAAGGGATACCGGCGGTGTGACAGGGCACGAGGGACCGGAGCTCCGTGGTTCTCCTAGGGGGTGGTTTCGGTAGCGGAGCCCGTGCCGGTCATCCTGCCAAAATCTGACCCTTTAAAATAGGGGGAGGAGCGAGCATCGCTAGGGCTTTAACTGGGATTGTATGGCCCGGCTTGTCACCTCCCTAATGAACGGGCAGGTTGTGATAAGTGAATTTAAAATATATTTCTGAATTGTCCGAGTGTTCTACAATGCTCTACATTTCCAGGCAGAGCATGGACAGAGTACCGCCCCAGCACGGAACCGTGTGACAGATCTGAGACTGTAACCACGTGTCCACAAAGGGTTTTAATAATCACAGTTAGAATTCCTTAGTTTCATTGCCGAAGTCCTCATTTTACTGTGTGTGGGCGCAGCGTTTCCTGATTCTTGAACTTTCCCTCTGAGTTGATGCTCTGTGAAATGTGTTCTGACTGGTCTCTGCCTGGGATGTTTCCTCCCAGAAGCTGATCAAAAATTGGTGTTTCCCACCAAGGCCCCAGGTTTTATCTCTGGCAGTTCTTGGGTTGAACTCCAGCTTTCTCCTACTCTGGTTTCGCTTAATAAATACAAAATATTTCTACTTTAGTGACAATTTATACCTGCAAGGTGTGGGTACAAAGCAGATGGAAGATTGATCTTAGTTCTCCTGTCGCTGAGTTGGAGAACTTTCTGTCACAGAGCTTTGGGGAGGCTGTTTGGCTTTATGGAAGTTCTCCCATTAGGGATGAGCCAGGGGGATGTTCTCTGTGAGAAAGGCTCCAGCACAGTGAGGACCTGATGGAGCAAGTCCAGACGAGGCCACCGAGATCATTGGAGGGCTGGAGCTCTGAGAGGCTGTGAGAATCTGGATTGTTCAGTCTGGAAAAGCTTCTGGGGTGGCCTAATGGTGGCCAGGAAAGAGGAGGAGAGACTTATAAGGAGGGACAGGAAAGGGGGAATGGCTTAGTAATATTAAAAGAGTAGGGTTAGATTGGATATTAGGAAAGGATTCTTCCCAGTGAGAGTGGGGAGGCCCTGGCACAGAATTCCAAGAGAAGCTGTGGCTGCCCCTGGATCCCTGGGAGTGTCCAAGGCCAGGTTGGATGGGGCTTACAGCAGCCTGGGATAGCAGAAAGTGTCTCTGCCCGTGGCTGAGGTTTGGGATGAGATAATTTTTAAAATCCTTTCCAACCCAAACCATGCTGGGATTCTGTGAAAGTAAATCCAGAGCTGCACAGGCAGCTGAGTGTGACAGCACTCAGGAGCAGTGTGTGTGCTTGTGGTGGCTTCTGACTGTCATTTGGCTGCCTGGCAGGTGACAGAAAGGAACATTCACTTGAGTCTGGTGCTGGGATTTCTTCTTAGGCTATAGGTTGTTTGGGGTGTGTGTGGGTGGAGAGATAGATGACAGAATCCCAAAATGGTTTGGGTTGGAGCAAACCTTAAAGGCCATCTCTGTCCAGTCCTTGCAGTGGACAGGGGCGCCCTCTACTAGATCAGTTTGCTCAGAGTCTGTTTAGGTTTCATTTTGTTTTGTTTTTTAGGGAAATGCTCAGTGATGGAACTGTAGAAGGAGTAGATTTCTGGAAGAGGGAGGACACCAGGACTAGGGGTTTGCAGTCCCTGAACACCATTGTCACAGCACAGAGAGTTTTACAAGCCCCATTCCTTCCCATGCTTATGCCTTTCTTTAGTTCCATGTGGGGGAGAACAGTTTTGGAAGCAAGCTTGTGGACTCTAGTCCCCCATTTGGAACTTTTGATCCCTCTGTCACTTCAAAACTAACATTTCATTGCTAGAACTTCCCTGCTTTTTCTTTCTCAGAGGAAAAGGCCAGAGGGTAGTTTAAATCTCTCTGAATGGAGGCACTATTCCTCATTTTATGGAGACTTTTGTTAAGGGTGAGAGAACCTCTGTTTTTTCTCTCTAATCTGCAAGGATTGAACATTGGAACAATACTCTGCTTGAAACAATACTCTGCTTCAGAAGCACGTTGTTTTAATTCATTCAATTAATTGTGGGGGAGGAAGAGTTTGAAAGCAGTTCCTGGGAATGGCTCTGCTTGCTTTCCAAGGGTTTTGGGGCTTACCATACCTTCTTCATTCAAAGCAGTCACTTTTCATGCTGTGTTCATAGCTCACAGCATATAGAATAACATTGTAGTTTTAATTGTACAAAGTAAATTTAAGGACAGTTTTAAAATACTTTTGTTGTACGTACTTACTTGTAACTCTAATGTCTACTTCAAAAAAAAATGCTTATGAGCAGACCTGAAAGTTGGGTAGTGTTTGAGGACCAGCAAGGAGCAAGCTCTGGTATCTGTTTTATTAAAAAAAAAATGTGGTGGGTAGAAAATTAATGCCTATTTTATTAAAGAAAATAAAAACTCAGGGTGATACTATTATTTCCTGAGGTTACACAGGGAAGCAGGTTATGATGAGATGTGGGAATGGGTGAATGTTTTCTAACTGGGCTTTCACAACAATGCTTTTTATTTTTCAGGGCAAATGACCCAGCTTTGTGAACTGATCAATAAAAGTGGAGAGCTGCTAGCAAAAAACCTTTCTCATCTGGATACAGTGCTCGGTGCCCTGGATGTACAGGAACACTCACTAGGTGTTCTTGCTGTCTTGTAAGTGTTGCTTGCTTTTAATCAAACATTAAAACTTCAGGCAATGAGCTGAACTGTCAGCCAAGCAAAGTGTTTTGTTCTGGCCCTGGCACAGGGTGCCCAGAGAAGCTGTGGCTGCCCCTGGATCCCTGGAAGTGTCCAAGGCCAGGCTGGACAGGGTTTGGAGCAACCTGGGACAGTGGAAGGTGTCTCTGCCCATGGCAGAGATTGGAACTGGGTGGGCTTTAAGGTCCCTTCCAACCCAAGCCATTCTGGGATTCCATAAGTGTTTTTCCATATGTGTTCAGTAAAAAGATATAGGATGAGATTTTAAAACTTTATTTTCTGGGCATTAATATACTGAACTGTAAGCATGGAGCAAGACATTGTATTCCAGTAAAAACAGACTTTTTCATGGGTCTTGAGTGTTTGTCTTTAGACAGCACTGAGGCTCTTGCTGATGTCTGGAGTTTAAGATAAAACTTGAGTTGCCTTGGGGGTGGTGCTGAACTAAGGTAAAGATATTTAGTCTTGAAGTTCAAATTGGCTGTATCTGACTTCAAGGGAACTATCTGCTGGTTCCACTGCTATTTCAAAATTCTCTTTTAAGGGAAAGATCAGAATTCTAGCACTTGTTCTACTTGTTCTAGTATTCTTTTGAAACAAAATACTGATAACACTGAAAATTGCCTTTGCCATTTTAGTTTGCACTAAATTGAGAATTATGTTCTGCATAGAAAGGTATTTTCAGATGTTGTGCAGCTACTGGGGAAATGCTATGCCATGTCTCATAAGCACTTTGGATTTGTTTGCAAGCACCTACATGCAGAGACTTAGCAATGAAAATGCATTTTTTTTATGAATCTCCAATAAATGCTAAACCTTTTGTTTCTTTGTTTCAGGTTTGTGAAGTTTTCTATGCCCAGCATCCCTGACTTCGAAACGTTATTCTCACAGGTGCAGCTTTTTATCAGCACTTGCAATGGAGAACACATTAGATATGCAACAGACACTTGTAAGTTAAGCCTAATTTCAGACTTGATATATTTTTGTATAGTTTGGCAATACTGTTTTTTCACGGAGGTGTTTTTTTGTTTGTTTGTTTGTTTTTTACTGTGTTTAGTTGCTGGCCTGTGCCACCAGTTAACAAATGCCCTTGTGGAGAGAAAACAGGTGAGCAAGTATCATCTAGTACAAATAAGCTGCTCCATACCCAAGGCTTAAAGGGGGTGTTACCAGCCTCTTACTCCATAAAGATTTGCCATTAACTTCACATCAAGTGTTTCTGTACAGCTCTTTAGTTCTTAAGTTTACTGAAAGGTAATGAACCAAACAAGATTCTAAGACTTCTCTAGGGAAAATCTAAGGAAGATACTTTTGGGGGGATTAAAGTCACCTAAAAACATGTTCTCCCACATTAAATAGGAGATCTGTAGTACCAGGAATGTTCTTCACACAATTTGTGCATGAGTAGAGGAGAGAGCTGCAAGGGTTATTAGCACAGGTGAGTTAGTGATTTTAGTTTCAATGTTATTCTCACTGGTATCATATAATGTTCTTAATTAAATGCCTTTAAATGTGCAGGAAACTTGATTAAGAAATACTTGACCAGTGGTTTCATTGCTAAAATCCTGACTTTTCCAGGCCACTTTGGTGAAGTCTAGCCTGAGACAGACCAGATTTGATCTCTGCTTCTAAGTGGAGTGAAGTGAAAACCTTAACTTAAGTATTTATTGGGAGTTTAGATGGAGTCATGGAATCAAGGGAGGTTTTTTTTATTGATAGATTACTGTATTCCTGATGAGATTGGCTTTGTGGAGCAGAATTGATGACTTTATCAAGAGAAGTTGTATAGCCAAGGTTAATTTTATTTTCCAAGAATCTGGATGTCCTACAAAAAGGGAACCTCAAGTTAACTATTACTCAATGGAACCTGTCAATTAGTGTTATTTTTCATTTGTAAGTGTCAACATAAGATCCAATGTGCTGCCATCTATGAGAAATTGTCTGAAAGAGATGTAATTTCTGACAGCCCCTGCGAGGAATTAGCATTCTCAGACAAGCCATAGACAAGATGCAGATGAACACAAACCAGCTGACCTCAATACACGCAGATCTCTGCCAGGTAAGGGGATCAGAAGGGCTTTTTGTGAGAATAAAACCTAATAAAATACCTATAAACCTTCAAGGAGATGCATGTTCACATATTGCAGGGTAAGAATGGATTTTCAACTGGATTTTTGTTTGCTTTGGTTTTTTTCTGGTAGTAAATAATACGATATACTGAAATAAAATCTGAATCTGATGTACAGATTAATTAATTTATTTAAAATGTTCAGTGCATGTTCTCAGGTCTTTGATTTTGTTGATGGCTTCAGAAAGTCCTTTGACATCCATTCTCTGTGGGCTGAAAGTCAGACTGAATTTATCTTGGGTGTATCAGTGCAATATCCAGCTACTGTCTGCTCAAGTCTGACAAAAGACATGTTTGTCTTGGTGTCTTTGGCCTGGATTTGTATTTCTGTCTCATTCTTGGCTCCTGGGAATCAGGGTTAGACAGGAATGTTCACAGCAATATTTAGTGCTGCCAGCACAGTAGTCTGGCAGTCCTGGAGTTTCAAACAGATTTGTTAAGAGTTTCATTGCTTTAAGAGTCAGATAATTTTATAACAATTCATAAATCTGTGTTAAAGATTTTTCAACCTGTGTTACTCCACTACTGACATGCTCTGTTTTTTAACTCGTGGGAGAGTGATATTTATGCAGTAGTACTAACTAATTTAGTTTCAATTCCTTCTCATGGAAACTTGAATGGAAATGGCTAATTTATGAAAACTTGATTTATTTTCTTGTAGCTCTGTTTGTTAGCAAAATGCTTTAAACCTGCCCTCCCGTATCTAGATGTGGACATGATGGATATTTGTAAAGAGAATGGGGCATATGATGCGAAGCACTTTTTATGTTACTACTACTATGGTGGGATGATATACACTGGGCTAAAGAACTTTGAAAGAGCACTCTACTTTTATGAACAGGTAACTTGAAATTAAATTAGAAGTCTGAAGTGTGATGTCTGGAAAGGCAGAAGTCAATGTGTAACAGTGCTGAGAAAACACAGCACCTTCAAATTGGCACAAGCAAAACTGTCTTTGGAGGTGTTTTCCTTTAAGAAAGTCTCAGCCTCATTGCACCATAAAGCTGTGCAGCTCAAAGGGTGATGTTAAATTTA
The DNA here is from genome assembly GCF_965231275.1 of Zosterops lateralis. Classification (NCBI taxonomy): domain Eukaryota; kingdom Metazoa; phylum Chordata; class Aves; order Passeriformes; family Zosteropidae; genus Zosterops; species Zosterops lateralis. The sequence goes on from NC_139775.1 coordinate 1,288,971, forward strand.
TCTCACTATAAATATTTTTCAGCTGCCTGCTTAAAACTGCAGCACAGAAACAGGTCACGGGCTGACACACGGTTGTGTGTCCTTAAAAAACAGTCCAGTGGTTTTGCTGAGACCTTTGCTACTTTAATGAGAGGAGTTTTGCTTATTCAAGGCTGTTATAATATTTGCTGGGTTTGCTTTATCTGAGAAGAAAGTAAAAACAGTAGAATTGGGAAAGCTTTGCCTATGAGGGAAATGCTGTGAAATGTGCAGAACAAACCAGTGCAGCATTTTTCTTTTTGTAAATGAGAGTTAGCTCTTGAGCAGTTCCAGTATCATAGTGAACTAAAATCCATTTTCCATATTCTGCAGACCTCTGATAATGTAATGAAAAATACATAATATATATTATTATATAAAACCTCTTTGAGGGTCTGTGTAAATCTAGGTTCACAAGTAGCTACAGGTAATTTCTGGTACAAATTCAGATATAATCCAAGGAAGGAAGTTTTGATTCTATCTGAGCAGGTCTGTTTTAAGACAGGCACCACTGTAACATGATATGTTTTGAGTAGCTTGTATAAAATTTCCTCCTTTTTTGCATGTGTCTGGATAATTAATATTGACAGAAGTTAGTTAAGCTTCAGTGCTCAAAGGAGAATTTCATATGTCACTGTATCCTTTCTGCATGCAGCTTGAAATTGAGTTTTTTGCTCATGCAGTAGCTACTGGGACCTACCAGTAAGACTAAATTTCTGTTCCATTTCTTTCTCTCTTGTTTAGGCAATAACTACTCCAGCAATGGCAGTCAGTCATATTATGTTGGAATCATATAAAAAGTATATCCTAGTTTCTTTGATACTTCTTGGTAAAGTTCAGCAGCTACCAAAATACACTTCCCAGATAGTTGGTAGATTCATTAAGGTGAGTATTGCAAATGCATCTAAATAATAGATCAACAAATCTGAATTTGTAAATGTCCCTGTCCATGGCAGGGGTTTGGAGTCAGATGAACTTGGAGGTTCTTTCCAACCCAAACCATTCTATGATTGTATGATGTCAGTGATACAGGTTTTTAAAATTGGGGAAAACTTCCCCTAGTGTTGAATAGTACTAGTCAATACTTCTTTCACTGATGCTGCACATTCCTGTATAGCTTTTTATGTCAGAATTTAAAAAATACTCAGATTTCAACTGGCTTTCAAGCCACAGTGTCATTGTGAAAAGATTTGACCTGTAACTTCATCTGAGATCGAAGCACAAAATGCTAAATAGTTTATTCCCAAAGCCCATCTTTTTAAAGATTAAAAACTTCTGAAAAAACTGGGAGTTTGGAGTCTGTAAGCATTCAGATTAGGAGGTGTAGGGTGGGAGACAGAACTGCTACTGAGAGAGTTCTGATCCTAAGTAACACAGTTCTAAAAGTTAGTTCTTATTTAAAACCAAGTTTGTTGATTTTTGACCAAAATTCTAGAGAGTTTCAAAGTTCTTCTAACTTCAGTGACTAATAAACAAGCTCAAAATATTTTAAGGTAGTTTATGTGAACTGGTTTCACCCTCTGAGTCTCTGCTGTTGATCCCATCACCTGATGTGGTCATGGACGGATGTCTTAGAGGGCAGAACAAATATAATGGAAGTTACTGGCAGTACTTACCTCAAACTTAGCTGGTCAGTTGAGAGAGTTTTTTCACACTGCTGTAAGTAAAACTGTCACACAGAGGTCCTGGAATGATGTTTATTAAATGTAACACTGCAGGACACAGATTTAGTGTATGAGGGTCTGTCATTGCCATAAAGCCATGTATGGGCACCCTGTCTTTTTTATGAGAAATGCCCAAGCTACTTAAATTTATTTCAATGCCTGCATGGTTTTTAATGCTGGAGCACTGAATAGGTTTTGTGAGGCTGGATGAACACTGTGTTCTTTAAGAAGGGTTCTCATTTTTCTAATTGCAGCCTCTTAGCAATGCTTACCATGAATTAGCACAAGTCTATTCAACCAATAAACCCTCGGAGCTTCGAAATCTGGTGAACAAACACAGTGAAACTTTCACAAGAGATAACAACATGGGGCTGGTTAAGCAATGCTTGTCATCTCTCTATAAAAAGAATATTCAGAGGCTAACCAAGGTAAGAGAAACTGTGAGCAGTTTTCTTCTAAGTGTATTTCTGAAATATATTCAATTTAGAGCTAAATGATAACATAGTAATGTGGCAGAGAATTACTAAAACTGAGATTTGTGTCTGCAACAAAGGAGACTAGAATGCCCTGTAAAGGAAAACAAATCAGTTAGCTGCTTATACATTATTTAAAAGGTGATTCAGTCTGTCTGTCAGGGGGGTTTGCCCATGAGGTTTTTGTAGATAATCAAAAAAGTGAGTGCTGCAACCCAGTGACCTTCATCCCTATTCAAAAATAGGAAAACTGAACTTTACAGGCCACTTCATTAGAAAAGAGTGAGTGAATAGGACAGATTTTGGAAGTGTCTGAAACAAAAGCAAAACCAGACGCACTGAAGTGATTTGCTCCTTCAGCTGAGAGATCAGATTAGTCCTGAAAGGTGATTGGGCAAAGCACTTCTTGGGGTTTTTTTGCAAGCTCAAATGATATTTGTTGCAGCAGGAAAAAAATCTCATAAGGAGCTTTATATATGCATCTCTTGAAGGAAATTCAAGGGGTGGAAACTCACCTTTCTTGTGTAAAAAGTTGAGAGGAAGAGGTTGGACATGGTCAGGACTGTCTGGTATGAAATGAAATTTCAGGAATGAATTATGACTCCATACATGCTCAATGTAACGAATTAATGTCTGGAGGAAGAACGGACTCATTCTCATGAGCCCTTTAATAATTGTGTGTTCCACTTGTTCCTTCACATCAGACTTCCACAGTCAGGTTACACAGGCCATGAAGCATCAATGAGAAAATCTTAAACAACCAGTTTTAACATTTTAAAACTTCCTAAATTTCAGACATTTTTAACATTGTCATTACAAGACATGGCAAGTCGAGTGCAGTTGTCGGGGCCCCAAGAAGCAGAAAAATACGTCCTCCACATGGTAAGACCTCTGACTTCGGTAAACTATCCCAAAATTAGTGTTTGGGTTGGCAGTACACATCCTGAGCAGTTCTTTTTCAGGGTGGAGGAAATGCTGGCAGTCTACTGTTCTTAAAAAAAATCTAAAAAGCTGTTCTTCATGTAAGATAAGGCATGAATCATGGTTTTGGGAACCTGTGGGAAATAAAAGCAACCAACTTAAAGACAATTCCACAGAGTCTGTGTGTTTTAGTTACCTAAAATTCTGTTCTTGTGATAACTTCTATTAAACCTTCTCTTATTTCAGATAGAAGATGGTGAAATCTTTGCAAGTATTAATCAGAAAGATGGTATGGTCTGTTTCCATGATAATCCTGAAAAATATAACAATCCAGCTATGCTTCATAACATTGATCAGGAGGTAAATCTTTTGCTGCTTTTGGAATTCTTACCAAAGAACCTTAGTCTGTAATCAGAGAGCTACTGACAGAAGCCAGTGTAATAACTTAGATATAGAGGACTGTAAATCACTATTTGACTATTTCACAGTATTTTCATGGGCTTTAGATTAATAGTCTCCGTCAATGTGTTCCCTGTTGTGTCCTGCACAGTTTGAGCTGTTTCAGGAGATGACTGACAGCTTGCTGTTGGTGATGGGAAGATCCTTGAATGGATTAGAAAGACTGTTTTTAGGGTTTTAAACTTCAAGATCACTTCCATTGGCTCTCAGTAACCTGCCTGTAGGTTAAGGTGGCTGAGCCTCATGGGACTGTCCATCAATGGCCTTAAAAAGGGTTGTTGGGAAGACATGGATCAAATGAAGGGAATAAAAAACAGTCTGACGCTTGTTTGGGAGGTGAGGGATGAAAACATTCTGATGTGGAACTTTAGTGGTGGCAAAAATTATTTGTTCTGTGTGGCACAGCCATGAAATGTCTTGAAGATCAGGTACAAGGTGAAGTAATCAATTTAATACATATTTTTAAGATGCTGAAATGTATAGAGCTTGATGAACGACTGAAAGCCATGGATCAAGAGATCACCGTGAACCCTCAGTTTGTGCAGAAGGTAATGGATTTAATATCTTGTAAGAGTATGTAAGAGATTAATTCAGTGCAATGAGTATGTTATGTGAGTATTTACTGTGTCGTTACACATTATTAATAATATGTGCATAAACACATTGTAAAGATAATTTACTATTTTTAAAGGTGCTTTTTCCTAATTAATCCTGCAGTGATTTCAACCAGAAAATTAAGTGCATGTTATTTCATAGGCATTTTATTTTCTTACCTGTTCACTTCAAAGAACTGTCTTTCTCAAGCCTGCAGACCTGTTTCTGAAGAGAACTAACTCTCTCCCTTTCAGAGTATGGGCTCTCAAGAAGATGACTCAGGGACCAAACCATCCAGTTATTCTTGAAATTAATGTTGCTCACCACTCCGCTTTCAAGTAAAAACTTATGAAAGAATCACGTCTGGAACGGGGCATTGAGGAGTTCCACGAAGAGAGCAGAGAGAACTGAGCTTTGCTTTTCACCGGGACATTAAGAAAATAAAAGAACACCCTCTCAGTACTGTATAATATCAGAAATATTCTCTGCAAAGAAAAAGGAAATCTCAAAAGAAACTTGAAAGTCTGTTGTGGATTTATTTATCTTCAGATTAACATTGTTAATGCATTAAATAATCTACCTTTTGTTTTAAAGGGTTTGAATGTTGCCGTGTTTCTGTAGCAGTCCTTCTCTTCTGCAAAAAAAAAAGTATTATTCAGGGAAGAATACAAACTAGTGTTGGTTCACTTACAAGATAATTTTTGGTTCATTATTCTGTATTTAAAGTTGGCTCAAAGTGCAGATTTATCGTATGTGTGGTGGGGGCAGAGGGGTGGAGTTCAAGCAAAATCATAATGTAGAGAATTTGCATATGCCCAATGTAATTGGTCTGTCTGTTAAATGAGGAAATAAGAACTGTTCTTCCCAAAAGGATGAAGATATCAACGTGTCCCTGTAAGGAAGTTTGCTGCAAAGTAGGAATTATATATGGAAAATATACATGACAGCTGCTTATGATTTTAAGTTTCTGGTACAAAATATCTGCTAATGTTATTTGCTCTTAGATGAAACTTATTAGACCTAAACAAAAGGATATTTGGAAAACATTGGTGTTCTGAAGGATTCTAGATAGGAAGTTGTTTATGCTGAAAGAAATTTAAATGTTTGTTCCTGTGCAACTGGCATGAAGGCATTCAACAGGCTGATAGTTTCTTTGGTGGAAACCAGTATTTCTGCATTGAACGTAAATAGAATTCTATACAGCTCTCAAAATGCAGGATTTTATTTGGATATAACGTGTTGGAACGGTACCTGGTTTTCAATTTACTGTTTTAAACAAACTTTAAAAACTTTCTCATTGGATTCTTTAAAGTGCTTCACCCCTTAAATCAACAGGCTGTTTAATTTTCTGTCATTCTCGTGTATCTGAAGATTCTCACTGTTCAAACACCTTCCTGTCAGGCAGAAATAAACCTGTCATCAAGTCAGAAAACGAGAAGCTCAGTAGCCACTGCTTCCCACTGAAACACCTGACCAGGAGCTGCTTGCTCCTGCTACCCTGCCAGCTTGTTTCCAGGTGGGAGCTGAGCATTCCTGCCTCTTGCTGTCTGAAGTCTGTATGTATTGAGGTCACCTGTGCTTGAAAATATTCCACTTGTGCTTCCAGTGCTGATACAGAAGTGTTGGGGTTTTCACTTAAAGCAGGTGTCGCAAGTCTAGCAGAGCCTCTGTGGCAGCAGGGTGCTGCTTTCTGGTGAGGAGCAGTGTCCCAGGTTGCGGGTGGTGGTGAAGGATGCTGTAAAACAGTTTAGTATTGAACACGGTGGAGATCCATAGTGTGAGCAGCTCATCACTTCCTGACAGAGAGAATTCCATTGGGACAACTTCTATATCTGATCTTTAAGCAAAATCTTGGGGTTTTGTGTAACTCACCTTACGAGTCTTATAACTAAAAGAGATCTATGATTGTGAAGGTTTTTTATCCTAATTAATCCTGCAGTGATTTTAATGCTGAACATACACCATTTTCCCCTCTGGTCCCATGGAAGTGTTAAATGAGTAATTAGTGATGCTATGGCTTGAGCCCAAAACAGGGTGGTTGTTACTACCACATGTGGCACTCACAGAAGGGACTGCAGACAACTAACCCCAAACCCCACCCATCCAGAAATGTGCCTGGCTCAACTCTCCCTGCCATGGCTCCCTTGCCAGGGGAGAATGTATTCAGGATGCTGTCATGGAGTTGGAAAAAAACAAGGAATGTCCATTTTTACACTACTAGTTCCTATTAGTGCGCGTGGATTTACCTGCTGAGAGCTGCAGGATGGTTTCCAGCTGTGGAATTAGAGGCAAAGTAATCTATGCAGCTGCAAATAGCTCTGGATTTTTCTCTTTTTTTCTTGCCTAAAGTAGATAAATCCATGCTCACATCAAAAGGATGGCAAAAATAGCTGTGTAATAGTTTCAAATTATATATTCTATTATATATCTGATTTTTAAGAGGGCAAATGCTTTTAAAGTTAGAGAACTGCTGAGGTTCCTTTTCTGGTGTGCATAGTTGTGCTGTTAATGTCTGAATTCTGTTAGAAATTCAAAGTCAGGTCCCACCTGTAGAATCAGTAGATAAAGCATTCACCAAAAGTGCTCCAGGGAAGGGCTTTTAAGTCCTAGTTTGATCAACACACATGGTCTGGCATCTGCATGTCTTGAGATAGTGCTGAAATTAAGTCAGATTTTTAATGAAGCAGCTTCTTCCAGGTCTTGGAAGTAATTGCCTGGGCTGTGGTCAGCTGAGAGGCTTCGAGAATATTTGGGCTTTCTGGTTTTAATTTGTATTTACTGCAGAAGGACTTTGCTCAAATCTAGGAACACTGCGTGCTGTGCTGCTCCCAGCTTGGACTCTCAGAGGTCCCGTGGCTTCTTCCCATCTTACACAGTCATAAGATGTGTCCAGGGAATGCTGAGTGCATGCTTTGATATCTGACTCCGATTGTGATGCATTTTAATTAGCAAAGACACAAAATGCACTTCTGAAGGCAGCGTTAGATGTGCAGCTGCGGTTCATAGCCACAGGAGGGGTCTCTAGGCCAGTCACTCAGAGATTTTCAAATGTTTGTGAGAAGGAATGGTTGGAAGCTGTTTGTGTACAACCCCCACTCCTGTTTTTGTGCCGCTGAGGAGCCCCGGTGCGTGACCTCTGCTGAGCCATCACTCCATGGCGTAACTCCAGCTGCCTCCTTCTCCACAACTTCCCTGTGTGTCCCACAGCACAGCCACAGCCCCGTGTTTGTGTTGTCGTAGGCAATCTGTATAACTTAGGAAATGTTCTTCGTGTGGCCACGCTGGCCCGGGAGGTTAGTCCTGAGAAGCTGTTTAAATGTACTATCAGAAAATAAAGATAACAAACGAGTCGTTCTTAGTTTGTCTTAAATGAGATTGCAGGTATTTTGTATTTGGGGGTTCCTTAGGTGGGTGTTTTTTTTTTTTTTTTTTTTTTTTTTGGGGGGGGGGGGGGGGCGGATCTCCTGTTCTGGTTGCTTTTCAGGAGGTGATTCTGGCTGACTGGGGAGGCTGCTGCTTGTCTGCTGTGTGTGTCAGTGCCCTCTGCTGCAGAGCTGTTCAAACCCTGCTGGTGCCTTCTCAGAGCTCTTCTGAGCAATTCTGAGTAGAAATAATATTTCTTTAGTGTCTTTCTTGAGAAGTGCTGCTGCAGTTCCTTGTCTGAGATGGGTTTGGGGATTTTGGATGGAATGCTTTTATTCTGAGCAACCTGATCTCAGACAAGGAACTGCAGCAGCACTTCTCAAGAAAGACACTAAAGAAATAGGTATTTAAAACTCAGTAAGGGGCAAATCCAAGGGGCAGGGAGGAATCTGGTACTTTATTATTTTGAAGCCTAATAGTTGAAATGGAATTTGGCTTAGCTTTCCGTCATAGATTCCTGGAAGTAAACAATCCTTTCATACTTAAGAGAAACAGGAATAGTTTAATGGCAATGAAGAGCCTGACCAGGTTTAACTTGGGCATTTGCTCCCCTGCCCTTCCCGGGCTGTACCTGTGTAAACACCTCCATAGGGCTGCTTTATAAACCGGGAAACGACAATACTTCGAAACCTTCATCTGCCAAAACCTTACATTCTAAGCAATTTAAGGAATTAAGACAGATGGTGGGTGCTGAGCCTCCAGTGGAGAAGTCGCGCCGAGCCTGCGGAGAACACGGCACCGCCCTGAGGCGAGGGAAAGCACCGGGCAGGGGATGTGCGGCGGCCGATGGCGAAGCTCGTTAGCGCGGCACAGTCCGGTCCCGGTCCCGGTCCCGGCTCCGGCTCCGTCGGGGACTCCGCCCGCGGCCACCCCGGTTCCCCTCCCGGGGCCCGCGGGTCACGTGAACCACGGCGCGGCCCGTACCACCAGGCGGGGGGAGCGCGGCCCGCTCCCGGTGTGGCACCCGCGAGTCGCTGGCTGCCGCTGGTCCTTTCTCTGTTCCCGGTGATCGGACACCACTGTTCCCAATCTGCGCTGTGATAGCAGGGCAGGTGTAGCGCGGGAGAGGAGGAGGCGCCTTCCAGACCTCCTCATGTCTCCCTCCCTTGAGGTAATGGCTCCGCCCGGCCCCTGTGGACAGGGCGGCCCTGGGCCGAGCCACTGCGGCAGCCAGGGGGTGGCTGCTCCCCGGGAGAGCGGCGGCACAGCCAGCTCAGCCCCGCGGTACGAACGGATTTCTCATATCTCTCTCTCCTCCTTTGTGCTCCATCTTCTCGCTTCTCCGCAGCGGCGGCGGGCGCGCGGGTGGGGAGTTGTCTGTTCCCGTCTCCCCCCCCCAGCTGGCGGTTGGGTTGGTACGGGCGGTGGGTCAGTCGGTGTCAGGTGCCCGCGGACACGGGACGGGCCGGGGCGGCCGCGGTGAGCGGGGGCTGCGGGCACGGGGAGCCGGGGCTGGGCCGGGGATGACAGGGCACGGGCAACCGGACATTGGGCCCGGCGGGACGGGCCGGGCCGGGTCCGGCAGGGCCTGAGGCGTTCCGGTCCGTGGGCGCTCAGCAAGGCCGGCCCGCTCTGGCCTGAGGCTCCGGGCACTGGGCTCTGGTCTGTGCGACCTCAGCCTTGATCCAGAGGAGGCCACCAAGTTGATCAGAGGGGAGGAGCACCTGTCCTTTGAGGAAAGGCTGGAAAATTTTGGATTGTTCAGCCTAGAGGGGAGGAGGCTTCGGTGTGACCTAATTGTGGCCTTCCAGTACCTGAATGGAACTTACAGGGAAGATGGCGCAAGACTATTTACAGGGGTCTAGAGTGGCAGGAGAGGGGGGAACGGCTTCAAACTGACAGCAGGGTTAGATGGGATATTGGGAAGAAATTGGTCCTGCGAGGGTGATGAGGCCCTGGCACAGGTTGTCGAGAGAAGCTGTGGCTGCCCCAGCCCTGGAAGTGTCCAAGGCCAGGTTGGATGGGGCTCTGAGCAGCCTGGTCGGGTGGAACGTGTCTGTGCCTATGGCAGGAGGTTGTGCTGGATGATTTTCAAGGTCCCTTCTACCCCAAATTGTTCTGGGATTCTCTGAACCTGTCCCTGTAAGACTGGAGGTATCTAGGCATGAGGGATTGGTCCAGTCCTATACACCCCCATGGGGCCTGAAGTGTCCTGGCTCAGTGTCCAGGATCTGGGCATGGCAGGTTGGGTTGCTCAAGGCCATCCCATCAGCAAACAGAAGGTTGGTCCTGGATCAGTGGAATGCCCAGGGAGGTGTTGGAGTCACAGTCCCTGGAGGTGTTTAAGGAAAGGCTGGACATGGCACTCAGTGCTCTGGGTGACAAAATGGGATGCTCACAGGTTGGACTCGATGGTTTTGGAGGTCTCAGGCTCAGGCTGAGCTTAAGGCCAGCTGCTCCCGGTGGATTGCAGGGCAGAACTGGCCCCAGTGAGGCCTTAGCGATCCCGTGTGCTGACCGTGTGCTCTGTCCCTGCCTGCAGGAGGCTGTGCCGAGCCCTCACTATGAATGCTATCGTTGCCCTGTGCCATTTCTGTGAGCTCCACGGCCCTCGCACCCTGTTCTGCACCGAGGTGCTGCATTCGCCGCTCCCGCAGGGCGCCGGCAGCGGGGACATCTCTGGGCAGAATGAGCAGGCGGAGGAGGAGGAAGGCGGGATCCAGATGAGCAGCCGGATCCGCTCGCACAGCCCGGCTGAAGGGGCCAGCGCCGACTCCAGCAGCCCAGGGCCAAAGAAATCAGACATGTGTGAGGCAAGTGTGAAAATCTGTGTGTGGGTATCAGTGTCCTTAGCTTGGGCTAAAGGGCTCTGGGATTCTCTGAGGCAAATTGAATTGTTTAGAGACAAATAAAAATGTGAACAGCACTTGTTTTGTACGTGTCAGTGCCAGAAGATCTCAAAGTCCTCATAAACTGCAAGCTAGCCCAATCCTAATGACCTATGACAGGAGGATGAAGGAGCTGTTGTTGAATACATACACCTTGACAGGACCTGGAGGTCTCTAAACTCTGTGATCTGTGATTCTCTTGTGGCTGAGAAACGCTTTCTGCATCCTCAGAGAGCACTTACTTTGTTAGATTAGGTCAGGTCATTTATTAATAGTACTTTTAAGAGCAGTATTGGTTAGAAACAAAAAGAAAGGCAAAACCAATTAAAACAATAGGGAAAATGTATATTCTCAGTCATTCAGGGCTTTTCAGCTGGAGAAGAGAAGTTTGTTTGGAGACCTCACAGCAACCTTCCAGTGTCTGAAGGGGCCTGCAGGGAATCCAGAGAGGGGCTCTTCATCAGTGATAGGACAAGGAGGAGTGTGTTGAGACTGAAAGAGGGGAAATTTAGGTCAGATATTCTAAAGAAATTGTTCCTTATCAGGGTGATGAGGCCATGGCACAGGTTAACCAGAGAAGCTGTGGCTGCCCCTGGATCCTTGGAAGTGTCCAAGGCCAGGTTGGATTGGACTTGGAGTAACCTGGGATAGTGGAAGGTGTCCCTGCCTATAGCAGGAGGTGGAATGAGGTGATATTTAAGGTCCCTTCCAACTCAAACCATTCCATGATTCTATGATCCTCATACTTGTCTTCTATCAGTACTTCCTCTAACATATTTATTATTTACTTTTCCTTCAGTTTTGTTTGGCCAGTTGGTTTCACAGCTGCTGTAACTGAACTTTACCAGCTGTAGAGCCAGCACCAAGCTCACAGTGAAATTAAATAGCGGAAAATGAGCACAAGATGAGAGGAAGTACGTCAGACTTTTGTGTGAGGAGCTGGGTTCAAATCCTGACCCTGACTCACCTTCCTTGCCTTCTGAGTTGCGTGTTCCTGTCCGTGTCTGCAAATAACATTTTATGGTGCTTTGGAGTGAACAGCCAGAGCTCTTTGGAAACCTGAGATAACTGCACGGTCACTGATGGCTGGATTTGCTTTTCTGCCTTCAGGGCTGCCGCTCTCTTGCAGGAGGACACCCGGGGTACGTCAGCCACGACAAAGAAACCTCCATCAAGTACGTCAGCCACCAGCACCCAAACCACCCCCAGCTGTTCAGCATCGTGCGCCAGGCCTGCGTCCGCAGCCTCAGCTGTGAGGTACCTGCCTTAGGGGACAGGGAAATGCTGTTTGTGGCTCCTGTAGCACTGCAAAGCCAGGATATTCCAGTGCTGGTCCTGGCTACTCTGTGCAGGCTGGAACGTGGAAGGAACCAGGTGGAAAGACAGGCAGAGAAGTCTGTTTATTCCAGGAGTTGTGGTATTTTTTAAGCTTGATCTTTGGTGACCTCAGGGGTTCCTTCCTCTCATCTTGTGAGGCTGAAAATGTCCCCTTCTTGGTTTTGTTCCTTGTGCTTATTATTTGTCATTGTAAGATAACCTGTTTTTTTTTGTAAAAACCTCCGAATGTGGTGTTGAGTGCCCTTTGTAGACCATTAATACTCATCCTCTAACAGACATGAAGGAAAAACCTTACAGATTAATGAGTGTTTGTGTGTCAAGATCAGCAAATTTCCTTCTGGATTCTCAGTATTGTAGTTAAATGGAGCTAAATTCTTAAAATACAGTTAAATGGAAGGATTTGGAGTGTTTGTAGGATACCTCGGGAGGGCTGTTTGACCACACTTTCGGGATAATAGCATAAAAAGGCTTCATTTTTTTACCAAGTGGGTGTTAAAGTGCCAGAAGCTGTTTAGTTGATTACTCTGTGATGTGTTTAATGACATTGGTGTGTGTCCCTTCCCTTCAGGTCTGCCCAGGACGTGAAGGCCCTATTTTTTTTGGAGATGAACAGCATGGTTTTGTGTTCAGCCACACCTTCTTCATCAAAGACAGCCTGGCCCGAGGTTTCCAGCGCTGGTACAGCATCATCACCATCATGATGGACCGGATTTACCTCATCAACTCCTGGCCTTTCTTGTTGGGAAAAATCAGAGGCATCATTGATGAGCTGCAGGGCAAAGCACTGAAGGTGGGTCAGTGCACAGAATCACTGTGACTCAGTGTCTCGGTCGTGATCCCTGGTTGACAGCTGAGTCAAAAAGCTGATCCAGCTCATGCCAGGGTGGTCATTAAGATTGACACAAGGCCCAGGAGGATGGTGTGCATCCCCATCCCTGGAAGTGTTCACAGCCAGGTTGGACAGGGCTTGGAGCATCCTACTCTCATGGTAGGTGGCAGGGGGGTTGGAACAAGTTGATCTTTCCAACCCAAACCATTCCAGGATTCGGTGTCTGGGGATGTAGGAGAGAAGGAACAGGGTGTTTCCGTCATTGGAAACACTCAGTGATTTTCACAGGCCTCATAGACAATAGCTTTGTTATAAATGTATGTAAGTAAATCTGGGAAGGACAACAATTTTGGAGCACAAGTGATAGTTCTAGTCCATCTAAGAATAAGATGTGCCTTCTCTCTGTTTTCCCATGATTTCCCATGAGTGTATGTGACGCACCTTTTTCACTTGGTATTTTTGTTGTGTTTTTTTTTCCTGAGCTCTGTGCAAACACTGAATCCCTTTGAGTCTGTGACAGAGGCCTTGCTGTGTGTGCAGGTGTTTGAGGCAGAGCAGTTTGGGTGTCCCCAGCGAGCCCAGCGCATGAACACGGCCTTCACCCCCTTCCTGCACCAGCGCAACGGCAATGCCGCCCGCTCCCTGACCTCCCTGACCAACGACGAGAACCTCTGGGCCTGCCTGCACACCTCCTTTGCTTGGTAATGCCACTGCTGCTCTCAGCTTCTTCCTCAAGAGGATATTGCCATATCCTGAAAGAGTGGGAATTATTTGGGTTTTGCTTTTTGGGTTTTTTTTTTTGAGGTAGTGCTTAAACTTTGTTAAGTTGCATCTGAATTGGAAGGAGCCAACACTGATGTCTTTAGGACAAAAAAAAGTCTTGTTGCTGTGAAGTAAAACTAAGGTGGCAGCTGATAGAAGCCATGGCTATACAGATGGAAAAGTTTTGCAGTGGAAGTGTGGAAGAAAGGAATAAAAGATGGTCCTACCCCCAGTGCGTTGCACCTCGAATTCACACATGACAGACCGTGGTGGTTCACCTGGGAGTGCCCCTGTGCTGGGATCCGTAGCGTGGGAGGTGCAGCCATTGGGCTCTGAGAGAGTCCAGTTGCTCCAGAGTCTGACTGGCTCATTAAATGTCCCTGGAAAGATGCCACAGGGGGAGTTGCAACACTGGCATGTGATTTGGATGGGGGATAAGCACACTGCACAAAGAAAATGCAGAATGCTGGGATCTGGGTGACTTTGTGTGGAAGGGATTGTCAGATAGGCTGATAGTCCCAGGCTGAGGAGAGCACAGGGATGTGCTGAAAGGTAGCACAAAGTGGTTAGTGGTTGGATGTTTTGTTTGACAACATGACATCAAGTTTCTTAGTGGATTTTTGCACCTGGTAAGCTGCATGACTCTGCTTCTCTTCTTTTCAATGTCCCCAGGCTTCTGAAGGCTTGTGGTAGCCGGCTTACAGAGAAGCTTCTGGAGGGAGCTCCCACAGAAGACACCCTCGTTCAGATGGAAAAACTTGCAGGTGAGACAAAGGTTTCCAGAGCTGCAAAGACCCTCTGAGAATGCTTTAGATGATGAAACACTGAGTCCTTTGATCAGCATCTCAAGCACAGCCATTGCTCATCAACTTTACCTTTCTGGTAGTCTCTGCAGCAGAGAGGCACTCTCCTATCTAGAGATGGCTCTGACAGGAATGTGAAATCCAGGCAGCTCAAAGGCTCTCTGCACGTGGTGTTTGTCACTTGAGTAGCAGTGTTGCATCATCAAGATTATTGTTCTCTGTGGCTGGACTGGCCCTCCCAGTGAATCTCTACAGCCAAAAGGATTTGCAGTCACAACATACAGATTTCTTGCTTCTTTTTCTACAAACTTTCTAAAATTAAAGGATCAATTTCTTTTTCCTGTGTTGAATTATTTTATTAACCATGTAGACTAGAATCTACAAAACTTTGTCCATTCTATAACCTTTAAAATAAGAATAGAGAACATAGCTGATCAAAAAATGTGACTTTCTGTTCTGAAAGATGAAATTGAAAATTCCTTCTTCACCCTTCAGTAGTTATTTTTTATCTGAATTAACACTTAGGTGTGTCTCTGCTGCTGCCAGTACTTTCAGTTACTGTGTTCTGATCTCTCTCTTCCCACATACACCCAAAATCACATGGCTGCAGCATGTGAGTACTTTCCAGTTTCCATTCCTAGAGAGCAGCAGTTTTTATGACCAATCTGCCTTTTTTTTTTTTTTTTTTTTTTTTTTTTTTTTTTTTTTTTTTTCTAGATCTGAAAGAAGAGTCAGAAGGCTGGGATGGTTCTGAGGAAGAAGAGAAGCCTTCTTCCCAGCCAGATGTTGTAGAAGGGCAGGAGCTGTCCAAAAGCTCCCCTGAACCATCTCTGATGCCAGATTGCAACAGCTGGAATGTAGCTCACAGGAGGTTGTCTGTCTTTCGCTCTCTCAGGCACATGAGACAGGTGAGAAAGGCTGCAGATTTCACAAGCTCTTTTCTCCTGATAATGTTATTTTTTTTTTCAAAGATACATTTATTTCCTGCAATCTGCACATCCCCTGGTGCTGTGTTCAGCACAGTGCCTGCCCAGCCAGGAACATGATGTGAACTGGTGAACTGCATCTCTGGGCACACTCCCTCCCTCACGTGGGCCTCTGATGATCCTCAGTCATGTGGGTTGGGGTCAGATGATTTCTCTCAAATTCTGCACTTCTCTTCTTCCCAAGAACAGTGGCAGTAATTTAATGCAGAGATTGTGCAGCATCTTCAAAGCCAAGTAATATTTGCTTAAAAAAAAAAAAATCAGAGGGGAAAAATGTTACAGGTATAATAAATTATTCTGTATGGATCTTGCTTTTCTCCTGTGCTCCCAGTGACCTGGCTGAGGAGGAAGGTTCATGAGCCCAAGGTTCATGTGTTAAATTTCTATGTCCATTCCTGCTCTTCAGGTCTAGCCATTTTCCTACTTGTCACTCATGTTTTTAACAGGGCAAACTAGACATTCCACTCATTTTTATAACCAATGCAGAATAGTTTGGTTTTGGTTTTTTTTTCCAGGTTCTTGGGGCATCAGCATTCCGAATGCTGGCTTGGCATGTTCTGATGGGGAATCAGGTGATCTGGAAAGCTCGGGATATGGATCTTGTCCAGTCTGCCTTTGATGTCCTACGGGTAGAAACCTTTTCCTTTGTTTCTTGGCTGCATATTTTTACATGTATTTTTCTACTACTCCAGCCGTTATAATGATCTGCCCCTGACATGTAATCTTGTGAAGACTGTTCTCAATTACGTGGTTTTGAAAAAACAGCAACCAAAAAAACCCCCAAAAACATACACAAAACAAAGTCCCCTCAGCCTTTGGATATTTATCTTGCTTGTCCTCAGCAGGACTGCAGGGGCTCTCAAGCTGAGTAAGCTTTGATTCCCCCAAATCAAGAGCATCTGCCTAAGCAGTGCTCCAGGTCTTGGTTAGCCCTGGAAGTCAGGGAGAGAACTGTATTTACTTGTTTAATTCCAGAGTTTCTCTGGGCTGGTTTGCTCCCCCTGCAGACGATGCTGCCCGTGGGGTGCGTGCGGATCATCCCCTACAGTGACCAGTATGAGGAGGCCTATCGCTGCAACTTCCTGGGCCTGAGCCCACACGTCCAAATCCCACCACACATCCTGTCCTCTGGTGAGAGCCTGCTGCAGAACCCTCTCCCCTCCCTGTCATGTTAAAGGACTATTTTTTAATTTTTTTTTTTTTAATAAGTATTGGATGCGTGAAATAAAACCTGAACCGCTTCATTTTGTTTTCCCCGTGTCTTTGCCTGGTCAGTGACTGGAAGATGTGACACCTTCTGTAGGCACTGATCATAGCAGGGTCTGTAGCTGTGTTTTGGAATCTGAGCTAGCACAGCTCATGCTCTTTTGGGCTCTTGTTGCTCCAGAGTTTGCAGTCCTTGTGGAAGTCCGTGCTGCCACCCGCTCCAGCCTCTACCCAACCCTGTTTGATGATGAGCAGTCCCTCAACAAGTACGAGTTTGTTGTCACCAGTGGGAGCCCCGTTGCAGCAGATCGAGGTGGGTGATTTGGAAGCAGAAAGAATCTCTGTCCCTGAGATTAAAAGAGCATATTGATCTTTAACTGGTTTTCATGTACTGGCCCTTAAGGAGGTCTGAATAGAAGCCAGGTCAATATTCAGCTGGGGTTTAGCTGTTTGAGGTGAGGTTCACCACAGATTGTTCAATTATAAAAGATTTTATAATCTTTTTATGATCTCTACCAGATCAGCATTTTGCCTATTAATTTTTGTAAATGAGAAATGGATTCTGTAACATAGATATAAGAAAAAACTGTAGGGAAATTCTGTAACCCACAGTGAACACTTTCAATCCTGAAATACTTGTGTGTTTATTTTGAGTAAGACTAACTTGTAAGGACCATGACATCACTTAATTTTTCATGTTCCTCTTGCTAGCCAAATATGACTGATAGAGAAATACCCAGAGTTTTTTACTGAATTTTACCTACTTCGTTCCAGCAGTTGAACACTTGCTCGTAGAAGTGATTTGAGTCAGGTCCATCAGTCTTGTCTTTTCTGGGAAGTCTTAATGTAGATGAATTGGCTTCACTGAGTGTCTCAAAAGACATGGCAGATGGCTCATCCTTCCTCTCTGTCCCTGAAGACAGAGATGGAAAGCAGAGACTTGCTCTCCCCATAGTGCTCTTCCTCTTGTTGATCTCACATGTATAAATACACCAGTTTATTTTCCATCCAGTCAGATCCATGTCTAGAAACATCTGGACAAAAATAGTCACAGGAAGGTCTTTTCTCCACCCCAGCATAAAACTTACTAGGCTATGGACTGCTGGGAAAAAAGTCTCCTAGGGACTTCCAAAAAGTGGTCCAGGAATGCCTTGGGTTGGTTGGTATTTTTTCACTAAATATCCTGAAACTGCCCCTAACAAGAGGAACATTAAATCAAGTATAAGTTGAGGGTTTATATTTTAATATGTGTGTTTGTATATTGTATAAGGAAGCATGAAGGTTTTTTCATAACCTTGTGTTTTTAATGATCTTTTGATAAGGGCACAACAAAAGCTAGGCAGGAGTTTAAAAGTGGATCTGAAGAAAAAACAAATGCCCCCTGTCTGGATGTTCCAGGGTCCTTCACTAAATTCCTTGTTGTTTCTTGGATCAGATGTTTTTCTAATGGGATGATCTTTAGCTCTTCTTCCATGGAAATGAAATCCCAGTAGGCCACTGCGGGATATATTTAACAATTATTAGCAGTAAAGGTGTAAGCAGTAACCTGTAGCTTGTGTGTCCTGTTTCTCACCCTTTCCCTCTTTTTCTGCTCCTGTAGTTGGCCCAACAATCTTGAACAAGATCGAGGCTGCCCTGACCAACCAGAACCTCTCTGTGGATGTTGTGGATCAGTGCCTTGTTTGCCTGAAGGAGGAGTGGATGAAGTGAGTACAAGTGCCTTGCTTTCAGAGGAGCAGCTTTGGTGCTGCTCCTGGAACAGTAACTGCAGAGTGCAGGACACACTTTAGTCAGGTCACTTCTGCTGCAGTTCAGTAGTAGTTGGATTTAAAGGAACAAATTAAGTCAGGAGTTAAGAATTTTCTACTCTAGTCCTAACTCTCTTTTTGGCTTTCAGCAGTTCTTAACCTTTATGCTTCAGTTCACACATCTGTAGGTTACCTGCATGACAACACCTGTCTGCCTCACCTTGGTTAGGAGGATTAAATATGCAAATCCCTCTCTGCCTGTCAGTGGGGCCATAGCCCAGCACAAGTAACACCCAAACACTTGCCCGGGTTCTGCCTTCAGGCACTGCATTTCAGAGGTGCAGGTAGCTGTAAAGGAAGACCAGTCAGTCATGTGAAATAATTCATGGAACATCATGACTTTGTGAATTTACCTGAAGGCAGATGGGCACTGGATGTGTCTCCCAAGTTGTCACAATTAATTGTTCTACTTTCCGCTAGAATGGAAAAACCAAACTGGAAATATGCCCATTCTTGCTGAAAATGAGTTATCTCCCTAAATAATCACCCTCCTTCATCAAAGCATGGGAAAACTTTCAATAAAACACTGATTGAAGCTTTTATTAAGATTTAGTTGCAGTAGGTGCCAAGGGAAGCTCCAGTTCCTCCTTGTTCCGTGTTTGATGGCATGTGAGTCCATTGATAATGACAGCAATCTCTTGTCCCTGCAGTAAAGTGAAAGTCCTCTTTAAATTCACTAAAGTGGACAGCAGACCCAAGGAGGATACCCAAAAACTGCTGAGCATTCTGGGAGCTGCAGAGGAGGACAATGTCAAACTTCTCAAGTTCTGGATGACCGGCCTGAGCAAGACGTACAAGTCCCACCTGATGTCAACCGTTCGCAGCCCGACGTCCTCAGAATCCCGGAATTAAAGGTGCCCAACCTCCCCTGCTGCCTTCAGAGAAGGGCAGGGAACCCCTGGTTACCTCTGCTGATCCTGCAGCATGTGCTTTTTAGGTGGATAGTGATGCTTCATCACTATCCTCCTGGTCCTCAAACCAACTTGAAGAGTGACTTGAGTCTTTTCTACTTGCTGTGAGACTGGACTAATAAGTGCTAATCCACAGTGCTGCTGTCTCTCCTGGAACTCTGCTCTCAATCTAGACGTGCACACTCAAGACTAAAACACAGCAACGCTCAAAGAATCAGCTAAATTAATTAAAATCCCATCCTGTCCTCATTAAGTGTCATGGTGTGGCAGCAGGCCTCACCTTTAGATTCCTTGGCAGGCCTGTGACAACATCCAGAACTCCTGGGAGTGCATATGGTTAATCTCACTGAAATCCCACATAAATCTCCCTAAATGCCTGAGAGAACAAGAACCAAAAATAAGGGGCACGTCACAGGGTATGGATCACATGTAAATTATTTCAAACCACTTTGTGCTCAGATTTAAGAGACTATTTTCTGCTGTAGCATAAGTCAGGATATCCCATGGGAGTCCTGTCACTCTTTATTTATTTATATCTTAACTCGAGACGGTTTTAGCATTTGCTTTGGAAATCTTGTCTGGGAGGCTAAATTGTAAAATAGGAAATCTCAAAATGCAGCCTGCTTGCCTCTCAGAGGGGAAAATACTCGCCTTGTTTTGCCTGTGGTTGCAGAACTTCCAGGTAATGAAGATAACCTCGCCAGGATAAGGTTCTCTTCTGTCTTTTTTAGCTTCCTAATTAAGTTAAGCAGAAGAGATTCAACCTGTAGGTGCTCCCTTATATAACTCTATAGTAGCCATTTTTGCTTAATAGTTGATGAAAACATTGGTGCATTTTTTAATTACCTAACCAGATATTCCTTATCTGTACTGTAAGGAATCACTGTTTCTGTTGTGAAGTCTGGGGTTTATGTCTTTTTTTTTGTTGTTTTTCTGGATCATTATTGGGAACACTTGACATTACCACAGATATTTTGAACAAGCTAAAGGCAGGTTTTACCCAGGTGACCTTCTACACTCACTCAAGCTCAGAGAGGATGTTCCAGCTTGTCACAAGTTCTGTTCTTATATATAAAATATGGAGGTTGATTTTTGTCTGGAACATCTGTAAAATGGAGACAGGCATTAAATCTCATAAGAGCTATTTTTGTAAAATGAACAAAGCCTGATTTTGTGTTTATTCTCAGTGTGTTTGTGCTGTGGTGGGGGAAAGCAGCAACTGCTCCACAAAATTCCTGCATCCTTAGCCTAGATCTAATGTAGAGAATTTAATACAGGTCTTTTCCTCTTATCTTTGTATTAATTTCTTGTTGACTGACCTAGTAATCTGTATTTCAAAACTATTCTGATCCAATCCAAAGCTGTGTAACAGAGCAGGTGAGATGTCATTTGGCGTGGAGACCTTCTTGATTACTGAATTTGTTTTGTCTTTAAAAAACCAGCTCTTCCAAGCAATCCAACATCAAAACCTAACCTAGTGGTTCCTTCCAAAACAGCAGAGGGTTGATCACAAGGTTGAGCCTGGCTGCTGCTTCTCCCTTTTTCTTGGTGAGTCGTCCACGATGTTGATCCCTCTCCGTCCCGATCTGAAACGAGGCTGTCATGGACAAGCAGACTCAGTTTTGAGCCAGGGCAAGGAAACCATTAACTTAACATTAATAAAATGCCCACAGGAAAGAAGGGGGAGAGCTGCCAAGTCAGTGAACCTCCAGCCCAGCTGTGCTTGCCTGCCAGAACACATCTATCCATGGGATTGCCAAATGATTGCCTGGGCAGGTTCCTGCAGCTCGCAGGTGAGGCCGCAGTGCTCCCTTTGCCGTCAGCGAGAGCTGGAATGTGCACAACTTAATTAACAAAAAAATCATGTCTGCAGACATCTTTCACCACCCTCCTTCCCTCCAAATGATACACCTCAGAGACAAACTGATTGAGGCAGGATAATTCTTTATTACAGTGTGATTTCTGCCTGGCTGAGCAGCGTGTACCTGGGAGCGAGGTGAGTGCTGCAGCTGCCGTGTGATGGAGCCAGTGCTGGGGCACTGCTGGCTGCAGTTACAGACAAAGCCTGCTGGTACCAGTTCTGCCACCGCGGTCCCTTCAGGTGATTGTCCCCCTCTGTCCTGCCCTCATAAGACTCCACCTGCAGAGCTGCCTCCAGCTCTGGGGCCCACAGCATTGAGGATGTGGAGCTGCTGGAGCGAGGGCAGAGGAGGCAACAAATGTTCTCCAAGGGTTGGAGCCCCTCTGTTCTGGAGCCAGGCTGGGAGAGCTGGGGATGTTCACCTGCACGAGGTGACAGGAGATCTTAGAGCCCCTTCCAGGACCTAAAGGGGCTCCAAGAGAGCTGGAGAGGGACTCTGTATGATAGCCTGGAGCAACAGGACAAGGGGGAATGGCTTCCTACTGCCAGAAGGCAGAGTTTGATGAGATATTGGGAAGAAATTCTTCCCTGTGAGGCTGGGGAGGCCCTGGCACAGGTTCCCAGAGAAGCTGTGGCTGCCCCTGGATCCCTGGAAGTGTCCAAGGCCAAGTTGGACATGGCTTGGAGCAGCCTGGGACAGTGAAAGATGTCTCTGCCCATGGCAGGGTTTGGAGCTGGATGATCTTTGAGATCCCACCCAAACCATTCTGTGATTAAAGGATGTTTGCAGCATCCCCTGCAGGAGCTCGGTTTGTGGTGAAGGGTTCGCTGTCAGCGTTTCGCTGCCTGGGGAGGGGTCGGTGCCGGGATCTCGCAGCCCGGCCCAGCCCCGAGCGGCGGCCGCTCCTCCCCGCAGGCCGCCCCCGCCTCCCCCGCGGCTGCGCGGGCCGTGCCGTGCCGTGCCGTGCCGTGCCGTGCCGGGCCATGAGGGCTGCGGGGGGCGCGGCGCTGGCGGCGGCGGCGGTGACGGCGGTGGCGCTGGCGCTGGCGGTGGCGCTGGCGGCCTGGCGGCGGGCCCGGCCCGTGCGGGAGGTGCTGTTCTTCCCCTCGCGGCCCTGCTGCATCGAGGCGCTGCTGGCCGAGGCGGCCGAGCCGGGGGCGCCCGCCCGGCCCTGCCCGTGCCCGCTGCCCAGCGGCGACACCGCCCTGAGCCGCCTGGTGCGCCGCGTCCTCTCCGCCCGCCGCTCGCTCGACCTCTGCCTCTTCTCCTTCTCCTGCCCGCAGCTCGCCCGCGTCGTGCAGCTCCTGCACCGCCGCGGGGTCCGCGTCCGCCTGGTGACGGACGCGCAGTACATGGGGCTGCACGGCTCCCAGATCGGCCGCCTGCGCCACGCGGGTGAGCGGGGCCGGGGCCGGGGACTGAGCCCCGCACCGGGGGCGGCCCCGGCCCATCGCCCGCCCCTGAGCGGGTTTCTGTGTCTCCGCAGGGATCCAGGTGCGCCACGACCAGCACAGCGGGTACATGCACCACAAGTTCGCCATCGTGGACCGGAGGATGCTCATCACAGGCTCCCTCAACTGGACCACCCAGGCCATCCAGAGCAACCGGGAGAATGTGCTGGTGGTGGAGGATGCCGAGTATGTGAAGGCTTTTCAGGAGGAGTTTGAAAGGATTTGGGAAGAGTACAATCCTGCCAATTACAGTTTTTTCCCCAAAGGCAGTAAATGATTGAGCTGCCTGACAGGGCTAGTGGAGCACGGTAACACCCACACATTTTATTATGATGTATAGACATCATTGTTTTGTCCATGTGGGTGTAACTTTGGTAAATGTCTCCAGAGCAGTGAAATGTTCTTTCTCTGCCCTAAAATGCCACAGATTCCTTGCTTTGGTCATTCCCATGCTAGAGGGAATGACTCAACTGTTTGGTTGAGAGGGTGACAGCGACAGAGCTGCTTTCACAAGGCATTAAGACTTTGCTCAGGCTCTTTGCTGTGCCCTGTGCAGACCAGGTGTGTTCATACAGTGCTGGCCATGTGTTTCAGGGGTAAAAGGAGCACTTTCCAACTCAGGATATGGAATGGGATTGTAGCCAATTCCAAAAGAAATTGTAGCCCAAGGGCTCCTCTACACCAGTAACTAAAAGAGAGATAAGATGGTACAGCAGAGTTAAGAGTTTGTGTAGATTAAGTGCCTCGGTTACATTTCTTGTTGGCATTAATTGTTGAAAGTTGGTAAAAGGAAATCCGTGGGAAATAGCAAAAAAATTTAAGTTTTGATTGTGTGTGTTTCTTTTGGTTAAGGGTTAGCAGAGCTCCAGTGTAAAAGCAGGAGCACATATGGTAATGAGCTTCTTTTCAGCAAGGAAATGTAGGGAAGTCTGAAAGGAAATGAGAGAAATGGTTCTTTGGGATCAGTGTTGATCTGGAGAGCAGCACAGCTGGAGCTGGGTCACTCGCTTCATGGGAAGTTTCAGGTGAGGTCTGGAAACTCTGGTTCTTTCAGGTGTTGGGACACCATGTCATGGTCTGTGCCCTCTCCTGGCAGCACCAGCCTGGGGACAGCGAGGGGAGGGAGGTGACATGTCTGTCCCCACAACTCAGTGTGGAACAAAGATGATGTAAACCTAAGAATTTCAAACTCTAAATAGTATCTCTGTAAGAATTGTTTTATACTGAATATAAAGTGCCTTAATATCTCTCAAGATGAATAGAGGTTTTGATATTCTGTTACCAGTTTTTTACCAGTAGTGCTGGGATTGGCACTGTTAAATAAACCATTTTCACAGAAAACATCAATAGCATCATCTGACTTTTGCATTCTAATTCCTGTTGATCCTTATTAAAACATTTATGATACATGGACATCTCCAGATTTTAAATTTGTTCTGTTCGAGAAAATTTGCATGGGGAAAGAAAATTATAATACCTGTATGGAAGCACCTGGGGAAGGTCATTCTCCAGTAAATCCCATTCAGCAGCACTAGATTTAAACTACTTAAAATACATTATTGCTGTCAAAATGCTGCCTGGTGCATTTCCTTTGTGAAGTGCAACTATAAAAACAAACCTTGTCATGCTCTGACCTCTGCCCTGTTCTTCATTCTTTTTAGAAATAAACCTGTCATACACAGCATGCAAAGGGTGGTGCAAAAATAGTTTATTACCATATAGTTAATGTAAAGTTAGGTAATTATATTTACAAAGTAAAAATGATCAGCTACATCCAGGGGAGCCTAGCTTGTCACACAAGGTTTGTAAGGAATAAATACAGTGAGAAAAAGTGACGTTTCTATTACAGCGAGCAGTTGATCAGGAATAGTGGCTCTTAAAAAAGCACTGAATAAACTGGGAGTGGAAGGGAGAAGGGAAGGAGACAGGAACTCACACACATGGAGAAACAGGAGCCTTCCACACCCTTCCCCTTTGCAGGGGAAAAAAAATAATGTATGAGAGCCCCGAGGCTGCAGCATCCCAGCACTGCCCAGGTCCTGCTGGCCCTGCTCTGATGCTGCTTGGCCACAAGGACTGGCTGCCCTGTCACATCAGCACAGAAACAACTCTGGGAAAGGACTCCTTCACCCTCAGTGCTCACAGTCCCCCTGAGTTGTTCCCCAGACACACAGAGCCCAGATCTGACCCAGAATGAGTCCCCATCACGGGTCAGCTGGGTGAAGCTCTGCTCAAAGCCAGCCAAGGCCAAGCTGTTCTAGAGGAAGATTGACCATTAATACCTGAAACTGCCACATCAGACACCACCCACAGCCTCACTGAGCTTCCTTCCCTCCCCCCAACCCTCCATCCTTCCAAATGATTCTTTAAACTCTCAAGTAATCCAGAATTCCAAGAGGGTGGACACTGGCCAAGCTGGAGCATTCCTGCTTCCTACTTACCATAGTCTCCAGTATTTTACATGCTTTGCTTTCTCTAAGTGAGAACAAACAGTGAGCAGTCCTGTCCTGCACACAGGGTGAAGAAAGTATGAAGAAAATAATGCTAATTGCACCCATTGTTTACAAGTTCAGGGCCAGCTGGGTTAGTCCAGCTGGTACCAACTTGTCAGGTTTCTCTAGTAAATCCCACACCCTGTTTCCTCAGCAGCCTCACACAGAGGTTGTTGTTCCCAGCCTGGTGCTCCCTGTGCCTGCAGCAGTGCCTTGGATCTTGTTGTAGTTACACAGTGAATTACACCTCATGGCCATGCTGCTGTGGGATGGGTGTCTGTGCAGGGGGAGCTGTGGCTCCCTTGGGAAGCCCAAGAGCATTCCAAATTTCCTTCCCAAATCCAGGGGCTCACTGTGACAGCCCCAGCTGGCTGTGCAAGGAGAGCTGTGGCTCAGCAGGGAGTTTTTGCTGCTCTCTGTAACAGCAGAGCACAGTTTGCACATGCACAGCGTTGATGCTGCTGTCAAACACAAGATTATTGAGTCTTCTGACTGGAAAAAAATACCCCAAATTCATAGCAAAGTAGGTTACAGTGGTCAAACAGACTGTACACAATCTTCAGACAGGTACCTTCAGAGCTAAAGGCATAGATCAGCAGAAAAGGCTTGAAAAGGTATTTATAACAGTCCTCAACCCCCAAAAAAGCAGTTTATCAGGGCAGATGGGGTGGGTTGGACACGTTACACTCATTCCTCCTCTCCCAACCCACATGTGCGGCCTCTGTGCTACAAGACTTAAAAATCAAACCCACAACTCAGTCACAGAAGAGAACCCTCTGCAAACTGCTGAGGAATAAATATTTACATTACACACTTGGAATACTATACAGGTATTAAGTTACTTTTGTTTTTAAAAAAGAGAAGAATAAGAAAGCTTTTTTTACCTAAAAAAAAATGGAAAAAATACAGAGCAAAGGCAAACCACAGCGAGTGTGCGTGTGCTTGAGTGTCCACAACAAACTGAATATCCAAACCAGGACAAAAATGCCAAGGTCTTGTGGAAGTGCCATCAAATAGAGTAGGGACAAAAGTGACATGTTTTGCAATGCAGCCCAGTTTTACTGCAGCCCAGTTCCATGGTACCAAGAAAAGAGGAATCTTCTGGTTTACCAGTCAGCACCAATTCTAAGCAATGCTATTTTTGAAGCAAATGATCACAATTTGCTTCTTTTTTTTTTAATATGTGGGCAAAGAAAAGGTGACATTTAAAGAAGGATTCAGTCTGGCTCAGGGGAGATGGTGAAAATGGGAGGAAAATTTTACTCAGGAAAAATAAGATTACTTGGAGCTGACGAGGAGACACCTGTGCCTTCACTGCACTTGACTTTTTCTAAACCTCCCCTTCTGGTGGTGTGGAGTGATGCAGAATGCAGCAGCTTGCCCACACACTTTCTAATTTAAATAGCCACTGATTAATCCCAAAAGGTGGATGAAGCCTGGAACAGGAAAAAGCAGGAGGATAACTGAGGATCATTGCTTTGAATAAAAGAACTTCTCCCTTTTTTTTTCAAGTACTGGGCTCTGCAGGAATATTTCCATTTGGGGCTGTTTATTGATGCTGCAGGTTCCTTTTCTTTACTGTAAAGGCAGGTAAAGTGCTGCCCCTTGCCTTGGAGAGATGCTCAGACTGACCAGAGTGAGTCCAGAACCCTCAACAGGGGTTCAGAACATTTGGCTGCATAAGGCACCTTCCTCCTCTTCCTCTTCGTGACCCCAGGAATTCACAGCTCGCACCATGAACACACCCCAAACATCCTTCCCAAGCACTGCCCCAGAGGGTGCAGCTGATCCTGACAATGTCAAGGCCACTGCTCAGCCCTGTCTGTACAGAAGATCAAGATTCTCCATTTATTCTTCCAGAGGAGCCCAAGTCCCCCATGGAAAATGTCTGCTCCTTCAAGCTAGAGCACATGAGCAGGATTTTCTGGGGAATCTAACAAAGGTCAGGGTCCACATGGCAAGAAGGAGACGAGAACATTCTGCTTGGTTGACTAAAAAGGACAAAGTCCCATCCTAAATCTAAAGAGAAGAGGAGGAGGAGGAGGAGGAGGAGGAGGAGGAGGGTGTTCTCCTAGAGCCAGTGACACCTTGCAAGGGAAGAGCAATGACAATGACAAGGCCCATGTGCCATCCCAAATCCATGCTGCCTCCCATGGCTTCTGCCAGGAGATCAGGGCTCACCACGGACCTGGAGCAGCCAGGGATGAAGTGGCTGGAGAGGTGATCCAGGTTAGGAAGGTTCCCAGGTTCTCCAGTGCCCAGATCATGAAGAGCTGTGCTGAACTCAGATGCAGTGACTGGCTGCACATCTGAGGGCACATGCTACTGAGGAGGGAAAGGCTTTGCATTCAACAGGGTGAGCATTTTTCCTACCCTGCTCCCATCTCCAGGACCTCCATGCACATCCCAGCAAGAACAGGTGCTCTGCCTCCTGCAACGTGCTGGCATCCTGCCTGGGGACAAGCTGCCAAGTCCTGCCGTGAGGTGCCAAGCTGGACACTTGGCCATGGCAAGGCCACACAAGCTGGACAAGAGCCTGATTCCCACTGTGGTTCAGTGACACCATGTCCTGCTGAGAGTCTGGTGGCTGGAAAAGAGATTCTGCTCCCAGGAGGATGAAGGTAACTCGAAGCTGCTGTGGCCCAGCCTGGCAGGACTGGGGGTGGCTCCACCAGCCCTGTGGGGCTGTGAGAGCTGTGACTGTACCAACCACCAGACCCAAAAGCAGCAGGGAAGCACTGGGAGCTGCCAGCCTCAACCTCGGCTGAGTGCCCAAAGGACAAGAGGAAGCTCTGCTCCAGGTGAAGGCCAGGATATCTTCCACATCCCAGCCTGAAGTGGTCACTCAGCATCTTACCAGGCTGGGAAGCCAACCTGCCAGAGCCTCCTTTAGCCCTGGTGACCAGAGAAGCAGGACCTGGGATCCTTCCAGGTGGCATCTTGAGATTTATCTTGGGATGAAGCCTCACACTTGCAAAGCAGCACAGGCTTCTTCTAGGAAGCCTCTGCTCAGCTGGTTGTGACCATCTAGTACTACGAGCTTCTCATCCGTTGGTTTGTATGCATTTATCTGCCTCATGGTGCTAAATTGCATGTTTTAGATACAAAAGCTATTAGGACTGAGAAGGTCTGAAGCACATACTGGTTTTGAGATTTTTATTTCAGGAAAAGATTAAAGAATTAAAATAGGAGCTGCCCTGCTGACGAGTTGAATTCAAGAAGCTGGTAAAAAAGTAGCATTATATGCATTGAGCACTGTGCATTTTCAGTCAATATTGGCTCTACTTTCTACTCTACTTTCCTTTGACTAGGAAAAGGGAGTTTCACATGCGCACAGACCCTGGGATACACGGGATTCAATGAGAGGAAGAGAGTAACAGAAAAACAAAACAAAACAAAACAAAACAAAAAAACCAACAGAAAAAAAAACAAAACCAAGGAAAAAAGAGTGCTGGGCTTGATCTAACAGAGGCAAGAAAGTGATCTTACACCTTGGCCCCTGGAACACCAACTCCGACCACCAGCGAGACGGGAGCAAGGACGTGCCGACGGGGCCGACTCGATGGTGCACTTCAGTAGCTGCAGCTCCCCATCCACAACCACCTGGGCAGTCACCAAAGCTTGTCAGGCTTCAGTGGCACCTACATTCAGGATACGGCACAGTCACGGGGCAGGAGAATCACTTCTTGCATCCTTCTCCAGCGAGATGTCAGTGTTGTACCTCCAGGCTGCGGATGCCGGCACAGACTCGTGCTCCCCGACAGCTTCCCCTGGCTTTCCCCCCTTGTAGGTGCAAGTAATGCAGTCGAGATCAATGGTTAGATCAGGCTCCTGGTGTGCTCTGAGCACGGGGTCTCTAGACAGCAGTAAGAGCTTGGTCTGGCAGACACCACCCAGGCCCTGCTTGCTCTTCCCGACAGAGCTATAGCTTATTAACAGGCTGCTGAGCCTTAATACTGACACTTAGTGTAATGGTTTACAGTAAAGAAAGGATTCTCCTACAAAGCGCTGAAGAGAGGGGGGAAAAATAAAACCCACTCCACTCCCTTCCTCTCCCTCTCCGAGTCTCTGGAGCATCTCACAAGCAGGGAAAGGAGCTGGGGAGGCGAGGGGAGGCACCGCCATGGCGGTGCCGGGTCCCGTCGGGGCGTCAGGACGAATGACAGCGAGGACATCGTGAGGAACGAGAGACAAACGGTGCTGGTGCTGTGCTGCCTCAAGCTGGGAGGTGCGCGTGGTCAAGCGGAGCGGGGAGAACTAGTCTTTCTTCAAGTCCCTGGATTCAAAAAGCTTCAGGCGTTCTTGCACAGTCAGGCCTTCCTTCAGACTCTGGGAGAGACAAAAGACAGAGAGCGTTGGGGCATGGGCGGCGTGCGGGGAGGGAGCGGTGCTCAGGCAGAGGAGACGTGGCAGCGAGGAATGGGCTCCGTGGTGGAGGATTAGTGGGATATGCTGAGAGAGAACACACGGTTATGGAGGGTGGTTACTGGCGGGTGGTGCCTTGAGACAGGGTGAGATTGCAAATGAACCAGACGACAAACCAGAAGCGAATGAGAGGCACATCATGCTGCAAGCAGGATTAGCTGACTTGGGAATGACCCCCGGAGCTCACGGGGCACTGCTGGATGGGGCAATTCCAGTGGAGGGAGTCCCAGGCAGGCCAGCTGGGATCTGCTACGCTGAAGCCCCCAGGATGCTGAGCAGGACCTGCATGCTGGTCATTCTTTGCCTCCCACACCACTGTGGCATCCATGGGGAGAGTCCTGGCTCCACTCCATGCAGGATTTGCTCAAGAAACCCTGGAAACTGCTGTGTGCTGCCAGCGACCATTCCACCCCTTCTCTCACCCCACCCTGGGACTCTCCCAAGCCAAAGATGTCTTGACAGCCCAGGGTGAGACAGAAGAATCCTAAATCTGTTCAGGTCTGGCAGGCTTTGATGGTTGATCCAATTCAGATGCAGCATCCAGATTTCAAGGCACAACTCTCAGCTGGCCAGCAGCCCCCTGGCATTTGGAATTGTAAAATCCATCACCTACACATGGGGACTCAGTAGCACAGCACTGAGATGGGCAGAAACCCAGAAACAAATTGCATGACTCCTGTAGGGCAGCTATAAATTGGAACCAGCCAGAAGGGATGCACCAGCCTAATACCAGCACCCTCCTTCCTGCAGCCTGCAAACCTCTGGCGTGAGACTGAGGAGAGCAAAGCCTTAGGTGGTTGTTGCCTTAAGAGCTGTTCCTGTAAATGAGGAGGCACAGCCACCTCCCATCCCTAAAAACAGCCCCCATAACCGGGGCTCTGCCTCTCTGTGCCCCACTGCCTGTCCCCACCCACAGCTCTGCCTGCCAGCCTGGTCCTTGGAACTTGCAAGGAATTCATGCTGCAGCTGGAACATTATTTGCTTTACAGACCAAGACTTGGCACCTTCAGAGGCACAGACTGGGGGGATGGAAATCAGCTCCTGGGAGGAAAGTCTGAGGGAACTGGGATTGTTCAGCCTGGAGAAGAGAAGACTCAAGGTGACCTTCCAGAGCCTAAAGGGGCTCCAGGAGAGCTGGAAACAGACTCTGGATAACAGCCTGGAGTGACAGGACAAGAGGGGATGGCTTCTCATTGCCAAAGGGTAAGGACAGATGGCATATTGGGAAGAAATTCTTCCCTGTGAGGCTGGGGAGGCCCTGGCACAAGGTGCCCAGAGAAGCTGTGGCTGCCCCTGGATCGCTGGAAGTGTCCAAGGCCAGGCTGGGTGGGGCTTGGAGCAACCTGGGATAGTGGAAGGTGTCTCTGCCATGGACAGGGTTGGAACTGGATGATTTTTCATCCCTTCTAACCCAAACCATCCTGTGATTCCATGATCCTACTATCAGGCAGCCACCTCCCCTTATCCATTCCCTTCCCTTGGCTGTGGTGCCAGAGGACTGTTCTATCACAGCAGCAGGTTGGACTTTTGGGCTGCATTTTCCTTCCCATGTATTTATCAAGGCAGGACTCCATGATAAACTTGCCCCAAGGCTGTGCAGATTCCCATGGTTACTGTATTTCTGGAAATGTTTTTCCTCCCACAGGCCCACAAACACAGAAGGGCTTTGCCAGGCAGCATGGAAATGAAAGCACTAAATTGGATTGAATTTCCAAACGCTGTGTGCTCTCTTTCCAATGAGCAGCAGAGTCTCCTGGGATGAGACTCTCTGAGCACACACTTCCTAAAGGAAGTTTACTTTGGGCTTCTTTAAATGGGAGCAGCTCATGCATTCCAATTCTCACATCTGATTTCTCAGTGGATGGAAAGAGACACCAGGAATCATCAGACTGTTCTGCCTGATGGCACAAATTCCAGCAAATGCAGCCCCTGGGCAGTCCCACAACCGTTTCAGTTGCTGATGAAGTGAGACTAATGTAGGATGATACCTGTGATAAAGGGATCTTCCAACAGACTTCCTGGGGCTCTCCATCCACCGTGCTGGGAGCTCCCCTCTCCTAACCTGCCTCTGCTGGTGCTCCCACCTCAGTCTTTTCCATGGGCCAGGAAATTCACTGTTGCTCCAGTTAATGGAGATACCTGACTCATTAGAGTTAGCCTCATTTCTATCAGCTCCCTCCTTTTTCTGGATGAACTTGGAAGCCTTGGAGGCTCAGGGATGGAGAGCAGAAGGCGAAGGTTACTGGGCAAGGAAGACTCCTGCTCAGGCATTGATCAACCTGAAACAGCAGCAACTGTGGGTAAAGGAAATTAGGGCAGTCCAGGACATTCCCTCTGCAGCTGAGGTGGCTGAGACCATTTTCCACGCTCTGGGCTGTTATGGGAAATACACTTAAAGGCATCTCTGACTATTCCTGTGCCTGACTAACAGCAAAACAGTTGTTTTCCTACAAGACCTGGACAGTGCTGGAGTTTAGTCTGAGGCATGCAGAGTCATTCAGGCATGCACACTCAGTGTCCCACGCTCCCAACACAGTACACAGGAAAACGTGCCCCACCATGTCCAAATCCTCTCCGTGATGATGGAACTGTGTTGGTGAGGGTGGGAAGAGCAAGAAGACAAAAAGCCATATTCCCCAGGGAAGAGGCAGAGAGACTGCGTTTCACACGGATCTTGGGAACACTGTCTTCTCCCCTCCCCTTCCCCTTCGCCCAGGAAAAGAATTAGCAGTGAATAAACCTGTCAGTCAGTCATTAAGAGAAGGAAGGCTCTGGTTTGGCAGGGAGGTGTGAGCAGTGCATGCAGAGGTTGGGCCGCTCCCGTGGTGGCTGCGGCGCTGGGCGGGTGCCGGTGTGTTTACCTATGTGGCAGGGAACCTGGACTCGGGTTCATTTCAGTTATCCCATGAGACCTGCTCAATAACGGACTGTTGAAGGAAAAAGCAAAATAAAACAAAAAAACAAAAACAAAAGAAGAAGCTCATAAATCCCAAGTGAATTTGCCCTGGCACAGCCCCAGCCTCCCTGTCCCACAGCAATGCCTTGGCACAGCCCCTGCTTCCTCTCCTTCCCCACCAAGCAACACACATGGGGACCACACAGAAAGTGATCTGAGTTGAAGTGGTGAAGGGAAACCCAACATCAGAGTGGCCCAGCAGGTCTAGGCTGCCCCAAAATGTGCAGAAGCCTCTCTCTGTTCACTGGGTGCAGTGCAGATGCCCGGAGCTGAGGAGCTGCTGCTCACAGAGCTTCGAGTGTTTCCCTACATGGGCACCAAACTCAAAGTTCTGCCTGCCCTGCAAGGGCCCAACCACTTCAAACATCAGCACGAGACACCAGATGAGAGGCAAAGCAGGTTTGCTCATGCTGAGCTTCCTCTCAACTGCCCTATGTTTAATGCTGACTCCTGATCAGCATTATTTGCCCTTCCGTATCCCTGCGGTCCCACATGATGTAACTGGCTGCCAAGGAGAGCCTGGCACAACATCACTGGGCTTTGGGATCAACAGCAAGCACAGAAGGACCACAGAAGCACAGGGCCATCTGCACCATGTTAACACACAAGCAAAGTGTGTGTTAAATATGCCCAGGACTCAGGCATTGCTGATACACATAAAGACAAAAAATCTTGCAGTGATGAACACTAAAACTAGAATGATGTGCACATTTCCACCTATATTTCAACTGTAAAGAGGGAGCAGATACTGGGATAGTCCTCCTGTGAAAGACCAAAGAACAAGGTGAACTTCAGCCTTTTTTCCAACCAGGGAGCAACTTCATGCCTCCAACTTAGCAGAGTCCAGAATGGGGGAGCAGGCCCTGCCTGGCTGCACAGTCAGGCCTTTTGCAGTACAAAACCATCCAAGCTAGCACTAGTGGCTGGGAAATTCTTACTTTTGCTCCCCTGCCCATTTCTTCCCACTTCGGATCCCCACCAAAGAGAAATGCTGGGCATTCCTCATTCCCATACCACTGGGCAGGACATCTGAGCTCACCTTTGACCTGATATTCCTTAGTTGCCGGCTAACACTGGATCTGTCTTTCTTCAAGAAATCAGGGTTGCTTTTTGATTTCATAATATCTGGGAAGAAGCAAAAGAAGTGGGATTAGCCTGGTGCCCACTGCCTTCCTGCAAGGACAGGGCTAGGACTCTGCCCTCCCAGCCCAGGAAAGTGCCCCGATGAGCCCAACTCTTAGGTCTGCCCCAGGGGCAGAGGGGGCTTTTGGGCATTCCTGCATCACAAGGTCTTCCTGATGCAAAATGCCAGAAGGCTTTCAAAGCTCCTCAGCTTTGGGTTGGAAGGCCAAGTCCTACACTCAGACCCACTACTGCACAAGGGTTTGTACTCCAGGATTCCCATGTTAGCTCGGGACACCCAGGACTGCTTAGAGCTGCTGGAGGAGGACTGACCATATCCCGATACAGTGGTGTTCACAGGGGATTTCTCTCCCTGAGCTTCTGTGGCTGCTTTCAGCTGCTCTTTCAACCTGCTGATATCACAGTCTGCCTTGGCTTTCACGATGCTCAGCTCTGTGTAGATGTCTTTGTACTTGTCGCTGGCGTATTTCTTATCCTGGCAAGGGAACAAGAACAACCCAATGGAGCCAGACAGACAGCTGGAGCCGAGGGGTTTGTGGATGCACTGAAGAGGAGCTTGGCAAATGCTGACGGAAGAAGAGCCGGCAGCGGGAGAGAGGCTTGGCCAGGGCAACACATGCCCTCGGAGCTGCTTCCAACAGCGACCCGGGACTGCGGGAATGGAGACGGGTGGAGAGCTGAGAGCCAAGGGCCAGCACACAGTGCTGCCCGTGCCTGCAGCCCCTCAGCTACAGGGTTGTTTGTGGCTTCTCATTTTAGCCAAGATACAGAATTCAAGCAGAATTCCCAGAAATGGCCCTGGCTTGTCAAGAGCAAACCAGTTCCACCGCTGTGAGGCTGGGCAGATCTCTAACACTGATTGTTTGTGCCATTTAAATCTGATCTGATGTGACAGTAAATGGGGAAATCACGCTGAAAGGGATGCTTTCCCACACTGTCTCCTTTGTGGGGTAAGTCTTAAGTTGACACATGGAGTGCTTTAGTGATGACATCAAAATGGTACTGAATTACATTCAGGGGAAAAATTAAATATGGTTTCAAATCTGAGTGTAAATGGGCTGAAATCTAAGCACAGACACTCAGGAGCATAGCACAGTAAGTGGATTTGCAGAACCACCCTTGGCATTACCCTCAGTGCTGTCTGCAGCTCGTCTTTGAGGGAGCTGATCTCCTGCTTCAGGTACTGGATTTCAGATTCTTTGACCCGCAGCAGAACCTGTGGGAACAAAAAAGAGCATCTTTGCACCTGAGTAGACACAGTGTGGCACGTGCTGTACCCAGTGGCAATCAAGCCAAGGGCTGGAGACTCAGCCCCATGCCAGCACCACAAAGCCTCTGGTCCACCATCCTCTACTTCTCACAAGAAAACTCCTCCTGTTTCTCTTGGGAACTTGCCCAAGCTTACACTGCTGATGTGCTCCCTGCACACCTCAGTTTCTGTCCCCACTGCTCTGCATGGATTGAACCCCAGGGAGAAGCAGGGGCTGCAGAAGGAAGAGCAAGTGTCTGGCTCAACGTGGTGAGAAGATCAGGACCCCAGAATTCCCGGGCCTCATGCAGCCCATGTCAGTAGTGCTGACCAGCCATGAGGGCTGACTGGGGGGTGGATGGCTGTGACAAGCTCCTGGGGTACATAGCACTCGTGCCCACCCATGTGTCTCTCTGCAGAACTCACCTCCAGCTCATAGGCGTCCTTGCCCTGCGTGAGAGGCGACCCAGCAGCCTCTCCCCCACCCTCCCCGGTCAGCAGGGTCCGCAATCGCGTGATCTCCGCAGCCAGGCGGTTATTCAGCTCCTGGGAAGAGGAGGAGAGTCACTGTGGGAAGGGGGAGCACGGCCATGGCTCAGCACAGAGCCCACAGTCACCAGGGCAGGGACCCTCACCTGGTTGTGGGCGTTGAGCTCCTGGTTCTCCCGCTGGCACTGGCGGAGGGCCTGCCTCTCAGCCTCCAGCGCCTGCGCCAGGTGGGCGTTCTCCAAACACTTCTGGGAATACTGCTCCGAAAGCACCTCCAGCTCCCGCTGCACCGACTGCAGCTCCTCCCTGCGGAACACACATGGGGGTAGTGCCCTCTTCACACACACACATCCCCATGCCCATTCTTCCTTCAGCATCCCACGACAACCCAGCAGGGAGCTAAGCACCGAGGATGAGGATTGTGTATTTCCTTTGAGAAAAAAATGCAAGCTCAGAGCAAGTCAACTCTTCCCTTTCTTGGCAGAGCCATGCTTGGACACCAAAGGGGACAGGAAGTTGTTCTCTCAGAGGTTAAGTGGCACAACTTTCTCAGGTTTCTAAAAACCTATCTACCTATGAGAATTTCTTCCCTGTGAGGGTGGTGAAGCCCTGGCACAGGTTGTCCAAAGAAGCTGTGGCAGCCGTATCTCTGAAAGTGTCCAAGGCCAGGCTGGATGGGGCTTGGGGCAACCTGGGATAGTGGAAAGTGTCCCTGTCCATGTTAAGGGGCTGGAATGAGATGAGCTTTAAGATCCCTTCCAACCCAAACCATTCCAGGATTCTAAGTTTGCTCTGGGCATCCAGGACTGGGTGTACTTGCACACCTTTCCAACTGATATAAATGCATCAAGGTTGATAAAGCTGACAGGCAGCCCTGCTCAGTTCCCACGGGAGGACAGTCTTGCCATGGAAAGCTCAGAGCTTCCTCCTCCCCTTTTGAATGACCTCGCTGCTGCAGCTGTGTGAAAAGCAGCACTGGCTGCTTATCTGCTACTTCTGGGGACTATAAAGCAGCTATTTTGGGTAATTTGGGGACATTGACCTCGAGCCTGAAAGATTATGGGTAATCAGGAAGCTCTGATGGATACAGTCGGGTCAAGACCAATGGAAGAGGTCCCTGAAATAACACCAAACTCATTGCCAGGATCAAATGGGAGAGAAGTTCTCCTACACATGATCTCCCTGCAAGATGGCAAGAGAGGACAGTGATGGTCTTACAGGTACTGCCTTCGGAGGGCCTCGATGTCGGCGTTGACGCTGCTGATCTGGGAGCGCTGAGACTTCTCCAGCTCCCGCTCTAGCTCCTCCCGATGCGCGTTCTTCATGGCTTCGATGGCTGGGAGGGGCACCACAGTGTTAGTTACCACTCAGCACCCTTCTCCCATGGCTGGGTTTTTGAGGTTTTGTTCATTTTTTAAAGGAACAAAACCAAAGTCATCCCTACAAATCTCCCACTGCTTCACAGCCCCTTCAGTCTGTGCCCCAGTAGCAAAAGAGCTTCTGCAAATCTTGCTTTTTAACAGAGTCAAAATGATTGTCCACTTCACACATTGTTTCCTGGACTGTGGGATGCCCAGTGCAGTGCCTCTGAACACTCCAGTGTTCTAACATTCCATGGCGCACTGAAGAATGAATTCGGTATGGAATTGGCAATAATTTAATCACAAGAATGATTAATGCCTTTCTGAGTTGGAACGGAGAAAAGATCAGACTGTGTAACAGCTGAACACAGGGGTATCGAGCCTAGAGAAGGACCAGGAGATGGGCACCAAACCTGGATGACCAGGCGACGAACCTCCATCTAAAACATCTTTCCCACAAACCCATTCCCATCTCCCTGTGCAGTGCAGCCCACCCAGCCCTCATCCCATCCCTGCTCTGCTCCTCAGTGAAGCCAACACCACCCCCGTGTCTCCATCACCACAGAGCTGCCCCACCCTGGGGGACCCTGTGGTACCTGAGATGGTGGCAGCCGTTTCCTCTGCCAGCAGGCGATCCTTCTCCTCCCGCAGCTTCTCCAGCTCCCGCTGGTGCTGCCGCTGCAGGTCCTCAATCTTCTTCTGGTGTGTCTCCTCCATGGCTGCAAAGCCCCTCTCACATGTTGCCTGCAAAGGGAGGAGGGGAAAAGGTTGGCCCAGGAGCACAGGGCCACGGTGGTGGGGAGCCCAGCAGGAGCCACACACCAGGGGGAAGCTCAGCTCCCTAGGTCCTGCAGGGATCTTCTGTTTCCCCAGCCATGGAGCAGGATGGACCTCACAAAGGTCAGGGCTTGTCCTGCATGTTGCTCGACCCCTGACAGCTCCAGGAAAATGGATGCACAGGGGCAGACCCAGTTGGGGAATGCAAATATATGTCAAAAAAACAACCAAAAAAACCCTTCTGTGCCCCTTCTGCTCTTTTCAAGGCCTGTTTCTTTCAACCTCTGGGTGGAAGGAAGATGACGTGACAGCAACAGGATCTTAATTCCCAATCGAGTATTGCTACAAATGCTGCAGGGAAAATTACTTGCTAATTGAATTACTAGGAAAGAACTCGGGCCAGGACACAGGAGGACCAATTTGGGGAGTTGAGATTCACCAGGGGAGAGGTCCTGAATTCCTGTCTGGTCCTTCTGCCCCTGGCACAGCCCCCACTCCTGCCTTTGCAGCAGACAAATGCAAACGCCTGTTGCCAGCTCAGCTGCCAGCCCAAGCATATTGGGATCCTGGATGGACACACGGCTGAGGGACATGCACAGGACCAGCAAAGCCACAGGCAGGCCCAAGACATGAGGGAAGAAGGGGCACACATTGGGGACAAGGTGCTGAGCCCCATCTGGCAGCCTGGGACAAACCTGATGCCAAGCACTGTACAGGGCTTTTCCCCTTAACGACACAGGCTGGCTTTATTCCCTGATTTCAACAGAGCTCCTCTTGATTAACACCAGTGTTTTCCACGGAAAGTGAGAACTGTCACCTAGGGACCTCTGGGATCCCATGGGAAATTTTAGGGGAACAAATTCACTCTCCCAGTGGCAGACGTGCTCAGGACAGTCCAACACCACTGACCCTCACTAACATACACCTCTCAGCATCACTTTCTTGGCTAATGCTCTGTTACCTACTCCTAATCCTTGTTCCTAATTTTCAGCTTTGGTGGTTTTTTCCCTCCCATTTAGTTTTTAATCCTGAGGCATTCTTCACTTTCCCAGCCTTATTTGTTTATTTGTTTTTTTTAAACTCCTAACTCAGTGCCAGAACCTGCCTGGACTTGGCTGTGGCACAGAGCAGCCCTGCAGGACTCTTCATTACACCCAGAATCATAGAATATGCTGAGTTGGAAGGGATCCACAAGACTCACCCAACTCCTGAAACACCTCTAATTCTGGAAGAAAAAGGTGCATACTCTGCCATAGGTCTGGCTGTAGATTCACTATTTAATGTATTGTAAATGCATTGCCATAAATCCACACATACAAATCAGTATCGTAGAATACTCGTAGAATCACAGAATGGTTTGGGTTGGAAGGGACCCTAAAGTCCATTCTGTTCCACCCCTTGCCACAGGTAGGGACACCTACTATCCCAGGCTGCTCCAAGCCTTGAACCTGGCCTTGGACACTTCTACAGATGGGTCAGCCACAGCTTCTTGGGGTCACCTGTGGCAGGGCCCCACCATCCTCACAGGAAAGAATTTTTTCCTGATAACTAGTCTAAATCTACCCTCCTTCTACAACCCTGAACTCACTTCCAAAGTGGGAATGCTCTCCTAGGAAAAGCAAACAACTAAATCAATTTTTTTTTTTAGCTGCTGGATGATATCAAACCAGTTTTACAGCCAGTCTGGCTGGTGGGGCAATTTGAATGGTGGCATTTCGTTGCCAGTGGGTTTCTCTGCACCTCACCTGGGTGTTCCATAACTGTGCACTCATTGTTGTGTACAGAATTACCGTGTTCAACACCAGCATGGTCCTTGCAGCCTCCTGCAGAGGAGCTCTGCTTTGCTACAGAATTTGGCATCTATCTGCAGCTATTTTCCCTAGAAACATACATTTTGAAAGCAGAAAAGTTTCCATTTCATCCTACATTTTTGAAGGCAGCAGAGACAGACTAGAGATTTGATCAGACTGGGAAAGACAGAGCTGAGGAATGCTTTTAAAGGGAAGTCGCAAACAAAATATATGTGTTGGATACAAGGAGAAACACTGAGGTCTTCGTGTTGAAGGAGAGTGTGATGTTATCGAAACTCTCTCTCTCCCTCTCCACACAAAGACCACCTCCAGAAATCCACCCTCCCAAGCCCTCAGCAATGCATTTAGAATACCCCAGCATGGAGAAAAAGGAAACATCATGCTTTACAGAGGCCTGGCTAATACTCTGGGGCTTGTTTCAGCACACTGGCTCTTTTAAGGGATGTCCCTTGGTTCAGCAAGCAAACCCCTGGACTGCACGTGCCCTGCTGCACCCTCAGCAGCAGAAAGCAGAAAGTGTTAAACATATCAAGACCTTTAGGTTTTCAAAGTCTTTCTGGTATTTTTCCCTCAAAGTGGAAGCGTTCCCCTCCAGATGTTTGTTCTCCAGCTCATCCCTCATGACGTTCATCTGGGCTTCCAGCTCCTGGATGCGTTCCCTCAGGCCGTGCATGGAATCCGAGTCGCTGCCAGGGTCCTGCCCGGTGCCACCTGCCTCACTAGCCACCCAGGTGTCCCCAGTGCCCGGGGCCATCGCGGGGGATGCCTCTGGGTGCTGCCTCTGGTACTCGTCAAGGGTCTCTTGCAGGCGCTGCAGGTTCTGACTGTAGTGCTCCTGCAGCGCCTGCAGCTCCTCGCCATGGATGACCTGCAACTCCTTGATCTTGGCCTGAAACTTTTCCTCCAGTGTTTGCATCTGCTCCAGGTGATACTGCTCCATGCTCTGCTTGTCACGGACCACGGCATCCAGCTGGTTAAACCCCTCCATCCTCTCAGCCTTCAGGGCATCCTCTGTCCTGTTGAGCTGCTCGATCACGTTTCGGATCTCCTCCTCATACCGCCCCTGCAGCTCGCTCAATCTTTTGCTGTGTTCATGCCCTTCCTCCTCCAAGAGCCTCCGCTGGTTGTCCAGCTGGGACACCTTTGCCTTGAGGTCAGCGTTCTCTCTCTCCAGCACGGCAATCACCTCGCTGTACTCGCCCTGCTGCTTCCTGAGCAGCTCCTCGTACTCGTCCCGCAGGAGAGACACTGTCTTCACACGCTCCTGGCACAGAGCATCCATGCTCTGCAAGGACTCCTTGTAGGACTTCATCTCCCTCTCGTGCTCTAGCCGGACTTTGCAGGCGGCGTAACAAACCTGAGCCTGAACAATGGCGTCGTGGACTAACAAAGACGAATACCGCTCCAGGTCTCCCATGCACGAATGGTAGGAAAGACTCTGGGATATCTTCAGGAGCTTCTGACAGTCTCTCATGGCCTCCTCGGGAGGCAGAGAGAGTAAGGCAACAGATATCTCCTTCAGAACACTGGATTTGTCCTTTAGTTGCTGGGCAAGATCTTCCTGAATGGAAACAAGAGCTTCACTACTACGGTCTGGTGCGCTGCCAGTCTCCTCCATCTTGGCTAATTCCTGGCATGGCACCATTTGGAGACGGCTCCCATCCCATGAGACCTGGGTTCTTTCCGAAGCATCTTTTTGTATTTCAAGTGCTTCAGAAATCTGGTGCATAACTCTGTCAAACTCAGGAGTCCTGTAGGCTTTGATGATCTCCTCCAACATGCATTTGTGCTGCTGGAGAGCGGTTTTGGTATTATGGAGCTCTTCTTCAATTGTTTTTAACCTCTGATGAAAAGATTCTCTCATTTTTTCTGCAACAAACCCAAGTTCTGCTTTGATCAATGTAGCATCTGCTACAGCACTGAGAAAACATGGAGAAAAGCCCAAACTTGTTTCTGTTTTACCCTCAGCTTCTCCTTCTCTGGTGCTCAAGTGTGCTCTCAGCTCTTTCACCTGGCTCCAGAACTCCCCTTCCAGCAGCAGCTTTTTAGACAGGACACTGGCCAAATCATTGGCTGTATGAGAAACACTTGCTGGCTCCAACAAAACCACCTCGGCCGTTCCCTGGATCTCTCTCAGAAGCTGGGCTATCTCGGAGCTTGCATTTTTCAAAGACTCTGCTATTTGGTTGATGAGGGAGGCCTCAAATGCCACCCTCTCAGAAAGGCACCTCAGGTGGCCAGTGTCAAACACATCTGCTTGCTGCTCCTTGGAGATGTGCTCCTCTTCTCCCCCTCCTTCTGGGACAGGGCTCTCTGTGGTGAGGCTTTCACTCTCCTGATACTCTGATGGGACTGGTGCCCCGCTCAAGGCTTGGATTGCATTTGATAAAGTTGTTTCCATGCTGGACAGAGTAACAAGGAACAAATCACCCTCTTTTTCCTTGTCTGATTTGGGCAAGGATCTTAGCTGCTCCCTGCACTTCTCTAAGCAAGTCAGCGCTTGATCGTTTTTCATCTGGAAACCTCCCAGCTCACTGACGTGACTTTCTATGAGCTTGAACTTTTCCTGCCTCTCACTCTCCAGCTGTGAGATCAAAGCACTGACTTGGGACAGGCTGGTCTGAAGCTGTTCCCGCAGCTGGGACTCCGTGCTGGCCCACTGATGGTGGAGGGCGATGAGCGTCTCCTGGTTATGGCCATGCTGGCTTTCAAGCTTCATCGTCACATCTTTGAGCTTTTCCTCTGTAATATACAGTTTGGTTTCCAGGGAATGGATGATGGAGAGATAAGTCTCAGAATCACTCGTCCCTGATGAGGGGTAACCCAGAGCTGGCTCTGAGGACATGCTTTCTTCAGACAGAGATCTGTCCTGGCTTGTGTCTGAAGAGGTACTGCTTGTCCAGTTTTTCTCTGATCCATCTGGATGGATATATTTTTGACACTGGATGCTTGAAAAACGGATCCTTTGCCTCTTGGCCCCCATGATTCCTACATCAGGCTTTGCTAAGGTTTTCTGAACCAACTCTTGGTCCTGCAGCTCTACAACTTTAGATGGGGAGCCAAATTCCTCCACTTGCCTCTGACTGGTCTCAAGAACCTCATCCTCCTCCTCCTTCAGTGCATAAGTCAGAGCTGGGAGGACATCCTGAGTTTGCAGAGCCTGCCCCAGTTGAGATGGATGACTTTCATCAGCCTCAAGACTGGGGCCAAGGTCTTCTGCCTCCTCAGCACATGGACCTGTGCCCACACTAGTTAATTTCTTTAAAGCCTCCTCCTTGGCCTTTAGCTTTACTTTAGTCTCCTCTAAACTGCTATCTAAAGCAACCATTTTAACCAAAGCCTCACTGAGATCCTGATCTTTCTTCTCCACAATTCTCAAGTGCATTTCCTTAACGTGTCTCAGCTCTTCTTCTTTCTCTTTCAGCACTTCCTGCACCCCCCGGAACTGATCCGACACCTCCTCGAACGACTGCTCCAGATTGTGGTAGTTGGTCTCTTCCATTTTCAACTTTGCTTGCAATTTTGCAACTTCGTTATCTGACTCAGCCACCTGATTCATGAGCTCGTGGAACCGGCACTTGATCTGATCCCTCTCTCTTTCGAGCTCTTTGATGTGCTCAGCAAGTTTTTGGATGCTGGCCTCCTTCATGGCCAGCTGCTCCTCCAGCTGGTGGACGAGCTCGCTGCCTTCGAACTTGGCGCTCAGCTTCTCCTTCTGCAGAATCTCCATTTGCTGCTCGCTGTTCTGCAGCTGGTTCTCGTACTCATTGGCTTTTTCCTCCACCTCCTTCAGGCTCCGTATCAAAACCTGCTTCTCCCTCTCACAGCTCTCCAGCAAAGCCTCATAGTTCTTCTGCAGCTTCTCCTCCATGAGGACCCGTGCCTGCTCGCTGGCGTTCAGCTGCCCACTGAGGTCTGCGATCCTGTCCTGGAGCCGCTGCACCTCCTTCTGGTGGTCCCGCTGCAGAGCCTGCTGCATCTCCAGGTCCCGCAGCTCCTGGGTCTTCTCCAGCAGCAGAGCCTCGGCGCTCTTCAGCTTCTGCTCGCTGGCCTTCAGCTGGGAGCTGAGCGTGGCCTCGCCGTGCTGCCACTCCTCCAGCTGCTCTTTGGCTTTCTCCTTCTCGCTCCTCAGGTCGCTCTTGAGCTTAGCCAGGGTCTGCTCCTTGATGGCGAGCTCAGCGGCTGCGTTACTGAGCCTCGCCTGCAGGCTCTGAATCTCAGCCTCGTGGTGCCGGATCACGTCCTTGGCCTCGGCGTAGCTGCGCTTCAGCGACTGAATCTGCTGATTGATCACCTCTTGACGCTGGCATTGGGCTTCCAGCTCGCTTTGGAGGTCTTGGTTGACTTTGTGGAGCCTCTGCCAGGCACCTGATGGCGAGGCGGCCACCTCGGTCTTAAAAAAATTGATTAAATACTAGATTAGTAACACTCTTGGCTCTCCCTTCTGAGTGTCACACCTCTGGCCAGGCAGGCCATGGAAAAGCTCCTCGCAGCGACTTGGCTGCTACTCATTGCTCCAATTGGGATGATTTGTTCTTGGCACAATTTGGTTTGTTTAACCAGCTTTTTTTTTTGCTTTTTTTTTTCTAATGAGCGACAACTGCTTTCCAGTAACAGAAAACACTGACCACGACATCAAAACAGCTGTACAGTAACAGGCTAAATGGAAAAAAAATAAACCCAAACTCAAACAGAATCCAAAAAACAATGAAAAAGAAACACCAGCAGTAAAACGGAGACAGACAAAAGAAAAATGCCAAGGATGAGGAGGAGATGGAACAAGGTGGAGGAGAAAGGAACTGCTTTTTTTTAGTGAGTTTGTTTGTTTGGTTGTGAAACAAGAAGTGCACAGTTCAGGTAACACAGTCCTACCGACCGAAAGCAACAACAGAAAGTGAGGTAACAGCAAATGACATCACATCCCACCCAAACACAGGGCAACTGGCCAGCCATCGTGGTGGCGATGTCATTTTTATGTCTGCCAAACAGGACTGAGTGGCTGCTCATCACATTATAGAGATGCTGTTATGCAAGAGCTTAGGGCTAGGGAGGATCTAATTTCTCTACCTGCAAAATAAACCAACAAAGGACAAAATAAAAAGCCCAACAAATGGAGGGAAGGAAAAGGTGTGATGAGAATGTAAAAATGAAAGAAACCAACCTTTGTGAGATTCAAACCAAAGCAATGGAGCATGCAAAGAGAAAACTCACAGAAAGCGTCATGCAAAAGGCGACAGAAATTATGTATCTTAAAAAAAAAAAAAATACACAGACAGGAAGAGGCGAGAGAAGCACAGCGTTAAGCCTAGGAATTTGGCCTGCCTTGCTGTACTCTGATTG
The DNA here is from genome assembly GCF_965231275.1 of Zosterops lateralis. Taxonomy (NCBI): domain Eukaryota; kingdom Metazoa; phylum Chordata; class Aves; order Passeriformes; family Zosteropidae; genus Zosterops; species Zosterops lateralis. The sequence goes on from NC_139775.1 coordinate 1,333,350, forward strand.
CTGATTAAGGAAAGCCCACAGATGTGACACTCAGTTACGTTAAGTTAAATTTCATGCTTTACACCAAAAACATGCAAGAACATCCGCCCGGGACAGGTTAGTACGTGCCCCCTCCCACCCACAGTGGCCAGAGCTGGGGGATGTCTCCAGCTCATTTTCTAGGAGCAGGAGCTCCTGGGGTTTCTCCCAGTAGGGATTCAAGGTTAGGGTGCCCTGCCCCGAGGAAGCTCAGTGCAAGAGAGGGGTTACACGAGGCCAGAGAGGCTTTGGTGCATGGCACATGCATTGGAGGGGTAGCTCAGCACTGCCTCACGGAACAGGCAGTGCATGGGGGACCCTGTGGGGCTGGTCAGGCTGCCAAGGAGGGGGTGGTGCTTCCCAGGCAGCTCAGGAGGGATGGGCTTGGCAGCAGTCAGGCTTCTCCATCTGCCCTCCTCACAGACAATGCAGGAACCTCCCCAAAATCAGGCGTTAATGGGGGGAGGGGGGGCACATGAAATTCAGAGGGTTTGTACAAGAAAATGCTGCTATGTTTGTCTGCAGTCTGGGGCTGCAGAATTCCTGCAGCAGCTCCACTCCCTCCACGCCAGCAGGGTTTGTTGGGTTTACTCCCTTCTACAACAGGACTTTAATCCCTTTGGCTCCCAGGAAACACAAGGGAAATCCCCAGAACAATTAGATTGGAGTAAGCAAAAGCCTCCAACCTTTCCAAAAACCCTCTCCAACTTCCAGGTCCAAGTTTGGGTCACTTCTCACTTCAGCTCAGCCTCTCTGCAGGCTTCCCCTCTTGCCACCCTCCTCATATCAAGGCACTGCGGCCAACTTCAATCTGATGGTGGATTCAGCATCCAGCTTTTATCCCCATTCCCTGATTTTTCCAGGCTCCAGGCAAAGGGAGGTCAGACGCCTCTGCCCCAGGGAAGTGGGAGTTAGTTACTCTTCCAGCTCTGCCAAGGGAAAATGGAACTCCTCCAAGCAGGCACTGTCAGCTCGGAGACTCCAGAAATGAATTAATTACTCCTCCTGGGAGATCATGGGCAAGGAAGGCAAGATGTCCCCCTCCCTGGGCTGGCTCCACTGCCTGTGCAACTTCTTCAGGGAAAATTTTCCTGTGAGAAATAAGGATGGAAGGTTTGGCACCGACACTGGGTTTGCTGCCACAGGAGCGCAGCGTGTGGCCATGCACGGCCACTTTGATCCACAGCCAGTTTGGTCAAGTAGATTTGAGCAGGTCAAAATGCTGCCCCTGCACAGAACAAGACCATGGACCCCTGAGAGCAGCCAGAAGCTGCCCTGCAGGTGCCACGACCTCCTCCAGGCATGGATGTTCCCAGAGGAAGGGCTGGGAATAATCTGTTTTGTTTGGACAAGAGGAAGAAAAGTTCTCCCAAAGACAACCCTGTTTCCTTTGCCAGATCCTCCGAAACTCATTTCTAGGCTTTGCTGGAGGAATCTTGTGACAGCAGAAAACACCAAAGTGGCCCAAGGTAACAGGTCATCCCAGTGCAAGTGCCACTCTGGCTTGAGGGAATGTGCCTGGGAGGTAGATCTGAGTGTCCTGTGTTTGCCCATGTAACAGGCACGCAACATCCCCAGCCCAGAGCAACTGGTGGGTGGGCTATGGGATGCTTGGAAAGCCTTGTGTGCATCCCACTGCCTGAGGGGAGTATCTAGGGCACAGAAAGGGGAAAACAGCTGTTGCAAAGGCAAACAGTATGGGATGGATCAGAGGTGGAATTCACTGAGGTTCCATCTGTCTGGCTGTTTTGTTTTCCCTTGGAAAGGCTAACAGGTAATGCTACCTTCTATTCCATCCCAGATCAGAGGTTTCCATAAGCAGATGACTCTGGCAATGCTACAGAATTAGCCAGGTTTGCAAGAAAGTCAAATCTCTGGGAGCTCGGTGGTGGTGATCCAGGATGCCCCCATGACCACTGCAGAAGGAAGCCCAACAGGGATCCCTCAGGCACAGGGAAGATAGATCTCCCTCTCCTCCCTGCTCTCCTACCTGCAACACGTAGCCCTCCCGCGCGCTCTGCTCCCGGCCCAGAGCCACTTTCAGTTGATCCTGCAAGTGCCGGTTCTGCTCCAGGAGATCCAGGGCCTCCTTCTGCTTCTGCTCCAGCTGGAGGGACATGAACAGAGACAGCGTCCAGGGAGTGGGCAGGGGATCAGCCATAAGGAACAAGTGGCTCAGAAGAGACACAGAGCAGAATTAACAGAACTTTTGATGGCACCGCTGCTCTGCTCTGCTCTGGGACCTGGATTTCATTTTGCCAGGAAAATCCCTCCCCTCTGAAAGAACTTATTTATGCAATAGGGTAATTCGTAAAGCTCACTGCAACAAAGGATGAACGGCACCAGCTCGTGCCAGGCAGGACCCTGGCAAATCCCAGGCCAGTTCAGCTCTGTGATATTACTTGTTACTCCATAAGAAAAGGTTACCCTTTTCATTCCCACTAATACACCTCAAGCCAACTAACAACAACCTTTATTATCCCAGGCACGGAACTCTTTCAACTGAGCTGAGTCTCCTTCATTCTTTTCCAAAAATCTTAAGACTATTTGATGTAGGCTCCACAAAAAGAGAGCCTTTGTGGTGTGTGCTGCAACTCAAGGCAGTTTATAACTGTAGACACAAATCTCTACAGCTGCAGAGGCACAGAGGATTAGGAGCTTGAATTTGTAGTCTGGTTGATACACCTTGATTGTACCCATATTGTCAGAGACAGGCTGGCTACAACCACCACAGATCAGGCTGTGTTGGCTGGGAGGGGTAAGGAAGTACCAGGCTGTAAGGACAGCCCTTTCTGTAGCTGTTCAAGGGAAACTTGAAAGCTCCTGGCAGGGCTGAACAGGAATGGACGCAGATCTGTCCCCTGCCAGCTCTCCAAGGAACCTACAGCATCCCTACTAGTTGCTATTATGAAGGAGCACTATTTACAGCTATTTTTAAGCCTATCTCAGGCTCCCTACAGTCACCCCAGTGACCATTCTGGCGGGCAGCCTACACCCTACACACCCCTTTACCTCCTTCTCCAGCAGTGTGGTCAGGTGCTGCTTTGCTTCTTCCCGGTCCTCGGCGTGGGCCAGGTGCAGGGGCGTGATGGGGATCTGCTTCTCCTCCCGCAGTGGGGTGGTCTCCACCTGGTGCCAGCGCTGCTCGATCTCCACGTGGACGTTCTGCGGTTTGATGTCTGCTGGGACGGGCAGGATCCTGTCCACCTCCATCCTCAGCGCCTCTTCTGAGCCTGCCCCGTCCACGGCATCGATCATCTCGAAGCGCTTGCGGCGCTCCTCCCGCCGCCGGGCCCGCTCCCGCTCCAGCTCTCCTGGGTCGGCGTCGGCGGCTCCGGTGTCCCTGGGGAAGGCGGCCGAGCTGCCGCTGGAGGAATCTGCAGCGTTTGCACGCTCCTGCACCAGGGCCTGCTGGATGGGGCGGAATTCAGCCCAGTCAAAGGTCTTGGACCGTCCTTCTCGTCGGCGTTCCCGGGCACGGCTCCGTTTCTGCTCCGTGTCCAGCTCGGCTTGTTCTGCATCCGGCTTCTCACTGGGCTTTGGACCAGTCTCGAAAGAAGAGCTTGTTTTGCTTTTCTCTTCTGGCAGCGAGCTGCAAGGACAGAGAGAGGGTGAAAAGAAGTGTCAGTAGGTGCTGGAGACAGCCAGGTGCTCCCAATGCATGCCTTGAAGAGCCAGGTGGAAAAGGGCTGCTGGAAGCCCAAGCCAATGCCACGTGGGTGCCCTCTGCCTCTCTGTCTTCTCTTGGGTGCAGGAGCTGTTGCTGCCCTTCCCCAGGTTGTGCTGGTGTGCAAAGCCTTGGTGCAAGCAGCCCTGGCTGCTCCTGGGACACCCTGGCACCCAGAGAGCAGCTGATCCCAACCTTGTTCCTCCTGGGCAGCCTCACTGGGGCCAGTGACCAAGACCAAGCAGCAACCCATGGCTGAGGCAGCGACCCCGAACTGTGCTGTCAGAGGTTCCAACAGCTCCTCCAGCCCCCCGGCTGTGGAGCTCCATGCACACCCCAACTGGCACGGCCATAGTCATGTGCTTGTGGGAAAGCTGCCACCAATTCCACCAAAGCCAGGCTGGCTTTGTAGCTGTAGGGCAGACAGGCACAGAGCAGCTCTGAGAGTCTTGGGAAACAAGGGAAAGGTTGCCCTTCAGCTTGGAAAAGTATTAATGGGTTTGTAACTTCTCCGTGCCACTATCTGCACTGAGGCATAGACCTCCCCAGGGCACCCAGCCCTGCAGGCAGCACAGGCAGCCCCCCTGGCACTGGGCAGCCCCCCAACATGAGCAGCAAGGAGAGCATGTTACTCAACACATCACGGAAATCACTGAAAATGCCAATTTCTCAAGCAAGGAATGACTTTCAGTGCTGAGTTAGGGGGTGGTGGGTTTAGAGGGGAGACATACTCATCAAGCAGGGGAAGGTAATATGGGAAGGCAATACCATTTCTAACCTAACAGGTAATCCATAATGCAGTATTATATAGCTTATTAAATTCAGACATGCCAGCCCTGTAACATGCAGATCAAAATTAAACCAGAAAACAGTAGTATGCTGAGTCTGTGGAGGAAGCCTGTCCTAAGGGAGTAGTGGACACTTGCTGAACTCTCTTTGCTACCCAAAGCTCCAAAAGCTGCTTCCTAAAGCACAGTCCTGCTGCTCAGGCTGACTCCTGGCTCTCCCTGCTTCCAATGCAACCACAGCATCCCCAGCCTCCAGCAGGGACTCAAAAAGGTTTCTGCAAGAGCTGGAAAGCAGCTCACTGGGCCCTTTACTACAGGCTCTGAACCATGGGACCACATGCATGGGGACTGCCATGATCAGGAACAGCAGTAGCAGCAGCAATAGCAGCATCACAGCTTCTCCCACCTCAGAAACACACCCCAGCCCTCAGCCAGGAACCTCATGGATGTGCATATGGCCAAAACAAAGGATGGAGCAGAAGAGATGGCTCTGCATGGGTTAGTATCTTCCGATGCACTGTCATACAGCAGCAAACCACAGGCTCAGCAGAGCTGGGTTTCAAGAGACTCTGGCAGTTACAGGCTAAAACCAGCTCAGAGATAATTCCTTCTTCAGTGCTGTCACTTGCAGCTAATAAAATAAACCCAGAAGGCACGACGATGAAATGTCACTGCTCCTCACCCACGATACTGCATGACTCCAAAGCCAGGCTCTCAATCTGGAGTCAGTTAGTGATTACAGCTGCATTTTAAAGTAAAACAGGGATGAGACTGAGTTTTAAAATGGCAAAGAGTGTTAGGAACGAAATGGGGGTCCTGGGGCCTGCCATATGGTGTTGGGACACAGAAACTTTGCTGCTCTAAATCCCATGTGGAAGAATCTTGACATTTCTAGAGGTGACTCTCACGAGCTCATTTCACCTTTGCTGCTTTCCAAAGGGCACAGGATGCGGGTCAGGCAGCAGAGGGATGGCTGCTGGGAACAAAGTGAATACACTCAGAAGGTTGACCCAAAGTTTCTCGTTTCATCTCCTGCAAGTGCCCCATGGCTATTAATTCTGCTTAACCATTTCGCATCTCCTCCACCACAGAGAAATTAATTCATATCACATAAGAAGGGGGTGGTCTTTGCCTCCCAATGGTATTTATAGGTCAAAATAAAAAGGCTTTTTTTTTTTAATAGAGGTGGGTGTGGGAGTGGTGCAAGCTGCAAGCTGAGCACACTGTGGCAAGAAGCTCACAAAGGTTGCAGGGAACTGGGGAGCACTGGGGAACCCAGCCTCATGAAGGCTGTGAGCTCAACATGGATCCAGTTCTGAAGCAGCCACTTTTGTTTATGGGGTTGTTTTCTATTTGCCCCATCATCATTAGAAGACTGAAATTAGAGCCTCTGCAGATTGCAGGGCACTGCTGAGGGCAGGGAGCAGTGCAGCACCAGCTCCCCATACCAGGTGCTGACACAGGCAGCAATGTAAACCATCATTAGGGCTCAAGAAACCAAGACAAGGTGTGTTTGGTAGGGTGGAGCCATGGCAGCAGGTTAATGAGACATGGCCAAGGGCTGCAGGAGTGTGTGGGGTGGGTGAGCACTGCTCCCCTCCCAGCACACTGAGCACAACACCCTGCCTGCCCCTGGCCACACTGTGACAAGGCCTGGCACCCCTCCATGCTGAGCCTTGGGCAGTTTGTCCTTCGACCTTCCAGCAGCCCCCTTCACCTGCTGCTTCCTGGGTGCGGAATGCAATGACATCCCAAAGCCAGGTGGGATGGGCTGGGATACCCCACGCTGCTGCAAAGGGCTGCCAGGCAGGCGCCAGTGAACACAGCCCTGCTCCACACACAGCACAGGACTCAGCAATGTGACTAACTCAGGCCAGCCTCTACTCCATCCAACACCAGCTTGGTGGGAAACGACAGAAGCACACACATCACTCCCTTTTCCCAGCTCAGGATTTCCCAGCTCACGGTCTGTTTGTGCAGTGTAACAAGTTACTGCCCAACCAGGACTTGCGCCTGGACCCTTTCAGAGGGAAAGCCAAGTGAAACCACGTTGTGTGGGCTTGGAGCAGGTGCAGACAGTGAGCACAGGGCTAGCGTGCTGCAGTAACCTGTGAGCAACCATAAATACATCTGGCTCTTTAAAGGCAGAGAGGTCCCCTCAAATTTCCTTGGTCTTCATCTTCGCATCTAGTCACATCGGAAGATACCAGTGTGGGGAAATCAAGGGTCAAGACCAGGTTGCTTCTTCCCTTCTCTCTGGCTTTTATTTAAAGGAGGAGGAAAAAAAGGAAGGGGAGGAGGGAAAAAAGAAAGAAAAATAAACGGAAACTGCAGGACTTCCCATCCGAGGTGCAGAAAAGGAGGAGCATGCAGTGAATCACGAGATATACAAACCACAGAACGTTAATACAGGAGAGAACACAGTTTTCCAACCTGGGCTTCAGCACGGATAGTTTCAAAGAGAAGTTTTTCCTGGGATGGCATGGAAATCAAACATACACAGGAGTGAGGAGAGAGGCAGCTTCCCCAAGACCCCTGTATAATCCACCAGAGCTCGGGCAGGGCTGGGAAAACAGTGGCTGAGGGCTAAACAGGATGAGGAAGGAGAGGCTGGAGCATCTCCAGGTCAACAGCACTGGGTAAGAAGGGCCATTCCACCAACGCCTGGCAAAAACCTGCTGGCTGCAGCTACAGTGAGGACAGGAGACAGAGTTAGAGGTGCAGCCATGTCCATGCAGCCTGGAAGAGGTGGCCTGTATGAGTGTGGGCCAGCACAGACAGCTGTGAGGAGGCAAAACGTCCTGTACACGCAGCCAGAAGCGCCCACAGAAGGTACTCTGTGACACAGGAGGTCCCCTTCCTCTGGCACCGACGCAGGAGGAGACACCAGTGTCACTACGGCTTAAGGGGGACGAGCTGCAGCAGCTTTCTGCAAGATCAGAGGAAGAGGGAAGACGATTTCCTGGCTGGAGTTTAAAATAGATCAGAGCCAAACAATTTCTAAACTGAACCCTGGGCTCCTGCTGCTGTGACCCACAGAAGGGCTAGGCAGCTCATGCTGAACAGCAGCCAGAGGAAAGGGTGAACCAAGCACAACTGAATCCAAGTGGTTTCACAATACCTGGTGGGAATCCAGAGGAGCCTTGATAAAGGAACAGTATTTCATATTCCTATGCACAAATTAAAACCACATTTTCAACCCTCTTTGAAATCTGCACGCGTAAGAATAACTCGGCATATCAGTGTCCCCACAAACTGTATCCAAATTAAGCTCAGAGAGATGTGAGAAAGGGCTGCAGCTTCCAGGAATGGACAGGCTCAGAAAGAGGAAAGAAAATGGATGAGGGACAAGTTACTCCTGCACAGCAAACCACACAGCTGCAGGGGCTGCTACAGCCCCCCCTTACCTTGTTACATCAGGAGCAGTGGTGGGGCGAACGTGTTTCATGATGGTCTGGATCCAGTTGCGGCGGATGCCTGACGTCATGGCAGAGAGGGTGAACTCCCCTTCCTTTGTCTATAGAGAGAGAAAGAACAGCTCAGAGTAGGTGGTTGTACACACCAACAGCTTCCCAACTCCCCAAGACCACCCTGCACCCATCCACATGCCCCCAGTGCTGGGGCATTGCTTGACTGGCCACACAGAGGTCAAACCCAGCCCCTCAGCACACTCCTGGTGGGAATTAGCATTTCTTAGCAATCAGGCTGATTCTGCCATAGGTGAGACCCTAAGGCTGTGACAAAACCTTTCCTTTCCCTCTTCCTTTTCCGACAGCCAAAAAACTGGCTCTCAAACCCAAGGCCACAGCTCCCTAGAGCACTGCAGGGGGATGCTGAGTAACTTCACCCAGGTGTTTGGGGAGATGTTCCCCTTGTCACGGACAAGCATCCCATCAGCTGTCCTGCAGCTGGACTCTTCCTCCTCCCCACATTTTCCTTACATGGATCTGGAAGCCATAGTTCCGCTGAACTGGGTACTCAGTGACATCATAGCACGTGGATAAATCGATTTCTCCATCCAGGTCAGCTGCCTGCAGAGGGAAGAAGTAAAATAAGCCACAAAGCTTTGCAGCCCCAAAGCATGCATGGTGGGCTTGCAGGGAGCAGCAGGTCTCTGAGGAGCACAAAGCCTTGAAGGGGCTCCAAGACTTTGGCATCTGGGAATGGGGGCACTGAGGGAGGCAATGACCTGCCCAGCCTCTGTTTGGGAGCACCAGGAGGTGCCCTGTAATGGGTTAAACACAGATAGAAGACACTTACCTCCTCTGCCACTGAATCCCTGTAGTATCTCAGGCTCTGATCAGTCAGCACAAACCAGTGCTTCTTCCACTAGGAAACAACAAGGATGGAGCAGTTACAATCCTGCTCCTTCCCCACCACCATTTTCATGGTTGCTTGTCACAGATCGACAAGCAGAGATGCTCTGCAGGAGGCAGCTCGATGCCTGTCCCTCCCACCTCCACACAGGGCTTCATCAAAGCCCCTCCATGGGAAAGGGGAGACCCAAACAGGCAGCATTGCAAGGGACAGTGATGGTTTGCTGCCACTCTGCAGAGTACCAGACCCTGCACGTGACAGTGACACCATGAGAGCTGCAGGGCAATCGCAGCCTCCCCATTAGCTCCACTGCAAGACCAGGCTTTTAGGGACTGCACTTAAAGCCTTTTTAGCACAAAAAAAGGTAGTAAAAAATTCATGTTTTATCTGGAGTACCTAGAAATTGAGTTGGGAATCTATTCCTGGCCCTTGCTCTATACAAATCTGCCTCCTGAACGCTTCCAGCACAGATTCACCCAAGGCAGCTTTCAGTCAATGAAGCACTCGCTCCAATTCCCCTTTGGCTGTCTATAGATGTGTCCTTGCTACCAGAGGTACCCACAGCAGAGCCTGGGCCACCCACAGCCACGGGCAAATTGCCCTCATTTTCCCCTGACAGCTGAGTAGGAGGAAAGGAAACCCAGGGAAGGGGTGGTTTGTGAACAGCCAGGGCCATCCAAGCTGCCTCAGCACCAGTGCCCACTCCCAAGGCTCCAATAGACCAGAACATCCTGCATCCCTCTGGGAACTGGCAGCAGGAAAGCGGCATCAGCTGCTTCCCTAAGAGCCATTTATTTATTTATTGCCATTTCCCTGGCACTCAGGAGACTTGACCTGAGCCTCATTTCTGACACCAAAGAGGTCACTGAGTTGCAAGGGAGACAAGACTAATCAATAGGGAACAGGAACATGAAACCAGTGCTGCCACCCAAGCTGCCCTGGCTCCCTAGAAACCCACAATATGATATCCACCTTTTGAAACCTCCCCAGGACAGAGAACCAGCAATTCCCACTTCAAGAGAAGCCCAATACTGATCTATCCAGGACATTGGGGCTCCATCAGCACCAAGAGCTGCTCCATGCGCAGCCAGCACAGCCAGGATGTTGGAGTGAGCTGCCAGAAACCAGGACTGCCCACAGCACTGAACACTGACAAGAAGGGCAGAGCTTTCTCCTGACTCACCTGCCCATCCTCATATTGCTTTGTCAACCAGCCCTTCTTGAAGTTCAGCAGGTCAGGCTGGAAGAAAGAAGAGAGGACTCAGGAGAGGGAAGAAGTGCCTGCACCCAGAAGGCAACAGCAGCAAGTTGATAAAACCCACCAGAGCAATAAAGGAGACCAACAACAGTTAAATTCATAGAATCACAGAGTAGTTTGGGTTGGAAGGGCCCTTTAAAGGTCACCTAGCCCAAACTGAATCATTACACTGCATGGCAGCTAAATGTTTGCTCCCAGGAGGAATGGAGACCTCTTCCAGTTTATTCAGGCTGTTTCCTTCCTACCATTTCTCCTGCAATTTCCTACTGCTACACCAGCATTACAGAAAAAGGAAAAACAAGAATTAGCAACACTTCAGGCAGTTTTACCCCCTATTATAATGAAAGAAAAACTATGTGCTATTGATGCAAGGCTGCAGGGTTCAAAACAGGCTGAGTTCCCAAGGCTGGAAATACAGGGAATCTGAGCCCTGCACCACCCAAATGACACCTGCATTTTCCTCAAATTTGGGTGCATGGGGATGTTGAATTCTTGAAAAAAGCAAGCAGGACAGCCTGGGATAACTGCTGCCAGCCCCCCCTCCCAGCCCTGCCTATGTGCAGGGAAGGATGTGGTGGAAATGCTTTCACTCCCCCGAGGCTGAGCTCCTCCAGCTGCTCCACGTGCTGCAGAGTGCAGGAGGAAAGAACAGCAGTGTGTGAAATGCAGCTGCAGCATCTGAAATGGGCTATAGCAAGGATTGCAATGGAAATTGTGTCTGGAGCCTATTTAATCAAACCTGTGGGGCAGCACAACCCACACTGGAGTGATCCTGAGGTGGTGGGAACCCAGTCCTGCTCTACAAAAACATAAGGGAAAGTAAAGTATTGAATTATAGAATGTTTTGGGTTGGAAGGAATAGTAAAATCATCCTGTTCCATACTTGCCACGGGCAAGGACATCTTCCACTACCCCAGGCTGCTCCAAGCCCCATCCAACCTGGCCTTGGACGCTTCTAGAAATGGGGCAGCCACAGCTTTTCTAGGAAGCCTGTGCCAGTGCTTTACCATCTTCACAGGGAAGAATTTTTTCCTTATATCTAATCTAAACCTGCATGACTTTCTTCTCCTCACTAGGTAATGTGCATTGCCACTTCACATACACTTCTTGCACTTTTTATTCCCACCAAGAATTTAAAAATCACTCTTGTGGATGTACAAGTCAACAACAAAAGCTCCAGAAACACCAAGCTACTGCATTTTTCTGATAAGTCCTTGAATAGAAGCTGTCCATCCACAAAAAATGCAACTTGTATTTACAGTAGCTCTATAATCTATTTGAGATTAGCAAGTGTATTTATTTTGTCCCTACAGAAGGGTGGCGAGGGAGAGGAGAGCACTTTGTGTTTATTCTGTACTGTTTGCCTCCAGGTCTGGTGAGCATTTGAAATATGCAAAGGGAGGAAAGCTGAGGACGGAAGGTTCAGCCCTTCCTTGCAGCCTTCATCCCACTCACACCCCCACTTCCAACTGCATAAACATCAAGGAAATGGCATTAGAAAACTGGGACATGTGTTTGCTCAGCCTGGTCTGTGTCCCTGCCCCTGGCAGGGGAGTTGGAACAAGATGATCTTTAAGGTCCCTTCCATCCCAAACCATTCTGGGATTATGTGATCCTATGAAAATACTCCAGTCATGACACAGCAGCTGATCCAAGTCCAGAAACTGGACTGAGCCTCTGCTGAGCTGGAAATGCTCTGCTGAAGCCTCTGCTGGGGGACACCATGGGGCAAAAAGGGGCTCTGGCCAGGTGAGGTGACCCCAGTGCTTCTAGGGTGGCCTACAGCATGAGTGTCTGACACATCACACAGAGCATCAAGGAAATGGGATATTCCAGGGGAAAATAACCAGAAGAGGGTCTGCTTCCCAAGCCGCTGCTGTACTTTAAGGAAAAGTGCTCTTCACAAGACCCTTGAGTTTTAATTTCTGCAACAGGCAAAAAGTGTGGCCCTTCTCCAGCTGAGCCCCTGAGACTTTCAGGATTGGTCACATGTGATTCAGGCCCCTGAACCTGCTCCAAGTCTGAGTGTATCCCATATCCTGTGTGCTGACTGTGAAGAAAGCAGCAACAGTCTAGTGTTTGTGGGACCTCCTGGGAAAGGCCTCTCATGTCCTCCCCCAAGGCAGGGGACACAGCTCTGGTGCCTCACCGTCATAGAGGACTCCGTGGACCTTCTGTCCAGTGACTTTGCCCGGCGGTGTGGGGACAGAGGTGATGCAGACACATCCAGGATGGAGCCCACAGCTGCTCCTTCACAAGTGAAGTCCTGTGAGAACAGCATTAGCCCAGATCAGTGCAGGAACTAGGACAGAGTCCTGCTCTCCTGGCTCATGGCATAAAAATCTGTTTTATTTAAGGGGCATCTCAGGCTCAGAACAAGTCATTTCCTTGACAATACATTTTTTTGGTCCTTTCAGGCATTAATTTGTTCCCATTATATCCAAGCATATCTGGGACTCTCAAACCTGTTTCTTTTGTTACTTCACCCTATCCTGGTACATCCTGCCATGCCAGATCTGAAGTTTCCCTTTGTATTATGGAGAAAGAAGAGACAGCCTGCTTTTCCACTCTGATCCACACCTGGACCAAAGGAGCAGAGCAGGAAAATTTGCACAGACTGAGCACACACAGAGGTTTGGCTCCTGCAGGACCTGCCTGCAACTCCAAATGCACATCCAGGGACAAACCCTGTAGCTAAATCATCTATCCTGGGCTGCAGGATTCTAGGTCTCATCTTCCAGGAGAACTTGGCTGAGCATCTTACCCGTTTCCGTGGGAACACCCTCTTCTCACTCCTGCCCTGCCGTGTCTCGCTGGAAAGGGCAGCCCCTCCTGACGTGTTCGTTTCCATGTGCTCCGCATTCTCAATATCTAGTGCCTCGAACTTCTCAATCACCTGGGATCTCCTGGAAAACAGAGACAAAAGGGAAACCAGAGATGGTTTAAACACAAGAGCAGTGACTGCGTGGAGCTGTACAACCCCACATATTTAAGGTTGCAGAATTGCTTGACCCAGAGTTCATGCACACCTGGCTTTTGGTCCCTGTCTCTCTGTGAGCTCCAGCATGGGCAAATCCAGGGTAAAAACCCTGATCTGACATTGTTTTACCCACAAAGTGAGGGAAAACCTCACATTATTCAGCTCTGCACCTAGCATCTTCTTCAGTAACTAGAAACCTCTCACAAAACCAGCAGTAACTTTTTATTTGTGAATTTTACAGTCCCTCGGGAAGCAGGGATTATGGAGCAGCTTTGGCTTAGGCTTTGCCTCTACCCTCTAGCACTGAGGCTCTTAACTGCTCCCCAGACCTCAGAGCACTGACACATCAGACCAACCTGGGGTGCAGAGGTAATGGGCAGCTCTGGGTCCCCCAGTGTGCTCACTGCAAAGTAACCTTCTGAAAACTCAGCCCCACACAGGGAACAGCCACAGGATAGCAGGGAGCAAGGGCTGTCCATAGTGCCCCCAGACCATGGTTCTGGCTCACATCATGCACCAGCTGAAAGGGCATAAGGAGATGAGCAGCACCTTGTACCATGGCAGGGCACTCCCTGAAGAGCCTGGGGCCTTTCCCTCCTCTTAACTGGGCTGAAAATCCAGTCTGGACATCAGGAGGCACAACCTGGGCTCTCAGACACTGCCTTGGTGGCCCATGGCACCGTGGCACTTGTGTCTCTGAGGATGAAGAACTACGAAGAAATGTGGATGGAGCAGGAGCCAACCCTGGATCAAACCCAAATAAGATTCTCTTAAGGACGAGCAAACAGGTGGAATTAGAAGTGCTGTTTCAGCATGAGAAGCTGCTTGCTGACCCACAGGAGAGGAATTTCCAAAGAAGCTGCTCGTGTCTAAGTTTGCATTCCCAGGGGTTCAGGAAAGTATCAGCCTCTGGTCTCCAATCACAAATTGAGAATATAAAGCAATAACCCACCACCAGCACATGCCAGCTGTGCTCCGAGATGTGAGGCTTAAAGTCCCATTTCAAACTTCCCCAGAAAGCTCTGTCCAGGTGGTGTCTTGACACAAAATTTGGACCCACATGTGCCACATCTAAACTTGGGGCTGCTTGCTCTGTGTGAGCCTCTGATGTGCATGAGAATCACAATGGGCAACCACATGAGGGAGAACAGGTTATCCAAAATAAAAACATTTTTAACACTTCCCACAAAGAGGAACAGCAGGTAAGGGTTCAAAAACCATGAGATGTTCAGTTTTCAACCAACCAATATTTGCACCATTCTATAAATGAGACAACCAGTCTGAGCACATCCCATCCCCTGGCGGGCTGGGGCTCCCCACTGCTGCTCAGAGCCAGGCTGCCAGGACACAACCAAAGGGGAAAGGACAAAATTAGTGGGGAAGATGTTGCTTTGTAAATGTAAAGATCTTTGATGCTTTCAGGGGACATCTGTTCAACCCGCACTGCCTCCCAGTTTGCAAACTGGAAGTGGGCAGGTACCGGGCTCATGCAGAGCTCCCAGTTTCCCTGGGATGTTCTGCTCATGAGATGTCTGATATAGGCATAAGTCCATGTTCTGTGCTCACTGACAGACAGAGAATTATTTTGGAGTCACATTTTTTTAACCCTTTTTATACTGGCCCAGCCTTCTCTGAGTCTCAGTTCAGGAGAGAGGAAAAGGTCCATGAATTAACATTCACTGTCTGTGCCCTACTAGGTGCAGGTCTGAAGAAAAACAAATCAAGAGAATAAAAAAGAACAAAAACCCAACCAAAAAACCATAAGAACAAAATCAAAAGCAGGTTGATTTCTCATGAAAGGGGCTGCACCATCAGGTTGTTCTACGGCTTGAGATTGAGATGAGATGGTAGCGAAGCAGGCGAAGTAAAGGTGGACACGTCACACAGCAACACAGCAGGAGAAGGTGGAGAGCAACAAGACCTGGAAGAAAACAAGGCTGGAAAATGAATGAACAGAAGAGGAAATTATATATCTGCATCTACATACAAAACAAAATCAAAATCATTCTAGTCATTCGTCATCGAAAAAGGGCGGAGAAAAATAAATCAACGCAACCAAATCACAGCCCCAAGAGTTAATATCATCGGGATTACAGGAAAGAATTTTATTTTTTTTTCCCATTAGATCAACATTTCAGAGAGTTACTGCCAGAGATCCTGGAGGGATGGGGAAGGAAGGGCTCTCCTCCCCTCCCCACGTGTTGGATACAGCTGCTCCCTCCGCACTGCAGCTCTGTGTGGACAAAACAAGGCTGGGACAGGTAGGAAGAAGCTTTTTAAAAGCTGTGGTGCCATTTAATGCTTTTCAACTACAAAAGCTCATCCCAAGGAATTCCTCGGCCATGCAGGCTGTTAGTCTTTTCCAGGCCACTAAACCCAGGCTGCAGACCTCAGCTGTTAGTGGAGGGGGTGTGCAGTGGGAAGGAAAGCTCAAAAGACCAGCACAAGCTGTCATTAAAGTGATTTTCTTTGATTGGAAGAAAGGGCTTTGTTTTTATTGGATTCATTCATTATTTAGCATCAAGAAAGATAGTGAGTGTCAGGAAAAGGAAGAGGAATTTCCCAAGAGGTCCACAAGAATGATGAGGATAGTTTTACAAGGAAAAAAAAACTGTATTTGAGAGAGCAGGCACTCCACTGTACGAGGAGAAGCAGAATTCAGAGCAGAGCTTTATTCCTCAAGAAACTCCAGAGAAGGAATTTGAGCAAGGAAAGTCTCTTAAGCAATTTCAGGCAACTCTGCTATTAATTGATGCTAGAAATACACCTCAGCCCCTGGCCACACTCCTACAGCAGATCTGGCTGACACCACAGTGAACTCTTGCCAGTGTGAGAAGAACATGGGGTCAACTGGGAAAGCTGCGGTTTTACAGGCTGCACCCCTGGAATTGTGTACAAAAAGCCAAGTTTCTTAAACAGAAATCCTGAGATGTGCAGGGATTTATCCCTGCAGCTGCAGAGTCCCTCTGGGACATGGGGACTGTTGTTTAAGAGCATTTCTGCAGCTCTTTTCAGCTGTGGTTTTTGTGTGCAACACCTCAAGATTTATCCACAGGGTTTTCCAAAGAGCTGCCCCTGCCCTTCTGCACTAGGGATGAGTCTGAGAGGGGAAACTGGAGCTGGCTGGAGCTCCCTGGCCTCAATCCCTGTCCCCCAGCCCAGTGTGACATCCTGGTGGGTGCCGCAGCCCTGTCCTGCCACGTGCCAGCAGAGGGAACTCGCACTCTGCTGCTCTGCCAAAATCGTGGAGATTATCTCCTGTTTCCTGATTCCTGGTTCTGAGTGGCTGCAAGCTCAGACGCCTGCATGGGGTGTGGAGGCGGCGTCAGGTATAAACGGTCAACACAGAAAATTCTTAGACTTAAATCATGTAATATTTCCTGTGATAAGGGAACAGGATGAGAAGCCTCGACAAATGGCATTAGCTAGAGCTAGAGTCTGCAGGTGTGGCACTCAGGATGCAACACTGGGTACCTAGAGTAATTATTTTCCATCTACAGCTCTGAGACATGCACTGGTTTACACAAAAAAAATGGGAGGAAGAGCTGAAAATACCAACAGAATCTGAGTGAGTTCATTTGGCTGCACTGAGGGCAGATCTGCATGATGCTTGGCTGATGCCTGTGGGGTTGGCATGGGACAAGTGTTCCCAGACATGTTAGTGGGTTACTGAGAAGGACTATTACAAATGGTGTTA
Source organism: Zosterops lateralis (assembly GCF_965231275.1). NCBI lineage: Eukaryota > Metazoa > Chordata > Aves > Passeriformes > Zosteropidae > Zosterops > Zosterops lateralis. The sequence continues at coordinate 1,350,075 of NC_139775.1, forward strand.
AACCAGGGGGGAAAAGCCAACCCCACAGTATGGAAATGAGTTATTGTATCTGCCCAACCTCAAACAGCACAGTCTGAGCTTGGAGGAGAAAAATGAGAGGGCCATGGAGACTAAGTAAACTCAAGTTTAAAAAGCAGCCAAGCCAAGCTGAGCAGGGTGCTGGGGAATGTTAATTCTCTGGTGCAACACTGGACAGTATCTCTGTGCCCTGTTGAGTCCACTGAGCTCCAACATGGCAGTTCCAGCTCCAAGACAAAGGGCTTCTCCACCCACACCACCTGCATTGGCCAATTCCCAGGTTACCAGAGGAGAAGACAAACGTGCCCATCCCTGAACACCCACTGAGCTGTCTCTGCTCATGGCACATTCCTCTGCCACACTGGGCTGTGATCCACAGCCAAACCCTCTGGCAGGTGGGGACCCCTCCCCCTTCTCTCTGCCATCACCCCCTCCCAAAAGCTGGACCAGGTTCAGCCCGTGGGCAGCAAGACCCCAGCACCTGGTGCAGCTCCTGCCCCTCTCCCTGCACCCATTCTACTCTAAAAGCCCTGGGCTGATACAGGAGAATTGCTGCCAATACTGATAAAGCAAAAAAACACTTAATAGCCTGAGTCAGGCTAGGAAAAACAGACTTTCCCTGGGAAAAGGCACCCATCAGCAGGCAATGAGTGGGGCTGACATTAAAAAAGGACAGACTCTGGCAGCAATGTCCTCTCCCAGGCCCTGTTATCTGTTTTAATTCTGCTCCCCAACTCCATGCAGGATGATCCCAGCGCTGCAGGATACTCCAGGGCAAGGGACTGTTGGCACTGGAGGAATGCACTGTTCTGTCATGCTGGGGACAGGCACTGGCCAAGGCATCCTGTGCAAGCAAATGCAGTAGGGACACAATGTCACCCATGTGCAGCACCAGCTCAGCCTTAAGATCAGAGCCACCAGGCTTTTCTCAGCCCTGTCCCCAGCCAGGATGGCCAAGGTGGTATCCTCCTCCTCCTCCATCCTGGGGAAAAGCCAATTCCCAAGGCAGACAAAGCCAAACCCAAGCTTTCCTCATTTATTCCCAGTCCAGCACTCCCTGCACACACTCTGGGCCAGGTCTGGGATCCTCCTGCTGACTGACAGCACCAGCACAAGGCTGTGCTGCACATCCCAGACCTGCTCCCAGCTCTCAGAAGCCAGTCTGGAAAATAGTCCTTTAGGGGCTGGGAAGAAGCAGAGGAGAAGCTCCTACTGAAACTGTGCGAGAGAGAACATGCCCGGAGGAGAACCAGGGCAGGAAAATCAGACTGGCAGACGGCCCTCTCGCCTGGGGCCCGTCTCCCAGTTTGCTCCACTGCCCTCACTGCACAAATGTGTCTCTCCCAGGGCGAGTGGAGCCCGTCCTTGGCCTCACCCAGAGGGCACCCAGCGCACGCCGCGGACGCCCTCCCCGTCCTCCTCCACACTAAGCTGTTTTGCAGCCTGCTGAGCCCTGCCTTGGCACTGCACCCACCTCTCCCTCCTCTCCCAGATTAATGCTGTGACATTTTGAAACCTCTCTCAGCTCATTAAGCAGTTGCGTAAGGCACCTGGCACTAACGCCACTAGGAGAGCTAACCTAATTAATGGTGCTGGCTGCCAGCGTGTGCCGCGCTGGGAGGGGCCGGCAGGGTGGGCTTGATGGCTCTGTGGGCATCCACCACCACCCAACACCCACCAGGGAAGGTTTAGATTAAACAGTAGCAAGAAATTCCTCCCTGTGAGGGTGGTGGGGCACTGGCACAGGTTGCCCAGAGAAGTTATGGCTGCCCCTGGATACCTGGAAGTGTCCAAGACCAAGCTGGATGGGGCTTGGAGCAACCTGGGATAGTGGAAGGTGTCCCTGCCCATGGGAGAGGATGGAACTGGATGAAATTTAAGGTCCCTTCCAACCCAAATCATTCTATATCCCCAAAACAGCCAGGCAGGGTGACACCTGCCCATTACCACTATTAATAACATCCCACCACCTGGTCAGTGTGGATGGGCACCCTTAAACCCAGGAGCACTGAAAAACGAAGAGGCTCCACCCAGTGAATTCCACCTGCTCCATCCAGGCTGCGCTGGGGATGCAGAATCCTCACTGCTGCTAGAAGCATGCAAGGAGATGAGCCACTCATCCCTTACCTTCTCTCATTCCCAAAGAGCCGGGCCACTTCTTCTCTCCCAGGGCTACGAGCCCGGGTTCTCCGCTCTAGCCGCTTCCTCTCCACTTGGAAGGCCTCACGATTACTGATCCTAATGGCCTTGGGAACGTCGGCCAGGGTGGTGTACTGCCGGCTGGCTTTAAAAGAAAGGGGACGCCCCGATTTTTCAGCTCCCTTTCCTATATCTCTGTTGCTGGAGTCCTTGTGCATGGAGCAACTGCTCTTCGAGTCCAAGGAGTTCAGAGAGGAGCTGTGAATCATTCGGTCGCCTGATCGGATACCTGGGGAAGGAAAGGGCTGGGCATGCTCCTGTGAGGGCGATTTGGGATAACTGTACCTGTTGTTCGGGGTGCTGGGGCTGGGCGGGCTTGGTGGGGGTTGCAGTTGCTGCTCTTCCAGCTTGGAGTCTTGTTTGGTCTTCTCCAAGGAGAAGTACCCGCTCTCGACACGCGTCTTCCGCCCACAGTCTATCCGGTCTCCGTTCATGGAGCTCTCCTCTAAGGGACAGAGAAGTCACCGTGCTTGGTTTCAAGTCCAAGTTCTGCTTTTAAGAAAGAAACACCCTGATTCCACCCAAGACAGGGGCAGGTGTGAGAGCAAAGTTGCTGTGGGCACCAGCCTCATGCGGTGCTACCTCCTGCAACCTTGGCTTTTTCACCCTGCTCAGCCCTCATGCCCATGGAGATGGTGGGATAGTCTGCAGGGGACTGGCGATACTGATCCAACCCTTGGGCCAGGTTTGTACAGGTGAAAGATTTGAACTTTCAAACCAAGAAATGGCAGCTGCAGTCACAGCTCTGCATCCATTTCCATCCCTGTCCTTCCCAGCCTGGCAACCACAGCTCCATGGATGCAAGGCAATGGACACCTCACTGCAGAAAACATTCCCCATCTGAGTGGGGAGATATGGGAAATGTCTCCAGCACTGTGACCTGTCCCCAGCCCCCATTTTTCCAGGGAGAACAATGGCATCACCAGCACAATGTTACACCAGTGCTAGCATCCCTATCTCTCACCTTCCTTGCTGTCCAGCACAGGATCCTTCAAGGAACTGGCAGCCCCAGCCTGGCCTTGCATGGGGCTCTGGGCTGGGCCAATGCCACTGCCCCCATCTGCTTGGTCTTTGCCCCTCATTTCTTCCTGCCAGAGCGTGGACTTGGTGGCAGGGACCTTCTCAGCACTGGGAATGTTGCTGCTGGTCACAGCCATCTTAGCAGGACCAGGCTCCTAAAAAAACCAAGAGACACAGGAAGTTAGAGAGTCTGCCCCAGTGCCACACTCTGGGTCTCCAAGGGCTTGGTCCCGAAGTGTGAGTTTGCCACTCTCCGGGTGTCCAAGGGCTTGGTCCCAAATTGTGAGTTCCACACAGCTTGAGTGCTGTCCATGACAGGTCACAGGGGGAGAGGGATGAGACAGTGACATGTGTCAGTGCTTTATGCCCTTTTAAAACCTTCCCCACCATCTTCAGTGCTTCTCTGCTAACAAGGAGCTCTGGAGTCCATCAGATGATGGATGATGCCCCTTTGGTGGCCACAGCCCAGCCAGCCCAGGTTCAGAGTGTGACCCAGAAGAGGCAGCAGCTTTCCCAACTCCTTTCTTGGCTTTGTTCATTAGCAGATGTTTTGCTGTTGTCATATTAAGCTTCTGCATTCACAGATTATTTTTCTTAAAGCCACCAATAAATCAAAGAAAATTAACTCCCCTTTGGATTGTGGGAAGTTTTCCAGCTGCTTGCTCCCTTTCCATGGAGCAGGGGGGAATACAGGAGTGCACGAACTGGTAACTGAAAGCTGGAAACAAGGGCTGCAAAGAGCATCCTCTCTATCCCCTCCTCCCACACCAGATGGGTTTTAGCCCTGCACCTTCACTGGCATTTGCAGGGCTGTGCTGGAGCCACCAGTGATCTCCCAGGGAGTGGGTCCTGGCTCCACACACAGCCGTGACAAGCAGAAAATGACCTCAATTTAAAAAAAAATCCCCTTGGGAAATTTCACACTGAAGGAATGCAGTGTTGGAGGTAAACGATCCAGAGTTCATGGCCACCCTGCTCAAGGGGACCCTGCTCAAGCAGAGGATCAGGCCAATCTCCAAAGTCCCCTATACTCTCCTTCATTGATCCGAGCCCAAAGCTAATCACCAGCTTAGGATATATATCTTTATATATCACTTACACACACCCCCACGTAATTATTTCTAGATATGTATTTAATTAGGCAGAAATGTGCGCCAAAAAGAAGTCTGTGAGGGAGCAGAGACATTAACTGTCTGCTGCTCAGGGGTATGAACAACTCCAAAAGGCAGAATGCACCAAAATCAGCAAAACCAGCCTCCAGTTGCATGAGGTGTGTCTGGGCACGCTCTGCTTACCTGAGCCTGCCACACCCCTGTGAAAACCCAGGGCAGAGCCTAAAATCTCACATTTCAGCCCCAAATCCTGCCTCAAGTTCCCATGGGCAGCAGGCAGGCCCAGGCATTCCAGTCTCTCCTGCTGCCTGCACCTCTCTGCCAGACCATGGCAAAAACTGCAAGAGAAACCCGCCTTCTTCCCCCTAAAACTGCAACCCACTTGCAAAGCAAAGTGAAAACACCTAAGACTCCCTGCCCAAAAATCTGCAGCAGGAGTGGTATTCTCTGCATAGTTCCCACCCTGGTGATTCTGCAGAGGGATGATGCAAACTGATAGAGGGAATCAGAAATTACCTCGATGCTCCAAGAGCATCCAAGCTTACCTCTACCACAGGCAAGCAAAAACGATGTAAGAGTGAGAAAAAGTAGGACTATCCAAATGTTTTTTAATATCACAAAAGTGTCCACCCCTCCCTAAGCAGCTCTAAGACATGATCTACTGCCCGATTAGTGTGTGGCCATCTTTAGGAAGAGTGCAAGCTTTCTCCACCAGCACATGGAGGGCAAGCTGAACAGCAGCCAACTTCAGGAGAGGCCATTTCACAGAGGAGAATTTGCTGCTGATTTTCTCCTCAGCATCCTCTTTCCTTTCCTGGACCAGACACCTGCATCAACAGGATCTGGGAGATAGAGGAAAGATGCTGCTTCTGCCTTTGCAGGTTGCTCCTAAGTGCCTGACAGCACAGCATCCATCCAGCAGTGGTTCCCACAAGGAGGCTGGTTTTGCAAAGTGAATTTGAGCATTTTTCCAGCACCATGAGGCTGGAAGCCATGGGATGGAGAGAGTGGAGGGCAGCAAGCAAGACAGGGTGGTCTGTCCAAGACAAGAGGGCAGTCTGCCCTAAGGGTCCCTGGTCCCCATCCCCAAGCACCTGGGGAGCCCATCTGCTCACAGGGAGCCGGCATCCTTCCCACAGCCGCTTCCCTTATTTGGTGCTCAGGAGCTCAGATCCTGTATGGTTTCCAATAAGTTGCCATGGTGATGAAATGTAACCCAGAATGATGTTTTTCTGGCACTGTGCCTCTTCTCCTTTTCTTGTCTCCACCCCATCCCCCTCCTGAACCCAGCCTGGGTCTAGTGGTACACCCTGGCCAGGGTGAGCATCCCTGCCCTGATGCATCCACTCCCTGGGGTGCCCCAAATGCAACAGTCCTCTTCTTGGGAATTGAGGACTGACAACTCAAAACATGAAGGGAGGAAGCATCTTCCCTGGAGCATCACCAGAGCCAGCACTTGGGGGGGTGTTCAGGCTGTGAGGACCCCAGACCTCGGCAAGGGGTGGCTCAGACTTACAGCTTGGTGTGCAAAAAAGGATCATCTCCTCACTAACTTTTTTCCCATTGCCCAGAACATCCTTATGCAGTGGAGTGATGAAAACTTAAACAAACACTGTACAAACCTCATCCATGGCCCAGTTTGCACCAGGGCCATCCTTGGAACTTCATCAAAGAGAACCTGAAAACCAAGGCTCAGGGGAGCCCTGATGCTGGTTTTGGTCCCTGGAATGGCCAGAGGAGCCCTCCCAGGCGGTCCCCTGTGGCAGTGGGACATGTGCCCGGAGGTCAGGCAGCCTCAAGGACACGGCTGTTCTCAGCCCCAGCAAGGGACAAAGGTGGCCTTGGGGTCACGTTCCCCATCTGTGGGATTCTCCCCCATTCTGGCCATGTGGGAGCCAGGCAGGAACGAGTGAGTCACGGCCAGCCCCACTTTTTACCATTTATAGTCAAAGTGAGCACGAAGCCACTGCCGGCTCCCTGGAGAGCCCAGCTCCGGCCCCCGGAGCTCCCAGCCTGGCCCTGGCCTTTAGTATTTTCCTTTCATTCCCATTATCTCCGGGGTCATCTCGAAGGGAGTAACTGGAGCCCGATGGAATTTCATCCTGTTTCTGACGAAACGGCCCATGAACAGCACCTCTCCCCGGTCCCCCATGGGAACCATGTGGCTTTGTGGCCACTCCCAGGATTGTGTGCAGGGGTGGCACCACAAAACAGCACACAGGGGGAAAAACGTGGCCCCAAAGCAGCCAGGAAAGCAAGAGTGTGTGACCCTCGAAGTGATGACCAGGAATTAATTTGCACTGATCTGCTGCCCTGGTTTGCCCCAGCTCTCACCCTCCACACAGGCAGCATCAGAGGGCTGGTGACCCTGATTGCTGAGGGGGATCGATCCCAGGATCAGAGCAAGGTCATGGCCCTCAGAGGGAGGCAAGGGACTGGGTGACAGTGTGTGGGTGTGCCCCTGGGTTACCTGGGGAGTTGGGGGCTCTACCTTCCTCTTCTTCTTCTGATTTTGCTTGTTTGTCCTGGGATAGACGATCAGCATCTCCAACCACCTGCAGGCAGAGAAAGCAGAAGGTGAGGTCTGTGCCACAGGGACAGGAGTGATGTTGACCTGGTCAGGGTCAGCTTGGTGAACAATACCCAGAAGCTCCTGAGGGAAAAATACAGCAGGAAAAGAGGGATGACCCCAGGGTGCTTAGGCTCAAACCCTGCTCTCTGCAAAAGTGAGGCCACAGCCAAGGCTGACATGGGGCAAGGATTCAAGGATCCTGAAAGACAGTGGAGAGAGACAGAGCCTCCAGCAGGACCGTCCCCTTGAGTGATGCCAACACCCGCACACTGCAAACAAAGCGCTTTTGTCCAAGGAAGAGCAGCGTGAACTCGGCATTGAGAAGTCCTGTGTCCTCCCACCGTGGCCTGACAACCTGCCCCCGCATCTCTGAGAACTCCACAGGGATCTTTGGACCACTGGGAAACATTCCCACTTCGAATATCCCTGCTCCCCTTTCCTTCTCCCCCTGCTCTGCACACTGCTGCTCTAAAGCGTTCAGAGATGACCACATCAAGTGGGCTTTGGTTAAGCAATAAACGCCAGAAGCACAGAATGAACGTAAAACAAATTCTCCCCCAGCCAGGGAAACCTTCCTGTCGTGCTGCAACTGCAAACGAAACCAGCCTGGCTCGGCCCCAGAGTGGGACTACTCGGGGATGATTAATGCCTGCAGTCAGGAGCAAACGCACTGCTTCAAAACCCATCGCTGGGCTGATGAGCAATAAATCAGCCCCACCTCACTCCGCAATGCCTCTCCCTCCCACGGCAGGCAGGACCAGCAACAAAGGCTCAGCTGGGAACTGGAGCGTGGGGAGAGGGTGGAGAGAGCTGGCCATGGGGGCTGGCCATGGTTTGGGACATAATCACTGCTCCTGCCAGGGAGGAGAGGAGCTCACTCCCCTGTGCTGTGATTCCCACATGGCTCTGCATCCCTGCTCCACAGCCACTGCAACAGTCACTGTGAAAGGGGCTGAGGAGACAGGTTTGCCAATCCGAGATTCACCTGTGCTCACTTGTCTCAGTAGGGCAGGGAAATTTCAATGCATGAAAACACTCATCTGGTCAAAATCCCAAGCTCTTGGTAGAAAAATGTCTATTTCAACAAATATTTACAAATCAAGGGGAGTCACAACCAAAGATAAGGCTTGGAAATAGAAATCTCAGCAGAAAGTGCTGACTCTGCTGCTACCAGGGCTAGGGGAGGCAGGAGATGCACTGAGGGAACAGTGGGAAAGAGCAAGTGTTAATCCCTTCATCTTCCTGCTGGAGTTTCAAATGTCATCAAATTTTGGGAGGGAGGCACTGAGCTCTGGGCATTCCACGTGGGAAAGGCTCTCAGGTGAGCAGCAGCACAACTACACTGTCCCTGTGTGCTGGCAGTTCAGCTCTTCCAGGGCTCAGCACCTTCACCAGCACTAGCTTCAACCCCAGCTGGAATGTGAGTGATGGAAGAGGATGTTACTAGGTCACCACCCAACACCTGGAGTTGGGAAATTTACCGATTTACTCGTTTTAGCAGTCTAATCTTTGGTCACTGAGCCACTGCATTCCTGTGATATTTTAATCGTCCTTGGAGGTGACATACTCCCCTGGGACCAGGAAAGTGGGGAGCATCCACCCCAGGACTGCACATCTGTCCAGGGATGGATGAGGACCAGATAGTGTACGGCACTCAGGGTCAGACATGCCAGCTCCAGAATTATGGGACCTGCCACTGGTGCGGGGACAGGACCTGTGCCAGTAGGCTCGGTGCCTGATGGGATCCCTAAAGGCACTGTGGGGTCACCACAGCACCCACCATGAACCCCAGGATCAACCTGGGTATGCGCAGCCATAGCACCCAGCCTTGGTCAAGGTCCTACCCCGATCTGCACTCACCCACTGATGATCTCCTTGTTCTCGGCCCGGATGAAATGCTCCTTCTCTGGTGTCAGGATGCACAAGGAGAATTTCTGCCCTGTCCGGCTCTCCCCATCCACCACATCCGTGCACTGGTTCATGTTGATGGTGCCCTGTGGGAGGGTGGTCGGCTGCGAGGGAAAGGAGAAAGGAGCAACTTTAGGAAGAGAAAAGCAGAGGAGTGCAGAGCTGAGCCCTAAAACCTCTCCTGGAGGTCAGCAGGATCCTACACACGAAGATGCTTTGCCCACAAGTAACCAGATCCATCTGTGTGCCATGCCCAGCGCACAGCAAAGCTCTGTGCCACATATCTTGGGACACGGACCAACAGGTACAGCTCCTGCCAGACCAGTCTGCTCCACTGCTGCCAGTAAGGTGATCCTCTTATGCCAAATATCCAGGGAAGGATGGATGCCCTGCTGTGGCACCTGGACACCAAGGAAGGGCATCAAGTGGCCAGCTTTAGGTTTGCAGGTGTGAACCATCTGGGCTAGTGGGGTGGCACCTGAGGACAGGGATGGCAAAGCAGCAAGGTCCCACTGCCCTCAGCACAGGATGACTCAGGGATCAACAGACAGACATAAGCCCAGGTTCTTCCCATTAAAAAAAAAACAAACAAACAAACAAACAAAAAAAAAAAAACAAACCAAACAAACATGGAGTTTGCCAGGGAGGGGACTGCAGCATGGAAGGGACCTTGCTTGGTGGGTTTTACTGAACAGTGTTACTTCTCAGCCCCATATCTCCAAGCGACCTGGTGAAGTGGGACAGGTGGTGGCCCCTGTGGCCCAAGGGGACATTGAGGGACACCCAGAGGGGTGTCAGAACTGATAAGAGCTGACAGGTCCATCTGGAGCAGCTCTGGCTCATCCGATTACAGCGTACCCATCCATCCCCAGTGCCTGCAGCCCTCCCCCCACCAAGCAATTCCACGGCTCCCATGTCCCCAGCCTGCCTGTCCCCACCAGGCTCAGTGACACTGGGGTTCTTCCAGCATCCCAGGACAAACCTGCACCTGGGAAATAAATGACTGAGGGAGAGATCCCTCTGAGCTGCCAACAGCACCAAAGGAGGACCTAAAGTAGCCTGTGGACACCTCCTCACCCTGCCAAAGCCTCCTTGTGCCCTCCAGATGGCCGGGCCAACAAGGAGACGGATTTCTGGCAGATGCTGTTAAGGTTTTTACCATGGAAACCAGCTCCCCTGCCAGCAAAACCCCTCCAAAAGCAGCCCGTGCCATGAAAAGACAGGGTGACAGGGGAGAGCTCAATGGCTCCAGCCTACAAACCCAGAAAATTCAGATCAGCTCCCCAGAGCCCACAGTTTAGCCATCTGCGGGTGGTGGGAAAAGCCCCTTTCTCCAGGAAAAAGGCTTTCCCTGCAGCTGTGTCCCTGGGTGGGAGCATCCATGACAGGGGTGGCAAGGAGCCATCACAGGTGCTGGAGGACTGGGTACATGAATGGGACCAGTTGTACATCAGGAACACCAAACCCTCCTCTTTTCCTTGTGGAAATCAGCATCCAGAGACCCCCCCAGGATGGAGGGAGGGAAAGCAAAGCCCAGCCCAGATCCCCAGCACGGTGCATGCCCAGCCTCCCGCCCTGCACCGCCACGGGTTGTCAGCTCCTAAGAGGATTTTTTGTCTTAGACAACAAAAATAAAACCCCGCTTTCCGGGAGCTATAAAAACCCAACGGAAAAACTTTCTCCTGTTCCAAGTGGAGTCTTGGAAAAGTTTTTGTCTTGCTGGCCTCCAGCACAGCCAAGGCCTCCAGGACTGTAAGGTCCAGGTCCAACCTCCTTCCCCTCCAAGAGCAGTTTTGCACAAGGGAATTCAACAAGGACAAGGGAGTGAGGGAGCCCCAGTCCCACAGGGGGATCCTGGGCCACTCAGTCCCTCGACTCCCTGTAGGGGCCCAGAGGGATTTGGCAGGGAGCTGGCACAGAAGGAGAGGAAGAACCAACACCCTCCAACTCCATGGCAGTTCAGGGCGGCTGCTCCTGCTGCCCACACCCAGCCCTGACCAAAGTGTGTCAGGAGCAGAGGAGCCGGTTTGGGCCCCCCCCACTGCCAGGCTGGCCCTGCAAAGTAGTTTTGCCACTCAGCTCTCCTTGTGAAGGGTGAATGCTGACATCTTGCACAGCCTGACACATGGGTCTCAATACACCATCACACCTCTCAGCCAGAACACAAGGAAAGAGCTGGGAACAAAGCTGGGAATGACCCTCTTCCACCTGTGGCCCCAGGGATGAACCCTCCATCCCACAGCAGCTCCCCTGCACCCCACACCCCTCGGTAGCAGATGAAACCTGACAGACCAGCAGCCTTGCTTGCTTGGGATGTAAATTCCTTTACACCATTTGTTTCCTTCCTCGGAGGCAGCACAGGCACTTTGAAGTGAAGCAAAATGCAAATGGTGCCTGGTGGAAACGCGTGTGCACACACACAAACTCCACCAAGGAAAAGGAGATGGCTTGGACCCCTTCTTTACCTCTGAGCACCTGTTTCTAGGCTAGAGGGTTTCTCAAGGCTGGGGAACCTTGGAGAAGGATGGGCAAAGCTGGTCCCTGGCCAGGTAAGGACTGTGTGGCACCAGCAGTTGGAAGGGAATAAATAAACACAGAAGCAGAGAGGTGTTGCATGGCAGAGACACCAAAACAACAGGGCTGGGATTTCAACCAGCCCTTGGAAGAGCAGATGCTTTGATACAAGGCTGAACCTAGCGTCAGACCCCAGGGTGGCTTTGTGTCTGGGTGAGGCAGGAGTAGGTGCTCAGGCTCAACTCCTGCTCCAGCTGCTGGCTGCTGCCAGTCCCCAGCTGAGGGACAGCCCTGTCCCCAGGCGCCAGCCCTGCCTTTGCCCTCTCCTGCACTGTTGCCGATGGGATGGAGCCCACAGCTACCCTAGAACTGAATCTGGTGCCTGGGTGTGTCATTCATCTAGGGGTAGGAGTGGAAGCACAGCAGGGTGGACCTCTGTGGAAGCAGAGGACACCATTACAGCCACCATCACCAGCAGCAGCTCTCTTTGAGGCCACCAGAGCCACCAGGTGCCTCCAGTCCAGTCATTCAAGCAGTCCCTGTCCCTCATCAGCACAGGAAAAGGCGCACTTGCATCACATGAGCAGCTACAGCTCTCCAGGCTGCCAGTGCCAGCAAAGGAACCAGAGACAAGAAACAATTGCATTGCTGCTTCCCTCTGGAATAACAGATCCCTATTGACACACACACGTGCTCACAGCATCCCTCTCCATAACACACAAAGCCTATAGAGAGCTCTCCTCCTCCTCCTCTCCCTCCCTGGGTGCCCAGGCCATGAGTCATGCCAGGCTCCACATCAACAACACCAGCAGCCCCTGGATGAGGTTCAGGGATCTTTGGATGGATGCTCCTAGGATGCAGAGCTCAGCAACTACAGCAGCCTCCTCTTAGGACAATGGAAAAGAGGGAAAGAAAGAATGGGGACATCTTAGAAGCTTGAAGGAAGAAATCCCAAGCAAGGCATTACTGCATCTTCCAGCACAGCACTGGATGCTTCACTAGTGATGAACTCCCAGGTACAGGAGGTGATGCTGTAAATCAAAAGGGTTTATCTGCAAAGTTCTTCATTTCCATAAGGCATTGCAGGGCTGAGATAGAAAAACAGGATTATTCAGATTCAAAAATTTCTGACTTTTTTTCCAAGGACTTTCCTGTCATTTCTAACACATGGGGTTCATGGCAGCTTGATACAAAATACAAGGGAGCTTTGCTCAGGAGCTATACACAGGATGTTTTGGAGCAGGTAACCCCACGGTCAAGCTCCCGAGGAGGGGCTCTGCCACGGTCTCCATGGCCAATGCCCAACCCGTTCTCTGGGGCTATTACACAACGTGGGTTGATGAAATCTGGAACACAACCTTTAAAGAAAGGCGATGGGGCAGGGGGAGGAGGAAACCAAACAAAAGGGACATTTTACTTTCTGCCAAGAACCAGGAGGGGAAGAGAAAAAAAAAAAAAAAAAACAAAAAACCCACAACCATTTGTCTATCTCGCATGGCAGGCTGGTTGCCTTGGCATCGGGGCCTGGCTGTCCCAGGGGAGATCACAGCTCTGCTGTCCCACTCTGGGCTCAGGATCTGGCTGGCTCTGCCCTGGCTCCCAGCACTGCCCTGGAGCAGCAGCGAGCCTGTGGTGCCTGGGGAAGAGACATCCACACTGCCTCCATAAATGTGTCTTGACAAATGTTAATTCTCCCAGCTAAAATATTCATGAGGGTGGCTGCCGAGCGCTGAGCACTGCTCACTCGCAGCACTCTTGAGCGCTCTGCAAAGGCAGCTCCTGTGTTTGCTAAAAGCTTTACCCACCCCAGTGCCCAGGCTCAGCTGATCACAGTGCTCCAGGCAGGATGCAAACAGAAGGGAGCAAGACCTTGCTGTCCCATCGTCATGGGCACATCAGAGCAACATGGAGACAACCACCGCTTGGGGAAGGACACAGACAGAGCTTGGACATGCAGCTCTCAGCACCAGCATGGCACTGAGACCCCAAACCAGAGCCACATCCACCATTCCCACATGGAGGCCATCAAGAAAGCACTAACTCCTTGAAAAGTTACAGAATTGTAGAAACACCTCCAACAATTAATCCAGGGCATTGCCTGGATAGGTCCTCCACTAAACCCTGTCCTTAAGTACCACATCAATGTCTTTTTTGACCACTTCCAGGGATGGTGACTCCACCACTTCCGTGGGCAGCCTGTTCCTATGCTTGACCACTCTTTCATTAAAGACATTTTCCCCAATATCCAACCTAAAACTCCTCTGGAGCAACTTGAGGCTGCTTCCTCTTATCCTATCACTTGTTAGCTGTGAGAAAAGACTGATCCACACTTGGCTACCACCTTTCAGGGAGTTGCAGAGGATCCCTTTTCAGATGTAGAGTCACCTGTTTTTCAGCTATGCAAGGCGAGGCACGACCTCTTAAATCCCAGCTGGGGATGCTCAGTGCACACACACAGGGCTGGCTCAGCCTGCCCTGAGCTGCCCAGGCGCCAGGCAAGCATGGCTGGCACAGCAGCAGGGCTTTAATGAGCCTTTTGGGCTTCCTGCCACCAGGCACGAGGCTATCGATAGGGCCACAATGGGACTGGAGCGCTGCAGTGGGCGGATTTTATTACACTTATAGATTGGCTGGCAGGCTGAGCATCCTGGATTTATTAAATTAGACAAAGGCTCTTGAAAACAACCTCTGTGGGCTCTGCAAAAGGATGGACTGGAGCAGTCACCCATCCAAGGGCAGCAGAAGGTTGTGCTCCCACGTGGCAGCTCTGCTTTCCCTGTGCCATCCAAGGAAGAGGCAGGTATCTTTTCTTGGCCACCCTTCTCACCTGCAAACTTCCTGTATCAGCATCTACTGCTCATGAAAGCCACTGAAAAACCTCCAGCTATGCACCAGGCAATGGGAAAAAACAGGTTTTTACCACTGGCAGGGGAATCATAGAATCATGAAGGTTGGAAAAGACCTTTAAGATCATCCAGTCCAACCACCAACCCAGCACCTCCACCATGTTCATCATTAAACCATGTCCTCACTTGCCACATCCACAGGGAGGTATCAAGCAACACATGTCCCCTGCACTTCAGTACTCATACCTCGTGGCCCTGTGCAAGAAACAGGGGAAGATGCCCCCAGATGTCACCACTGCTGGATTCACCAGCCTGCCAGAAGCCATCATCCCTTTTCACAGATGGAGTCACAGGCAGTGCTCTGCAGATGTGGCCTTGGCACCTGCCAATGTGCCTCTGTACTGGCAACAAACATGTGCCATCACAAGAAGGGGATAGGACACTTGCCCTGGTGTGCAGCCAGCAATGCAGAACACCCCCCAGATGGATAAATGCCACAAATGCCACTTCCTCCAGCCCCACCACAGATTTCCCCACTGTTGACCCTGGATTAATCATCACAGGTGCCGACAGCCAGCTCCTGATATTTGTTTTGCTGAAGGAATTCCCCATAGTCTCAGCTCACCCACCCCAAGGAGGTGGGATGGGTCAACAAGTGCCACACACACCTGTCTCTGCATGCCAGCCCCTCAAGAGCCCTCCTGAGCCTCCACCAGGACATAAAACAACAACAGCTCCCCTTCTGCCAGTGGGATGGAATTTTCTTCCCAGGGGAGCAGTTTGAGAAGAGGGTGAAGTGCAGGGGCTGGGCAGGAGAGTTCAGCCAGGGGCCGCTTTTAAGCGGAGTCGGTGTTTATGTCCACAGACAGCGAGTCTAAACACTAAGCGAGGCCGGGAGCTGCCTGCAAACTGTCTGGGTGCACCCTTGGGCTCCTCTCCCACCCAGTGCCACCTCAGCCAGGCATGGGCAGCACCCATCCCAGGGGTGCCCAGGCAGTAAGTTTGGGGTCATACATCCCATTTGCAGCCTCGTCCCCACGGGCACCCATCCGGTGAGTGGGTGCTGGAGTGGAGCAAGCCCAGCCGGGGCTGTGCGGAGGCTGGAGCCGGCTTGTCTTGGCCTTATAAGGCTATTTTCGCATTGCTCTTGCAGCTCCCAGCTGCTCCCCACTCCAAAGCAGGGTCGGAGTTGGCAGCCAGAGCCTAGCCTGCCTCCTTCCTGTTAACCTCTTTCCTGCTGAACAGCATCTGAGGGGTCTGTGCATGGTGAGAACAGCCGTATCCAGTCCTGGCACAACCACTCGTGCTGGGCAGGGAGGGTCAGCAAACCCAGTGGTGGTCACCAAGTGGGTTCAACCTCTCTCAGCACTGGTGTCTGACTCTCTAGGTCCTCAGCAGCATCAACAAATCCAGAAGCCTTTGAGGGAAGCTTGCACCATAGATACGCACATTCCACTTCCAATGCCGCTGGAGAGGAAGAGAGATGCAGAAAACATTGGCACCACAATGGGAAGGACAGCAAGGTCCCACCAGAATGGGGTATCCAGAGGCTGCTCTGAGCTGCTATCCCCGTTGTTTGTGGACCAAAGCAAAAGCCAAACATTGTAAACAGAGCTCGGAGCATTTGCTCAAGCCATACCCCAACTCTTTGAGGACCAAAGCAGAAGCCCAGAAATGCACAAGCAGTTGCCAATCCTGCAGTGCCAAAGGCACCACCTTGCAGCCCTGCAAACCCAATAGTTATTCTTTCCTCTTGCTCTATGGGATTTAGATGCATTTAAAATGCAAAATGTCCTCCTCCCCTCTGAGGAGGAGGGTGGGAGGAATACATGATAACAGATCCGACCCCATCTGCTCACAGCTGCCAGTGTGGCATCTACAGGCACAACAGCCAAAGGGGAAGCAAGTATCTGCAGCCTTCCAGCAAGTTGTCATGGTAATCAGACCAACGGCAAAAACCTGGCAAGACCATGGACAGACCAGTGCTTGGTGCAGGGATCATGACAGGAGCTTCCTGGAGAGGGAACCACAATAGTTTGGGGGTGGGAAGGAAAAACGGGCTTCATTTGCATCTTGATAGTTGTATCTTAAATTGCACTGCTCCAAATTGGCCTTGTCAACTTTATCCTCCACCCCCTCGCTGTAGGAGATGAGTCCCAGGTGGTCCCTGCACCACGTGCCAGGCACACATGTGCAGGAGCTCACCACCACCTCCGTGCTCATGGCCCTCCACAGCAGCAAGGGCCTTCACCAAACACCAGCAACCACATCTCCCTAAGATCACCCACACAGTGATGCCAGTTTTGGACACAGCTCAGGAGGAGGAAAGCTTGGATCAAAGAGGGTGACCTCTACCCATGTTGGCCAGCTCTGTTCCACCACAGCTGGACCCGGATTTCTGCTTCGTGGGGGTGAGGGAACATGAGCAAGGTAATTGTCATCTAAGGAAAACAACAAATTAGATCAATCAAATCCCTGTACCTCCCCCTAAGTAAACCTATCTCCTTTCCACAGCCTAGAGGGGAAGGAGGGACAGGTCCCCTCATCCCCAGCCATCCCACAACCTCTCCTGCAAATGCAACCAAGCAGATGAATCAGTGAAAAGACACAGGGACAGACCAAACCATCAGCAGCATCACAGCCATGACGAGCCACCTCCAACAGCCATTGTCTGGAGCTCTGGATAATTTCAGGCCCTGCAGCCACCCTGGTGGAGTATCCCACCTTCACTCCCCAGCACTGTCAATACAGGCTCTTGTACTGGCACTCAACAACTGCAGAGGAGGAGAGGACAACCCTGGGGATCAGCAGCACCAGATCCACCGGAGGCTCGGGAAACTCCCACAGGCACAGATGCTTCAGTGGAAGTTCTTGAATCCGGCCAAATTAGTCTGGAAATCTCATTATTCCCCAGTGCCGCTCTTATGAGCTTTGCAGAGCTTCCTGCTGGGCTGGGAATACCAGGAGGCCAGGCTCCCAGGGCGCTGGGGTCTGCAGCTGGAGGTGTGAGGGCCAGCCCAAGCCAAAGAGGCTGGCTTGGCTTGGCCAACCAAGTAGCAGCCACATCCTGCACCCACACCCCTACAGAAAATCCCACACTCACCCTGTGTTGCTTCCAGCAGCTTCCAGACCAGCTTGGACCCTGCAGACCTTCCCAAAAGCCAAGATGATGGCTTGAGAGAGTTTTCCAAATTTTTACCATTGGCCATCCCACCAAAGGGCACAAAGTGTGAGCCTTCTGAGCAGTTCCAAGGAGAAAAGTTCCCAACAGACACACAACAGCTGTTGGGGGGCAAGGAGACCACCCCAGAGCAACTTGAGCTGGGCTTTGCTGCCACAGGCACAATGTGGTGGAAGCACTGACACCGACAGCAAAGGGCTGTCCTGGCCAGGCAGGCACCACCAGGTTCACAGGCAAGTGGCACCTGGGGTAAAAAGTGCTTTAAATGCCCAGGAAAAAAAACTGCAACTAACACACAATGCTGCTGGAACTCTCCCAGGGTAGCAGCATTTTCTCCCTAAACCTGCTGCTCACATCTGGCTCCCGTAGAGGAGTACAGGGAGAGGAGGGAGTTCACAGCCGTGTGCTGCTCCCAACACCTCCTTTGGGAGCAGCTGTGCAATCCCAGCAGTGAAGAGCAATCTGGGGCTAGTGCATGTGAGGGGGGGTGAGCACAAGAGGTTTTCTCCATCCCCCATACCTGGGATGACAGACTTCACCCTCCCAACACTGGCCTGTGCATGGCATTAACCACCCATGCAAGCTGAATGACCCCTCCCTACACACATCTGCTCCATCCATAATCCCTGCTGTCCCTCCCCTAACAGGAAAGCAGCCAGGAAAGTGAACCAAAACCCTAATTATATCCCAGTAGCTCCCCAGCGCCCTGGTGATCCCTGTGATTTTATCAATGTGATCCCAACAGGGCTGATGAAATGTGGAGGAAAGGGCCAAGGCTGGGTGTGCTCCAAAACCCCACCTTTCTCTCCAGTCACACCACCACAACAGGTGGAAATCTCGCATAAGCTCAGGATGCTGCCAGGACACTTCTAAAACCACCCTGTTCCCTCTGTCTCCTCTGCCCAAGGACTGGTCACCCACAGCAAAGGGAAGTGGGAGGAGAGTGGGGACAGCCATGGGTCACAGAGGGAGAGCAGCCCGCGGCCTCTCTGCAGGTTCCCAGGGCTCTGTTTGGCCATAAAATCATGGAGAGCCACAGCTACATCACCTGGAGCCACAGCACCCAAGGCTTGGGGGGGTGCAAGAGCCAAGACCCTCAGGATCACGCCACAGAATCCCAGAATGGTTTGGGTTGGAAAGGACCTTAAAGCCCATTCAGTTCTAACCCCCTGCCATGAGCAGAGACACCTTCCTCTATCCCAGGTTGCTCCAAGCCACATCCAACCCAGCCTTGGAACTTCAGGGATGGGGCAGCCACAGCTTTTCTGGGCAACCTCTGCCAGGGCCTCCCCACTCTCACAGGGAAGGATTTCTTCCCTGCAGTCCCATAGCAAGGGGTGCCATGGCAGCAGACATAGGGTGCATGCCAGGAAAATGTGTGGGGGGGAAAAACCTCCATGGAAGGTGGAACATTCTCTGTTTTCCCCAGCTTCTGGAGCACCCCAAGCTCCACATACAGCGCCTCTGCCCCTGGACCTGCTCTCCTGTAGCAACACAAGAGGAGCCACGCTGCCTGCAGCAGGGCATGAGCTTATTAACACACTCCCACAAACCAGCTCCTGGATCAGATCCTGCAGGAAGGAGGTGAAGGGTAAGTGAAGTTGCCGCACACGTGATTTACCTATGGTAATTTCAACTTTCAGCGAGACTGTCTGGCTGTTTTATCTTGTTACTTACTTGCAGTCAGACTTCCAGTGACTGCAGGAAGAGCCTTCTCAGGAGCTTTGAAGAAACAGGACAAAATAAAAAGATCTTACAAAATACATATTACCAAGAGCACATGAACATGCTGTTAGCTGGTCTAGCATAAAAGAGAAAACTGTATTATGATGGCTTTTTTTTTCTACTTTAGTACCTTGCAGCCCATGATAAGTAAATGAGCAAGACTAATAATCAAACCTGCCTGGAAATTCTCATTTTTCACCAGAAATGCCTCAAAACAGCACAGACAAAAGGTGGAAGACTCCTGCAAAAACCCTGCACTTGGTAACCCTGAGAAAAGCTGTTTACAAAACCCCACTGAAGACCTCAGCTTGTCTCCACGCAAGTTTTAACCTGACGTCCCTTTTGCAGCCTCCAAACCTGATGAATAATTCATGTCTGGGATAAAGCAGAAATATCATTCACCAATGCTTACCTAACAGAGAAACAAGGACTGCAAATAAGTAATTTATTAACCTCGAACCGTGTTGCTGCTTGAACAGAGGGCACAATTCGGCTTTTGGTGGAAAAATCGCTCCTGAGCCGAGGCAAAAGCACGCTGAGACCTCCCCCCACTCTCACCACAGCTCCAGCAAAAACACGCCTTGTCCTGGGCTCAGCGAGATGCCAGCGGGAGGAAAACCCCCCAAGAGCAAGGCTGGGAGCTGCCACCCTCCCTCCTCCTCGGGGGTCGCAGCCGCCCCTTCTCCATCGGCGGTGGGAAGCCCACACCCCCGTGCTCGCCCACGGCTCCAGCCGCTTTCTCAGGCATTCCAAAATTTGGCCGGAGTCTCTTTTTGCAGCACGCCCCCCTCCACGGCTGGACGCCTGCCTAATTGCGTATTTATTTATTTCTGCATTTTCCCAGCTCCCCGCACACACTGGCGCAGGGTGGCGGGGGGGGGTGGGGGGGTGGGGGGGAAGAAGCCAAGGCCGGCTCCCAACGCGGACCAAAAAAAAAAAAACAAAACAAAACAAAAAAAAGGGAGTGCAGCTCCCCACATTCCCCCGAGGGTGGGAGGAAGCTGGGAAGCGCAGGGCTGGCTGGGAAAGGGGTGGGAGCGGGGAGCAGGAAGAGGGGACGCCGGCGGCATCGCCCACCCCCTTTGCTTTGTGCGCGCTTGGGGAAATTAAAAATAGCTGCGTCCAAAGAGTGGCTGCAAGCGCCACAAAGAGCGTGTTGAGCGGAGGCAGCTGCAAGCTATTTGCTGCCCCTGGTAATCAGCATCTCGGCTTGCAGAGCCCCTCCGGCCCCCCCCCACCCCAGCCCCTTCCTCCCCTGCCAGAAGCTGCCGCTGCCTTTCTCCAACCCACATATGTCATGTCAACAATCAATGAATGCAGGATCTCTGCCGGGGAAAAAAAGGGGGAACGCGCTTTGATTTCTGGAGAGGTTTTGTTGCCTTGTTCCATTCACGTCCTTGTCCTCCTCTCTGAGCTGTCACAGAGGGGTTTGCAGCACTGAATCCCACCAGTCAACACCAGGATACCTCATGGCCCCCAGTGGGGATGTGCCAGCTGCTGGGATGCTGCTTCTTCCAGGAGCAGGGAAAGGGAAGTTACCCAGCATCACTCAACCTGTAGCCCATGGCCCACTGGTGGTCCTCAGTGACGTGATCTGGTGGCCTACAACAGAGCTGGAAAGAATTAAACCTGACCCCATCCCCACCACGTGGCTGCAGCTGGTGGGCTCAAGGTTGTTTCTGCAGGCACCTCGTTTCACATCCCCTCCTCAGCACCAAGCAATAGCAGGGCAAAAAAATGGTGGTTTTGTTGGTTCCTTGTGTGGTTTGGTCATTCATGTGTGGACTGGCATGGCCACCCAGGGACTGGGGGATGCTTGGGAGCCCAGCATTGCCCTGACTTGGAAAGAGCTGGGATCAGGCACCCACTGCTGCCCCTTCCTCTGCTGCCTGGGGGGACCACAAGGCCTATGTGAGGGTAACTGCTCAGCCTTAGCTGTGTCATTTCACTGCTAGCCCTGACATCTTCCCTCCTAAATGCCATCAGAGCTTGATTTCCACCTTAACCTTTCAGAGTAGATACAATTTTCCCTTCACCAAGAGCCTACAGCCAGGCTGAAAGCCACAGGTCAAGGGGTCACAAAGGAACTCCAGCTGCTACAAGTGCCCCTTTCACTCTGCCCCCCACAAACAAGATAAATGCAATCAAAACTCCAGCTCACTTCCCTCACTGCTCTGGCACACGTCTTCTACAGAAACATCTTTGCTAGATCCCGAGGGACAAGGAGTGGGGGAAAAGCAGAAGGATGGAGCCACTTGAACCTGTCCTCACTGCTCAGGCTAAGAGCAATTCCAGCTTTGTGGCTCGCCCTGCAGAAGACAATAGGAGCTGTGTTGTTTCCAGGAAGGAAACACCTGGGCCATGTCATCAAAGCAGCTTGTGTTAGGAGGTTGCTGGCTGCATCGAGCTTTCAACTCCACTTTCATCCTCTTTCTGCCTGTTAACTCCCAAACCTCCCACCACAGACTGTTTCACACCAGGAGGGTCCTGCAGCCACAAAATGTCCTTCTTGGAGGGTTTGGATGTGAACAGCAGTGCTCTCCAAAGCTCACAATAAGCCCAGGCACTTTTAGGGCCCCAGGGATGGTCTCTGGCCATTGTCAGTTGCCAGGACTCGTGATGGAGCCATGCCTGGAGGAGACCTTCCTGTTCCCTCAGCCCCTTCCCAAATTCTCCTTCTGCAGCTCAGCAGTTTTACCTTCCCAAACACAATAAGCCAAATTAAAAGACATAAAACAGAAGAGGGTTCAGCAAATGTAGAGAATCATTCCTGGAGGAGCCCACAGGTGTCCTGACAGCAGGACCCACCTCCTGCAGCAACTGGGGCCAGACACTTGGAGCAGAGAGAAATGGGAAGACATGAACACCCCAAAGTCACCCTTATGGGATCCCCTCTCCCAGTAATGACACTTGCATCAGCATTAAGATAGACATTTATATAAAACCACAAATGAAGATCTGTGTATCCTCCTCTCACCCCCTTCAAGGCTGCTTGGTCCTGGCTTCAGCAATGTCCTGGGGAATGAGTTCCCAGGGCTCCCTGTAGGTTTATGGATTTTTTTCCCCCAAAATCAGTATTGAAATTTAAACACAACAAATTCATCAAAGATCTCTGAGCTCTGTCCAGAGTCACCAGCACTTGTGCTGTCTCTGCATCTCCTCTAGAGCAGTCTGAAGGATGTACTTTGTACCCTCTCCCTTGCACCCTGATTTCAGGCATCCCTTTCCTTCCCAGCTTCCCTGAAGGAGAAAGGATCTCTGCTTCCCAAATTTCCCATCATTTCCTTATTGCTACTGCATCATTTATAAGATATACACCAAACATCCCACATAGAACCTCTTCACAGATCACTGTCCACCCTGACTTGACTACATCCAATCTTGGAGAAAAACTGGGATGGGGGTCCCTGTCACTGTCTGAGCCTCACACAGTCACTCCCACTCAGCTTTCCTGTCTCTGCTTATTTCAAATTTCAAACATGCTTTGATTCAAGCCAAAGCTTTTTATGCTAAACAGAAACTGAAAGTCTTGATCCGGCAAACAGAGGCACTGGCAAAATTGTGTCCATGGGGGGAAACCACTGAGGATGAGAAGAATGAGGTTTGTAAAGCTTGGTGCTCCCACAGAGGAGGGGGCAGGGAGAGTTTGGAAACACTTTAGTGGCAAAACGTGTGGAAAAAGTAAGGACAGAGAGGCCAGGATGTTTAAGGTTCGTTTTTAATCCCTGCCAATGAATTTCAATTCTGTGCCAAAACTGAAGTAAACTGCTTTGATCTAAAAGGGAGGAAAAAAACACACACACGGGTTCTTGGCTTCTTAAAACTATACAGATGACAAAGGAGGTAACTACAATGAAAATTAACGTGGCGCAGCTCTGCTGACAGTGACATTTTAAAATGCCCCTTTCCTCCAAATAAAGAGGTTTTTGGAGGAGGTGAATTAGGAAACAATAATTACACAGGTCTGTGGATCACAACATCAGAAAGCATGTATCCCTTCCTCTGATCCCCCTCCAGCTGCCACCAATGCTTACACCATTCTCCTTTTTTACCCATTTATCAGTTCCTTAGGTTTCTGTGGTCAGGAATGGGGCCTGGGGCCGAGCAGGTCTCCAGATGTGACCCCATAGCCCTGCTGTGTAGTGCCAGACCTCCCACCTCTGAGCTGGCCTCTCTTCTCCTATTTATACACTCAGCCCAGGGGTCCCACTGCTCCCCTAACCATTCCCAGATGCCAGGCTGGCCTCGCTTTATCCCGCTCCAGTCCCATCAGCTCCTGGCTCCCTCCTGACCTCCCTCCCTGCCATCACAGGCTGGAGCAGGGATGCCTGCTCCATTGTACTGAGGTTAATGACATTAAGATCCATCCGAGTTCCTGATTTAGGAGCAGGACCACCCTTGCTGTGAGCTTGGCAAGGGTCTGCAACACCACCATGGAGGACACAATCATCCAACCCCAGCAAACTGGTATTGAGGTGGCCAACTACTGGTTCAAGCATCCCCCCAGATCGCTTCCCAATTTCACAAAGCAATTTGACTCCAGCAAGTAAAGGGCAGAGTAGAGACAGGGCTCACACATTGCATCAAGCTGGGAAGTGCCAGACATAGACTGAGGTCAGTTTGTTGTGAAATGGGTACGTTATGCCCAGGGATGCTCCTCCTGAACCCCTGCAGAGAAACTAGAAGAGCCCATCCAGAAGATGCTCTCATCTTGGCTCTCATTCACAGCACCAGCAAGTTTGAGATGCTCCCAGACAAGCCTGAATTTTGCCCTATTTTCAAACCAGCATATGCACAAAGCAAAAACCTCTAAATTAATAGTCTCAGCTACGAAAATGAAGCCTGATGTGACATGAGAATACCCCCAGGGAGGATGCAAAATGCCAAACTAGTATAAATCTTAGCTCAAGAGAAGTGGCACAGGGGTAGACTGAGGCACAGAGACAAGGCCTGGCCCTGGATGTGCAGTGACTCATTAAGAAGCTGGCCTGGAGATCCAGACCCATTCCTCTGACCTGCCCCAGACACAGGGCTGGATCCATCTCCAGGCAGTGCTTGAGGCCACTGGCCCACCTGCAGGCCCAGGCAGGGACACGGCAGAGCTCTCCATCCCTCCAAACCCCCTCCTGCCTTTCCATTCCCACGCACACAGGCTCTATTTATAGAGACCTTGGCCGCTAATTATAGATCGCAGCAATCAAAACAAAGGAGGCAAAAGCTCTGCACTTGCCACTCGCTGGCTCTGGCCCCTGAGCCCGGCACTATTCTTGTGGCAGCTCCCATATCCCAGCCAAAACCTCCCAGACCACCCCAGCACTGCAGAGCCAGGCTGCTCTTCCACGGCAGTGGTTTCACTGGAGAGCACAGGGTGTTTTACCAGGAGAACTGAAACTTGTCCTTGGACGCTCACAACACGGCAGCTCAATCCCAAGCCTGTTCTTTCCTACTTTCCCTCAATAAGAGTGGTTTTGTCATCCCCCCAGCTGCTGCAGAGAAGCATCAGCCCCTGTCATCGGCAGTCCCAGCACGAAGGTTTATCAAACAGCAGGAGCAAGCCACCATCAGGGTGCAATCATGGATGTTCAGCATGGGGAGGCATCCCCAAGTGATCAGACAACCTCCACATCCACCCACAGTTGGGAGGCAGGAATTTCTGCACGTCTGAGCAGGCTCGGCTTAGCCAGGGCTCGGCAGAGCTGGGAAGAGCTGCTGGCACAGTCCCTGCAGAGGGGAAGGGGGTGGGATCTGCTGGGCATTCCCAGTCACCAGGCTGGTTCTGGGTGCCACCAACTGCACCCAGCCTGAGAGAGACCCCAGGGAGTCTGGCAGCTCAGACTGGTCTGAGGGGATGAAGGTCCACAGCCTGTGCAAATTCTTCCCATCACAGCCATGATGCAGAACACATTTTGTTTTCAGACTGGAACTGAGCAAGGACAGATGGAACAATGGACACACAGAAAGAAGGTGGCCAAGCAGGAGGACAGACTCAGGATCAGCTCTGGGATATCCCATGGCAGGTCTCAGGATAGAGCGAGATAAGCAGGACAGCTTGTGCCTGCTTGTCCCACCTTCCATGCCCAAAATGCTCCAATCCAACATGAAACTCTATCCATCCCATGGCAAAAGGCTCCCTGTGCCCAGTGCTGCCCTATCCCATCACCTCTGAGTACCACAGCACCAAGATCTCTGGGGACTCCCCGTGGTCTCCCCAACCTGGGGTTGTGCTTTTAGCTGCCCCTCCACACCCCACTGCTCTCCAACCTGCTGGGAGCCAGGAGCAGATCTTCCCTGGCCAGGCACAGGAATGTCTCCATCAGCATCACCAGCCCAGGACTGCCCTCCTAAGCTCACCCCTCCCTCCAATTCCACTTTTAAGAAGAGCAAAAATTGCCAAACCCACAAAATTAATGTCTGAAAGAGTAAAGCAGAGCCATTCAATCCCAGCCTGAAACTACCTGGGAGGTCTCCAGCCAGCTGCTGCCCAGCTCCTGCATGCTCCAGAGGCTGCTCCACACCAAGGCTCCCACGGGACCCCCACCCAGCTCCTGCGCAGAAACTGGGGCACAACTGGGGGGAGATCATCCCTGAGTGGGCTGCAAAGGGGATTCCACATGGAAAAAACAGTGTCTCTGCTGGCACCCCGTATTACCCTCACCTGTCCATGGTGGGGACAGGGCAAGGAGCCAGCACAGCTGGAGGGATGGAAAGGTCAGGAGGGTATTTTAATACCATGTGTCAAACCCCAATGAGGAGGAAGGATCCATCACAGTCTCCGCTATCTATGGCTATGACAAGGCCAGACCCTCCTGGGATTCATCATACCACAAGTGGCCATGGGGTAGTGAGTCCAGGAGCCAGCACTGTGGTTCACACTGCCTAGGACACCATCCCATGCTGCACATGTGTATCTTCCCTTTCTGTTTCTATCTTTCCATTTTCTCCCTTCTCAAGGGGAAAAAGCCCAACAGGTGCCTGTAGGATGTTCCTACTGTCCCTTGGGTGCTCTGTGGCACAGGGCTGGGGCACTGCCTGTCTGCTTCTGCCCAGATACTGCAGAACCTGGGGCAGGTCAACCTCCTCAGGATGCAAAACAGCAAAAAAATATTCCAGATTGTGTCTTCCAGCATTCCTGCACCTCTACCTCAGACTAGGGAATCTCCCTACTCCACCCAGACACAAAGCGCTCTCCTGTGAGTGTAAGACAGGAAACACCAGCCCAATGCAGAGCCAGGTTGCTGACACTGAAAATGTATTAAAGCCTCCACTGCTCCTACCCAAGACATCTAAATTATTTAGGACACTTGGACCAACCCCAAGTAAAAATACAAACAAACACAGCAGGAAATCTGAGCCACACTTGCCGTGCCTCCTCATTCCACAGTGCCCTCACAGGAGGCACTGGAGGAGGACCAAGGCACACTGACCTCGCAGGGAGCCTCCCTGCCACAGACAGAGGTCCCCGTGTGTCCCTGTCCCACAGGTGTGCTCTCTCCAGCTGGCTTCCTGAGCCTCCTGCCCATGCAGATCCCAGCATATGGGTGTCCACTGTGCCAGCCTGCTCAGCCTTGGGCACCCTCCCGTGGGCTTCCTGTAGCCAGGAGGATAAATCAGCAGTCCTGGGTGCTCCTGGGATTGACCTACTGGGCTCTTCAGCCCCATTCTGCAGCTCACAGCTGATGGGTTTCCCTTCCTTTGATTCCCTTTCACCAATGGGAACAGTGCTGGTGACAGGCTGCAGCTCCAGGGCGGGCAGTGGGAAGGCGTTCCAGCTGACCTACTTTCCACGGGCATCGCTAGGCAGGGCCTCCTTCTCGGACACTGCCAAGGTGATTCACCACAACCAAAACCCAGCTGGCACCAGGAAAATGGGCAAAAAGGAGGGGGAATGACCTTGGGGACCCCCTCCAGCACTTCCTGCCAGTGTGGGATCTGTCAGCAACTGATGAATCCCATGCCAGGTGGGATCTGCACGCCTCTGAAACACCCACCATCCTCTGCAGAGTGTCCACTGAGCTCCCACACAAATCCAGCCTGGCAGAGAGTCAAACCCAGCGAGCACAACTCTCCTCCAGCTTGGCAGAGCACTCCAAGGGCAGCAGATAACTCAGCTGATCCCCAGAGCCTGGACACAGCCAGGCAGCACTCACCATCTCGTCGAGGGCATAGCGCAGCAGCCCGTGCTCGTAGAGGATGAAGAACCGACGCTGCCATTTCTGCAAGAGAAGACATCGAGGTGCATCATGCCAGTGCCCACCAGTCCCTGGCCCTTCCTGGGAGCACTGGAGATGCACATCATCTGGCAGGGCTCTGTCAAAGGTCTGCGTGCACCAGCCCACATTGCCCAACGCTGACTGCTTTGAGCTCTGGCAGCCTTGGGTCCTCGACCATTCCCTGGGAAGCCTGTTCAGTGTCTAACCACCCTCTGAAGGAAGAACCTTTTCCTAATATCCAAACTAAACCTCTCATGACTCAGGCTTGTGTCATGAATACTGGAGACACCAGAAAGATCTCCAAACTAAATGCTTTGAGCCCTCAGCTTCATCCTGCATCATCTATTCCAGCATCCAGTGCTGGAGGGTGACAGGATGTCCTGTCAGGTGTCCCCCAGCAGCACATGAGCTCAATTTGGATGGTAGCTGCACTTCTGGCATGGCACTGCCCAGGCAATTCTGGCACCATGCTCATGCACAGCAAATCAGATTGGAGAACTGATTTGGCTGGAAAACTGCCCTTTTTTTTTTTTCTTTTTTTTTTTTTTTTTAATGTGTGCCAGGTTGTTTTCAGCCAAGAGCAAAAACTGGTTGAGCAGGCTGAAATAAAAAAGGTCCTGGATTCATAGCCCCAGTGCAGCAATTCTTATCTCACTTTTCTCAGCCTTCGGGCAAAGTCCAGGGTGCTCAGGGACAAGCAGAACTACAGAGGACCTTGTGGACCTTCACAAGCCCCAGCTTAGCAGGCAGCCTGGGTTCTGGGGAGACCCGGGTTTCACATCCCCTTTATGTGAGGCCATCAAGTCTCTGACAAGCTGTGACTCCAAGTAATGACCCATATACCCCAGGCTGAACTCGGAACCCAATTCTTGCTCATTTGGGAGCAATTTTTTTATTACAAACAGCTCCAAGAGCATTTTGGCTGCATGACAGAGGGTTCACGGACCATTGCCATGCCTCCCACACACAAGACAGCCCCATCCTGGCAGCCTCAGCAGTAAGCTTTCTGCAAGACAAGCTTGGGGACAGGCTGGAAGTCCTCATCACAAGCCAGCAGTGAAAGGACGTCAGCCTGGCCACATCCTTCTGAGCCTCACACCCCCCCAGGACAGGAAAGTGGGGGATGCTCCAACCCCACAGGATGCTGCTGTTTCTGCCAGGCATGAGAAGACCCCTTTGGGAAGGGGCTGAGTGTCTCCTGCTCTGTCTGTAGGCCCTTGCTGCCAGCACTTGGCTTCAGAGCTCTGCAGGGTTATAGCAAATGGGAACCACCACTCAGCCCCTTCCTTGCTGCAAGACCTGCCTGACACTGGTATGTATATCCACACCAGGGGATGAGATGAAGCCTCCTTCTAGAGCTCTGGGCACAGTCATGATGAGCTTCAGAAAATAAGGTAGATGTTTCCAAGCCCTAAAGGAAATTGGGAGCCTTTCTGATGGTCACAGCACAGCTCAGAGTAACACAGCCCACACCCCACTGGCCGGAGTTCCTTCCTGGCAGCATGACACGTGTCAGGCAAACCAGAGCAGCATCAAAACATCAAAAAGCAAAAGCAGCAAGCAAAAAAATTGCACAGTCTGAGCCTGACCTGCACCTGCAGTGCCCCAGGCTGCTGCCCAGCACGGGAGACCTTGCGTCCCAGAGAAGGCATTCCAGCCTTGCTGCCGGAAACATCTCCCAGCTTCCTGGATTGCACAAGGAGATGGGTGCATGGAGGTGCCTTCAGAACTCCCAGGGTCACAGCCACCCCCAAGGGCAGGGACAGCCCTTGCTACTCTTCCTGCCACCCCCACCAACGTCATGGGGAAGGGATGTTTCAGCTTCACTTACCCGGGAGCGATGCACGGGGTTGTCAAAGTCCGTTCCTTCCGGGGCTAGCAGCAGCCAGCCACCATAAATGGGTTTGGCCTGCAAAGAAACAGCAGAGAAACACTCATGCACAGCGGAAAACGGCTCACCATGGATCAGCACCACAGGGAATTGATGGTCAGGGACCACGGGAAACTGCAGCAGCCCCAGCACGAAGGCAGCTGCATGAGCTCAGCCTCCTGCACGCAGGCAAACTCAGCCTTCCCAGCGCAGGGAACGTGGTGTGTGATGGCAACCCATGGTGTGACACACACAGTGTGCCAACGGGACTGAGACAAGGACTCGGGAGGAGGCAAAACCCCAGCCACAAACTCCAAACACAGCTGCTCCTGCATGGCACCGTGCCCAGAGCACCAACCTCCCGGGTACAGCCGAGCAGCAGAGCCCATTCCCACCGACAGCATGCCTCTACTCCAAAGCAAAAACACACTCCAAAGGAGAGCTCGATGTTTTCCGTTTGTTAATTAAGAGAGGAAAAACTACCCAGCGCTGGCGGTTCTCCAGTTCCCAGCTGCTTCCTGTGCTGTGCACATCCAACTCCTGCTTCCCTGCAGGGGCAGCCCCTGCCAGCCCGCTCCCCCTGCCAGCAGCATCCAGAGGCCCATGGCCGAGCACACAGGAAGGTCAGAGCCAGGAGGAGGGAAAATAGCTCATTCAGCCAGCCGGGAAGAGAAAGGGAAAGAATACTCGGAAAGAACCTTGCAGCACTGCCGTATGTCAGTGGAAAAAAAATATCCAGGCTCTTTCCACCAGTGGCTTGGATACAGAAGTGGCCAGGGTGAAGCTGACCCATGCCACGGCAAGCAGTGGGATGGGGATGGGCACCAGGCACGTCCTCCCACGCAAAGTCCTGCAGGCACCGCTCCTGCTGCCTTGTCAAGCTGTAAATGATGAGCCAACACCTGGCAAAGGCTGGGGCCAAATCCTGCTGCAAGAATGGCAAGGCATTGCCACACCAGCAAGGCGGCTCCATAGATACTAAGACAGACCAGGAGGGAAGAAACCCAGAGCAGATCCAGGAGACCCTGGGTCTGGGAACACTGCTTTCCACCATGGAACATCCATGCACGTCTATTCTGGCCCAGCCAAAAAGTCACAAGGACACACACTCACAGCTCTTCTCTAACTGATTCAGTTAATCTTTTTGCCTTCATTCTTTTCTGTTCCTTAAAGTTTAAAACTGTTTCCAATTCAGTACCTCCCCTAGATTCCTCCTGCCAGTTTCTGTGGTTTTGTAATGTTAAAAAAAAAGATTCCCCTCTGGAAAAATCCCTGCAAACAATAGAAGAAACTGCCTATGCACCAGAAACTGTCAAATGCATGAAGCACGGAGTAAGCAAACTGGAAACACGCCGGAGGAGACCTTTTGCTGTTTATAAAGTGAAAAGAAATAACAAAATCTCGTATCCTCTCCACAATATGACATACCAGCTCGAGGTGTTGCTCTCCCAGCAGCTGGGAAAACATGATTTGAGAAGACCTTCCTTCCTTCCCCTTTTAAATGAGATTTAAACCAATGAAAACAAAGTGCTGGGATTGGGATCCAATTTGGGGGACTTAGGGGGGCCCAGAGCACCCCTACACCTTGTTCCCACGACCACACTGGGGGCACAGAAGGGCATCTGTGTGCACCACACCCCTCCCTGGGTTTGGCCAAGAGCCCAGAGCCCCCTGTCACCGCTGCCCATCTCACCTGGATGCTGGTGCCCTGCTCCCCCATGGTCTCCATGGCACCTCCAGCTGCCCAGCACCGCTCCATGCCCGGCTCCGTGCCCGTCTCTGTGCAGCCCACGCTGCCAACGCCCCGCAGGTGAGCCAGGCTCAGCCACTCCCCCGGCACACCCCGCCCCACGCCCCCACCCAAAGCCGCCCATGACTCATCCGTGCCCACGCCATGGGAGGACTCCTGAGCAGGGCATCCCAACGCTCCCGGCCGTGATGAGATGTGGCCACGGCCACCTGCGTGGCCTGGGAAGAGCCAAACATCCCAAATTTCTCTTGTGTTTTACAGGGGAAAAGCAGAATTGCAAATGACTAATGACAACCCATCAGACACCCTTCAATGGGTCACTGGGATAGGAAACGGGGTCCCCAGATTCCCGTGGGAGAACCTGGGGCGAGTGCTGAACATCTGGGGCTTGAGAAGATCTTAGGAGTGGTCTCCACCATGCAGGAACAAGCGGATGACAGTGACATCAGCAAGTGATGTCCCCAGCACTCAGCACCACTACACCAAGGCAGCACCCTGGTGATGCTCCGGACAGTTGAGCTGCATGCAGGGCTCAGCTCTCCTCCATCCCCCAGTTCTTCCATCTTGCAGTTTTCCTCTCTGTGCCCCAGCACAGCTCCTGACCAAGACCAAGTGCTCAACCGAGCAAAGCCTCATGAGCAAAAACTCGCCCTGACACAAGCCACAGCACTGCAGCCACCCCGGCCACTCCAAGCACCCTACAGCATCCAGCCTGTGTGACAAGCAGCAAGCAGGACCCAATGCCACACCAGGGACAAAGTAACCATGAATCCAACAGGGGACATCATTACCAGGGCCAGCAGCAAGCAGCCTTAACTCAGTATTACAGGCATGAAGTCCTGCCCTACCTCAGCCTGGCTCACAACCCCAGCAGACATAATTTTGCCCTAAGCCATTCCAATTTTAGCTCAAACTGTCTGTAAATAAACACCGAGCACCTGAAATACACACCCTTAACACAGAGCACGGTCATTTCTGTACCGGCATCATAAAAAACCACCAGTGGGCTACACTTATTTTGGCAGAAGCATCCAATTCCAGATATTGAAACCAAAATAGCTGAAAGGTATGAATTAGAGCCAGGCAGCGTGGGCAGCCTGGATCCACCCATCAACAAACGAACATGCAGCAGCGCTTTTTAAAGCCAAACCTAAACAAGCTCCTGCTAAAATCAAGCAAATGCCCAGAAAGGTACAAGCCTAAATGAAAAGGATATGAATTAGCACATGAAGTGTCTGAAATAAGCTCATCACACCTGCATTGGAATAGCTGTGGTGAAGCAAGGTTTAAAATAAATCCAATGTGGGAGGCAGGTCCAAGGGGGTGTTGGAGCACCAGGATGGAGCTGGAATCACAGGTCTTTTGCACTGGCTCAGCTTCCTCTGGAGAGCTCCTCAAGAGGAGGAAAATGCAATAACTAGCACTGAGCAAGACCTCAGAGCAAAGAATTCCGTCTTCCAAGGAGATTTGTCCAATCTCACATTCAGGGATGGTGTTAGACCACCCTAGGGTCCCCAGGATGCCTTCGACTACGCAGGGCCCTGTTTGCCTCCCAGCAGATGTGGTGATATCCAGAGGGCAGCTCCAAGTAATTTCTCCACAGGCAGAAGCCACACAGGGTGCTCAGGCACTGGGTGGGTGGCTTTGCTTTTAACCAGGAGGAACCTGGCTGGAGGGTGAGCCACAAAATGCCATGGGAAAGCAGAGTGGAGAGCAGCTGCTAATGGAGCTGGGCTGGGGTGGGGTGACACTCACCCCACCATCATGTGAGAGGTGCGGCTGGTTTGCAGCCCCGCAGTGCCCAGTTCCATCCGATCCCTGGGACTGCTGCAGGCTGACTCAGGCAGAAACATCCCTGTCACCACTCCGCTTCCTGTCACACCTCTGGGAGTGCCCAGGTATCGCATCCCACCTTTGGTCCGACACTGGAGCTGGGCTCTGGGGCACCTGCAGTACCTCATCTGCCTCTCAGGTTGCTGCTCCAGCCACTGCTTCCATCCCTCAGCCCATGGAGCTACAGTGGATCCAGGGGGAGGACGCTGCCTCCAGCCCAGCGCTGGCAGCACGGCGGGTGGAAGGAAGCAGAGAAGGAAGCGGCCCCAGCTGGGTTTACACAAAGCTGTCAGGCTGCTGTGCTGATGCTGCCCAGGCGTGGACAAACCACCCCAACCAGCTCCACCAGCACTGGGAACACAATTCCTAGCAGATGGGGAACTGGGTTTGAAAGACGTGCAGAGCCACTCAGCACTTCCCAAAGCCCAGGGTGATACAGGAGCCCCTGCACACCCCTAGGGCCACTGGGCACCTGCTTCCATAGGGCAGGATGGGTCACAGGAGCATGGCAGCCCATTGAGCACCAGGTCACTGGGCTGGTGGTGGGCTGTGACACCAACCAGCTACCTGTTAGACAGGCTCTCACACCTCCTGTGTTTTTGGTGGTACCTTCAGCTCTTCCCTCCCCACACAAACCAGCCAGGCATGCCGGACCCAGCAGAGCCACACCATGCCAGCCCCCACAGTGCAGCAGCAGTTCATTGCACAAAGGTGGAACAGGAGAGCTGTACCAACATGCACATCCTCTCTTAGGCTCCAGACTCAACCCCACGGCAGAGTACCCCCATCCCTGCTGGGGTGCTGGACACCCGGGTGGGCTGGGATGCTCCCACGAGGCAGTGCCCACCCACCCCCACACATTCTGAGGGAAGTCCAAATGCACTGCCGGGAGAGACTCCTGGCTCCGAGCGCGTGGCGGGAGGGATAATCTGTTTAGGCTGCCGGCAGACGTAATCAGCCTGTCTCGGGTGGAGGCAGGGCTTGTTTTGTTCAGGCTTGGCAACTGAGCGGGAAGGGGAAGAAAAATGGATTCCTGCATTGGAGCTTTAGGCTCTGCCTCCAGCACTGGGAGCAGGAAGCCTTGTGCATCAGGGAAGTGATGCCAGGGCTGCCAGCAGCCCCACAAAAGAATGATGTACCACACCTGACCCAGGCTTTGGGTAAATCCATGGTGGAACTTGTTCCATCACCTTTATAGGTCAGCCCCAATATTCACCAAAGGAGCCTCTCTGACAGCAGTGCCTGCTACTCCCCACAACTCAGGGGAACACAACGGGGTCACAACTCTCATCCAGAACCAGAGAGGAGGGACAGTAAGGTCATCATTGCCTGGGCATTGTCTCCTGATTCACTCAGCTCAGGATTCCCATAGGCAGGGACCCGTTTCTGGCACAGGTAAAGGAGAAAGTCACCACAAATAGGAAATCTGGGCTGTTTCAGCTCAGCTCTGCTCTCGGTTTTGCACACCTTGGAGCCATGAGAACATTGCTGATGGATGAGTCGGTGCAGCCGTCACTCAGCAGGAATGGGGAAGGTGACACGGTGTTCAGGGAGGGAATGGGATAAGATACTCAAGCAGGCGTTCCTGCCCACAGCACGGCTTCTAGGAACTGAAAGACAGGCATCACTTGACCTTCTGTGTGCTCCCAGTGGGATGGCAGATGGAGACCCACCAGAGACCCATGACCATGGCTGTCGGGAGGCTCTGCAAACTGCTGTGCAAACCCATGCTCCAACAGCAATCCTAAGGGCCGGGATGAAACCCAGCCTCAGTAGTTAAGCTGCTTACATCCATTTCCCTGCCTGTACAACATTTCCCCTCTGCTGTCTGTCACCTGGTGACACCAAACCCCAGTGCGGAGGCTGCAGTGCTGCCTCTGAGCATCCACAACCATCCCTGAAGCAAAAACACTCTCCCATCCCCCAGCTCCTCATCCAAATGGCTTCTCACTGCCCCTGGGTTCAGCCCAAACTGTGCTTTTTCCAGGATGAGACCTGGGCAGCTCCTGGAGGCCACCCTGGATGATGGGGAGAGTCCCCTCTCCATCCATATCCTGCTCTTCTACCAAAAAACATTTGCACAAGGCAGGCATGAGTCGGCCACTGCCAGAGCTGCAAATCCCAGGCCAGGATTTCACGACCAACACATCTCCACATGCAGCACAAGGCCAAACCAGACTGGACAGACTGGACCTGGGGCACAAGGAGCACCAAGCCCTACTGCCAGCTGGTGGGCACTTTGCATGGCACAACCCTCCTGGCACACCACTAGCACCAACACAGGAATCAGCAAATCTCAAAGGACAGAGCTGCCCAAACAGATTGCTGTGTGGGCAGTGGGAGCGACTGACTGACCAGAGGAACAGGAAGGGGAAAGGCTGAATTCACCCTTCATGCAAACAGCCGGCCTCCTTCTGCAAATACCCCTGGTCCCAGGGCTGTGCTTGGTCTGAGCACTGCCATCGCCTGGGACAGCTGGAGCAAGAGCTGGCCCAGGCCAGCTGTGGCATGCACAGGGAATTTGTCAAGCAGCAGCAAAATGAAGCAGGACAGAATGGACTTTGCAATTCCAGTTCCTCCTGGAGCAGCTCTGAAGCCAGTGTGCCTGGTGGCGAGCAGGCGTATCTAACCACTTCCCACCACTGGCCTTCCTCAGCGCCTGGGAGAAGCCGTAACATCTCTCCACGGTGCTGGAGAGGGGATTTATCACTTTGTCGGGTGCCAGCAGATAAGGTGCGGCGCCATGCAAAAACCCAGCAGCGAGTGAGTGTGCAAAGGGGATGGCTCTCCAGCACCCAAAGGCGCTGCCACAACCCTTCCCTTGGGCCAGGTGGAGGTTCAAGTGCACCCCAAATTAACACCAGCCTCCAACACAGCTTCTGAGCACACGCTGCCCTCCCTGCCTGCATGTCACTGTCCAAGGATGGGATACTGCCCAAAGGGCAGAGCCACCATGACCCTGCCCTCCAAGTCCCCTTGGCTGTGCCCCACAAGTCCCTGCCCTCCACAGCCACCAACAGAGGCAAATTTGACATTTGCAGAGAAATCTCTCCCTGTTCAGTGCTAATAATCAGTCAAGTAGAGGCGGATTTTTGCAGCATGATACAAGCAGCAGGGAGCAGGAAATGCAAGCGTGGGGGCTGCTTTCCAGGAAAGTGGGGCTTTCCCTCCCAAAAAGGAGCGGAGCTGGAGGGAAAAGTGTGGCCGGGACATGATCCCTCACCCTGTCACCCTTTGGACAATGCAAGGAGCCAAGACAAGACCCCTGCAGCACAGGGTATCCCAGCCCCATGGATGCAATGTCCCAGAGCAAAGCCAAGCCTGTGACCCAAAGTTGACACACTCCAGCCATAGGGCTGCTAGCCACCAGCTGCTCAGCATCCAGAACAGTAGGAAAGCAATAATGTCCAATGGAGAAGAGATGGAAATAACCATCCGCTGCTACTGGGCAGGGGTGTCACGGCAAGAGGCAGTGGGAAAAGTCTACAAACTGTATTTTCTAACTGGGTGGTCTCTGGGCATCTATGCCACGATCTCTAATAAAAAGAAAAAAATGAGGGGAAAAAAAGACACTGGTAGCTGGAAAGATGTCCTCAAATTCCTCTATCTGTGCCAGTCCCCATGCCCCAAGAGAGCAAATGCATGGAGAAAATTAAAAGCAACTGCTTTACACTCTACTCTTCTTCCAATTCAGGCCAGGCAAAATTTTTAGGTTAATTCCCAGCCTGTCCCATGTTGTTGGAGGCTTCATCTCACACACCAAGGGCATGTGTGTGCAGACATGGATTGGCCCGGAGCAGCCAGGGTGGAGAGCAGGGAGCCCACAGTGAAACCCCCACGGGAGCTCTGGCTGGATGTTTGGGAAAAGGGTCCCACTGGACAGGCTGGCACTCTCTTGGAGAGAGGAGGGAGACCCTGGGAACCAACCCTCTTCCCGGGGGAGGTTCTGGAAAGCTGAGTTCCATATGAGGTTTGCAGGTGGTTACACAGGGACTGTACAGTGCCAGTATGGGCATGTCTCGCCAGGAAAGTGGAAATTCCCACAAAAAGGGAATTTCTCCCTGGATGGGAAAGGAGCAGCATAAGACAAGCTGGCAACAGGTGGGTGGCACAGCCAGAACAGAGCCGTGTCTGCCAGTAGCCAGATCCTGCCACCACACAGGATCAAGGGATCTGACAGCACACAACCCACAGCAGCAGATTTTTCCCAAAGGGAGAACAGCCGTGCTGACTGACCCAGTTTTTCCCATGCTGTGTGGGCACCCCAGAAGGTCAAACGCAGATTGAGGGAGGCAAGGGCACATCATCTCCCACCTGCAGCCCAGGGAGGGGACAGTCACATCTCCAACAGGTGGTGAGACAGCATGTAGCTGCCCCAAATCACTCTGAGCTCTGTCCGACAACACAGCCACGCACAAAAACAACTCGTGAACGCAGCGCTCCCGGGATTAGGGACTTAGCGTCCGCACAGCCCTTTGAAGTTGGAAGCGCTAAGTCTGATTATTATTAGAGAGCTCCAGCTCATTAATCCTGATGTTTGGGGCTGGATTTTCCCCCTCCCAGCCCCATTCCTAAGCCGGTTCCCGAGTACGACGGAAATCCACTTCTACTACTAAATATTTGTGACTCTTTACAAACACACACTGGGTCTCTACCCCAAGCGGCTCCAGCGCCCTGCAGCACCTCAGGAAGCAGCAGGGGCAGCTCCTGACACCCACACAGGTATTTTTATCTAATAAAAATCCAAAACAGACACGAGTGCGTAAGTGTGAAGTACCTTCACCTTTTCTCCAAGCCAAGTACAAAGGTCAAATGACTCCAAAAGACTTTTCTAGCCTGGCTCTAGGTAATCACCAACACTGTCCCTGTCCATGGGGTGAACAGGACACGCAGGGCACCAAGCCCCCACGCTGCAGAGTGGGACCCTCCAACCCAACCTAGGCTTAAAATATTTGAGTTTAAAAGGCAGAAACATTCAGAGCTGTTAAATGAACCGTTATTCCTGAGTGTGCTCTGGAGCGAGCACACCGCCACATCCAGCCAGGCTGCGAAACGGGGCACAGACCGGGAGGGAGGGGAGGCAGGCAGGGTGGCGGGGAAGCGCCGGGGTGGCCGGGCTCGGGGGGCTCCCGGGCACGGGGAGCTGCGGGCAGGGCGGGAGGTGCGTGCGTGCATCACACGCTCCCACAGCCACCATCTTATCTGGGAAGCGGGATTACTTCACCCCAGCTGCAAGGGAGAAGCCGAGCAGGACTGCGCCGTTTTCCCAACCGGAGCCCCCCGCGCAGGGCCCGGATCCGGCCGCGGGGCTGACCCCGACCCCATGGGAAGCGGACGCGGGGGCAGCCCCCCAGGGCCACCCACCAGCCCGGCGGGAACAAAGCCAACCAAGGGCTGCCCGAAACACGTCCCTGGGTCCCCAGAGAGGTGGGTGGCCCCCGTGGCACGGCAGGCAGGCGCTACGGCGGGCTGCGTGCGATGCTCCGAGCCCCCCAACAAAAGTCAATACGCTTTGCGCCGGGAGGCAGCGCAATCCCCGGGCAGCGGGAAGGGGCCGGCCGGGAGCGGGGGGCTCTTCCCGAGCCCCCTCCGGGACGGCTCTTTGTCTGGGCACGGCCGCGACGCTCCGCGCCGCCCGCCCCTTTCCCGCACACACCACGGCATTTTTTTCCAGTTACATTTTTTCCATATTAGCCCTCAGATTTCACGATGCCCCCCCCCCCCCCCTCCGCCGCCCCCCCAGCGAGCGCAGCAATATGTCTGATCTCATTGCCATAATAGGATCGGCAGCGGGGATGGCAGCCTTGGCCCAGAAAGGTGCGGGAGGAGGGAGGGCGGCCCCGCTCCCCTCACCCCGACACCACGGACGGGCCCCCGCGCCCCAAAAACGCTCCCCCATGCCCCAAACACCCCCTGCCATGGGAGCACTGGCCTCGGGCCTGCGTGAGGCCTGTGAGGAAGAGGAGGAAGGCCCAGCCCCGCAGCCCCTCAGCGCTGAACCCTCTCCGGAAAGGGCCCGGGGGTCCCTCCGCACGGCTCCCGGGAAAGCAGCGGGTTGTGGGGCAGGGGGGTCATGTCCGCCACGTCCAGGAGGCGACGTTTTGTTTTCAACCGAGTTTTTCCCAGGACTTTCTGGATGGCCTGATGGAGCTGCCAGGACACCCCCCACCTGCTGCCGTGCGCCCCGGGAAGGGACGGGATCACCCCAAGTGCCGGCGCGGGGCCCCAAAGGGCCTCAGGGGGTGAGGTCCCAGGGGAGGGGGCACCGGGCTGAGCCGTGGCCTCAGGGGACAGCGGGCACACAGAGTGCTCCATCGGACACCGGGGAATCCGTGGGGTCAGCAGGCATCCCACGGGATCTCTGGACACCCTATGAGACCAGAGAGCACCCAAAGGGCTCCTGGACATCCCAGGGGCTTTGCAAATACTTGTGAGTCCCTGTGCTGTCCGTGGGGTCAGCAAGAACCCCAAGCAACCATGGCCTACGCATGGAACCAGCAGGCACCCGCTGGAATCACTGGATACCCTATGGCGCCAGAGGGCAACCAGGGGGCTCCTGGACACCCCATGGGATCCACAAATACATGTGGATTCCTGTGCTATCAGCGGGGTCAGCAGGTACCCCATAGGACTACGCACCACCCATGGGGTCAGCAGGCGCCCCATGGGACTCCTGGACACTTTATGGGACCAGAGTGCACCAGCAGGGCTCCTGAATGCCCCACAGAATTCATGGATACCTGAGGGTCCCTGGGCTATCTGTAGGATCAGCGAACAACCCATGGGGCTCCTAGATACCCTATGGGACCAGCGAGCACCCTTAGAGCTCCACAACACCCCATGGAATATAGGGATACCTGTAGGTCACTGTGCTATCCACGAGACCCTATAGCATCCCTGACTTGATCCTACAGTAGCTGTGCACCCAGCAGGCACCCAGTGAGACCCACGGGGATTCCCATGGGATCCTGTGCAAACCATGGGGACAGCAGGCACACATAGCACCCTGTTCTATCCGTGGGACCCCAGGACGTCCATGGGACCTCATACTATCCATCAGACCCTGAGCTATCCATCGGGACACCCATGGGACCCTAAACTACCCAAGTGGCTCCAAGGTACCTGTGGGACCCCAGGCTACCCACGGGGCCAGCGGACACCGCACGGAGACCCAGAGCGCCCGAGGGGCGGGCAGGGGGGCGGGACGCCGGAGCGGATTTTGGGGGTGAAAACAGTGGGTTCGGGGCCAAGATCCCACCTGGTTGAGATCCTCGTCGTTGAGCAGGTGGGACTCGCGGGGCTTGAAGCAGTTCTGGCACTTGCTCTTGTTGAAGATGTTGGCCTGGAACTTCCTGCAGGGATTGTCCTTGGCGGCCATGGCGCGGCCCGCGCCCGCTCAGCGCCCGCTCAGCGCCCCGCGGAGCGCCCGCCCGCCGCCGCGCCCATCGCCGCCGCCCCGCGCCCGCGGGGGGCGTCACGCCAACGCAAAAACCAACACGGAACCCCAACGAATACAGCAGGGGGAAAAAAAATCAAAAGAGGGAGCGAAGCGCAGGGAGGCCGCCTCCGCTGCGGCTCAGCAGGCGCGCATGGCCGGGCGGCGGCGGAGCGCGAAGGGGCGGCGCTGCCCGCGCCGTGCGGGGCCGGGCGGGACGGTGAGGGACGGCGCGGGGGTCGGTGCGGTGCAGGGCCGGGGCCGGCACGGGGCGGGCCAGACGTGCGGGCGCTGCGGGAGCCGCTCCCGACTGCGCCGCCCGCAAAGTTTCCAGCGCCGCGGAGCCAGGCGTAAAAGGGGCGGGGGCGCGGCGCTGACCGACGTGCCCTCCCGCCAATGGGAACGCCTCTTCGCTCCTAACGGATGGCTGCGCTGGCCAATAGTCAGCAAGAAAGGGGGCGGGCTCAGTGGGGCCGCGGGCCGCGGGGGAGGGGCGGTGCGCTGACAGCTGGGGCGGGATGGGCCGCGTTCGGCTCGGCTCCGTTCGGCTCGGCTCGGCTCCGTTCGGCCCGGTTGCCTCGGCTCCATTCGGTTCCGTTCGGCTCCGTTCGGTTCCGTTCGGCTCCGTTCGGTTCCGTTCGGCTCCGTTCGGCTCTGTTCGGCCCGGTTCGGCCCCGTTCGGCCCGGTTTGGCTCAGCCCAGCTTGGTCCGAATCGTATCGCCCCAGCTCGGCTCGGCTCAGCCTTGTACAGATTGTCTCAGCTCAGCCCACCACAACTTGGTGTGTCTTGGCTCAGCACGGCTCTGCTCAGCCCAGCCCAGCTTCCTTCAGCCCAAATCAGTTCAACCTGACTTAGCTCAGCCTGGCACAGATGAGCTCGGCTCGGCATAGCCTGACACAGTTTGGTTTGGCTCTGGTGGTCCCAGCTCAGCTCTCTTCAGCCCATCTCAGCAGGGCTCAGCTCAACTCAGCTCAGCTCAGCTGGGCTTTGCTCAGCTCAGTTTGTCCCAGACCAGCTCAGCTCAGCCCAGTCCCCTGTAGGAGCAATTGTCTGATGCCCCCCACCCTTGGCCCCCCGTAGAGCACAATGACGTCCCCATCCAGCCCACACACAGCCCACCCCAGCTGTGGGACACACAGAGATATGGGGCAACAATCCATGACTCTGTCCCCAGCCTTGGACACGAGGGGCAGAGGAGTCACCAACCCTTGGACACTTAGATTTTGGGGGACAATGTCCCTCATGCTCCTGTGGCACCTGGTGACCTGCAGCACGGGGGACAGACCAGGGATGAAGCAGGGACAGGGTGCATGTCCCACCTCAGCCACGTCCCCGCTGTGCCACCGCCCTGGGGCCAGCTGGGAGCTCCTGTTTGTCCAGTGAATTTTTATCCGGTGGAAACCGGCAGGTAAATATTCCTGACCGGCTGATAAGGACCTGGTGTGAGGCCACAGCTTTGGCCTCCCAGCTCTGCCCCTGGGTTCTGCACAGAAGCACCAGGGAAGGGATCTCAGTGCCTGTAGAGCATCACTGGGTCGGGAAAGAGGTGGGAATGCTGACCCTGGGCCAGGGGGCCAGGACAAAGGTGCCAAGTGGCACCTCCAAAATGCACCCAAGACTGGAACATCCTACAGACATCACCACGGCACAGAACATCTCCTGCTCATCCCAGTATTTCCTGCTGGCGTGGGATGGGGCCCTGCTATGAGGAACAGAACACATGGATCTTCCTGGATTTTTGGGACCAGGAAAAACCCGTTGGAGAAGAGGCAGTGGCGTGGTCTCCTCGCGCCCGGCGCTGTCCCGCCGTTTGATGTGGGACCCGGCCTCGGCGGCCTCGCCGCGCCGGCTCCTCATTGTCATCCTCAGTAAATAAAGCCCAGCACAATTGCCTGCTTGTTTATTAATTTTTGCTTCATCAAAGGCAGCTTTAATCATCTCTCTCCATCCTGCCAGGGCCACTTGCAGCACACACGGTGTGGCATGGGTTGGGATGGGACAGCAGAGCACCAGTGACCCCAGTGCATCCCCACCCAGCCCAAGGCTG
The DNA here is from genome assembly GCF_965231275.1 of Zosterops lateralis. Lineage (NCBI taxonomy): Eukaryota > Metazoa > Chordata > Aves > Passeriformes > Zosteropidae > Zosterops > Zosterops lateralis. The sequence goes on from NC_139775.1 coordinate 1,392,317, forward strand.
ATCCCAGGTTGAGGGTGGCCACCAGGCTCCCACATGTCACCGTTTTAGGTGGATTTTCACCTTTTCCTTGATCCTAGTGTTATAAAAACAGCACCACCCTACCCCAGGATGAGAGGATTTTCCCCTGTGGAATGTACAGAGTGTGCCGCCCTTGCTGTAAGTCCAGGGTTCACCTGGCACATGACTGAGGAAATGCTGCTCCTTGGAGAAGGGTCGATGATTTTCTCAACCAGCTCTTGTCCTTCCCTGATTCCCCTTTCCCCCTTCCCTGCTTCCAGCCCCGATGCTGGATTACTCCCTGCCACATTGCTTGCTGATGAGGACCTGGTGTGCCCTGTATCCCACAGCTCTTACAGATCCCCAGGATTTTTTTTTTTTTTTCCATCAAAAAGCCCCTCTGCAGCTCCATGGACACCTCCATGTGTTGTCCTCAAGGTCCCCAGCCCTTTCCACCTCCTCAGGGCATAAACCCCACACACTGCAGGAAGAACCCTCCAGAAAGGAATGGGCTGGTCTTTCCCTATTTCCATGGGGCACCATTCCCCAAAAAAAGGGCGCAGTGCTGGCCCAGAGCAGGGAGCAGGCGCTGCGTGTCCCGTCCGCGGGCTGTGCCTGCCCCGCGGGCTCGGGGCCGTGACCTGGCGCCGCGCACGGCTCTGCCGGAGCCGGCAGCACCTCGCGGGAAGCGGCTGCTGCCGGGGCTGGCTCCAGCCTCTCCAAAAATCCAGCTGAACGGGACGGGCTTCTCCACAAACCTGTCGGGCCGCATTCAGCCGCGCGGAGCCGGCGCTCGCCCGTGTGCCGCGTTCGGTGCCTGCTGGAAACTCGGTGCCCGGGACATCCCCTGCGAGCCCCAAATCCTGGCACAGCCATGGCACCGAGGTCCCCAACATGTGCCATGGGGCTGGGGGGGCGTCCCAGCCTATCACCTGCCCGTTGGGAATGCCCAGGTGGGGCTGCCCTGCCTCTTCGACCCAAAGCCAGTTTTTTTTCTGGAGGAGTTTTCTCAAATTAGGGCAATTAAAACAATGGGAAAATGGAAAGTTTTTTGTCAGAGAGCTGCGGTAGCAGAGGGGGAAGGTGCTGTGGTGAGTCAGCCTTCCAAAAAGAAGCCCCAGCGCCAGGTAAACAACCAGGAGGTGTTAGTCACCGGCTCGGGCTGTGCCTGCCCCAGCCGGGGGGGGGGCACCGGCAAAACCCTCCAGCTCCGGGGAAGAGTTCGGCAGCACCAAACCCCACCGGGGAGAGGAGAGCAGCACCTGCTCCTGCCATGGTGTGGAGATCCCGCCAGCACCATCCATCGGCTCTGCTTCGCCAGGGTATCACCGCTTTGGGGGCACGGTCCGTGTGGCTGCGCCGTGTTTTGCCGGCTCTGGTGTGGCACATTTTTCTGCAGGGCCGGGCAGGAGCAGGACAGCCGGGTGCTCCTCCCGGGTGGCCATCGCTCCCCACGAGACCTTGGGCAAGTCATTTAATGCCTCTGTGCCGCCAACTCGCCGTCATTACCGTGGAGCCAGACAGATGGATGCCCGGGGGAGAGGCCAGGAGTCACGGCTTGGAGCTGGCTCCTGGATCCACACTGGATCCGGGCTTGGACTGAGCGGCGCCTGACAGGGCTCCCCTCCTCCTGCCCTGCTCCGAGTGGAGTCCCAGTGTGGGATGCTGGATGCAGCCCCTGGCTGATCCAGAGCCCCCCACAGCCCTGCCTGGGGAATATCTGGCAGGGGAAACACTGACCAAAGGAGGCTGGGATGCCCCTGATGCCACCATGTGTCTTATAGGGGTGAGACTCACAGGGTAAAAATCCATATGGGGTGAAAAACACTTTCCTGAATGGAGAGAAAGGCCCATGGGCTGCTCTGTGCCCAATGTCACAGAATCAGAGTGGTTTAAGTTGCAAGAGACCTTAAAGATCATCTTGTTCAATCCCCTGCCATGTGCAGGGACACCTTCCACTAGACCACGTTGCTCCAAGCCCCATCCAATCCCATTTGTCCCACTGGGAAAAAGAAAAGGACGCAGGTTATTCACTGGAGGAAATCCACAGCGCTCAGCTGCAGCTGATGCAGCCCAGAGGGGACGATGAAGCTTCCGTGGGCATAGACAAGCCCATGAGGATGGTGCAGAGCAAGCTGCACATACATGCAGAAGCAACAGTAAATCCTGTCCCACCAAACAGAACTTTCGTCTTGTCCAGAGATGCCAAATGTCCATGAGTTCGTACCTCTCTCCTAAAATTGATTAATTACACTCCCAGCTGGGTTATCAGTGGCTTCTGCTGCCATCAGACCTTGCTGTGCTTTAGCAGGAAAATCCGTATCTTTTGTTCCCACCTGTGTGTCCCCACCTTTTGGCTGCCTGGCAGGGCAGAGGGGATCCCCGTGCAAGGCTGCCTGCCTTGCCAACCCCCTCCAACCTCAGCATCCCTGCTAAAAACATCACCCTGTGCAAAACCCAGTGCTCTCAGCCTCCTCCATCACTGGCCCCCTTGGCCACCGCCCCGCAGCTGCCAGCACAGCCGTGGGATTCTGCTCTGCTGACTCCATATAATGCGAGTTCTACAAATGAAAATGTCACATGGTCCTAAATTAAATACTTTGGAGAAACCCATTATAATGCAGCAGCACAATTAGCTTTATCAGCCAGCCCAGAGTCATGCCAAAAACCAAAGCCGACTCACTTGACAGGAGCTGCCATCCATGAAACCAAGCTAACGACCTTAATTATATTTTTAGCTTCTAATTTTTGGCTGACAGTATCCTCAATTACCCAGCCCATAATTTGTGCAGGGACAGTGATCAGCCTCACCTGGCCTATAATTCCCAGGATCAGCCCTTTTATCCCCTTTAAATATTAAATTGACTCCCACTGGCCACCCTCCAGTCCTCTGGAATTTCCCCAGGGTTTTAGTGTTAAAAATTAACAGCAGAGCTTCTGGGTAGGCTGCACACCCCTTCCCGTGAAGGTTCTGCCAGGAAAACGCCTCTCCAGAGAGAATTCAGTGGTGAGGACAAGGAGTTGTTCCCACCAGGTCAAAACTCCACGTAATCAGATCAGCTGTTCTGGACAAAGATTGTTCTTTGACTCATCTCCTTTATCCACCACCCACACCTTACACCTCAGCACACAGCCCTGGCACTGAACCCTCCTTTCCTTCACATTTTTAGGGCTTTTTCCTCATTTCTCTGCCAGACCTCAGCCAACCCAGGTCTTTTCCCATATGGCCATCCTTGATTTCCAGCTGGCTGCTGGGTTTGGGGAGCCAGCCATGAGCACTGCCCAAGTTTTGGTAAAATGCTTCCTTTTCCTGATCTGTGCTGGGTTTTGGCAAGGAGGCTGTTGTAGCATCACCCTGCTGATGCACAGGGGCACCTCTGGAGCCCGGGTCACCCAGGGCTCACCCACAGCCCTGGTACAACCTCTGTGAGGGTCAGAGCCCTCAGACACAGGTGGGTGTTGAGCATCCTTGGGATAATGGATGTCACCAGGGGTGGTGACAGGACAGGGAGCAAAGAGAGGACTGGAGCAGTGTGGGGTGTTTGGGGGGCCCTGAACCCCCCAGGCTCTGGGGGCTGCTGCAAACGGAGGTGCCAGGGAGGGGCAGGAGCCAGCCCGGGGGCTGGGGGCTGCATCCCCACAGGGAAGTGTCCAAGGACAGGTTGGACGGGGCTTGGAGCAACCTGGGATAGTGGAAGGTGTCGAGGTGGAACTGGGTGAGCTTTAAGGTCCCTTCAACCACAACCATTCTATATATATATATATATACTATACATATATGCATATATACATATATACATATGCATATACATATCTATATACATTTATATATACATACACATATATATGCACATTATATATAATATACACAATATAATATATAACATATATAGTATATACTATATACTATATTATATATTCTATTATATATAATATATATTATATACGTATTTTATATAAATAAAATGTCCTTATATATGCATTTTATTTATTTATTTATATATTCCATTGTGACTCCCCTCGGCCTGGCTGGCGCAGAGCGGGCTGCAGCGGCCGCGCTGGAGAATTTTCGGCTGGCGGAGGCAGGCGGAGCCCCGGGAGGCAGCGGGAGCCGGGCTGGGCTGGCCGAGGCTGCCATCTCCTGGGGACGGATCCGCACAGCCGGGCCGGGGTGCGGAGCGCCAGGAGGAGCCGCACCCCGAGGCTCTCCGGAGCTCCCGGGGGATCCGCCCCGGGCAGTGGAGAGGCGGCCGCGGGCACACGGGGATGTCCCTCACGGGTGTCACTGTCACGGCTCTGCGGAGCCCCGCGGCCACGCACACACAGCCGGGGGGCAGCCCCAGCCCCGGGGTCCGGCCACGCGGTGACTCCGTGATTTGCTTTGCCACGAGGTGACGGTGACAGGACGGTGACAGGGCGCGGGGGATGCCCAGGCAGAGTGAGGGGACAGACACGTCCTGCCCCCAGCCCCTCCGCAGGGAATTAGGGGGACAGAAATGAGTCCTCGGAGCCGTCTGCTCTCAGCCCGGCCCCACAGTGGCAGTTTCGACCCCAAAGAGCTCCTCTTCCCCTTCTTCCCCCACAGGCTCCGGGTTTTTTCAGCTCCTGAAGGGAGCACGTGTGTGAGCAAGAGTCCTGGCCAAGGCTGGGGACTGCTAAAGGCGTATGGGCTGAGGGGAGGAAATCCTCCCAGCAAAGCTGCTCAAGGGGAAGGCAAAGCACCTCCTAAAAGTTTCCAGAGCCAAACACTATCCGCCCCATCTGCCTGTCAGCTGCAGCTCTCCTCGCAGCACTGCCACTGGGGCAAGAGCCCAGCAGAAAAATAGGTTTTGTTGTCAGGAATAAACCTGGGTTCTGTCACCCCAAAGAGAGTGTGGCACCTCTGGAGCCTGGCTCAGATGGGCACTGAAGGATGCAAAATGATGTGGGGGGATGCAGGGGGGATGCAGATGGATGCAAAGCCATGCAGAGGGATGCAGAGGGATGCATTGCACTGGGAGGATGCACGGGGAGCTGCTGGTGGATGCTCTGGGGAACCAGTGAACTCAGCAAAGGAAGGGTTTAATCCAGAAATCCAGAACAGGGGGCTGGTGGTGGCTGCCCAAACCACAGGAGCAACCCCAGGCAGGGCAGGGTGGCAGCCACCACCTTGGCTGTGGGACAGGAGCTCATGGGGGACCTGGAGGTGTTGGAGAGCCACAGAGCATCCTCAGAGGCTGCAGGAAGGGGGTGATGATGTTTGGGGACACAGAGGGTGAGGCCACTGGGGCACACGGCCGAGGAAATGGGGCTCCAGTCCCCACAGCCCCAGGATTCTACAGCTGAAAGCACACTGCCTGATCCCTGCTCAGCGAGGAGGGACAAACCACCCCCAAGTGCTTCTCACTTCCCTCTTGAGCACCCACCAAGGTGGAAACTGCAAGTCTCTGGTGCTATTTACAGAGGTGAGTTTCCCCTGCAAAACCCTGAGAGCCGGCGGGCTGGGGCCACATCTCCAGGGCCATCTCCCTGCTCTGCCACACTCAACCAGCTCAGGCAATGCCAAAATCAGGATTCCCCTCCCAGTGGGAGACTGGGAGGATGCATGGGGAGCTGCAGTGATCTCATCCTTTTTACCAGACACACGACATGTAGCAGCATTGCAGTGTCCCTGTGGCTGTGGTTCCTCCTCTCTTGGTCCTTGCTCCAAGCCCTGTGGTCCATTGGATGGTGCCAGTGCTGCTTCCCACTGTCCTTCAGGATCTGGGATGTGATGGGCCACATCCAAACACAACATGCTGGGTTCCTTTGCTTTGGGCTCTGCTCCCCATGGGCAGGATCAGCCTCCAATGTCCCTGCAATGGACACAGAGGAAAAACATCCTCTGGGCTCTCCCTTCCAGCTCCACATGGCAAGCACAAAATAGGAGTTTTTGCACCAAACAGAATGCTCGATGCTGATCCACGAATGTTTTCAGTATCAGGTATTGCTGCTTCCTTCCTCCTTCAGCTGTTTCTGCAGAAACCTCTTTCTGGACTGAGCTGAGTCACTGCTCTACCATGCTCTCAGCACCTCGTGCCTCTTCCTAGCATCAGAGCCAGAGCCATGCCCAGCATCTCTGCAGGAATCAGGGACAAACCTCTGGAGTCTTCCAGCAGTGCAGAGGTGGCTCTTTCCCTGTGTGAAAACAACCTGTATTATTAATGTGGTATTCATGTGTAATTAATGTGCTATTAATGTGTTATCAATGCTTCGTGCTCCAAGCCCAGCTGGGACTCAGCTGTCCGTGCAGGACACAGCACAGCCCTCCTGCCTCCCAGACATAGGTGACCAGAGAAAGTCAGTTTTTGAGGGACCTCATTGGGCTCCAGAGATGTTCTATGAGTTGTGAGCAGGAGACAAGATAGTGTCTCCTGTGCTGACCATCCTGAGGGCATGGAAAGGATGGATGCTCGAGCAATGCTTGGTCCTGGCAATTGCCTCTTGTACAGAGTGAAACACCTTTCTCTGAAGAAAACGTTCCCCTGGCACAGGCTGCCCAGGGCAGTGGTGGAATCACTAGCCCTGGAGGGATTTAAAAGGTGTTTATATGTGGCACTTGTGGATGTGGTTCACCGGTGAACGTGGCAGTGCTGGGAGGATGGTTGGACTCAATGATCTTAGAGGGCTTTTCCAACCTTTATGATTCTGGCATTCTGCTGCAGTCCTGTGATCCAAGAGCAGGTGCTGCAGAGCTTCCATTCCACCAAGGCCCTCTGAAATGTGGCCACCTGGACCAGGACACCTGTCCCTGGCCCTGGTGACACATCCACCCTGCAGTGTCCCCTCACCCTGTCCCCAGCAGCCCAGGGACCCCATGAGCCAATGCAAGGCGCTGAGTGTGCAGCCAATTTGCATGGAAGGGACGAGGGGAAACCCCAGGAAATGCACAGCCCAGCATTAATCAAATCTCTCTAATAATAAACCCCTGAGCCATGCAGTGGCTCAAGGCTGCAGCTCGTGGGGCCATGGAGGGAGCCGAGGGGGAGTAGACACTGCTGGAGAGTCAGACGTGAGTTTTACCCCATGGAGGGCTGCAGGGGGCTGGGGGTTTGGGCTTTGTCTGTGCCAGGGTTTGGGGTTGGTTGTGCTCCCAGGGCCTGCAGGGAGTGGAGGGTCTGCTCAGAGCTCCCACCCTGCTGAAGGTGGTCAGTGCTGTGGGGCTGGGGAGAGGATCACAGAATGGTTTGAGCTGATAGGGAGCTTAATTCTCATCCAGTTCCAACCCCCCTGCCATGGCCAGGGATACCTTTTACTATCCCAGACTGCTTCAAGCCCCATGCAATGTGGCCTTGGACACTCCCAGTGATCCAGGGACAGCCACAGCAGCTCTGGGAATCTGAGCCAGGCCCTCACCATCCTCAAAGGAAAAATTTTTTTCCTGATGGCTGCTCCAAATCTACCCTCCTTCAGCTTAAAGCCATTCCCCCTTGTCCTGTGGTTGCTTAAAGCTTGGCATGAGGGGTCCGTGGGGGAATTCAGAGGGTCCTGGTGGTTGAGAGGCAGAGAGAAAGACTCACCTGGCTCTGCTGGAAAATCCATGGCTGAGAAGTCCATGCTGGGAGCACCACGTGTACCTTGGGACTCCCCAAGGAGGGGAAGATCTGTCCTAGATGAGACTCAACATCTCCTTGGATGTGTCCTCACAGCATCTGGGAGGAAGGTTCCCAGCCTGCTGCCCCTCAGCTTCAACACAGCCCCAGATCTGTTTCCCATCAATTATCCCATGGGAAACCCCACCTAGGTCAAGGATGGCTCAGCTCCCTGCCATCCCCAGGGCCTGCAGTGACTCCCAAAGAGCTTCCTGCCACCCCTGGGTGGCTTCTCTGGGTACAAAGTTTCTTCCAAGAGCATCCGAGGAGAGCAATGGCCTGAGCCTCGCTCTGCCCTGGGGAGGTCTCCAGTCAGCTTCACAGAAAGTCATTATTTAATTTTACAACAATGTTAATTGAACATCTGGGAGTGTCAGGCCAGCATCCCAATGCAGAGAGGATTTTTCCCTGGGAATGGGAGGGTTTCACTTGTGCTGCCCCAGGTAGGACTCAGCCCATCCCCAGCCCCTCTGCAGGGAAGGTGCTGGGTGGGCAGTGGCAGGACAGATGTACAAAGTGCTCCATCTCTGCAAGTTCCCAAGTCCTGGAGAGAGAGGAGACATCCTGGCAGAGTGCAGGGGATTTTCTGTCTAGAAATCAAAGGTTTGGCTTTGCCAAAGCAGCAGCTCAGCCTTCGGGCACGGAGGGGCCACGCTGCGGCTTCGGGGAGGTTTCAGACCTTTGGGCCCCGTCAGCACCAGCATCTCCCACCCGAGCAGGAAACAGCTGCGGCTCCAGGGGAGGGATGTGGCTCCGGGGAGCCCTCTCAGGCAGCAAAAGGCACATTTCCATCACGGCCACCCTCGTGCTGGGTCAGAGCTTCCTGCAGCTGCTCCGTGGCGCTGCACAACACGGGAGCTTTTGTCAGCCAGCTAATTCTTCAAAATGTTACGTTTTCGAGCAGATTTTTATGCTGCTGGGAAGTGTTCCTGTGCCTCTGGCAAAACGTCCAGTGCACAAGGGCACGGGGAGCGCTGGGGCAGCAGAGGATGGCACAAGCAGCCCGTGACAGGGACATGAGCACGTCCACCTCCAGCTGGCACTGGTTAAATGGTGCCCAAAGTCTCCTGGAGAGGTTTCCCTCCTTCTGCTCTGATGTCTTTTAGATCAGCCTGGGTTTCACTATGACACCAGAACACCCAACAGAAAGGGCAGGAATGACACACAAGGTGGAGTTTCTGGTATTTTCAGACATGAATTGTCCCCAGTACTCGTTCTCCCCCTGGCAGGTGCAGGGATCCCCAGACCCAGCATGGGGCCACCCCTAAGCCAGGGTGGGCTCTCTGTGTCTCCCCTGGGACTGGCATAGACACACACACCGTTTGAAAAGCAGATTTGGCCGTGTGCTCTTGCTCAAACCTGGGACCAGAGAGGGCTGAGGGACAGCCAGGATCTCCAGGATCTCCCTGCCCTAGGAAGGGATGAAGTGGCTGCAGAGCAGCCCCGTGGTGGTCACCCCGTACCTACCTGTGCCTCTGTCCTGCAGCCATGGATGGGACCCGTGTGGGGCAGGATGCCATGAAGAACTGCACTGACCAGGAGTACTGGGACACCCTCGTTTCCCAGTGCATCCCCTGCAGCCTGGCGTGCAGGCACTCCCTGGCCAGGAGGTGTGATGCTGTGTGTGGTGAGTGCTGGGCTGTCCCTGCATGGAAGAGTCAGGGGTGGGGCGAAGCTGGGAAGGAGGATCAGACCCCGGGACAGGCTCTGAGCCAGCTCAGCTTTGCAGAGCTTCAAACCACAGCCAAAACCACAGGGGGATGTGACAGCTCCCCATGGATGGGCTGGGGCTGGCAACAGCTCAGGAGAGAGACCAGGACCAAGAGCCTGCAGCTCTGCACCGCTCCTTCTGGGGTCACAGCGCTCATGTCCCCTGTTGGGGCCACCCCACCCTCCAAAGGCAGGGCTGGGGAGCCACCAGATTTGGTGGATGTGGATAATGATAAACCCCTGACCTGGGACAGGCACTGAGGTGTCCTGAAAACAAGTGGGGAGCAGGAAAGGGGAGGGAGAAACTTTGCATCCCAACCCTGTGCCAGTGCCCTTCCTTGAGCTGAGGTGGCTTCACCCCATCCTAGGGTTCATTCAGTAGCCACAGGTGAACATCTCCTCGTTAAGGACAGGGATGCCATTCCTGGCATCCCGAGCCAGTGCTGAGGCAGGTTTTGGTGTGTCCCAAAAAGCCACGGAAGCCCCAGGGCAGCAGCAGCAGCTCTGAGAGCAGCAGCCAGGAGCTCCCAGGTGAGCGCAGCTGCCTCTGCCTGGCTGAGACCATCCCAAAGCAGCTGCCAGCGGATGCCTTTCCCCGGCTCTCCACCACAAATCCCGGGGCTCTGTCACCCTGCAGAGGTTGCCAGTGCTCCGGGCAGGGGGCAGGTCCCACCCTGTGCCTGCCGGGGCCGTGAGCTGGGCTCATCCTCTCGTGAATGCGGGCCTTGGGGTGGGGGGGGTATGTGCTGAGGACACGGTGATCACCTCCCTCCTCTCCCCCAGAGTCCATGGACTGCAACAAGAGACCCGGATTTTACTACGACGATCTTGTGAGGAGCTGCATCAAGTGCAGCTCGGTGTGCGGGCAGCACCCCAAGGAATGTGCCCTGACCTGCGAGCGTGAGTGGGGAAGGGGCACCAAAAACCCCCCACTTTGTCCTGAGGGTTGCACTTCTGGGGGCTGCCATTCCACTGGGGCTGGGCAAATGCAGCCAGGGCATCTCTTTCCCATTTTCTCCATCATACAGTGGCTTTTCCCCATTGTGTGGTGGTGTTTTACTGGCTGGGAGCTGTAAAACAGGTTGGAATTGGCAGCTGTGGATCTCACCCGGCTGAGCTGCCCCCAGCCCTCGGGGAGGGGGAGGAGGAGGGGACAGATCTCCAAGATCTCCAAGTCCTACATTTGGGTTGAAACGATCCCTGAAGATGGGGGAGGGCATGAATGGGGTGTGGGAAGGGATCTCCTCTATCTCACCATGGAAGAACAGAGGGGATATAGAGCTGGGATGCCCCTGATGCCACTGTGTGCCTTATAGGGGTGAGACCCACAGGGTAGAAATCCATATGGAGTGAAAAACACCTTCCTGGATGGAGAGAAAGGCCCATGGGCTGCTCTGTGCTCAATGTCACAGAATCAGGGTGGTTTAAGTTGCAAGATACCTTAAAGACCATCTTGTTCCACCCCCTGCCATGTACAGGGACACCTTCTCCTAGACCAGGTTGCTCCAAGCCCCATCCAATCCCATTTGTCCCACTGGGAAAAAGAAAAGGATCCAAATTATCCACTGGAGGAAATCCACGGCACTCAAATCACTCAGGTCTCAAATTCTTTCCCAGTGGAGGGCAGAGGCACTGTCAGCTCTTTCCCTGTCAGAAATGCACCCCAGAGGTGTCTGAGCTGCCCCATCTCTGTGCCCCACAGCCACCCCTGCAGCCGTGCTGGAGCAGAAGGCGTGTGCAGAGCAGGACCCGTGGTTGGTGCTGTACCTGCTGCTGGGGCTCTGCCTCTGCTCCCTCCTCTGCTCCCTGCTCCTGGGCTGGACCCACCTGCGCAGGAAGGGAGAGGGGGTCTCCTGCCAGGCCAGTGCTGGGACCTGCCACTGCAAGGAGGACCTTGCCAAAGGTGGGTGCTGGCAGCACTGGGGGCACTGGGAGAGGGTGGGAAGTGTGTGGGGGGCAGGCTCGGGCTGCCAGGCACTGCTGGAGAGGCAGAAAAGCAGAGCCATTTCCTAACAGGGGAGGGAGAAAAATCAAACACGTTGAGTGTGAGCCTGGGAGAAGAGCAGAGCTGGACCCCTGTGTCCGATTCTCCACCTCAGTCACTCCCTGCCAAGCCCCAGGCACAGCTTCCCCCTTGGAGCTGCTCCACAGCCAGCACTTCTCCAGTCTCCATCCAGAGGCTGAGGGGAGAAAAGCCAACCCTTTTCCAAAATAAGCACCTGTCCCAGAAAAACCCAGTTTTAGTTCTGCAGCCAGAGGGGCTCCACAAGTCCTTGTGTTTGGGAGAAAAGGAGAAAGGACAATGTGGAACAATTCAACATGGAAAAGGTGTTTTTATTCTTCCCTCTTCTCTTCTCTTCTCTTCTCTTCTCTTCTCTTCTCTTCTCTTCTCTTCTCTTCTCTTCTCTTCTCTTCTCTTCTCTTCTCTTCTCTTCTCTTCTGCCTTTCCAAAGAAAAAATGCCTAGTTACCTATTCCTGCACACATCACACACATCCATGTTTACATACATCCACCTCAAAGCCATGAATGTCAAAAATCACAGAGGAAGACCCCATGAGCCAGTGTGACACCTGAACTCTCCCTCAAGCCATTCCTGTCTGCTTTACTGGAGAACACAGGGATCAAAGGGTCATTTTTAAGATAAGCCCCCAAGTTTGGAGAGATTTTCTGGTGATGTTTTAGGTGATGCAGTGAATCCATGCTGGGAGCTGGGTGTCCTCTCCAGTCCCAGGACCAGCTTTTCAAAGGCTCTAGTGCAGCCCTTTGGAGCATTCTCAGGTAAAAGCTGCTCCTAAACCTCCTCAGCTGACTCAGAGTTTAGTTGCAGATCGGCTGGTGGAAGCTGGCAGCGTTGGTGATGGATTCACCAGCATCAGAATCCCAGAGCCAGTGGAAACCTGTGGCTTCTGCTTCCCTGGACACGGCTCTGCTGTACAAGAGACCAAATCCTGCCACAGCAGCTCCTGCCAGCCTGGGGAAAGGGCTGCTCCCTCCTTCTCTGGGATCTGCAGCACGGGGAGCGCTGGGGCCGTTCCCAGCCCGGACGACGGCCACTTCAAAATCATCTGTTCTCCTTCCCAAGAGAAGACACCCATGGTGTGAACACAGGGGATGTTCCAGCAAGGGATCAGAATGGAGGGATGCTTCCTCTGCCCCCAAATCAAAGCTGCTTCATCATCTGCTGCCAGTGACTGAAACAGCCCCTACCCAGCCCAGGCTCTGATGAGGGCTGTAGGACAGAGACGGGGCTGGAGGTTGCACAGAGCTGTTTGCTTCCACTCAGGAAACTAAATTACCATTATTCTTGTGCACTCCCAGTGAAAGAAGTTGCTTCCCATGTATCAGCACCTGACTTTATCCTCCAGCTTGTCCTCAGTGCATTCCGGCCACTGGGGACATCCCATGGAGGGTTTTCATCCTGGTTCCCCCACCAGCAGCATCCCTGCAAAGGATCAAGTGGTGCCCCCACTGGTCCCCGTGGAGAGTTCACCTCTCCCTGCTGGAGATTCCTTCATGTATCAGAACAATTTTCAGCACAGCTGTAAACGTCCCAAACATGGCATTGGACCCAAGGATTTACTGATGGGATTTATAAGGAGCCAGTGTGGGAAGCTCCACTGCCAGTTTCCAGCACTGCTGTGGGTGATTGGTGAGGCTTTGCCTCATGACCAGGACATGATGCTGCATGTGAGGAGCTGAGACAGGCACCAAAATCCTCAATGGAGTTGGGTTTAAATTAAACTGGTTAAACCATCAATTCCTGTGGTCCCCAGACCAGTGATTTCCTGCCCCACAGGCTCAGCTCCCATAGTCTCCAACACCATGGCCCCAAATCCTCTGGTATCAACAGCAACCCAGTTCCTCTAGAACTCCAAAAGCCTTTCAGCCCCAGAAGTCATCTTGGCCTCCACCCCTGCTGAGCTCCCCACCCCTGCTCAGCCTCAGCTCTCCTTCATTCTGCACCATGGCACAGATTAATCTCTGGATTAATCTCATTGATTAATGGTTTGGGTTGGAAGGAATATTAAAGATTATCACATTTCCACCCCCTACCATGGGCAGAGACACCTTCTACCATCCCAGGTTGCTCCAAGCCCTGTCCAACCTGGCCTTGGACACTTCCAGGGATCCAGGGGCAGCCACAGCTTCCCTGGGCACCCTGTGCCAGGGCCTCTCTGCCCTCACAGGGAGGAATTTCTTCCCAATGTCCCATCTAACCCTGTCCTCTGGCACTGGGAAGCCATTCTCCCTTGTCCTGTTACCCTCTGCCCCATCCCAAGTCCCTCTCCACCTCTCCTGGAGCCCCTTTAGGCCCTGGAAGGGGCTCTGAACCCTCCCTGGAGCCTTCTGCTCTCCAGCTGAACAGCCCCAGCTGTCCCAGCCTGGCTCCAGAGGGTCTCCAGCTCTCGGAGCAGCTCCCTGGACTCACTCCACAGTTCCACATCCTGTTTATGTTAGGGACACCAGAGCTGGAGTCAGTGCTGCAGGTGAAGGATTTTGCACTTACCTGGGGGCAGCAGCAGCACATCCTCCCCTGGCACCAGGGCTGGGAATGCCCCCAGCTCTGTGCCCCCTCTGCCCAAGCACTTCCCAGCAAGGACAGGGAATTCAGGGCAATGAAAACCCTGAGCAGCAGCCAGTGCCTCACCAGGCTGTCCCTTTCCAGCAGGGAGCTCCTGGGGACACATGGATCCAGTCCAGCTCTGGTGCCCTACAGACCTTCAAGTGTCACCTCCAGGAACCCCTGGTCATGGTATTTATACCAAGGGATTCAGAACCTTATTTAAAACCAGGACAGAATTAAGCGAACACGTGCAATTAGGGCATCCCTGGAGGATTAAGAGGCATCAATTATTCAAATGAGAAGGATTTTAGGGCCATGCCTGTGCCAGGGAGAGCAGGAGCTCACCCTGTGTGGCACCAGCAGCTCCTGCCACAGCTGGCTCAAGAGGCCACTCACCTCACACCCAGGCACAGCCAGGGTTGGGACAGGGCTGCTCCTCCTGTCACCATGTGGTGTCTCAAAAACTGGGGAAAACACTCATCAGAAGCCAAATCCATCCCAGAAACAAGAGGGGAGCATCCCTCACCCTCCCCTCCTTGTGGGAATGTAACTACAATTATCAGCAGAGAAAAGGTAACACAGAGCAACTTGAACAAATTAGCAGGAAAATGACAAACACCCCTATCTGGAGAACCAAGAGGAATCAATGGATTTGGCATCACATTTTACAGCCACTGGCCAGCAGCTCTGAAGGATCATACCTGGAGACATCAGCTCCAATATTAGAGGGACGCCGTGTACAGGACAGCAGCAATTCCAGATGGGACCAGTCAAACCACATGGGATTAAGGGCACTGAGTCTGAGCGAGAGACCCCGCCCAGGGTTTAAGCAATTGTCACTTTTCTGCTTTTTCCATCAGGCACCGGCATCAGGCAAAGCTTTATCTCTACTCGAGTGGCTGAGGGACATGAATATGTAGCTAAAACCACTTTCTGGCTATTTCTGTATCCCCTGTAGAGCTGTGTTCACTGCTGGCAGGTAACAGAACACACCCCGCCGTGAGCCCGCATCGCTGCACCAGGCTTTGTTTGCAGTCATTTCTGCAAATGCCTCCTCCCAACAGATCCAGCTGTGCCGATAGAAAATGTACCTCAAAATAAACAAGTCAAGCCCAAACTGCTGCCCATGATGAGGAGCTGCCGCCGGTGGAGGAGGCAGCCTGTCACTGCTGACTGTCAGCACCTCAGGGAGGCTTCGCTTCACCCTCTCTCCCTTCGGCTGTTCCGTGGCCGGCGCTTTCCTACGGGCGATGTTGAGGGAGTTCCACGGAGAAACCTCCCGGCTCTGCCGGGAATAATTGAGTGCAGGAGCTGCCTGGCTGCTGCTGAAGGGATGGAGGGCGAGAGAAGGCTGTGTTTGAGGGAAAGCAGCGTGAGGGGCAGCGCTGCTCGTACGCCAGCAGCTGCTCTTCCATTTTTATAGGAAAAGGCAAAATGCTGTCCCCTCCTCTCGGAACCGCCATGGATTTACTGCCGCTGGAAATAGAACCCGCTGTGATTGGGACAGGAGCACGGGGGCTGGGGCGGCAGAAAAGAATAATAGACCTTTTAATACCCCAGAAATTGTGCTTTTGAAAGCAGAAAGAGAGGCTTGAAAGCTCCCCCCGAGAACCATCTGCGTCGGTGCAGCCGCACAGAGCAGATCCCTCTCCACCAGATGGGCGGGGAGGAAAAACCAAGGGTGATTTATACGGCGGCCTCGTCCCTAAACAATTTGTTCCCGGAGGCTTAACAAAGCCGGCTGCAGCAGCTCCGCCGGCTGAGCGTGTGCTGCGGAGAACAGAATTCATTAAAAGGGCAGGCAAAAGCTCAGAGCTCGGCGCCACAAAGCGAAGGCACGGCCGGAGTCATCCTCAGCCTGGCCGGGCTGTGCCGCGCGGTGGCAGCGCTCATCCAGGCGGGAATGCCAGTGCAGCGGCGCCGGGGATGACGAGAGGCTGCTCCCTGCCTCCCTCCGCAAGGCTGCTGCATTATTAAAAGGTAGCGGAAAGCGTCGCACGGCATCCGCACGACGCCGCGCTGGGCTCGGGGGAAGGAGGGGCCCCTCTCTCTCCTCTCCTGCGGCTCCCCAGCCGCGCTGCAGCGCAGGAATGCTCGGCTTCGACCGGGCGGCCCCGAGTATAACGGAAATGAAATGACACAGGCAGGGAAGGCCTGGCCGCGGCAGCACCGGGGCAGCCCCACACCACACCCAACCTCCCGGCTCTGACTCCAGATGCTTCGACTTGTGCTTTCTTCCTCCTTGCCTGTCCCAGATGTACAAATCCTCCTCGTCCTGTTCCAGTCTGTGTGCAAATGAAAACAATTCCACCGTCCTTCTGCTCAGCTGCTCTTGTAAGATGGTGATTTAATAACCAAACCCACTCAATTCCCTTATTTTCCTGTTTTGCTGTTTATCACACTGTGTCTCGGGCAGGTTTCACACCTGTACCTCATTCCTAGAGCACAGAATGAAAGGCTCACATCCCTCCCTGCCCTTCCACACTGGCAAAGCCGAAGAATGGCTGCCGGGTTTATGCAGAGGTTAAAGATCAGAGAAGCTGTGGCTGCCCCTGGATCCCTGGAAGTGTCCAAGGCCAGGTTTGGACAGAGCTTGGAGCAACTTGGGACAGTAGAAGGTGTCCCTGCCCATGGCAAGGGCTGGAACAAAATGTTCCTGAAAGTCCATCCCAAACCATTGTCTGACTTTTGGTGTGACACCGATTTACAAAGTGCCCAGTTGACACTTCAGCCTCTCCACAAGGGAGAACAAAGCTATTTTTGCTCTTCCAGCTCTGTTCTCAAGGCTTCCTCTCCCAGGCTGTGATTCCACCCCCAGCCCAAGCTCCTGAGAGCAAGATCCAGCATGAGCAGCTCCTGCTGGTACCTCAGCACAGCCATGGAGGGGGAGGAAAGGCCCCAGAGCTGCAAGCTGACAACACCAACACACACAGGCTGTGGCACTGCAAGAGGAGAAGAGCACGTGAAGGGTTAATCCATGTGGGAGGATACAAGGAACCAATACCAGCCTAGCACATACCAGGAAAATGTGTTGTTTACTTAGAGCACTGCAGAAGGGCTCAATAGCAGCAGATCCATCTCTCAAAGCTGCCCCGGCAGCGACCGTTCCCAACAGATGGTACATTTTTCACGACTGAGGTTCTCTCAAGTGTCAGCTATATATAAATCCACCTTTGGAAGGCAGCAGGGGGGGGAAAAAAAACCACCAAACCAAAACCAGCAACAACAAAACAAGCGCTTTTGAGACATTCAAACTTATTCACAAGATTAAATAAAAAAAAAAACCCAAAAAAACAAAGTCAAAAAGAACCAAGACCACTCTTACAGTATAAACACGCCAATTCATTCATTTTTACTGATGGTTGCATTTATGAATTTCATTCTTGTGAAAAAAGGGAATAAAAGGAAAAAAATTAAGAAAATAGCTATTTATAGAAAACAAAACAAAAAAAGGGCTCAAACAACAGAATCTGTGCTGATGCTTTTGGATGAGCAGTCCGATGGCATTGAACATTACCTGTGCAAGCAGGCATGCTTGAAAACCTGTCTGAGTACTGCAGCTTCAGTTCCACAATCCAGGATTTCTTTTATGGTTGTTGGAAAAAAAAGAGCCTAATAGTTTCATACTGTATTTATTTAATAACTAAAATTCACAAATAAAAAGATACTTGCAAAGTCCTTTAGTTGTCTCATCCCCTCCTCCTCCACTCTACTGCTTTCAGACCCATATGCATAAAAAAATGGGTTTGGATTTTTTAATTTTAACTGTTATATGATTGGTCGTTGGAGCTGAAGCACCAAATGGAGAAGATGCTTTATGGAGATGAGGGTAGAATCCTTTGCCTTCCCACACACATTTTGGAGGAACACAGGAGATGTACCAGTGCCCGGACTCCTCTGCTCCCATTTCCCCCACCCAGAGCATTCCTTTCATTTTATATTTCCTCTGTTAAGTGACTGACTGCAGCCTCTTTTCCCCTTTTCTGTCCTCGTGGGACTGCACACACGTTGGACATTGTTCATTTCTCACTCTCCAGGCTGTGAGTCAGTGTCAAGTAGGTCCTGTTACAGCTCAGTGCGAGTTGGTTTGTAATGGGTCTTTTGATTTCAGGTAGGTTTGTGTGTCGATTCAGAAGGCTTGCGTTGTTTCTTCCTTGTTTACATCTGACAAGCTGCTGGATAAGGCTATTCATACTCCAGGAACTGTTTGTGATAGAACAGCAAATATCTGGAAGAGAGCAGAGGGACAGCTTCAGTTCTGTGCCAAAGCAGATGAATTTCCATTGATGCAACCATAAGACATGAGGGCTGTTAATTTTGGTTTTCCTTTCAATTTGAGGCAGTTCCAGGGACACTAACCAGGGATGAGAAGGAGGGAAGCCAGCTGACATAATTTCACCAGCAACTCAGGGAACTGAACAGTTGTACATCAAAGAGGAACCCCATGGATGCCCCTGGAAGTGTCCAAAGCCAGGCTGGACAGGGCTTGGAGCAACCTGGGATAGTAAAATGTATCCCTGCCCATGGCAGGGGGTTGGAGTGAGATGAGATTTAAGGTCTTTTCTTAGCCAGGCCATTCTATGAATGTCAAACCTTGTAAAATCTACTCAGGACCTGAAAACTCTGGAAGATTGGATTCTGTTGGTGCCCAGACAGGCAGCAACCATTTAACACGAATAAGACACAAAATAAAGGTGCTTTAAGATGCAACTGTTGCTTTACAGTCACACTACCAGAGATCAGACCAGGATTACTGCAAACTGCCTCCCATTTACTGGAACAGAAGCAAATGAAGCAGCAGCCACGTGGGTGAACACTCATGTCCCAGTCAAGTATCTGATGTGTCAATCTGTACTCAAATCTGGTGTTTTAAAGGATGAAATTCTTCCTGTCCTTAATTACTGTGTGTGTGCTGGTACAGAAGGGAGCCCAGCCCCTCAGCAGCCACACAGAAGGGGACTGATGTCCACACAACCTTGTTCCCACACTGACACAGCCACTGATGAGTCCTCAGAGCACTTCTGAGATGTTCCAATTGTTGTAATTCCATCCAAGCCCTATGGATTCCCTCACATGATGCGGAGCTACTGTGTCAGCCTTTATCTGAACCAGGGAAACGCAGCAAATCACCCTTTATGGGCAATAGTTGTGTTGTACATCCTCTCCTCCTTTTGCCTCTGGCAGGTTCTTCCATGGGCACAACCCCACCTGAGCACCAGGCATGTCACTGAATTACAACAAACTCAGTTCTCCACTCACCTCAAAGTAGAAACTCCCTGTCATGTAATTTAACACTAAAATTCAGGTATTATGGATTTCTGTTTTTACTTTCCAAGTGAAGTTTAAAAGTAGGAAAAATGGGAAAATCTATTACAAAAATTACAACCTGAACACTGTGTCTGCAGCAATCCTTGAAAATGTCATGAATAATTAAAACAAGAATGGTGAAGACTTATCTCTGCAGTACCAAATCCATAGTTGAAAATGCAAAATTAAGACTTCAGATTTTAAGTTGCTTTTTCTTGGAACCAGTATTCAGTGCTTCCCTCAAATGAGGAACACCATGTTGCTTCCCTTGAAAAATATTGCTCTGTCCTCCCAAAACGTGTGTAATATAAATATCAGAAGGCATAATGTCAATCTGAGATTAATTTAAAGCCATGAGCTAAGAAACAGCTCATGTTCTCTACCTGCCTCCCATAGAGCCTTGGTATTCTGGGTCATAGCACTTCCTTAATGGCTTTTCTTTAAATCTTTTACACTCAGAATAATCCAAAGGTTCTGCAGGCACAGACTGGACTGTGTCACAGAGGTAAGCACTGCTCCCTCACTGGGTGATCACATCACTTTGGTTTTCAGAATCCCTTCCATTAGAAGGACTTTGGACATGAGCACCAGTTCCAGACATTGCAGTCACCTGATGTCCCTCACCCTTCCCTTCCCTCAGCAAATCCAGGGCTATAAAGCAATTCTGTATAAATATAATTGTGCTGAGGCACTGAGCATTACAGGGGCTATTCAAGAGAGAAATTATCCTCGTCTATGATTAAAAGGGGTTTTTGTAAGTAAGAAAAACCCAACAAAGGTCAAAGTTTGCCTTCATTTCCCCTTCCCAGGTGACCACTTACCCTTCACTATCTAGCACATCCTTAATGCTTGCCTTGGTGATAATGGCATCATCACACTTAAACCACTGGTCCTTGTGCTGCCGGATGAAGCTGGTATAATGCCCACTCTCCAAGGTTCCCTGGTGATTAACTACTGCAAACAAGGAATACCTGGGACATAAAACACATCATGAATATGTGCATCAAAAGAGGGAAAACAACAGACATTTCAGACAAGCAGAAGATTTGTTCATAAACACACATAGCAATGGTAAAGGACCTGATCCATCAGTAAAACAACACCTTTAACACTAGCTGGGAGGAGGGTGGCCTTGCCCAGGGAAAAAAAACGAACATTTTTCTTTTCCTGTCTTGCTGTTTCTGCAGCTCTCCAGTCTGGTAACCACTGTCTACCAGTGGCTACCGAATTTGCTTCTAAAATACATCAATACTGGTGCATTCCTGAAAAGGACTACTGATTATCCAGTCTGACCTTCTACTTCCCTGATTTACTCTAGTGAACCAGAAAAAATGCATTTGAGGTATGGGAAGGAGGTAATCTTAGGTATTTCTAATGATAAACTGCTGAACTGATTAACTGTCCTTAATCTGCAAAGCCTGTACTTATTTTGAAGTACTGAATATATTCAGCCTCAACTTCCAGCTCTCAGTTGCTGCATTTGCCTGAAAACATGCAGGCCCACCTCTGTTCCAGATACTGATAATCAAGCTGCTCTTTTTTTTTTTTTTTTTTTTTTTTTTTTTTTTTTTTGTGTTTTTTTTTTTTTTTTTTTTGTGTTTTTTGTTTTTAAGTGCAAGACTGAAGTCTTTGCCTCTTTTGTTCTAAGGTAAGATTTTGTTTCCAGTCTTAAATACACTAGTGGCTCTTTTTCAAGTATTTTCCACTCTCTAACTCTTTCATAAAATGCTGCCCTCATACCTTGTGTGCGACACAAGGAGAGCTACACAATGGTAAAATAATCTCTCTAATCTCACTTGATATTGTCCTACTCAAGTTTAAAATTCACAGAACTCTTTTGACACAGTGGTGCCACAACAAGGCACCTATTCACTGACTGCCTACAGAGCCACTGATTTAGAGCCACCCTCTCTAGGGGAGTCCTTGAATCCAACTAGGATGGACAGCATCTTTCAGCCACAGCTGGAGCCTTTTGACATTGCCTCACCTGTTCCCTGGCACCCAGATCCCTGAGGAATCCAGATCTCTTTGCTCTCATTACATAAATCTGCCTAATTTTTAACAATTTCTTAAGTTAAGGCATGTGCAAACCTCAAAAGTGATCAGGTGCGTTACTTTCCGACCTTTTCTAACACTGCTGAACACTCCACATCTAATGATTCACCTGCCTGGATGATACCTACAACAAGACCTGGTTAGTTTGGTTTTACATCTTTGTGTGATTCCAGTTTCTTACTGAAACTTTTAGTGGCAAAGCAAGTGCCCTAATTTTAAATACACAACAGCAGCAATGAAACTTGTAACCTTACTTAACTGAAGAGGTAACGTTTGTGTGACCATTTCTATTCCCATAAAGCAGTGGATACTGGTTTCAATTACACCCCCTTTGCATTCCTGAGCAAGTCCCACACCAGTCCATCATTTATTCCAACTGGAATCAATACCTGACCAATAGGCCCCAAGATTACTGGGATATCTACTCCAGACTATGAATGTCAGTGTTCTATTAGCTTTCTTTGGTCGTCTGGAACTCCCTTTGCAATAGGAAAAAAGAATATTTCAAGGAAACACCCATCCCTTGTAATAAATATTGTGACCACAGCATTTAATTTTGCCCACAGACCATTTGCTGGGGGAATCACCCTCAGCTCTGGAACAGCTGCCACAGCCCCACGGAAGGGCAGGAACTGCAGTGAGTGAAGCTTTATTTTGCAACATTTCAGACTTACTGTGCTGTCAGATATGGTAATTCACTGGCACTGCAGGATATAAAGCAACACCATCTCCTTCTAGAAGGCAACTACCTTTCACACAATAGGAGTCATGGAATGTACCACTTACTTATTATCATTGTTTAGACTATCCGTCGGCTGCTGGTACTGCCCGTTCATTCTGCTCTCTTTACTGCAACACACACACACACAAAAATCCAGTCACTTAAAGCAGTGCCTTCCCAAACCCAGGAAATTGCTCTGACATAACACACAGCCCGTCTCCTGAATCCAGGTCCTTATTCCAGCTGAGCAGCAAAGGGCTGATTAGGATGCTAAAGATGTTTTATTTGCTCTCACAGCAGTGCTACATCACAAACACCATTTCTCCTCCTGGTCAAGGCTTCAGTACTGCAAATACACATCTGTTTATGTCAAATGTTTTATCCAAAAAGCTTAAAAACAGGTTAAGAAAAGATTTGTATTTGAAACCTGGGAAATTATCTAATTACATCAATCCTTTATCTCGTGATGGGTCAATCATCCCAGCTCTGATTTGTAAATTCATTTTGTGTTTTGACAGCAGCAATAGGATTATGCTGGTGAAATTCAGACTACTGAGTTATGCCTGCTGATTATCCCATCTCTATTCCATTATGCTGGATACCTTTCATCAGCAGAGCCTGTTCTATCCAAGGAGAATTCACCACAGAGGAAAAGGAAGTCTCAAAATCTCCAGAATATATTGGAATAAACCATATATTCTTAATATAACAGTATTTAACAGAGTTTCAGGGCTCTCTTTTCTCTCTTGGTAGAGGGATCTGCTTTTTTTCCTGGGAAATGAAGAGTGCAGCCAAAGCTCGAAATAAGTAAAATTTAAGCATCAAATAGACTTTCTCTGTTAAGAGATACCATGGTTTGGGGCTTTCTGCACTGCTTCAGATATAAATTAAATCTGAATATCCTCTTGCATATTTGCATGAATACCTGACAAACAAAATACTTTTTAATTAAGCTGATTAAATTCCTTTCATAAAGGTGCATTTATATAAATGCCACATCTTCCACAAACCTGGGGGTGCAGGAGAAGTCTTGCTGTTTCTATTTTAATCTGGACTATGTTTTTGCTTCTTGTAGCATTTTCTAACCAGAAGTTGAAGGTACTAAACAAAAACCCCCAGATTTGCATATGTACAGGAATAAAGAGGAAGGATTTTTATAACTCCAGGAATACTGGTTAAGGATTAGCTTGGCTCTGCTCTGGCCAACTGCACAGGATGGCAGGTGGGTGGGGACTGAAGGGATGGGACCAAAGCAGGGATCTCAAGGCAGGATGGATGTAGGTCTATAAATTTAGCAGGCAACCAGAAACATAACACACATTAAGCAAAGAACCCCACCACAGTGTTTAAATAGAAATCCTTTTCAGGCACGTGAAACTGAACAGTTTATCTAAAAATGAGTTTAGACAAGCTACACCTTCCACAGAGAAGCTCATGGCAGAAGCGCCATAGACACTGTTCTGTACCCTCAAGTATGCTCCTTGTTTTGTGCTGCACATGCATGAACTGGGAACCAGTTCTGCTCAGGTCTGTGGGGGGTTTTGGATTTAGAACCCACCTGGAAGCCATGAAAGGTGTCATGTCCAGCTCCAGTGGAAATGAGACATACGTAGTGATCTTCCGCCTCAGTTTGGCTGAGTGTTCAAACCGCTGCAGGCAAAGGCAAGAGGTTTTTTCTTTAGAGAAAAGTTAAATTTTATGTCTTTTATAAATGTCCTAAGCTTAGAAACAATAACATGAAAGCACATTAGCAGTCACTATGCAGGGACAGCCCCAGATTGTTTCCTACCAGCTCTCCGGGAATGTCCATGTAAATAACA
This sequence comes from Zosterops lateralis, assembly GCF_965231275.1. NCBI lineage: Eukaryota > Metazoa > Chordata > Aves > Passeriformes > Zosteropidae > Zosterops > Zosterops lateralis. The sequence goes on from NC_139775.1 coordinate 1,416,103, forward strand.
ACACATTTCTACCAGGAAAATAAATCATCACTTGTAGGCTCAGTGTTAATACAGTATTAATTAGATTATTTGCCTTGATATCTATGCATACAAACTTATTCCCACCTGACATTAAAGAAGAAATATATTAGACAGGGAGAGCACACAGAGCCTTTACCCAAAGCAGTGTTCATTTGCACTAGGGCTGTTCAAACCCATGGCTGCTGCCTACTCTGGCTCACAGAACTGGTGATAACAGAGTTTGCCTTCAGATTCACACTCTGAATCCACCCATCCGATCACCTCAAGTGACAAGAGTCAAGCCTACACAGGAATACCCATTCAAATTATGGCAAAAAATGGAATATGCTAACAAAAAAAGCCTTTTCCTCAGCCAAAAGGGGCCTGCAATACCCACCATCCTCTCCTTGTCTCCTTCATTGAACATTAAATGGAAACAGGAACAAATACCAGAAAGAGATGAATGAGATTCTATTTAAAGGCAGCTTCCCTCTCCATTTCTCAAAAATTCTGCTCTATTTACACTTCAAGTTAATTATTTTCCAATTGTGATGCTGTAACAATTCCCTAGCAACAGATCCAGATGTGAAAAGCTGAGACTTCTGTAATTGTTATCTTTTGTGTTTCTCTCTTGCATTAACACACAAAATGAAATTTGCATTTTGCACAGAAAGGACAGCACAATCACTTAGGAAAAGTAATTTATTTTCCAAAAAATCCTCAGTCATTTGGGATAACACAAATACTGAACTAAGTATAGGAAGGGAGTGGAGCACATTCACCTTGACTTGCCTAAAGAGCAGAATCATGAAGGTCTATCTTGTCAACTACTCTACAGCAATAAAAACAAAAGCCCAAAACTGATGAAACAATGTCCTTCAGGAAGATCAGAAACAGCCAAATTAAAATAAAGTAACTGTGCTTCTACCCAATCCAGTCAGGCTATAACATATTTGGTATGTGACATTGCACATCCTCATGGTCAATGCTCAAGATGCAGCTGAAGAACCTGGTGGGGATGAACTGTCCTCAAGTTCAGTCAGTGAAAACCAGAAGACATATCCAAGAATTCAGCTCATCCTCTCAGAGAAGAAATCACATCCTCTGCTCTGTTGGCCCCTTGTGAACTTACTTTGAGATGAAAACAGGCCACAATGGGTAACTTCTTCATAGTGAGTTGTTTGGTAGATTCTTGGTAGCTATGGCAACCACTACATTTGATTTTGGCACTGCTTCCTAGATGTTCTGGCCTTGTAAACCTAAAAAAATATTGAAAAGCAAAGGAATGCACAAAACAATCAGATGGTTTTTTGACATGTGTTGAAAATGTTTTTACTTCTGGGTCACTGGCTCCACAAGAGATAAGAGTCAGTGGGTTTTCAATAATTTTGGAAAAGCCTACAAAAAACCCATAATAACGTAAAGTGTTGTAGCTCAGATATCCAAATGTGACATGAATCATTGCTCTAACCTGCACTGAAGGGAATCAGTGGCTGAGATAGGAGCTCAGTGTTAGCTCATCTCCTGCAGCAGAGCAGCTCATTTTCATACAGAAAGCAAAGAAAGATCTTTTGTTTTCAAACCCAAAAACATTGATATGGAAGACATTTCTCTGCAACACACTATTCTACCTTGTAGCCCTCCAGGGCTGGGATCAAAGCTCTGAGATGGAAAGGCCTGTAAACACAAAGTTCTTTTCAAAATGCAGATACTCTTCTAAAAAACCTTTGTTGACAACTAGAAAAATCTCTTTCACAATTTTCAGACAGAGCTGCTCAAAGGAGCTATGGGAAGATACCATTAGGGAACAGGGATGTGCTCACAGAAAATGGACTACCTCAATGTTCTTACTACAAACAAAAATCCCTCTTTTCCAGAAATCCAGCACAGAAAGGCCAGGACCATGGACTTTCCTTTCTCAGTCCTTTCCTCCAAGTTTAGATTTCCAGAGGGCAAATCAACCATTTCCCCAGAGGCTGCCTCGTAACTAGGATTTTTGAGATGAAGTATTTTGAAATATAGTTAAAACTTTTTCATTAGTGCACATGAAGAACTTGAGGGCAACATGGTGTCAGTTTGTCCCTTACCCTCATTCTGATTATGGCCAAAGCAGCCTCCAGCCTCAAATGACATTACAGCTTCCTGATTAACAATATTTCCTTTACCTGGTCTATGTGCCATCATTCTCTGTTTTTTTCTTTTTCTTTTTTTGCTTTGTATTTGTTTTCCCTTAAGTCTCTAAAAAGGCTTATAAACTTGCTCTGGTAGTTGTTTGGAATGCTCTTATCTTTCCATTTTTGTGTCACATTCCTGCTCAATCTTTCCTTCTTCAGGTCACCTTCTGCTGCATGGCCACACTGCCATGAAGTTACACACCCTTTTTCTTTCTACCTTTTGGATAAAAACAAAGACCCATCCACTATATCCATTAGAGTTCAACTTCTTTCCAAAATCCATGCTTTCTGGAAGTATCTTTGAACCTGGATGTTTTTTTCCTTCCCTATCATCAACTTTGATTCTACTAATCTCTATGTTGAAGAAAATCACCAAAGAGGTTTTGCCTCTTGATATATTCCTGCATCAGCAATTTTTCATTTGTACTAATTCCCTCATTTCCTTAAAATTATTGATCTTAATGGTGTCAAGCAGATTAGAAATCAGATGTTAGAGACTATGAATTTTTATTTCAAGAGAATTAGTTTTGCCCCAGGCTCCAGGTAACCTCTTCCTCAGGCAAATATCTGCATTTGCCACAAGAGAATGACTTTCAGATCTGCTGAAAGATCCAAGTGAACTGTACACAAAGCCATAACCTTCTCCCCAGGTGCCTCTTTCCAAGATGCCTAAGTCTCAGCCTCAGAATTACCTTTTTGGAAGCTCCATTCCTTTAATCCTTAATGGCATCCCTGCAACTAAGCTGGCAGTAGCTGACTCTCAGTTGTGCTTAGAGCAAAATCTGATTCCTACTTGCTGTTAGAATTTAGATAAATATTAAATGCAATGTAAATTCTTTTCATGTGCCTCCTCAGCCACCAGAATCAAGAACAGAGAGATAGACATTAGTGATTTTGATCATGTAAAACCACACTGCATGGCAGTGTAGCCAATGCAAAATTATTTTTCTTCTTACATCATGTGGGAAAAGGCATTGAGTGCTTATTGTTACCCTGAGCCTTATTACTTTCTCACACGCAAAAAACAAAAATACGTGTTGGGGACAGAGCTGTGACAAAGCATCGCTTAATCCCAGTGTTGAGAGGCACCTGGAGAAGAAGATGAAGCCAAACAGCCTTTCCCCAAGACCCAGGTGTGTGTGTGGCAGGCCATACCTTCGCAAGCAGTCTGTGAGGGTGGTGGTGCCCGAGACGTGGCTTTCCCCATTGACGACGCTGCCGTCGCTGCCCGGACTCAGAGGCCAGAACGGGGTGGAGGAGCCTGGCAGATCCAAACTGATGTCCCAGAACGGGTCTATCGTCGTGGAAACGCCACTGTGGGAAACAGAATGGTTCCACACACCTTTAAAGGGAGCCAAAGGAACAGCTCCTCTCTCACTTTGGGGGGGCACTCCAGGTACTCGATTTTAAGGGCTTTGGGATCTCCATCACCCCTAGAGGGCACTCAGAGATGACAGAAAATAGAGCTACTCCGGAGTGTTTGCCCACAATTGATAGTTTCCCTGCTTATTTAAAAGCTCTATGTTTGGGGAAATGCACCTGATGTATTAAATACAAAATAGAAGTATTTAAAACATTCTTGCACTCACTGAAGCCCTGAGACTCAAAGCAGAGCTGCTCTGAGACATAGGCACTACTGACCAGTATAAACCAGTTAACATCTGTGACATCAGCTACCTCCCATCCAACTAGTTTAGAAGCTGGTCTTGTCTGCTCAAGACATGGAAGATGGTGCTTGAGGCTACCTCAAAAAAGAGAAGGCTTTTAAAATACTTTTGCTGTCCAGCAATGCACTGAATTCAGCTTTGCAGTTCCTCTCACCATCTCCTACAGCCTTTGGGATTTGAGGGGCCAAAGAGTAACTACACCAAGTAGTAGCTCATGTTCTCCACCAGAGCTAAGGACAGCTGAAGATAAGCCAAGTGCCAGACTGTGGAAAAAGCTGCTCAAAATTTTAACTGCTATTGACTCAAATCTTTTCTTTCAGCATCCACATTTTTTAGGAGAACTTCAGGGGTCTAAGCTCCTTGTTATTTTTATTTTTTGGGTTCTCTCTTCCCCTAAAACTAGTATCTTTCACTCTGCAATCTCACTATCAAGCCTTTAATATTCTGCCTTTTCCCTCTGCTTCATTTGTGCAAAAGTTTTCAATTTTCAAAAGAAAACTTCTTTTGTTGAAGTTTCATCAATGTTAATATAGTGTTATAACAAATCAAGCTTTGCAATACCACATAAGGATTCTGTGGCTCTACTAGGCAAAGAACAAAACTTCCTATGTTTTCCTTACAGTAAATCCTTTGCAAATCCCTCCAGGAAACTGAGAATAAAAGCAGATTCAAACAAGCCCAGCCCATGTGCAGGACAGCAAGAATGCGAGGTAGAACAAAAAACAAGAACTCTGACTTCTGCACTATGACAACACCAAACATCTCTAAAGAGAAGTCAACTTGTTCTAGTACAGAGTAGAACAATAAATACCTTTTCCCATACTCTTCTAAAGGCTTTTTTTCTGGTACCTGAGATTATATTAGGCATCAGCCTCTTTGAAACCTCTCCTGATGATACGTGTGGCTCCTGACTGAAGGAAAATGTGGTTCTCAATCAGAGTTTTCTTCAAATGTAGTTGCAATTATGTATTTTGAAATCCAAAGAGATCTTGGAAGTCTTTTCTTTACGATCTTGAAAACTACCACCTTTTCCAGACTAGTAAAAGATTTATGTGGATAAGCCTGTGGTGCTTTCCAAGCAGCTTTTTAGGTGTGTCTTAATCTGTGACAGTTAACTGGTAATTGATTGCATTTGGCTGACAGAATTATAGAATTCCAGGATGGTTTGGTTAGAAGAGACCATAAACATCATCTCATTCCAGCCCTTGCCATGGGCAGGGACACCTTACACTAGGCCAGGCTGCTCAGAGCTTCATCCAGCCTTGCACTGAACACTCCCAGGGATGGGGCAGCTTGTCTGGGAAATCTGTGCTGGTGCCTCATGGTGCTGCACTTACATAGTTCTCATCTTTTGGGAGTCTTTCTGGTATTTATTGGTATTCAAGAGAGGAAAGGTTCAATGCACTGCACTGGAAGAGGTGCAGACACAAATCAGAGCCCAAGATCAGGAAGAAGTGACTTACTGGCAGACTTGACAGGTAACGTCCGACTGCAGTCCGCCCGTGAAGATTTGGTCTATGATGCAGTTACAGTGGTTGGGGTTGTTGGCCTTCTTCCCATTATCATCACCTGCAGGAATGCAAACACAGGCTCAGAAGTCAAAAATCCTCTGAGGGAACAGTGGTTTGTCTTGGACTGTATCTTCAGTAACTCTTCCTAGCTCAAATTTGTACTGCAAGTTCACAAGGATAATACAGAACCTTGCAAAAGCTGTGCATTGAAGAAACATGGAAACAAGATGGGAACTCCTTGAAAATTATAGAAGATAATCAGAAGGTGACTAAACATAGAAGTGAAGCTTTTAAGCCACAGCAACTCTTAGCCAAACCCTTGCTCAGGGTATCTCCCTTTACAGAGGTTTGCTTTGCACTGCCTGGCATAAAGATCAGCTCCTAAGACAAAGGAGTTGTCAAGGTGGTTCATGAAAGTCAATATTAAAACTCCACAGAGAGAAAAAAAACTGCAGCAAATGCTACTTTTTACTTCTATCCCAGTCGACCTCTGTGGGTACAGTGAGGGGAGAGGGTTTGTTAAGAGCCATTTACCCCCAACTCATTGCCTCCATCCCAGCCTTTCAACATCAATCTGCACCTTCCATGCAGGTTTTCATCAGTAGGAAAATGAAAGATATCTTTATCTGAAGTGAGGAGGTAATGCTGTGTCCTCCCCCAGCTTCTCCAGAGGCACAGCAATCCTCTGAGTTCCCCCGGGGGCACAGTGAACACATTCCAATCTTTCAGGCATCACACACTGTCACTGCAGGTCCCAGGAGTAAAGTGTCATTTTTAGGACTTGAGTGCTGAGATGAGACCAATTCAACTTTCTCACAATAACCAGAGTATTAAATAACCAAACACTTCTTCACACAGCTCTCAGCTTCAAAGCCTTCTCCCTGCATTCCCCACAGGTGAAGTAGGAATGGCACCCATTACCTTGGATTTGCAGACTGTGCACTGCTTATTTTCCTTGGGTAGGACAGATGCATCTGGGCTTGCTTTGCCATTACAGATGCACACACCAACTACTATACAGCACTAGCTAATTGTTTTCTAAAATACATCTCAAGATATTTTCCCATCTCCTTCAACAGCAACTGCTACAACAGAACTAAGCTTGGACAGGTTTCCCAGTTTATTTAACTTACTGGGAAGTATTTGATTTCTGAAACTGAAATGCTAAGATTGAAATACTGAAATACTCCTCATATCTCAGCTATTTCTCAAAACTAATTATTTTCTACTCGAGAATGTCCAAAAAACCATCTGAAGAAATGAAAAATTTCTAAAAGTAGGGCAATAGATCATTTTGTTGTGTCTAAGCTGCTCTAACTGGAGTTTTCTTGTAGCAGGAACAGATAGAATTATATTCTTTTTTTTTTCCAATGAAGCTTTAGAATTATGTTGAAAAGTATTATATAAGAATCTGGCAAAGGTTCCATCAGACACTAAGTGTGGAAAAGCAGTCATAGGTGATACCTACTAAGCTGCAATGGGCCACTTGAGTTAATGAGATTCTAAATGCCTCAGGAAAGTTCCCCCTCAGCTGCCGGATTTAGGCTTTAGAAACTTTTGTCTGAATTGCCAAGAAAAGCACATTGTTTCCTAAAAAAGACTCTTGAAGAAAATGCTCTAAAATTAGATTTCAAGTGTACGAGGTTCAAGTTGGGGGTTATCACACCCGGTCTGAGGCGTTTCTTGATGGGAATTTCAGCTAAATCTAACTGAACTTAAGAGCTTTTAAAGGGCTCAATTATGCTAAGCTAATGAAGAGGGCACACAGGATAGACTGTGCAAGGTATCCTTCACCTACAGAAAAAGCTTCACTTATATTCACAAGCATTAAAGAAAAAAAAATCAAAACAGAATTAACTTAATTGGGTTTTAGTTAAAAGTCCACTTTTCCTTTTTAAAGAATCCACATGCAACTACCACATCCTTGTAATCTCCCCATTTCAAATACTGTCTCTGCTTTGTTTTGAGGGGGCAGAAGGGGAAAATCAGTGCTGAGAGCTTCTCCCTGGACCACAGGTACTATCCCAGCTGGACACCTTCAGCAGTCATTTCCTCCTACAGAGAGAACTGAGCTCTCCCTTTTCAATTACACAAGTCAATTAGGATCAGTGATGAGAGGGTCTCAAATGAATATCCTGCAAGCTTGTTCCCAGCAAAACAGAAGGGTATTACCCACTCAACATTATTTCCCATGACATTTGGTTGGAGAGGAGGGAAAAAAGAGTAAGATTACCACCTACACACACTTGTCAATATGGAACAGATGCTGAGGGGAGGTATATTATGCAGCTGAGAACTAGAAGCTGCTAGGTTGTTGTGTTCAAGTTAAGGTTCCCTTCAACATTTCTGTCTCCCAAATGAAGTTTTAATTTCTGATTTTTGGGCGTTTAAATCCGGTCCAGGGAAAACAGCAGTGTCTAAGAACGGTCAGCACAAGACTAAAAGCAAACTTAAAAATACACCAATGTACACATTAATTATTATGAGAATGACTGAAAATTAAGGAGTTTAGAGTAAAATTAAATGTAACTCTCAAAAAACCCCACACAGGTCTGTGCAATAACCAAGCATGTTAATCTGTGTTCAAATTAGGCATTTAATATACCATTAAAGGTAAATACAGGTATAGAGAACTTTTTAAGATTGCTTTTGCTATAAAAATACAAGTTTGCCTGAATCTCCCACTGTATTTTAAATGAGAAAAGGGAAGTCAAGAAATGTCAGATTTTAAAAGGGGTGTTTATCAAAACAAGACATTAATGCTAATATTTCTGCTTTGCTTTGGTCCCTGGTGTTCTGAACAAGTGCTTGTTATTTCTGACAAAGCAGTGTACAAATCTATATGGATCAGAGCAGATGACATATTTCACAAGCATATGCTCTATCAATTCCTAAGAATATCATACAGAATTCACAGGGCAGGGCAGTGTTTTCCTCCCAAATCTCAGTACATAATTTTTTTTTCAGCGTCAGATTTGTTTTGCAGCACCCCTTGTTAAAGGTGAATGCAAAATGCTTCAAGAAATCCAAATAAATGAGGAATAATTAGCTTTAAAGTACTAGTCTCCCTTTTTTTCAGACTACTGAATAACGATTGGGATAAAAACACAGGATTACTTCTGTTTTTTTATCTTGCTTTCTGAACCTTTGTGTACCAGTGCCCATCTCTGCCACTTGAATGCTGTTGCTACTGCAATAAGTACAGAAACTCCCACAGCCTGTCTCCGTCACTGGACAGAAGAATAATTTTTGACTTGCAGTCTTGATCCTTTTAAGAGAACAGTAATTCTGGTCTGTTTCCCCAAGCTTTAAGGTGTCTGAGACAAAGGTGGGAAACTAAAAAGTGTCTGCATGACTGGAACCTCATTGGTGTGGAAGTTTGCAGAATTAGAACCCTGAATTTATCCAAGAGCACTGGGGATAAAGATGCATCTGTCATGTTAACTAAAAGCTGACTTAAATGCTTTCCAGGCTGGGCAGAAATACAGATTATTTACACTATTTCTTTCCACCAAAATACTACTTTCCAGTTAGATCACCTGCCTCCAGCTGTTGAAATGAAGAAGTGATGCACAGCCAAGACACACTTGACCCCTTTTATTCAGAAATATTTTCTATTACTCCAGCACCAGGGAGGAGCCCTATTGAGGGTTCAGAATATGCCCTGCCCAGATGCCACAGCTCAACCCAACAGTACCAGCACATCTATCACCCCTCATACGGGATTTACATGGAGATCAGACAGATATCCTGGGCTTCCAAAACTCCACAGATGTCATTAAAACTAAGTATAGATTCAACCAGCATTTAAAACACCAACCAAATCAAAACAAAATGACCTGGGCCAGCCTGCCCACATAATCATCTCAGGGCAGTTATACGATTACAAAACTTATCTTTACATGGACATCAAAATCATGTGTTTTTCTTAATTAAGGCAGTGGCAGATCAACAATAAATATTCACAGCTTTGTCTTCACTTGCATTAAGACACTTCCTAGACAGCTGAGTACATGGAATGGAAAAGAGATAAATGACTAATGACAGCCAAACAAACATCACTGGATATTTATACGTAAGGAACACTTTCATTTACTTTGGTGCCTGAAGCTTTGGTGATCATGAATAATGTCCAAAAACTAGAGCAAAATTTCCCCTATGACTTTATTTTATTTCACTGTGTGTTAATTTTCAAACTTCATTACTATTGACTGGAAGCTTTAAAAGCTTCTTTCGTTCATTAAAATAAATATTTAATACTGGCAGGGGAGGTATTATTTGCTTATTGTAGCTGTAGGACACATTCTCACCATTAGTAATAATATTTTTACATCTGCACACTTCACATGCAAGTGTGTCTGTGTGGATACACAACTGGGAAAACTTTCTCATTACACTGAAAACTAGTTTGTTCCAAATGTGGTTTTGCATGACTATACTTGAAATTCTGGTTTAGATTAACGTGTTTGGTTCCCACACAACTGCTCAACCACTTTTTTAAAATTACCTTGATGTGGTATAGATTATTTACTATGATTTAATAAAAGTCTCTCTATTTTTTCAGAAACAGAATTTGAAAACCTGGCTGCAGAGATGTCAAGGAAGATATGTCAGAGAGGTTCTTCATTTAAAGTCAAACCACATTTTTTTAAAGTCTTTTCAGATTCTTTATCAATTTGAGAATAGCTCAGGGACCTTTACTGTTGCAAGTTTTTTCTCTTTTTCTCTTCACAATTCTGAGACACAATACTAGGTCATTAATTAATTAATGAGAATGTGTAGAAGAAATATGAACATTATCTTATATCAGAGATGATGAAAAAAGCTTCAAGATTTGTTAGATCGATGGTTCAGAAATTTAACAGGAAGAAAGGAATGCTTTTGTTTGCAGCTAAATTTATTCAGTGTTAAGAAGTGAGAAGTCAATATTTGAGTAGATTTTGTTCCTTACTGGACTTTCACACCAGTCTAATTTGGATTATTGAAATCCAGTTAGTGGTTGTCAAATGATGGATATTAATAACTACAAAGATCTGCTCTGTGTAGTCCTGTCCTTAGCAATACTTTTTTTGGAGAAGATTCTTTTGGAGGCACCAATTATGGATGTGAACAAGCCCATCTGCTGCCATGCAGGACAGATAAAGGCAAGATTCACAATGGTTCAGAGAAGCAGCAGCAGCAGCAGCCGCCTTCCCTTGACAGTCCTCCGATAAGGCAAAGAACTAAACCCTAAGTGCTTTTCCTAAGAGCATTTGAGCAAAGTTGAGTGCTTAAATCTTCTTTTTGAAAACCAAGGACTTTTTGTTTGTTCTGTTAGTATCAACTCTACTACTTTTCTCTTGGAGGAACAGTAAAAATTTTGCTATTGCAGTAAGGGAATCAAGTTAGAGCAAACATTGGCAGACTGGGAAATGTTCAGTTCAGCTTGAGTTCAGCTAACAAACAGAAAAGACATAATTTCATACGGTATTACAAAACCAAGACTTAAGATACTTCATATCAAAAAGCATGGCACTGGATATTTTTATTGTATTGTACAATTATGTATTGTTCTATACAGACTAATAAAACAAGATACCATAGCCACCGTTGCTCTTTCTTATTCACATTTCAGTAAGCAATTTTGGTATCAGAAATACAGTAGAATCATATTTAAGCTGAATAATAGTATTAAGTGTTAAGTATTAAGACATACCCTCTCCCCTTTGTTATTTTCATCAGTCCCATGACACACTGAGTAAGAGTTCTAACTACTTCAAGTATAAATAGAATTAAAATGGCAATTTAAAAGAAAAGACAGTGACTCACAACAAATAACACCATGATGGTGATTCAAACCAATGTACAGGCTTGTCTGCTTCTAACTCTTGGTACTTTTTGACAGTGGGAACGGTTTATTTATTTAAAAAATATTTTTAAGTCTACCAAACATTTTTAAAGCAATTCGCTAAGAGTGCTATACTGGCAATGGCACTTGGTTTAAGAAGAGATGGTTCTACCTCGTTTTGATGCAATAATCCTTGTTGATTGGAGCCTCAGGAGAAGCCTTACCTTTGCAGTGTCTGTGTAGCACATCTAATGCAGCAATGAGGAACTCGTGTGCATCTTGTTGCTCGTACCCTGCTAAATGCCGTGCGTGAGTCCATACCAGGTGCAATAACCTATATGGAATGTGAGGAGATCGGTGCCCAGAGTAAAACTGCTCAAAGCAAAGAGAAGGACACAACTGTTAACAACTTACACAGCCTCAGAGCATTTCATTATTAAAAAGTTAAATGAGCGCAATTAGTCAAATCCATTTAAACTGTTTAATTCTGATGGCCTTAATAATAAAGGAGAGAGGCAGATTTTTGTCACAGACTACTGGAGAAGTGATCTCAGAACTGAGCAGCTCAGTTTTCTTCCCTGAAATTCCATCAATTTGTGATGGATTAGCCTGAAAAATGTGGGGGTGCAGGGAGTGGGGTAGACAGACACAAACATCACTCACGATTTGCTTACTGATACTACTGGCTTTTATTAAAATAGTCTGAGGAGGAAAGAAAGGAAAAAATATCCTGCACTTGAAAAGGACCAGCCATTTCATTCACAAATTATGTGAATGAAATGCCCCCACTCATATCAGAACAAACACTGAGGATGAGAATATTAGATGTTGACTGTCAGCCAATCCCTGACCCATGGCAACTCTGCATCCAAATGCTGTGCACAGTCCAATTTTACGGAAAAATTTCCAAGCAGGGCAGCAGCCTCATGCCAGTACTGGTCTTTCACTGTAAAAGGCTTTAAAAACAACTTTATTGAGCCAGCTGTTTGCAGAGCTGAAGGTCCTCATTCAGTCAGCAATCCCCAAAGCCAGCTGCCATCACTGCTCCAGCAGAGTGTCCCTGCCTGGGAATCTGGTGCTGGACCAGCTCCTGCATCTGCTCCTTCATCTGCTTCAGTCAAAATCTGATGAGCTGGCTCCAGAGTGACTAAAACTGCCCCAGGTGATTTTGCCAGAAGCACATTAGAGAGTGCACAGATGAATTATTCAGTCAGCAGAGCCTGATGTGAAACACTGCTGCTGCTGGGGGGTGACACAGCTAGGGAGAGAAATCAGCACAGGGCAGGAGGGCACTGCCCATTGAAACTTTTTAAAATTAAAAACCAGCCAGGTCCCACTTGAAAAAACCCAAACAAACAAACCCCAACCAACCCACCCTCAAAAAAACATGCCAAAAAACCATCCATGCGAAGGGTCTATGTTTCTCTGGGTTGAGGTTCAGCCCTTTCTTTATCCCCGCACAGTGATACCAGTTCCAAAAGCAAAGCAAGGATACTTGTGGTGCCCCTGCAGGAGTCAGAAAAGGCCCAGAAGAGTTTATTCACTTGACAAAGTAACATTTTATTTTTAATAAGTGAACACTTCTGAGTCATTTTGCTTTCCCTCACCTTTGGCAAAGGTATCTGCCAGTAAATACTGCCTGCAACACCACAATTATGTTTTTCCCAAGATCCTATCAAATCCATGGCAGTTTCTTTTCAGTTATTCTTCCCAAACAGAAGACAGTAAGTGGCAAATACACAGAACAAAACAAGATTTAAACCCCCAGCAGTATGTAATTCTCATCCTTATTGGAAAAGTGAGCTTCCTACTCCAGCCCTGAGTTTCTCCCTGCACAGTCTCTGAGCATTTTATGTAAGACAAGCACAGGCACTGTGCTACAAACCTGCCAAGAGAAAACACTGTATTTTAAGAGACAGGCAAGGTTGACAAAAGGCAGCACAATTTCCATCTAGTCCTCATATTGGTAGGGCTTTCTACATGATTTTAGTGTATTTCCTCCCATAGAAATTTCTTCCTCACAAGCTCTGCTTTTCCCAAACAAGAAGCTGCACCTCTGCAGCCAAACACCACAAAATGCTCCTATAAATACAAAGATCAATAGTTACCTCTGATGCCAACAAGGATGACACTGAGGGACTGGAGCAGGAGTGTGGTAATTGAAATCTGCTGATGCAGCTGCTGCTCAACATAATTCAGGGAACTGCAGCAATAAAACTTCCCTGTTCTGTCACTCCTTACAATTAGTCCCAGAGCTCTCCGGTCATTTTAACCACCAGCACTCCATGTAATTACTCCACTGCAGAGACAAGACCTGCCAGCAGATTTCTCTGCTGCCTCAGTAGGATGAGAAGATTCTGACATGAAGCTTTAGCAAATTATTAACTATTATCTCACAAAAAAACCCTAGAAATCTGCCTGGTAAGAATGTGGGGTGTGGGAAAAGCTTCACTGCTCAAGATAAATATTAAATAAAACAAAGAATCTGAGCACATTCAATAACAATATTTTAACTGGAATGTATAAAACATCCATCCCATCTGTGTCATTTCCTTGCTGCTGGGAAGAGCAGCCTTTCAGAGCTGTTCCAATCCACAAAAAGGAAAAGAGTCCATGTAAAATTTTATCCCAACCTTTTCACTGAAGTGTGCAAATATAAACAATGATGTATTTGCAAGTCACCTTTAAAACACTTCAATGGCACAATGTTCCAAACATAATTTAAACTTTTTTTTGTTTGTTTAAATTTGTTTTCAATTCAGCAATATCAGTTGTTTATATTGTAGAGAATTAGTCTGAGCAATTTCAAAGTGCTGGGTAACACACTGCTTAATTGCTGTTCCAGGAAAAATAAAAAAGGGAGGGGAGAAGAAAGGAACAAATCAACCAGGATTCAAAGCCTCCATTCTTACACACAGCCCAAGTAAAAATAATTTTGTTTTTCCACTTAAAACACTTGCTGTTGTATTCTAGAAAGAATCTATGGGGGATTTAGAAAACTATAGGCTTTGTAATTTGCGCTATTGTTACCAAAGATATACAGACACCAGTGAGGTTTTAAAACAAGACCCCACTGTACACATCTGTAATTCTTTCTCCTCCTCCTGCCAAAAACATGCCCAGAAATTTCTCAATTATGTGAATAACCAGATAAATTTGATTTATCCTGCACATGTATCTGCTAAGCAGTCTCTGAGCTTTGTAATTACAAGTTTATAGGCAGAAATCCTGTACCAGGTTCAAGTCCAAATTGAGAAGTCAAAAACTCTCTTGGATATTGGTTCTCAGTAAAGACTTTAAATTTTCTGGCAATTTAAAATGGATGAAAGGACTGGGCCGCACATGGAACACATGCAGGGGAGCACCTTCTGGAGGTTTCCCAAAGAACAGTGGTTCAAAGAATCACAAATACATTTTACTTGCATGAACTCTGTATATTCTACACTTATTTCAGGGAAAAGGTTTTACTAAATCAGCACAAACTCTGTATTTTCCATGACAAAATGCAAGGCTTCTGCCTTTGTAAAGAACCTTAACTACATTTTCCCCCCCCTTCTTGTACCTTTGTTGTAACTTATTTTATACATAAGTCAATTCAACAGTAGCATCTTCAGATATGAAAGCCATAAATCATCTCCTCCTGTTCCCTCTTGGTCCCCCACTTCTCAACTCTTCCTGTGCTTGTGCTGTGCAGTATGATAGGCTCAAAAGGATGAGTAATGATGGGGAAAAGGAAGGTTTAGTTCCTTCCACCTCTGAGTGGATGCACTGCATTCTGCTCTGCTCCCAGCTATTCTTACTATTCCAGTCACAGAGCACATGAGACACAGATCTAATCCTATCTTCCTGAGTGGTCATTCTGCAAAGGATTTGGATAAACCTCAGGGTGTGGACCATCCTGAAATTCATTTTCATTGGTGAAGCAAAACTACAACACAAACACCAGTAGGTAAAAAGGAGTGCACCAACCCTTTCAGCCAAAAGGCTCAATGAATATTCTGTGTCTTCTATCTTCCCTACGTCCAGCTTCACCACTATCTGCTACTCCCAAATCCTTTTCATTCCTTTTCTTATGCAGTGTAAGTCATGCCATGATTCTATTGAGAAATAGGTTTCATGTAGCACAAATGAGAATGTTAATTGATGCAGTTAGATATTTTTAAAACAAACAGAGCTCAGTGCTTGGTGTGTCTGCCAGAAAAGCTACCACTTCAGGAAAAAACCACTTCAGTCCTGAGAACCATTTGATAGTCATTACTCACCACCAACCTACTCCAAGGTAGAAGAACTTTGTAGGTTCCTATTTATTACAGAGAATTCACTCAACCTATGTAACTACACGATCTTCAACAAAACACAAGTGGGATGGGTAACTTCTGTTTAGGAGGCAAAAGGGCAAAACTTGCTTATTTATATATAGTAAGTTTTATTTAATGTTCAAAACAGTCTCACTTTTTCTCCTGGAGAGCTCCCACTCAGGCACTCACCAGATCCCCTGGCATTCCACTTGCCTAAGATCATACCTTCAGAAAAGAAGGGTGGAAGGGAGATGAAATTAACCCTCGCCCTGATTGTTTGTCCCTGGGTAAGATGCTTTGGGATAACCATACCAGTTAATCCCGGTGGGAAAGCTATGTAGAAACAAGACAGAACCTGAATCAAAGTTTCCCTGGTAATTCAATTACAAAGGAATTCTTAACCATAGCACTGAGATCTCTCCAGGTTTGCTCAGACCTCAGCTCTGCAAAGGCAGCGACAGAATCTTCATTGGAACCACTGTATAGAGCTAGGACATGAAATATAACCAGTCTGCTCCAAAAAATGCAAGATTTTAGTTTTAATTCTGAATGCAAAGAAATTAAAACTCACTGGGAACAGAACTGTACAATGGCTGCTGACAGAGCCATAAAAACAGTAAGGTATTTACTGCTTGTGAGTTAAAATATACCGAGTTGGTTACAGACCCAACAGCTTTGCTTAGGAGGATTAAGCTCCAGTTTTACTTCCAGGAGGTTGAGTCACTTTCTGTGTCCTCCCACAGCACATGGCTGCAGTATTTAATGTGAAATAAGGACAGGGACTGTTGCTGTCTGCACAGTCTGGTGTCACAGATATGGTTGTTCCCTCATCCATACACCCTCGTGTTGAGGAACATTTAATTAATAGAACTAATGCAAGTGTAGGCATGAATTTTGATTTGAAAATGAAGGCTGAGCTTCCCAAAGTTGTGTATGAAATTAAACTTGATTACAATTGAAACTAACACAAATGATGCATTTAAGCCCCATTTTGGATAACTGCCTGTTCTTTGTTCCATGCTTACAGCAGAGCAAAAGGCATCCTGAGCCATCAACAGGGCTCCAGATACAAAAATGGAAACAAAAATCATTACCTAGAGAGTCTTGATCTTTCCTGCAGCCTCTCAATCTGTAATGTAACACTCATTTCCCCTTTCCCAAGGGATTTTTTAAAAAATGCATGTGTTAGTAGAGCGTGGTGATGTTCATCAACATAAGACCTTCTATTACTATTTGATGAAAAAGAAGACTATAATAGTTCCTTATTTTTAAATAAGCAAATAGGTTTCTGTATTAACAGCGTACAGAAACCAATATTTCTATACCATGACTGATTTTTTTATCTAGGCATTGTGGTATTTCCCTACTTAACTGCACATCTGGTTTCAATAATCCTGCAGCTGCTACCTATTGGTCTGCCTGCCTTTTGTTTTTACCTCCTTTCCTGACAGACTCAGGAATAATTGAAAAATAGAACAAAAAGTAAGAAATGTAACATATAGCTAATGATTAATAAGCAGTGTGAAATATTGCAAATCTCCAGAAGTTTTGAGTATGAACAGAAAACAACTTTGTACTGGAACAACTAAGGGGGCTTTACCTTCTTCTATAGATGTTTAACTCACCTGCAGTGACAAAAAAGAATCATCTCTGGTGAAAAAGGCACAGGAGTAAAATCAAATTGAAAAATCACAAGATAAAGGTAAAGCTATTTTAGGTTGGTCCCTGTCAGAATGAACTTCCATGACAGCACATCCACAGAAAACCTGCTCTGTGTACAGATATCTCCAGCAATTTTAAATGCTCCGTGACAGCACGTACACTACAGCTCTTGCTGGTTTTTTGGTCAGTTTTATTTTACTTACCAAGAAAGCAGATCTAACACTGAGGGAAAGGCACAGAACTGGGCTTGTTTTGAAAGACATCTTAAAACTAGGAGCCCATGTACACCCACAGTCCTTATATTACTGATGTGGAATTAAGATAGTTAATAAAGAATATTTATTAAGGAAAAGCCTGTGCTTGTCTCACACAGCACACACCAGACCTACAGTGAAGACACACTGCAGAGCCAGGTTACTGAGTGGGAAAGGGAAAGAAGTGCAGCTTGTTACAAACTGTAACAACACATTCACTTCTTTTTACCCTCCTTCCTGGCCCTTACTGGGTTTGCACGTAAGAGATGACAGAAAAGATGTTTCTGCCAGTGAACAAGCACTGAATTGAGATCTTTAAAATATTCATACAGACCTACATAATCCAGCACCTTAAACCACAAGGATGTATACTACTGCTTTATTCTCATTCCCATTATCACCCAAAGAGCTCATGACATATTTTCTAGTTACAACTTGCACTTTTAATTAAAGCACACATTCAGCTTTAAGACTAAGGACTCCCAGGTCAGTCTCAGAAAAACAGGCAGCACTGTAATTATTTCCAATACCAGCTTTGCCTAAACAAGGGTGACTTCACAACAGGACTTAAAAGCATTTAGTTTTCTTTTCAGCAGCTGGGTACTTTTGACAATGAGGTCTCAATCTTTACTACTTTGTTTTACTACATTTTGAGGGGAAACATGACTTGCATTCCCTTTATAATTGCAAAGAGAACACAATTCCTTTCGGGGTAAGAAACAGCATCTGTGGCAAGGTGATGCTTTGTGGCAAACAGCACTCACCTCCTGAAAGAGCGTAGACATTTCACAGACCAGACATGAGCTGGGGCTTTGCATTTCACATTTGTGCCTGTCGGAGAGGAAGAAATCTCGCAGCAGTGGAGTGTGGGTAAGTGCCTGGACAATACAGTTCATAAAACATGTGTTCCCAAGATTGATTAGCCCTCGTAGACCTATAAAGACAGACAGGGAGAGGGGATGCATAAGCATTATCAAGTTAAAAAACCAGCAGATTTGCATTTTTATGTAGTTTTCAGAATATTGCCATGAATTTATGGTATTACATGCACAGCTCCAAATATAGTTTTATACTGGTTTAGGGAGGCTATTGGTATTTTTGTACTCAAGTCACAAGAAGCTGCAGAAGCTTTCTGAACTACACTAGGATTTCTTAAATTCTAATAAATAAGGAAACCTAAAAGTTCAGCAACACCAATATAATTATTTTGCAATGGCTGTTGTGCCACATGTCACCAAAACATGTCCCTCCCCAAGACTGATACCAAAGTGCAATGACAACAACTAGTAAGTCAGCACAGTAAGAAACCAATACATTTAAAGAAATCAGTGAGTAAGTTTTCAAATTGTTTAAAAAGCTTTCCCCCATGCAGGTCATGAAGCCAGAACAAGCTTTTGTACTGTTATAATCATCATCTTTCTAAGACAGGCAGCAAAGGAAACAGCCCTGACAAACCAAGTCAGGCTATGACATCCAATGCAGACTTAGGAGATTTTGTATAAAACCCAAGATCTGAACAGAACAACTTTAAAAAAAAAAAAAACAAAAACTCCAAACAACACTAATTCCACACTCATTTTAGGTAAGTTAAACATTAATCTACAGCATACATCAAAAAATTCAACTTTGCATAAGAGGATTCATCACACCTTAAGTCAAACGCTCAGTAATGCCAGAGACGATTCCTTGTGCTTGGAAACCAAGATGCTTAAAGGAAAGCTCTTTTGTTGCACAACAGAAGAGAGGTTAGGAGTGGGGAAAGCTTTTCAGTCATTTGCAAAGTCTAAGTGAGAAGAAAAACATGCTCAAATCCTTGAGTATTCTTCCAAAATGTTAACATAATATCACCAAACAGGAGCACTAAACGAGAAGAGCATCAGGTGGCTAAAAAGGCTTATTTTTAATCACCAACTTACTTTGAAATGAGATAAAATGCATTGACAGATACAATTCTGGTATTGATTTAAAATTAACATAGTCCTCTTCTGCAATAAAAATAGGATTACTATGGAGACATTGAAAGAAAACACAAGATTACTGGACAGAGAACGAAGAATTTCCTTGTCATTCCATGGGATGAAATAAACCTCTCAGCTGGCAGTGCTGTGGTAATTAGAAGTGGTGCAGTTCCCGTGCAGTACAGCAGATAGTGCTCCAAGGGCTCTTTAGCATCCTGCAGCAGGAGGGGGTGTGGTCCAGTTGCTACGTTACCGAGGAGAACGGGCACCACACCAGCTTGAACTGCACCGGAGCTGAAGGCACGGACACAGAGCACTCCTAAATTATTTTTTTTTCTGGATCTAAAGCAACATCGACCTGCTTCCAACAGCTTCCTATTCCTTCTGTTTACTCACAGGACAAAGTTTCTCATTATATTACAGTGACTTCTACTGGGCAGAAGCTTGTTGCAATTATTTGCTCGATTTTCATGCTGGGAGGCAATAAGTGTGTGCACAACATTAGCAGAGTGTTAAATAGTTAATTTGTTGGAGCAGCTTGAAATACTGTGTGATGCTTCAGCTTGGTCCACAATCCTATTTCAATTCCCAGTCTGTGTCTCTGCAAACAATGTCACAACAGGAGGGGGTTCATGCTGTGCAACTGGAGAAACGTTTTGGTACCTCGTGTTTACCTCTTCCCTCGTTTTCTGCCATTTAAAATTGACTGGGTTTATTTAAATCACAGGCTGCGCTCACAGGAGGCTGGAAGGCTCCCTGACATGCAGGGTATTTTGAGAAGCAGAAGAATCTCTCCCTATTTCTCCCTCTGGTTAGCACCAGATTTCAAAGCCAGCCTGTTCAGCACAGAAAAACTAGAGGAAAACCAGTAGTATATCTAGAGAGTCTCCCTAGCACTTTTTGGTGTCTAATAGAGCAGTAACAAAAGCAAACACATAAAGGCAGCTTTTTGGAATCATTTATTAAGCATCATTTATTACATGCCTGTGGCTGGACCGTCTTTCCCTGTGACCACAAGAATCAAATCTTCCTCAAAGCTGCCACCAGGAGACAGTTACAGGCATCAAACTCAGAAGGCTCTTGGTTTACTCTGCTTGCTTGGTCTTTGGCGTCAATTTTTCATGGATCTAAATGGAGTGATTCAGGTGCTGGGACTTCACTTAAATGAATCAAGACAAAGCAACCTGCAAAACAGACAAGGCTGAAATGTGAATACTCCAAATCCCAATAAAATCAGAAAATGGTGATTTGTAGCAAAACATGAGAACTTACTCAGTTGAAAAGGGAAAAAGGAAAAGAGCATACATCAATCTTATCCTTGTGGGAGCCATGGCTGCAGCTGCTGTACAGTCTCTTAAACTGGTGTTTGAAATGAAACAGGTATGAGGAACTATAGCTCAGGTACTGCATAAGTAATTGCAGCACATTGAAAAAATCAGAATTTGATGTAGGTAAACTAAAGAGCTGACAGAACTCAGAACAACACATCCTCCTGTGCTTAACTTTTATGGGAAATAATGAGTTTTGTTGGAAAGAAAAACAGCTAAAAACTAAAGCCTGTACAGCACTCTGGTCAATAACATATTGAGAATGTAAAAGCTTTGTGCCTGCCACACCTATTCCCTCCCCTTTAATAAAGCCTGGCAGGGTTTTGCTGGAACAGTCAAGCATTGCAACATGTGGCTCATAAATTAATAGAAAAATAATGTGCCAAAACCTCACATGCAGCAGTCCATTTGTGCTAGAGCACCAACAGTGGTCTGTCTCCACTAGGCTCTAATCAGAGCACAGTGTCAGAGTCTAAGGATTGCCAGCAGGCTCCAACCTCGATTCATAATAAAACTCCGCTGCTTTGCAAACTTTTGCTGTGCTTCATAGCATTTTCTTTATTTTTGTTTCTTATTAATTGTTTCTGAAATGAGCAAGGGCAACCTGTGAGATATTTAATATTTTTTACACATGGGGATGCACTGTTTTGGTAAACGTACTTCACAGGAAAACAGTTTTAGCTCTGAACCTTGCTGATACAATTGTAAATATTGGAATAAATTAATGCTGCTGTCAAGACAAAATTGTCATGCATGGTATAATCATAAAAGGAAATATCCTTTAATCCATGCATGGAATACCAATACTACTCTCATTCTGCCAAAAGCTGGACAGGGAAGGCATAAGCAAAGGCAAGAAATCTACTTTGGCAATGCCTTGAGCACAGGGAAACCCATCTGGGAAATTCTTTGTACATTTGGTGTCAAGACTGGGTTCTGGCTGGCTTACCTTTGTCAGCTTCAATTCTTCCATCTTCTTCCAGGAACAGGTTCTGTTTTTCCAATGCTCAAAGCAATAGATCTGCAACACCAGGCACCAATGGTTGTTGGGATGCAGGGAGATCCAGAACACTGGTTCTGCTGGTCCACCCACACAGGGGAGATGAAAAATCCAAGACAAGATAAGGAAATTCCACTTCTCCATGAAATGCAACTCTACAGCTATTAGAGGTGGGGAAGCAGGGAAATGAGAGGACCACACATGAATAGAAAAATACTTGCCCTCATGGAGGAGGTTCTGTTTGTCCCTAAACCCAGGCTTTGGGCTGTGCCTGGAAAGACAGCAAACAAACCAGTCTGAACAAATGTTCCCATGCAGAAAGCTGGGATTTAATGGAATGAAGGTTCTGGAAGGAAAAGAAGCAGTCACTGGACAATGGACCTTGGTGAGACAACCAGGAGATCGTTCAGATGCACCGAAGCACAGCCAGCCTGTGATGCTTTCTACATGAAGCACAGGCTGGCAACACCTTGGAGCAATCTTTGTCCCCTACCCCCAGTCCCCCATCTGCTGTTGATGCTTCCCTGCAGCTCCATCAGACGGTGTCACGAGTCAGTGCAAGCTGAGGAAGAGCTCACTGAAATATTTAAAGACAGTTCAACATCACACTTGGAAACAAACACTGTAGCAGAGCAGTGAAGATTTCTAGAATAATTTTGGGTCTTCATCCTATGTTCATCCAACAGGAACTGGCAACAACATTTAAGAGCATCTTTCTGAAAGTATTTCAAGAGAGGACTGCCCTAGCACCTAAAACTACACCCAAATTCTCTCTCAGCTCTCAAGTTTCAGGTGTAGAACAAATCACATATGACATGAATGGAGCTACCACAAACACTGGCCCAGCCAGGCCCAGAGCTGCTGTTCAACCTGCGTGCCAGGAGCAGCAGTTTTGCTAATGGGGTTAGTGACAGCAATTATTCTCCAAAGCTAATCCCTTTTGAAATGTTAACACAAAAATACTCATTTCAGAAAGAAAGGAGTATACAGATATGTAAAATTACAAGTCTAGACAGGAAAACTCATCACACTCTGTGACACCAATGATCACATGAGTGATCAAAAAACCCCCAACCATGCAGTTTTGGTGAATTTATTCCCCAGCACTTCAGCTAAGCTGAAGTTCTTTCAGTCCCTTTCTCAGGGACTGACACCCACAGCAACTACAGAAGCAGGAACACTGAGTCAAATGAATTAGAACTTTTTCTTTACAGATTTTTACAGTTTTACAAATTCACCAATAACATATTCAGGTATTGTTTTGACAACTGTTCAAGAAAAAGCTGCAGAAACTTTTGCTGAAGCCAAATTAAATGAAGAAACTTCAACCACATGATCTTAAAAAGGAACCGAACAATTCAACTACCTCCAGCAAACACAGAACATGCAATCTACCCTGAAAGAATCATCTCAGGAGGGAGAAGAAAAAAAAAAAAAGGTGATTCATTGATTCACATTGGTTCATCAGTAGGTCTTTTCTTCAATAGAGTAGTTTTGACAGCAACACCAAGCAAGGGATTACACAACAGATCAAAGAAGTGAAGATGAACACTCAGGGCAATAATCTTCCCTTGTTGGGTTACTGCTGAACCAGGTGAAAACATGCTCATGGCTCCCTCTTTTTTATTTTTCCCACTTGACTCCTCCAGCTATTCAGGGCTGCCAGGTCAGTCAGTGCTCAGTTTGAATGACTGTAAATGCCTTTGGAAACAAACCACCGTCCCTAAGCTGTATCAGCAGCACCACCCACCCACCTCCCATCCCCTGAGCTGTTCCATTACCAACAGACACAACCTGGAGAGCTTCACTCACTCTTCTGCTCTACCCAACTTCTAAGCTAAGACTTTTAAATCACAAGTCAGAATAGAGTAATACACCTTAATTTAGAAAATGAGATCTGCAATACATTTTTCCAATTTTTTTTATATATGTTATATTCTATACATGAATATTTCACTGTATTACTCCATTATTATTTAGATAATGTGTGTGCTCATCAAGTTTCATAGGCCATGTTGAATCTTGCAGTTTTGGGAGGCTGAGAGGATGACAGAAGACATTATATTTAGATAATATTGTTATAAAAATCTGGATTTCTTTTTCCTGTTTTAACTATAAGTAAGTATTTTGTCACTGGCAGGAATCAAATAAAAACCAGCCCCTTCATCTAAAATCCCTGATAATACAGAAGACACTGAGTCTAGAAGCAGTCAGCATAAGACTATGAAGAATAAGCCCTGTAAACAGAGAGAAAATAAATTACAGGACTATTTTAGATACACTGTATTGAGCACTGCACCAAAACCTACAAGTTTAGCCACCCCTACAAAGCAGAAAGGCAAATAAATCAGAAAAGGCCTTCTGGAATGGAGGGGAAAAAAAAGAAAAGCCATTATGGGAAAAAGAAATATTTGAATTTTAAATGAAATCCCATCTTTAACTTTTCCATTTCCAGCTAAGGATTCTGGATCACTGCATTTTTTTCCATTGCTACTGAAGTAACAGATTGCTCAATAGCAAAAAATTTGCTTATGTGTACAAAAGGAAACTGTCCATGAGTTTGTTTCCAGTTGAGAACCCTGAAGTCCAACTACAGAAGCTGCTACACTGGAGGAAAGAAGAATATGCCATGAGTGGCACATGTATTGCAAAATCTTTAAGTGCGGAGGGAAAACAATATAGTCATTATTCCTCCTTGGATGTATCAGCAGCACTAGAAGACAAGGACTATTTATAAGGCTGAATCATCAAACCCCAAAGTTCTGTCTTGGTGTGTCACTGCTGTACAGAGTTGGTGGAATTTATCCTCATTACTGACCTGTTTCACTGTTAACACAGCTCTGCCCTGAGGCTAAACCAGCTTAGTCAGTCCATTTAAAGGAGTGATCCAGACACAATTCACTCTCTACCTGAACAAATGACAACCCAAACCCAAAAGGGGAATGTGTCCCACACACTGAATACAGGCTGGCACCTCAACCAGGTGCTCGGGCATAGACTTTTCCTAAGGTACTCATTCCTAACCAAGGGTGGTTTTGTTTTTCTAAATGAGAGTTAATTTCCCACCTTCCAGATTTTAAGTGGTTCAAAATAAACAAAACAACATAGCCGTTCATATTTCCCTGTCTGTAAGAAACATCTCACCTTATATGTTTTGACTTAAATCCAACATTTAATAGCGTGTTCAAGCACTTTATTTAGGCTCACAGGGCAACTTCAAGTCTTTTTCTCGGTAATTTCTGGCATATTTGTGTGCAACTGGGCAATTCTGGAGTGACCTCAGCATTCCTAGGAGACTTTCCAGATTTATTCTTTATGTTGTGTTAGAATTACCATTCAAAAGTCAATGTTTTTATTCGTTTTCTCCATTAAAATATCCATAAACCCATGAAAAGTTACCAAATGGCAATAACTCACCTACATTGCATTGCCAGGATAGATGCATAGTGAGATTTGCAGCGGTTCAGCAGCAGATATTAAATGTATTTTCTAGCACACCTATGAAGAGGACCTAGTTCATCCACACCATATAGAAACAACAGCACTTACTGAGACACCAATAATGTTTTTCCAGCACTTACTTTGCCCCCACCCCTCTTAGTTAACAGGGAATTGATTGCACTCACTATACTTATTCAAGAGCTTCAGTGACATCACATAATACACACTTAGAGAAGGGACAAACCACATCAAGACAGTGCAAATGTAATTGGAAGACAAAATAATAACTCAAGAGCAACTTGTTAAAGGGAGAAACTATCTGAAATCAATTAAATTTGATTTAAAAAAAAGTGGAGTAGAAAACAAGGAAAAATCAAGTGGACAAAAACAAAATAAGGAGCAATGGCTAAAGTAACTCAGCCTCAACCACCCAATCTTGAGCTGTAGTTCTACAAACAGCATTTTGGAACTTAACCGGAATATGAGAAGGCCTGGAGGTCATTCTGCTCTGGTGACAGGTACAACTCAGCTGCATGATGTCTGGCATTGAGCACTCATTTTAAAAAGAAATTATGCAAAGTCAAGAACATGAGTAAAAATTTGTATGGAATTAATATTGGAGACTGGAGAAACAACTGAAGAATCCACTGGTTGAGTTAATTAATTAAAACCAGATAGTGCTGGTGGAGGAAAAGCCAGGCTGACAATTTTCAAGTATGTTACAGGCCACTACAATGAGGACTGTAATTAACTCTTGTGACCTACCAAAGCTATAATAAAAAAAAGACTGAGCTCACAAAAAGTAAATTTTAATTAGAAATTAAAAATAATTGTCTCAGTTAGAAAACATGGCAATGAGGGAGTTTGGGACTCTGAGTTGTTGGAGTGGTTCCAAAGGCAGCTCTGTCAGCCCAGTGCACCTGACTCAGGAGAGGTCTTTGATGCCTTTCCCTGTTTCTCACCCTGAGACTGCTCAGCCATTCCGACTGATACCACAGCCTGGCACAGAGCACACAGACCAGCTCTGGCAGGAAGGGGAAGGTGAGGGCATTTCCACATGACAGCTCAGCCCATCTGATGTCAACTGCAAAAGTGGTGTCAGAGAAAGGATGAACTCACCCCCTGCACACAGCAATATGAGTCTCTGACCTCTGAGCATCTTCACTCAGCTCCCAGCCAGCCAGGATACACAGACAGTGCCACAACAAGACAGGAATGCAGGACCTGTCAGTGCCTCCCAAAACCAGCCACTCCTCATCACCTCTCCTGTAACAAACTCCCAGTGCAGGCTGGTGTCTAAAAGCCACAGGCTAAGCAGTGAACAGCCCTCATCCCTGGATCCCTACTCGACCTCACAGCTCTGGAAACCAAAATTACCTGCCCTGCTGCCACTCAGGCAAGGACGGAGAACAGGTAACAGCTGCTGCTGGAATGAGGGCTCCCAACTCTCCTCAATGTTATTTTTAGACTACATAGGTATTCTGTGCATGGGCTTTTGCATTTGTGGCTCAATGCATCATTCTCTCCTTTTAGTAATGCGAAAAAAGAGTCACAGGATAATGCAAAGAGATGACCTGGGTCTGGTATTTCGGTTCATTACCATTGTGTCACACATGCTACTGTGTGTCAAGGAAAATTTAAGTTTGCAGCTATCAAGAAGGTTTAAAATCAATTCTGGAGGAGCTCAATGGAGTTCCTGTATCGTGCTGCACCTTCAATTAAAATCAACTGCATAACATTGACACAAGACTTGGACCCAGGGTTCAGCATGGGAGATGTGTTTGTGGCTTATTTAAACAAAGAATTTCTAGCAGTGACATAGAAATAACCAGAAACAAATGGAGATGAGATTCAAGAAGGTTGCCCTTTGCCAGATTTAGGAGGAAAATGACATCTCTAAGCAATGACTACCAAAGATGGCTTTACTACAGATTCTTCCCAAGAGCAACAGCTTGGCCTTTCCACACATCCTACTCGGCCACATATTGTTGGAAGAACCTAAGGGCAAGTGACATCGTTGGAGCAAACACATCAAACAAGTTACCAAGAGTATGATCCAACACAAAGTGTATCATTTTATATTATTATTGCACAGATGAAACCTCTGAGCCAGAAATGACTCCTGAGTGTGCACAGTGTGCCAGACACACAAAGTACTTTCTATACTCTACTTCCAACATGTATATCTTTGAGCCAATTCCCAAACTGATGATGCCAAAACAGGAGCCTTTCCACTGCCCAGACAAGTTCCCATTCCCTGCCTTAGGGCACGCTCCCTGTGATTTCATTTCCTGGGGCTGCTGTGTGTGTTCAGCAGTGTGCAAGCACTGTGCTCCTGATTCTCTGGAGGGGTACTGATCAGTTAGGATTGTTTTTATTCCCATTTCTCCAGGCTTAGAGCACTTCACACGAGGCAAGTGATCTCCTTGGACAGTGTGAGCTGTGAGGTTACAGCCTGTCACTACTTTGCAATGGCTGCATGCCCAGATTAAGACCAAGCACACAGACAGGGCAGGAGCACTTGATGTCCTTTAAGTTCTCCTCCTTCTGATTTGGGGGCAATTGGCTCCTGCGTGCACACCCTCAGCTTGGTAAAATGAGTCAGCATTCCTAAAATATCTGGCAATACAAACAAACAAACCCCTTAAGGTTAATTTTTCATATGGCCTGTGTAAATAGAGAAGCTGTTTCAAGCAAGACAAGGGATTGCAAGTATCTCTTCCTTCTGAATTTAAATTAAGAAACGCATTTCCAAAAGAAAATAAAGTGTGGGGTTTTGACCAAGCCACTGAAAAGTGCATTGAATCTTTCATTAAAATCACAGGAAACAGCTGCAGAAGTTATTGAAATGTCACCTGATCTGTCCCTATACTTCAATGCAGAATTAACACTACCTGTATTATTCTTGACAAATTTTTCTCTGAATTGTTCTTAAATCTCCGCAATGATGAGATTCTACAACATTCCCCAATGCCTCTTGTATTCTGAAGTGTTCCAGTCTCATCTTTGTAAACAAAGTAAGTCAGAGTTTAAGAACTGCAACATCATCAATATAGAAGATACACATACAGTAAAACCTACAGATAAGCTCCCCTAGTGCTAGAACTTCTGAATTAGAATAAATAAAATGCTGCAAACAGCAATAGCTTTACAAAAGCTCCTAAAATGAGGGAGGAGACAACTTGTCCAAGATATTGGGTTAATCACTGGTTTTCTCTACACATACGAATTTGCTATCTCCCACAGCAAGCTTAAGTTTAAAATAAATGTGGGGGAGAGGAAAGGAAGGGTTAATGAAAAAGATCACTGCATTGTGCAAGAGTAGTTTGAAACCTTTTGGTAAGTCATGTCACAAGATGAGGACCCAGGATAGAAGTCCTGCAAATAGAGGCCTTTTTTTTTTTTTTCTCTTCAAGGCCATGTAAAATATCAGTTTTTATACCTCTAATTTTGTATTTCAACATTTTTACTGACCATCTGCATTGCTGCATTTTTCTCTCTCAGGTGTCAAGAAGAAACCAACACAGCATGTTCTCAAACCCAGAAACCTACATAGCCTGTAATCATCCACAGCAACCATTTCTCTGTTTGATTCTCTCAATTGAAATGAAGAAAGCTGAAAAAGGCTTTAAGTTCTGCAGCAGAACTTGAACCAAACTTCTCTGAATTCCTGTCCTGGCATATCAAGACCCACTGAACAAATTTTGCCTGTTGGGCTTTGACTCAATCTCTGTCAAGATCTCTGAGCATTGAGTGAGCACTGAGGAATGTACACACAAGACAAGAAAACATTTTTCATGTATGTCACTGTAAATAACCACATAATCAAATCTATTACTAAATATCAAAGCATTATCTGATCCCTGTAAAATGTGAAGATCAGTTGGCTGGAGGAGAAAGACACAATTATAAAATCCTGGAATGGTTTGGAAGGGGGCTTAAAGATCTCCTAATTCCACCCCCTGCCATGGGCAGGGACACCTTCCACTAGGGATGTGGAAGCTCAAAACTAGAGCTTCAGAAAAAAAAAAAAAAAAAAAAAAAAAAAAAAAAAAAAAAAAAAAAAAAAGGCATCTATTCCTGAAAAGCAGAAAGAACAACATGAAATGTCACATTTAAGTATATGCACTGCATAAAAAAACCTAGTTTACTGCAGAAGCCAGAGACCTCCCAACTGTTGTGCTCATTATATACTTAGATAAAGAAAGCTGAACAAATTCAAAGAAGTTGAAGAAAGCTATGGAGAAGCCCTCAAAACAACCAGCTACTGCCCTGTCTTACAGACCTTATAAAGTTCAAGACATTTAAGTCCTAAGAACCAGAGCATGGAAATAATGGTTATTCTCATAATTGCTGGAAGGTTAGGAAGAACAGAAGACATCAAAAAAGTAACAGTAGCAGGCAAAGAGCGGGAATTATGTTTGTGAAAACGCCTGAATGATGGATCCAGAGCTTTATGACACTGGCCTTTAACAGCCAGTTAAGCTGTAGACCTCTCAAGGTGTTTTCCTCTGGCAAAAGGAAGTCTTTACACAAAACAAAACACTTCAAAAGATGGCACAGAATAAAATATTCTCTTTGCCCTCCCCCAAATCAGCCCAAGTTAAAAGCTCAGAAAGCTCTTCGTGCTCTGCACAGAGCACAAGCCTTGCAGAGAGAGCCCTGGGCAGATGGCACCCGTAAAGAACAAGAGGTACTCCCACCAAACTGACAAAATAAAATTCACACCCGCAGCCGTCCTTTCCCCCCAATATCACACCATATGCTGCCTACAAGTTTTTACCCTTCCTCCAAACAGATTTCACAAATTAATAACTTAAGGAGCAGGCTAAGCGCCAATGAAATTAAATGCATCCAAATATATTAATATGCACAAATTATTGTTGATGAACTGGCACAGAGCTCGTCCAACAATTCACAACACACAAGCCACACCACATGCTGTTTATGCATATTCCTGCTTTCAGTATATACTGTATCTACCTTCTGGCCACACAAAGCCAACTCTGGAAGCAGATAGTAAAGAGCAGAATGGAAGGTCAGAGTAAATATAATCCAAAAGCAATCCACAAAAGAACAAAACTGAGATGGAGACGATTGGCCTTGTTGAAAATGCCACGCTTGCTTTGCTGACACCAACTTAATCAGGTGAAAATACAGTGGTACATCAAGGTTTATTTCAGATTGTTGGCCAGAGATATCTATGGACATCTCATCCCTGGAAGTGTCCAAGGCCAGGTTGGACAGGGCTTGGCACAACCTGGTCTAGTAGAAGATGTCTCTGCCCATGGCAGGGGGTGGAACTGGATGAGCTTTAAGGTCCCTTCCAACCCAACCCATCCTGTGATTCTATGAGTTTTGAAACATAAGAAAATGAACCTTCTCAGGCTAAGGACACATCTCTGCCCATGACAAGACAACAGGCACCTGTCTATAACCACTGCAGCTCCATGGGCTAATTCTCAACTTCCTTATCTGTAACAACAAATACCTCATTGAAATAAGGTATCTTGTTCAGAGGGCCACAATCCAATTCTGGCTAAGTATTGCTGTTGGGTTTTCCTTGGTAAGAAAATTCAGATTCTCATAAAGCTCCATTCAAACAGATGACAAAGTCACTGACACCAACTGCATTTTTCATTGAAAGGCTGTTGTTTTGACTGCATACTGAAGTTATATAATGACTTAGTGAAGAAAACAGTACAGGAAAAAAATTAACTACCACTACAGAAAGTGGTAAGACAAACAATTGAGTCAGTAAACATTTTACACTTGAAATCAGCATCTATGAGGGGGGGAAATACAGGACTTTTGGTGCTTTTATCCAGCTGGATTTAAGTGATGAAGTTTCACCTGAAGAAGTACAGGGCACAGTTTAGGAAAATCAATTAAACCAATTAAATCACAGATAACTCAACCAACTGCTGTGCAGATAAACCATACACAGTGTCTGTAAACTAAAAATAATATGTCTGGATCAGTAACGACCATGGATCTACTTCTAAGAAGTCCAGAACAGGAAAATCAGGTTTGAGTTAGAAGTTTGGAACGTGATCCAAGCCCTGGATCAAGAACCTTGTCTTCTAAGGAATTTCCCATTGTGCAAACACACAGAGAATATCTTCCTTTGCCTCCAATCCCCAAGAGCCACCTAGAGTTACAAAATTCAAGTATTTTCTAGGCAAGTAATAGGAATGGCAATTTTCCAAGACAGGATAACAGAGAAATTCAACCCCAACTGCAATCTGCTGATTTCACATACAAGGAGTTTTAACTTTGTACAGTCTGCAGGGGTTTTAGCTGACATGAAATGAAAACATCAACAGGACAACTCATACACTAAGTGAAATGAACTCCTGATCTTTCTGAAAGAGGGTCTAAAATTCAAACAAATATTGCGGTAACAAAATCAGAACCCCCCTCCATCCTTCATTGGAGCTAGCCTGGTGGCAACAAGGCATTCTGAGAAGTTCATCAGTCAGCTCTTCAGATGCTGACTGATTTTTGTCTATCAAAAGTTTGCTCACTCCAAGAAGGAACGTGCTGCAGGGACTTCACTGATAACTCAAATGTTCCTAATCTTACCCAGGAACAATTAAATCACAACCAACTACTGTGTAGATAAACCACACACAGTGGCATTTACTGTAGTGATGCAAATTGCTTTTTGGCACCAGCTTTGGAAAACCAGGTGACAAGTTCCCAGACAGTCAATATACAGAACAGCAGCTGAAGCATCCAGTCTGGAATTTGTCCTCACAAAATCTTTTGCAGAGGAAAGCTTTTATTTTATATTGATAAAGAGCTAAGTTTAAGAAATCTAACAAGACTTTCTGAAAGTACAGCTCTACAAACCTCAGAGAGTAAATTGCTACTCATGTTTCAGAATTCTTAAAATATTCATGTCCCTCTAATTTTTCTTAGAATTCCCTGGGAGCTTTGAGAGGAGAGGACCTTTCTAAAATTATTTCTAGGATCAGCTTTATCAATTTTAGACCTAAGAAATGTATTACACAAATGGGTCCAATGATTAGACATACTAAGCTCATGACAAAGTAAAACAGGAACAGAAGGCTCTCCTTATTGATATGAAAGTATCATTTTTTGATTTTACCAATCCAACCTTTTAAGAAACAATTTTTCATCAAGAAAACTATTTTAATAATGAAGTTAATACAAATAAAGCCAAAGAAGAAACATTCACCTGAGTAGTCTTAAAGGTGGTTTTCCTTTCCTTTATCACACAGCAATCTAAAAGAATTTAAGAATCAGAGATTTCTATTCAGGATGCACTTTGTGCAGTCATAACTTCAAATACCAAAGTACTACTGCTTACAAGTCAGCAATTTAAATTTAAAGTCATAGCGAAAAATGTGGTGCTGTACCAAACCATATTTTTCACTCCACTTTTCCACCTGAGCTATACCTGAAGTACCATCCAATGAGAGAAAGTGCACCTGAGTGCTGGCACATTCACAGGAAACATCCCAGTACTAATGCAGCCTTCAACACTCCCAAGTTAGAGAGGCAAAAATGCTTCTGGTAGCTTGTCTAGAGAACCAGAAATATTTTCCAGGTCACCATTCCTCTTCCCTTGCCACATTCACACAGGAGTTCTGCTGCAATATTTATTCCACTCATGCTGCTCTTTGGCTCATCAGGCTGCTCAGTGCTGCAGCTGCAAAACCACACTGCTACTCCCAGGCAGTTTTGGTTTTGCCACCTCTCCATCCCATCATTCCTGGTGAAGAGGATTTGCTCAGTCTCCTGGAAAGGTTTGTCTCCCCTCTGCCTTTTTGCAACGCTGCTAATGGGACTCCCGGGTGGCTCCTGCTAATTACCCACGTGCATTGGGAGTCTAATTCTTCCTATTGTTAATACACCCATCTTTAGCCACTAACTCACTTCATATGCTAATCAGAGAGCAGCTGATCCCAAGCTAATATTTCATATACTCAGGAGAACAGATCTGCTGGGGGTATTAATGACAGCAGAGCAAGATGAGCTTGGAAAATCGTTCCCAAAAGATATTGTATCACTTCTAGTTCAACCCCTTAACAAATAATTTGCTTGTCAATGTGGAGCTTTGTCCCTTCCCTCCCTTGCAGAGGGAGGCCACTTTACAGACAAGAGGAGACTGAAAAAAATAGCTTTTTTCTTTTACAATGTTGGAATCTAATTAATTAGCTGTTAAGTCTTACCTAATTTTTGCCTGAAACATCGGTTTCAACCCAAAATCAAGACGAGCATTTCTACGAATATTGAACAGTCCAGGACACTACTCAGTCCTGCTGCTGAGAGCATTGTAAAATAACTTGGGAAATTCCTATGTTCTCCACAATATGTCATCCCTGCAGCCTCATCTATGGAAAAAGCTGTGGCAACACAATGAAAAAAATCAGCATGCAAGTGGCTGAGGTAGAAGAAGGTCTGAGAAAGTCTTGAGCTGACACGGCTTCCACAGAGCACGTTTATGGTCTGAGTGGACGTGACATTCCTCCTGAATCTCCTGAAATACAGAAGCTCCATCAAAATGTCAAGTCAGGACATCAGAACATGCAATGTCCCACATAAAATCCACACTGCAAGGATTTCTCATCATGGCTTTTTGCCTGTAAGACAACTCAACGTTTCCACTTGGTTAACAGTGTGTCCCAAGTTACTTTGAAGGTGCTTATGTGCAACATTGGGAACAACCCTGTACATCCCAAAAGACAGGAATCAGCACAGCTTCCACAGCCTGCAGCAGTGCCCAGTGTGAGGTCTCATTTCAAGAGCAATTTGCTCAATGGCAAAATAGGTAGTCAAGTCAAGTTACCTGCACTATCTTTTCACTATCTGGAAAAGTACCTAGGAGATGGAAACACAGAGCATTTTAAAGAGAACCAAGGAAAATTTATGGATTTCTGTTAAGTTTTTTTCCTTCATTTTTCTGAGGATGTGAACAAGAAGTTCCTTCTTCAATGGGATTCGAATTGTCACTCAAGTAGAAAAATCAAAAGCTGTGAGTTTTGCACATTATTTCCTCTAGTGAACTACCAGTTCAAGTCTCCATTATAAGATATTCATCTCATGTCTGAGTATTCTTCAGTTTTAATTCATGGTACTGATCAAAGACAAAAGATCCTGCAGCTGTACAAAAGTTCAAACAGTTCAAAAAGCAGCAGACACATCCAGCTGTTTTGAGAAGCACCATGAGACTGCTACAAATCTGAGATAAAAAATATCCCTTCATGTACCCAGAACGTTCAGCCATAGAGTAAACATCCACCTAAATGAGTGTCATGCACATAATACAGATGTGTCAGGCAACTGCAACAAACATATCCTACCACCTAAGAGTGTTTTAGATATGAAGACCATCAAGTCTAATGTATTTTATTGTCAGGGCTCAATATCATATGTAAATCCTTCACATACGAGTTACGTACAGCCTTTCAAGGCCACACCTGCCCAGGTTTCAGTCTGTTGTCCCACGTATTTTAGTTATAAACTGATATATTTTTCTTATGCAAATGCTAGAACACATGTTGGCACAACCACCATTCCAGGTCATGGCAGAGCAGTGAAATGTTCCACTCCCAGGTGATATCCGTGGATCTCTGGGGGTAGGATAGAAAGCCACAAACCTCATCCTGGCCTTGATCTTAAAACAGCTTTGAAAAGAGCATTTTATGCATAAAAGGCAGCTGGCTATGTTTTAACAGACTCTTGTGTAAACAGAAGTGCTCAACAGATGTGCAGCGTCTATCAGTGATGGTTATCAGCATCATTTTCATTTCCAGAACCAATAAAACTGGATATCATGCCTATTCTCTGAGCCATTTACCTACCTCAGAAGATAAACTGGACTCACTAATATCTGCTACAGGATTGATATAAAACCTGATGTCAAAATAATTGAATATTAGAAAAAGAGAGAAACAAGAATGTCCAGCTACTGCAGCATTTCAATCTGCAAATAGGCTCTTCACTGATCTGAAACTGCAAACAGACAAGTCAAAGTGAGGGGAGGGAAGGCAAAAAGACTCTGAAGCAGATTTATATTTAGCAGCAGGTTAGGTGGAGAGAAAAGGCTCAAGGACAATGGCAGGTCTTTTCTTCCTTGAGCTAAACCCCCAATGCATTTTTGTGAAAGAAAGCAAAGTCTTCTGCTTTTAACTGCAGCCCAAAACTGCATTATGGCTCCTAGGTGCTTTGATTTTTTTTCTTTCCTTTCTAAATCTCAGCACACAGGCAGCTCCAGGGCTCAGTAGGAGAACTCTTAAAAGCAGGCCTGTAGAAGTGAAGAGATCAGTCATTCCCTTGTCCCCGTGTTCCTGGAGCTCCCCCGCCCAGGCAGACGCAGATGAGATTTCACGCAACCAGACATGGCCTTTTTAAACAGCCTGAAAGATTTAAAATCCTCCAAGAGCACGCAGAGCATTCCTTCTGATTGGAAAGAGAAACACTGAAATGTGCTTCAATTCTTCACAAAGGTCACAGTAACCTTCAAAATTCTATCAAACTTCTTCCCCCCTCTCCAGCTCTATTATCTTTAGTAATTTGTAACGTTCTTTACAAAATATACTGGAGTTTCTCAGAACACAAATCCCAGTGTGAACATGATGCAAGCAATCTTTGCTTAGTTAATTTTTCCTAGGCTGCTTGAAGTTTCCAAAGTCCAGATGTTTTTCCAACTGTTTTCCCTGTCCCGCAACTGCAAAAATATAGGTCTTCTTTAGAATTACCATTTTATATACGTTTTCAACTTACTCAGAGTTTCTCAGTCCGTTTTTTCCAAATAAATATATACATACTTCGGATTAAATTACTTACTGTATTAGAAACATGACACTAGAAAGCTTTAGAAAGTATGTTCAGTGTATTTTGACAAATGCAAACATGCTGAAAGCATGACATCTTCCATGAAACAGTACAGAGCTTTAAAACTGTGGAAAAAATTTAAACAGTTTCCTACTTGCGATGTCTATGGCTACACCTCCAACCTTGTACAATTAACAATCTTGTACCCTTAACCATTATTTCTAATCTTCACCATGAAAATGTTACTGTGCATTTAACAGCATAGGAAAATGCCTGATAATCTTAATTAGAGCTTGTCAGGGAGCTATTTTTAACCCCCCTGTTATCCCACCTAAAAACAGTGGGAAAAAATTGGAAGAACTGTTAATTTTTATCACCTTTACTCAAATAACTGTCCAGCCAGAAGCAGATGCACACACTTCAGAGAATTCTTTGCTCTAGACCACTAAACTCCTAAGCATTAAACCTTCAAGATGCATTCCAAACCTGCTATTTGGCACTCCTGGAGAAATAAAATCACTTTTCAGAGCTCATAGGAGATTGAAGAGATCCCATTCGGCGTGTAAAACATGAAGCAGGAATGTGCTGCTTCTGCTAAATCAGATTCACCAATAGACTGCTTTGGTTAAGGATGCACCAACTACAGGATTTCCCTTCACATCCCTGCACGGGATCTCTGATGAAGGCTGAGTTGAGATAGTATCAGTGATTTCTCATTACAAGCATATTGTCAAAAAAAGGATTGTGTTTTGTTGCTGTTACACAGCTCAATCACCAGCAGTACCTGAAATGACAGAGTAGATTTTCTTCCACAGCAAGAAAAAGGTAATGTAAAATAAACTGATTTTGTAATTCTAAAACTTACATAAATCCACTACAATTATCAATGGAAAAACAACACAGAAATTTGAACATACAAATCAGTGTCAATTTGGCTCCAGGAAGGATTTCTGGAACTCACCTATGGTGCAGTTTGTGGTTATTTTTCTTCGCTTGGGGTTGTGTCGTAGCAATTCTAACTCTCTCTTGGTCGGCTCCCACGTTGAATACTTCTCTCCAATGCCTAAGCAGATGAAAACAAAGTTTCAGGAAGCTCTTTAGTGAAAGGATTAAAAATTCTGCTCAAGTCAAAACTTTCAACATGCTGTCCATTAAGTTAGATTCAATTTATGCACAACTTCAGGACACTGTTTCTTTTAACCCCTTCTCAAAAAATATGGTTCAGAAAGGTATCACTGAATTTTCCAATAAAGAAGAACTAACGTAAAAAAAGAAAGGTACTTCTTTACTTATAAAGAACAGCTAGGCCAATAAACTTTCCATTATTGGACTATAATCCTCCTTTCAGAAATTCCAAAAAAGACATTCCAGCACAAGAATAAACTTGCTACTACTGAAAAATAAATTTCTTTGTGCTTAGAGGAGGCTAAATGACAGAACCAGCAGTGATGAACTTGACAAGTTATTAAATAAATCTAAACTGACCTAACTTAATGGACATACAATCTTTAGAGAACAGTAGAATTTAATAATACACTAAACAGTTACTACATGTCTTAGGATACGCCATTACACAGAATGACCTCTCCTTATACCATTAATGCAGGATTAGACAAGTTTTAATTTTTGACATTCACTTTGCTGACATATCTAATGTTATCTAAAAATTAAATTAGTAGTAGGTTTAAACACCACCCTCCCTCCACCAACCAGCCAAAACTCTCCAAATATTAAACTATCCTTTCTCATGAGCTAAAATCTGTCATTATTCTCTTTCAAGACCAACACTGCATTTCCAGTACATTTCTTTTGCTCAAAGAAAAGTGCAGTAGAAATGAGTCAGGTCAGTAGTATGGAAACCAGATCTGAAATCAGCACAGAGCTGTGTTCAGTGTAAACCTGATACAAGAAAAACACAACAGTGAAGACTCACGTGCTGATCAGCTCAATACTGCTGCAGCTTTCTATGTAGCACAGAAATTGCTGTGCAAGGTCAATTACTGTGAATCACAAAGGCATCTTTTAATCTTTATTAAAAATAAAAAATTATAAGATGGCAAGCAGTCTTTTCTAAAACTGAGAATTAAAGTCAATTAAGAGTTATTTTCCACAGAATGCATAGAGTAGGAGCAGCGCTTTGCTACAGAAAATAAATTATAAATCATACATATGAAAAGGATAGTAGAAAAATATAGCTGGAGGCTTACACATTCTGCATAATATACATTAAATTTTAATCACTCTTTGATCTTCACTTTCAGAAATAGCTATGCTTGTCAGAAGCTACCCTCCCAAAAATGTTCAATTCATAGTTACTATTGACCCTCCACGTTCTAGTAATAGAAGGTCCCATTTTTGGACTCTCAAGGACTAGAGAACTCTTATTTACACAAATACACCCATCTCTCACTTTATTTGATTCAACAACAGATTATACAAGGAGCTTAAGGAACAATACCAGAATCCCCTTCCTTTATCCAAGGTTCAGCATCAAGCTACACACTCAGGAAAACAGAAAAGGCAGGGAATGACTGAGACTGATGAGATAGCACAGCTGCAATGCTTTGGACACAGTGCACATCTGCAGAGACCCTTTGGAGACACACAGATGGACACTTCACAGAGGATGGAACATTGGCTTCCAACAGGTTTGGCATTGGATGTCTCCAGCAACCCTGGTCATGTTTGCAATGCTCCCTTAGGAACTGATATAAATTCATTGGTAACACCATGTTAGTAGCAGCAAATGCACTGTGCAGCTGTAAATTTCTGTGTTTGGGTTCACTGCAGTTAAAACATGGCCAAACAGAGTCAGTCAGTGTGATGAACTCTGATCATAATTAAAATATACTCCCTTGGATATGTTTAAATCCTGGTTTAATTCAAATACAACAAAATTCATACCTGAAAACACATGTGCAATTTAGGCATGCAATAGCTCCATGTATAACAGCAGCACTATTCATATATATTTATATATATCTATATATAGTAATATCATTTAGATGCTGTAGAGGATAGGGACCAAAGCATGTCACAAGAGCAACCCTAAGTAAGGTTAAACATGACAGTCTGGATTACTTATAAGGATTCTGGGTGAATCAAGTATTTGTTCAACTAAAAAGAAATGAAAGGAAACCAAAAACAGCGCACAATTAATGCCACAAACAGAGCAAACCAGACAGAAAAGGTTCTTGCAGAAACCTTTCATTAGAAGGAGCACAAGTGAAGTCAGACACAGAAATTAAAACATGTTCTGTTCCAGCTATATAACTTAGCAGTAATGCTGAGGTTATATTACTCTTGAAAATTTGGAAAAGGCAGAGCCATTTATTAGAAACGGTTTGATGTTTAGAAATTAAAAACAGCAACAAAAAACCAACCAAAACACAAATAAGGATAGAGGTTTAATAAAAAGGCTTAATAACACTCACAAGCATGCCAAAAACTCCAATATAAACTACCTTAAAGATTTGCAAACCATGCACAGGTCACCATTCACAATTAAAGGAAAGTAGTGTTAGAGAAGTGAAAATTAGTAATTTTTAAAATGCTGCTGTAAAATAGCCAGACATTCAAGTCAGCATGTGAAATCTACATCTAATAAACTATTTTACTGGGTGAAATATGGAAATTGGCATTTCTCAGAGAATTCATCAGGGGCATAGGGATGAGTGAAAGAAAATGAAGGCTCTAGTTTGTAAAAGTCACGATTTTTCAATAATTGTTTACTTTGCTAAATTTCAGCAAATTCCAATTTATTCCCCTCCTAAAAATTCAGACATTAATTAGAATCAAAGGCTCTGTGTATTCTCACCTCCTCTGTTATTAATATTCAATATCAAAGGAAAAAATACTGGTCAAGTTGCAA
The DNA here is from genome assembly GCF_965231275.1 of Zosterops lateralis. NCBI lineage: Eukaryota > Metazoa > Chordata > Aves > Passeriformes > Zosteropidae > Zosterops > Zosterops lateralis. The sequence goes on from NC_139775.1 coordinate 1,455,900, forward strand.
CTTGTTCAGAGTTAAAACAGATAACCCTGAACTACAGCTGGACTGGGGAACTCAGCACACTGGGAGTTAATATTACAGGAGTATGAAATGAATCTCATGACATTTGGGAATTTTCTTAAACCTTTTTTTTTTTCTCCAGGCATCATGTTGTTATGTGAGCATCTATTAAAATATAAACTAACATCCTTCAAGCACTGTGTAGAGAAAGTTGAAAATATACTGCATTTACCCTTCAGTTTTTAAGCCAATCAGTTTCTGCAGACTTCTGAAGTTCTTTAAGTTGGCAACGAGATCTGAGGTAAACCAACTCTGTGGTAGTAATATAAACCCAAGGCACTGAGTTTGGGGTTAGTGCTCCTCTTGACATTCAGTTTGGAGAAAAAAGGGATCTTTCAGATAACAAGAGGGAGGGAGCACATGGATTGGAACAACGAAGAGAGAAGGAAAAAACTAGACATAATTCTCCATTATTTCTCTCATGTACATTTCTCATTCCTTAGATAATTTTTTGAGGAAACACATGGTTTAATAATAAAAAGACATAAAAAGAACCTATGCATTGACTTAAAAAAAAAGGCTACATTGCAGACTCCAGTCACTTAAAGTGTTGTTGTCTATTCCTTGAATTTTCTGTCTTCACTGGTCACTACAGATTAGTTCTCCAGGGACAGAAGATGCAGTGAGCATATTCACACAAATATGCATTTGTGTATGTATATTTAATGTGCCATTCATTAGTCAGTTAATCAGTACAGAGGCTTCCTGCCTGGCAGTTCCTCTGGGTGAGTCTTCGACCTTCTCTGCACAACTTGTGGTCCAAGATGACCAGACAATCCTGTAGCTGTAATTCCCTGGAATATAAACTACAGCAGGCTGATGTCCATGGCAGGACAAAGTGGCTGCAGCTCAGTCCACAAGGCACAAATGTAACAATTGATAAGGACAACATAACTAAGAAATTATTCTTTCAATCTGCATATTTAAAAGCAAGGGACGGGGGAGGTTTCCCCTTCTATAGCATAATGAAGATCTGTTACATGGTTGCAGCTGATTAATTTGGTGCCTCAAACACAGACTGAAGGAGTTTCCAGAGTAGGTACAGAGCTTGAATGAAAGGCTTTTAAACATATTCCCATTTTGTCTTGCTTTGAAAACCAGTGCTAAAACATTTAAGGAGTATTTCCTTGTTCTAGCACCCACTATCCCTCTTTCCTCTGACTCCCTCCCCTCAAAGAGGGCACAAGCAGGAAGCAGACTGGGATCTGTAGTAGGAACCAAGTGAAGGCAGCTATCTTTTGAGCCAGCAGAAAAGCTCTCGTTAATACGATGTTAGCTGCTATTTTTAAAATTGGAAATGAGGTTAAGAATGGTTTGAAGTCATATCAGCCCTGACTAAGGCTGTCACATTGAAACAGGATGCCATGGATTCTGGAAGAGACATTACTGGGCAGAAGTCATCTGTCTTCAAATACAGACTTTCCCACTTTAAGAAAATATATCCCCCAGAGGCCACTGGAAATGGAAGATGACAAGCTTTTAAAACTGATGCTTACAAACTACTCAGTTTAGAATAAATGATATTTCCTTTCCGAAAAAGAAACCAAACCAAACCAAACAAACCCACCCAAAAACTCAAATTAAAAAACCCCAACCAAACAAAACAACAACAACAAAAACAACCCACAAACCAAAACAAAAACAAAAACAAACAAACAAACAAAAACACCACAAAAACACCACAACAGAAACACCCCCAAAACAAAATGAAAACCCACCAGAAACAAAACAAAAAAATATAAAAAAAATAAAAGGTTTGTTTTGGAGGAATTCTATCAAGGAAAGGGCATATGAAATCAAGTTTGCTGCAACTATTCAATCAGTGGAACATATCCAAACAAGAGGAAAACTATTTGCACGATAAAACTGGCATTCTTAACTGTGATTCATGTCTAAAATGGCAGGATAATCAGCAAAGGGACGCTTGTTAGTGAGGTGCGTCGCCAGCCCACGCCTCTTACCTGTCATTGTACACTGGTAGTGAGAAACCACTGTTGGGGTGAAGGCTAAAAAAGAAAAAATTAGGGAAAGCAAACTGAATAAAACAAATGTGTGTACATATATTTGTGTGTAAATACTTCTACATAGATACTGTGCGTGTACCATGAAAGAACAGGTGTGGTAAGTAAGCTGGCATGATCTATTTAAAAAAAAAGTTAAAAAAAAAAAATCACACACAAAGGGTGGCATTTCATGTGAGGGGAACAGATTTATTGCCTGTACCACATAAATAAGCCTAAAGGAGCAGACTGCTACATTCTCTACCTAATACAGCTCAAACTTTTCATATTAGGCAAGTTTTGCAGGATTAATGTCAGATATTTCTGTAATTTCTATAATTAAAACTAAAATATTTTTGCTACAATTAGGTGTGGCGCACGTGTTAAACCCACAGTCTGACTCCTGGAAAGCAAGAACTAACATCTCTCTACTCTCTTCAAACAGCTCTTTTCTTCTCCTTAGCTTTTTTTTTTTTTTTTTTTTTTTTTTTTTTTTGGGCCACTGAACAAATAGGAGGGACAGGTATGATTAAAAACAGAAACAAGAAATTCAGGCAGGAAAACCAAACCTTGTAATTTCCAAGCTTTTCGTTGTTCTTCTTTGGCAATTTGTTCCATGTCTTTGTCGTATATGTAATCTTGACACATAAAGCAGTATATACCCCCATACAAAAGGTCTATGGCTGCAAAACAGAAGGGAAGTTGGGGAGGAGGAAAAAAGATGTGAGTTCATAAACCAGAAGGCATTTTAAAGCAGGCTTCCAAGTCAGGCATTTCTTGGAAGAAACTTCCAAGCAGTCCACAAAAGAAGAAAAATCTGTACCTTAGAACCTGGAAGAAAAAAAAAAAAAAAAAAAAAAAGGGGAGAAAAACCCAGACATTTTTCCAGTTTCTGTGTGAGTTATTCAGTTGCTTATGGCACAGCAAGAAAACTGTGCAGGACAGCAAAGTATCAGCTGCCTTCAAGCTGTTTGTAATCCACAGTTTACCTTTTAAACACCTGAGTTACCAAGAGGCATCAGGATAGTGACTGACTACCACACACACAGAACCAGCTCTATAAGAGTTGATATATGAGTTTGAACTGTCTTTTCTAAGACTTCAGCAATTTCTCTTCAAGGCCATTAAAATAATCAGCAAGCACCTAGTTAAAATCTAAATGAAGGCTTGAAGAGAACACAGCACTGCAAATTCAAAGCTATTTCTCCAGGGGAAAGGTTTTCCAAGGTAGTTTATTCCACAGGTTACTTCTGTCTCAATTTTTCATTTCACACACCCTTTCAGAACAAACAAATGAACACTGACCAATGTTAAAAATATTTTTCTTGCACAACCTTAAACAAAAGAAAGCCAAGAAACAAAAAGAGAAATGTCATTTTACTCCAACATATCCCACGGAAAAAATGCTAAGTAATCATAGTAAACTGCTGATTTTCGGTACATAGATATGAAAAACAGCTACAATCACAAGAAAGTTAAAAACCAGTGGGCACTAACAAATCTTACTGGCACACAATCAGCAAACACCAAAGAAACATCAACTTTCTCCCTCAAGTGTAGAGCTTCATTTATTTTGTTTTTAAAAATTCCTTTTATTTCCAGAAAACTAGCATTATTAGACTAGCCTTACTACAATGGAAACTTGTTTTAAACACAGGAAACCATTACCACATTAGGTGGCCTGCAAGGAACAGCAGTGAATTACTCTGAAGTGCTCAAAAAGCCAAACCACATGCCATGCAGCAGGAATTCTGCAATGGAGCTCAGCAGGCAAACACAGGTGAAGTCTCTGTGCTGCCCTGATAGTGGGGCAGTGCTTGTGGTGAGGTTTCTAACCCCATCTCCTCCATCCTTCACAGCCTCTAACCCCCCACAACCTGCTGTCCCTCTTCTTTAGTCTGTTGCAAGCTGGGTTTTTTTCCCTCCTTCCTCTCTTTTAAAATCACTTTTTCAATGATTATGTCAATTGTTTCTTACTTCTCCTGTTATTCAATAAAACCAAATTACTTTAAACAGTTTTTAATCCTGCTGATGTGCTCCAATTCTTCTGTCTTGCCTGCTGGACCACACTCAGTTTATGGAAGATAAGGATTGTGTAACCTCATGTAAAGTCACAAACTCAGGATTTTCATTACCTGTAATGTCCCAACACCAGAATATTTCACCCTGATGCCCAGAGGACTGAATAAACTCCTTTAGCAGAATATCCCAAAAGGAGACAAGATTGAGCTGTGGTGGAGGACCAGTAAAACACTCTGCAACTGTGCTGGTACATCACCACTTAACAGAATATTAGAGTTCTACAATACTTACTCCCTTACTTATTGCATTACCAGTTCTGCACAGTTTTCTACCAAAAAAAGCTGTTGAAAATCCAAAGTATTGGTCCTAAAACACAAACTCAAATATTGTTCTCCAAGTACTTTTAAAACATCTCACCAAAAGACCCCCCAGATAATAGAACAGGGCTGGCAGAATACTGAATAAATAGGACCTCGTGGGCACTAATAGTTACAATTTACCATCAGAATGTGTAGGAATAGCTGTGCTCAGATAATTCCTTACCTTTCCTTTCTTCCTGGATTTACATGCCTGAGCAATGAGAGAGAGATGCCAAGATCTAAATCAACAAAAGACCACCTTCCACAAACCACTTGTTCAGAGCAGAAGGAATTTGTGGTGTAAAGGATCAGAAAGTTGCACAGAAACACTGGCAGAATTAAAGCCATAATTGTCCAGCACCTGATTAATGACTCTTGAGGAAATATCCTCTCTCCAGCACACTTATGGGAACAATGCAGTTGTACTCTTGCCAACACTTCCAATGTCTTTTTAATGACTGCAAGGGGTTTTGGACAAATTACCTCAAGCACCAGTGACAAGGCAGCCACACAGGCGTGGCCACAGCACGGAGGAAAGGCAGGAGTTTCTCATGGAGCCAGAAGCTGCTCAGGAAAAGAGTCCACTAGGAAAGTTTGGAAGTTAATTGTTTCAGGTTAATGTAATTTGATTTTTTTTCCCTTGAAATAAACTTTCTTAGGCTGGTTGTCTTGAGTTGAAGAACAGAGGAACCACTGAAGGGACTGTTTTACTGACAGAAACTTCCCAACTAGCAATTCCTAAGCACTGACTGATGTTGACACCACACCCCAAGGACAAAGTCCACACAAAACTTTCTCCCTCAAAGGACTCGGGGAAATGAAACAAATTTTATCTCATGGTTAGGCTAAACTTCTTTTGTTTTAAACTAAAGTGCCATGAAGCTCTATCCCAAACTGAAACACCTGGCCAGAAGATTCCATAAAAAACACGACAGTAAAGCATGAGAACACACATGAAGCAAATTTTGCCAGTGACATTTGCTTTGGTATTTTGGATCACAAAACTAACAAAAAGACTTCAAATTCATAAAAAGTTTGGGAACTATCAAACTAGGAATAATGCTCAGGTGTTTTGGATTAGCCCCCGGCCAAGTCTGCCAGGATGCCCCACATTCCTCACGATGAACATCTCTTTTAGAGAGCTCCTCTGGAATGGCTATTGCTCCCAACTTCCAGGATCTTCTTTTCCTAAAACTCCTCCAAATCTTCTCTCAGGAAGATAAAGGGGGATGAAATCTGTGAAAAAACTTCAGTTTTAGCTTAATATACATACAGAATTTATTACCCGGGAAAAATAAAATATATATTAAGTAGAAATCCACCTTTTTCTTTCACAAGGAGGAACCAAAAGCAATTTTAAAGAATCACAATGTCATTTTATCAAATTTGATCAATATAGATTCGTGTTTTGGAATTCAAAATACCTACTTGGTGATCACAGGTGGAGCAATATAAGAATGAAAAGACCTCCTGGAATGTAACATTTTTCTTTGCTTTTATACTTTCTGTGCTGACAATAAGCTTCCCTTCCTTTAAACTCTGATCTCCTCATTCCCCTTTACATACAAAATTATAAGCAGCTGCAACCCAAGAGAGGAATGAAAATACACTTGGTTTTTCATTTAAAAATAAAAATATCAGCCTGGAGAGACAAGGAGGCAGCACAGAAGATCATGCAGGAACAGCAACAACTTTATCTACTGGTGCAAAGAACACAAAGTTTTAAAAAACAACAGCTCTGGGGTGAAAGTTTAAATCTGGCAGCAAAAAGCCTTCAAACCGCATCTGGGAGCCAAGTAAAGTGTTTTACTTAAGCCTAAGTGCTTTGCTTTTCCAACTGTATCAACTGATGTCCTTGTGAAAATGTTAAAGAGACCAGAGATGATGGGAACACAACAAAAGCAGGGAAGTGTGCCACATCCAGAGTGTGCACATCTCATCCAGGTAAAAAACCTTGGATGTTCAGTTTTGGAAAGATCCAGGTGAAAAGAACTTTGCTCAGCTGGGAATGGGACACCACCATAGTATTTGATACCATTCCTCACATAGGAAATATTTGTGAATCATGTTTTGGTATCATCTCCCTTGGATCACTGAGTGCACTCAAGTAGAAAAAAAAAATCCAGTAGCAACTCAGAATTCAGGTCAGTTTTTACCTGTACTGAAATTAATTCCATTGTGAATTTCTGTAACTCAGTCTTGGCATGTTATCAATCTCAAATCAACACGCTCTGTGTTCTATGCAAGAAACCTGCATTTTCTTCAACTTCTGTAACAAAGGAGGCTAAATTGGCAATTCTTTCACACCATTTTAAGCCAACATCTGAAGCTAATTCATACTCCCTGATTTCTCACTTTGAGTGTTAATCATTAAACCCATTCCAGGTAATTGGCTCAGGCTCCCAAGAAGTGATTTGTTAAACTTCAGCCAGTTCTCCATTGGATCTTGTCTCTGATCTATCAGTACAAAGCAGGCATCTGATTGCCTTCCTCCTAATTTCCTGGCACCTGGAATCCGGTCCGAATTCCTGAACTGATAAGAAGGGAAGAAAAAAAAGTGGAAAAAGGACTATTTTTGCTAAATGATGATCCAGCCATTGAGAACTGCAGGTATTTACTGTCAGGGAAAACAAACAAACAGACACAAAGCCCTAATTTCCTTCTGTTGCCAAAATCTTTTAATCCACATTAAAAATTATACCCATAATCAAGCATTATCCTCCCCTCTCACACTGAGTATTTTCTCCTAATACTCAAGATAGATCTATTCCATTAAGTGCTGCTTTTTCTTCTTTTTTCAAACCAGGAGCCAACAGGTGAGAAGTGCATTTGTGGCTCTGAAGTCTCCAAGATGCCTAACTGGCCCCATACGGATCCAGAATTTTAATGTTTGAATTTGATTTGCCTGCAATCCCAACATGGCAAGCACCCAATACTATCCTGCAAAGCACTCAACACCAGGAGCCAAATGGGCAGTCCCTGTGCTGTACACTCTGTGATGGTTTAGAATATCATCCTACAACTCCAGATGAATCCAAGCCAGGAAAGATAAGATGAAGAAAAAAAAAAAGTCCTGGTATCCCTATGGAATCTCGATAACAAATATGCTTTTAACTGTTAATTTAGAGGAACCACAGTGTGTCAAACTGTTTTATATTAAGTTGTCATAAGTGGAATATTAATTCCAGCTCCTTTGACCTCATTCAGAAATACATGGATTGTACACACACAGTACCTACATGTGTGTGCATGCCCCAATATGCTGCAGAGGAGGCTGCAGCATTCCTATATATAAGTTGTCCTATTACAAAATATATTTTATCTTCTGTCAGTCTTCTTTTCTCCCTGCCCTCCTCTGAACCTACAACCTTCCACAGTTCCCCACTTTCCAGCAAACCTTTGAAAACTGAGAAGGATTAAATCCTTGTGCTACAGCAGCTCTTCTTGATCCCAAAAAATATTACTCAGGTTTAAAGGAGAGAAATTGTTAAACACTCTTATTTCATCTTGCTGGGGTTTATTTATCTGGGGGCAGAATCCCCAAATCAAAGACACCAAGTTTTGAGCTGCTGCACATGATGTGGTACAAGCTGCTTCTACTCATCTGCATATTCTCATCTGAACAACAGTGGAGACTTATCAAAAAACCACTATTTTCAGTAGAAGCAGTATCAAGATCCAGACCTGCACAGAAGTTTGTGGCTGGGTCTGAGGCAAGCAGATAAATCCAGAGCTGGCAATGCACAGGTAAGTCAGCAAGTTGGCTTTCTGAGGAATAAGAATATTCCAGGTATAGAGAAAACTCTACAGGAGTCCTTTCTGATACTAAAAGGCGCTTTTGAGGGATGGCTGGCAGGAGCTCATCACCACCTGCTCCTTTCAGAGCAGCTCCCAGTGGAAGAGAGTTCCAATTAACTTTCCTGCTGCCTCCTTACGAGTCCAGTCTGCCTTCAAGCCTGAGCTAAAGCCCAGGAATGCCATGCTGGAATGTGCCTCACATAAGCAAATGAAGCTTTCCCTGCAATACTTTGCACAACACATCCCAGAGCAACATACACTGTTAATGGCAATCAGGAATATTGGAAGTTCAAGCCATATCGTGGAACTGACCTGTGAACCCAAAATGCTTTCCTTCTTTTCCTCCCAATGATCCTCCAGTTGGCATCACATGGATATTATGTTGCAGTACAGTATTTTGTACATTCTGCTATCAAATTTCACCTCATTTTTTTTGCTGGAGTCACTGAGGTTATTTAATTCACAGGGCTACCCAGCCCTCCTCAGTACAAGTAACACCTCTGAACTTTGTGACCATCAGGAATTTCATACACAGACAAAATTCCTTCTCCTCAATTACTAGAAAACAGCAGTAAATCAGGACTGGTTCTGCTAGTTAGATCTGTGTCCTACGCACTCTGCTTTCAGTTCATTCATCATCATTTTCCCTTCTTCCTGCCTCTTCTGCACCGTGATTCTCATATTGATCCTTGCCACGTCTACATCAAGTAATAATTTCCTAGGGGGCAAAATGTCAAATCCTTTACTTGATCCAGACAAGTCAGGTTCAGTGTATTTCTTTTTTTCTGTGAAAATCAGTTGTGTTATCAAAAAAGGCATATTTATGTGACACAATCCATCTCTGACAGAACACTTTCTGTGCTGCTTTCTGTTCGCCTTCATCTCCTCACCAGACTTCTCCACACCACCACCAAGTAAAGCATTAGAAGTCAAATCAAGAGGCTGGTAAAATGCCCAGATGACCTTTTCGACCACTTTCTGAGCCTGGATGTGAACAGAAAAACCAAACTGCTACTCCAGCACTGCAGTAAACTGTGCTAGGAACAGCTTTAATTGCCCTCTTCACATAGAGTATAATGAAAATCTTTGCTGTTTAAAAAAGAACTGGCAGAATCAACACTACAGTCAATATCTTCCAACTCAAATGAAAACTAAACAGCTCTCACTGTCACTCCTTTACAGAAGTGATCTGTTTCCATATATTAAATTTCACACAGATATGCACTAAGAGCAGTAACCAGATTTTCCCTTTTACCAACTTCAGTATAGAAATCAGCTTTCTATCATGTTTCCTCTGAATCAGATGAAAAAAAAAATAGTTATTTGTATTCTACAGGAAGTAGAAGCTTTTTGAATTGTACCAAAAATCCTCAACTTAATCTATGAGCATTATTGTCAGGCTCACCCACCCAGTTCCTCTTACCACAAATGTATTTATTGGACTGAATTTTACATCAGCACATACTTAAAGAAAACAGTTCCTCAAGACACAGTTTGTGATCTAATAAATAATGAATGTACTCTAACAGGCCCAACTCCATAATGAACTGTTTGCTAGTGTCTCTAGAAATGGAATAATAGTTCAGTCTTCCAACTATTTCTTGCTTAGTCTTTAAGCCACTGAATCTCACTCCGGCTAATTCATCTCCCTCAATTCCTAAACTACAGCATGAGGCCTTAGAGCAGCTAAAGACTCCACCCAAAACTTGCATCAGAGGTGCTGTTTCAGAGATACTGTTCAGGTGTTAAAAGTGCATCTCTAATAGAAAGAAGCACAGCATGGACATGCATGAGTTGGCTCCTCAGCAAGGAGTTTAAATAAATAGTTCTACACAGAGCTTTGGTACCATAACTGAACTAATCTGAGAATGGCCATCTGTAACAGACTGTCCTAAGCCCTATAGCAGTGGAGTTTTCTGCAACTAAGAATGTGTGTGTGTGTGCGTGTGTGTGTGTGCGTGTGCGTGTGTGTGCGCATGTGTGTGTTAAAAAAAAACAACATTACATAACAGAAAAAAAATATTTACTTGGAAAGAAAACTAAAACTTCATCTGGGATCTGCCCAGGAATTTTCAGTCCCAATTAGGAAACTGATAAATTAATCACTGCTAGTTTTGAGATGAGCTTTATAGTACTAAGCACTCTTTTCTTTTACAGCTATTGTTCACAGACATCTTCCTGCTTATGCTACTCTGGGACTAAGTTACTTAAAAATACTTAAAATATTTTTTAAAGTGTATTTTCCTTCATTGACCAGCTGTAGAAAAGATAAGGAAGGCCATCAATTTTTACAAGGATAGAATCAACCAGCAGATTCCCCAGGTCCTCAACCTGATTTGGAAGGATTATTTAGGAAGATGACAGAGTATGTTGATGGCACACATTCATTTAGAATAATCAAAATAGCTCCAGAAGGACTCCAAGTTCCTTAGCAAACAGGTAATAGTACCAAGAGTGAAACCCCAATTACTGAAGAGGCAGACAGAAAACACCAACCAGAAAAGAAGTTTTAGAGTCCCTGAGTTTAACTTCCAAGTAACAATATCAGCTCTGTGTTGAACAGCAGGTTAAGAAGCACAAAATATTGGAAGCATTATGGAAGCATTAACCAAGATGCAAGTCACTAGCACAGCAAACTGTCTTAATCCAAGGGGCTGGCACAAGAAACGGACACATCAGAAGTGGAAAAATGAAGTATGATGATGATGATATTGAGAATCATACAAGAGTTTGAATAAGAAAAGTTGAAAATAATTCAGGTTCCTACAGGTGGGGAAAAGGAAGCATCTGACAAGATCAAAAATATGAAAAATCCCAGAGGAGGTCAGTAAGGACTTTGCTCTCACTATTTCACAGCTCCTCATGAAAGACGCACAGAGACCAGTGGGAATATCAGATTGTCCTGGAGATGGACTGAGAGAGACTGAGCAAGGCAGAGATTAAAAAAAGCAGCTCCTGTAGCTGGCTCTTACCTCACCTACCCATCGCCCACACCCACAACTCAAGGAATACATTAAATTAAGCACAGCATTATTAATATACATTGAACAGGGAGGCGGATTCAAGAGCACGGGTATCACTGTAAGGTCAGATTTTGAGTGCCTAATTTAGATGGTTCAGGGAAGCAGAGATAGCAAGGGATGTATTTAACACCACTCTGGAATATGATGCTGGAAGACAGCAGAGAGCTGCAAACACATCCCTGCCATGCTCAGACAGCTGTTACAGCTGAAATCCATGGTATTTCTTACAACTGTGATTAAGTGTGCAGCTCCTGCCTGTCTCCATGGAGACTGATGTTGGCTCAGCAAAAAGTCACCAAGTGCTTTAAAATAATTCCTTTTCGTTCTGAAATTCAAAGCACTTAACTTGTTTTTGCCTATCAGATGTTATTTTCCCAACTAGAACTGCAGCAGGAAAAGCAACCAAAAGCACTAGTAAAACTACAAAAATATTTTTAAAGCTCATTTCACATGCAGCTGGAAATTAAACACCAAAACATACATTAAAATAAAATAGAGAAAGGAATCTCCAAAACTAGAAATTGAGCAGTCACTTGCACAATCCTCACATTATGTGTATTTGAGCAGCAAGTAATTTATATTTAGCTGCTAAAGAATCCTTTTTGGGATGATTCAGTGAAATACTATGTGCTTTGGCTTAATTAACTCTTGCCCTTTTTATCTAGAGGCTATTCCTTTTGGGAAGTCCCTTTTCTGACACAGCTTTACTTTTCTAGTGCCAGGACAATAACTACAACAGTCCTTAAGCAAGAGCATCTTTAAGAATCTCCCTCCCCCATCCAGTTTTGGTTTTCCTTCAAGGAAACAGAAGCTAATTCACTACAGCAGACAATAGCAAATTCTACCTTGCAGAAAAAAATAACCTGAATTTAAGCTTCCCAAATACATAAACAGCAGGTGAGAATGTGTGTGATTAAAAAGCTTTTTTAAAGGATTCTCCATAAATACGGTGTGTTTAGTGGTAAAAATATTAGAGTGTTTACAAAGTGCCCACAGATAAACAGGTAAATACTGTTGACTGTCTCAATTTAGCACCGTATTTTTTAAACCTTGAATGTGGCCATAAACTTGTATTAGCACAAAAGGTTGTTTCATATATATACACACCCCTTTTACCAGAAATTCTTTGAGTTTACCTCAAATAATTTGCACTTCTGTATTGGTAAAATTCCAAAATAATTTCAGCTAATGAACTGACTTTAAAATCTCTTTGAGTTCACACCCTGCAAAAAGCAATTAAAAGATGTCACACAGGGTTGGTTTGGTATTTTCAGTTTTCAAAGAACGGCTGAGGTTGGCAGGGACCTCTGGTCGCCTTGTTCAGCCCCTGCTCCAGCAGGGCAACTCAGAACATCCAGGCTGCCCAGGCCCATGTTCAGAGAGATTCTGGATATATTTAGGGATAGACCCTCCACAACCTCTTAGGGTGACTTGTTCCATTCCTTGGTCACTCTCACAGTGGTGTGATCAGAGAGAACCTCCTGTATTTCATTTGTCCTCTCTGCCTCTTGGACACCACTGAAAGAGCCCAAGACACTTTTTTAACCCCTCTTTCAGGTATTTGTACCCATTCACAAGGTTCCCCTGAGCCTCTCCGGTGAGCTGAGCAGTCCCAGGGCTCTCAGCCACACCACGATGGAATTTTCAGTACTATTTTCCAGCATTCTATTTTTCAAGACATTTACAAACTTAAACTATACCACTACTGAGCCTCATCTTTTTGTTTCTTGACACATATGGAGGAAGAAACTATAACGATCTGCTGTTTTAAATCATCTTTTCCATAAATAGTAAACTTACACACTCGTTTCTTAAGCACAGGAGTACACAGCACTGTTGGCCTTCTGGAGCTTTTCTGTCCTCATGGAAAATAAAGACAGTTTGTTCCATAAGCACTTAGGATAAATTAAATTAGAAATGGTGGCCACGCTGGTCAAGAGGAAATTTATACGATAAAATGCCTTTTTTCCTCCCTATTTCTTACATCATTCCACCAAGAATGTATTTTAAAATGGAGAAATAATATATCTATCCATTTTAAAATATAATTTTAATACAGAATATAGATCAGGATTTTGCATAATTCTTCTGAGCTATAAGCAATAGATTATTTGAAACAAAATCAAAGGCTTTTCGTTTTGAACATGAAATAGCACCAAAGTTGACAGAACAGATCTCGTTGGCCTTGAAACCAGCATTTTTTGAAATTGTTGAGGGAAAGGTACTCCATATGAATTAAATTGTTTCCTTACTACTTAGCTTAGGTTACTGACCCCAGTAGAAACTGGAAGCCAACACAGAAAAATGAAGAAATGCCCCCGCCTGCCCCCAAACTTCAGCAATTTAAATAATTCTGATTGCTACTTGATTAGCCTTCTTTGTGATCAAAATGCTGGGTGTTTTCCTCAGCAAGAAAAGAAGTGAACATGACCTCCTGAAAAAGAAGTTTACTGAAATAAATGTTCTAGTTCCAGGCACCAAACCCACCATTTTTAACACTTAGGAAAAAAACCCCAAAACTCTGCCTCCTCACATTTTTATGTATGACATTAATTCATAAATACCAAGATACTAAGGAAATTTTAAGTTGTGAAGATAAACTTAACAGTGATGCAACGGAAGTTTAAGCACCAAGTTTAGAATAATGCCACTAAACTAACCCAAACCACAAATAAAATTATCTCCCTGCCTAATGAGGTAACTACAAGAAAATATCACTTTACTGGCCCAGAACAGACAGGGATAACGCAGAGGATGATGAGCAGCATTGGGATGAGAACTCACCTAAATTGTGTCGCTTTGTCTTTGCGTGCTCGTGAATATGTTTCTTTGTAAAACAGCCAAAGAAGACACAGTAGAGGCAAGAGTGGAGTCTGTTCAGGTGGGCACCACACATATGACAAATGCACGACTTTGCCTGAAACAGCAAAACAGACACAGATTGTGAGTGACAGAAACACATCCCCAAGCCCAGGTAAGCGGGCACAGCTCCCACAGCCGCCCTTCCCCTTCACTCAGTGCCTCTGGAAAGCTCCAGAACAGCAGGGAAACTGCTCTGTCCTCATGTGACAAAGCCACCAGCTGGACATCACAGAGAAAACTCTTCCATTTGTCCAACAGATTTCCAAATCCTATCAGGGAGCAGGTCTCACGATTCAGATGAGCACCAGAACCCAGGGAAAGCTGCTGCCCAGCAGAGAGGTTAAGTGGTGAAGAGGCAGGAGTTTGGGTGGTGGGACCACAGCAAAAACTCTGCTTTTTCACAGCACTGACCTCCTTGATGCACTCAAAAGCTGTAATATAACTGGAACATAAAAATGTGTGTGGGTATATGGCATTTCATTTCTCTGCTGGGAGATTCTGCCAGATTCCCTCATTAAGTTTTTCTTAGTCCACAAAACAGCGGCATAATATCAAATCCATACCAGCCAGAGTTACAGAAGTTGCCTTTGCCATTCTGAGACTTGCTTTGAACCAGGAGCTGAAAGCAATGGGCTGAACTGCTCCCCAAAACTACCCAGAACTGGGAGGTTTGAGGAAAGTTGATTAATTGGAAATTAATAAGCACACACCCATGACAATCTATGATAACAATACATTTAACAAGTGAGGGTTAAGGACCAAAAAAAGTCATTGGAAGCTTAAATACATTTTGGACTCTTAATCATATCTGAAGCACTCTAAGCCAACAGCATTCAAACCCATCTCTTAGCATTAAACTAAAGTACTTCAATATTTTTTTTTTTTTAATTACTCCGTCTAATAGGAGACTTGAGAGAGTTTTGAGAATAAGTCTTTTGCTCAACCACATTGGAAGTAATTTAGGTTCAATACCATCTGACTGGAAGTTACAGACAGGAGAAATTCCTTGCAGTAAATTCACTATTCATCTCTGAACTGTATTCAGACCTGTGTCTGAGGGCACTGAACTTCTGTGACAGCTTAGAGCTACAGAGAACACTTAGAGGTATGTCTGATTTTACAGCCTAATCTGAAAATACAATTTCTTTGCTTGTCAATATAGAAGGAAAAAAGAAAGGAATTGGGACTACTAAAATCCTAAGATATCATCTAACCCAGGCAGTGCATTTCACCAAAAACAACCCACAAAATTCTTCAGTAATATTTGCCCAGTCTGCCACGACTTAAAATTACTGCTGAATAAATGATGCACAATCTTGTTCTGTAGTCTGGCATTTTTCTCTCAGAATACTTCTGGCTTTTAAAAAAAAACCATCAAAGCAGCTTGCAATATGTTGCACCATGTAATTTATTTTCAGGCTCCTACAAATTAAGACTTAAATTCTGGATCTCACATGTTGTGTATTCAAAGTTATCAGAAGTTGTTAGGGGGAAATGTTGAATCGAACTCCACACACCTACAGAAAGAAATATTTTAAAGTTGGGCCAAAAAAAATTCACCACCACCAGCACAATTTCCATCTTTAGAAAAAATGCTGCAGAACTGTCAAACTGTTGCCTAACGGCCGCTCGTTGGCTGCAAAAGCTAAACAGGATCAGCCTATCTGTTAAGATTGCTGCTATGACAACAACTCCAGCAACCAGCTATTTTACTGAGCCAGCTAAAAATAAATCTTTGAGCATTAAATGTATTGTAAACACATGACATAACAAGCATGTAAAAGCTGGTCATTTTAGGCTAAAAGGGAGAAAATTCGCATCTTAAAAAGAGTTTTTATTGCAGTGGAAATTAAGAGAAATTGAAGAATGTAGAAGAAATTTAGTGGTAAGTTGAAAGAGAAGTTCAGTCATCTCTTGAAAGGAAGCTATTTTATCCATATCCTCTATTTCTTCAGTATAGCTCAAGATGGGTTTTCAAAAGTTGTAAGAAAACAAGGTTAAAAGACAGAATGTGGAAAGAAATCAATATCAAAAACGATAGTGGCTTTTCTTAACCAGATTAGCTGTCTCCTTTTCATCTGTCTGTGCTTTTAAACAATCTGCTAAGTTAAAACAAAGCTGCCACCCTCCTACCCCACCCCAAATAATCAAATTACTTTGTTTCATAATACTCCCACCCCTGCTCACATCTCTTGAGGCTACAGTCTAAGATGAAACAGAATATTGCAAATGAGTAATGAGAATCAGTCAGATCCATACAGTCACCAGCTTGCTTTAAAACAGGATTCAACTTCTTAAAAAAAACAAGTTAGGTCTTGCTTGTGGTCTGGATATTCTGGCAAATTCAACCAGAATTTCAGCTACAGAATCAACCTGTCACTTCTCCTCCTCCAAGATACAGGAACATCCCCTCCTTATCCAAGACCTAAGAGCTTTCCCCTTCCTTCACACCCTCTCCCACTATTATTCTGCTCCCTTCCTCATTTTATTCTCTCCCTTCCTGCTTCTCTCCTGTATTATCCTCACCTTCAAATATCTCACTCTCCATCTTTCACCCCATTCTCTCCCCCCACCATACACAATCCCTCATCTACATGTCCCCAACCAGTCTTCATTCCATCCATACTGAACCTCTCTCTGTCCCCTTTATTTTTGCTCTGATATTCCAACAAACTACACACAGGAACCAGAAGAGGCCTTGAGTGTTTTCCTTCTGGAAGATTATAATCACTTTTTCAAATGATAGGAAAGAATAGTCCTGCACAATATAAATGGTATATGCACACACACAGAGTTACTGATAGTTCTGACAGCATATCAATTCCCCCTGCAGTGCTTCACCCTCTACTCATCTCCTGTTTTGCTGCCAGGGCTGGGGTAACTCACAGGCTTAGACCCCCGCAATGGTTTTGTACCCTCTGCAGAGAAGGTTTAGCCCAGTAAAAAAAGGTGCAAACATTACTGCATGACACACACAGGGAAACTGGCTGTGATCACTTGTGAGACAAGTCAAAAGTCCACCCCTAAAACTGCTTTCAATGCTGTGAACAGTCATGATACAAAATGAGTTAAAAAACGAGAGCAGCAGGCATCACTAGGTCAAAACCTAGAATGCTGACACTCCAAAACTTCCCAAATTGTCAGAACAGCTTATTACTAGTTTACCATCAAACCATCAGAACAGCAGTGGAGAAAATGAACACATTCACTGATGTTCTGCCCTTGCACTTCTCAGCTCCTGCTTTGCTGTCCTGGGCCAGCTCAGGCTCCACCTAATGCAAGAAGGTCACACAGGGCAGGAGCATCCCTTGTTCTAAAAACCCTCAAACCTGTTTCAGCTGCGTGACACTGGCTCCTCAAATCAAGCAATGGAAATGGAAATAAACTATCCCTACAAAGCCAATAGTGCAGGGAAAGCAAGAGGCATCCAGTGACTTGATCTATTACAAACTCTCCATCCACATTTGCAGCTATTTCAGGAACAGCTTTAGCAGTACAATTTTTATTTAACTGTATGTGATAAGAGGAAAACATCTTTTTAGAAGTTTTCCACTGAGGTACTTATGAGTCTTGCCTCTTATGCTCACACTAAATATATAAAAGCACTTTCAGAACAGAGAGGTTTTTAGCTACAAGCTTATAAGCCAAAGACCTCCTACCCTTCAGTCTGCAAAACATATCCACCACAAAGGTACAGGGGAAAAGATGATGGAGGTAACACTAACAAGACAGTGGGAGGCTTGGGAGGTTAAAAGATCATAAGGAAGGTGTTGCCACACGTGTTCACAAGTAGGTCACAGAAGCAGATTCTTCAGGCAGTCTTAAAGCAAACACGAGTTATGGATGCCTGCAATGTTGGATCAGGTACAAATTTGTAGCATTAGGAAAGTAAAAGCTTCCTAAACCAAATCTGCTTCTATCTCCCCATCTCTTGAAGTAAGTCTTTTATGTAAAAGAGATATAATGTTTAGACATATAAGATAAAAAAGCAAAAGTATCTAGTTTTCTAATGCGTTATAATCATTACTGGAAGTTTTTGGTGAATATTCATTTTCCAGCCCAAACCTTCTTCAGAAACAACTTTATTTTTAGTCTGAACAGATTAAGTTGTTTCTTGGGCAGCTCTGCATATACATGTGGGAAATTCTCCATGCCTAAGTTTGCCATCATAACTTGCTTTGTTCCCCAGGAGCAGTGTTTGTGCTCCAGAAGTGTTACCTCAGCTCTGCCAAACCATTTCGTACAAGGTTGTGCTTCAGAGGATTTGAAAAAAAGGTGAAAGCAACACTTGTGCAGAGCCTTAGGAATCTGTGACAGTTCCTGCAATAAAACTCGGCTTTCTTGAATTCTTAATCCCTTACAGACACATGAACAAAAGTGAAGTGATTGATTTAAGGTTTGCAGCGTTCATTACCTTAACAGCAGAACAGGCAAAAGAAGAAAAAACAAACCCAAATTAGAGAAGTCAGAGACCTTAGACTAAACATTTTTTGATATGAAGTGCAAATGCCTTCACTGGGCTACAGATCAAGACTCTGAAACAAAATTTAAACACTGCCCTCACATTTTCAGTGTTCCAGGCCTTAATATTCACATTTTAGGAACAGTCAATCCTCTCTGGGAATTTTTGCCTATTCTATTCCCCTCGCTATGTTTAGATCACAGCCTAGACACAGAGTTTTATTTTTGTTCTTATTCATTCATCTTGCAACCAATTCTCTTCCAGATCTAAAGCAGCCACAGTAGCTCATGTCGAGTGATGAACAGTGTGCTTCCCTTGGCCTATTTTTTGAAAGGAAAAAAGGCCAGATAATCACAAAAGGCCATGAAAACCGACCACTGCTTCTCTCCTTGCTGAAGATGGAGACCCTGTGGCTATTCTAACTGTGGTGTTTCTTCTGCCCTGTGGGAGGACAGAGCCAGTAAGAAAGCACAGCCAAGAGCATTTATTACTCTCGAGTACTCTGCACCTCAAGAGTAACAAAAATGGGTCAAATCTGCCTTAGGAAAATTCTGTCACTCCTTAGTCTGTATTTACTCCCAGACTCCCCATATTCCTGACACCAGCCTGTCACAAATCCATCAGCCACCAGTACAGGGGCTGGGACATTTCAGAAATTTCAATAATTAAAACTTCAAAGTCACGTTCTTAAGAGTTGAAGAGACAAAAAAGAGGGAATTGATTCTACAGTTCTCCATGATGTGGCATACAAATCACTCCCCCACATGCTGATAGGATGATTCAGTTACTCTGAGTCAGTGCACTGCTCTGACACACCAGCTTTAAATAATTAAAAAATCAACTTAAGTATTGTTCACTCACTTCCTGAAACCAAGTCTTAATTATTATAGTGCCCAATTGGAAATGTCAATTCTGTCTTTAAAATAAGATGCCATCAATATTGTAAATTTTATTTTCAGATACACGAGGTCAGGGTACCCATAAAGGTTTTATTTGCAAAAGCAAAAGTGTGCACTAGTTACAGAATTTTTGAGTTTGGTAAGTGCTCAGAAAAACACAGGTAACTTCTTAAACCAGGTTATTCTAACTGTTTGTTTAAATAGCAGCAGAAAAAAAAAAAAAAAAAAAAAAAAAAAAAAAGGCAGAGAGGAGATGTCTACACAGCTCTCCCAGACTGAACAGGACACTTGGCTCTGACCATCTGCTTGAAGTTTGAAGACAACAATATCACAATTTATAATTAAAGATGAAATGGCCTAAGCTGTTAAATAACATCACAGTTCTCAAATGGAGTGTAAATAAAAATATACCATTATGACCATGTGAGCAGCTTGCTGCTGATTCCAGCGAGTCCTACTTCTGTCTGTAACTGAAAAAACTGTGGAAGACAAAAATGAAAGCACTGAACATGCTAGAAAGCAACTTGAGGAAACTTTTTCCCCTTTAATGTGATAGAGATTACATACATGGACAATGCTCAAAAGAAATACAACATATATTTCTGAATTCACTCTGAAATGAAGACACGTTGTTAAATGAGAACCATGTTGCAGCCAAAGTCTATTCAAGTTACAAAACCACGACTTTGGTTCAAAGGCTCTCATCAAGAGAACACTGCAAGTCAACCTACAACTACATAACTCAGATAAAATTAATAATTATATCTGGGGGCAAAACAGAGAACTGAGTAGGTATCATTAATTCTACACACAGATTTTACTCCTGCTCTCCTTATTCTGGATGATGTGTCATTTCAAGAGATGGATATTGAATCTCTGTAGTTCTTTTAACTTTTTCCAATTTTTGTTTTACACAAAATTCTGCAACAGGTTCAAAGCTAAAATGAAATTTGGGAGGAAAAAGAAGAGTTGTGCAATTTAAAAGACAGCATGAGACAGAGGAAAAAATAGGAGGATGCTCTAAAAATGTAATTCTGCTTTTCCTGTACATAGTCACAGTAGTAAAAAATTGTATTTCAACAAGAATAAAGCGATTCTCTGGAATTCAAATGACTATGCTGAAATTGCTTCTTTGCTTCTCCTTTGGTAGGTGTTCATCCCCTCCACCAGCATTAACAAATCTAAATGATTTCTCAAGTACTCTATAAAAGATGCAGTTAAGAGTCTATTGTATTTTAAAACCATTTAAATAATGGACCTTATTCAAATTAAAACACGTGTCTTTCTATAGTAAGATTCTTTTAACAGTGGGAAGTCTATTTGACTTGTGAAAACACATCAGCTTCTTAAGGTTCAAATGCATGGCTCTTTCCCTGGATGTAGACATTACATGGATACATTCTCTGTGTTGATTTTTATCTATTTCCTGCAATGCACCACTGCAGCAGCAAATTCCATATGAGAACAAGGGGCTTGCCAAGACCGCAGCAGTGTGTGCTCAGACCGAGTGCAAAATCTATTCCTTTCCCTCACCATTCCCCCACGTCAGCAGATCGTGGAAATGTTTTTAAATGTCCTATTAGGTAACGTATTGATCTCTTCTGGGGAAGCAATTCAAGGAATAAGCTGAACAGCCAAACCTGCCTGATGCTATGCAGAGTCTTATTAAACCCTGCCCAGGCTGCAGAGATTACATTTTGCCCTGTGTAAAACTAAGAAATGGGATTCTTCCTATGAAAACAGGAATGCTCTTGGGAAGTTTGCCACAGCACTTCGATGGAAATACTCTAGATAGCATCCTTGCAGAAAGGAAAGAAAAAAGAAACTTCAGGATACATAGGATCAAAGCCCTAACAACTCCTACAGGCTCATTTGGAAAAGCACACATATCCCAGCTATCTTTTCTTTAACTACTCTAAGATAGCCATAAAAATACAGGCACTTAATTAGTCCACATCAAAGTCAAAGCAATTCTGCTGGTAGGAAAGATGGATGGGATGATGCTACAGCACAGATTCTCCATGGTGTGACTTATCTGTGGGACAAGTACAGCAAAAAAGACGATCAGCTGCAAATGAGCAGCAGTAGAATGACAGACTGCATCTATTAGTGATTGATTGATCTTTAAAGCCCCTTCCAACCCAAGTCATTCTATGATTTTAAAGACCCCAATGCCTGAATAGGGCACATCTATTGCTGATTTGTCAAGACTTGTTTGAGTTTTATATATGACATATAGATGAAATGAGAAATTCTGCTTGTCTAGTTCCACTTATGATTTTAAGAAGTCAGCATCTGAGTATTTATGTCCAGGAATACTCCAAGCCAACCTGCACAGGAACTGTGTTACTGCTGAGGAACAGCCAAAGAACGGAAGAAAATTCTCAATGTGCTTGCACAGAACATGTTTGATATCCAGTAAGCTGGAGTTTACTGTTTCCTCATGCCTCAATACAAAATAAATTAATAATTCATGTTAGTAGAGCTAAATAAGAGGTCTTTCATTCATTGCAAAACTTTTATGCAAATTTGCAAGCCTAAAGTTATGTAGATAAGACAGAGAGTCAGAATTGCAATTCACCCTTTAGAGGACAAGATTTAGACAGATGGATATTCTGAACTCTACAGACAGGCAGGTCAGCATAGAAAAAACATTATTAAAGCAATATGAGCATAAAATATGTTCTGGAAGAGAAAAGGAGCTTAGATTTCTCACATGAAAACTGGTAAGATGAATGAAAGCATCTTCAGAAAAACAGCTGGGAAAGAAGCATTCTCATGACGGGGATTTACTCTTTTATCCATTTCAAGAGTTTGCAAATTGCTGCAGTCCCACAATAATACAACATTAATCACAAAGTATGTAGGAAGGTGGGCAATAGATTCTTAGCAAAGAGCTTCTGTCTTTTTCCATCGAGTGTACAGCCAACTGTGTTCCAACACTTCATGATGTATTTAGAACATTAACTTGTTTTGCAAAGTGTGTGCATTTTACCCTCCTCCCAAAGGAATGAATTGGGAAGAAGGTGCTGATAAACACTGACTACCTCTCGAGATCAGGGCTCAGGGAATTCTACCTCCTGTGGGTAAGGAGGGCTCGGGGAAGGGGCTCTTCCCACACAGAGAAGTTTGGAATCACATCTATGGAACCAAGAAGCGACAAAAATATCAACCAATGTGCCCCACCGGTATCAGGACTGTTAAAGACACCACTTGGTTACCATGTATTTTAACAAGGTTTCAGTTATAGGAAGAGTGTAGGATGACAACCTCACAGAAACAGTCCTGGATTCTTTCCTCGTTGCAGTTTGTTGACTACATCTGGAGATCTCTGGTTTTTTTTCCCGGCAATATCTGAACACTCAAGAACACTTTGTTTGTTTGTTTTCTTAATGTACCAATCATGAGTACTAAGTAAAAAACCCATATATTTCCTTCTCACAGCTGCCTGTAGGCTATTAATAGGTTAGTTATATATTAGTGTCACTGCTTAGTTCAGGTGACCTAAACTGACAAATTTCTCAATTGACATTTTTTTAAATGGAGCACATAGAAATTCATCCTGATATTTTGCATTACTCTGTAAATTACTAAAAAGAGTGCTACTAAGAAAAAAAAAAGAGTTTTTTTTAAGTCACATGAAAAAGTCTGCCCTTTTTTAATGATGCAAATGCAATTATCTGTGTCTTTCTGAGGAGTCATCCTCAGTAATTTTGACTCCAAAAAACTTAAACCGTTATTCTGATCAGTCACAGTTTAATAAACAAGAGGGAAACCTGTAAGTGAATGGAGTTGACATCCAGGCCCTAAATCTGTCCACTGACATTTGTGTAAAGGCAAAAAAAAAAAAAAAAAAAAAAAAAAAAAAAAAAAAAAAAAAAAAAGGTCTAGAGCTTCACTGCAATGCAATTCTTCAAAAAGCAGCAAGAAGAACCAGCAGAGATTGAAACCTTCCCTCTGACCCAGCTCACACAGCTGCCTACAAGGACCAGGAGAACATTTGTGTGCAGGTCAGATGCCATTCACCCTCACAGCAATGGGAGAAGTTCCTGCTCACAGCAGCTTTGAGCTATGTGAATCCACTAGAGGAAAAAAATCTGCCCTTATTTCTGTGAATAAATATCCAAACAGGGTTACAGAGATATCTTGGTGGTGGTGGTTTTATTATTGTTGTTATGGGTTTGGTTTTTCTTTTATTTAATTTCCAAGCAGCTGCTGCATCTTATTAAAAAAGCTCCACTGAAACGAAGAGCCAAGCAGGAATTGGCCAGAGCTTTGTATATTTGACTAGTACTATATGAAAAATGTTCACATTCAGCACAAAGTCAGAACAAAAACATTATTTTCCACAAATTCACGGAGAACAAACTTGCACAATTCCAGTGTCACTGTTGTAGACTTGTAAACAATGATTCATGAGTATTTTGAAACAGACTTCCTATTTCATGTTTTACCTTCTAGCATTTCTTCTGTTCATTCATAATTTGGATCAAACTGGAAAGATCTGGCTGAATTTCAGAGCATTTGAACACTTTTTATCAGTTCAAGGTAGCTGCAAGACTGCAGCAACCCTGAAAATTAACCCATAAAGAGACTCCAGCAAAGTGCTACATGTTGATGACATTCATCATCACCTACAGCAAAAGATACCAAGATTTGACAAGAACATTTTGTGCTGACCAGCCAGGCTCCACTCTCTTCACTCATCTTCTGTATTTATGAGAAGTGCTAAACCCTTAACCCTTAACCCTTAATGTCTCAACATAGACATTCCCTCCAACAAAGGCTAATCCCTTCAGCTTAGTCCCATTCACATCCCACCAGTATTATTTCCACATCTTCCTCTTTAGCAGGCTGCTTGGTTACAATAATGCTGCCCATTGAAAGCAAAAATTATTAGATTATAGTGTTGGGTTTCATCTATGGACATTGTGCTTGGTTTGTCATTAAATGTAAAAAGTGTTAGTTTCATTTAAAGTGTGGCTATAAAAATTAGTTAAGACAAAACAAACGCAGGCTGCAGCAGCCAGCTGGGCTCAGTGGCCAGGAAAGCTTATTAGGCAAAGCACATGCTTTTAGCTAGAACACACCTCTGCATTCCAAACAGAAATCCCAGCAGGACAGAAAGCTTTCGCAACACCAGGATAAGAAAAGCAAGCAGAAAAACTCCCGGGCTGTTAATTACAGTGAAAGCCTATTTCATAATATCAACAACAGATCTTTCTCTCTATTTTCCGGTCTCTTTAAAGGATGGAGTAAGTCAAACCCAAGGCACCTTCACTTTTTGCCATTTGACTTGCCATGTTTTACAGAGAAGCCTGTCTCACCTACTCTCTGCTGCTCAGATGGAAGGGGATGGAAAGGCTGCAGAGGAAAGGCTCAAATTACAGTTAAAAAGTGCAGGAATTAACCAAGCCTTTCTTCATTGATGTAAAGCATGAAAATATAATGTGGGCATTAGACACCCTGTCTCTGTAAACACCAGTTTCTTTCTAAATTGATTAGGATGCATGAAATTCTAAAGCTTCTATTAAAATATGAAAGATGGAAATGGAAGATGATATTTCAGTTGAAGTGCTACCCAGTTCTGGTGAGATAAAGATTCATCTGCCTTTATGCTACCAAATACATCAAATCCTGTGTCTTCAGGAGTGTGTGAAAAGTACAAAAAAAACACCCCTCAAACAAACCAGAACAACTCCTTAATACTGTACCCCATAAAAGACTCATTTTACAGAGCAACTGAGGAGTTCTAAGAACCAGGTCTAGTAGCCAGCTCCAAGCATTTGTTAGCAATCTTTCAAAAGGGGTGCAGCTTTAAATCTAAATAATTGAAAATCTGAACTCAACTTTAAAAAAATCCTAAAACTGTTCAGAGTTCTGCAGAACAGGAACTGTCAAGACAGAACACTTTAGACACGATGCCACTTCTTCATTCCACAGTGCATCTTTCTGACAGTACTTCAGAACTCATAATACACACATTGCCTCACACTCTCACAAAACGCTCTTTAAACAAGAATATGAGAACTCGTAAGAAAGAAGTTACAAGACAGCAAAGCAAAATGTTTAAACATGTCAAAGAATATCTTAAAACTACATCCAAACCAAAAATGCTTATGAAGCTTAGTGACAAAGACTTGATTTTAAAAAGAAACATAAATGGGTTCAACCTTCAGGTTTTCACCTCCACGTTTAACTCCTGCCCTTACACGAGCCAGGGCAGTGAAATATTCAAACACAACCCTCTCACCTTCCAGGTGCTCTACAACCCCTTATGTCTGTGCCCTGTAAGCAAGAAAAAGTAACATGCTACATAATATACAACACTGTCCACCTCTTTTTTTTGTGAGGACATTAAGATTTCTGTAAGAGATTCAATTTTGTCCACTGCCAGAGAGCTAGAATAGTACTTGGATGTAAAAGACAATTTGCCTGTCAAAGTTAATAAATTAGTGAAGTTATTCTTTCATTAATCACACAGAAATTAAGGATGCAGAGAAAAGAATCTCTAAGAGAGGGGAGATTTTTCAGAAACTGTACAGGCGAGTTCAAGTGGTTTTCATCAGTCCTGCAAATCCTGTCCCTGGCACTTCTTCCTCAGTAATGAAATAATTGAAATTAACGTGCCAAAAGACTTAATTAGAGCAAGATTTCTTAACATCCCATTTTGATCATCAAGTGATGGCAGTGGTAACTGATGAGGGAAATAGGGGGACAGTGATACATACACATGTTTAACCCAAAATGTGCATTAGGACTTTCCAGTCCACCATTCCCAGGTAAAACTCACAGAGGAAATTTATCAGATCTATTAATATTCCACATGACCCTTTGAACAACTGTTTGCACAGCAAATTCATCACTGCAATTCTGCTACAGACAATCCAACTGACAACACTAAAAAGCAACAAGGAGAAAAAATCCACATAGTGGACATGTCAGGAATACTATGAAGAAAGAGGGAAAATAGAACTCTACTCAATGTGACAACTTCTGAGATCAAAATCATTTCAGCCCACTCAGTTCCTTTTTCTTTCACTGCCTCATGGAAAACTGCATTTTGGAAAGAACTAATCTTCCTTCTCAAATGAAAATGCAATTTACATACATATACACACACACACGTAAGGTGTTAAGAAGTGTAACCATTCTACTTAGAAGAAAGAAAACATAATTTGAATCTTAATTTCCTTCAAAGATGGTTTCAGAACAGAATTCATATACTCTTAACATTCAGCAAATAACAAGTACCAAGAACACTCTGCAATTTCAATTAAAAATATTACCTTCACACAAGAATTGTCTGTATAATGGGAAAGTACACAGGGTTTTTGTAGAGGCAAAGATCTATTTACATCTACTTATATTAATGCCATGGATATTCAGCAGTTCACATTGCATCCTTGGACAGAAGCAGATTCTGCAAGAGCTGAGAGACCTTTAAGAAGAGAAAAATGCAGAAGAAGAAACCATAAACCATCACTGGAACACATGCACCTGACAAATTAGGAGCATGTGGGCTTTCAGGAATAACAGTGCCTGCAAAAGATGCTTGAAAGAAGAGAAGTCAGTCTGCTTTATGCATTCCAGGTGATTGCCAGCAACTCCTCATGCACGTGGCACTGATTCATTCAGACACGACAGTCAGAACTACAGTTCTGTCACATTTGTCAAGCAGAAAAAGACATAATTTAGATTCTATCTGGCAATAGCAAATACTGAGCCCACAGCACATCCATTAACACTAATAATTAAGGTAAGTAGTGTTTCATTTAGCAAAAGGGCACCTGTACAGCAAAGCTGCAGACAGCTTCGGAAAAATAATTACTCAGATATAATTTAGAGCTTATTTTATCAGAAGAGTGTGAAGGTACTTGGCACATGTGCACTTTTGTGTAAAGCAGAACACAGAAACTTCAGTTGTATGAATGTAATAATCATGTGATTTAAATAACTTCATTGGAAAGCAAAATCATGTATCTGAGAACTCCCAACTAGAAAAGAGACACTACTGAAAACTGGAACATGCATTGGCAAAGCAAATTGCTTTTTAATTCCTATCACAAACTAAATTCATCTTTTAATCAGAGAATAAGACAACAAACACCAACAGCCAAACACATCCAAAGAAATTACAAAAAAGGATAAAGGGAAAAGACATCCTGCATATGGTCTAGCTCTGCTGCTCTGACAAAACACAGCAGACCTTGAAGCCTCTTTAATTGATCATTAAATGAGTGAACCTGAGGCTTAAAAAGGCAGAGAAAGAACAGATTCTGTACTATACTGGATACCACACACCTTGAAGCATCTCCTATTACCATTCTCCACTTTTCCTGCCCAGGGTTAAGCAAATTACCAGTGACTATATGTGTGTGGGTTTTTAACATATATACACACACCAAAAAACCCTAATTAAACTTCAGAAAAAATCCACTACAATGATTCTGTGCAATGAAATGAAGGATTAAAACATCAAAATTCAAACTGAGATCTTCAAAAGTTAACATCTGGAAATGCATTTATATAGGAAAAAAACCCCAACCCAAACCCTGAGCTCCACCCAACAACAACATCACAAAAAAGAAATAAGTAAGTGCTCTTACAGGATTCTAAATACCAAAACACATTTTCTCATACATTCTGGTCTCTTGTGATATGAGATGA
Organism: Zosterops lateralis; assembly: GCF_965231275.1. NCBI lineage: Eukaryota > Metazoa > Chordata > Aves > Passeriformes > Zosteropidae > Zosterops > Zosterops lateralis. The sequence continues at coordinate 1,484,052 of NC_139775.1, forward strand.
AGTTTAATAGGAGCCTGTTGTGAGACACTGGGACTGGAAGAAATTTTATAACCACTTACAATAATTATGTGCATTTTTAGTAAAACAATAGATGAAGTCACAGTATTATTAAGTCTGATATAACAGAGCAGTGACTGTTCAGTGGACCAGAACTCAGTCACTGAATGCAGAATGACTGGAAGAACCTGAGAAACATTTTTCTTCTTTTATGATTAAGACAATACCATGGAAAAAGGGAAAACTTTATCAAATGCAACTACTAAATCAGCCTTTGCATACATTTTTTGACTTTTTAAAATTAATTACCTACACAATATCTACACATAAAACACCAAATCAAGGTGAGACTGCCTGACAGATGAGACAAAACAGTGCAGAAAGTTTAATGAACCACAGGCTCAAGAAAGAACCAACCACATACTTCAAACACACAGACTGCTGGAAAAACTAATAAAAATTAATGTTTGTTGAACATACATGAATTACAATTACAATTTTATTGCTCTGTACTTGTTCAAATACACCCCAGTGTTCCTTTACACAACTCTACGCTTCAAAAAAATCAATAGAGTAATTAGAAACACTGTAGAGAATTAGTGCACTGAGTAACATTTCCATAATTTCTCCTAAGAAATGATTAACAGACATTAGATACCATGAGCAGTGCTTTTGAGGATATACTCATTTGGTTTTCCAATTGAAGAAAAGAGTTCTCATTTCCAACTGGCTTCCCATCAGCCAATATGTTACTTCAAGACTCTCCAAGAATAAGGAGTATTGGTACAATCAAGAACTCTCACAAACCACTACAACACCAAGTGAAAGGGGTTTGGGTTTCAGACTGATAGAAAAAGTTTCCTTTGTTATACTGTTTTAAATCTGAATTTCAACATATGCATTTAAAAAAAACAAAGGACAAAAAAGCAAGAAGGTCCATCCACAGGAAAGAGCCATGACTTCCCTATGAGCTGAGTCTACACTGTAATTTCTGCTGACTTTACAACATCCTTCAGGGAAATCAAACATTGCCAACAATTTCTGTGCCAAGCCTCATGTTAACAATCGTGTACAGAACACATTGCTGGGACGGGCAGAGTCAGCTGTGCCACCAAACACCACCCTGACAGAATCAGCCTGAAATCCCATTTCTTCCTTAAGGTCTGGAGGGATCTTCACACCTGAACAGAACTCTGGGTTGTTCTACCACTCTCAAGTGGGCAGTTATTAGTGAATTCCCTGCCATATCCTCACTGCTCACTGTTCAGGGGTTTCCTGAACAACCAACATATTAAAAATACTCTTCCCTCATCATCTCTCCACCCAAAACAGAGGCTTTGCCTCCAACTCTTCCACCTTCCCTCTCTTTGTATGAGAGGCTGAACAGGCTTCCAGCTCTCATTGTTTTCCATTTACTTACTTTCCACACAGAAACTGAAACCTTTTTTGTTGTGTTAGAAGGTAATTATTTCTACGAAGCAGAAAACTGAATTACAGAGAAGCCCAATAAGCCAATGTTCTGACAGCAGCAAAGGCTCTGTGGGTCCGGCCTTCCCTTCTCAATTTCAGTTCTCTCCCCAAATGAACGTGGATGGTCTGCTGGAATCCACAGCTTCCCCTTAAGAAGGGAATCCATCTGATGCAATCTCAGGAGTTACCACATTGCATTCCAACAGGGAAACGTCATCACAAGGTAGGACTCCACAAGCTCTGCCCCAAAGCTGTAAATGACTGAGGTCTGAAACCAATCCGTTCAAGCAAACGGATCAACTTAACATATCTTGTCCCTCAAGTAAGCAACTGAATTTGGGAGGAGGGAACAGCTGGACTTGAAGATCTCAAACTGCAGCCTCACTGGGAAAGAGGGAAGTAATGTATTTATCATTTGCTTTCCTTCTTCCCCATATCACACAAACCTTAACAGTTTTCAGAAACTTTTAATTATTTATTGCCCTGAACATACTAACAAATCCTCTTTGGCAGATGAGACATTTTTGCACATTCTTTCACAGATCTAGCCTGCCCCAGCTTTCAAAACTCAGACAGACTTACCAACACTTAGGGAAAACATTAGCTAATATACAGCAACTCATCAAAGCTCCAAATCCCTCACCAAAGTTAACATAGCAGCAGACATTTGTGTGTGCTTGGCATGGCTAAAAAGAAAAAAAAATGACATTGTATTTGCTATTAAAAATAACCACAGTGCAATCTGAATGTTGGTAAGAACAGAGAACTCATCTGTCAATTTGTTCTAAACAAATTCCTGTTCCTGCACTCACGGAAACAGTACCAGGAATAAATTCAACATCTATAATGAACAGATTGAGCCTCAATCCGTCATTTGGATGTGGCAATGGAGGCCAGAAACAGAACAGGGAACTCAGCTTTTCTCCCCTCAGCCCCCAAGAGCTGTGCAGGCTACCCCAGGAACTGTCTGTACGTGGAAAAAATGAAAGGCTGATGCATACACAAACCACAACACTGGGACAAGGCGGGATAAGGGGAAACATGGGAATGAGGGAGAAAGTGAATTATAAAGTCTTTTATCTGAAGAAAAGCCAGAATTTCCTTGGTATATTGCACTTGAAAAACCAGTTAAGAGATTGAAGCAAAACCAAGGCATTCTTCAGGAGAGTATTACAATTGCAAATCACCAGTAATCTCACAAAGATTAGAGCAGAAATATTCCATGAGAGCCAGTACAGATGTCTAGCCCTGATCTCTTGCTTGGTCTCCATAGTTATAAACATGGGTGGCGTTTTGGGGACAAATACATGGCCTTTATGCTTTACAGCAGGATTTAAAAAGCATTTGAGAGCATTGAGGCCTCTGGCCTTCTCAGAGTACCTTAAATTTCTGAAAAGCTCTCCCTGCCAAGCAAAGAGATGATCTGCTCAGGTCTAAAAGAAGCCCTTCTGAGTTCTGATTTTCAGGGCAGTGTTTCCTGTGATCTGAAAGTGCAAAGAATTGAGGCACAAGGAATGAAAACCAGGGGAGCTCTGTATGACACACAGTGTGTGGGTAATAATAAACTCTCCAACACTGCATTTTTACCTGGATTTTGTCCTATGGGAAACGCATTCATAATAATGTAACTTCTATGGCACTTTCTCTTAAAATACAAGAGAGGATAAAATTATTGGTGACACAATGCCCAGCTACTGGATATGCTGAGATTTATGCTGGAAATACACTGGGAAAAGTGCATTTCTGTCTGACTAAACAGGCAGTAAATCTCAGCTCCCTGGTAATCGGACACCACCATGCCCAAAACGTAATGGATACCTTGTGAAAAAACCTACATAACTTGTATTTTTCTACATTACCTATATAAGAGCAAATGTTAGGTTGTTACAGGGGACTCAGATCCTGTACCAATAACCCACTTATTTTCCTCTTCAGGGCTCTAAATCTCAGATATAACTAGACCAAATATCATCTTTAGGCCAGTGATGAGATACAATGATATCTAGAGTTCACAAAGATTCTCCTGCTTTTGAAAGATCCTAAGGATACAGATGGCAGAGGCTACAGTCCTTCAGAACTGAGCCAACCTAGTTACTAGCTCTTAAAGAAAGCACAGAATTTCCACAGCACCAAGCTATGGCAGAGAACACAACTGAATCAGCAAGGGAGACACTGTTAATTTCCCTTTTAAATTCCCCTCATCCTACCTTAAAAGCTTTCCTTCCCTTTTATCCTGAACACAAACCAGAACTTCCTCCAAGAAAAACGAGAAAAATCAGCCACAATGAGAAGTTCATCCATGTCTTCACTAGTGTTACATAGGAATGTGTTTCAGTGTATAATAGTTTTTCCTCCCTGAAGCCAGAACAGCCATAAAAAGGGGGGAGGGGAAGTTGATTGCACGAGTTCTGCAGCATCTGGCTATGCAATAAGACTCTTGAAATAATTTTCTCTAGTGTAGCATATAGCCAACAAATCTGGCAAGAAGCAACTTTCAGCATGTGTTGCTGTGACAGCAATGAATTATCACCCCAGTCTGCAGCAAGATTAACACTTACAACCTTGGCATGAGGAACAGTCTGCTCAGACTCTGTGTCAGGAGTAGGGCTCCATGCTTAGGCTCGAAAGGGTGGGCTCATGTTAAGAAATTAGGAGCACAGAAATGTAGACATTTGTCTAAACTGTAAACAAACAGATAATTTCTAGGGGAAAAGAGAGTGTACAGCCAGAAAAGTAGGACCATGAAGGAAATCTCATGGTATGGAAGAAAGAAGAAAGAAAAAAGTAACCATTGAAAACAAGACACTGTCTGTCATAGATGATGCGCTCCAAAGAAAAGATACAGAACAAAAACTGGGAAACAATGCACCAGATTCCTCCCGCTTAACACAAAAACACAGAAGTATCCAGTCAAACCAAGGTGATATGAACTAAGTGGCTCTGAAAGCTTGGAGTGATCTCTGAGTCCAACTCAGGACATTACAAAGTTTGTCAGATCTTGTGTGCTCTGCAGCAGAGCTCACCATTACTTGTGAGTTAAGGGCAGGTTCAAAACCAGCTTTGGCCTCACTGGAAGGTCAGAGTGGAAATCATCAAAAACCATCTCTGCTAAGAATGAGACTCCTGCTCATCCATTCCACTTTTCCAGCTGACCACAGAGAGAAGAAACCTGGACGCAAAGTCCTTACCACAAGTTCTTAAAGCAAGAAGTGCAGAGGGAAACGAAGGACAAAGCTGAAGAAAACGCAGTGGAATCTCCTCGTGTGAACACTCACCATACTTAGACCTTCTTGTGCTCAAAATTGACAGAACTATCAAGCATGACTTCTGCTCTTTGATCTGGTCTGCTAATAAACAGTTTGGAAATTCCACCAACCATCAGTTTCAATTCTAATGCAATCTCTTTGCTTCATGAACCTGAAGAAAAGTACATTAATGATGTTAAGAGTTGATTTCACATATTATGTGTTCTACTTTCAAGACCTTAACTTGAAAGAAATATTTTAAGAAGTTAAGCAGTGCAAGTAGAAACATATGAATTGGTGAGGTTAAGAGGTTCAGCACTGAGGAAGAGCAGGACAAAAGAATTTCATGTCTTGAAAGAAAACTAATTCACTAACTATTAGTAGTAGCTGGATAGAAAAGTATTTAAAGTGACAGGAACAGTCTTGCAGCCATCACACTCAGCAAGGGTTTACACAGAACAGAGCTTTCTGCATAACAAAAGGAAAATTTCACTATTTTCTTGAAAAGCTTTATTCCACATACCTGTAAGTAGATATAACTCACCTGCAAAAGAGAGAATTAAGAGAACAGTATGTGTTGAGAATTTTGTAAGGAAGCTACAAGTCATTTATTACCTTGCTAGGAAATTACCTCCAATTCCCTGTGATGTGAAGCTTCTGCAAGTAAAAAGGTAGCAAAAATATTGTAGCAAAGAGGAGCACACACTGAGTAGAAACAGTTCTTGCAACTGAAGGTCACTTTGAAAAAAATCTACTTTGTAAAGAAATCAGGGAAATGCCTCTCAGGCCTTTAAATTATTTCTCCCCATACTTTTCTTCCCACTGCTTCATTACTTCAAGCTGGTGCATCCTTCAGGATAGACTCAGCCTTAAACTTGCCTTGCTAATACAAGACTAAATGATCACTCCCAAACGTCTGCCATGTCCTAAAAGATCACAAAAACACCATCACTCTCTTTTCAAGAGCAGAGATACATAATATTTAGGCTGGAATATGGTAACTACCACTTTCTGTGGTCCATTCCCCTTGTTCAGTCCTCTAGCACAATCATCAGGGCAAGGGAGCTACAAGGCACATCCTTCCTTTTCTATTCCCACTCATATCCAACAGTTCTGGAGACTGACAGGGAGAGTTGACTCAAAATATATTTTTCTCCCAGTAAGTCCTTTGTACGTACTATTAGGCTGAGTTTATTACCTTACTTAAATCAGACACTTGAAATATCTGCCCCAAATAATCTCATGTGCCTCAGCTCAGGGGGGTTTTCAGCTTCAGTTCTGCATGGTGAGTTATACCAACTACCTGTGCAGCAAATGCCACCACAGTAAAATCCAGGCTTGGCAGCTATTTCAGGCTGCTGGATTAGAAGTGTGAGCTGCATTAATGGGTCAATTAGAACAAAGACTTCTGGGTCAAGAGAGTGAAGAAACACTGGGTAGGCTGGTGTGTCTCAGCTCCTCCAGAAAACAAATATCTGTTTGAGCAGCCACCAGGGAATTGGATTCTTCAAAGAGTTTCACCCATCTATTGTCCTCATCTCCACAAGATGGGAACATTCAAACACATGGGTTTTCTGGGTTACATCTTGTGCAGATGAGTTTATTCTACTAAGATTGTTCTGGAATACAAAAAAAGCCACATAGCTGAATACAATGCAGTAACACCAACAACTGATTTCAATGGTATTCTAAGAAAGATTTTTTTCAATAAAAACTATAAAGTCAACTTGGCAAATGAAGAGATTAAAACTTCTACTTTTATTTTTGAGCATATCTGAAGTTGTCATTTCAGACAGCGGAATGAAGGGTTTGGGGTTTTGTTTCACTTTAATGAAAAAAATAAATATCAGCATTAACCAGCTTTTTCTAGTCTGAGTATCTTATGGATAACAGCATTTTTCAGTTGCCAGGAAAAAAACAGGCCAACACATCGGGAACCACCACACTTAAACAAATTGAAAAGATCTGTCTCCTTACTGAGCATCTGTACATGCTACAGAATTGAACATTTCATAGATACAGTACAGAAGCATAAACCAGGAAAAAAGGGATGCTAACACACTGAGAATATTTAATAGCTGAATACTGTATCATGAATCAACTCCAAAAAAAGCCTGACAGATGCCCCAGCCCAGTCCTTTCCACGGCTGCACCAGTACAAGAGTAAGTGAATCCCAGGCCAGCTCCTGCCCAGGAATCCCTGGCGGGGTTGCAGAGGCTGCACCTCTCCACGACCCCGGGAAGCCCGTTTGGCTTTCACTGGAGCGCCGCTGTCTCCATCTGGCACAGCGGCCCCCAGGGCTGCAGCCAGCTGGCACCGCTCGAACGGCCTTGGGGCAGCTCTGCACTGCACAAGGGAGGAGGCCAGAGGAAAACCAGCACCATAAAGAGATAATTTACAGTCCCATTATCCCATCATCCTCAACTACATGCAGCAGGAGCATGATCTAGGCACATGCACCACGACCACATGCTTTAAACCAACAACAAAAAAAGTTATGTTAGCTTACTGGAGTTTGATTATAAAAGACAGAAATCTTAGAGACGGGCCTGTTTAAAGAGGGACACAAGTGGCTCATAACTTGATTACTTGGAAAAACACTATTCATTTCATTAAATTAAACATAATATGAAAAGTGGATTTGCTGTAATAGCTGATCACAGATTACAAGCATTCTATGCTCTCTGATTCATTTATTTTTCACAAGGAAACTGGGGTAACTTATTAGCATACAGGAGGAAGTTCCAACAATTGCAGACATAAGTTTCATGTATCAGGCTCAGCACACCAGTGCATCACCTGTGAGAACAGCAGGTACTAGCACACCACTGCAGCACTAACAGAGGTTCCTTCTCAGAACCTTTTGGATGAAGTCAGTATTAGAAACTCTTTACAGAAGCAGCCACCATTAGGACAACACACATGGTCTGTCACTGGCACAGTCCAGAGCACAGCAACAGTTATTATTTGAGCTGCCACATGCAGCCTCCCAGTGTCACTACTCAGGTCAGTGAAATATCAGTAAGAAGAGAAAAAAAACCAATTTTAATCTTTACCTGCTCTTTCTGGTTCATGGCACAGCAACACAAACATGACACAGCAAAGGTACAACAGCAGGAATGAGCAGTTTTCCTTACAGTTATGTTAAGGAAAGACTCTTGTTTACCCACAGCTGAAGAGCTGGATTTTATGCTCTTCACTCACCAGTCTCCACAATGCACAGAAAGATCCAAATTTCACATCTCTTGCTTTTCTCTGGTAAATCAAATATTGCCTGTCCTTTACCTCAGTGGGATTCTTCATACCCAAACCATTTACCAATTCCATCACAAATTTGTGTCTCACTGGAACCCGTATCTATAACTAGTTTCCACATTTCAATTCAAGATCTTAAAACTTGTCGGATTTGCTAACTCACCTTCTCCTTAACATCCTTTTAACTACTGCATAAAACAACTTGTCTGCCAGTTTCAACACACAGGTACAACGTGCTTACAGAGTTAAATTGCTTGCTTTATAAAGAATTGCAGTAATAAAGTAATTCTTCAGGTAACTGCAAAATTGGAGTTGTTTTTCTACAGTCAGGTTTTTGCAGTACACAGCCTAAAATGGACAAAGAAAACACCTACTCCTCAAAACCTCTCAATAAGGACATAATTTAAAGAGATGCAGAAATTTATTTCATTGGGGTAACTCTGGAACTTGCATAGCAAGGAAAGTTCTAAGTAGCAGAACTACTATGTGACAAGGAAATACATCATGAAGGGTAGCAAGGTAAAATTATGCTGAACACAGTATAAGATAAATTTCCTTAGGGAACAGCCTCATCATGACAAAGGAGAGTCTTGTTCCTCTTTATGCAGAGAACTGCAGGAACTCTTGAAACTATTTGCACGGCATTTCTCATCCTGTTCTCCACATCAAGATCATCTCACAATCAAAAACACAAAATGCAGCCATGAGTGATCAAAGAACTGAGTGTTCATCATGCAGATAAACATATCCAGTAATAAGCTCTGGGGAGGGGATGCTTGCTGAGGGAGCATGGCAGAAGTCAGCAATGCACAGAAGCCAATGTGAATGAGAGTTCACCCTGGTCACCAGCTGCCAACAGGACACAGATCCATTTCAGAGCAAAACTGGGCAGTAATATGAAAATAATGAAGCACAGCAAAGAAAAACATAAAACCTTAAGACAAATTTTGCATTTGTCCCTGGAGGGCAGAGGGTCACAAAAGCTCCCCTAACACAAATGAGGTACTGAAATCAGTCAGCTATCTCAGCTGTCTGCACTTACTGAGCCATCATACATCTGCTGTGCAATAAATCTCACATTTATTTACCAAGTGTATTGAAGACAAGGTCCCTTAAAATCTGACTGGCAATGCAATAACAAGGCTGATTGCAGAGGCCAGAAGCACAAACTGTAATTAGACAAACTTTGTGAAATAACATCAGGTTGTACAAAGACACAAGGAGGGAAAGATACTTTTTAAATAGAAGTTGGCAAGGGAGAGGTAGGCAAAAATAAAGCTTATAAACTGCTGCTTTCTCTCCTTGTGCTGATAAACACTGAAGTAATTCAAGTCTGTACTTGATGCAAAAACAAAAGCCCTTTAAAAACAGAAGCAAAACATACATATAAAAGGCCTGGCAGTCAATTCAGTGAGATGAATCCAAAGCCAAACCCTATTTAAAAGGGGCTACTTGGATGCATGAACTTCTGAGTGACAAGCGAGGCAAATGGAGCTCGGTGCCACACGGGTGTTTGATACCCCATCATCCCCACCACTCAACTACATTCAAATACTGCAGCCTCTTTTATGTGTTTAAGAAAAATAAAGGGACTAATAACTAGATCAGTTTTAAATATAATACATTTTAAACTATGGATTAATACATGGATGAAAACTTGGTTTAATATACCAGGGAAGAGCTGCAATAAACTCCAGATGAAGGCGCTGATGACAAAGAGGAGCTATTTCAATGACCTCTTAAATGAAATGTAGATTAATATACTCTACATAAATGCAACTCACTGAAAGTATGAATAGTTGTAATTTCACATCTTACATGTAAATGCAGAAGAGGTCAGCTGTGTGTTCAAACCAACCATGGCAAAACCAGCATGGTACAAGGACAAGACCATTTCAACTCAGTCAAATCCCAATTCTGTCTTCAGAATAACTACTAAGCAGTGTCAGTGAGCTGCCTCTCACCACTATTTTAAACATGAGAATATTTAATATATTTATCATGTTTAATGTCAGAATTCATATCAGGATATAAAAACTTGCATTAGCCTCAACAGCCACATTAGAAAAACACATTTTAAGTGGTGTTGAAAACAACTCTTGTTACCAAAATCCACTTTTTTTCTCTTTTGAGTTTCACCTTGTCTAAAATCCTTTTTTTTTTTTTTTTATTCAATGACAAATTTAGTGCACTGTAGATCTTTACAGATATACTTCCCACCAGGGATGTGCTGACATCACCAGTGATACTATGCAAGAGGTAGACAAGAAGAACCACGTTAATTTCAAGCTCCATTAAACACAGGAAAGGAAGAATAAGAGGAGGGGAAAAAGTTCTCTTTACCAACTTTAAAAGTAGCACAGATAGGCAAAAAAAAAAATTATGGGTTTTACATTACCATTACATATCACTGAGAGGTTTTAAGAAAAATAAAACCAAACCTTAAGGAACATTCTACTTAAGTAGAAAAATGGAAAATCTAAAGTAAAATATTTGCTGTATTCCACACACAAAAGAATGTGACAGGACAGACTGCTTGCTGCTAATCAGTTATCAACTGATAAAGTGAATCTCAGGTTACTTTGAGTCAACTGGTGTCTGGTAACAGTTCACTTTACAGATCCTCAAATAGGTCTTGAGACAGATAAAATGATTCTTTATCTTAAATGAGAGACATCAGCACCGTGGCAACCTCTCCAGCACCGAAGTAAACCACAGATCATTCTTGAGCTGCTGTGCCAGTTGCATTATGTGGTCCCACTCCCAAACAGAATGCAGGTCAATTTTGCAAGGAGTAACTCTTTATAACATTGATTCTATTACCAGCTAATGCAGCAAAGTTCTTAGCTTGAATTAAGCCGAGTGTACATAAAGGACTGCCAAATCAATATGTAAGAGAATACAACTACCAAGACAGAGCTTTCATCGAGTCAGAACAAATCTATCAGCTTCTAGAACTGTTTCTGCTAAGGAAAGGTTCCCAATTCAGGCCTCTCGGATAACATATGGCTCTCCCTATGCTCCAACACTGCTTGCTGACAACACAGTCCAGGATAACAGAATAAACTGTAATGTCATTATAGCATTTCACTCACTTGCTCCATTGTCCATAGGTTAACAAGAGACTGGAGACAGTGGCTCCAGGCAACTCCTTCTGTCCAAGTCTAGAAAGGTTCTAACAATGACTGTTTGCATGGTGGGGAAAAAAAAATTCTTTTTTAATGATGTTTTGAACAGGCCAATGAAATGCATATGGGTCACCTTCAGACTGCCTTTCTCCAGATGCCACTATACCTGATGTGTAATAAGAAGACGTATGTATCTCCTCACCTTGGATGATGCTGCAGGCTACAGACACCTCACAAATACTTGGAGAACCATGGGAATATAAGTAATAAAAACCCCTAAACCCACCATTTTTAAGTAGCACTCAGTGAAGTGAAATGGAAATGTGTGGCTGGTTAAAAAAAAAAAAAAAAGTGCCCTATATCTACCAGGAAAAAGGAAAAAAAAACCTCAAAGTTTCTTCATAAAAATTCATAGTTCATAAGAATTCATAGATCTGCATATGAACAGGAAAATCTGTGGGAGCTTGGTTTAATGTGGGAAACAAAAGGTTTTAAACCGACTTAATCTTTCTCTGGTTTAAAACAAATCAGCCACCACTGGGAATCAAGCTAACAGTTGCAAGAGCATTTGTTAGGAAGAAGGATCCCTAGAGTCCCTCCCAAAGGAAAACTCTTTTTGCGGAGCTCAAGGTGCAATAATTCAGAAGGGGACTCAGCAACCCACAAGCAGAAAACTTCCATTACCAGTCAGTAACTTTTGTCTCTAAATTCGTAACACCAGCTACTGAAACAGAAAATCCTCAAATGAAAGGAGGAGAGTACAAGGTTTGCAAGCAATTTGCAGCTCTGGTTTCACCTTAACTCTACAGATTAAGGCTCGAAAAAAAAAATGAGGCTATCACCTAACCTTTGTTTGGGGTTTAAAGCTCTGATGGCTTAAAATAAAGCTCAACAGATAGTCTGGCAAATCAAACAAAGCCATTCCACCCAGCTCACCTTCACACTACTCGCATTCAATTCAGTTTAAAAGCTTTCAGCATTAAGCAAATAAAATCATTGACTGCACACAAAATTAAAGAGATGCTACAACTACTCTGACAAACAGCTTGGCTATGAGCAAACCTTTGACTGCTGATAAGACTACAGAAAAAAATAAATAAGCCTTCTTGTCCAGCATATCCCTATTTTTCCCTTCATCAGCTTGTGCAGATCCATCTTCTTGCTCTACAACAGGGAACAAATGCAAGTAGGGAGAAAACTGCATTTACTGTCGCTCCAATCCATGTTAAAAAACAGAGAAGTCCTGATGGTTCAGATCCCACAACTTAAGAATTTCTATTCACCACCTTCAAGCTCACAGTGCAAGACTAATTCCTAACCTTTGGCCCAGAAACCAACAAGTGACTTTAAAAAAAAACATGCTACAGGATACAAAATAAAGATTAGCACCACTAGCAAGAGGAAGGTCTCCCATTATGCTCTTCAGCACCAGAGATATAAGCTCAGTGGAGCATTCTCAATCTGGCATGTCCCACATACACAAAGCTCTGCTGGAGCTAAAACCTCATGTCTGGGTATCTCTCAGATACCCAAAGGTCTTGTCTTCACACTGAGAGGAAAGAGAACATTACCTTCAGCAGGTCTAAGGACTTTTGTAATCCTTAGTGGTTAAGAACTAAGGAAGATTTGCTCAGGTATGAAACTGGAGACCTCCTGAACGATGAAGCTTGCAGTTGACTTTGACACTTCTCATGGGCTTTCAGGGAGAAGGCAGCTCCCACAGCACATGGCAAAGAAGAACATCCTTCCTGAGTCAATCAGACAGTTCACTTAGGCTGCCAGAGCAGAGTACACAGCTGAAAAAGAGACATGTTTCTTGAATCCTGGACTCCTCTTTCAAATGCTCCGCAGGATTTGTAATCCAGAAGTTTGGTGCACACACTAAAAACCTTAAAGAAAAACAAGCTAAGATCTCCTCATTAATTTAAGCAATCCAAACACTGAGCCTGCAATGGTGGCACAGCCTGGTGAGGTTCCTGGCCCCTTGGTTACAGTACAAAGCAAATCACCTAAGCAACACCTACCTGTTCCTGGACAGGTACATGGGGCAAGGCCCTTGGGGAGCAAACGTGCCTCAACAGGCACAAGATGAGAAGTTCCACCAATACCTTACCCTGAAGACTGCAAGGTGGCTTTAGCAAGAACATGACACACTGATTGTGAACCACAATACTTTCTACTGAAAACATGACATGGCAGTTATCTGCTAAGTTATTTTAAGCTTTTTCTACTTTGAAAGTTAGGAAATGAACCAAAGTAATTCCAGGTTTAAGTCTAAGAATTGATTATATGTCAAAATATTACAAGGAACCACACACTGAAGTCACAAATTCATGGGGAGAATGATACTTGACAAAAAGTCATGACCTATAAAAGGAAAGGATCAATTGGTCTGCAGGACCCATGTAAAGAGGGAATAATGGGAAAAACAAGAGAAGCTCTCAAAGAGGCAGAAATACGCCAGAACACAGCTGCTGTCAGTGAGTGCACAGCCCCTGACAGGCAATTATTCTTTGATCTATTGGCTGAAGCACTGAACAAACATTCTGAAATTCCACACAGAACCTTGCGCATATCACAACTGTGGTCACAATGACCAGTTTACTTCTATCATCAAGAGCCTTTTCAGGGCAGTGATAGTAAGAACCATTCAGAATGAGACAGTTTTCCTCCAAGGCTATAGTGCAGGAAGAGGGAATTTAATCATAAATTCAGTTGCCCTTCCAGCAATGAAACCATTACTTACCAACTCCTGGACACAAAGATGCATCTACATGTGTAATTGCCCACTGATGGGGACAAAAGCTACATTCAGCACTGCAAAACAGATTTTTCTCCTCTGTAATTCTAAAGGAATAACCCAAGTGTTTCAAGTGTGACCCTACAAAAAAAATAGAAAAAGCTGACATGAAGGTCTGGCACAAGCCTTTTCAGCATCTTCTGTCTGCTCTTTAATTCCTGAATGGGGAGTAGTGGTGACAAATTTAAGAACCTCTTCTGGAGTGTTACTTAATTAAGTGTGAGGTAATTTTCACATCAAAATATTCAAGGTAAAGTCCAGGACCTACAGAAACACGAGTTTTGCCATCAGGTTATTAAACAGATTCTAAGGCAAATTAAAAATCAAGAATTACAAGTCAAAGTCCCAACAATGAGACAGGGCACCCTAATTTTGGGTCACCTTACACACAAATTGAGCCCTAAAACCTAGCTCCAACTTTTAATCACAATAACTACAATTTCAAGAGTCAGCCTTTGGATTTCTCCCTCTTCTCCTGTTCCACTCTCCAGGGTGACAGTTTTGTCTTTCCTTAGGCTTCACCACCAGCAGCACAATTACACCAGGGCAAGCCCTGTGCCTAGGACAGCTTGTATGAGTGCTGCACTTGAGTTTGGCCAAGATGCAGTGAGATGAGGCAAGTCACAGCCTCACTCCTCCGTGTGGGTACAACAATGCACCGTGATGACAGCTCAAATCCCGGCATGGCCAACGCTCCAAGAGCAAACACACTCCGAAAATCTTCACCAGAATCCCAGTGCCTACAAAGGCACATACATAATTACCTCTTGGTTCTGACTGAGGATTGACATATACATTCAGGAGACAGCTTTCCCACTATAAACCAGGCTTTAGAGCCATTCTGCTGGAAGCACTGGCTGTAAAGCAAACTGAAGCGCGAGCTGGAGCTCGTAAAAGCTTATTCACAGAAAAGGTGCGTATTAAAACCGAATAGCAGAGCACTAAAATGGTCTGCCAAGGCAGAATGCAGCCTAGGTACGCAGGAGAACGGACCCTTTCTGCCCCCTGCAGTTCCCACTGCTCCCTGGATTTTTAAGGCAGGCTTAGGAGGGATAGTAGTTACCATTCTAGAATCAGAACCGTTTACATCTGGCTCTCGCCAACAGCCAAGGCATTTTTACACCTACCTTCATCTGAACAACAGTGAAATTGCCGAGTGCCTTCCATAAGCTCAATTCTATATATATGGAAGGTTTCCTGTGATAAACATATAATGTGACTGTCCTTGATCGTGCAATAAAAAGAATATCACCTGCTAATAAACCTTTAATTTAGCCTCATCATTTTGATGATTAGGATTACAAAGAATCTCCATCAATGGGTGCTCTTAAGCAGTTGCAGCTTGCTCCTAGAATATATATATATATAACATCTATATAATATATGTGTATGTAAGCTATTAAAGGACAAAGGACTGTTTTCCAGTTATATGGACTATCTAGGTAATTTTATTTCTTATTATTAGACTATTAATGTGCCACCAAGCAGAAAATACCATTTTTCTAACTTTCCATGTAAAACTGTAAGGCACACATATGGACAGGGAATTTCAGTGAATTAAAATTCCACGGAAGAAGGTCTCATGTGCATATACATAAGGGGTGAATAAAGTACTATAACTGTAATTGATATACTTTCTTCAATCCTTACAAACATAGGGAATTGAATCCAAATTTAGCTGCTCAAAATGTTCTCCTCTATTGATCACGTACACCCACATATTTCAGGTGGGCCAGATTCAGAAACTCAACTGTTTTCATACTAGCAACCTGCTTTAAAAAAAAAAAAGGGGAGGGAGGAAAGCATTTTTAGCATGTATTAGGAAAACTGGTGTTTTCCCTGGGCAGACAGATAATTTTGAAACAATCCTGTTCTGCTTTGTGAGCCTGGCTGTACAAAGAGGAAGTGAGAACAGATTGATTACAATGGAATATTCTGTATTTCCAGCTGTTTTCTCAAGCAATGATGAACACATCCCTACATTAGATTTCAGAAGGAAAAAGCTGTTGCAGCACACAAGAGGTATGCAGGTTACACAGGATGCTCCATATTTAGAAAAAGGTAATTTTGCTAATGAAATGTTATTTTCATTCTTCCACATAGAACTTGCTTTGTATTTGTCTGAGACATCTTCATATCTCACTTGCCATTTTTTTCTTCCACAGCACATACACAATTTTTTCTCCATTTAAGCTGAAAGCACCATCTACTATATCCCAATCTGTATTTTAACATGCTACAGACTACATAAACCCAGATTTTGACTAACATACTTCATAATATTGACCTGTAGGGAATTGTAAAATATTTAAAACAAGCCTGGCTCTACTTTGCAGGGCTATCAAGTAATTAAATCCACTTAAAATGTATTCCTTCGCAGATTCCATTTTTTCCTCTTTAGGTAAAAAAAAATGGGAAATTGGATTAACCTGAGAACATGAACTGAACACAGAAAAATGGTTTGGCACCTCACCCCTAAAGTCCATCCTTCATGCTCTAGTTCAGTTACAAATAATAACCTGAGCAGCTTAATGCAAAGCACTGGGATCAGAAAGTTTTCAATGGGTTGTTCCAACAAAAACACAATCCGTGCTGTCCCAAACCCCAAGTTTTGCTCCGTGCAGCTACTGCCTTCCCCTCCTCAGTAACCAATGCGACGACTGACAGAAATCTGCCAAGTCACTTTGAAGTAAGAACTAGTTGATTCTAGAGAAAAACAGTAATTAGTTGCACAACGCAGAGAGAAGCCCTCCAGAAACATGGATATGTATAAGGATGTTATTATAGGAGATAGGTGGGGAAAAGCACTCTTCCTGCTTTTTCCTGGTTTACAGGGATTTTTCCCAGGCGCCAACAGCTCCCAGAGCAAACCCCTCCTGCCCTTGCCTGTACTCCAGGCTGAGCCACTTCCTTCTCCCCCGCCTCACCAGAACAGGAATCCCCTTTTCCAAGTGGATTGTAAGCACGAGCAGCTTTTTTGCCTTTTTTTTTAAAGGAAAAACACACCTAACCGAGCGAGCCGCAGCCCCCGGCGCCGGGACCCGCTCCCAGCCATTGTGCTCCGCGCAGCCCCCCGGGCTGGGGCGCGGCCCCGCGGGGCTCCACAAAGCTCCGCCACAGGCCGGACGTGCCCGGTGCCCCGGGCCTCCCCTCCC
The DNA here is from genome assembly GCF_965231275.1 of Zosterops lateralis. Taxonomy (NCBI): domain Eukaryota; kingdom Metazoa; phylum Chordata; class Aves; order Passeriformes; family Zosteropidae; genus Zosterops; species Zosterops lateralis. The sequence continues at coordinate 1,501,103 of NC_139775.1, forward strand.
CCCGGTATTCCGGGAAACCTCCGGGAGGAGGAGGAGGAGGAAGCGGCGGCGCTGCGGAACAGCCCCACTGCGGAAAAGCCGCCGGGGCAGGTGGCAGGGAGGGAGGCCCCGCCGGGGCCGGTTCCCTCCTCCATCCCGATGCTCCCCCTCGCCATCCCGGAGACACCGAGCGCTTCCTCCTCCCTTCCCCCGGGACCGCGTGCGGGAGCTCGGGCCCACCTGCCCCGTGGGGAGGGAAGGAGGGAGGGCTGGAGGGGGACCGGACCCGTCCCCTCCCCGAGGCGGCGGTGGGTAGGTCGGGGAGGGAGGGAAGCAGGGAGGGGAGGGAAGGGAAGGGAAGGGGGGTGGATGCGAGCCGCCCCCGGTACCTTGCGCTTCCTGGTCTCGGCCGAGCCGCTCCACACGAAGCACTGGTAAATCGCCCGCAGGTTCTGCTTCCAGTTCTCCACCTTGAAGCCGGTCACATGGCAGCACCCGGCCGCCGGCGGACTCATGTCAGACCCCCCCACATCAATCCGCCCGCACACGGGCCGGGCCGGCGGGCAGCGAGCCGGCCCCTTCCCCCGCCCCGCAGCACCGACACGGGCCGGGGCCCCCCCGCCCTCAGGGGCTCCGGCCCCTCACGCCGCCGCCGCCGGGGAGCCGCTGGCACATAGAGCCGGGGCTCCGCCACGGCCCCCCGGCTCCGAACAAAGCGCGGCGGGCGGGCAGCGCGCACTCCCTCCCGCCCTTCTCCCGCACACACAAAGATGGGGCGCTCTGAGGCGAGGAGAAGGAGGAGGCGGCGGCTGTAGCGGCCGCTGCCGCCCCCGGAGTGGCCGCCGCTCCCTTCTACCTCATAGAGGCCGCTGTGGAAGCGGCGGGCGGAGGGGAAGGGAGGGGATGGGGGCGCTGGCGGCGGCGACCCCGGCCGCGGTGTGAGCGGGCGTGTGTGGGGAAGGGGGCGAGTCCCCGCCCGCCGCCGCTCCTGCTTCCCCCAACGGCGCCCGCACGGCTCTTGTCCCTTTAAACCGCCCCCCCGCCTCCTTCGCCGGCTCCTTCCTCCTCCGCCTCGCCCGCGCTCCCCCCGCCCGCCGCGAGCAATGGTCCGAGCCGCTCACTCAACCCAGCCCGCCCGGCCCGGAGTGGGATAGACCAACGGGGAAGGTGCGGGAGGAGCGCCTCCTCTGCCCCGCCGCCCGCGAGGGAGGGAGCGGCGGGGGAAAAGGAGCGCGACGATTGGTCCTCCTAGCTGTCAATCTACACATCTCTAGTGTCTCATTGGTTCTTTTCCCTTTCTCTCCCTCTCCACCCTTCCTACCTAGCATTTCCCCCACCGGAAAGAGGCGGGACCTCCCGCACGATTGACAGGTTATCTGACCAATTGAAATAATAGGTGGGGTCTATGTGGTGGGAGCGGCGGTGTGATTAGTTAAGATGGACATCAGTTGCGTTGCAAGCGGAGAGTGGATTGGCGGTGGCCGTGAGGGGGCGGTTCCTCCCAGAACAGCCTGCGCAGCTGTCACATCCGCTGGTCCCGCTCTCGCTGTTCCCTCAGTGGTTTCCTGAGGGAAGAGGGATTTCCTGAGGGGAGCGGGGTCGCCGGGCTCCCGGGAGAAGCTCCGTGCCGCGCTCCCACGGGCTCCCAGGACCACATATGGTCCCTCCATACCACCAGCCTGCATCCTGGTGTTTCCATAGGGAAGAAACAAAAGCGATGTATAATCAGAACTGGTGTTAAATCAGCTTTTTCCTATACAAGGAAATGGGAAGACAGTGAAAAATGTTGGAATCGGTACATAATTTTCGGCTTGTATGTCACACACACTATAGGGCTGGAGGCATACATATACATATGGAGGCATATATCCACATAATGGAGTGAGGCAGGAGGGAAAGGATGGGAATTGTGCCGTGGTTTCTGAAGAGAGAGACCGGAGGCTTTGAGCACTGCAACAAGGAAATAAACGGTGAAGTGCCACCACATTATTTCACCAATCCCATTTTTCAGTGCGTGCTAATCACATTCCTCGGGAGCAGTAACCTTGAAATCCTCACCCTTGCAGATTTTCGTACAGTGTCCACTTTCCTGACCTGCTGCTGCAGCTTGCAAGAAACAAATACAAAAATTTGTGACAATCACCTGAGGACTTGCCATTTCCTCCAGAGGTGCTGCTGTTTTAAAAAGAAAGCAAGGTGGGTAGTAGGAACCTTAGATGATTTGTACATAGCTAGAAGGTTTGGTGGCACAGCAGGGCTAAGAAAAGAGCTGGGTTTGTGCCCTCAGGCTGAGGCAGCAGCGGGACACAATGTCCTTCTGCGTGGGACACCTGTAATTGTTGAATCTCCTGGCTCACACTACTTATTATCCTCTCCCAGAAATCCTTCTTCCATGCAGTCTGGGGATTACGCGCCAGCGATAAACCTGGAATTGCCCCACAGGTGGAAAAATAAGATGCCAAGAGTCAGGAGAGGGCCTGATTATCCCACTGTGTACACAGATTGCACTGAATGTTTCCGAAGATTATGAGTGGAATCTGGAGGGAGGCTGTACCCTCTCTCTGACCCTGTATAATGAGTAGACCTATTAAGTCATCACAGTGCAGCATACACCTCTCGGGAAGGGAACAGGAATTGGTGCTGCACATCCTTCCTGTGCTAACCCAACTTCCAGGAGAATTAACCAGTTTTCAAAAGGAGGGGTCAGAGAGAGCCAGACTCTCCCCTGTGAAAATCACCTAAACATCCCTCAGAAAAGAGGGAAGTTAGGGATTGCCATCTCAAGGTGCATAGAAGGGAATTGGATGGGTGATCAGTGTACTAACAGCATCTAATAATTATTCTCTGAATATTTACAAAGCCCTTGATACTGCTACAGTCTAAATACAAGCAGAAAGTTATTCTTATTCTGTACCAACCTACTGTTACTAATCTGGGGCTTTTCTCCATGGCTACCACATGAAAACAGGAGATAAAGATAAAAGAGAGAATTTCTGCCAATGAAATTTAAGTCCATCTCGCTGAAAAAACAGGATACCAAAGAGACAATACATATGTTCAATGTCCTGCAGACTCTGAAATTTTCACAGAGATTTCTGTTCCACTCTGTCTTGCAGAGTCCCTGTGTTTACTCCCTGTAGGGTGTGGTGCAGAAATAACAGGAATTGTGAGTTTAAACGAAATTGTTTTAAGAAACACCTACATTTTTTTAGTGGTTCTCAAAGAGAGAACCTTTGGAAAAAAAAACAAAACCACATGATCTTTCTCCCTGGCTACTTCCAGAACAATTAATTAGCAGGGTTAATCTCTCCTGTCCTGGAGGTTTCTGGCCCTGCTGAGGGTGTGAGGAGCATCCTCTGAGCCACAAAGAGCCCACATGGAGGACACCCATCCCGGTGAGACTCACTGTCACTTCTCAAAGGCAGCAATGTAGAAATTTAAAGATCAGCTCTTAGGGGACATTTCCAAAGTATAGATGTTACCTTTCAAACTTAAAGTTTTCCCCCAAGGTTTCCTTGGAACCTTATTTGCCATAAAAGTGGTTTATTTACACTAGAAATTCAACTTAGGGTAAATTGGAACCAGAGTAAAAATCCACTTTGGAACAGTGTAGAAAACAGTGGCTTTTGAGATTTTTTGAGGCCAGCTCCTGATTTGGGGGGCTTGAAGCAAAGGTCATTAAACCCTTTGCTTTCTGTCCTGTGAAGAAACCAGGATCTTTCCTATGAAGTATAAAAACTTCCAACTCTACAAACACTTCTTGATTGTTGCAGCCCACACACTAAAGGTGACACAACAGCACATAGCAGTGGCCAAAACAAAATAGGAGTGGAAAACAGTGACAACATTTTGTCAGGTAGTAATTGTCAAATCAGGGCCTGCTTGCTGCACACACACACACACGCACACACACACACATGAGTTTACAAGTTTGCTGTAGTTTAATTTACTCTTGGGCATAGCTTGAGAATGTTTCTAGAATAAAACCTTTTGGTGCAGCAGATAGCTTGGGAAAGGATTTGCCTCTGGGGGAAGGAAACAGTTTCAATCCCTCCTGTGTCTCTTGGAAGAATTTTTAATTTTAAAGCATTGATGATTATGCTAATTAGTGCTTACCCTCAAATGCCAGTGGAATATAAATGTTGATAGTAGCTAAAACACACTGCAAATGTGCAGCAAAGTCTTCCTCCAGAGAGTCATCTGCATTCCATGATAGCTCAGCTGGGGAGAAGCAGCATTCTTCACATGGAAAAGCAAAGTAACTGCCTCTTCTATCCATGTCATCCCAAGGTGGCACTTCTAGACTCCTCTGGACAGCCATGAATCAACTGTTACCTCATCACTTGGGCCTGCCTTGCCATGATGTGTGTTAAAATGTCCAATTTAGTTCTCAGGTAAACAGGAACCTTTCCCTTTGATCACGTGTATGAGCACCATCAAGGATTTGGGTAGGATTCCTCCCATAGCCCAGGATTATAAGTGAAGCTGGCCTAAGTTTCACTTATAATCTGAAGGAGGCTGAAGCCCCTGGCTCTACAAGTGGATTTGAAGGGGGATGTTCAGAAGCTCTGCTCCTGCAAGCACAAGGGCTCTCCATGCTAATAACCAATACAGAATACGTGAAGATTCCTCAGTACCTCTCCTGCATTTTTTCAGGCACTCTAAAAAATACAAGTTCTTCCACATTCTAAAAGGAAAGAACTTACAGAACAGCTCTGTTTACCAAAACACACAGTGAAAAAATACTTTAAACCCTAAAGAGAACACTTTTACTTCTTAAAAGTTACCCTATTTTTAATCTTCAGGAAATTTCTTTTCCCCCTGAGCTCAAGCCTTTTGTCATCCAAGCATTGTAAATTTCCATCCAAGTAGTACTTCCATTGCTTAACCCAAAGGCCCTAAAGCAGATGAGGTTGTAGGTCTGGCTGCAGGGCTTAAAGCTCTGGAGATAGCACAGGCAGAATCCATTGTGTGATTCTGCCTGGAGCTGATTGCTTCTGAATCCCTACTAAGTTACCTCAGACACCTGCAGGTCTGTAGGGAAACACTGGTACCTGTCATTTATCCTGGGGAGGGAGAACTGACCTTGCTACAAAATCAAACGGGTTGTAAAGCCCTAGCTATACCAGCTTCTCTAAAAAGCCTTGTTTTCATCCCAAGCCATTGGTAATGGCACCTGGTAGGTGCCAGAGCAGAGATTTCCATGTGGCTTAGTCTTAGCATAGGACACAGAGTGGTTCCTTGAATCCACAACATTCCATGATAAAGGATGGATTCAGCTGAGGAGATCCTGCCAGAGAGATGATTGTCAGTCCAAGGACTGCACAGATAGGTGGATTTCAGTGGGTCAGGCTGACTTCCAACTTCCCATCAACTCTTGACATTCTCCCTTGGAATCATGGCCTCCTGAAGAGCAAATTTAAAGGTACTGACACTAAAATTCCTTGTCTTTGAGACCTCTTCAAAGCAGTGCACAAGACTCACAGGATTCATGGCCCGTGGATTGAAAATAGTCCTAAAAAACCACAATGCTTGTGCTTATTTCTCTGAAGATCACTCGTTAGATTTCCCGTCAGCACTGTCAGAGGGTGAAATCTTGGCCCCAGCTGAACTCAACAGGAATTTTGCCACTGACTTGAATGGAGCTAAAATGTCACTCCTGCTATTTGTCAAGCCAATTACATCCAGACAATACTTTAACATCTGGCTTCAAGTGAACACACAGAGCAGTTCGCTCCCTCAGTCTCTGAAGACAACACAGGACATTGGCTATCTCCACAAAAAATGAAATATTTGCTCTTGGCAAGCTGCTTGTAATGAAGAGGGGATCCATCCAGTGACATCCAGGAACCAAGTCCCTGTTCCTTAGCCTATAGTTTTTGGCAATAGCATCAATAGGTTTTCTGTCACTTTCTGGGAAGAATGTCAAAAGCACCCATCTACTGTTGCAAGTCATTCTGTTGTAAAAACTTTGTTGAGAAAAGCAGATCTGGCCTCATCTGTGGTTTCTCACAGACGAGGGGGGTTTTCACCCAGTTCATCTTCTGTTTCCCAAGGCACTGGAAGGTCTCTTGCTCTCATAGAGCAGCATTTCTGTCTAAACCCTTCTTTGAGTATGGTGGTCAAAGGTAAGGCTGAAGGACAACTGATTATAGGAGAACAAATGGTGTGAGCTCATTTCCGTTTCTAAAAACCCACTTGAGACAAGGCAATATTGATTTATTGCAAAATACCAAGATCATGTCAGCCTCAAGTAGGGCACACATTTTCCTGGTAGGAGAAAATAAAACCCTATATATAGAATTATTTGATCAGTGGTGATTAAAAATTGTCTTTGAATGGGAAGAACCACAGAATAGTTTTTTGATTGGAAGAGGCATTAAGGATTATCCAGTTCCACCTCCATGCTGTGGGCAGGGACACTTTCCAGTAGACCAGGTTGCTTCAAGCCCTATCTAACCTGGCCTTGAACACTTCCAGAGACTGGGCATTCATAACTTCTCTGGGCATCCACAGCTTCTCTGAGTCACTGGATGATGTTTGGAAGAGCAGAGGTGTACAAAGAGAGGGGCTTTTGTGCATCACGTAGACAGGGATCTGTTCCCAGCTCTAGGACTGGTGAGTTGCTGTACTGCTCACCTGTACAAAACCAGCTTCCCTTGGTCTCCTTCCATCCCCTGGGATGCAAAACCAAACTCAGTCACCAGCATCTGATGAGGCTTAATTCCCAGCACTTAAATAATTAGCTTCTCAAATGTACGAAAACAACTCTCATTTTCTGATTAATGAAGGGAGCTGGGTTCCACTGAGCACAGCTATTATGGGGCTGCTAATGTAGGGTTTGATTCCACGAGCTCAAAGCGATCCGGGCCCCTGGGAGTGCAGGAGCACAGGGAGAGCAACGCTGCAGGTTAAAGTGGAAGCCAGCAGGGGAAACCCTGGCACTGCTTTGTGGGTTTATGCAGAAGGAGGAATGGTTTTACTTCTGTGTTTGCCGACTCTCATCTGGGTTGATGATGATGATGATGATGCCACATATCCCAGATGAAGGCTGAAGCTCAGGAGGATCCTGAGGGTGGGGAATTTGCTATAACCACAGGTAGTTTCTGGAGCAGGGTCACAAAAATGTGACACAGAGGGAAACCTAAAGCTTAGGTAGTCACACAGTGGCTTCTGCCCAGTTTCTGTATCCAGAGCAGTAGAGAATGGCAAGGAGCTGGAAGGCTACAGTGGAACTGGAATATTCTTGTCCTCTGTGTTCATTTGGCTGAGGAGTTGGTAGGAAACTGGTTGCAAAAAGTCAATCTTGGCCTCATTTTGGCAGGTACAGGCATCTAAACTCTTCAAAACAAACTTCTGTTCTTTCTTTGGCACAGGGCTGGCAAGTTTGTTTTTCCCAAATGGAAGGAGAGGGGACTGAGGAAATGTCAGCCTGCAAGGCTGCCTTGCTGTGCCCTGGGAGGTTTAAACTGAGGCCACATTACATGGACAACTCAACACTGTTGGGGCTGCTCCCTTCTTCTCTCTCTGTACAAGGCTTCCCTGCCTTGTACATGGAATAGGGAGGAGAGAATATTTACAAAATCAGGGAATTTGAGATGTAACTGCAGCCACTCAACAAAGTCATGCAGCTTTCAAAGGACTGGAGATTAAAAGGCCTGGAGTGTTGATTTTCTCAAATTCTTCAGCCATCAAAGAGCCCTTCAGTACATGTCAGTCTCCCCCACCCCTTAGTACATCCAAATTAGTGGTCATGCAGCCCTGGATGTGGATTTGGGGCTAAATATTTTCTCATACTAAAGTTCTCCTCCAGCAACATGCCCTTGAACACAAGACATCTGTCACATCTACAAACTAAACCAAAAGTTTTGGCCTCCCTAAGAAAAGTCTGAAATTGCAATGAGAGCGCTGTGTTAATCAAGAACCTTGGTGAAAATATAGCAAGAGTTGAGAGGTTAACACAGAAATTCATGGAACTGTGATGGTTTATGCAGCAAAGTTTCTGCTTCACTCATGCCGGCACCAGGGACACCAGGGACCTGCTCAAGAATCTCAGCACCTTCCCAAATCAGGAGCACTTCCCTGGAGGTGGTCATTCAAATGAAGTACCTTTGAAAAGCATGGATGCTGCTTCTCATGTCAGGGCTTGTTGGGCCACTGACTTGAGAGGAGTAATTTAGCTGAAGCAATCAGGAAATAATTATTACAGTGGGGAGTTAAAAGACAGTAATTAAACTGTATAAATAAATAACTGAAGAGACTAAAAAGTCCACCCAAAGCCTACTTTTGGAGCACTATTTAATGTAAATGAATCACTTAGTGGACAATACAACAATCATCTGTTCAGCTTCTATTCATTATCAAAAACAATACAGAAGGATTGGCAGGGAATAGCCGTGTGCCAGAGGGAGCCCTTTAGGAAATACCACAGAATCTGGACTGGCTTTTGTCTGTTCTTCTATTGTGTTCTGACAATACTTTGCTAATGAATGTCCAACGTCATTTCAGTTGTCTTTTTCTTTCCCTCGACCCCCCCCCCCCCCCCCCCCCCCCCCGCAAAAACCAGATCAGTGGTAATCTTGGCCTTCCAGAGTTTCTTGTTCCTGTTGGGAAGGCTTCCACACATTATGTATCAGTTTATCCAAGGTCCAGGAGGCTGAGGATGTGTTGTCTCAGGCCCACTGGGAAATCCCACTGTAGGTGATGAGACAAAATTCTTTGATTTGGGCAAAAATCCATCAAGTTTTAAAGAAATCATCACATATCTTAGAAACAGGCAGTGCTTCAGTGAGTTGTATACTCAGTAAATTTGTCTTTTGTTACTCTATTTGAAAGGACAATAACCTCATTCTGAAAAGCAAGCTGCTTTTCCATAGGGAGTATTTACACTGATCATTCCCAGCATTATCATGGGAGTTATCTGCAGGAAGCTGCAGGCTAAAGGGAATCCCCATCAGGAATCTGGGGAGCTAAACCTACCAGGCAGACACCTATGCTAGAACAAACAGAGGTAAGACAATATCAAGCACTAAAATGCTATCAGTATGCCTCAGAACTGATGATCCTCTGACATTCCTGTCTCTTAGGAGTTTACTGGTTTGGAACAGCTCCAAGTTCACACCTGAGGGTGCAGCAGGTACCCAGAGGGGCTCCCTTTTCTGACCTGGCTCCTTGGCTCACTGCAAATTTCAGTTCCTGCAGCATTGCTGGTTGGACTCTGTGGAGCCTCGCAGTGCAAAATCACTGTGACAGTCCAAGTTAAGAAAAAAGGGACACAGTGATACACTTAAGAGAATAAACAGGCTTTTCTGCTGAGAAAATGCACATGGAATAGCACCTGGATTTGACTTTTCAAGGCTGTCTCTGAGGTTGTTTTATTTTGTATTAAAGAAAATCTGAGGCTCTGCAGCAAATTTCTGCAGCCAGGGATGATTTCTGCCAAATCCAGTGACAATGGAGGATGTGAGTTTCTAGTTAACAGTATCTAGAATTTGAGATAGAAATGCACACTTCATAAAATCTTGCTCCGAGCTCAGTCTTCCAAATAAAACAGAGATGGCATCAAACCCTCCAGGGCGTTATGTTTGCAAAATCCCCACCAAGTTTGCTGCAAGCTTGGTGAGCAATTTGGGAGTTTTACTCACAGCATGAATTCAGAATGCCACTGAAGGTGGGACCTGAGGGTTGACAGCCCCTCTGGGGGCTATTTCTGATGTTACTGTTTCCACTTTCTCCCTGTCCTCCAGCTGGAGTCCACTGGGGCTGCAGGATGGGTGGCACATCTCCTTTCTGTGCCACCCCAGTGCTCAGAATAGCAACAGAACCTGAAATAATTGCTGGGCTGGATTCATACCCTGGGCTGTGTGTGGGGGAATGCACAGCCCAGCTGCCACCTCAGGGGCAGGACTGAGACCTCTGACAGCGAGCTGGGGCAGCAAAAGTCAAAATCTATCCTGCTGGACCTGCTACAGCTCTTTGGGAGGCGTCATTGGTGTTACAGCTACGTCCAGACACACCATTCCTGATACCTGTGGGGCCAAGCTGCCAGGCGGAGTGCTGAAGATGGGTGGTTACAGCGCCCTAAAACGGCAATTCTGAACTGCAGTGCCCTTTCACTAAGAAAATCCGTCACTGGGCTTGGGCAGGGAGGGAAAACTGCTGAGCTTCTGATAAACAGTAGTTCGTTTTGCAAGATCATTGCCACCATTTGCACTAATGGACACTTTTTTAGAGTAATCTCTGTTAAAAGACAGAATTTCTCAAGTATCCTTCTGGTAGGAAAAGAAAAGCTAATTATGTTAATGCTCAGTATATTAAAGGCATCATCCTAATTTTGGGCGAAAGAAAAAAAATAGGAATAATTACCCTCCTTTGTTTAATAAACTGCCCCTAATATGTACATATTTTTTTAAAAATCAGTAAAGTTCTGTTCCTCCCTGCTCTGGTAAAGAATTCTTTTTGTTAGTCCCTCGAGTGGATGCCTCAGTCAGGTCTCGCTGTAATTACACACCTCGCAGCAGTGCGGGAGACTTAATTAAGAGAGTCACTGTAGGTGTGTTGTCAGACGGATACGACCCAGTGCTGCTGGAGGAGGCATCAGCATCCAGCTGCAGTGGGCATGTTGGGGAAGAAAATTCAAGTTTGCAAAGGATTTCGAGATCCTCCTGCAAAAAAAAGAAGAGCAGCGTGGACACACCCAACAGCCTCTGTTCAAAGCCCCTCAACTCCATCATCAGGGAGTCTGTGGTTTTAAAAATCTCTCTGTACTCACCGGGAGACGCTCTGCCACACGGCAAGATTTCAGATTCTCTCCTCCCCTCCTCCCAAAAGTGTGACTCACCAGTTTCAAATGGTGACATTTCATTCCCAAACTATTCCGGGAGCAGCTGGCTCCATAGCACATGGGGATGTGGGGAGAAGGGAGGAGGGAAGGAAGAGCCAGCTTTGCACAGTGAAAACCACTCAATCTCTCCCCCACACAGGTACGTTGCTTTTAAATTTCAGAACCACGTAATTTGGGACACGCTGGCAAATTCCATCGGAAGAAAACAATAAAACAAGCACATTTCAGGGGGAAAACAAACAAACAAACAAACAAACAAACAATCTTCACGCGCCTGTGATGCAGTTAATTCCCTGTCAATGAGGAGGGACTGGGAGAGGGGTTTGCTCTCCAGATGGAATGGATGTGAGGAAATGCCCCGTCCCCACTTCTCACTCTCCCTGCGAGTCCGAGCCCCGCAGTTCTGTGCGAATTTCTGTGTGATGCAGGGTCAGGGTTTAGTCAGCATCAATATCTTAATAATGATGAACAAATGCATGTGCAGAGGGACGCTGACAGTAGAGGAATGACAGAGAAATCCGTGTCAGCTCCCGGTCCCGAGAGGAGTTCTGTGTCACACTGCAGTCCGGCATGGCTGTGTCCCTGCTCTGGGGACATCGCTGCCATGAGCACATCCTGCATGTGAGGAGCGGGACGCTGCGGGCACCGGCCTCGCCGGCACACTCGTGCAGACACAGAATCCCAGGGTATCCTGAGCTGGGAGGGGCCCACAAGGATCACCGAGCCCAACTCGGACGTGAATGGCCCATCCGGGGATCGAACCCGCGGCCTCGGCGTTGGCAGCAGTGGCTAGTGCGGCGCCGGGGACAGGAACGGGATCTCGGACTGTCACTGTGAGCGTGGCCGTGGGCTCAGAGCAGCCCCCCAGCCCCAGCCCCAGCCTCGGCCCCATTCAGTAATGCTCGGCAAACCTCGCGGGGAGGGAGCTGTGCGCCATGGAACCCGCCGGGATGCTCGCGGGCACTGGCACTCAGCATCGGGGACATCGGTGCAGGGACCGTCCCCAGGGAGGCGACAGCCTCGGGGCGACGTGGCGGGGGCCCAGCCCCTGGTCCTCGCTGTGTGTGCCGGATTGGAGTGCCGGGAACAGGCTGTCACAGCCCAACCCAGCCCCGTGCATGTCTGCACAGGAAATGTTTGATTACAGCTCCATTCATCTCCTCTGCTGCCGTTGGAAAAGGGGACGCTGTTCCTGTGGCTTTCTCTGCACGGCAGCGGCTTGGGACCTTGCGCTGGCCACATCCATCTTTTTTTCTTAGGGGAGCCCCACTGAAAACAGTGCTCGTTCAAGAAGACGAGGATGGCTCGCTGCTCGATCCAGGCATGCAGCAGCAATGACCTTGGCTAGGTAACCATCTCCTGAATACAAAGATAGATATAAAAGCAGCAATCCCCTTTTTAAAAAACACCCAGTCCTCTACTAAGGTAGGGAAAGGCAGTGGTTTGTTAAATAAATGCGTCTGTCAGGGCTGGATTTCTTTCCCAGCTTCCCTAAATGCCCTTCACCAGCAGAGAGGGGGAGGGGACCTGCTCTTTGAAGCCTTTTCCTTATGGGAATAGAAAACACGGAAAGAATTCAATTCTCTGCCACAGCCCAGCAGCACTGATCCACACTTCAAACCCCAAAGCCCGGGAGGCCGGCGGGCTGATGGGTGCTTGGAGCCTGCAGTACCACAGATTAGCCTCGTTCGATATCCAGCATCATTAAGCGTCCCCCGTGGTGTTAAAGCACAGAAAAAGGGGCAGGAATGGAGACTGGGGAAGAAAAATTAGGAAATTTTGTGCAGAAAGAACTGCGGTTATCCAAATCTTTGATCAAAGCACCATCTAGTGAAGAACGGGCTCCTTGCAGCTGGCAGCGCTCTGGGCAGCTGCACCAACATTTGCCTTTCACCACAGATTTGCTGCTAAAAAGCCCCAAATATCATTCAAATATGCACAGCCCGTGCTGGACCTGAATGAACAGGAACATGCCCCCAAAATTGCTGCCCCTTCCTTAAATCTTTCTGAGTGGAAACGCGTTCCACCCCTCCCCATATCTCCCAGCAGAGAACCTCAGCCCCCCTGAAACCCGCAGGGAACGAGGCACCGCAGGAAGAGAAGGATTTCCATGTTGTAGTTTGGGAGCTAAGGAAAAGAAAAGGTAAGTGAGCGGTCCAAGGTCGTGCAGGAAGCCAGAGGCAGATCCGGGAATAGAGATCAGCCACCCTGGACCCAGGGATGCCTGAACAATAGCACAGCCTCTCCCTCTGTTGTCATTTAACTCCTTCCTGACCCACCAAAACCCAGACAGGGGTGGGCTCTCCGCTCCCCTGCAGATGTGCCTGTGGCTTTGCAGCTCTTGGGGGCCCAGCCCTCAGCCCATACCTGCTTTTCCCCCTCCAAACCAAGAAGTAAAGGCAGTAGGGAAGGACAGGGTTGGATTTCCTGAGAGCAGTGAAGCTGCAGGTAGGAAATACTTCTGTACAGTTGGCCTGAGCTGTCCCCTCATCATTTGAAACAACCACAATTAGCATCTTTTTATGGAAATGGTACCTCAGCTTTGCCATTTCTGTGTGTGACAAAACATCACTCTCTCCCCTGGAAGCATTGAGCTCCATTAAAATGATTGTGAGTGTGGGGATCTTTAGCTGCAGGAGGAGAGGATATTGCTGCCTCTCCCTCTTCCCCAGCTTTTGGGTTATCTGCAAGGATTGGGGATTTGCAGCACAATCACACATCAGAAATGCAGTTTCACTAAGTCTACACTGTTCTCACACTGAGCTTGGAAATGCTGCAGTGCAGGCTCTGGAGGAGACAGTAAATACAAACAAACCTTATAGAAAATAGCTGGGAAAGAAAAATAATACTCAGGTGGTGGAAAAAAACTGAACTGCAATGAACTGAACCTGCAGCAAAATTCTCCCAGGGACAAGAGCTGAAAGAAATAGTGACCAAGTATCCAGAAAGAGTTCTCTGAAAGAAGTTTGATGTCCTTGAGTCAGAGCCCAGTTCCAAACCAGAACTGTAACTGAGGCAAAAGTTAAGACCGTCTTCTTGGGTCACTGTCTCAAAGGGACACAGCCAAATCTGCAAACAGCTGCAGAGGCAAAGAATTGGAAAAGGTCTGAGAAGCCTTTATTTTTCTGTTTTCCATCCTAGGTCTGTTTTATTTCCCCTACCACCCTAGAAGGTTTTCGTTGACTCCTGAAAACCCAACTATGGGAGCAGGGAGGGGAGGACGAGAGTCTGCACCCTTGTATGAGAGACTGAGACAAGAAAATCTTTAATCCTGCCATAGCTTTTTGAACATTTACATCTTCCAGCCACAGGCTCTGTGAAACTGGGAGCTCTCAATTCAAACCAGTTCAAGGATGTTTTCCCTGGGGAAGGGGTTGGTTACCCTGTGGGGATTTCTGTCCAGACCTTTGCTCTTAGGGTAAACAACCAAAGCTTTTCTTACAGAAAGAAGCTACATCTTATACGCCTTGGAAAAAAAAAGGCTGACAAATAAGACCCCACAGGAACTAGGGCACAAAATTGCTGCCCTAGAGATTAGGGTTAAAAGGCTGCAGATCTGCATTCAGTGACTGCAGTAAAGCAGATGTCACCAGACACAAGTGAAAACTCAAATCCTTGAATCTGGAGACTTTTTTCTTTTCTCCCCCTCAAAAAAGTGTTCATGCACTGCAAGAGGGCAGTGAGAGAACAGCAGGATGTTTGTCAAGGAAGTGTTAACATGCTAAAAGGATTCCAACCCTTTGCAGTTGTGGTCTGACAAAATGAGAAAGAAAAGAGGAGATATTTGAGTGCTAATAAAAACAGGAGGCATAGTTTTAGATTTTTGCCAACATTTACCAGTTGGGGCTTGCACAGTCTGCAAACCAGTCCTAGATTTAGGGTAGAGTCTTCACTAATGGTTCTGAGAACAAAGACATGTTGACATAAGTAAATCATCTAATCCCTATCCAGTGGTGATATGTCAATGAGCAGGTTTAAATCAGAGGTGAATTTGTTACTGATTACATTAGATTAACCTAAGAAAACGGAATCTCAGTCAAAGCAACAAAGTCAAGCTTTACTTTACTGATTTTCCCTCTCCAACTGCAGCTGCAGTCTTGACTCTTTGCTGTGTGACTTGCTGGGCACTTGGTTTCAATCAACTCTGCCAGTCTGGGGACAGGCCATTTGTGTTAAAATAAACACCTGGGAGATACCAGGGAAATGACCAGAGCAGCTTGGGCAGAGCTCTCAGGTAACTGCTGTCCTGTGCATTAAGCTACAGATCTGGCTGCCCCTCTTGGGTGGGAAAGGACAGAAAAGGCTTTTCCCAGCTCTGATTTTCAGAAGACTGAACCAACTACAGCTCCCAGTAAGGCTGCCATGATATAAACCTTCTTCTGGGTTTTATTTTTTGAGTTAATTTGTGTAAAAAAATTATTGATTCTTCCATTTCATTACATATTGTCCCTGAAGTCAAAAAAGTGCATTATCATCCTTCCTTTCAGACAGTAATTTTTAGGAAGATTTTGAATTATTTTCTCATCTTTTCCTTGAAATATTGATCCTTACAAATGATGAAGCAGCACTGAAGCTTTGAATTAATTTGTTTTCCCTGTTAGAAGAGAGGAGCAGAAAAAAGTTACCACAAAAACTGATGATAAAACCATCTTTCAAAGAACTGCTGCAAAAAGCTGTCCTTTATCTCGCTGCTGTCCACAGGGAAAGGCATGTGGGATTAACTGCCCTTGGAAACATTTAAGTATCTCTGACTGCCTCTGTAAATGTGCTTTCTGCTGACAAAAAACCTTCACCAAGAGGTGGAGAAGCTCCCTGTGCCTTTCCTTCCTGAGGGCAAGAGTCCTGACACATTTGGACTTTGGGCTGGACACGTTCCATGGCCCTCAGCAGGGCCAGCACCCGAGCCAGGGGACTTCAATCTGCACATTTAGGCCCCATTTCTGCACAGAGCTCATGGAAAAGCAGAGAAATGGGGTTTCCTCCCATCATGGATTTGAAAGAGGCTCGCAAAAATGCCTCTTTTCTCCTACAGGAATGTTATATGTGTGTATTATAAAATTGGCTTTTCGCAAGATGTATGCTATATGATTAATAACATAGTAAGGATATAAAGATATAAAGTTTATTTCTGCTATTGGTAAGACTAGATATAAAGGGAGTAGTTGATGTAGCAGCTGCTTAAACTGTCTGTTTGGTTGGGATAACATCCAGTGAACATGTAAAGAAGACTCTGCTACTGATAACACCAACTATCAGCATCTACCACCCGCAGAAGGCACGGACCAAGGCCCAAGCTGGACGCGATAACAAGGACACAGCCACGAAACACGCATGCTCTAAAAAGGCAGATCCAAGGAAGGACCATGCAGGGCAGTTCCTGGAATATGGATGGAATTTCATATATCGATATAACGAGAAGGGTATTTAACGAGTGTCTCTGAGAAAGCAAGGTGTGGACTTGGCTGAGTGCCAAGTCACCCGGCCGGCCGTTTTTGGTTTTTTCTTATCTCCTAATTGTCTTAATTATTTTATTAAACATATTCCTTAAAATTTACTAAAAAGTGAACCTCGTTTTTCACAATTTGGGGGCTCGTCCGGGATATACCTCGACCCTGAAACCCCAGGAAAAGCGGAGTGAGGGAGGCGCCCCGCCTGGGTTTTTGGCGGCCCAAAACTTTGTTTTTCCTGGTGAGAATTGGGGATTGCAGGTAAACATCCAAAGAGACAAGCAAGGAGAAAGAAAAAAGCAAGTAAGGAAAAGGGAAAAGGCTCCCTAAAACTGCAGTATTTTTGCTCCATAAAAACCTCGTGCACGAAGAACCTGAGGAAGAAAATGGTTGTGAGTATTTCTAAGGGGAGCGGGTTAAAAGGGGGGTCTGCGTGGTGTGTGAATGGGACATTGGCTGGGTACTCCAGACTGGTGAAGTGAGTGTGGTGTGGCTTCTCATGCTGTTCGTTATCTCACAAGGGAAACGGCTAGCACAGAGGTGAAGCAAAAGATAAAAAGTGTGAATGTGACCCCCAGGTGATTGGGACGGGATCCCAGGGGAAAGAGGGGTTGTAAAAAACCCCGGGTGGCTGGGATGGTCCCAGGGAGGGGTTTGGACCCCTCAAGGGAGCCGATAGTTTTCCTATACAACCCACTGGGAAAACGGGATACGGGGGGGGGGAAACGTTTGAACCCCCTGGTCTGGGACGGGGTCCCAGGAAAAGGGTTTGGATCCCTTAAAAGAAGAGAGCAAAGGACACCTAAACTTGCTGCTGAATTAAAAGGGTTACGTAAGACCCAAGAGCATTTAGGGTTTGGCCAAATATAGGTATTTTGGGGTTTTTGCCAGATTGAGGATAGAAACACAAAAAAGCCTTGCAGGTGTAAGGTCCAAGACACCTGGGCTTTGGAAAAGGCTGCCAGGTTGAGGAATACTAAAGGCTTGAAAAGTGTGATAATCTAAGAACATCTGGGGGTTAGTCAAATACCTATGAGTAAAAACTAACAATTTTTTTTTAAAAAGGGTACCAATCTTTTTGTGTTGTCTTTGTGTAAGTGGAAGTAAGTGCAGCTGAAGAGGTGTGCTTGTTGTGGAGTTTATTTGTGTTAAGGAAGTGAATTGTTGAAACGGTTAAAATGTCTGAATGGAAAAGGGGGAACTGCAAGGGAATTAATGAAGAATTCAGGTTCAAGAGGGCTGTCTAAAAAGAGGATTGGTGCAGTTTTGCAGATTAATGGGGAAATTCATTTTGAAGAGTTTTTATTGTTGTTGTTATTGTTGTTCTTGAGTGAATGTATGTGTAATATAGACTGCTGAAGTAAAATAGGAGTTTTTGTTTTGAAAGATGGTCTATGCAGCACATGGTGCTGTGCTGCTGAGCTGATGAGTTTTCTGTGCCTCGGGGGAAAAAAGGAGGGGGTGATGTTCGGGCTGTTGGATGGCAGAGAGGAGACCAGGCAGTGACTGGATGGAATCCTGAAAGTGGGACAGAAGCTTGGAGAGTCTTATGTTAGAGGTCTTGAAAGGTTTTTTGAGAATTTTGGAAATTCTTAGAGGTCTTAGAAGTTGTTTTTGTTTGGTTTGGTTTTTTGGTTTTTTTTGGAGTGCATTGAAATTGCCTAAAGAGATAGCTATAAGACATCAAATGCTGGGGGGTGACCTCAGAAATAGGAAGAAATAGTTTTAATGAAACAGGAGATTGGAGTCAAAAGAGTTGTGAGAGTTCTGGTGTTTGATAAGAAGGAATTAGAAGAAGAAGGAATTATGGATGAAATTAGATCTTTTGTTATTGGGGATTTTTTTTTTAAACAAAATTTATGCTCAAATGCCATGAGTAAAATGTATGTTGGGAGTCCAGATGCAACCCAGATTGGAACCTGAAAGTAACACCCTTTGAGATAATGTTTAAATTATGAAATAAAGAGAAATTAATGTTAAGAGGGTATAGCTTTACAATTGCAAAAATGGGAGAGGAAGTTCTTTAACCCCATAGTGGGAAGATGCTTTTTCAGGTATTGCAGGCAACTGAAGCTGCGGTATGGCTGAAAAACTAAAGCTGCAAGTTTTGAATCAACGTCAGCAAAATCAAGAGACCGGTGTGAGAACCCAAGAATGAACTGTAGCATCTAAACCAGGTGATACAAAGTTGAATTTTAAACAGAGCTGAGTGGTCATGAACTGGAAAAGACTCAAGTAAATTTGGAAGTTATGGACAAAGGACTTTCTCTGTTTTACTTCTCTGCATAACACCTAAAAATCAGTCCGGTCTGTCAAATGCTACCTCTGTTTCTTCACAGCTACAAAGGAAATGGACTTTCAAGTAATTCTAGTGTGGGGAGTTGAAATTGAAATATGTAATATTGGTTTTTTTTTGAAAGTGTTTATGTCACTCCACTGTATAATATTGCAGGTACATGAAAATCACAAGAAGAAGACGGGCTCCATATCCCTAACATTTTGGCTAATTTATTTTAGGTTTTATATCTTACAGAACAAACAATATGTTTTTGCTTCTTTTATTTTTTCTATTTTTGTGTGTGTTTAAGGTACTTCTTTCATACTAACTTAAAGGCATTTTATTACTTATTAATCTGTTTTGTTTAAAGAAGGAGGGCAGAGAAGAGCGCCTATGTGAAATACCAAGAGGATATGTTAGTGCTCACAAAATATAGGGTGAACTACTACCCGACAGAGTGGGAACTAAGGAAAGAGTTTTCAACTAAACTGGTACTGTGTCAAAGTTAATACAGGAGCTGTGATTCCTTTGTGTACACACACAACATTTGTAACCAATACAGGACATTCTTCAGTTACGCTGGCAGCGTTGTCCCCACAAAAAGGTACAGATAATTACTGATAGAAATCTAGTTCTGTCAAGTTTATTCTCAAGAGCAAATTTTTCTTCTACTATTTAGAAGTCATGAGAAGGGATATAAAGATTTGTTCTTCAAATGGGTGGATCAAAAATAATTTAAGGTACTAATTATATAACTTTATAAGGTGGAAAAACTTTGTCATTCGCCTCTTAGACAGAGGTTGAGATGTAGATATTGGTTGAGAAGTTTTTTTTGTTGTTGTTGTTGTTTGTTTGTTTTTTTTTCTTTTTCTGTGGGCAGTTCTTTGTGTGTCTTTGTTAAGAAACTTTTGAAGGTGTTTTGGTTTTCTTTTTTTATATAAGAAGATGTCAGATTTTCTTGTGGAATATAAGGAGAGATAGTATGAATGACAAGATACTTGCTGCTTGGAAATATTATTGTGGTATATGCACAATTTTTCTAGTAGTTTCATTTATTTCCCTGCTTGATAAGTTACTATGAATTTTGCAGAAACTGTTTTGGAAGGTTTTTTTCTTAGTTTTCCAGCTGGCTGCAGATAAGACCTAGCTCACAAAACTGGTGGTGTTGATTGTCAAAGGGGGTTCTTATCGAAGTTTCTAAGGAGCATCTAATCTTTCAAATCAATGCATGTCAAATTGAGTGAGTGTGTTTGCCTTAGATAGAAATAAATCTTATAGTGTATGTATCTTTCTGAGTTCTCCTAAATAGTGAAGGAAAATCTTCTAGAATAGCAAGAATTCATTGTCTTCCTGCCCTAAGAATAGGCTGAGCAGAGGATTGGCCCAACAGAAACCTTCAATATGATAAAACTCGAACATCAGAAGGGGTAAAAGAAGTTTCTGTTGTTTTTTGTTGGTTTTTTTTCTCTTCTTTCTTCTTTTCACTCTGTAGTTTAAGTTATTTTTTGTTGAGTAAATTTTTTTCTCTCTTTCAATTTCTTTTTAACCTGTCCCTCAATCCTAGTTACAGTTAAAAAGGTGGAAGCTTTCAAAAATTAAATGGTATCAGAAGTGACATGGAATAGTTGAACTAAAGATGCAGTTTTACTCGGAGTGCAGCTATGGCCAGCATAATTAATTGTCAGTTCTAAAAAGGCTTTGCAGCTGGCCTTTGGATTAAAAGACTTTACTGCCTTTTAGTGATGCATGTGTACATATATCCCAGTAAATGGGGATTACCAGTGCCTGTTGAGTGGGAAATACCTGAGGAACAGTGGAGAGAATTACGGTTTAAAAAAAAAAAAAAAAAAAAAGGTCAAAGGCAATTTGTCTGAAAACTAACAAACAAACAAACAAAAAGAATTAACAAGGAAATAGAGGGCAAGACTGGGTTGGCCGCTGTACTTGCCACCAAGAAGATCATATGCTCCTGCTGTGGGTAGCAACCCCATAGGCATGGAGGGTGGAGGTATAAGCCATACCAGACCTCTGTTATTCCTTTTTCTGTCACTTCACTCATTCTTTGTCTTTTGCCTTATAGGATATTGGCAAAATCATGCTACAGATACTACTGAAAGTTCTATATGAAAAGACACCGAGGTTCCTTTCTTATTACACATACCCGTATCGACAGTCACTGTTATAACCCATCCAAATTAGATAGTTGTATTCATAATTGGGAAAATATTAAATTGTGGAAAACTTAAGGACCAGTGGTGACTGGTTGGAAAGTAAGTGTCTATAAGAGGAAATAATGGAAGCTAGAAAACAAGAAATATGGCTCAAAGCCAAATGAATTATAAAAAGAAGAGGTGGGGTTTGTTATATGTGTGTATTATAAAATTGGCTTTTCGCAAGATGTATGCTATATGATTAATAACATAGTAAGGATATAAAGATATAAAGTTTATTTCTGCTATTGGTAAGACTAGATATAAAGGGAGTAGTTGATGTAGCAGCTGCTTAAACTGTCTGTTTGGTTGGGATAACATCCAGTGAACATGTAAAGAAGACTCTGCTACTGATAACACCAACTATCAGCATCTACCACCCGCAGAAGGCACGGACCAAGGCCCAAGCTGGACGCGATAACAAGGACACAGCCACGAAACACGCATGCTCTAAAAAGGCAGATCCAAGGAAGGACCATGCAGGGCAGTTCCTGGAATATGGATGGAATTTCATATATCGATATAACGAGAAGGGTATTTAACGAGTGTCTCTGAGAAAGCAAGGTGTGGACTTGGCTGAGTGCCAAGTCACCCGGCCGGCCGTTTTTGGTTTTTTCTTATCTCCTAATTGTCTTAATTATTTTATTAAACATATTCCTTAAAATTTACTAAAAAGTGAACCTCGTTTTTCACAAGGAATTTCCTGTTGTTCCTCACAGTCATGCCTTGCACAAGGTGCTGTTCTGTGCCAATGTCACTCAGGATTTTGGGGATGTTCTGTGCAGGGCCACGACTTGCTGACCCGTGTGGGTCCCTTCCAACCCAGAGATTTTTCTGTGATTGTTTCTGATCTTCAGTTTTCATGTGGCGATCTCAAGAGGACAGAATTTAGGTGGGTGTAATCAGCAATGAGCACGTAAAACAGTGACTGCTGCAGCTGGGAATTCAGGATGTGCAGGGAGGAGGCAGAGATGGACCAGGATCTGCTCGGTGAGGCCCAGCAATGGCATAAGAGGAATGGACACAAACTGATGCCCAGGAAGTTCCACCTGGACACGAGAAGAAACTTCCCCGTGCAGAGCTCAGGGCAGGGAACAGAGAGGGCGTGGAGCCTCCCTCACTGGGGACATTCCAGAGCTGCCCGAATGCAACCCCGTGCCGTGCTCTGGGATGGCCCAGAGCTGAAGCAGGTTCCCTACAGTCCCTTCTAGCCTGACCCCTTTGGGATTTTGGGATTCTGGGACTGAGGGCAATGCCGACCCGGGGGAGGACCCCGAGAGGGCGGAACCCCTGCTCGGTAGCGCTGCTGCCCGGCCGGGCTGCACAGGCGGGGGACAGATGAGGGCAGCAGCTCTGCCTGCAGCTACTTCCGGTTGGCGTCAGGGCGGGGCGGAGGCCGGGAGGAAGTTCCCGGCGCCACTTCCGGCGGTGGCCATGGTGACGGCGGCGGCCAGGTGGGGACCGCGGGGACAGGGAGGGCCGGGGGACACCGGGCAGGGGCCCCGGGGCTGCGGGTGCGGCCCCGAGAGGGGCGGGGATCTGGGGAATACGAGAGGGGTTGGGGGAAGGCGGCGCTGGTGCGCGCAGGGACAGCCCGCGCTCTCCGGGACAGAGTTCACCGCTGGGACTGACAGTAAATACCTAATTATAGATAAATGAGGGAGGCACCCGGCGGTCATGTTCTCACGGAGGTTTAGGTAGTTCTTGATTTGGTAAATGTCTGCAAAATGCTTTCTTTGGAACAAACGTTTCCGTTTTTTCATCAGGCCACCTTTGTTTCTGTCCCAAACACCAATAGAGGAATTGGGAAGGTGGAATTGCAGCTTGTAACTGAGTAAAAGTGGCAGGAAGATTAATGAGAGGACGATTTAATAGAATCCTAGGCTGGTTCGGGTTGAAAGGACCTTAAATCCCATCTCATTCCACCCGTGCCACGGACAGTGACACCTTCCACCAGACCAGGTGGAAAACCAGATAATTTCTCAAGTCCAGGCTGGTTTTAGGTGCTGGAAACATTTTTTTCCCCTCTTGCTGTATCATGGGTTGAGGTTGTTGTTTTGCATAACAATTCTGGAAGAACTTGGGCAGGATGCACTGAATGAGAACAACAGAGGGTTTCCTGAGGTGATGCTTCAGGTAATGTCTATGGCAGTTTTCTTTTGAGAATTCCAGCTGGGTTGTTGTTTTCCTTCTCCTGTCTCCTGTTTGGAATGAGGAGCTCTGTCCAGTTGCTGCCTTCCTCCCTTAGGAGTTTTTTACTGGTTTCAGAAGTTTGAGTTCACTTCCATCTTCTCAGTGTGGGGGTTAAATTCCCCCCCTGCAGTGGAAAGGTCAGAGCCTTATTCCCAAGGTTTGTTTTTAGAGGCAGCCCTTGGCTGAGCTGGCATTGGACACTTGCTTGGGTCGTTGCCATTTCCAAATTTAAGTCGGGGCTGTCCTGCCCCGGGACCAGGGGAGCTCCAGCCCAGAATCACTGCAAGTGAGCCCCTTCCTCAGGTAGGACATTGTGATTTCTTCAGACTAAAGCCCTCACTCCAGCCTAGAGGGGCTTTGCTCTTTGCCTTAGGAAAAGCAGATTTTCTTTCCCCTTCTTTTTATCCCCCCAACTGTTGGATTTGGGAATGCAGCTCCCAGTTGCTGCCACTTGTCACGGAAAGGACAATGTGATTCTGGGATTCTGGAGCTGCAGAATCTGAGTTATTTGGGGAAGCTTTCAGCAGTTTGGCTGTTTAGGATCTGGTCTCATCCTTGCTGCCTTTTAGTGCACCCTTGACTTTATTAATTAATATCTTTGTTCCTTCAGAAATCATTATCCTGGCTTCTATAGGAGAACATCCAGTTGTGTTTTAAGGGGAAAGTTCTGGGTTTATTTCTGATTGGATAAATGTGATTTATTCTATATGAAGCTTTCAAAGTTTCCTGTCACCTGTATTTGCTGACATTATCAGTGTTCTTATTTCTGCTCTCTGATAACCTGCATGTTCCAATCCTGCCTTTTGGGATGGAGAATTGGGAATTACAAGACTTGGTTTGCAGCAGTTAATGAGTTCTGAAACTCTGGTGTTATAAACATTACTTTTTAATCACAGGGATTAATTTTTTCTGTGTGAATATCCAAATTATTGAACAAAGGTGGCAGTGGGGTCTCAGACCTTTGAGCAGAAGGCCTGAGATAGTCAGTTCCTCTCAAATCAGGGGTGGAACCCACGTGTTCCCCACCCTCACCCCCATTTTTGATGTGACACAGCATTACCTGAGCTGGGGTGGTTTTGGCTACTTCAGTGTTACCTAAAGTTGGGTTTGTGGTAGCAGCAAGTCACAAAATCACTTCAGACCTGTTGCTGTAGGTCTGAAGTGCTGCAGAAGTTCTTCTGTCCCAAACAATTTATTCAGCTGGGTTGTCCTCTCTCTCAAGTCTTGACTGAACTGAGATTTCCTTTGTTTTGGGGTTTTTGTAAGAGGCCATTTGAGCACCTTGGATGAAGGAACTGCATCTGCATGCCCCAATGTAAATGGATTTAGATCTCTGATTGGCAAATCCTTCTCTCTCTTACTCCTCTCCCTTCTTTCCCCATCCCATATTTCCCCTCCCCAGAGCTGTTACCTGTTGGTTCAGACTCCAGCCTGGAAGTTGCCAGAGCAGGTTGTTGTTCCTGCCTGGGCTCTTGGTTTGCTGCAGCCCTCAGGCAGAGATGGACAATCTGCCCAGTTCCTGTGCATAACATGGAGAAAAAGGAAGGAAAAACAATAAAAGACTTGGAAATGTTTTTCAGATCTTAGAGTGCTTTAGTTAGCAGAGGTGTCAGGAGAGCCCTCTCTTCCCAGTTACCTTTTCATCTGCATTTCACTGCAACCAGAGCAGGGCCAGATTTTTCCAGTGCCTCATGGAGGAAGTGCCACTGCACCTGTCAGCTCCCACTTTGGAAATAATGAAAGGGCCTAAACGTGGGCTGAAGAATTTTTTTTTTTTTTTTGATTTCAGAATGTCCTGTAAGCCCAATGTCAGCACAGCACCTGCTGTCCCTGCCCACATCTCGTGTTGTGGATCTTGAGAGACCTTTGAGAGAGCAAAAAAAAGGGAATCATAAAGAAGGCAGCTGCTTTCAATGACCAGCTGAGCATGAACCAGTCAGGAGAGCCTTCTCATCCAGCCTGAAAATCCAGTGGCCTTGTGTCCAAACTTCTCTTTCCCAGGAATTTTTTTAGGGAAGATCCATTCTCTTATGTCAAATGAACTGTACCAATCTCTGGCTGCAAAATACACCCTGTGTGCACTCCCTCAGCACAGGGGTGGAGGAATAAGATGTTTTGCAGTGGCCTGAGCTGAATTCTCCTTTTGGGTTTCTGCTTTCCCACTCTGGGCACTCTCCCTGTTCCCATGTCTCCCTGCATTATCCGCAGTGGATCACAGCAGGAAGGACTTCAGACACACACAAGTCAGTTTGGGAGTGGGAAGCTCCAGAGGACTCCAGGAAGAGTTGTGTTCTAACTTGATGGCTTTGTTTTTAGACCTTGCCAAGTTTATTTTGAGCTGTCTTTATGTGTTATTTTATTGTGTTCCAGCTGTACCCCCAGAAATACTTATTTCATTCAGTTCACTACTATTTCAGCAGGCTGTTCACTGAGCAGCTATTTGAGGAATTCTCTCCAAGCCCCTGATGGATATCTGGAAGAGCCTGACTTTTTCCACATTAGCTCTGTTCCATGGCATGCAGAGCCTGTGCCATCCCCTCAGTTCCACACAGGCTCAGTCCTACTCAAAGACACTGAATTCTGCCTTAGCATTGTGGTTACCTCTTGTTTTCTGCTTTTTGTCCTTTTGTCTGAAGGAGCACAACTTGTGTGCCCAGAATTTCCCAGTATCTTCCCAGTAAAGGCCTCTCCTCTAGTTCAGACTGCAAGAGTGGAAACTCTGCCTGCATAAGAAGAAGGGGAGGGAAAATACCCTGATGTTTGGTTTTGACTTCATGTGTGACCCAGAAGATTTCAGGAAGGGGTTGTAATTAACTTTACTCTTGCACCAAACTTTGATAAAAGCTCAGGGACACACAGAGGGAAAATTAGTGGCCTTTTCACAGAAGTCCCACTTGCTCTTTGGCCCTGTAGTATCTGTCACATAAACTACTCCTTTGAAGGAATGGCTTAGCAAGGGGATTACGGCTATGCCTTGGTATCAGAATCCAATTCCAGGATGAGATTTCAGTGTGTTAAGCAAATAACTGGCTCAGAGAGAAAACCTGGAGCTTTCAAAAGACAAGACTGGCTTATGTCCATCTGGGATAATACACAGTAACTGATCTCTGGCTTGTAGATACTCTGGTACTGGCTGTTATAGAGAAATCTGAAAACTTTTATACAATCAGAAGAATGTGGAGAAATATCCCAGCCCTGAGGAACTTCTACACAAGAAGGTGAATTTAGGGCAAAACACGGGAACAGCATCCCTGAACCCAAGTTTGTTAGGTGACAGCTGACAGGATGCAATGCCAAGTGTCCTGCTGGGATGTTCACATTACTATTTAAATGCTTAAAACTGGGTACTGATGTGAACTTTCCAAAGCCTAAATGAAGGGATGAGAAAATCTGCTGAAGATACAGAGGTATCTTTGTGGTTTATTGGTGGTCTAAGGCAGGGTTAAGAAATACGATTTCAAAACAGTTTTCAAGCCTTTGCTCATTTTCTTAAAGGTGAAATGATCTCTTTCCTTTTATCCTGTGGCTGTAGGAAGACAGTTCAGAAAGGAAAGCTCATGGATTTCACCAGCACTGTCATCGTCCCACTGCTGTTGGGCAGCCTGGGAATCTTTGCGCTGTTCCGGCTGCTGCAGTGGGCGCGGACACGAGCCTACCTACAGGGAGCCGTGGTGGTGATCACAGGGGCCACCTCTGGCCTGGGGAAAGGTATGCACCCAAAGCAGGGCCCCAAGGGCAGGGCAGCCAGGGGGCTGTGGCAGGAGCAGCTCTTGGAATGAAGCAGTAATGAGCTGGAAGTTCCTGTTGATCCGAGTTTTGAGAGATGTGGCTCCCACCTGAGTTATAACTACAACCAGTTTAGATTTGGATGTAAGAAAGTCTCAACATTTGGTACAGAAAATTTTAATCATCCTGTATAAACTGGAGCTTATCAAAGCAAGGAATTAGGTGCTGTTCTTGTGTTGTCAGGGGATCTTTTCCCTAAATCCTGAAAAAGCCAGGAAGCCAATTTGTTTCTTTAAAACCTTCCCGAAGTGGTGTTCTACATCCATGTATTTCCAGTTGCTCTGCCAAACTTTCCACTCCTTCTCCTTGTCCCTCACCCTTAAGTTAAGGTACCTTTCCTCTCATGGTACAAATCCATCCACTCTAAAGTCAAACTCTTGGCATTTATTAATACCAGGGAGTATTTTTTTCCAACTGAAACTTACATTTTGCTTCAGTGGCTACATTCTCCAATTCTGCATTCTATAATTGCTTTAAAAGCTGCTTGAAGAGAAGACAAGGTGCTCTCTGCTATTAAGGCCTTTCATTAGGATGAGTACATTTATAGAACAAATAGAGCTTTAATTGATGCTGCCTTTGCATGTGAGTTTGTCTCTAAGGACAGGGGTGTTCAGGAACTGGCCAGAAGAGATGAACTGGTTCTCTCTGCCTGCCTCAAGCAAAGAGTGGGAGTGGTAAAGGATCTTGTACTCCTCATCAAGAGGAAAGGAAATTAGTATTCCAGGAGAAACTTTCCAGGTGGAGCTCCTTGTGTGCTGTGGGGTGTAGAGACTTCCACCACTGTACAGTAAAGTTTCCTCCCTTATTGACTCATTTGCAAGATCTTTTACAACTCCCCTTACTCGTAGTTATTAATACACCAGACCACCTCTAATTACTGTGTGTTCATTGCCATCCACTGTCATCCCTTGTGCAAACAAGCAGTTTGTCCCTCTGGCTCCCAGAGGGGACAGGAACATGCAATTAGGAGGACAATAGCCTGGCATCCCTTCTCCAGGCTTTTCCTAATGAAGAGAATCACCTTGATGAAGCCATTAAATCCCAGGCTCCCAGAACCAAAGGAGGTGTTCATTAAAATCGAAACCCCTAAGACCTGTGTTAGATGACACACAAGGTAACTGTGGTCCTCCTTAGAAGGGCATAAAGTCAAAAATGAAGAGACACAGGCAAATTTGACCAGCTGAGGGGGAGGATATGTAAACAGCACAGTAAGTGTCTAACCAGCACAGTATGTGAGAGCACAGCAGCTGCCTCAGCACTACCATGTGTCTGTCACAGTCCCAGGAGAGTGGGATGTGGCTGTGCCCTGGCTGTAAATCAGCCTGGCCATCACACACAGCAGCAGTGAAGCCACCTCAGACCCTGCCAGCAAACAGCAGTTTTGTCTCTCACCAGGTCTGATGTGGATCTGTCCTTTCTCTGGGATTCACATGCCTACTTTTCTCTCTTCCTTGCTTCCTCCACAGAATGTGCCAAAGCTTTCCATGCAGCTGGCTCCAAGGTGGTGCTCTGTGGCAGAGACAGCGAGAAGCTCAAAGAGCTGGTGCAGGAGCTTTGTGCTGTGAAGAATCACCGCAAAAACGTGAGTGTGGGACAAGGACACAAGCCCACAAGGCTGTGGGCTCATGTGGCTCATTTCTGCTTGGGTTGTTACAGAAGTGACAGAATTGCCTGTGGGTTTTTCTCTTGAGCAATAGGAAAAATGCAACTCCGTGGTTAGGATAGGTGCTGATATAGGAGTACACTGAGCTGGCAAGTCATTCCTTGTAAAAAACCCACAAAAAGAAGCAATCTTGGCTAGAAGTGGAAGTGACAGCACATGAAGGGCAGAGTGCCCAGACCCCTTACACCTGCACCTCATACACTGAATCTGGAAAAGTGACTTTCTTTCTGTTAGCTGTTATTTTTTATGTCTATGCCTGCTGACAGTGGCTAAGAAAGGTACTGCTGGCTTCTGCAGAAAATACATGGGTTATGTTTTGCCTTTTTCAGATACATTTCCTTTAATAAGACAACAGGAAACTTCAGTACGTGAGGAAGATCTCCCTTGTCCGTTTTTTAGGCTCAGGGATAAGGAACAGGCTACAGGAGCAGAGAAAGAGGAGCAAAACTGCTTCTGTCATGAATTCCTGCCACATGGAACTGCTGCACTGTAGTTGCACAGGGTCTGGATGGCTCTGCTCCTGTCCTTCCAGAGCTGGGGGATCCCATCACGAGCTGGCACATCCAGCACTGAACTGTATTTTGCTAACTTTAGTTTATTCACAGACACACGAACCTCACACTGTGGTGTTTGACCTCTCGGACACCAAAACTGTGGTAAATGCTGCTGAGGAGATCCTGAGGGCCTTGGGTCATGTAGACATCCTGATCAACAATGCTGGCATCAGCTTCCGAGGCACAATTGTGGACACAGGACTGGATGTGGATAAGAAAGTGATGGAAACAAATTACTTTGGACCTATAGCCTTCACCAAAGGTACCTGTGATCCACAGGATTTGGCTGATGCCTCTGCAGAGCTGAGCACAGCTTCACTTGTGTTTGTAATTGCCCCTGGTAGAACAGAGGGTGAAGGGAGGTTTGGGGTTATGGGCAGGCTGAGGGCATGACTGTGTAGGAAATACCCCATTGGAGATGATCCCTGGATCCATCTCCTGACTCTAGCCTGGCAGGGACTTGGGAAGAGGTCCAGTTATCCTGTGTGCACTGACAGAACACTGGAGAACATGGTGGGGGTTGAAGTGGAGCTGCAGCTTTCCTAGGAGGCTTTGCTTACACAGAACGCTCAGCCTGGAGCATGTCAGCTGCAGGAAATGGGAAGATGTTCTGGTGGCAGGAAAAGCAAGTCCTGCTGCCCACCCTGTAGGAGATCAGAGCCACCAGAGCAGCCCTTGTGCAGCCTCTGGCACAAGGAATCTCCTCCCAGGTGAACGTCCCAGCTGGACACAGTGTCAGTCAGAGGCATCCCAAGCACTCTCCCAACCCTGCACTGAAGAGGGATCTTGTAATTCCCTTCAGCATCTCTGAATGCTCTGAAAGCTTTGATTCTTGACAACAGCAATGGCAGGACTGTTGTCTGAATGGATCTTTTCTGTCCTTTGCTAGCACTTCTCCCCTCCATGATCAAGAGGAGACAAGGCCACATTGTGGCCATCAGCAGCGTACAAGGCAAAATAAGCATTCCTTTCAGATCTGCATGTAAGTACCTCCAAAGAAGATGGGAAAGACATATTTGGGGCACCAGGCTGAATAAATACTTGGCTCCTGCTTCCACATTTAGCTCTCCATGGAATTGGCTGTGTGCAGGGAAGGCAGAGCTGTGCATCACCCTCAATGGGGTCACAAACCACTGACAGCACTTTTAAATACAAAATCTTAGCCCTGTCCTAAAGTTTTCAAGGGATAGAGAAGGAGAATATGTTTTGAAAACAGCTTGATAGTCCTATCTTAACACTTGAGTCACTGTAATTCCCTATTTTTTTGGTATTTTATCCATGTCATTTGTCTTCATTATCTCCTCTAAGAAAGCAGGAATTTTTTGTTTTAATGAATTATGAAATGCCATAGTACAAACAATGCCAAAACAAAAGCCTAAACAGTCTTGATCCAGCAAACTCTTCATGCAAAATCAGTTATGACAAGAAATATTGGTGGGATTACTAAAAAAATCTTTTAAAAGATGGATGAACTAAGAGGAGAGTGTTGGACACACAGGCATCTGTAAATCGCTGAAAGTAAACACCAGAAGTAGAGTGGTGCTGGCACACAGTGGGTCAGGAATGATGTTGAGTAGGGGAGAGCCTGGAATGTCTGAGCCGTGGGGTTTTGCAGGTGATGTGGGTCCAGTTGCTCCAGGAAGTGTGTTCTGAGGAGCTCCCAGAGTGCTTGCACAGGGACCACAGCCCCATGGATCTGGCAGCAGGAGCTCAGCCCTTGCCTGAGGTCCCTGCAGGGTGAGCAGCCTGTGCTGAGCTGGTCCTGGTGGTGCTGTCACAGGCAGTGGTGGTGCTGGCATGGTGGTGGCAGTCACAGGCAGTGACCAAGCAAAAGGAGTCACTCAGCCATTTCATGGGGGAAAATCCTGCCCTAGGCCACACTGCCCTGCTCTGCCTGCCTGTGTGATCTGGTGTTGCCTTGTGTGCAGCCAAGCCCTGAACCTGCTCTGCAAGTCCCCAGTGCTCAGCACGTGCAGGGCAGCCAGGTCTGCCTTCCAAAGGCTTTGGGTGTCCTTTATCAGGAGTGGGAGGCAGCTTGGGTTCACTCTGGAGTGCTTTGGCAGGACTGTGATACTACCTCAGGATCCCAGCCAGTTTTCAACTTGAGTTTATGTTTTGTCTTCCTAAATTGCCTCTGACTCCCACTACCTGTTGCTGCCGTTCTCTAAACAAAAACAAACGTAGAGGCTGGAGAACAGCTCTTGGGTTCTCACTGAGAAGTGGCTGCATTGCAGTGAAAAATTATTCAGAAAGTGACATTTCCTTCAGCCCTGCTTCTTCTCCTTGGTGCACAGTCCTTTTCCTGTTTTCCAGATGCTGCCTCTAAGCATGCTACCCAGGCCTTCTTTGACTGTCTGCGAGCAGAGGTGGAGCAGTATGACATTGAAGTGACAGTTGTGAGCCCTGGATACATCCAGACAAACCTGTCCCTCAACGCTGTCACAGCGGATGGATCTCGCTATGGAGGTGAGATACCACTCGCTGCCCTATTTCTAAAGCATCTCCATAAGGTGTGTTTGCAACACGTGGCCTCTGGTGGGGACACAGGTTAGCCCTGAAGGATCAAAAACCAACTGTGGATGCAGGGTAGGAACAGCAAGCCCCAGAATTCAGCCTTCCCAGACAGCAACTCTTGCCTTCTGGGCCAACCATGAGGAACACCTGCCTGTGCTCCCATACAGAACTGGAGTAAAAACCAAAGCATGTGCAGTTAGAGCATTCCTAGGAAGGAATAGGAGGTACCCTAGCAGGAAAGGTACCTCAGTGAGGGTTTACCTGCTGGTGTTGGTGCTCACTCAGCTTTCCCTTGGCAGTTATGGACAAGACTACGGCCGAGGGACAGACGGCGGCTGAGGTGGCTCAGGTGGTTCTCAATGCCGTGGGACAGAAGAAGAAGGAAGTGCTTGTGGCTGGCCTGACCCCCTGCCTGGCTGTCTACCTGAGGAACCTCTGCCCCAGGCTCTTCTTCACCTTAATGGCATCTAGAGCAAAAAAGGAGAGAAAAGTAAAGGGCTCTTAGAGCTCAGCTCCCCTGAGCAGGGAGAGGCTGAGCCCCTGCAGTCAGCTGGGACATCACTGGAGGTGCTCCTGCAGGAAAATCCTTTCTCAAAATGCTGTTCACCATTGCACGGAGACTGGGAAGCGGTTTCCTCCACACTGCTGGAAGACAGCACCTAAACCTCAGCTGGAGAAGGAAGGGTGCTTGGACAATGGGGGAGAGCTGCAGGGGAGGGCTCAGGGGAACACTGCAGCCAGGGAGACTCCTCACCTCACTCCAGGCATGCTCAGCTTTACTGGCCTGCTACAAATAAAAACCCATCTGTTCTGCCTTCACACCAGCAGACCTTGGCTGTCCCCACCCCTGTGAAATACAGTCCTCAGCTGGGAGCTCTCGTGATCAGTGTCTCATTCCCACTCCTTCCAATCTGATCCAGGACGTGCTGCTTGCAGTGGGAAACTTCAGAGCCTCTTCCTGTTAATGTGCCAAGTCATCTGATAAATTAAGCTCAATCCAGTGCCACTTTTAAAGAAGTAACTGATGTATTTGGCCATCATTTTACCCATCTGAATCATGCCCTACTGATGTACTGGGACAGTTAATTCTGCAGTGACAGCGCTCTGTGAATCCCAGCCCAAGGAATGCAGGGAAGCACTGAACAGGTAGAACAGCACAGCAAGGCAGCTGCTGCCAGGACACACTGCACAGGTGGCAGCAGCACACCTGGGCCACCTGCAGCACAGAGCAGGTGTGATCCTGTGGATACCAGGCACTCTCTGGCACTAGAGAAGAATCCATGTGTGTAGGGTGCAGAGTGTAGCAGACAGACCTTTGTTCTTATCTGCTTCAAAGCAATCACAGATGCTAATTAGGATCACATCCAGTGGGGAATCATACCTGCCTGTTCAGGTATCACTTCAGGGAGCCTGACAGCCTGAAGGGGTGCCATGTTCCATTCCTCACTTCTTCTCCTCATGTGAGGGATACCAGCACCACTAGGAAAAAGGAATTGCTGCACAGAGGTAGGACAGAAATAATCTTAAAATTGAAATGAACTCTGCTAGTAGGAGCCAAGGTCCAGACCCCTCCTGCCACCACTTTCCATGTGTCCTGCCTCACATGTCCTGCCTGGGAATGCACATCTGATGACACGTAATTTCATTGCTATGAAATTAATCCCTTGGTCTACTCCAGCTCCTCACAGCATGTAACATATGAGGAAGGGAAAGCAGGAGGGTTTGGTTTTTTCTTACATCCCTGCAAGGTGCTATTGTACCAGTAGTAGCTGCAGAACAACATGCTTTATCCCAGCCCTCTTTATGGGACCTGTGAGCTTACACAGTGTGAATCCACACAGAGGATTAGTCACACAAACTGATACAGGTGTGCAGGCTCAAAAGGACCTTCTCCTTCCAAAAGCCTTTTCCAAAATTTAACCACTACAGGTTTATAAATGATCTCTGAGAACCAGGATGTGTTTAATGATGACAGTGCTGCTGCTCTGTCAGGACATCCATCCTCTGCCACTGTCCCTGTGGCTGAGGCTGCAGCTGTGTCACAGAAAAGCCTGGGGTTGGATTGACAACTTGAAGCTTTCAGGTGTGTTTTTTCCTGTTAAGATAGGAAAACAAGGCATTACCTTCTCTGCCTCTCCACAAGAGGAGTGTTGGTGTTAGTTGTGCTTTTCCTTTTGTGTTTCCCACGCTCAGCTCCTCAGTTCCTTGATGAAATGCAGTGCTCCTGCCAGGCTTGTTCAGCTGCTCCATGTTCTGGTGTTTCAGGTCGTGGCTACCCAGGAAGGACTGAGGGGCTGCTTTGCATTTCTGTGCTCCCATCCAGGGCACTGAGGGTGAAACACATCAGGCCTGAGGGAAAAATTATGTGTGGGGAGTTACTGTAGTTACTGTGGGAACTACAGCTCCAAGGCAGAGGTTGCTGAGGGGGCACCCATTCCCTTTGGAAGTAAATTCCTTCTCTGTGACAAGGGGAATGCTGCACACTCCAGAGCACGCCCACAACGGGCAGAGTGGGCAGCACAGTGTGGGGAGGTTTGTCCCCAGGCACTGTTGATTCCACTGAGCTATTGGCACTGGGGACAGCAGAGACAGCACCACTCCACATGAATGAGAATTTCTGGAAGTTGTTTTACCATTTCACTGAGCACTGTAATATCCCTCCCATTGTCCCAGGTCACCTTGCACAGTTACAGCCCTGACTAACAACCAGAATGTTAGAAAGCATTTTAGCTACATTATCACTGAGATTCCTTTGGAAAACAAGCCCCTCTGCCTCTCCACCTCAGAATGGAGTAACAGCTGTGTTTTTCAATCAGACCTACCCCTTGTGACAGCTAAGCTGACTTTCCACCCTTCCTCCTGCAATAAAAGACCCCAGGAAACTTGCTAATTTTTAACTCAAGTCTCTGGTGCCAGCCATGCATTTAGGGAACCTGCCCTAGTGATCATTCCAGACCAGGGGAAGCTTAACACAAAAGTGTTTGGTGCAGGAAAGGAACTAACAGCCCTGAGAATTATTCTGCAATGAGTAAAAAAGGACCAGGAACACCTTTGGTGTGGCCAGCACTAAGGTATTTTAGGACCTTCTCTAGCAATAAAGCACTATTAGCTGTGGCAGATGTGCCACTGGCTTCAAATCCATCCAGCAGGGACTCTGGAAACTCGTCAGGGTGGAAGGGCAGCCTGCCTGGCCTAACCACTGAAAGATGAAGTAGTTGCATTTCTTTGCCTCCTCTCTGCCAAGGCAACTGTACATTGTTGCTATAAATAGACACTCCGGATCCCAGCTTCTTTTAACCTTGGAGGGAGAGAGCTCAGCCACTGTACAAAGAAAGGGCTGCTGCCACCCAGAAATGTCTCACTGCCACTGGAGCTTCTCCAGCCCACTCAGGTACAGCTGCCTGTGCTGGTGCCAAGGACTGAGAACACCCAACAAGCCCAGTTTGCCCAGCACACACACAATGGGCTGCGTGTCCTGCTCACAAAAAAAACCTGCCCCAGCAAAGCAGCGCAAGTCAGAATGTGGTCAGAACAGCACATGGATGCAAGGACAGGGAGAGTCCTTGGTGCCTGCTGTGGTAATTTGGAGAGAGAAAAACAGAAAGGCAGAATTTGGGGTCTGACCCCTGTCAAGGTCAGTGTTTCAGCTGTGAAGGTCAGGCTGCAGCTCCCACTGGAGCAGGGAGCACACAGGGCACAGGCAGCTCCCACTGCAGGCCTTTGCTCTCCTATTCCAAATGTAATACTTGGAGCTGTGCCAAGCTGGCCCTGCCAACGCCAGCCACACCTATTCTCCATGTGGTGGGAGGAGATTACAGACAGCAAGCCCCTATCTTTTAAAAATAACTGGCAGATTTCGTAGAATAAAGGCTTCCCATTCTAAGAACAAGATTTTGAATTTAGGACTAAAAAATGAATTCATGCAGAGGACTGAATTCTAAAATTTCAAGTAACACAGTTACGAGATGCAATCACGGGGATGCCTTGCAGCAAGAGCAGGCAGCTCCTGTGTTCCAGGCAAAAGCAGTGGAATTGTGTGGTCAGGGCACAGCACAAAGACAGGACAAGCAGGCTCCCACCTTGGCAGCCCCCAGCCCTGCATGTGGCTCAAGGCATTTCAGAGACGTAGCCACCTTAGGAAGAGCTCACAAGAACTGAGCAGAATGCGTTTGTAGCTGGACACTTAAAGTGATATCACTATGATAACAGTGACGAGAGAGCAAGAGCATTTGAAATTCTCATCCTTTAATGGTCAATGATAACTTCTGGCTGGTTCTGTGTAATACAATTAAACAATATACTTAAATGTTTCCCAAAAAAAAAAAAAAGGAAAAAAAAAAGGGAAAAAAAAAAAGAAAGCAGCTCTCACACCCCTTCTTTCTATTGCTTTCTTTCATTGACATTCTGCTGCTGGATTTGACTCCCCTGGCCTAACATACGTATCTCAAGTCACCACACATCCACATCTCAAGTGTAACGAAGAACTGAAAAACCTTGGTGCACCAGTGATGTGTTATTTGAAAAATAACAGCTCTATTAAACCAAATCCTTCCCAGTCTCCACCGCTTCTCAAAGAGGAAAAACAAAATGTTACTGTGGGAGTCTTAATACACTTGTCTTTGTGGGTTTCTCTCTTGCCTGCTGAAGTCATACAGCATAGAGTTCATAGATCTTCTTTACACAGTACACCAGGGCAGCAAGTGCTATCGTGTTGTGCAGTCTCTTTCTGTGCAGGTCATCCTTCCTCACCAGCACCACGGGAGTGGACGAGGTGAGCGTATGCAGGGGCAGGCGCGAAAGTTTATAGGCGTCGTACTCGACCTGGTACTTGCAGCAGGGGTCAAACTGCCAGGAGATCCCGTAGAGGGTGCAGCAAGCCACGCTCAGCACTCCAGCAGGCAGGGAGATGTAGTGAGAATAATCTACTGGCAGTGCCAGGGGGGTGAAAAGGCAGGTGGTGCCCGCCAGCACGGCTGTCTTGTGCAGGCAGTTCCCCACGGTGATCCAGCGCGCCGTCTCATCCCCGATGCGCGTGGGCTCGATCACAATGTACTTGTATTGTGCCTCCAGCGCCTGCTCCAGCTCATACTCAAACTGGTCCTGGGCGTTCTCCCCATTGTAGATCTCGTGCACAATGTAACAGTCCGTGGAGGACAAGGTCACCCTGGTAAGGGGAAATGAAGAATTAAAACTACAGGGCTGAAGGACGGGCGGTTCACCCACCCGGCTGGGAGAGCGGGACACAAGTGGCCCCAAGTGAGGGCAGCCCCTCAAGGTCACTGCCTCTATTTCACAACCAGCAGCTTCTCAACTTAAGCTTCATTTCACATCAGCTGATCACTCCTGCTGTACAATAATTCATCCCAAAAGAAGGCAACATATTTTTCTTACCTTTTTCTAACTTGGAGGATCTAGAACAATTTGAGAAATAGAGTCTTGTAACAGTCCTGAAATGGTTTCTCACACTTGGGTATCAACCCAAGCAGTTTCTCTGGAGAGAGCAGAGGTGTCACTCACACCTTAGTGACCACAACACATCACTGAACAAACCACACAGACTTGAGGAGCTTTCACAGAAACCAAGACAAGCAGCTCATTGATCAGGAGGACGAGCTGCTCTGGGAGGTCTGGAGAGAGGAAGCATCTCCAGATGAATGGCATTTGCTTTCTGATGCAGCTTGCTATTTAGTCCTCCATATTAACACAGCCTAGTAAATCCATGGTAAATCCAACAAGGATGGCCAAGGAACACTGCTGAAAGGGAATGTGAAGAAGGCAGCAGGGCATTCAGTTTGTGGCAGAACGCCTCGCTTCCTCTCTTGACATGGGATGCAGCAAAGCAAGACACAAGTTTTTAACCCAGGCAGGCTTAAGCAGTGAAGAAAGAGCTGCTCACTTCACCTAGGAGCACATTTCCTACTCAGGGGATTCAGGAAACTTGTATTGCAACAGCAACCTAATGTCACATCATTTTACACCTTCCCTCCATCCTCTTCACCACATCACCTTGTATCTGCAGTTACATCCATGTACAGACTGCTAAGAAAGAGTCTTATGACTGTATACCTGCTCTAAGAAAGGGTAAAAACCTATCCACCAGAACCAGGCAAAATCCTCTCTTCTGAGCAGAAACGAATATTTCTGACACACTTGTGTTAAACCAGAGCAAAACTGAGCACGTGGCCTAGCACAGATAAAAATATCTAGCAGATTCCTTTAGCAGAAGGAGAACAAACCACACATCTGACCTAATCACAGCAGACAAAACAGCCTCATCCCAACAGCATTCAGACCCCCGTGATATCGGGAGGAACATACTGCTGATGTGGAGAACAGAATGAGCACTTTTTGCTCCATTAGTACACTGGTACTTATGTGCATGCACTGGAAAATAAGGGAGAAAAATACACATCCACAAGCTGCTGTTGCCAAACATTATCCTTAATGTGCAGCTCCACTCAGGCTGCAAAGGGGATTGAGCAGTGGCCAGCTGTAATCAAGAATATTGTTAAATTACAAGCTGTTGCAGACATGGCTGGGTTTGTAACAGCAGCAAACATCAACCAGCAGGACCTGAGAGGCACCACCCTCTCCCAAACCAGAGTCATAAGCAGTTTCATTAAAAGTCCAGATGGAATTTATATAACCTACAAGGAAAACTCAACTTAAGATGTAGTTATTGAGTTCCTTGCAGCGCATTTCCCCCTTGGCCTGGGTAGAAAGAAAAATAAAAATCCACCTTAATTCTGTGTATGCCAGGGGCTTCTTTGGGGCAATGAGCTTGTCAGGCATTGTTGGGAAAATTACCATTAACCCTTCCAGCACAGGATGTGGTGAGCTCTGATGTTCTGCAGTGAATTGAGAGGTATTTAGAGAAAAAAAAAAAAAAAAAAAATTAAGGGCAGGAGCTATTTAAGGAATTTCTAACAAGAAACCAGTTAAGCAGGTGTTACACTGACCCCAAGGACACAGCTGGTGATGGTTTCTGCCCGGGATTCTTTTCCCTGATAACAGCTGCTCCAAGTGCAGCTTCTTCCAAATCAAAAATTCCAGTTTCATTGCAAAAGACATATAGAGGCTTAAGGTAACTGCACACCACCAGCCACGACTTTTTGAAACCACTTGCTAGGGCATAATGACTTCATGGAAAAGCTATTGCTGAAAGGCATTTTCAAGCTGGAAGCCAACCCAGAGTTAACACAACCCTCCAGACAAAATTGGTATTTCCAACAAGGAGCTTTCAACTTTTCAACACTTTCAGTGTTTTGCAATACCTGGGAACATGCAGATGGGTCTACAGAATAGAGAAGCAGAATCTAAATTCAACTAAGAACTTCCCAGAGGCTTAGGAACAGCACAGTTGTTGTCATTTCAGATCTCCCTGTCATCACTGGGAAAACATGGATGAAGTGAGCCCATTCCTTCCCTGTCTGTACAAGAGCCATGGGAACTGAGCTTCTAACTCCAAGAATTCAGGATCTACATTACATGGGATTTCTCCAGGCTCAGCACCAGGACAGGTGGCACAAACCCACCAGCCTCATTTCTCCTTGCTCAGCTCTTGCCTGTTCTTCCCTCTGAACACCCCTTTTTTTCCTTTCACCATCATTGCACAGGCAGAGCCACAGCACAAACAGCCACCTGTCAGCAGGAATCCAACAGACTGACCAGAGGCAGCTCTGTCCATCTCCTCTGGAATTCTTTGGCTTGCCAGGCTCTGGGGCTTTATGGCAATAAAGTCAAGAAAATCACAGTCCTTCAATGCCAAAACAAGCAGAATTTAAAGTATGTTCTGCTGGGGAAAATTAAAAATCACTGGGAACTGAACAGCACAAAGGCTTCATCCCTGAAAAAGTCTGCCCCCCAACTGTGCTGTTTCTCCAAATGAGTCCTCTAAAATCAGAATAAATCTGTAGCATAGTGCTGAAACTGCAAATGGCAAAACACCTAATCCAAAAATGACAAATGAAAAGATATCTGCTCAAATACGACATGTGAAGAGCCTCTCTTTCTGCACAGGGAAGTGGGGTTATCATGTATTATTTCCATACAAGAACTGGCTGCCCCTGGAGCAAGGAAAGCTGAAAACTGTTTGGATTTCAGATGATAATGAAAGATACAGAGATGTGTGAGCTTGAGGAGGTTTCAGCTGAGGACTTCACAGAGGGAACTCTCCTGACACAGCAGCTGCACACCAACAAATCCAGTCAAAGCAACTGGATTTGCTCAAACACTGGAGGCCGTGGAGTTTGCCTTTTGGAGCTTGTCACCCACCCCCAGCCATGACAAACACAACTGCAGAGCTGTGCAAGCAACTCTGAGCTGGCATCCACCACTTATCAAATGTGGGGATTTTATATGAACTCCATTTTTCTTAAAAGAATAGTAAATAACCAGAGAGCACCTAATGACAGAAGACATAAAATGCTGCCAGGTGTTCAAAAGCCTGACAGGCTGTTTACTAGACAGACCAGAGCCTAAAAGCAGTTGTTAATATTATTCAATCAAATGATTTTCCAGGACCTGTCTCACCACTCCAAATAAGAGGGCACAGTTAAAAAGTTGTACAGCTGTTCTGTAGGAATAGTTCTAGGCCTTATATCCAAATATTTGTTCTATTGCAGCTTCCGGCATTCTGCATTTGAGAACTTTGAGCGTCTCGTTCCTGGTGCTGAATGAATGCCTAGATGAGGGAATGTGACAGAACTCCCAGCTATTCAGCACAGCAAGATGGAAATCACTTAAAACTCAATGATGTCAAATTTTGGTATTGCCAAAGTTATAAATAAAGAATCCATTGTTAACAGAATTATGGCAGCAGGAGGGGCAGAAGTGTCTGTGTTAGCTATAGAGCAAGCTTCAAATTACATTTGGACTGTCTTCCTAACATGGGAATATGGGAGAGCACTAGGAGAGGGTGAACAATAGCAGCTCCAGCAGTTCATCAAATCCTGAAATGGTTTGCAAGAGACCTCAAAGCCCATCCAGTTCCAACCCCCTGCCATGGGCAGGGACACTTCCACTATCCCAGGCTGCTCCAAGTCCTGTCCAGCCTGGCCTTGGACACTTCCAGGGATGCAAGGGCAGCCACAAGTTCTCTGGACAACCTGTGCCAGGGCCTCACCACTCTCACAGGGAAGAATCTCTTCTGAAGTTCCAGTCCTCAGAGCAATTCCATTTCTCTGCCACCATCTTGGAAGCAGGCTCCTGAAAACAGCAGCCTGCCTGGTAAATGGAAATTTCAATGGGATAGTCTTTATGGATGAAGAAATAAGTAACATGCCAAAGAGGAGACACAGCGTCACTCCTTGTGAAAAGACCACCTATTTTACCAGGTTCCAAGTGTCAAAAGCAGAAACAAAGAATCAGAGGACTGAGAACAAGGCAGGGGAAAACATCCTGGGAGAACCCTCAGCATCCCCCTACCACTGCCCACCTGCAGGGAGAAGGACTGACCCTCCTGAGTTTGTTGTCTTCACCCTAATGCCACCTGCCAGACAGACTTTTGGTGAGGGTTTCAAGTTATCCAACTATCTCAGTCCTACAAATGCTCAAAATCACACTTGGATACAATCTTAAGCTGCACAAGTACAGTTCTGGGCAAAGATAAAAGTTCTTTTGAGCCCCTCCCATAACACATAGGTCAAGTTTTGTTAAAGTTTTCTTTCCTGGGCAAGAGTTTTGCTCGAAGCACCAAACAATCAAATTATCTGAAAATGAAGACCACTCTGATAAGTAGTTAAAAAAATTAGAAAGGAGAAGCTTGCAACAGTGTCATAACACCTGGTCACAAGCAGCACACAGTCCAGCTCAGCAGTGCAAAAGGGGTTTTGTGCTGGCTGTGCAAGACCTCAGAAAAAGGACATTACAGGTGGCCAGAGCATGTCTGGGAGCATTGTCAGCATCTCAGCCAAGCTGGAGGAAGTCAACAGAGTCAAGGCATGACAAATTCAAACACTACATTTCTGTCCCTCCAACATAAATCCTTCCTGAAATTTAATTTAATTTCAAGATTAAGGAATGAGCTGTGGCCTGGCTTTAATTCTCAGTGGAAATATTCCACCTCCAAGTCATATTCCCCAGTGTCTATTTCTACTCAGGATACGGTGCACAGAAAGCACACGCATCCCACCCTGAACACCTGGAGAATTGTTTCTCTGCTGAAGGTCCCCACAATCTACCAGGCTCAAGCCCTCAGCCAGGCCTGTCAGGCCAGGAGCTTTGAGAAGGGCACTCAGGTCAAGGAGGAACCGGAAATGCAGGGCAATAAAGCAAGACTTTAACTCAAAAGATGCACCTTAAATTCAAATAGGAAAAAGAACAGATGAACATTGGGAAGCTCTTCAAGCAGCCTTAGGGAGGGACAACATTCCCTGAACACTAAGGAAAACATCACCAGACCATTACAACAAATCCAGCCCTCAGACAACAAGGAGGTGTCAATTTTAAGTCAACTAATGATTAGCCAGGCTGATGGAAATAGGTCAATCATTGCTGCAAACAGAGGACCAGAAATCTGAGCAGTGCAGGTAGCGAAAGGAGAGCTCTGTGAGGGCACAGACGAGCCAGTGCAGGCAGTGGTGAAGACATGAAAGCTGTTCTTTCCAGAGTTTGTCAGAACATCTCCCAGGGGAACAAACAACATGCTGTCCACTGCTCTGGCGGGCACCAGGCTGCCTTTTATACAAAAACACCCAGTACAATCCAGTGTCTGTTCTGTATGAAAAAGTTGTTTTGGTCTACAGATTAACAATTCCCTTCAGACAGGCTCCATTAAAGAGTCTATCCAGAATTAAGCAAAACAAATATTTAGTTGGTTCCCTTCAGTGTTTTTGGTTATTTTGTTTAACGTTATTATTTCACCACCAGGGCCAGCTGGAGTTCACAGTCAAGGTCCTTTGAAATTTATGTCCTTACATTCACTCCTAGCAAGGAAAGCCCTTTTTAACCAATTATAGCTTTCTCTGTATCAATAAAGTCACTTATGAAGGGACTTGGTCTCCACAGATATGCTGGGTTTTTTTGTTTGTTTGTTTGTTTTTATATATAATTTTAAATGAAAGCTGCTCTAGTCTCAGAGCAGACAGGATTTTATTCAGTACCAAATCTCCTCACACCACCTCTGACACACAGATGCCTTTTAGAGCGGCTGGCTGACAACTACAAACACTCCCTGAAGCAGCTCAGTTACCAGGAAAACTGGATCAGCACATTCAGTTCAAAGGAACATGTCTTTGGAGCAGAATCCTGCCCAGAGTAAGAAAACTGTATTCACAGTTATAAAAAGCACATGCCACCCTGTGATGACATCGGGTCTGTCAGCACTGCCTTTGCACAACCGGTGCTGCAGCAGCCCAGAGACGGGCAGGTGTGGTTTGGGATCAGCCTCTGATGGGGAGGAGAGGCCCA
The DNA here is from genome assembly GCF_965231275.1 of Zosterops lateralis. NCBI lineage: Eukaryota > Metazoa > Chordata > Aves > Passeriformes > Zosteropidae > Zosterops > Zosterops lateralis. The sequence continues at coordinate 1,543,979 of NC_139775.1, forward strand.
GTCATCCACAGCTCCTGCTCTGCAACTGCCAGGGAGAAGCAGCACCTCGCTGACATCACCCAACACCTTCTGGAATTATCCTCCTGTTTGTACAGGGTGACACCTAAAGAACCACCAGCTTTTGATGGAGATTGTGAAACGCTGCTCAGGGGAGGATGTGCTGTTCTGTTCTCTTCCATACCCTTCTTGCTGGCAAAGGAAAAACAATGCATGCAGCAGGTCCATGGAGTGACTCGTGTTTAGGAATATTTTTGATCATAAGATCAAGAGCAATCACAGCTTTGAAAAAAGATCATCTCAAACAACAGATTATTGTACAGGTCACAGACGAAGTTACACAGTAACAACTCACTTTTATGTCTGCGTAAATTTTCACCCTGAAAGAATAATTGAAGTTATTATGTGTTCTTTTCCATATTCTGTTTCTTCCCTTCTGCTGGGAGGACAAGTCTGCCACATGAAAAATCCACATGGAAACTCCACACCTCCTGTGCTGGGGCAGTGCCAGCACTGGGGGCAGACAGTTTTACCACTGTGGTATTCTTAGTTGTTTATTTAAACCACGCTGATGCAGGAATTCCATTGGCCCTTCCAGTTCAATTACTTTTGAATTCCCTGAACACAGGCAGCATTCCTGCAATTCACATTAGCGCCAGAATTTTCAGGACTACTTGTGGCTCTCCTTGGCCGTGTAGATTCAACAGCATCAAAGCAAACACTGTTGGATCACAGCAAGGGAACAAAGTGAAGCAAAAACCACAACACAAATTAAGGGGGATATCAGTTTCTAATTAAGAGGGATATCAGAGTTTCGAGGCGAGGCGGCAGGACAAAGGAAAACTCAGAAAACAGTGCACCAGCTTTCAGCAGCTGCCAGTTACATCAGTCAGCCCTGAGGCAGAACAGAAAAATGCCAACGTCAGGAAATGCGGGATAAACCCAGACATTTTCAGCAGGTGGAGAGCTGTGCACACAGATTTTAAAGTAGCTCGACCAGACACTGTCTTAAGCTGTGCCAGGGGAGGTTCAGGTCGAACATTTGGAAGGATTTCTTCACAGAAAGAGTGATTAAATACTGGAATGGGCAGCCCTGGGAGGCGGTGGAGTCACCGTCCCTGGAGGTGTTTAAGGAAAGACTTGGGTGGCGCTCAGTACTCTGCTCTGGGTGGGGATCGGTCACAGGTTGGACTCGATGATCTCAGAGGTCTTTCGAACCTAACTGATTCTGTGAGATTTCCCTCTGTCTCTTTTTCCCGTTTTAAAGTTGCGATTCCCTAACTTCCACCGCCGCTCCGTGGGTATTTCCGGCCTGTGCCGGCCGCTCCTCCGCCCTGGCAGAGGCCGGAGCGCGGTACCGAGCTCCCTGCCCGCCGCGGCCCCGGCAGGAGGAGGTCACCCTGGAGGACTCGCCGCTCCCTCCCCGCCTTTAAAAATAGCCGTGGACGGAAGGAGCCTCCCGGGGCCGGCCCTCCTGTACCCGGCCCCCAGCACGGCATCCCGCCGCGGGCAGCGCTGCCCCAGACACGCCGCGGGCCGCACTGACCTTCCCCGGGCGCGGCCCCGCCGAGCGCCTCCAGCCCCTCCTCGCCTCGGCGCGGCCGCGTCCCGCGCCCGCCCCGCCCGGCCACGCTCCCCTCGCGGCGCCCCCGCCCTTGCCGCGGGGTCGCGGGGCCGCCGCGGGTGGTGCAGCCTCGCGGCCCCCGCCGCCCCTCGCTCCAGCCCGGCCGCCCCTCACCTGTCCCGGCCGCCGCCACTGTTGGTGCCGCCGGGGCCCGCGCGCCTCCTTCCCCACGCCGCCATCTTGGAGACACTCGCCTCGCAAATGTCTCCGCCGGCGGCCCGCGGGCGCGCCGCGATGCCCGACGGGAGATGTAGTGCGCGGGGGCGGAGGCGGCCGCGGCTCGGGGTGGGGCCGAGCCCGCGAAAGGACTACAAGTCCCAGGGTGCCCCGCACCGCCGCACGGCCGCGGGGAGCTCTGGGGCGTGTAGTCCCTTGGACGAGGGTGGTGGGGCCAGGTGGACACCGCGGTGAGACCCTGGTGAGACCCCGGCCACAGCCCCGTCACCGGGGGGCGGAGCGGCTCCGTAGGGCCCGGCTCGGTTCGGTCCCGCCGCCTGGGATCTTCCACCCGGTGGGAGGAGCGCGGCGGCGAGTCCCGGCCTGCCCCGCGGCCTCGCCATGAGGAGATGCGGCTGCCCAGGGTGGGCACCGCTCGGCAGCCTCAGCATCGCCTCGAGTTCCCGATATAAAAAACCCAGGCGGTTTCTTCCCTGCAGGGGACTAGGTGCTCCTGCAGCACCTCCCTGGAAGGAGAGGCTGGGCAAGATCTTGGAGTGAATTTCGCCCTTTTAATCAATCTCGAAAGAGGAGCAGTGAATGGGGAGGCTCCCCTGCTGCATTTCTGAGGAGGAATAAATCACAGAATCACTTAGGCAAAGACCTCAAGATCATCAAGTCAATATAAAGTTTATAACCAAATGCTTCTCTAGAATTGCAATGTAGGCTTGCTGCTGCCAGAGGTTTCTCAGTGCCTGTGGATCCATCAGGTTGTGTGGGCGACCTGTGCCCCGGTGCTTGGACTGGTTATCTCCAGGATGCTGGAGCCTCTGCAGGGCTCCCGGCCGGATTCCTCCCAGAAGAGAAGTCTTGTTCTCAGCAATTTTAAGTTTTCCCTTATCAAACAGCAGCTCCCTGTCCTGTAGCCCTCCCCTTCTTGGAGCCCTCCTCCAGCCTGACAGCGCTGGCTCTGCATCTCCCGTTCCTAGAGAAACCCTCTTTTTGACAACATTATTCTCAAGTGATGTAATGTGACTGAAGAGAACAAACCCCTGGCTGCCTCCACCTTCCCAGGCATCCCGAGGCTGCTCTTCCAGCCTACAGGGCCCTCCCACACCGCTGCTCTCTCAGCTGTATTTTGGGGGGCAGCTGTTTCGGGGGAGGTAAACGCTGCATTCACAGGAACAAGGAGGTGTTTGGGAAGCGTGCCCAGCCCGGCAGAACGTGCAGCAGTGCTGGGACAGGCCGGAGCACGGACTGTCTGGAATGTGGAATGTAAACAGAGTGCGTTACCAGCAACAGCCCAGCTACAGATCCCAACCGCCTGTGCTGTCCCTGGGGAGCAGCAAACCCCACGCTCCTGCTGCAGCCCAGGGGCAGCTTGTCACACTGGATCAAATCATGACTGTTCTCTACACCAACCTTCCCAGCAATCTGAGTTATCTAAACTCTGGCCTCAGCCTCTGTAGCCTTCACACAGCATTGGGAAGTGACACAAATGCCCTGCTAGGATCCTGAGTGCTCAGGCTGTGCTCCCAGCCCTGAGGAGTGCTGGCTCCTGGAGGGAAGTGCCTGGTGTCCCTCTGAGTCAGCTGCCTGCCCACCTTGCTCTGGACAAGCACAGGAGCTGGATATTTAAATATTTTGATGCCCATCTTAAAACAGTGGACATAAACGCTTGAGTGTCAGCTCATTTTCAGGACAACTCCCAAAGACTGGCCTGAAATCCCAAGGAAGAATGATGAAGGTGAGCAGGGCTGGATCTGCTGGCAAAGGAGAGGAACCAGTTGTGATTCCGCTCACCCTGAGCTCTGCACAGTCATCACGAGGTCAGCCAGCCCTGTGACCTCAAATAAAACACAATAATTTCACCCCTTACCTACTGTTCATTTGCAGTGGGAGCATGTGGTTCCCCACAGTGCAGCACAGCCACTGCAGCTCAGTTAAGCCACACTTTTATTGTATTGTATTCCATGCATTATGTTCATGTTTTATAGTATGACAGAGGGAGGGATCAAGATAAATGTTAAACATAAACGAGAGCAGAAAGGTCGTTTGTAACAGGTCCTGAGAAGGAAAGGCACATCGTAACCACCGAATCCAACAGAAACGAAACCTTGGACAGAGGAAGACAATGCTGGAGAGTGGATGAGGGAGGGGGTGTTTCAAGTTGGGGGCTGTGGAAGCAGGTTTGACAGCCACCTGCATTCCCCCACCCACCAAATGTCTGTAGTTCAAATGGGTTTGGGGAGCTCAGTATTCAACCAAACCACTTCCACACCTCCTGTTGCCCAGGGAGAGTCCAAGATCCCAAACTCCTCCAGGCTTAATCAGCACCAAGGGGCAGCACAGGACTCAAAAGCTCTTTTCTGCAGAGACCAGCTGGGAAAAGGCAGCTGGCAGGGAGGCAGGGAAGGGCTTCGGCATCGCTGGTGACCTCGGGTATTGCTATTCACTGACATCAAGGAGGAGAAAAGGCTGGGACAGAGCGGAAAAATGGTTGGCACAGACACTGGCACACGCCTCTGTCAGGTCAGGGGTTGTAGCACCTCAAAGGGAAGCAGCAGCAAAACCGTGTGCTGTGCCTGGTTTAAGGCAGCGATCGCTGCGGGTGATCCGGCGCCGGGAAACACGAGGGTCCTGCCAGAGCAGCATGAGGGGCTCCAGAGCCAGGCTGGACACTGGGACACTGCCCAGACAGGGAGCACAGCACACCCTCCAGCGAGCTGACACAACAGGGAGCTGCTGGAGACTGCACACAGTGGAAATGAGCACAGAACCAGGACAGAGGCTGGAAGCACTGGGCTCAAACATTGCTCCTGAGCACCCAGCCCTGCTGTGGCAAAGACACAAGTGTCTGATCTTCCAGGGGAGAAAACAGTTCAGCTTCACCTTGGAATCAAGAGAAGGGATGGTTCAGTCATCACTGCAGCACCAGTACCAGCTCCTGTAACTATGTGTTGAAGTGTGTTCTGCATGTTAAAGAAGGAACATTCAGCAGTCCACATTTCTTCTTGAGCCCCTTTAGTTTGTTACCTGCCACCCTTTCCCAATCTCTTGAGGCCACCCTAAAGGTCACAGCCTGAGTGAAATAAGCAGCAGGAGGGCAGAAATGAAGCAAGAGACAGGGCTGAGCTCGAAGCCTTTCCTGAGCAGCACAAGGCAGAGGAGTGGCTCTGCCCCCTGGCACAGGTGGTGGGCACAGGCAGGGGTCTCACAGCCTGCAGTGTGCAGGGCAGGGATGGAGTTTGGGAGGTTTGGAAGCCTGAGAGGGCTGCACTATGCTGGTGATGGGCAGCCAAAAGCATGGGCAGGCAGCAAGAGTTCTCCTTGAACTCGTGGCTAGGGACAGCTCAGGCTGAAATCCTGGCACAGGGTCTCTATCTCTGGCCATCCCAGCCAGGAGAGAAGATTGTAGGAGTTTTTGCCTTTGCTGCCATGGACTTTGTGCTGGGCTCTGGGAAAGGGCTGAGCTGCCTCTCACCTGGGGCTTCAGTCACTCCGTGGCACAGATTGTAAACTTTAGTCCCTGCTGAGCTAAGCAAGGTATGGATTTGGTCTCCAGGTGAGAGGCTCTCCATCTCCTGCCTGGCTGCAGCCCCCAGCTGCTGCTCAGGGCTGGGCATGCTGAAAACGTCATCTCCCTCACCATAGCCCTGCCCTGGGACACTACAAAACCCTGAGAGCTCCATGTGAGATGCTCTGAGGTGTAGCTCAGCCCCTGGAAAACTCAGGCAAGGCAGGACAGGCAGCAAGCTGGAACCCAGCAGTGCCCTGCCATCATGGTGTTACCTCTACATCTGAGTGTGGCAATGCTGGCTTGTGCTAAAGAATCATCATCCATGGAGGTAGGAGCATGAAATGAGGGTGTTCCTGCTGCTGGCCAAGGTCCCCATGGTGCTGCCAGTGCCCTGAGCTTGGAGCTGTGAAGAGGCCACTGAGCAGACAGGTAATGCCATGAGCCAGGGCTTCACTCCAAAGGCTTTAAGGACAAGCCATTGGAATCCACATGGATACCTCTAGCACTGAACCCTGGAGATGGGCCAGGAGCAGGTCCTGGAGACCTCACCCAACTGCTCTCAGGATGTCATGACAGGGCTGATCTGGGGCACTGACAGGGAGGAGGAGATGGAGAAGAGGGAGATGGGGGGAGCCTTCCTCTTCAGCTGCAGGAAATCACCTTGGTGCCCTGGGATGTCCCTCATCGCTTAGGCCAGGGCTGGCTGTGGGGCTGGTCTTTTCTCTTGAGCAGGCTGTGTCCACACCAAGGGCAGGAAGACAGGAATAATAGTCCATGACCCTGTGGAATGCCACTTCAGGGTTGTGTACAGAAGCTGGGCAGGAGCTGGCATCTCCAGGGAGCAGCATCTACAACTCAGCCACATTTCTTCCTCTGCACAGACTCTTCAGTCCAAGTCTGCTCCTCACACAGCTCTTGTCTCTAGGCTCGAAGGTGTCCCCATCCCAATGTCTCCACAGCCAGGGCAGCAAAGCTCCCAAGGTGCCACCACAGTCCACATGTTCTTGTGTGTATTGCATGTGGGTTTGGACACGGCTTGGTGCCCAACAAATGCTGCAGGGGATGAACCTGACAGAGCTGGGGCTCCTCCAGCACCTCCCTCTGTCCCACAAAGCTTAATCCACAGCATCTCCCCAGCTGCCAGGAGGAAAGGGGGGGCTGGTACCCCGTGACCACCCCTAACCAACATCCCCCAGCATGTTCAGAGCTGTCGCCAAGTGGAGGGGAGAGGATGAGGAGCAGAACAAATCATCCCCTGGCCTTGCAATGGAGTTGGGTGGAGAAATCACCCTCTTCTATCCCCTGGCTTGCAAAAAGCACTGAGGGGCACCACATGTGCCCAGAGCCAGCCTGGCCCAGGGGCTGTGGCCACCCTGTCTGGGCTCACACGTGGGCAGGGAGGAGGGGGTCGTGCCCACACTCACACACAGCACGGACACGCTGAAGGAAAACGGGAATCGCGAGTGTGGAAAGGGGTTTCCTGAGACTGCGGAGAAGCCAAGGCCGCGCTGAACAGTCAGGGACAGGTGTGCTGGTGTGGGAGCAGTCCTGCCTTAAGGCTGCAAGTGTTCCAGGTACTGCGGCAGCGGGTTCTCCTTGACGTATTTCTGAATGTACCAGCACGTCAGATGGGCCTTCAGGTCCTCCTCCACCACAAAGTCCAGGGCTGCCTGCAACCAACGGGGATCAGATGAGTTACAGCCACCACCCCCAGCCTCTGCTCCCCTCTGAAGCCTCGTGGGAGTCCTGTACCCCTCACCAAGATGGGGGAAGCAGTAGGGGTCCCTCAGGTATCCCTTGTGCAAAGCAGGTGGAGGGAGAGGCTTGAGGGGAGAGCACAGCTGTCCAGCCACAGCCAACACCTCACCACAGAGTCCCCACTTTAACCCTCAACACATTCATCCTGGTGGAAGCTGTGCTGCAGGTGACCCAGCCCACCTTCATCATCCCTTTGTCCCCACTTACAGGGCCAGGGAGTAGCTGTACCCCAAAGCACCACCCACAGTCCCCCTCTCATTGTGCTCGTGGCTCCTCAGTTCTCCCTGCACAGCCCAAGGCAGGCAAAGGGCTCATGAGGGCAGTGAAGGTTTGAGAGGAGGGGTCCAGCTTGAGCTGAGCTGATCATCAGCCCCTGCACAAGGGTTTTTTGCTGAGAGGAGGAATGGGCTGAACCTGGGCGAGTGGCTGGATTTGCTGACACATACCCAGCTTTTTTTGCCACTGGCAATGTCTGACCCCAGATCTCCATCTGCCCCACCAGCTGCCCCAAATCTGCCATCAGAGCAGGATTCCCACACGGCACACATGCAATTCCAACGTGATGGGGCCTGGCTTCAGCCAGGATCTTTACCCACAGCTGGGATGGCAACAGCTCCTGCCCTGGTGGGTGGCTGGGGTCGTACCTTGGCCAGGTGCTTGGCTATTCCTCTCCCTCGATAGGCATCCGGCACCTCCGTGTGCTGCAAGTCCACAATCCGCTTCCCCACATACTCATAGAGCAGCACAGCCTTGTCATGGCAACCTGAGGGGTGGGAGAGAGGGGTGAGGGTTGGGATGGCCCTGGGGAAACCACAGTAGGGGAGGGGAGAGAGGATTGAGGGTTGGGATGTCCCCAGAGAGCCCACTATGGTGGATGGGAGTTTTGGGACTGCTGCAACATCCCTCGTGCCCATGGGAATGGCTCTGGTGCTGGGACAGAGACTTTGCTTTCAGTGGCACCTGGGTGCCCTCACTGGTCCCCCCGAGGTGTGAGCAGAGCCAGGTCTGCTCAGTCTTTCCCAGACCCAGGAGCAGGAGCAAGTTTTTGACCAGCCCTGAATCAATGATGCCAGCACAACATCTTTAGGGTAGGAAAGCAGCTGTGGGGAGGGAGGAGATGTGTTGATGGTGGGGAAAAGCAAAAAGAAGAGGGGGAAAAACAACAAAGCTGACCCAGGTAACAGCAAATTAATTTCTCCTCTAGCATAGGGGTTTTTTGTTATGGCACATAAAACAGGACAAGACTCCTTGGTGTGGTGTTGCAGCATTGTCTCGACATGTTTTGGGGAAGATGCTGGGGAAGTGAATCCCACAAACACACAAGAAAGAGCACACAGGTGTACAAGGGGGCTGTGCACACAAATTTACATGTACACACACAGAGGCTTCCTGTTTCGACACCCTGACCTTTCTCACAGCAGCTCAGTTACAGCAAAAAAGAAGTTTCAGCTCATGTATAAATCAGAGGAGTCAGAACACCCCTCTGGTTTCATCCACAGAACCTGAGCTTCTGCCTTCAGTGCAGAAGCCAATGTTTCATTTCAAGAAAGTTTCTGTACTTAGAAGTGAGTTTCAGAAATGCAAGATCCCAATCAAAGAGACAAGTTTGATTAAAAGAATGGAAACTTCCTTCTCTCCAATGTCTTTTTAAGGCTGAAGGGCTGCAAAGTTCACCTGCATTCAGGATCTGCTTCAGCTGAGCTCAATACACTCTATATCACTGCATTTCAGCTGACAACTCCAGCCCAGTTTGCCTCATCCCTGTACTCAAGAGAAACTAGAAATGAGTCCATTGGAATTTTGTGTTTCCAGAGAAGCAGCTCAGGCTTTTATTCCTACTCCTTTTATGCAGACACTCAATTCTCCTACACTGGATGGAAACCTTCACATTTCCAGCCCGAGTTTATTCCTGCTGGTTTCTGCCCACTCGTTCTTGTGCCAACATTGTTCTTGGGTGGACATAAATAATTTCCCTCCCTGCTGTTCCCCCAAGTATTTATAGGTTTCAGTCCTGCCCCTCTCAGCTCTGGTTCGTCAGAAAGCCAAGCTCTCTGAGTTTCCCCCAGACAAAGAAGAGGGAGCACTGCACTGTTTCTCCATGTGGATCCAGGTACCCCAAAAAAGCCAAGGGAGCAGGTGAAGCCCTTCCCCAGCAGCACAGGGGAGGGAAACCTGCCCAGGCTGGGGCATGAGGTGCTCTCACCCTCACAGAGCATTTGGTGGCAGCTCTCAGGGGTGGCAAGGGCAGAGTTGGCAGCACCAAAGGCTGTAAAATGATCCTATAACAGCAGCTTTCACTCGTTCCAGCCCTTCCACCCCACTCTCCTCCCAGGCTAAAACTTTCCATAGCCTCTGCCTGAAGCTTTGAGAAGTTTAAATTGACAACAGAACAAAAGATCTTTTTTCTTTTAATACACTTTTAGAATATATGATCTGTTTAGAAGTGCCACAGACACAAATGCATTTTAAAACAGAAGGTGATGCAGTGTTTGGAGGATTTCAGACATGTCCTGCCAGGCTTTTCTTTGATATTCTCTGCACCACAAACCCCCAGCCAGGACAGCAGCTGCAGAGAGCCACCAGGGCACAGATGAACACACACAGAAAGGATTTTACAACCAGCCTGATTTTACAACAGAGAATCAGCGCTGCTGGAAACTGGGCCCAGTTCAGAAAAACATCCCAGCTCAGCCAAGTGCATGATCACATCCACACATGCTCACCTCAGTGACACAGCACATGAAACCAAGAACACTTGTGCCACAGGGTGTGGTGTGGGCCCTGCAGGTCACAACCACGGCTTGGAATAAACCACTCCTGGTGCTGTGAGGTACTGGGGGGGCTGCTCCCAGGAAATCTGGGGGAGCTGGAAGCAATGCTGACCCTTCCTGGGAGCACCCAGCCCCAGTTTGGTGCAACCCCCCCCAAAGAGGGGGGCACAAGCAGAAACCCCATCAAGACATGGCCCAAGGGACACCTCCTGCCAGCCTCCAGCCCGTGCCACCCCCTCGGGCTCCAGGACAGGAGTTTATCAGCCTGCACAGACAGAGCTTGGCACAACAGGCTCAGGTCTCAGCCAGCAGAGCCCCAGGAGCCTGCCCGTGGTGTTTGACTCACTGACACCCCCCTCGAGGCGAGGAAGTGGAGTCGATGCAAATCAGCACAGCCAGAGAAGAGCAGGATGGCAGCAATGGCAGCACAGCTGGTGTCCTGCCCGCCCTCTGTCCTTCCCTCTGCTCACAGGGGGCGCAGGGAAGGGGAAAGCTGGGCAAGGGACCAGATCTAAACTTGCTCTCCATGGAGGGTTTCCACCGGGAGCAGTGGCAGGCTCAGCTCTGATGCCAGACACAAGTGCCCAGGCTGGGTGGCTCAGGAGCCTGGGGGAGCAAGCAGAGAGCCCAGTCCCAGCCCAGCTGAGAAAGGGACACATCAGGGACACAGGCACTCCACTCCAGCCCATTCTTCACTGACCCCTTCTCCTGGCATACACAAAGTATCTGCCCAGCAGGTACCTGCAGCATTGTAGCACTGCAGGACCATCCTTTGTCCCTGTCCCCCTGCACCAACCCCAGCCCACAATAGCCCTTTGTGTGCCCAGGACCTGGGCAGGGCTGTGGCTGCTGCCTGCAAAGCCAATTTCTGTACCCCAGCCTTTGGAGCAGCCCCTGAACTCTAGTCCCTTTAGGACACTGCTGCAAAGCCATTCCCTGGGAGCAAAGGGAGAGAACAAAAGCCATCTCCAACTCCTGGGGGCAGGAGGCAGCTCAGGTCTTCTGCTGCTGAGCCAGACAGTGAGGAAAAAAAGCAAAAGCTGCGTGTGGGGTGGGCTGAGAGGATAAGATGTCCCGAGGAGCATCCCAGGCTGCAGCTCACTGCCTGCCATGGGCTGGCCTCACTCCCCAGGGAGCTACTGGCACGTTACTACGGAGAGAAAACACAACAGAGCACAACAGCCAGAGTGGAGACAGCACAACCCTCATGGAAGGGCCTCACTCACAGGAATGGCAGCGGGGGGGCTCTGGTTTGGAGCAGTTTCCTGTTTAGGAGCTCTCTGGAGGTGCCTGTGGCACAGGAGGAGCAGGGATGTCTTTGATGCAGTGCCTGGTGACAGATCACTTAGTCCTTGCTGCAAACTCAGCACCTTCCCCTCTCCTGGAAAGCATCTGCCCCATCAGGGAGGAAAACCCCAAGGCATGACCTGCTCCAGTTTTCCCCCATAAACCTAAGACTGGCCTCCTGGACAAGGAGCTCCCGAGACTTGGATGAGCAGTTGGCAAAGCAGGAGCTTCTGGCCAAAAATCCTGCCCAAACCCAGCTGGGGAGGAGTGGGAGGTTTGGGAAGTGTGGTGTGCTGCACCCAAGTGGGATGTGAGCTGGAATGTGCAAGAAGCCCCCACATTCCTGAGGAACTGGAGCTGCTCCATGCTTGTGGTGAGCCTGTCTCCTGGCTGGAGAGCCTGATGGATGTGATGGGCACCCAGAAGTCACAGGAGCTGCTGCTAAAAGCTCTTCCCCTGCCCCAAAAATCCATGCCAGCAGCTGGACCAACCAGCCCAGTGCTTTGAGGTGGGGGAATCCCTTTGGGTTTCTTGTTTTGAACTGAAATTTCATCTCAGATCCAATGAGATACTCAGCTATTCCTGACAAAACCAGCCTGTATGATTCCCAGGGAAGCTTTTAGCTTTGGCAAACTGACATTTTCCAAGAGAGTCTCTGCACAGGGAGATTTCTGGCTGGCTCAGGCTGTTAGTCACATCCTAACCCATTACAAATCTCGAGGGATAACGAGGCTCAGTGAGGTCTGGTTATAATCAGCTTTGCTTTCAGCTTCTACACGTTCCTTCATTTGGGATGCAAGGGAAAAGGGAACGTGTTCAAGTGAAGCAGCTGTTCCTATCAGAGTTTTAGGAGCTACTGCAGCAAATAGGGGAGAAACCAGCAGAGAAAAGAAAGACAGGGCAAGCCCCAAAAAATTGAGTGCAGTTCATCTTCTTTGTGCACAAGGAGGAAGTCTTGACACGAGGTCACACAGGGGCACAGAGGCAAACACAGGATGATGCTGAAAATGAACACTTTCACAACTAGTTCACAGCTTTCACTGTCTCAGGCCTCCTGCTCCAGGGATTTCCAGAAATTCATCACCATTGGAAAGTTTTCTACACGACCATAAACCACCAGCTGTCAAAGTCTGGCTGCTTGGTCCACATGCCTGGTGCATCCATGTTTTCCCAGAGTATCATCCAGCAGAAATTAGGGGACATCACAGAAAAGCTGACCCTGGAGCCCACAAACTGCTGTGCAGTGCAGTGACATGGGACAAGAGTGCTCTCTGAGGGACACAGGGGTCACTTCAATGCCAGAATCTGTGTCGATTGCTTGTCATTCCCTGCACGAAGCAGGGAAAACCTCCCGGAGCATTCCACACCACTGATGCTCATCGTGCCAGGAGCAGGAGCGACAAAGTGCAGTTCAGGAAATAAACACCCTGCCACGCACTCCCACAGAGATCTTATCTCCTGCCCATCTTGCAGGGCTTGGCTGCTACCAGCAAGTGCCTAACGAGGAGGAGGAGAGATGGATCACCCACTCCACAGGGATGTTAGTCAGTGCAGAGCACGGACACCATCACACCAGGACACTGCTCAGCTCTGGCGTGGCCAGTGCTCAACTCACAAAAAAGGGCTCAGACTCCCTGAACTCACAGAAAAAACCCCAACCTTGATCATGAGGATTCACCTGAGTGAGGCCATGGCCAGATTGGATGGGGCTTGGAGCAACCCAGCCCATATCTGGGCACACAGAAGTTGTCCCTGCCCAAGGCTGGAATGAGATGAGCTTTAGGATCCTTCCAACCCAAACCATTCCAGGATTCTGTGATTCCACGACCCCCTCCTGAATGAGGAGGTTCTGTGCTGATTCACACACGACTCCCACAGCTGATTCTCCCCCTCTCAAAGTTCACCCTCTTCAGTCACGACTCATCCCTGCTCAGCCATCAAATGCTACTCGGCCCGTGGTGTGGCTGGCAGAGCTTTTATCCAGAAAGCCACGATAAAAGATTAGGTCTCCCTAATAATTGCTGACTCTTGGCTGTCCCCTCTGTTTCCTGCACACACCAACTTCACTGACTGGGACAATGCTCTGGTGGTGGCAGTGGGGACCAGGCACCAGGGACCTTGTTTGATCTCAGGCTGAAATAAGCAGTTGGTGAAGTTGTTTTCTCTGCACCTGTCTCCTCCTTCCTTGCTCCACCACTGCCGAGCCTCCAGCCTGCACTTTGTAATTAGTGGTTGAAATGAAAATGGGGTGGGGGGGCAGGAAGAGAAGTCTAAAATAAAATCTGGACTATTCCTGTTGTTTTATCGACAAAACCTCCTGTGTTCCCTATGATTTCTGAACTGCACATCTTATTTTATGCAATTTCTGCAGAGCAGCGAGGCACTTTTACCCAGAATAGTTCTCAGCATGACAAATGGATGGGGAAGAGATGCTGGGATCGTTGAATATCTGGAATTAACCACTAAGATGAAGGCTGGGAAAGAATCAGTGCACCACAGAGAAATTTTAGTGGCACCTACTTTGTTTTCTTTGTTCACTCCATCCAATATGTGACAGAGGTTTTTGGGGGTCACTGTGTCACCAGAGTTCCACAGTCCTGGTCCCACAGGTGGCTGTGGCAGCTTGGATCCCTGTCGTTGATCCTACAGAACCGTGGCACCCACCGTGCTGGAGGAATGTCCCCAGAGGGGTCCCTGTTCCCAGCTGGCACCGCAGCTCCACATCACCCAAAGGCACCTGCTCCTGGGGGGAACAAGGCAGTGCCCCCAAACCTGCCCGTGCCACCATCGGGCTTCACACAGCGACCCCAACCGAGGGAGCCGAGATCCCCAGATCTGGAAGAAGGTTTTAGGCGAGAGCAGCCCAGATCCCCCGGGAGGAGGATTTAGGGTGCAGGAAGGGACGGGGGGGAGGTCACACCGCGGCATGGTGGAGAGTACAGGGCAAAGTGCCGTGGGACGGCAGGAGGAGGGACCGGGAGGAACGGGGGGAAATAGGTGAGAACAGGAAAAAGGGAGGAACAACAAGAAAAAGGGGGGAGAACAACGGGAAGGAGGAACGGGGAGGGGAAAGGGGGCAGAGACGGGGGGCCAAAGCGGGGGGAAACAGCGAGAGCCGAAAAGGAATGGGGGTCTGGGGCCGCCAGCGAGGCGGAACCGCGGGCAGAGGGCAGCAGGTAACGTCCCGCGGAGCCCCGAGCGCCGTCCCTTTACCGTTCAGCCGCACGGTGAACTGCCGCCGCTTGCGGTCGTGCTCCACCTGGATGGGGCAGCCCTGCTCCAGGAGGCCGAGCGGCGCCGAGTGCGCCATGGCGGGGGCGCCGGTGCCGGTGTCGCTGCCGGTGTCGCTGGCGGTGCCGGAGCGGAGGCGCGGTCGGGCCCCGGCGCGGCCCCGGCCGCAGGAAGCCCCAGCTGTGCGGCACGTGCCCGCCCCGCAGCCAATGGCCGCGCCGCGCTTTTGTTTTGGTACGGCCGCGCGGCCCTTAAAGGGGCAACGCCAACGCCGCCGTGGGGCCCGCAGCCAGCGCCCGGCGCCCCCGCGCGGGCGGGCACCGCCACCAGCGCCCGCCGCAGTGTCTGTACTGGTCCCGCACTGGGTCTGCACTGGTCCCGCACTGGGTCTGTACTGGTCCTGCACTGGGTCTGTACTGGTTCTGCACTGGTCTTGCATTGGTTCTTTACTGGTTCCACACTAGTTCCGCACTGGTCACGCGTTGATTCCTCACGGGTTCTGTAGTGGTTCTGCACTGGTTCTGTACTGGCCTCACACTGGTCCTGTGATTTTCCGTTCTGGGTTCCTGGGGCTGTGCTGGTGCTGCCCCACTGTGCCCCAGCCCTGTGGCAGTTCCTGTGCTGGGTGCCCTGCCCGTCTGCTGGGCTCTCTGCCCTGCTCTGCTAGGGCTGTGGGATGGAAGCACCAGGTCATGGTCCATGTGTGATGCCGGGAGCAGGTTGCTCCAAGCCCAGTCCAACCTGGCCTTGGACACTTCCAGGGGCAGCCACAGCTGCCCGGGGCAACCTGTGCCAGGGCTTCACCATTCTCCCAGGGAAGAAATCCTTCCCAATGTTATATGTGTGTATTATAAAATTGGCTTTTCGCAAGATGTATGCTATATGATTAATAACATAGTAAAGATATAAAGGTATAAGTTTATTTCTGCTATTGGTAAGACTAGATATAAAGGGAGTAGTTGATGTAGCAGCTGCTTAAACTGTCTGTTTGGTTGGGATAACATCCAGTGAACATGTAAAGAAGACTCTGCTACTGATAACACCAACTATCAGCATCTACCACCCGCAGAAGGCACGGACCAAGGCCCAAGCTGGACGCGATAGAAAGGACACGGCCACGAAACACGCATGCTCTAAAAAGGCGGACCCAGGGAGGGGCCAGGCAGGGCAGTCCCTGGAATATGGAAACTAGTTTATGGAATTTCATATATCGATATAACGAAAAGGGTATTTAACAAGCGTCTCTGAGAAAGCAAGGTGTGGACTTGGCTGAATGCCAAGTCACCCGGCCGGCCGTTCTTGGTTTTTTCTTATCTCCTAATTGTCTTAATTATTTTATTAAACATATTCCTTAAAATTTACTAAAAAGTGAACCTCGTTTTTCACAATTTGGGGGCTCTTGCCGGGATATACCTCGACCCTGAAACCCCAGGAATTCCAGAGCGAGGGAGGCGCCCCGCCTGAGTTTTTGGCGGCCCAAAACTTTGTTTTTCCTGGTGAGAATTGGGGATTGCAGGTAAACATCCAAAGAGACAAGCAAGGAGAAAGAAAAAAGCAAGTAAGGAAAAGGGAAAAGGCTCCCTAAAACTGCAGTATTTTTTGCTCCGTAAAAACCTCGTGCACGAAGAACCTGAGGAAGAAAATGGTTGTGAGTAATTCTCAGGGGAGCGGGTTAAAAGGGGGGTCTGTGTGCTGTGTGAATGGGACACTGGCTGGGTACCTCAGACTGGTGAAGTGAGTGTGGTGTGGCTTCTCATGCTGTTCGTTATCTCGCAAGGGAAACGGCCAGCACAGAGGTGAAGCAAAAGATAAAAAGTGTGAATGCGACCCCCGAGTGATTGGGACGGGATCCCAGAGGAAAGAGGGGTTGTAAAAAACCCCGGGTGGCTGGGACGGTCCCAGGGAGGGGTTGGACCCTCAGGAAGGGAGCCGATAGTTTTCCTATACAACCCACTGGGAAAACGGGATACTGGGGGGGGGAAACGTTTGAACCCCCTGGTCTGGGACGGGGTCCCAGGAAAAGGGGTTGGACCCCTTAAAGGAAGAGAGCAAAGGACACCTAGACTTGCTGCTGAATTAAAAGGGTTATGTAAGACCCAAGAGCATTTAGGGTTTGGCCAAATATAGGTATTTTGGGGTTTTTGCCAGATTGAGGATAGAAACACAAAAAAGCCTTGCAGGTGTAAGGTCCAAGACACCTGGGCTTTGGAAAAGGCTGCCAGGTTGAGGAATACTAAAGGCTTGAAAAGTGTGATAATCTAAGAACATCTGGGGGTTAGTCAAATACCTATGAGTAAAAACTAACAATTTTTTTTTTTTAAAAGGGTACCAATCTTTTTGTGTTGTCTTTGTGTAAGTGGAAGTAAGTGCAGCTGAAGAGGTGTGCTTGTTGTGGAGTTTATTTGTGTTAAAGAAGTGAATTGTTGAAACGGTTAAAATGTCTGAATGGAAAAGGGGGAACTGCAAGGGAATTAATGAAGAATTCAGGTTCAAGAGGGCTGTCTAAAAACAGGATTGGTGCAGTTTTGCAGATTAATGGGGAAATTCATTTTGAAGAGTTTTTATTGTTGTTGTTATTGTTGTTCTTGAGTGAATGTATGTGTAATATAGACTGCTGAAGTAAAATAGGAGTTTTTGTTTTGAAAGATGGTGTATGCAGCACATGGTGCTGTGCTGCTGAGCTGATGAGTTTTCTGTGCCTCGGGGGAAAAAGGGAGGGGGTGGTGTTCGGGCTGTTGGATGGCAGAGAGGAGACCAGGCAGTGACTGGATGGAATCCTGAAGGTGGGACAGAAGCTTGGAGAGTCTTATGCTAGAGGTCTTGAAAGGTTTTTTGAGAATTTTGGAAATTCTTAAAAGTCTTAGAAGTTGTTTTTGTTTGGTTTGGTTTTTTGGTTTTTTTGGAGTGCATTGAAATTGCCTAAAGAGATAGCTATAAGACATCAAATGCTGGGGGGTGACCTCAGAAGTAGGAAGGAATAGTTTTAATGGAACAGGAGATTGGAGTCAAAAGAGTTGTGAGAGTTCTGGTGTTTGATAAGAAAGAATTAGAAGAAGAAAGAATTATGGATGAAATTAGATCTTTTGTTATTGGGAATTTTTTTAAACAAAATTAATGCTCAAATGCCATAAATAAAATGTATGTTGAGAGTCCAGATGCAACCCAGATTGGAACCTGAAAGTAACACCCTATGAGATAATGTTTAAATTATGAAATAAAGAGAAATTAATGTTAAGAGGGTATAGCTTTACAATTGCAAAAATGGGAGAGGAAGTTCTTTAACCCCACAGTGGGAAGATGCTTTTTCAGGTATTGCAGGCAACTGAAGCTGCGGTATGGCTGAGAAACTAAAGCTGCAAGTTTTGAATCAACGTCAGCAAAATCAAGAGACCGGTGTGAGAACCCAAGAATGAACTGTAGCATCTAAACCAGGTGATACAAAGTTGAATTTTAAACAGAGCTGAGTGGTCATGAACTGGAAAAGACTCAAGTAAATTTGGATGTTATGGACAAAGGACTTTCTCTGTTTTACTTCTCTGCGTAACACCTAAAAATCAGTCCGGTCTGTCAAATGCTACCTCTGTTTCTTCACAGCTACAAAGGAAATGGACTTTCAAGTAATTCTAGTGTGGGGAGTTGAAATTGAAATATGTAATATTGGTTTTTTTTGAAAGTGTTTATGTCACTCCACTGTATAATATTGCAGGTACATGAAAATCACAAGAAGAAGACGGGCTCCATATCCCTAACATTTTGGCTAATTTATTTTAGGTTTTATATCTTACAGAACAAACAATATGTTTTTGCCTCCTTTATTTTTCTTATTTTTGTGTGTGTTTAAGGTACTTCTTTCATACTAACTTAAAGACATTTTATTACTTATTAATCTGTTTTGTTTAAAGAAGGAGGGCAGAGAAGAGCGCCTATGTGAAATACCAAGAGGATATGTTAGTGCTCGCAAAATATAGGGTGAACTACTACCCGGCAGAGTGGGAACTAAGGAAAGAGTTTTCAACTAAACTGGTACTGTGTCAAAGTTAATACAGGAGCTGTGATTCCTTTGTGTACACACACAACATTTGTAACCAATACAGGACATTCTTCAGTTACGCTGGCAGCGTTGTCCCCACAACAAGGTACAGATAATTACTGATAGAAATCTAGTTCTGTCAGGTTTATTCTCAAGAGCAAATTTTTCTTCTACTATTTAGAAGTCATGAGAAGGGATATAAAGATTTGCTCTTCAAGTGGGTGGATCAAAAATAATTTAAGGTACTAATTATATAACTTTATAAGGTGGAAAAACTTTGTCATCTGCCTCTTAGACAGAGGTTGAGATGTAGATATTGGTTGAGAAGTTTTTTTTGTTGTTTGTTTGGTTTTTTTCTTTTTCTATGGGCAGTTCTTTGTGTGTCTTTGTTAAGAAACTTTTGAAAGTGTTTTGGTTTTTTTATATAAGAAGATGTCAGATTTTCTTGTGAAATATAAGGAGAGATAGTATGAATGACAAGATACTTGCTGCTTGGAAATATTATTGTGGTATATGCAAAATTTTTCTAGTAGTTTCATTTATTTCCCTGCTTGATAAATTACTATAAATTTTGCAGAAACTGTTTTGGAAGGGTTTGTTTTTTGGTTTTTTTCTTAGTTTTCCAGCTGGCTGCAGATGAGACCTAGCTCACAAAACTGGTGGTGTTGATTGTCAAAGGGGGTTCTTATCGAAGTTTCTAAGGAGTATCTAATCTTTCAAATCAATGCATGTCAAATTGAGTGAGTGTGTTTGCCTTAGATAGAAATAAATCCTATAGTGTATGTACCTTTCTAAGTTCTCCTAAATAGTGAAGGAAAATCTTCTAGAATAGCAAGAATTCATTGTCTTCCTGCCCTAAGAATAGGCTGAGCAGAGGATTGGCCCAACAGAAACCTTCAATATGATAAAACTCTAACATCAGAAGGGGTAAAAGAAGTTTCTGTTGTTTTTTGTTGGTTTTTTTCTCTTCTTTCTCCTTTTCACTCTGTAGTTTAAGTTATTTTTTGTTGAGTAAATTTTTTTCTCTCTTTAAATTTCTTTTTAACCTGTCCCTCAATCCTAGTTACAGTTAAAAGGTGGAAGCTTTCAAAAATTAAATGGTAGCAGAAGTGATTCCCCAGAGAGGAAGATGACACCCTAATTTCAGTAAAATGATCATGCGGAAAAATCACAGTACATGGAATAGCTGAACTAAAGGTGCAGTTTTACTCGAAGTGCAGCTCTGGCCAGCATAATTAATTGTCAGTTCTAGAAAGGCTTTGCAGCTGGCCTTTGGATTAAAAGACTTTACCGCCTTTTAGTGATGCATGTGCACATATATCCCAGTAAATGGGGATTACCAGTGCCTGTTGAGTGGGAAATACCTGAGGAACAGTGGAGAGAATTACGGTTAAAAAAAAAAAAAAAAAAAAAAAGTCAAAGGCAATTTGTCTGAAAACTAACAAACAAACAACCAAAAAGAATTAACAAGGAAATAGAGGGCAAGACTGGGTTGGCCGCTGTACTTGCCACCAAGAAGATCATATACTCCTGCTGTGGGTAGCAACCCCATAGGCATGGAGGGTGGAGGTATAAGCCATACCAGACCTCTGTTATTCCTTTTTCTGTCACTTCACTCATTCTTTGTCTTTTGCCTTATAGGATATTGGCAAAATCATGCTACAGATACTACTGAAAGTTTTATATGAAAAGACACCGAGGTTCCTTTCTTATTACACATACCCGTATCGACAGTCACTGTTATAACCCATCCAAATTAGATAGTTGTATTCATAATTGGGAAAATATTAAATTGTGGAAAACTTAAGGACCAGTGGTGACTGGTTGGAAAGTAAGTGTCTATAAGAGGAAATAATGGAAGCTAGAAAACAAGGAATATGGCTCAAAGCCAAATGAATTATAAAAAAAGAAGAGGTGGGGTTTGTTATATGTGTGTATTATAAAATTGGCTTTTCGCAAGATGTATGCTATATGATTAATAACATAGTAAAGATATAAAGGTATAAGTTTATTTCTGCTATTGGTAAGACTAGATATAAAGGGAGTAGTTGATGTAGCAGCTGCTTAAACTGTCTGTTTGGTTGGGATAACATCCAGTGAACATGTAAAGAAGACTCTGCTACTGATAACACCAACTATCAGCATCTACCACCCGCAGAAGGCACGGACCAAGGCCCAAGCTGGACGCGATAGAAAGGACACGGCCACGAAACACGCATGCTCTAAAAAGGCGGACCCAGGGAGGGGCCAGGCAGGGCAGTCCCTGGAATATGGAAACTAGTTTATGGAATTTCATATATCGATATAACGAAAAGGGTATTTAACAAGCGTCTCTGAGAAAGCAAGGTGTGGACTTGGCTGAATGCCAAGTCACCCGGCCGGCCGTTCTTGGTTTTTTCTTATCTCCTAATTGTCTTAATTATTTTATTAAACATATTCCTTAAAATTTACTAAAAAGTGAACCTCGTTTTTCACACCAATATCCCACCTAACCCTGCCCTCTGGTATTCCCCCTTGTTCTGTCCCTTCATCCCTTGTCCCAAGTCTCTCTCCAGGTCTCCCAGAGCCCCTTTTGGCACTGGAAGGGGCTCTAAGGTCTCTCTGGAGCCTTCTGCAAACTGAACACCTCTCCCTCTCTCAGCCTGGCTCAAGAGCAGAGGTGCTTCATCATGTATCGCATACACATCATCTATCACATACACATCACACCTTTGACCCCAAAGCTTTTAGTGACAGGAGCTGAAAGTGCCTGAGGTGCCTGTGCTGCCTGTGCAACAGGAAAAGCAGCAAAACCTAAATTAACCTGGAACTAGGAATAGCTCACCAGCAGCTTCTCTGCACCTAAACACTCATGTAGCTTGGCCTTTATTTACTCATTCCTTCAGCTCCTGCTGCCCGAGTTGCAGCCCATCACCTGAGGAATTCACTGCATTTGGTTGGTCTGTGCTGCTCCATTGGCTGGTGCTGGTGTCCTGCCTGTCAGGGTCTCCTGCTCTTTTCCTGCTCCCATCGAGCCCTGGCCCAAAGAACTGGGTGTCTGCCTGGAGTGAGGGCTTCATTCCCTTCCTTCTCCATGAATATTGGTGAGGTGTTGCCCTTCTCCTCACCCCCTCCCTGGCAGCCTTTGCTCTGCTGTGCTCCCACACCGTGTGGTGGTGCAGGGAGACACAAACAGCAAAACGCCGGGAGCAGGGGAACGCAGGGAATGCAAACACTGCAGCAGCCAGGCCAGCACTGCTGGGATGTTGCAGGGGGATAAGTGCCATGATCGCAGAGCTGTGAGGGAGGGCTGATGTCCTCCAGCACACAGGGATGCTGAGGAGACAGTGAGTCTGGGGAGTCTTAGGAGAGAGGAGGAAGGAGAAGCAGGTTTTGCCCAGACGTGGGTGAGCAGCTCCTTGTTGCTGTCTCAGTGATCACCCAGATCCAGAGCCTGCACAACCAAAGATTCACCTACAGCCCCTGAAAGCATGGAGAGGCTTTCCATAGGTGCCAAAAATCCAGTTCCCTCGCCAAAATCTCTGGGAGCACTCAGGCTCCATGGGGATGCTGTGCCTGTGATGATTCGCTGGGAGTCTGCAGAGCCCAGGGGACAGAGGCTCAGACGAGGAGGTGCAGGCAGAAGAAGCCAAGGCAGCAGCACTGGGAAGCTGCAAAAGAAAAGGAGAGGTCTCTCAAGAGATCCCCAAGCCCTGCCATGGCTGGGAGGTGACACGTGGCTGCTTCTGGTCCTTTTCTTATAGCTTGTGGGGGTCCGTGTGCTCCCTGCCTTCCCACCCTGTTGGATTTGGATGCTGGCTGCATCCTAGTTTCCCTGTGTGCCTCTGCAGCACTGCTGTGCTGGAAGGCCTGGGAACAGGGAACACTTGTGGAGTGCCCAGGGATGAGACTCAAATCCAGGCAGCTGCTTTATCCACTCCTGGACTGACACCCAGAGCCAGTGGCTGTGGGTTTCTTATCTTTTCCTTCTGCCATGCCCAGGGGTGCAGGAGGAGGGATGGTGCACACTGGGACGTGCTTGGGGACAGCAGGGCCATGTCCTGCACTAGCAGTCACACCCCAGCAGCAGGGCCAGCTGTCAGAGCTGGTCCCACAGGTCCTCACAGCTCCACATTTGCAGAAGTGCTGGTGATGCTCTGCTCTGCCACGGAGCCCCCAAAACTCACACCTCAGCACTGCCTCAGCCAAAACCTGTGTGGATCAGTTCAAACCCCTCTGCTGATTGCAGGATCTGTGTGGAGAAAGGTCAGGAAGATTCCCTCAGCTCCCGCTGGCCCAGGCCTGCAGTGACATCCGCAGCTCTTGCATCAGCACTAATGACCCGCGGTGGGGCTGCAGAGCAGTTGGTTGGTTTGTTTTTTTTTCTGGAAAGACTCCTCCTCGTCTGTGTTGAAAGACTTGAAAGGTGGTTGAATCTGCAACGTCTCTGGGGAAGGTAATTGCTCTCCCCATTAAAAAGCTGTAATTTATTTTCCATTTGAACTCTTCCACCCTCAGCTGGATCTGGTGCCATCGGTGCTGGATCACGGCTCTGCCCAAGGCACCTGTGCAGCCACAGATCCCAACCCATCCAGCTCCTTCCCTCTGGCAGTGATTCCCTTCTACTGCCTGGCTTTGAGGAAGTTTTTCCAGTCCTCAAATTTATCCCAAATGCTCTGCAAAGCTGCGAGCTGGCTGTGGCAGAGCAGCTGTGATCTCACCGGTGCTGTCAGCAGCAGCCACCCCTCCAGTCCCTCCTCTGGATCTTTACAGATCACGCTAAGAATTATAGACAGAAAATGGCACTTGGGATCTCAGGTTTTTTTTATTTTTTGCTTGTTCAACTGCATTTCTCACATCCTGTCCAGCCCTTCTGCCTGTAGCCCAGCTGGGGCGTTTGTGGGAGCATCCTTACCCTGGGATGTGCCACGTCCAGGAGGGATTGATTCCTCAGTGACTCAGAGAGGAATTAATCATTGAATCACAGAGTATCCTGAGCTGGAAGGGACACACAAGGACCATCTAGTCCAACTCCATGCACCAAAATCCCACCTGTACCTGGGAGCGTTGTCCAAACACTCCTGGAGCTGTCGCAGTCTTGGGGCGGTGACCATGCCCTGGCGAACCTCTTCAGTGCCCCAGCACCCTCTGGGGTTAGAACCTCCCCCTAATATCCAACCTAAACCTCCCCTGGCACAAATCCAGCCGTTCCGTCGATTCCTCGTCCATTTTCCACCGGTGGCGCCCGTGGCGGTGTGCAGGACCTACAGTAGATGTGGCGAGTTGACCATCCTTAGCTGACAAGTGAGGGGCACGGGCCGAGGAGCAGCACAGGACGGGGACCCCTGGGGGATGCTCCGCGCCCCAGCCCTGCGGGACCCGCGGCGAGGCTACTCCAGCACCGGGGACACCGGGGACACCGAGGCCACCTCTCTTAGGGGGCAGCAGAACCACCCGCCCGCCTCACTTCACCCTCACAGCCGCGCCCAAGAACCGCAAAGCCATCTCCGCGCGGGAGCCTTAACCACGCCCCCCTGGCGGTGCTGGCCAATGGCGGCGCGGGGGCGGGGCCGGCGGGGCGGGTGCCGGCGGATCCGCGGCGGGCGGGACTGGCGGGCTCCGCTCGGGCTGGGCCCGCGGGGCTCGCACAGCGCCATGTCCCTGCCCAGAGGTACGAGCGGGACCGGGAACGGGAGCGGAGAGCGGGCGGCCGCGCCGAGGGGAACAGCGGGGCCGGGGCTGCTGCCCGACCCGCCGGGCCTGGGCTCATCCTCTGCGCGGGGCCCGGCGGTTCCGCAGCCCAGCTGGGGCCGGAGCCGGGCGCGGCGATGCGCGGGGCTGCAGAGCCCGCAGTGGGGATGCTGGGATGCGGGGGGGACGGGGCGAGGCCGCGTTTGGCGCAGGGAGACCCATAAAACCAGGCGAGGTTTGTTTGCTGCCGCTGGAGGCTTTCCCTGCGCGGAATTTCCGTTCCTCGGGAATCTTGCGCTCGGAGCCCCCGGCACGGCTCGGCCGGCGGGCAGGGCCGGGCTGGGATTCCGGGCTGGGATTCCGGGCTGGGATTCCGGGCTGGGATTCCGGGCTGGGGCCGTGTCGCCTCGTGTCACCTCGTATCGGTGTAGGGGCACGGCCGGGGCCCGGTGCCGGGGGTGCCGGGCTGGATTTCCCGCTGTCCCAGCCCGGGGACGTGACCGTGTGTCACAGGTGTCATTTATAGAGCGTGGCCGTGACTCAGGTGTCGTGTCCCCATCCCAAGGTGAGCATCCCGGCAGGTGTCGGCCGGGGATGGATGGGGACGGGGAAGTGGCTGTGCCGGTGTCCCGGAGCCCCCGGAGCCGGCCCCATCCGCAGGGCGGGCGGAGGAGGGAGCGCACGGAGCGCGGTGCTGCCTCTCCCTATCAGCGGAATGAAATCGGAGGGGTTTTCCTTGTGCGGGAGTGATGCGCTGGAAACTTGGAGTCAGGAGCCATGTGAGCAAGATGAACGCACCTCCCGTGACTTTTTTATTTTTTTCCTTCCCCCCCCCCGTGTCTTATCCGGAGGGAATGTGGACCTGAGTTTCCTGTTTGCTGTGTAAGCAGCGGGTGAATCAGCAGCGATTTAGGGAGCTGCTGAGTGGAGCTGCTGACTCACAGGTAGGAGCACACGCCTCCAGCCATCCAGCCTTGGAAGGGATCATCCAGGCTTCTTAAAAGGCTGGGACACCTGAGCCCAGACCCTTCCTCGGCTGCTGTGCCCGACCGGTGGATGTGTGGATGGAGGGACGAGGTGAGCCTGGCCCTGGCACCGCCTGTGCCCCACAGCAGATGGAGCCCGAGCCGGGCCTGGAGGATTTTGGGGGAAGCAGCGTGGCTGACACCAAGGGATGATGCCTGGAGGAGCACCTGGGAGCTCAGTGCTTTCCTCAGAGGAGGTTTGGAGCTGCTCTGTGTCTGCAGGTTTCTGTTGGTTGTGGCAGGCTGGTTCATTGATGCAGTTAACCCTGATGTCCTGTGCTGGAGGTGTCACACTTGTGCTGGGGGCTCTGAGTCCCCGTCTGACCTGAGCTCCTCTGCTTCCATCAGCAGCACCAGGATCGATCCTGAGCGTGTGTTCCACATCTGCCTCCTCGCAGCCCTCTCCTCATCCTGCCCCTCCTTGGCTTGCACCTGCCTCCGAGTGGGTTTTTCCAGGGCTGCTCACAGGTCTGAGTGTGTGCACCTGCTGCTCATGGCAGCTGCTTCCCTCTCTTTCAGGCAGCCTGACTTTAAGCTAAATGTCCCTTGTTTTTCTTAGGGAATTTCAGCGAGTTTTCCTTTTCTGCTTTTCCTTGGGCTTGTTTTGCAGAGGATTGTAAAGAGAGGCCACTGTGGTGAAGCTCTTGGTTGGCTCTTTCTGTGACAGATGCCTTCCAAAACTCACCTGCCATCACTTTGGCTTAGTCACGGGGTTGTCTCCTGCCTCGGGAGATTTTTGGGACGCGTGGCTGGCTGTGACACTGGTGACAGGAATGGTGCTGGGCCGGGGCTTTGCTCTGCACTAAACATAGCTGGGGAGATAAACACCTTCTGGGGATTTTGTGGAGCTTAGGGAGGATTTCTGCTTTCTTTCTTCCTCTTCCCATTGCTCCTGTCTGCTCGATCCAAGTTATCTCGCAGGATCTTGTATGTGGGAGAACTCTCTTGTGTTATCTTGCACCGTTGAGGCTGATGTTTACTCATGTATGCAAAAACTCCCTGTTTTCTCAGGTCACCCAAGTTCCCTTGAGCTGTGTCTCATGGCATGGGTGGCACTGTAGGAAGGAACTGGGAACAAAGCTCTGGAGCTGTCCCTGTGCCCTCTTTGCAGAGCTTTGCAAGGCACACAGCCTCTGGCCTCTGCTTGCAACATGTGGCTGTGCCTGAGTGTGATTTTCCTGCAAGGTGTGCACCTTTTGCAGGGAATGGATGCTGTGCGCAGGGGGTGTTGTATCCCAGGTTAAAGCAGGAGGGGATGAAGCCTCAGGGAATTTTCAGCCTTTGTGCAGAAACACAGTGGAGGGTGCAGGGCCTGAGGCTCTGGGGATACAAATCCAGGCTGTTGCCTCTTCCCTGGACTTAAAGGTGTATCTTCTGCCTGCCCTGCATGTGGAAATCCCTGTGCCCATCACTGGGGCTGTTGGCTGTCACTTGAGTGGCCCCTGATGCCTGGAGGGACAGGCAGGAGTGTGCCAGTATGGAAACAGTTGTTTCCCAAAATTTTGGAGTTTGCTGGGAAAAGCAGCTGCAGGGAGGGAGGGTGAGTGCATGGGTGGGATCTGGAGGGAGAAGACCTGCTTGGCCTCCCCTGGCTCCCCCAGCTGTGATGCCTGAGTAATTCAAAAGCAAGTGGTTTCCCTTAGAAGGGAGATTGTCCTTTGGGAATGGAGGTGCTGTTGGGGAGAGGGATCAGGATCTGTCTGGAGCCAGGCTGTGCCTCTGGGGAGGCAGCTTTCCTTCACTACAGAGGCTTGGAAAAATCAGCAGTGAGAAATGCCAGGCTGTGGGGATGAAGCGCTGCTTGTTCTCGTGGCACGTCTATTCTGGGTGGGTAAATAAGTGGTGGGGACGTGTCCCTGCCGTGCCCTGGCCGTGCCCTCTGTGGGAGCACACACCACTGTTAGGCAACTCAGTCTGTGAATCCAGCACTGTCTCATCTGCCATTCACACTCTTCCAGCTGCCATCCCCAAAAAAAGGCAGCTCTGCCAAAAATACACGTGTGGGTCGTGACCTGCTGGAGCAGGACTTTGACTTTGGGCTCCTGTCGTGTCTAGGCACAGCAGACACCAGCCTGGTGTTCCCAGGGTGTGAGTGCCTGGAGGGGTGGGAGCTCTGATCCCATGGAGCCATTCTTTAATTCTTGTTGAAGCATCAAGGAGCTCGAATCCAATTAATTCTAATGATCCTAGAGAAAACACAGTACTTTGTTCCTGCCTTCCTCCTCTGCTGGCATAACGGTGGGCACCTGGAAAATATCATGCTGGACGTGATAAATATTTAGCTGTGCCTCAGCAATCCATTTCCCTCCCTGGAGGGATGCTTCCCTGCTTTTCTTTTAGTGGATAATGAATCTCGCTGAAGGCTAATCCTTTTATTTTTCAGCTCTGAGCCGTGGTCCAGGGATGAGCTGGAGTTTGTTTGCCCCTATTGTTTGCAAAGGTTGTTGTTGCTGGAGGAAACTCATCTGTGCTTTGTAGAGGTTCCCTTTGGGAGTAGCTTTCTGGTACTGGTGATTTTGTGGCGCAAAATGTCACCTTTGCAGATGTGGAGCTCTGTGGGTTTTTGGACAGAAGATTTTTTTTTTTTTTTTTTTGCTTGTGTTGGTTAATAAGGCACAGCCTGGGCTGGCTGTTTGCTGGGGAAAGAGCTGGGAGAGGAACTTGTGTTGGCTGGGGAGGTGATTTTACTCTGTCAACAAAAAGTTTGGGGTTTTGCTGGCATGACTCAGGATGGCTTGGGGTTCATACAGAGCTGGATCTACCCGCTGCCTCTTGCTGACAAACCTCTGTAGCACAGGTCAAGTGTTAGTCAGGGATTTGGAGTAGGGGAAAGGGCAGAGAGGATTTTTTTTTAATGATGGAAACTGGAAGTTTCTGTTGTTTTTTCCACCTAGGAGATATTCCATCTCCTCACAGCCTCTTATCTGTGTGGAGGCAATGCTGCAGGGGTGCTGTGGCACTGTTGTGAGTCCCAATGTTCTTTTTCCTGAGGAACACTGGAATTACTGGGCACAAGTGCAGCAATCATGGACATCATGGGCTGCCTTGTGGCCCCAGTGGGCCTCAGTTTGCCGTGGATCTGAGTCTGCTCCCTGTTTTTGGAGCTGGGACAGGGCTCCCTGTGTGCTCCTTTCTCTTGTAGCCATTTCTCTGCCCAGCAAAAGGCTGGAGTAGAGGTGCTGCTTTTGTGGAATGGGGTGGATTATAGTGTGGCCGAGGGGAAGAGCAGGATTTGGGGGTCCTAGTGGTAGGGGAGGAAGGAAATCATTGCCTTATGCGGGGGACCTGCACTGGAGTGAAGGTGAGGATGAGGTGGACCTTCTTCAGCACCCACTGAGCTGCTGCAGCCTCCATCCTCTTGCCTGCACTGTGCCCAGGGAGGGCACTGCTCAGCTGATCTCTCCTGTGCTCTAAGCTTTAATTTCATCATTTCAATTGAAATGATTTTTAAATTTTTTTTTAAAGATAAATTTCCACTAAAAACATAACTTGAGTGTAAGAGCAGGCAGGATGAGGAGGAGACAACACTTACCAGAAGTTGTTTGTGGAGCATTCACCCTTCCTTCCCCCTCACCACCACCAAAGACAAATCTGGGTTTGGAAAGGAAGAAACCTCCAGTGTGCTCAATAGAAGTGATTTCCCATCAGAGGCTGCTAACCTTAGCTGTGGTTTGGCACTGGCATCAGCCAAGCTGCTTGTGTCTGGAAATGGCTTGGACCCTTGTCTCCCTGGGATCTGCCTGTTGAGCACCAAGTGCCCCTTGTCACCAGTGTTCATCCCTGCCACCTCCTCTCTTGCCGTGACAGGGCCTTTTAGGAAATGTAAAAGCAGCTTTTAGTTCTTGTATTTCATTCCTGAAGGTCTTGGAGGTTTCTCATAAGGAATGCAGCTGGGATGGGGTCCTGCCAGCATCTTTTTGGGAGTGCCAAGAGCCAAAAGGATGCTGGCATCCATGGGTGATGGGTGTGGATGGGAGCAGCGTGCAGGACAGAGGGGACAGGAGGGGAAGGAATTGTCCTGCAGGGCCTGGCAGGTGACAGTCATGTGTCTGACAGATCATAAACACGCAGGGCTGGTTACGTGGATGGGCTGGGGGTGGTTTAGGGGAGGATGACGGGGTTATCTAGGGTGTGTCAGCTTGTCTGGGCTTGCAGGCCAGTTAGAAACTGCTTTGTGGTGTGTGTGTGTGTGTGTGTGTGTGTGTGTGTGTGTGTGTAAGAATTCCCTCCTAGCTGGGGTCTTGTGGGGATGGCTGATGCAGCAGGGGTTGCCTGCAGTGGGCTGGATGCCCTGAATGTCTTCACTGGGGTGTGTGAACAGCAGCTTGGAGATGGCAGCATCCTGACCCTGCACAGCTGGAGCAGATGTTCTCTCTTGCTGCACTCATCCCTCCCTGCAGGAGACTGTTTCAAGGTGGTGAAGGGCAAACATGCTGCACCCTGGAGGAGTTTTTTTGCTGTAGCATGAAGATCTTGGTTTACTTGGTGTGGGAGTGGGAAAGTTGAGGCTTGAGAGGGAGATGATGAAGCAGCAAAGTGTGCAGCCCTTGGGGTGGCCCCTCTGAATCAGCCCTGAACGTTACGGGCATGGCTGCAGGGGTGTGTTGTGCTGCAGACATGAGGATGTCTTTGCAGCTTGTCACTAAAAATGACGTGGCTCCCGTGCTGAGGGCCAGATGTGCTCATGGTCAGGGCTTTTGAGGAAAGCTGCTCTGCATAGTTCAGAATCCCCAGCCAGTCTGCACCGCTTGGTTTCTCTCCTGACGTGCTGCCAAGCTGCACCCGCGCCAAAGCTGAGATGATCTCGTGCTGATATGTGGCTTTGGCTGCTCTTTGTCATCTTCCAAACACCTCTGAAAGGTGCTCAGGGGTGGGTGACAGGCCCAGCCCCACGTGCCTGTTAGTAAAACCCCCCAGAAAATCCCTGCTGGCATGGGGCAGGGCAGTGTGAGACACCTCTGTGTGTGCACGTGTGCTCAGCTGACTTCTGAGGTTTCCCTGGTCTCACCAGAACTAAAATCCTCCATCCTGTGCCAAATCCTCACCTGTTTCACCCGTGGTGCTGACTGCAACCCCTGTGATGGACAGGAAAAAAATTTTAAAAAAAAGTAATTGTGCAGAAAGAGGGATGAAGGTGCTGGTGGGTGGTGATGCTGCTGGAGGACCAGCCTGGACCTGATCAGCCACTGTGCCAAGCTCTGTCTTGTCTCTCTTTGGCAGCACCCGTGTTCCTTAAGTCTGGGAGCAGCTCCACACTGCTTTAAGGCTGCTAAAAAGAGGGATGTGGTGGGTGTTTTAGATGATCTGCTTGTACAGCTCCCTGTGTTCACTCTCTGTCAGCATCTGCAGCCCATTTCCCTCAGTTTTTTTGTTGATCCCTACAATTGTTTGGCTGTGAACATCATCCTTGAGAATCAGAGGTGAGCACCAGCCAGGGCTGGGGTTGTCCTCAGAGCCCTGGATACCTGCAGGGCTGTGCTGTGCTGGTGATGCCTCTTGTGCTCTGCAGATACTGCTTTCTTACCCAAGAGCAGCTTTTTTCAGGTATTAATTACACCTGTCCCTGCCTGGTTTCTCGAAGGATGGTAAGAGTGAAGCGAGGGCTGGAGGAGGTGCCTCCAGAAATAACCAAGCAGAAATTGTGGGTGTATTTCTAATTCTTATCAGCCTTGTGTGTGCTGTGCTAAGGTGCTCGAAAACCACTCAGCTTTTCCTCCAGCAGCTCCCCTGTAGGTGTGATCTTTGTGTACATTCCAGGTACCTGCGAGAGTTTACCCTGAATTTTGGATCCACAGAGGGTTTTGTGTTCTGTAACTGTGGGTTTCCCCACGGGGCTTTACAGCCTCAGCTCAGTGAGGGAAACCATGTGTAACCATCCCAGGGACAGGAGCCAGGGTGTGTTTCCCTTGATCTCAGACAAGTTTGATGTTTCACACATCTCCTTCCAGCTCCTCTCCACACATCACCCTGCAGGGAGAGCGCTGCTCCTTTCCCCAGAACACGGATGTGAGGCTCGCTCTTCTGGGAGAAAGGGGATTCTTAAAAATTGATTTTGTCTTACTCAAATGGAAGTGGTTCTTGGAAGCCCCGAATGTGCCCCAAGACAGCTGCAGGCTGAGCTGAGCTGAGTCACTGTGAGCTCTCAAGCTGGGATGTGAGCCGGATGCGTTGGGACCAGCCCGGCTGCCGAGACCTCTGGCTTCCTGGGATGGACAGGCAGCTCTTTAATCTGCCTTTACCGGGAAAAACCTGCAACTCTCACTTCCCTGAACACTGGAAAAAAAGTGCAGTGTGATAGGTGGATATGAGAGAGTGACAGAAAGAGGGGAAAGAAGATCAATCCCCCCCAGAGGAGCAGCTGTGCCCTTCCTGCCGGGGCCACGTGGGACTGTGGTGACAAAACACCACTGAGCTGTGGGCACGTTTCCTGTGGAGCCCCTGCTTTTCCTCACCATGAAGCAAAATATTTGCCCTGTGGGTACTGGGCAAATCCACCTTAAAATGTTTTCCCCACACAGACTTGATACAGGCATGGATAAGAGCCTGTGGAGGGAAGAGGGGGCAGGGTGATGCTGGTCCAGCCTTTAACTGGAGGGCATTTTTTAAGCTTTGCAGCAGGAAGTGTGAGGGAACAAAGGAGAAAAATGTTCTCAGGTGATTTCTCATGGACCAGCTGGACATGGGATTTGTTCTGGGAATGTGGATATGGTCTGTCCTGAGGGGCAGAGCAACAGTGATGAGAGGTCCATGGTGTGGGCTGTAAGGATGGGGTGGTTAATGCCAGGAAAAGAGGCTGCAGGTCCAGCTTGCTGGGGCTG
This sequence comes from Zosterops lateralis, assembly GCF_965231275.1. NCBI lineage: Eukaryota > Metazoa > Chordata > Aves > Passeriformes > Zosteropidae > Zosterops > Zosterops lateralis. The sequence goes on from NC_139775.1 coordinate 1,575,866, forward strand.
AGCTCTCCCTTTGTGTCTCTTGCCAGGTTCCCTGTAGCAGAGAAGGGATGGCACCGAATATGCACCAAAAAGAGCAAAAAATTGGTGTAGGACAGCAGGAAGTGTAGAGATCTGTACTACAGCATTTGCCTGCTGCTTTGTGTAAGCTGCTGGAACAGCACCCTGCTCCAAAGGAAATAATCCAAGGTTTTCTCTGCTCCTGCACCCCAGAGATGTGGTGCTGGAGGTCAGAAGCTTTCCTCTGAAGATGCACAGGCTTTGTCCATGTGAGCTGTGGTGGCACCCTGGGAGTGGAGAAGCATTCCAGGTCCCTGGGGAGTAATGTCACTGTGAACCCTCTGAGCAGCTGCTTGGCCTGTTCCCCAGTGCAGATGCTGCTCTTGAAAGTCCTGCCTGAAGTCTGTGGGCCAGGGAAGCACCTGGGTTGGTCTCTTGTTTCTGCCCCTCTCCCAGAGCAGGCAGATTTGAACATGAAGAGGGTTTTTTTCCCTCCATACATTCTATTTTCATAGCAGGTGCCTGCTCTCTTACATCATTTGCTGAGGTGGCATCACTCTGTCCCTGCCGAAAGCAAATTAGAGGGAGGATGGTAGAAATCTTTTCTTTTCCAAATTTATTTTTTTTTTAGAAGAAGCAGAGAGGGGAATACTTTGCTCTCTTCATAAGTTTACAAGGACACCTGGAATTACTTGAATGATGCCAGTTTGGATAGAAAAAGTGTCGATTGACACTGGAGTTGAGTTACTGCTGACAGTTACAAAGTCAAACTTCCCTTTCCCACTGTGCCTCTTGTCAAGCTGATCTATTCCAAGGACAGTTTGAGTTTTCTCTCCCATCAGGAAACTGTCACTAGCCAGTCACATCAATTCCAAGCAGATTTTATTTTTACATGGCTTAGCCTACGGAGTGAGAAATCAAAGGAAGGAGTGATGCTGGTACTTGCTGGCAAGGAAATGGGCACAGGTGATGATGTTTCTGCCTCTTCCTTTTCTTCTATTTTTTTTCCCCTAGTGTGTTCTTTGCTTTTCTCTAAGCATTGTTTCCTTTGCCTTCCCCTGACAATGCCAGGGTGTCAGGGCTGGGATTCCTTGCAGACATGGCATTCCTGGCTTTGTCTCATGACAAAGCTGAGCCTCAGCCTCTGCTTTTTTTAGGGGGAAAATCCAGTTAGATCGAAGGATGCAAAGGAGGCAGTGTCCATCCCAGGGGATGCTCTGCCTGCAGCTCAGTGCCTGCTCCACAGAGGTGCCCCTGTGGCTATCACCACCTTTGCACAGAGGTTTTGCACAAGCTCTGGTGCAAAGCACCACAACTCTGGGTGTGTACATGGCATGTCCTGTAATGTCACTGTCTGAGTGTCAGCCAGATGGGGCTTCTCAGCTTCCTGAGAGGAGTCTGGCCTCTGCTCATGTGTGGGTTCCATTGTTATGGGGCTGGGTGAGACCAGGCTGACACATGGGGACAAAATCAAAGGCTTTTTTCCAGCCCTCGAGGTTGTGCAGGTAAGCTAAAAATACAACTGGAATGTGGCTGGGCGGTGACATCCTCTGGGGCTGCCCCAGTGTTATCTGGCTGCTGCATGGAGCCCGGGTGTGGCTGTGAGCCCCAGAGGTGGCTGTGCCAGTGCCTCTGCTTGTCACAGGCTGTGGCTGAAGTGCCCATCCCCAAATTCCTCGCTGGACACCGAGAGGTCACATCCTTGTCCCTTGCACAGTCTCATGCAGAGCCTGTGGTGCTGTGGGTGTGATGTCCTGCTCTGCTCGTGTCCTTTGTGGCTCAATGATTGATTGTCCCCAGCCATGGGCCATGTCATGCCCCATCCGAGGGGATGAGAAAGATAACACTGTTCCCTTTCCAACTGGATTCAGTTCAAAGGCTCTATTTTAAAAGAGTTTCCAGGCTGTGTGTCCCGTGCACGGCTCGAGCATGTGGGGCTTTCCCGTGGGATGTGTGCCTTGTGTGTGGAAAGGTGAGAACATCCCGGACTGGGGCAGTGGCAGGGAAGCTGCTGCCATTCCTGCAGAGATGTGGGGGGCATCAGGCAGTGTGGTGCTGGGATGGGGCAGCCAGCTGGTGCATGGGCTTGTCTCTGATCAGAGGGAATGAAACATTCCATGAAAATCACACTGTCTCCGTGGTTAGACAGCAGCTCTGCTTACAGGACAGGTGAAGTCATTAATTTTGTTGGTCTATTCCAAACAGGTCTATAAAAAGCTCCTTTCCAACCCCAAATGGGACTCGTGCTGCTCATGGCAAAGCAGCTTGTCCCCTTCTCTACTCCCTGGCTGTGATGGTGACCCAGCCTTAACTGAAGTGGCCTTGGGAGCGGCTGTGTGCCCACAGGGGAAGGGTGGGGAGAGGGGCCCAGTGTTGGTGGGGCACTGTTTGAGCTCATTGCTGTTTTTGAGGGTGTGCTCTTCCCCTTGTTCAAGCCAGCCCCCTGGCAGGAGGCTGCTGGGAGGGATGGGAGCCATCCTTGGCCCTGGCTCTGTCCTGGCATACCCAACCCTGGCCTGAATTCTCCCAGGATTTGCTCTCCCAGCATCCCTCTCCTGTTCTGAGGTGACATCCCTCATGGGGAGACTTTGTTAACACCAGTGAAACATCTGATGCTTTTTGTTCCCCTGGGATTACCTGTGCCCTATAAAGGACTGGATAATTTCTGGTAAACAGTGCGTGTCTTTCCATGCCTGGCTATTCCTACTGCACCACCACCAAACTTCTGAAAGAGTTCCCAATAGTGAGACTTGAAAGGATGGCTGGGTTTGTTTTTGTTTCTTCTCTGATTTTTTTTTTCTCTATTCCTTGTTTGTTTATTTATTTAAGATGCTTTTGAGATGTCGGGAAGCTCCACTTTACACCACCCCTGGTCCTCAGGCGCTGAAACCCAACGGGACTAATTCAAAGGAAATCTTGTTTCCCGTCCCACCTGCTGGGTTAGGGACTTTCTGCTCCAAAGCAGCAGCTCTGACTCTGTCTGTGGGTGTCTCTAAAGATCCTTGGAGTGTCTGTGTCTGGGTGAGAGGGAATTGGCTGTTAACAGAGTTAGTGAGGGGAGGGCAGCACAGCCCTGCTCTCCCCAGGAGTGCTGGGGATGGTGCTGGTGGCTCTCAGTGCCATCTGCAAGAGCAGCTCCTGCATCAGCATCCTTTGTGTGCTGATGATCTGTGCCTGAAACTATACCCTGGGAGTGGAAATGAGCCTGAGAAAATACCTTCTGCAGTCCTTCTGGGGCTTACATAAACACTATTTAAAATTAGAGCCACTCATTATGTTGGTATGTGCATTTACCTTGACCTCTGACTTTTCAGCCTGCAAATGTGCCTGGGCCAGCACAGCCCGGAGTTGGGAGAGAGCTCAGGAGCAAAGCACTGGTAGATTTTCTATAATTAGTTTAAGGTGAAGAATCTGGTACAGTATTTCCCCTCCAGGCTGACAGGGGAAATTGAAAACAAAACTGCAGCCTGTCAGAGCTGAACCTGGCTTTGATCAGGAACATCAGCATTTGCTTCTGCTGGAGTGGTTTTGAGGGAAAGGGGAAGAGCAGCAATACTTGGCCAAGGCTTTTCTTACACGTGCTTGCAGAGGAGCTTTTATTTTCCCACTCTCCCTTGCTATTTCCCAGCCAAGTGCATGCAGCAATTTATATTTTGCTACCAGAGATGCCACATCTCGGTTGTCACCCTGGAATAGCTGCTGAGCTCCGTGCTGGCATTGTCACGGAACAGTATTCCTACTATTTGTTGTGGTAATAGTTGTTAGTGGCGGAGCAATTACCGTGTCACCTGCAGCACAACGAAATGTGACCTCTTTCCATGGCAGCACCCCTTTGGTGCCCAAAGCAGCGAGCCTGGGCTCCCCTTAGCTCTGCTGGTCGAGGCCAGAGCTGTCCTGGAGCAAGGGTCACTCCGGTGGGACGGCTGGGCCTGCGGGCTGGCCGGGAATGGTCGGATTTGTGGGAAGAGAGCGTGTCCCACCGGGATGCACTGTAGCAATCCAGCGCTTCAGCAGCTCCCGGAGCTGGAGTTTGGCTCCCCACCAGTTTCCTGTTGACGTCACCTGCTATTTCTCCTCTGCAGTTTTTACAACTGTTGAGCTTTCCAGGGTAATCGGAACCCAGTCCGGCCACCCTCGGCAGCTGCCGATGAGGGAACGCGGCTCTGCCTTCCCCGACCCGCCCCGCTTGCCTTCCCCGCTGCTCCGGGGGCACCCGGCGAGGAGCGCTCTGTGCGGCCGGCGGGGGCGAGGGGCCATGCATTCCCACTGAAAACAATCCTCCGTGCTTGCACAGAAGTGCCGTGCGCTGGATCCTGCGGGAATTTTTTTTTTTTTCTTCCCCTCCCTCCTCCAGTCCGCCCCCATCCCTCTCTCTTCTGCCAGGCTTGCCGGCGCTGCTCTTCATTTCTGGGAAACCATGGACAAGAAGCAAGGTAGATGTTGCAATTTCCAAAACACGTGGTGGGGGAGAGCAAAAGGGGCTGGTTTTAGTGTTAAAAAGGGGCCGTGTAACTTTTTGGGGTCAATCCCACGCGGTTTCGTTTCTTCCCGGCTTGGGGCGGGGGGTCGGTCTTTGCAGCTGGGGGTCTGTTTTTAAAGCATTGGAAAAGTTGCATGTTTTTGTGGGGTTAAAACCCTGGCGTCTTAATTTAAAAAAAAAAAAAAATCAAATGCAGCATGTCTGAAGGAAAATATGCAGAGGGTAAAGCTGGCTTCTGGCTGCAGTTTGGGTTGCATTCCTGGGACGCAGGGTTCTCCAGCAGCTCTCCGAGGCTGTCCCCTGCCTGTTGCACGGGAAAGGTGGGTGCCCACAGCCCCAGCAGTCGGGAGCTCTGATTCAGCACAGGCTGAGAGGCTGTTTTGGGGCTGCAAGGGGCTTTTTGTGCAGCGTGGTTTTTTCCTGGTGCTGGCTGGCAGTTTGCAGAAGTGAGGAGCCACGGGAGCCCCTCTGCAGCGGGACCTCGGCGGGCCGATGAGTGATGGCTCCGGGCAGGTTGAGAGCCCTTTTTCCACTTCCATGGAGAGCTTTTTCCATTCCCAATAGTGGAAAACAGCACAAAGTGAGCCTGTGAGGAGCTCTCATGACCAAGCGCCCAAATTCCCCTCTCTGCTCTGCACCCTGCCTCTGATTTAGGGTTTTTTGGTTTGTTTTTCCTTGATGCTTTTTTGTTCCAGCTCTTTCTTTGCAGCAGGGCTGGGATCCACCCTCCAGCCTTCTGCCCTATCCATGGCATTTGACTCTCCTCCTTGGATCGAGGAGGACCCGGGATGCATCCAAAACATTTCCCCCAGCACTAACAAAGGAGTGCAGCTCTCAGAGCAGCCTCCCGTGCCCAGGACTTCACCTGGGGCTGCAACCAGAGCGCCGGGGAGGCAGTGCTGAGGTTTAATTTCAAAGGTCGACTCAGGCAAATAGTTTTATTTGCAGTTCTTTAGATTGTCCTGTTCATTTCTCTCCGCCCACGCCAGCAGAGTGGGAAGGAAAAAACCTCCCACCGAGAGGTGCAGCTTAATAGGGCTGAAGTTGGTGGTGGCAAAAATGAGGATTCCGATGTTGAATTAGGCAGTTCCAGGAAATGTCTGGCGGTTCTTAACTGGTGGTGGTTATAGCATGAGAAAAAATCTTGTTGGGCTTTTTTTTTTTTTTTTTTTTTTCTTTATGAGGAAATGGTTCCTTTCTTAGCATAAAGGATGCAGTTACGTGCCTGCAGCATCACGTGGGTCGCAATTTCATCCACACCAGGAACTTCTGTCAGCTAATTTTCCCCTGCCTGGGTGCAGGGCACTGTGCCGCATGTGCCTGTGGCTGGCAGCCCTTTCCTGTGTGCTCTGCCATCCCGTGGGCTCGAGGCTGGCAGCAGAGCCCTGGAAGCTCGCAGAGATCACCAGGACATGTCCCCAGATCGCCTTGTCCTGCTGCTGCCTTTTGGCCTTTGCAGAGGGGATCTCTCGAGGGGAACTTGTGCTTGCAGACACCCCTCTTGCAAGAGCCCAGTGCCCTGGGAAACTGGAACGTTTCCAGGATTTTCAGGTGGCATAAGCAGTTGTGCACATTCTAGCAATTCCTCCTGCACCGGGATCCCAAATGTGGGAGGGATTGTGCTGAGTCTCAAGTGTAGGAGATACAGTGCCAGGGACTCTCCAGTGGGAAGGAGCTGACAGCAGCTGCCTGTAGGGGCTGAAGGCAAAAGCTGCCCTGCTACTGAAGGGCTTGAATTGCAGGGTCATGTCATGCCCATCCCACTGCCTTTCTGCCTCTCTCTTTTTTCCCTTTTTTTATTCCCTTCCCTGTTTTTTCCTGCACTCTCATTCACCCTAAACAGGGCATGGGCTCTCCCTGGGGAGAGGCACTGGTGCCACAAGCAGTGGGAGAAGCTTGCAGCAAGGGGTAGTTCAGGCCAGCCTTTGGGAGCTGGAAATCTCATGTCAAATTTTAGGAGAGCTGTAACAAACAAATCCAACCTCTGCCTCAGCTCCCTGGTTGCAGAGCAGCATCTTGGGTGATTTTATTCCTGCAGGCATGGGTTGAACTGGGTTTTCTGCCCTTCACAGGTGGCCCAGGCAGAGCCTGGGAGTGGTGGTGCAATACCTTCAGTTTAATCAGTGCTTTTTCATACTGCAGCTAGAAAATGCTTTTTGGGGCTAAGCAGGACAGGCTGGGAATGGCATGCTTGCTGACTTCAGCTCTGGGAAGTCAAGGGTGGTAGTTTGGGAGTACAGGGAGTGCAGGGTGCCTGTGACAGCAGAATTCATGTCTAGTGCACATTGCACATCAAAAGACTCCTGTATGGAGCAGGGGGTTTGCAACAGGGAATCTCTTGCTGCCCTGCAAATTCTGCCTGCAAGCTTGAGCTCCACTGGACACCCTGTGATGCCCAGCCCCACACTGGGTGCTCCCAGCTCCCTGCAGCCTCTGTCCTGCAGCCAGAAGGGCAGAGGAACGGCCGAGGCCATCCTGCAGGAGGCCTGGCTTGGGTGCCTGTGGACCCTGCTCCTGCCCTGTGAGTCACGGCGGCGGTGCCAGGGAAGCTGCTGGTGGCACAGAAGGCGCTTTGTGCCGGCTCTGTGGGGTTACTATGGCAATTGGGGAGAGGGAGAGCAAACAGATGGAGCAGAATCCCAGCCAGCACGGGGGAATTGCAGGGCTCTGTGTAGAGGTGTGGCTGGTAGCTGCTGGGGGGGCTGTGTGTGGAGCAGAGACCGATCTGAGTTTCAGAGGAGGTCCTGGGGGTGAAATGCTCAGCATGGAGCTGAATCCATCCCCTGGGATAGGATGGGTGCCCACAGCAAGCTCCCTAACTTGCTGTGCAAATGCAGAAGGACTCAGGGGACCCCAGTTTCCAGGTTCTGTTCTTGGCTTCCTACACTGAGTAGCGAGAGGCTGGGAGTGGGAAGGGGAGGCATTTCTGAACCCACGGACAACATCTTTCTCTTGGCTCCATTTTGCATTTGCTCCTGTCATTACTCACCTGGTATTTTGCAAAGTGCCATCAGTGGGTGTGTGGGGCTGTTCATGGTACCCCTTCCAGCCCTGCTGGGTGGGTGATGGGGAAGGGAAACTCTGCAGGCTCACGAATTAGAACTTGTGAGTGCTCAGGTGGTTTCCATCCAAGCAGGATGGGTTTGGGGTGGAGTGGCTCGTTTTCTGGTTTCACTGAGCTGGAAGTTCACATCATGGAAACTGTGCTGGTCTTGGAGCTGATGGCTCAGCTCTGGTGCAGGAAAAGTGGCAGATAAGGTGGGGGTGTGGACTGATCTGTGCTGATTCCCTCAGCAGGGAGGGATGCTGCTGGTCCTGCAGTTGGGACCTTTGCAATATGTTGCAGACCAGCTTTAACCCACAGTGAACTCAGTGAGGTTTGCATTTGGGGAAGGGCAAGGCAGGAGAAGCAAGTCCCAGGCACCTGTTTTGTCTTGGAGCTGGCAAGGCACAGGGATGGGGGCTGTCAGTGCTGGGGACGTGTTGGGTCTGTGTCACCTTCTGTCCTGCTGCAGCTGCAGAAGCTCTTGCACGGTGCTGCTGAAATTGCAGCTCCTGGCTCTCCCCTCCCTTCCCTGGCAGCCTTTGGAGTGCTGGACTTTGTCCACATGCCTGCTCCCAGCAGCCAGGCAGGTAGGAGCTGTTTTGAAAGGCTGTCCAAGGCCATGCTGAGCTGTCTGCTCCCAGCCCCAATGCCTGGAGCACACCTTGATATTCCTGCTTTCTAATGGATCTTCTGGCTCTGTGCAGCCACAGCACCTTTAGCTGCAAAGTGCAGCTGCCCCCATGTCTCTCCTGGGGGGATCAGGACCTCGATACTCTCAGCTGCTGCACTTTCAGCCCCTTGGGGTCAGTTTATCTTCCCAGGGAACTGGGATGGAATTTTCATCTACAGGTTTCTGGCCCTGCCTGAGCCCTGTTTCCCTCTGCAGCACTGGGTGTTATCTCAGGGCTCTTTGGAGTTGGGGGACAAGAGCATCCTCTTGCCAGTCACTCCTGATGCTTTGTCCTGGTGCTTCAGCCTATGCAAGTCCAGATTTGTGAGGGGTTTCACTGCTGGCTAGCAGTCAGCTCATGCCTGGTTTTTCCCTATTTTCCATCTGTTGTGGATGGGGTGTCCCCTCTCCTGCTGAGACTAACCCCTTGCTTTTGCTGGATGTCTCTCTGTGGTCATTGCTTTCCATGCCAGATCCAACTCTGGCTCTTCCCAGGAAGGCCAGGCTGGGGCTGGGGCCCTGGAGGTCATGGGGCCTCTGGACAGGGAATGTTTTTTGGGAGCCCTGCACATCACTAATGGCGTGGGGACCTCTTGTGGCTGGAGAAACGGGGATGGGGCCAGGTTTGGCTGAGCTCCCAAAGCCCAGCTGCCTCCCTCTCCTGCAGCTCTCCTGGGCCCATGAGCCATGAGGGATACAGGGCAGCTCTCTGGTTTGGCTGGAGCATGAAGGCTGAGCTGGTGTTTCATTTTTCTCTTTCAGATTCCAAAGGATCCTTGGAGCCACACAAACCAGGTAAGTGCCCAGCAGAAATTGCATCTTTCACCTCAGAAAGGGTTTAAGTCCCAAAGAAAGGGACTGTTAAAGGCCATGAAGGGTAAAGAGCACTTTTAGGGTACAGTGCTTGGCTGCAAGACCTGAAAAGTGGTCTGTTAGTGCACCCCTGGCTATTTCTACAGAGGAGTGTTCAACAATGTCATTGACACCACTTGTGCTCTGGCTCTTGCCTGAAATTTTGGGCAAGTGGTCACTGTGACCTTCTTGGCATTTTGCTGATCATGGTGAGGGGTCCAAGCCCTGCATTCCCTGCTGGGAATGGCTGCTGGGAAGAGGGTGCTTGAAGGAAAAAAGCAAAAATCCATTTGCTCACGTGTGCATCATCTTCTCTTGCAGTGAAAGGCAAGAAGAAACGGGATCTGAGGATAACATGTGTCCCCATCAAACCACCCGTTGCCAACACAACGTGAGTATCTCTGCTGCTTAAAGGGGTTCTCCAGAGCTGGATTTGGCACTTCCTCGAGGGGAATGGCCTGTGAGGACTTCCCAAAATCAGCATAGTTATTCTTTTCTCTTCAGCTGTGGCTCATGGGTGATGAGAAGGAATAGCACATGTGTGTGCAGACATGAGCACAGCGTGTCTCCCTGGGAGGTGCCTGTTTGATAGGAAATGTCCTAAAGGCAAAGACTCAGAATCTTCTGGGGAGCTCTCCACAGTCTTTCTGCCACGGCTCTGCCAGTGCCAAAGGGCAAAGATGCAGAAAGAGTGAATCTGCCTGTTGGGAGAAGGGGGAAGAATTTTAGTGCAGGGGAAGAGAAGAGAGCTGGTGGTAGCTGCACCACAACGGGAGCCAGAGGCACAAAGGTTGAGGAGTGTTTTACACGACCTGAGTATCAGGTTTAGTTTGAGTTGTTTGCAGCTCCTTACCCTGCTAAAAGGAGGACACAGACGTCTTGCACTGTTGTGCTGTTTGGTGCTGGGGCCAGTGCCCAGCAGTATCTCAGGGCACTGGAATTTTTCCCTGCCCTGTTTGCTTTGAGCTGCTGATGCTTGTTATGCCATGGGGGAGAGCCCAGGGTAGCAGTGCTTGGTTTGACAAAGAGCAGATGGCTAAAATTCCACTTCCATGGTGTTCTTCCAAAACACTTCGGGCATCACCACTGCTGAGCCTTGTTTGCTCCAGAAACCTGTTCTAGAGAGCTCTCCCAGCTCCAGGAGAGCAGTAGAGTCCCCAAAAGAGAAATCTCACTGCTGAAAACCTCAGGTAGAAAGGGGGAGGCAGGGGAGCTGCTCCACTGATGCTGTGCAGCCTCGCACAGCCCTGCCCTGTGTGTGACAACCACCTCCTTCCCCCACGGGCACATTTGTCTCTGCTCCTGCCAGAATTGAAATTTCCCCTGGAGAATGCCTCACGCTGGAGTCTGCAGGGCATTGCATGCCCAGAGGCTGGTGCAGGCTGTCCACAGCTCCTTTTCTCCCTGCTTTGCAAGCTGCAGTGCAAATATTTGCACAGTGCAAGGCTTTTGCTCAGAGCCCAAAGTACTTCCTTGAAGCCTGAGGCTGCTCTGATGGGAATTGAGACTAAACCAGTTGGGCAATCTCTGCTTTTAGAAGCTCCCAGGGGATGGGGAGAGCCCAGAAGTGAGGCACGAAGGGCAGAACACTCACGGTGGCTCTAAAAGTGCCGTGCTGCCCAGAATGGGAAGTGGGCAGCAATAAGGAAAAAAGCCATAAAGGGCAACTTTCACCTGCCTGGTGTTGTGCAAAGGGTGACACCAAAGTGCTGCCTGCTCTGCCTGCCTGGAACAGGCAGCAGAGTGTACACAAATGATTCACCAGGGAGGAATTACCTGTTGTTCCCTCGCGTGCGTTTCGGGCTCCGTGGCTGTGCTGTTACAACACCTGCCTGTCAAAACATGACAGCTGAGCTGCTCTGCCACAGAAACGTCTCATCCTGCCACTCTCAGCTCCTCAGGCTCCTATCCTGAGCAGGAATGGTTTCACAGCCCGGTGGTTTGGGGCATGTCTCACCTGGCTGACTCCCTGGGGTTCTCACTGTGCCTCGTGGGTGTGGGGTGAGGTGTTACTGGCACGATTTAAAGCCTTTGTGGGTGTTTGGAGGGGGCGGTTGGAACCTACAACGAGGCACGGGGTGGGGGGGGGGAGGGGGGGGAACAGCAGCTGAAAGTGCTCAAAGGAATGTGAAACCTGGCTCTGGCCAAGAAAGGTGAATGAAGCTGGGCTTTCTCCTGACTCTGTCTTTTTTCTCACAGGCCCCCGAGGAACTTGGACTCCAGGACATTCATTACCATTGGAGATAAAGTATGTGTCAATGGGGTCTCTTTTTTTTTTTCTTGCTTCAGTTTGGTTTTCCCTGGGCATGGAGAGCTCTGTAGGATTGTGCCTTGTAACCTGTCAGATCAGGAGTGCAGCCTCATGAGATACAACTTTCAATCTAAACCATTCTAGGATGATCCAACCCAGCTGTCCTAAATGAGGGTGGCGTCACCAAGCTCTGACTACCCCTGAAAAAGTCCCTTTATCCTGCCTACCCACAGGTCTGTGTTGCTGCTTGAGGCCCAGGAGAAGCTGGGCACAAAGTTTCTCTCTGGTTCTCCAAAGTCTTTCCTAGTGACCTGATGAAAAACACAGCTAGAAATAGCCACTGTGTCTCTTTTATTTCATTCTCTTGTTATGGGCTCTCTTGGGGCTGCAGAAGCTGTTTGCAAATGAGCTAAAAATACCCTGCATTGGATCAGCCCTATATCTAGACCCTTCCAGGCTGGGAGGTGGCTTGGCTGATGGGATCTGGGTCCCTTGGCCTCAGTGCAAGGATTAGGATTGAGGAGAGGAAGCTTTGGCTGGGTCCAGGGAACAATCCTGCTGCCTGTGCTGTTTTCTGGGCCTGGTGTCCTGTGTAGCAGGAACTCTGGGAGAGATGCTCTCTGTGACAGCCTGGGCACTGTGTGTGCAAGGGGACAGTGCTGCAGCTTAGGAAAAACTCTCCAGAGTCACTTCCTTGCCTGCTGCAGTGTTTGCAGGAAGGGTCTGGTCTGGGTATTTTGGAGCGACATGATGGAGAAGAGGACTTGGGCAGAATTCCAGCTGTAGGAGTGGGGCTGGGTGGTGACCTCGGGTCTGTGGGATCTGCACAGGCCATGCTGTGCATCCCATTGTCCTGGGAGGGAAGGTGGCTGCATCCATCACCTCTTGTTGCTGGGCAGGGCAGGGCTGGTTCCTGGAGTGTACTGGGAACCACCAGCTTCTGGGGAAGCCTCGGGGCAAATGCCGGGAAAGGAAAAACACAATGACCTGGAACAACTGCAGAACACGTGTCCCAAGAGCACCACAGATCCTTCCTGGAGGCCCCTGCGAGCCTGCACTGCTCCTCTGCCAGCTGCCCGTGGTGGGAGGTCAGACATGTCCCCTCAGCCCTGCTCTCCTCATTTCAGGATCCATGTCCTGCCCAGGAAAGGGCCGGCACCTTCCTGTGCTGGGCAGAGCATAGCTCAGCTCTGAGCTCAGGCACAGCCCTCCCTCACTCCCTGCCTGCCACATCTGGCTGGAATCAACAGCCACATCTGGGCAGAACCATCGGAGCCAAGGCTGGTGGGAAGGTCCAGCAGACCTGGTGGCTGTGGCCAGCGCTGAGGGGACAGTGAGGAGGGGACAAGTGCTGGCCAGGGGCCTGGCAGCCACATCTCCCAGCCTGGCTCCTCCACCCCGTTTCCTCTCTCCCTGCTCAGGGCGTGGCTCCCAGGCCCCGTATCCGGAGCTGTGCCGTGTTGCTTTCCCACCCTCGCTGCCTTTGTGGGGCACTTTGGCATCCTGGTATTATTTTTGTTCCCTGAGACCGCAGGAAAACGAGGCTGGATAAAGCCTGGCTAAAAGGAGGCCTGTGACTTATTAGCAGCGATGAATGCAGTGTCCAAAAATAGCCTGTGTCTCACTCGTGCCCTGCCCAGCAGAGCCAGCAATTACAGGGGAACGTGTCTTTAGGGAAACTTGTTTGTGGGTTTTGCAGGAGCTCGCTGGCTCCCTGCTGTGTCAGGCCTTCACTGGGGTGAGCACTGGCCACGTTTTTGTTTTTTTTTCCCAGCTTGAAGCAACACTTAGGTGGTTGTTTTCTTGGTGTTAACTCAGGTTTTACCTTGCTGGCAGCTTTTTGGTGGTAGGAGAAAGTATTGAAAAGCTGTTTGAACTCAGCGATAATTAGAAATGGAGTTGCTGTGTGCATCCTGTCCAAGAGAGACTTTGCACAGGCGTTGTTAGACACACAAAGGTGTATTTGTGACTGCTGATTTTTGGGATGTGGGGAGAGGTCAGTGATCCCTGGCTGCACACAGGGGTTTGGAGCTGTGGTGGAGGCTCCTGACTGCTGCCCATGTTGTTAAAATCCTGCAAATAGTTCAGCAACTGCAGAAATACTCTTGTGTGGGTAATCCCCCGCAGGCAGAGAGGCACCAACCTTTGGTGCCCTTTCTAGTGGCAATGTTCCCTGGGCTTAAAGGATGAAAGTCCTGATCTCCAGCTGCAGAGGGGGAATTAAACGAACCCTGGTGAGTGTGGGGTGAGAAGGCTTGTACTGTGATTCAACAGAGCCAAAAATACCCCCAACCTCTCCAAGCCTGGTGCCTCTGTAGGTACCATTGCTTAAAATGCTCTGCACAAGTGAGCTGAAAGCGTTGCTGATGTCCTTGTTGATAAACGTGCTTGTCCCTGAGGTCATTTTGTCCTGTCTCCCTAAAGAACTTTGAGGTGGAAGCAGATGACCTGGTGGCCATTTCGGAGCTGGGCCGTGGTGCCTACGGCGTGGTGGAGAAGGTCCGGCACGCGCAGAGTGGCACCATCATGGCTGTGAAGGTGAGGACACCTGGATATTCCACCTGGCTGGGGTGGGCATCAGCAGAGGCAGCTCCCAGGGAGCAGAGGGACTGCTGAGCTCCACTGGTTGTGGCAAAATGGGGAGGGGCTTATCTGGGTTTGGCAGCCTGTGGTGTTCCCGGTGTGGTTTGGTCAGTGAGGGGTCTGATAGTGGTTGGGCATGGTGGGGTTGATAACAGGCTTGGAAATGCAGGATTGGTGCCTGCAGGGCAAGGCTGGGGTGTCAGTGCCTGTCCAGCCTGCTGGCCTGGCCCTGCATCTGCTGCAGAGCATGCCAAGGGTTTGGCATTCCTTAAGGTTCTGTCTGGCAGAGGCAATTTGGGCGTCTCCTCCTGGGTGCTACTGGCTGCAAAATAAGGATAAAACGCCCTGGCCCCAGAACTGCAGGAACTGAGTCAGGCTGGGGGATGATGGTGTTACCCCACCTTACACCAAACTCTTCTCTTTTGTATTTGTCTCAGAGGATTCGAGCCACTGTGAACACTCAGGAGCAGAAGAGGTTGTTGATGGACCTGGACATCTCCATGAGGACAGTGGACTGCTTCTACACAGTCACCTTCTACGGAGCCCTCTTCCGTGAGGTACTGACCTGGTGGGTGCCTGGGCGCATCTGGGGCTCTGGGATTGCACTGGAGGCACCAAACTGTCCCCAAACACCTCTGTGTTCTTCAGCCCAGCTCTTTACCTCCCTCAGATTTCCAGGGAATTCCCTCTCAACTGCTTTCTCTCCATCCCGCAGGGTGACGTGTGGATCTGCATGGAACTCATGGACACCTCCCTAGATAAATTCTACAAGAAAGTGTTGGAGAAGAAGAAAACCATCCCTGAAGACATTTTGGGGAAAATGGCTGTGTCTGTGAGTGGCTCTGGGTTCTTAGATGTGTTTGTGCCTGCCTGAGCCTGCTGGAGGCCTCTCCTGAGGCCTGTGGTGTGTTTGCAGTGAGAGGCTGCTGCTGAGTGTGACTGATGGGTGCTTTTTTACTCTGTTTGTCCCCAGATTGTACGAGCTCTGGAGCACCTGCACAGTAAACTGTCTGTAATCCATAGAGGTAAATGCTGGATGGGGTTACTGGAGTGTGTGGCTGAAGATCCAACCTTGAAATAAGCTAGGGGAGGACTTGTTTCCAGGTGTGCTGTGTCCTTCTGGGATCAGCCTAAAGTGGAATTTGCTGGTGGTTAGGACTGTGGTGAACAGCTTTAGATGGTTGTTCCTGAGATGCCTCCCTTTTTGCAAAATGTTCTCTTCCTCCTTTCCAGATAGAAGGTTGAATGTAGCAATAGAATTCCTCACTGCCTGCATTTTATGAGCATCTTTGTCCCTCTTGGAGTACAGAAGTGCCTTGAAGGCAGCTCTTGGAGATAAAATCCCCAAGTCCTCCTGGCTGGGTAGTTTTAACAAAATAAGGGCTGAAGGAGACCTTAAAAAATCACAGATGGGAATTGTAACACCCAGGTCTTGCTCTCCATCCTGGTAAAGTCCATTGTGTAGTTGTGGACGGTTCAGGATGTGCATGAGACAAACTGTCCTGAAGATTTGGTAGAGCCATGCTTTTAAGGCTATGCTGGGCACATAAATCTCTCCTAAGGAGCTGGGGATAAACTCCTCAGCATTTTATTTCAGCCTTTTGACCTGCCTGGTTAGAGATGGGGCTTGTTCTCCCTGAAGGACATAGTTGTAGTTTACCTGTGAATGACTTTCACTGCAATAAGACTGGTGGGGTTTTTTCTCCCTCCCCTTAAGTTGGGGCCTGCCTAGTCCCTCCTAGGCCTGCAGGGAATTTTGTTTTGTCTCAGACTCTTCAATACCCCTGCAAGTGCCCAATTTGCTCTCTTGCCTTTCCTCTCAGATGTGAAACCTTCCAACGTGCTGATCAACAAGGAAGGACATGTGAAGATGTGTGACTTTGGGATCAGTGGTTACTTGGTGGACTCTGTTGCCAAGACCATGGATGCTGGCTGCAAACCTTACATGGCTGTAAGTGCATCCCTGTGCAGCCTCAGCCCTGACTGCAAGAGGCTGCTGCTGCTTAGAAATCAGTCTGTTCCACCTCCACCCTGAGATAAAAGCCACTCAGGAGTGCTCTGGTCTCCCTGACTCAGCAGAGCCTCCCTTTAGGCCCAGCTCTGTGTGTTAATCCCACAGTGACTCTCCCTGTGCCCCTTCCATTTGCAGAAGGACACAAAACTGGCTGGTGCTGGTTGTGGCACTGCTCCTTGTTAGATAGAAAGTGCTGAGGCTTTTCTTGGCAGGGTGGTTTAGTTTCATCCTCGAGTCAGTGTGAATTTCCCTTTGCCATCTGTGGTATCCTTGTGGGAAGTGTGTGCTCCTGAGGCAGGGGTCATGCAAGTCTCACTCTCCCGCAAAGAGGGAGAGTTGATGTGAGTTGTGTGGAGCAAGATGTGGCTTTCATCAGAGCTAGACTTAACCTCAGACTCTGCCTCCCTGGGGACATGAACCAGGGAAATCCACCCAGCCTGGCTTTTGGAGCCAGAGGTTTGTTCTCTGGGGGTTGCACTGGGAAAGCAGGAGTGGTAACATGTCCCATTTTGGTGTTACAGCCAGAAAGAATAAACCCTGAGCTGAACCAGAAGGGCTACAACGTGAAGTCGGATGTCTGGAGCCTTGGGATCACAATGGTAACACCAAGGGCTGGGATCTGTGTCTGCAGCCCTGGGGTTGGGATGGGCTTTGGGCAGGTGGGGCTGTACCCCTGCTCTGAGCAGCATCAGCTGGGTGGGTGCCCATCAAACAGGACTCAATTTGAGCCTGACAGCTCAGGACAATGAAGTTAATTAATTACCCAGGGAATTCAGGCTCTCAGCAGACAATATCAGGATGACAATGAGTATCCAAGCTGAGTATCTACAATTCTGGCTTTGAATTGCTCTACAGCTCCCTGCCTGCTGTCTGAGGGGTGGTCAGTGGAGCAGGGTTTGCTGCAGCTGGGGGTCACAGCCTTCCTGCTTCTCTTCCCCCATGTCACCAGAGCCTTGCAGGGGATTCCAGTCCTGCAGCAGTGAGAGCTGCTGTGTGTGGTTTGCAGCAAATCCTGCCTGCAGGGTAGCTCAAAGCAGCCAACAGGAAGGGGAAATGCTTTCAGTTCCAAAATTGCAGCTGCTTGGGATGGTTTATCTGCCTCCTGCAAGAAACAGATCTTGCAGAAAGCAGCTGAGATCCTCTGGCACCAGTGGACAAAGGAAATCCCAGCTGTTGCCTCCAAGGGATGCTGCCTGAGAAACAGCTCCTGCTTTCCAGGAGACTCTCCCTGTGAGGGTAGATTGTTTTCAGGAATATTTCCTGTGCCCTCTTAGCCATGGATTTTGTTTTGGGGGCTGCATCCCTGTGTTTGTGCGTGCTGTATCTTGGCAGATATTTCCTCTTCCCCAGCGTGGTCTCATCCACTCTGCCAAACCCAAGCCCCTCTCCCTGGTGTCCCCATGCCAGCACAGAGCTGGTCTGGCTGACTGGAAATGTCATCAGCTCTGAGCTGCAGGAAGCTGTGGGACAGGAGATTCTGAGTGATGGAATATCCAAACCTTCCCAAAGCTGGAAGGGAGAGAGGAGCTTGCTGAAAGTTGGCCAGCCTGCAGCTGAATGGAGCCCCAGAATGTTTGGTTCCCTCTCGTGTCCTCCTCCTGGGCTGGCTTCCTGAGTTTTTTAGTTTTATTTTCTTTATGAAGGGGTTGGATTGATTTCAGACAAGACAGTTTGTGGGACATTGAGTTGCAGGGCTATTCCAGGCCTTCCTGGGCTGGTGGCTTCATTCAGATTTGCAGTGGCAGGAACTGAGCTCCCCTGACCTGAGCCACAGGCAGGGCTCTGTCCCAGTCTCTGTCCTTTCCGGTTTGTCATTCCTCCCATCCCATCACACCCTACCAGGCAGGTCTCAAGGTTCTGTTGCCCATTTTGAGACAGGAACTGATCCTTGGCATGAGGAGACTGCCGGAGAGCTGTGACAGACTTTTTCCTGCTTAAATGAGGGATGGAGCAGAGGTGACTTGTAGGAAGAACCCAGTAATTGGGGTGGTTTTGGCAAAATGATGTTCTAGCACTTAATTTTTCTTGGGTTTGTGGACTTTTTGTGTGTTTCGCTCATGTAGTGCTAGCCCAAGGCCCAGAGGCTGCCTTAGGGCCAGCAGAGCACTTTGGAAGCCAGTGCAGAAACTGTGTGCTGTTATTATTATCTTTTTAAATAATCCCATTTTACATATCTTTTGTGACTTCCTGTAAATGCATTAATATGCTGAACCAGCCTGAAAAGGAAGTATTTTTGGCCTCTGGGTCTTCGTATTAAAAAAAAAAAAAGTGGTATGACCCAAATTGAAAATGGTTTCTAAGGAAAAGAGGGTTTTCCTTTAAATCTGAGCTGGCTGAGCACGGTGGGGTTGTGATTGGTGTGTGTCTCACGTTGCCCTGCCTCCATCCCCAGATTGAACTGGCCATTCTCCGCTTCCCATACGAGTCCTGGGGGACGCCCTTCCAGCAGCTCAAGCAGGTGGTGGAGGAGCCCTCGCCCCAGCTGCCACCTGAACGCTTCTCCAAGGACTTTGTGGACTTCACAGCACAGTGGTGAGGCTCCAGCCTGGCTGAGGAGGGGCCCTGATTCGTAGGGGTTGGATTGGGGCTGGGTTTGCTGTCCTTTGGGAGCCCTTTTCTGCCTTCCTCGCTGTACCTGGTGCTCAGCATGGCAGGAAGTGCAGCCCAAACTGGTTTTGCTCTCAGCCTGACTCACCCAGGCTGGCTGGAAGGTGCAGAGGTTTCTCTTCCCCTTTTCCTGTCACTGCTGCTGAAATGTTGGTGTTTTCTGGCAAAGTGGCAGTGAAACCAGAAGCAACCCCTGGCAGCCTCTGGGTGAAAGCTGCTTTTTGTGGTTTTATGGGAAGCTGCTCCCCCCAGGGTGTCCCCTGCTGCCTGGGTGCTGCCTGGAGCTGCCAGGCAAACCCTGCAGGTGCTGGGAAACCATATCCTCTCCTTCCCAATTGTTCTGGTCTGTGTGGGGAAAACTGCAGAGCTGCTTGGCTTCTGCTTTTTGTGGCAAAACACTGCGTTGCCCTTCTCCAGGTGCCTCCTTGGCTGCTTTGCTGGTGGTTCAAACCTGCTCAGCCAAGGAGAGCGAGGGATGAGTGCAGCCCACAGGGAGCATTTTATGCTGGGTGGGAAGGGGAGATCCCCTGTGACAGACCACATACAGCAAAAGAAAAAGATCCTACAGCCTTTCTCTCCCTTTTTTATTCCCTTCCAGCTTAAGGAAGAACCCAGCTGAGCGAATGAACTATTTAGAACTTATGGTGAGTGCAGAGTTGTTTCTGCTGGTCTTTATTCCCAATTTTGAAACTCAGATCACCTCAAAATACATGGGAGATTTTTCAGGCATGGAGAGGGATGGGTGTAGTGTGCCAGAGGTGAAAGGGTGATTTGATTTTATGGGTGTTAAGGTCAGGGATTCCAGGTGTTTTCTCCCTCTGTCCTATCTACTCTTGGAGAGTTTAGACCTTGAAGGATAGTAGTAGAGCTGCCAAGGTGGGGTGTCCTGCTCAAGCTGAAGTGAGAAATGCCAAAGTTCACCTTTTAGCTGAAGAATGGTGTCTGTGGGAGTCTGGGGAGGAGGTTGGAGTCCACCTCCAGCTGTGTGACATCCCCTGGGGGTCTGTGCTTGGTCTTGGTGTCAGCTGACGTTTCTTTTGCTCTCCTTGGCAGGAACACCCTTTCTTTACCTTGCACGACACCAAAGAGACTGACATGGCCTCCTTTGTGACAGAGATCCTCGGGGAAGACTCCTAACTCCCAGCTGCCAGCTCCCTGCAGTCCCTCCATCCCGGCTTCCCCGCAGGAGAGCCAGCAAGGACTCGAGTTCAAGGTGGTTTGCACAAATCACAAATCGAACCTCCCCGGCCTGGGGGCATCTCTGGCCCCATCCAGCCTCGAAATCTCTTTTCTTTGCCCTGAGGAAAAAAATCCCCCAGGAGGAGCCTTTTGAAGCCAACACCTTTCCATCTAAGCCAAGGACTCTGAAGGCTCAGGAGGTCCCAGGAGAGGACCTGAGCAGAGGGTGCCCCCCCCAGTACCCAGTGCACAGCACATGGGGTTGTGTTTCTTTGCTGCCAGGGGAAGGCAGAGAGAATCAGTGGTGCTGTGCTTCTCCCACTCCTCTTCTGCGTGCCCAAAGTCCCTTCCCTGGAGTCAGGTCTCACTCACCTTCCCTCTGTGCCTGGCTCTCTGCCCCAGGAGCCCACACAGCTTTAGGAGCTTGTGGGGCTCCCTGGGCTGCTCCTCACACCAGAGGCTGTTTTACTGCCTGGCTCCACACCTTAAGGACCCTCAGAGGCAGCACCAGCTTGTGTATCCCTCTCCCTCAATCAGTGCTGCTCCCTTGACAGGGGGTGATAAAGGCATTTTTCCACAATCACACCATGACACAAGCTGCAGCCCACGCTGTCCCCACACCTGCCCATGGCACTTCACCTGGCATCCATCCCATCCCTCATGGGCACAAGGTGATGGAGAGACAGCAGGTGCCCCGTGCTGCCTCTCCTCCCTGGGCTGGGAGGACACATCCCTGCTCTGGGCATCGCCTTCCACAGCCCTGGCTGCCTCCACCTTCCCTGGCTCCCCGAGGAGACGGTGCTCCGTCTGCTTTTCCAACCTGGAGCTGCTGTCAGACCTCTCACTGTGACACCAGCTCCTTCCAGAGGCTGAACTCGCCCCCCTCGTGTCCCAAACTGTCCCCAACCCCTGCAGGTGCCAGCGAGAGCCAAACCCCAGTGACTGGCCCAGGGCTGCTCACACTTGTACATTTGGTATCTATATATGATGGACTTTATGTGTTTCCTAGGTTTGATCTAACTCGCTATAAATTAAAGCCCTTCTGTGTGGGAGGAGAGGAGGAGCAGTTTCCTCCTCTGCTGACAAATCCACTGTGAAAACCTGATGTGTTTCCCCATGCTCCCAGCCCGAGGAGCCAGGGGAGCAGGAGGGGTTTCTGGCTTCTACTGTACATGATCACGGATAAACGCACCAGCTGTGGATTTTGGGTTTTTTTTTTTTAATAATTGAGTTTTTCTGAAGGATTTTTTTTCTTCTTTTCTAATATATATTTGTGTGTGTGTATGTGTGCTCTATATATATTATATATTTTTAAATCAATGATGAATGTGTGGATGTCTATGTGGCCAGCAGATCTGGCGCAATAACATTTTTCTGGCTAAATTTGGGCAGGTGGGGAAGGGGTCACTAGAAAGCACTCTGGCCTAAGATTACTTTTTTTTTTTTCTTTTTTAAAGAAATGCATCTATTTTTTAACTGAATCTTTAAAAATGTTATTCCTGAAATTCATGCCCTGGCGGCCTGGATTTCAGGGTGAATTTCCAGTGTTCAGGGTCCCCCTCAATGCAGAATGATGTCCCCTTAAATTCATCATTCCCCTCCTGCAGTCCAGGGGTTGATGCAGTGCTGGGGACCCCCTGCCTGGGAAACTGGGGTGCTCCACACCATCCATCCCCACGAGCTGCTTCTGGGAAAGCTGCTTTGGGGCAAATGGTTTTCAGTCCTTGATGCATCACACAGCCATGCTTTTCCCTGTGCCATCCCTCTGATCCCCCTCCCTGAGTCAACAAACCCTGAGGGAAGCAGCCCAGGTGGAGCTGCACAACCTCTGTTCAGCTTCAGTTTGACCCTGACCCTGCAGCCCACCTCTGGATGGAAAATAAGGAAGTGATTGATGTTCTCCATGTCTCCCTCCTCCTCATCCTGCTCTGCAAACCACCTGACACTCACCTGTATCTGCTTGGTTTGACAGCTTTGCTGCTGAGATGTACAATTGTATTTTTTTTCATAGTTGGTTACTTTGGATTATTTTTGTTTTGAGTTGAGCATTTGGGTTTTCTCCCTTCCCTCTTGGTTTAAACCCTTTTCCCCTTCAACTCGCCTTTTTTTGGTGCTTTGGGGAACCGTGTTCATTAAAAAAAATATTTTTTTTGCATTTTTTTTATTTTTTTCTGCATTTCTGCTCCTGGAGAAAGTCCTGATTTCTGTACTTTGGGATAAGGGAGCATCTGCCCTTTCAAACACAGGGGAGGTGGCTCTGGGGTGAGCTTGAGCCTCTGTGGATGAGCTGAGGCTTTGCTGAGGAGGCAAACACACCCCACCTCCCTGTGCCATGTCCTCTGCTTCATTCAGCACAGGTCTTATCTGTCCAAAGCCTGTGTCCCTTTTCACCTCCCTGCTTCCCTGTCCCACCGTGTTCCCTCTGCAGTGGCAGTTCCCTGGGGAGAACCAGCTTGGCTTTAAGGTGGGCGAGGATTTTGACTCATATGGGAAGCCCCTCTCCCCTTGTATTTTTGGGAATGATCTGTACCCTTCAACCCCCGTCCTTGATTCTAATAAAATTCGCCCTCGAACCTGCTGCTTGTCTTCTCTTATTGCTGTTTGAGCATCAACTGGGGGCTGTTTGGGGCAGCAGCTTGGAGGGGGGATCCTGCCTTCTCCTTACATTGTGGGGTGATGCTGCTCCTGATTTGGGGATTGTACAAGCTGTGACCCTTGGGCTGGCATCCCTGAAGCCACCCCCACGGCATTGAGGAGGCAGCAGCCTGGGGAGTGATCCTGCTCCTTCTGTATTTTGGTGATGCCGCTTCCAGTCTGGGGCTTCTACAATCAAGGGACCCTCGGAGCTTTTCCCCCCGGGAGCGCTGCCAGGGGCTGCCCAGGGTTCTGGGGCAGGAGGAGGCTCTCCATGGATCGGGGATCCCCTCGAGTCCAGGGTGCCGGGGCAGCACGAGCTGCCCGCGGCCGCGAGGGGGAGGCAGCGCCCGGCGCCGGGACCGGGCGGGACACGGCGGGATGAGCCTGGATCGGCGGGCTGAGCATCCCCCGGGACACGGCGGGATGAGCCTGGATCGGCGGGCTGAGCATCCCCCGGGACACGGCGGGATGAGCCTGGATCTGCGGGCTGAGCATCCCCCGGGACACGGCGGGATGAACCAGACCCGCGGGATGAGCCGGGACCCCGTGGGATGAGCCTCCAGTGGCGGCAGGACCCGGCGGGGTCCCCCTCTCCATCCCACCCTGCTGTGACACCCTCGGCACCTCCCAGCCCCCCCTCGAGGGTGCGCGGCCGGATCAGGGCAGGGGAGTCCGGGGGATGGTGCCCATTGGGGATGGAGCTGCAGGTTTGCCAGGGGACTGGGAATAAGAAACCAGTTCACTTCCCGAGTGTTTTCCCTGTCAGCCCTCTCCGGGCAGGATCAGGCCAGGGAGACACCGGGTCCCTCAAACACCGGGATCTTGGTGACAATGCTTTGCCTAGAAATGTGGCCAGGGGGAGAGTCAGCAGTGCTGGGGAGAGCAGGGACCCCAGGAACACCCATCCGTGTGCTGTGGGGACACACCTGGAGGGGGCCCGACCTGCCGGGAGCTGGAGTCTGCTCTGTTCCAATTACCAGCTTAATAGCTACATCGAGACCATTAAAAATGCATCAGTGCCTCCGAGGAAAGAACTTCAGGAGAAGTGGAAAATTCATCACTTTCAGTTCCCTTATTAGGAGAAAAGGTGTTTTTTTCCCCCCCATTTGTCTCAAGCAGAGGCAAAAAGAGGTTATTTCTGCCTGGTGACTCCCCCATGGGACTGTCACGAGCTGTGAACAGGCAGTGCCCAAACCTGGGTGAGAAGGACACAGCTCCCACTGCAGAGAAGGGAAAACTCAGCACATCCAACACAGCCAGGGGCATGTGGATCCTCAGGGCTGCAGCAGCTCAGTCCTCCTCACATGAAGGGGCAACACCTTTCCCTGCCCTGAGAGCACATTGGGAACATGTTGTGATAATGAACGACACAGGGACTCCAGGCAGGTGCAAAGGAGTGCCCTTTGTTCCAAAACCCTGGCCTTTTTGAGCAGTTGGCTGGTGATCAGTTCACCCAGTTTTAAGGCACAACAAGTCAACCAAGCACCATACACCACGACATGGACATTTGGCAGTCACACAGCACATCTCTCACATCTCTCTACCCCTATTCCAGCTGAGCCATCTCCCATAGTTCCCTTCCACTTAGCCTAAGTAACAGGCTGGAGCCATGTTCCAAGGCCTTCCCTTTATAAAGCCTTACCTATGGGTAACATGAGCAGTCCCTCTAAAAGGGCAGACCCCAATGTAGCCCCCAGTACACTGCAGATGTTTGTACTGGTCACACTGGCCCTTTGCAGGAGTGCTTCAGCAGGAACTGTAGTGGTAGGACAAGGAGTAATGGGTTCAGACTGAAAGGGGGAAAAGAAAGATTTGATACACATAAAGAATTCTTGGCTCTTAGGGTGGTGAGGCCCAGGCACAGGCTGCCCAGAGCAGCTGTGGCTGCCCCATCCCTGAAAGTGTCCAAGGCCAGGTTGGGCAGGGCTTGGAGCAACCTGGTCTAGTGGAAGGTGTCCCTGCACATGGCAGGGAGTTGGAACTGGGTGATCTTTAGGGTCTCTTCCAACCCAAACCGTTCAGTACTTCCATTCTCTGGTGGATCTCTCCAGGAGCTCCTGAGCTGGAGCTCACGCTGTTCCTAAGAGCCGTGTGCGGAGGAGGGCTGGCTAATGGATTAGCAGGGGGTGTGATGATGCAGCCAGTTTTCTGGGGCTGAGGGTTATTTATTTTGCTTAATTTTTTTTTTTTCTTTTTTTTTTTTTCTTTTTTTTTTTCAGACAGTGCCTGAGCCCATATCTAGGACAGGGGTGGGTTTTTTTTGGTTTGGGTGGCCTGTGGGCACCTTGTCGCTCGATAGTGTAAATTAGCGAGTTCACCCAGGCCAGTGGTTTGTACGAGACGTGTTCAATCCTCCCCTAATAGCTGCCTCACCCAGAAACTTCCAAAGCTCTTGTAGCACCTAAGCACTAATGAGCTGAAGCTGCAGAATAGCAATGAGGCCTCGGGAATATGGATCAGCCTTTCCTGGCCCAGCCAGAAGCTCTAAAATCGTTGCAGCTGGTACCCAGAGGGACCAGTGCAGCCCAGCTTGGGAGAGAAGGGTTTAAACGAGGTGCATTGGGTAGAAAAGTCTTTGCTGCCCATGAGGAGCTGCTGGGGATGTCTCCCAGCTCTCCTCTCTAAACAAGTGTAGGTGCCTTGCTTTGAGGTGAGGAGAGCTCAAACTCTGGTTTAATCACTGGCATCCAGGTGCTTTGATGCCCTGCCTTTTCCCCCTGATAACTGACCATCGCTGGCTATGGGTTTACACCTTTTGCTTTGTTTTTGCTGCTGCCGTGGACAAAGCATCTCCAAGCACTTTCTGTCTGTCCCAGCAGCCTAGTTTGCACATCCAGCCCCAGAGAGTGTGTATTTATGGAGTGAATTGTACCACTGGTCCATACACAGCTGCTTTCCTGCTCCATCCCTGGGAACTGCACAGGACCAACAGCAACTCCCCATCAACGGGGTGCTGGAAACCTGGGGTGATTTCTGCTCGAGCCCCAAACCAGGGGCAAAACTCCTGGCTTGCCCAGCGAATATCAACCTCCAGCCTTCCCTCTCAGCTTGAAACTCCTATTGATTCTTTTCAGAGGCGGGAATGCTGCTGGGGGAACGTGGGGGTGGGAGGAGGAAGCCTCAGCAAGCAGCGCAAAGCCTGAAAATATCAAAGCCTGACGCCAGCGCTTCGGGGGTGACCGGGGAGGTCACCTGCCAGGCAGGGATCCCCGGTCCCCCAGTGGGTTTGCCGGGAGCCTTTCCAGCCCCGCGAGCGGTGCCTGTGGCCCCTCACACGCTGCGTTAACCTTTCTGGAAATACCAAGCGGAGCTGGAACAGGCTGTTTATCTCCAGACGGCGGGAGCGGCGGCGGGCGCTGCAGGGACCCGGGCAGGGGGCTGAGAGGAGCCTGGCGAGCCGCGGTGGCTTTTGCACTTGATTTACACCTCGGGGTGGAGGAGGAGACAGAGACCTTGATGAGCCAAAGCTGCCACCTTGACATCAGCTGTGTTTTCCTCAGTGTCACTCCCCGCTCAGGGCCGCTTGTTCTCTCCCCGAGTGATACACTCCTTTCCTCTGACTGAAGCCGAGATTTCATAAATAAACCCCAAGGTTTCAGACAAAAGTCCGAAGCTGCCCCGAATGCCACGGATGCTGTGTGGCTGCTCAGAGCAGTGAGGCAATTCATCAGCGTTTCCCAGGTCATCCCGACCCTCCGCACGGGCTCTGCACAACATCACCGCCCGCAACAGGTCCCGAGCCGGGCCGGCAATGAGGAGCTGATGGATGATCCTGAGGGTCCCCCGGAATGTGCCTGTGGATTGGGAACGCTGCCGGGAAGCCCTGGCTGTGGCAGGAGGTGTTTGGCTCTCCTGTGCTGCTGCCCCATCCCCGGCAACGGGAGCCCCAAGGATGCTCTGTGCTCTCAGGCTGGTAAATGGCTCTGGAAATACCCTGAATCGATACCGGCTGGCTCTGCACGGCCCCGGGCACACACACACCCGGCAGAGCCGGGCAGGGCTCGGCAGCGCTGTCGGCTGGATTTTTGGGAGCCTGGGGGAAGGTGCGGGGTGCTGGTGGCTCCCAGGGCTGTGCTGGTGTGAGGTGTAGGGGTGGCAGCGGGATGTCTCAGACGGTGGTGCCTCCAGCTTGTCTTCTCACCCGTGTTTTTCACAGGGGTTGAGGGGTTGTTTTAGAGACTTACACTGTGACTCTTTTCAGGGGCCTCTTCAAACAGCCCCAAAAGTGGTCTGGGGATTCTTGTGACTGTATCCCACATCCCAAAGGTTTCCTGGGCTCTGACCTGGCCTCTTTTGGCACAGAGGGGATGAGCTGGGGTCGGGACCTTCAGCTGAGAGGACTCTCTGGCCTCTCCCTCACCTTTGCCATGACTCAGAGTGGAATCCACAGGAATTTTGGTTTGCTGTAGGCTGGAGCACCTGGCTGCCCTGTGGGGAACCTCAGCAAAGACTGGAAGGTTGTTTTTAGGGGTGCAGAGCAGCCTCAGTGACCTGCATTTGGGGGATCCTTCCCTTCGGGGAGGGGGGCAATGCTGGGGGTCCCCACTCCCCTTTCAGTGCCCTCCCTGAGCCCAGGACATGTCCTTCCTCATCATCCTGCCCCACCCTGAGTTTCTTTAATTACAGCTTTGTGCGAGATCTTCCCCTTTAGTCCCCCAAATCTTCTTCTTAATTAAAATCCTCGATCTGGGCCAGCAGGAAGCAGCTGTTGCCTCTTTGCAGCAAGCTTGGGTGTGTTGTAAGCTGCCAACCTGATTGTGGGCCATGCAGGGACAGGACAGGGACAGTGTGGGGACAGGGGGCACTGGCGTTGTCCCTGTCCCACCTGGCATCCCGAGGGGACCTGGCTGCTGGAACCAGCCTTGCCCTGCCCGTGGTGAGGGCTGGAATGACCTGAGCTGTGAGTGGGGACTGAGCACTGGGTCCCTTTGCATCCTTCCCACCATGGAGCACTTCCAGTGGGGATGCAAATGGCCTGAGTGCAACGAGCCCAAATTCATCTTGGGTTTGCCCAGCTCCTGATCTGGAGAAGGGCTGGATGATGCAGGTGGATGAAGGTGAAGCTGGGGCTGGGATGGTTCCTTCAGTTTTTCCCCTGGAATCCATGATGTGTCTGGCCAGGGGCAGCTATTTCCAATTCCTCCTCTCCCTCAGAGGAAGCCCATTGTGAGCCCTGCAGGACCCGAACCCATTGCTGGCACCTCACAGAGCTCATGGAACACCCCTGCCACCCCTTGTCCTCATTCTCACCACAGCCTGGGGCCCTGCCATGGCCTCTGCAGCCTCCTCATGTTTCCTCCCAGAATTAGCTTAGGGAGGTGACTTTACCCCTCCCTATCTGCCTGGGGCAGGCATTTCTGCTGCGATCCATCCTCAAAGCAACAGGGAAGTGTCAGGAACAATTAGTGAGCTGGTGGTGTCAACTTTATCACAGCTGATGTGTCTCTTCTTAATGAAACTTGTGGAAGAGAAAAGCAGGGAAAAGAAAAAAGAGGAAAAGGCTGCTGACAACAGATGTATTATTTCACCTCAGATTTACCAGTGCATGCATTTTTCATTCATGGAAGAGGCTGATATGCAGATTTATTCAGAGCAGAGCAGGTACAACCCTCGGCGGATCAATTCCTGCAGCAGGCTTAGGAGAAAAGGACTTGGCTGAGAAAACAGCCATGCAAGGCACTTCCCAAAGCCAGCCCCAAATTTTGTGCCCAAGATGGGCTAAAAGGCCAATGTTCTTCTTCTTCTTCTTTTTTTCTTTCTTTTTTTTTTTTTTTTTTTCAAAGCCATGCACCTCAGCCCCAATTCTGTTCCTGTTTTTGGCCAGGGGAGACTTCCACTGACTACTACAGCTTGTGTTTCCCTGGGTTTACAGCTGGAGTGACCTGGGTTGATTTTGTTTTTCTTCCAGCTCTGCCTTGCTGGGGGCTCAGTGCTCAGTGCCCCCAGGGTGGCTTCACCCCCACACTGTTTTGAAGAGGCTGAATTTATATAATGGTGTATATATATATATATATACATATACATATATATATATATATATAATTGTATTATTTATATTGAGATGGCTTCTTCAGGAGATCCTTCTTTGTTCTGGCTCCTTGGTCACCAAAGTCATACCTTGAACCTCAACACCACAGCCAGGTGTCTCTTATTGGTAACTAAAATTTGGTCTCCATGCATGTCTGAAGCTCTTCTCCTCCCATACACAGCCTGTTGTGGTTTCCCTGTGATTTGGGGGGGCTCTGCTCCCCTGGGGGAGGACACCCTCTGAAAGCCAAGTAGAATTTAATCTCCCTGCAGCGATGAAAGTGAATCCAAGAAAAGTATTTGAGGTGTTTTTCCCTCTCATTAGGAATGGAAGACAGGAGTCTTCTGTCTTCTGGGTACTATACAACCAGCATGAATTATTTAGGACCAAGCATCTCTCTCCGATAAATAATTTTTTTATGTGGGGAGATTAAATCTGAATTTTTTTAAACAATATAATAACAAAAGCAATTTCTCTCTCATAAGTCCTCATATTTCACACAGCAATGAGATCCCAGGCCTCCATTCCTGTATTGATCAGCAAATAGGTCCTTGTATAGATTTAGTTCACCCAACCTTGTTTAATTTTGGATTCATTGATTCAATGCAAAGATCTAGATGAAAAGCAAGTGGGCTGTTTCCAGTGCTGGTGATGCTATTTTTAAATAAATCTAGTGCATGCTAAAATAAATATGCAAAACATTTTGTAAGGCCGTGTACGGGTGGGGAGACCAGATGTACTAAAATATTTAACAAACTTTTTCCTGATTTCTGGAAATGAATGTTTTATTTACTAAACACCAGCGGAATTTAATCTCACCCAATGTTTGCTCCGAGGCTGTCCCACACCCATTGTCTGGGGTGAGCAGGAATGTGGGACCTTGGAGGAACTGTCTGTGCACTGACATTGGTGGCACATTTAAATGCAAAGCTCATTAACCGTGTCTGGATTTTTTGTTTGTTTCTCGCTTTTTTTATGTTCACGTTCCTTACAAGAGCAAGAGATGAAATATCCATCTACAATTCCCTTTCATCTCCAGGCATGTTTGGTTGGGTTTTTTTGTTTTTTTTTTTTTTTTCTTCTTCCTCTTCTGTTGCTCAGATGACAAAGTTTCTCATTTGGAATTTTGTTTGATTTCAGAAGATGAGAAAGAATTAAAAGCGTCTTCAGGAGGGTGGGCTCACCTTACTCTATCCAGGATCCTTCAGAAAGAGGATGAGTGACTTGGCAAAGGCTCCTGCCCCCAAAGGATGGAGTTCATCCCAGGGTCAGAGCTGCATCCTGGCTTTTCCTTCACCTGGGGTGACCATCCTGCAGATCCTACAGCTCCCAGCCTGCTCTCCTGGGGAATGGCATCCCGCCCTGGGTATACGTGCCTGTCTCCTTGAAACTCTCTGCTTTCAATCCAATCAAATTTAATTGAATTGTGGTTTTGATCACATCTGACGGTGGCAGAGATCTTGCTGATAATCAGATTCCCATGGGAGACATGGAAACGGGGCTGATGGAGGAGGGAGAAGAGACAGGGGCTTGTGTGAGGCCACCTGGTCCTTGTGAGACACCAGGGAAGTGACACAGCAGCCAGGCTCCATCACTTTGGGATCAGGTCACATTTTCACATTTTGGGGACGGGTGAATTAACTGAGTGTCTCAGTGGGGGCTGAAGCCTGCAGGTTCTGTTGGTTTTAGTTAAAAAAGGGGCAATTTCCTTGGCAAAGCCCTCCACCTTGCTGCAGGTTGGAGCAAATCCAGCATCCCCCAGCACTCCTGGTACCCAGCTTGGCCTCATCCCGCCCTGCCTGGAGCCTGTGCAGGGACGTGGCTCAGCTCTCTCTCCACATCTGCCATCACTCATGCACATGTGTGGATGGCAGCAATTAATTATGGGATTCATGTGTGATTTACACAAATTCAGCTGGAAGTGCAGCCCCTGGGATGGGGGAATATTCCTTGTAGAGCCGTGCTGCCCCCTGCTCCAGATGCCTTTCTGTCAGCAAGTGCTTCATGGGGCAAACATGCTTCATGTTTGTTGTGTGTGTGATTTTTGGGGGGTAATGAAACAGGAGGGCAAGAGCAAGCAGCAGCCTCTCCTCCACCCCTTGGTCCTTGGCAGGGGCTTGGGCATGGCAGGGAAGGCCTTGGATATGCTGAGACACCAGGAATTCCCCCTCAGATTGGGATGAAAACAATATCCTCCACCCTGACCTCAACTTCTCCCCTGAGATGCTGGAGAGACACGTGTCCCCCATTCCAGTGCCAGTCCTGCTGACCCTGGGGCACGTGGGGAAGAGAAGATGAGGGTCCACAACACAACCCTGATCCCTGCAGCACCGTGATGTGGTGTTGCCATTGTACGAGGCCACAAGCCTTGCACTGAGTTTGCAGATTCCCAGGACAGAGGCTTGGTGAACCTGCTCTGCCTGAACTCTTCTTGACCTTCCCCAGCTCTGTTTCCCTTGGTTTAGGTGTTACAGTAGTTTTTCCCATCGAGCAGGTGGCTGTGGCTAATTTTCCTCATTGCTGTTTGCATGGTGCAGCCCTGTGGTTTAATACACTCAATCTCCTTGGATCAGAGAATCCCAGAATGGTTTGGGTTGGAAGAGACCTTCAAGATCATTCAGTTCCAGCCCCAGGACAACTTCCACTAGACCAGGTTGCTCCAAACCACGTCCAATCTCTCTTTGAACACCTCCAGGGGTTGAGACAGAAGAGATCTATGACAGTGAACTGCCAGAGAAGGAGGGAGGGCTGTAGTTGTGGGTGTACATGAGGAGACTCCTGCTAGGACCCTGCAGTGTGCTGACTTGGTCCAGGAGAGATAGCAACAGGCCAAGAGACTCAAATATCCCCGCCAGAAGGATGAGAGAACATTGCCAAGACAAGCAGGTGTCCAACAGAGCAACTCTGGCCTGGAGGAGATGGGGGGAGTCTGGAAAGGAATGACGAGGAAAAGAAACTGAGGTGTAAGGTGACAGCTAGAAATAGAAGGGAGCAAGTGATATTTGCCTGGGGAAGGCATGAAGGAATCCAGCCCTGAGATCCCCAGCCCCTTGTGTTCCAGCCTTTCCTCTCAAACTCAGCATAAACCACCTTAAATACTTGTCTCAGCTCACCATGAGAGAGGATGGAGCTGGGCGTGGCAGCTGGGCACTTCCACTGGTCCACTGGCTTGGTTCACACCTCCACTGGTTTGGTTCGGATCAATAATGACCTAATTAGTTGCTATGGAAATGTAATGTGCGAGAACTTTGGGGAGGAGAAATTATAGGTAATTTTTATTTGTTTGGGCCCTGTTCCTATAGCAACAGGAGAACTTGTCACTGACTACCAGTTGGTTTCCATGGAGTTGGCTGCTAGTTCTGGGTTATTAATGCCTCCAAGCATAAAACAACTTACCTAGTAGGGCTGGTGGATTGTCCTCCATCATCCATGGGAACTTTGCAGTTTGCCCAATCGGGGCCTGGCTCTCACAGTGGAATGTGCACGTTCCTAAAAGTTGAGCTGGAGTTGTCATCAACAGATGTAGTGCTGGAAGGATCGATTATTCTACCCCTCTCTTGAATTGAAGACATCGTGGAATGAATAATCCATCACTCCATAGCTTGTTCTACTCTCAGCATTGCCTGATTTTTAATTGGATTTTCTCCGTCTTTGGCTTCCAGATGCTTGGTGTTGCTCTGCCTTTCTCTGCTAAATTAAAAAGTCTTTTAGCACCTGGCAGTTTTGCTGTAAAGGGACTTACTGTAATTAAGTCCCTTCTCATCTCACCAGGACTGGTTCTCCTGAATGAAGCCGTTTGTTTTCCTTCAGCCCCTCACCTGACGCGTCCCCTGTTTTTGTGCTCCTCCGAACAAAAGGGATGTGGTGTCTGCTTTGCAGAGGGTTGGAGCTCTGTCGAGGGACCTCTCCAAACTCTTCCAGAAGCCGAGCTTTGGAACCAGACCAAACACTCCTGAGCACTGAAGAGACTGGATTTTGGGAGAGATTGGTTTTATGATAGGTTGTAATTTCCCTCCCACCAGCTAACTCCTCAGCTTTCCACAGATGATAATTACCCAGTAGGAGCTAAAATGTCTCTCCCCACTCCCCTCTTATCAACCCATTCTCCACTTTGAAGGCATCGCCACTTCTTTCCAGAATGTCCTGGCCAATCTCTGCAGCCAAGTGAGCTCGGAGTGCCTGCACATCCTCTGTTGTCTTGGAAGATGGTGCAATATCCACCACCTCTCCCCGCGGAGGCCGATCTCGCTCTGGCTTTGAAGGCAAATCAGTTGATCAGCGTGTGGATAAACCTTTAATGATATTTGGCTGAGCTCACCACGCAGTCAGAAGGGAGGCACAAGCAAAGGGCAGCTCCTCACAACCAGCCCTTCCTCGGATCTCTTGGCAAGCTCAGCTGCTGGCCCCCAGCTCTGCATGCTGTGCTCGCAGCTGCTCCGGCCCCATTGGTGAGGCACAGCCCAAATGTCTCCAGTGAGGGTGCAGAAGGATGGAGGATCAGTCTGATGATGAAGGCTGGCTGTGTAGATGGGAGGAAAGTCCTGAACCATCCAGGCAAAGCCAAACCTTCAAGGTGGAAGAAAAGCTTCATCCAAGAGCTCCTGCATCTCCTTACTGGCATTTGATTTGCAGATAAATTATGTAAGAAATCCCTCTGCAAGCTCTGTGTTTGTTCTACC
Source organism: Zosterops lateralis (assembly GCF_965231275.1). Classification (NCBI taxonomy): domain Eukaryota; kingdom Metazoa; phylum Chordata; class Aves; order Passeriformes; family Zosteropidae; genus Zosterops; species Zosterops lateralis. The sequence goes on from NC_139775.1 coordinate 1,608,889, forward strand.
ATATGTTTCTTTCCACGAGCAGTACCCATGGAGGGAGAGGCTTGGGAAGTCCTGTATTTAGGCAGCTGGCAACAATGGCTTTAGCAGACTGGCTGTTGGATGGAAAGTGTTATCTGGGTGAAGGGACCACATCCAGCACACCAGGAACCCAGCTCTGGGTTGGGAATCCAGGCTGGAGACCCAGGAAATGAGGGCAGTAGGTGCCCAGGACATGCTGTGCTGGGAATACACCATGCTGTCCCTGCCTGGGGGCAGCTTCTGGGGTCTCTCTGCCTGTATCAGTGTCATGGCTATAAATAACAGGGATGTTCTGGGTGGTCACCTCCAGCCTGGCTGTGATCCATGACTCACCAGCTTCCTGTCCACAGCAACGCTTTGGATTGACTCACGGCTATGGGAGTGTTTCACCCTGAGCCCACAGCCCTTTGATTTCACCAGGCATCCTTGTGTGTTTACAAACAAGAGATCTCCATTTCTGGGCTGTGAAATCTGGTGACATCCTGCAAAGCCACACGGCAGATGATGCTTCATCCTGAGCTTCACCTGGTTCTCTCCTCCTCTTCCCTCATGTGTGGCTGGAAAGAAATGCTTCCTGGCTTGGTTTGAGCTGCAGGTCTCCCAAGCTGGGCTTTGCTTCACCTGTGTTGTTGCAGTCCCTTGAAAAACCAGTGTTTTCCCACTTAATGTCTCAGCCTTCCTGAGCCTGGAGCATCCACAGCTCTGCACCAGAGGAGGCATGTAGCCTCACTGAGCTGTGGGAAGGCAAATGATGTGGATCTTCTCCAGCCACTCAGAAGCTGTTTGAAACAGCATCTGACGAGGGGTCTGAGCATGGAAAGTACCCAACATCTGAGAGGGTGAGACCAGTCTTTGAAAAATGGCTTTGATTCACAGAACCATGGAATAGTTTGGGTTGAAAGATCATCTAGTCCCAACCCCCTCATCATGGGCAGGGACTTTGTGTCCCTGATGACAGTGGAGCTGTGCTGCTTTGCTCTGAGCATCTGTCACCACCACGGCACAGCAGGGGAAAGGATGGCGTGTGCCACGTCACAAGGTAAGGCTAGTGCCGGCTGAGAGAGCTGTCCCTCGGGGACGTGATGGCTCCTGGTACGTCCATGTAGGGCTCTTCTCCTCCAGCCCATGCACCTGCTCTGAGGGATGTGGTGGAGCCACCGTGGAGGGGTGTGATGGGAAAGGCTGGCGTGGCTGTGCTGAGCACTGGAGATCCCGCCCGGCTCTGTGGGAACTGTGGTGGGAGGAGGACGCAGGGTTTGTTTATATGACACACGAGCACATGCTTTTACTCTGAGTAACCTTCTCCTGACATACCATGGAGCCTTCCACCATGCCCTGTGCTCCCAGAGTGGTCCATTGGAGAGCCGTGGAGCCATGGGCTCCACATCCAGTATCACATCCAGTATCTGTCCCTGAGAGCTGGCAGCAAGAAGGTGGCCATGGAGGAGCTCCATGCTGGGACAAGCCTGGGTGGCTACTCCTTGTCACCCAGCAGCTCTGCCGTGACTGTAACAGGCAGGTTTGGGTTGTTCTCCACAAAGTAGGCAAGACCTGTTTGGGTACGATGTTATCCAGACCTCCTGCCCCAGGTTTCTGCTGTCCCCAGCCCTTTGTGACACCTTCAGCCAGCAACAAGCCTTAGCTTGGACTTGGATTCTGCTGTGATCCTCCAGATCCTGGTCCTGGAGCAGCTCAGGAACAGGCAGGGAGAACCATTTATCCTCATGTATGACCTCACAGCTTCAGTCTAAAATAAAACTGAGGAGCATGAAGGTGTACTAGAACAGCAGATAGCAGAGCTACACTGGAGCAAGCCCAGGTTAGATTAGTCCTGGGTGAGAAAGCCCTTTTACCTTTAGGAATGGCTATAACAGACCCCATCCTGCACAAAGGACTTGCTGGCAGCCTCCTCCTTTCACCAGCTGTGGCCAAGAGGAGGCTGCATATGCCAAGGGGTGGATCTCCTGCAGCCTCCCGTCCACTCCCTGCCCGCTGACAGCCTTACTTCACTGGGAACATGTCTTTCCAGGTGAGCACGGCAAGGTGTTTCCTGTGGAGCCACTAACCAGTGGTTGAGCAGGCGTTGCTGGCTTGAAGGCAGGTTCTCCACCTTCCCCAGTCCTTTCCCTGCTCTGGGTCCATCCGTGGGGAAACAAACGTCCTCTTGGAGCTGCCGATGTTCCCCAGCTCCTCAGCCTCACCCAGGGGAGCAATGGAGATGTGGTGGTCTCCTCTGGGCTCTGGCAGAAGAAGAGGGTGGTGAGGACTGGCTCCAAAGAGGTGAGATCTTCCTCCACCAGTGCTTGGGAGGTAGGAGTAAGAGGAGAGCTCCAGGAGCCATCAGGAGCTGGCTGAGTGTGAGTCTGGGGAGATGAGTTGGGGAGAGATGGGATGGGTGAGTGTGTGCATCTGCTCCAGCCTTGTTTCACCTCCCACTGAAGTCCAGAAAGCTCCTGGATTGCCAGGAAGTGTCATTTGGAGGTTCAAAGCAGCGATCTACAGCAGTCCACGTCTGCTGGAAGTGTTCTAGACACTCAGGGGATGAACCAACCATCCCCCATGGGGCTTGGAAGGGTTAGGAGGAAATCTGGGTGTTTTTCTGCAGGCCTTGGCTCCTCATCTGCTCCCAGTGGTGAAGGGAAGAGTGGATGTGGTGGCCTGGGGGTTATCTCGGTGCTTGAAGGGACTCAGGGTGGTTTCCTGGTCTAGCTCAGGGTGCAGCAATGTGCTCCAGCCCCAAGCAGGGCTTTTCTTCCCTGCTGGGCAGCAAGGCCAGAGCAGGTGTCTGTTTTTGCAGGAACTGTTTCTGCAAAGGCATTTCCTTGCTCTGTCCTTCCCCACCTCACCATAGGCTTTTCCATGGGGGTTCCTGGGGGCTGTCTCTGGCAGGACTCCTTGGACTTCTGGACATTTACAGGGATTTTGTTCTGGGTGTAGGGACAGATCATTTTGTGTCTCTTGTAAGCTGCAGGGCAGGCTGTCCTAGGGCTGGTGGCTCTCTGGGGATGCCACCCTCTGTGTCTGTGCCAGGGAGGTGCTCACAGTGCCCAGGGTTCAAGGGGTGCTGCCATGAGGATCTGACTCTGGGTGGGACCCACAAGGCACGAGTTTCATCTCTAGGGCACCGTGCTCCCTTCTCCCTTCTCCATCCTGTTTAAACTTTCATCACCCAATCAGCTTTTGCAACTGAGCAAACATCGTCTGGTAATTAATCTGCACAGATGGGCTTTGTTTGAGCAAGCTGGTGTGCACTGGCCTCAGAGGAGGGAGCAGCAGGGGGTTGGGGTGGGGGCACCTCACCACTCCCTGCTCCAGGCTTTTCCTGTGTCCAGGAGATTCCTGGGATCACCAGATCTTTTGGAGCTGAAGGTTACCCAGGACATTTGGTTTTGTCAAGGGAGACAGACATGAGAAAATAAGTTTTGTGAGACCCTGATGGAGCCAGGGAAGAGGGGAGGGAGGAGATTCCCACTCCTCTCTTGCCTCCTCTTGAGCTGCTCCATGCCCTGTGATCACAGCAGCCAGGTTTGGACATGGAAAATGTCAAAATGCTGTCAAAGATCTCACCCAGAAAACCTCCAAGGAAATGGGAATCTGCATCTCCCAAGGAAAAGAAACATTTTGGAAGCTCTCAAGTGCTTCAACACCCTTGAATTATTTTTGCTCCTCTGGTAATTATTGCCTCAGTTTGTGCTGAATTGGCAAAGTACTCCTGTTGCCCCAGAACCTCATTTTTCAGGTGAATCACTGTTAGGTGATGTTTTCTGCTGCAGTGGTGGCCACAAAAGCTCACAGCACCATGGCCACAGCTGAGGGAAGAGGAGGCAACTTCCCAACCCTGTTAGCACCAGACCCAATTCATTGAGAGCTCAGGGCTCTGCCTGCCCCTGCCCTGTCAGGGGAGTGCATTTCTGGGGACAAATTGAAAACAAGGAGCTGTCCCCTGAGTCCTTTTTTGACTGAGCCCAGACACCATTAGAGAGAGAGAGACATCTCCCCCACCCACATCTGCTGGCTGCAGGTGATAGATGCCACAGAACTCCATTTATTTATAAACTACAGGAGAGCAGAGCAGCACTTCCCAGCCTCAGAAACTTCCCCCTACCTGGCAGCCAGATCCCAACCTGAGCTGCCCTCCTCCCTGGCCTCGATTCTGTTTCACTGCCGGCAGCTGGGGCTGCTCCTGTTTTTAATAGAGCATTTCTAGATTACAGCAAGTGACAGGAGAGTGATTTGTGATGGGTCAGGTTTCCTGCCCTTTCTCTTATAGCCCTGGCTTATAAAAATATACTCCCTCTGGGATTGCTTCGGGTCCATCTTTGTTGGCTGGTTCAAATCCCTCTTTTTTATTTGTGTCAGGAGGGCTTGGGAAAGCTTGATGCCTCCTGGTAGCAGTGCCCAGTCCTTGCCATTGCTCCAGGGTGGGGAAGGATGATTTCCATCTCTGTGGAGAGGAAGGGAGGTGCCCTGGGACCCTCAGGCAGGGAAGGACTCACCTTGACCCCACTGGAAGTGAGGCCTTGGCCATCACACAGTCCAGTTTCACAAAGACTCATCTGATGTGCCCTGTGTGTGCTTTGCCTTTATTTAGAGGTCACTGCCTTTATAAAAATCTCTGGCTCAAGAGGGAATCTGTTGGCTTTGGTGTGTGGCATGAGGCTGCCTTTGGTGGGGACTGCTGTCTCAGGGGACATCAAATGAGCAATTGACTGATGAAAGGATCAAGGGAAGAGCTCAATGCAGGAAGCAGTATGGATCACATCACCACCCCTTTGTGCCCCACTCTGCCTCCCTATGGCTTCTCCCTGCTTTAGGAGATCTCAAAGGGCCTCACAACCACCACTAAATAGAGATTTTTTTTTTTTTCTGGGCAATCAAGACTGTCCCTGCTTCCCAGATAGGGAAACAGAATGGGGAGAGATGAAGCTGCTCACCCAAGCCCAAGCAAAATCTCAGCAGCAGATCTGAGTCCCAGCCTCCAGCACGGCTGCAAATCCTCCTGCTGATCTCTGCTTTGCTGAAGTGCACCAGGGGATTTTTAGTGGTCCCACTGAGACCATTTTTCCCTCCTTACTTCCTCTCCACCTTGGCAGAATCCATTTCCTTTATTTGCTTTAGGCTTTCACCATGATGACAAAGCTAAGTGACAAATCCCTTTCTTCTGCAGGACCCCTCTTAAAATCCTAGGAAGCCTCCTTAGCCTGTACAAGTGGATGCAACTCTTGTTCCCCAGTGCTAGAGGTGCCAGTTCTTCCCTTTGAGAGCACTTCAAGCACTTCCACTCCAGCTTGTAAGAGGAACAGCCCAGATCTCACTGAGAGCGGAACATTTCCAGGACCTTCAGGAAGGCAGAAGCACAGCAGGACAGGCAGAGGAGGCCACCAGCCCTCTGGGACAGGCAAGGCAAGGAGAAGGAACCTTGCAGGATGAGGTGGCTGGGCTGAGCCAGTGCTGCATCCATCCCAAACAGGTTGGAAGTGCTGGTTGCTGGCTGCATCCCTGTGCCATGCTGAGGCTGAGCTGGAAGGAGCCCAGGGAGAGAAAATTGGCTGGCAGAGGATCTGGTGAGGAGAAAAGGGCTTGTTGCTCAGGCAGGAAATTGCTGTGACCCAGAGCCCTGGGCTCTGCTGAAAGTCCCCCTCATCTGGGGGTGGTGTGGGCAGATCTGTGGTACCCAGCCCCACAGAACCTGCAGAACCACAGCTAAAAAACAGCTGGGAATTGTGAAAATGCAAGTCCTGGCTGTTGCCATCTACAAGGGGACTGTGCTGCAGTGTCCCAGCATGGCACAGCCCTGAGTTCAGCTCCTGGTGCCTGTGCCCGGGCTCCCAGGGCAGGGAATCATTCTCCCTTGCAGCACTTTGGGTGGCTGAGACGCTTCTGCAACAGCAGTAACTGGCTTTAGGTCTAATTCTGACCTGACAAAGCCCTGCTAATGCAGCTCCTGGATCAGAGCCACCAAAGCTGGGGTGGAATTTCACCTTTCTCCACAGAGGGAGATGCTCAGACTTGGATATGTGCAGGCAACATCTCTCTCCTGCTCAGACATCTCTCCCATTCCCAAGCCAAGCAGTGATGGGAGCTGCTCTCCCTGCAGGAGCTGTGGGGTGGGGTTGGCTTGTGGCACAAACATGGGCTCAGCCTCTCAAAATCACTCAGGAGTGCAAATCTTTGCCTGCTGCAGGCATGGCATGGATGGATATGATAAGCTGGAGGAAATGCATATCTAAGACATGGCAGGGTGGGCAGGCAGAGGAAAATATTCAGGGTCTGGTTTGAGAGCTGTAAGCAGCCTCTTCTCTCTCCTTGAGCTGTTCCCAGCCCCGTGAGCATCTGCTACCAAAGACAGGTAGGGGAAAACTTCCACTGCCTTTTGAGGATTTTATACAGAAATGGGGAAACCGAGACAGGGAGATGTGCTGAAACTCATGTCAGGAATTAATCTGAAGTGCTTGGACTCCCTCAGCTTACATGTCCCTCTGTCTTGTCCCTTCTTCTCTGGACTAATGGGGTCAGGGCCAAGGTACAGCCCCATCTTCATGAGGAAAATAGAGAGCTCCATGTTCATAGCCTGAATATGCAGTAAAAACATTTGCAAGATGGAAAGGGTCTGGAGAGGCTGGTTTCCAGAGGAGTTTTTGGACGCTGAAAGACCCAGAAATGCCAAAAAATCCAATGGCTGTAACAAATCTATAGATCCAGCAGGTTTGATGAAGCAGAGGTGAAGCCTTTCCCAAAGGGAGGGAAGGGAATTTGGGGGGTGGGAAATCTCCCTGGCAGTTATGCCATCCCTTTGGGAAACAGGATGCCAGCCTGAAAGAAGTGGCCCCAGACTCACTTCCACCCCCCAGATTAAGCAGGAGGAGACAATAAAAAAAGCACAGTGTCCCGACAAATATAATTAACAGGGAAAAAAAAAAAAAAAAAAAAAGAGAGAGATTTTTCAAAGTTTGGGTCCTCAGCAAGGATGTTTTATTCATGGCCCGGCAGGGAAGTGCTGGCGGTGCCATTAATTATGGGAGCTGCGGGTGCTGCGCCTGCTCCGGAGAGCTGGGCTCGCCTTTATCATCCTGACACTTGGAACGGGGAGCTGGGGCAGCCTGTGGGGCCACCACACTCAGGGACACGAGCCTGGCTTCCCCTCCCTGCCACCATCCTTGCTGCTGGATGTCCTCAGCCATCCAGAGCCCCATGCCGTGCTTGGGGGATGAGCACCGCATTCCCAAAAAATGCAGAGGCGGATCAAGGGTGGAGAAGCAGCCCCAGGGATCACCAGCCTCCCTATGACTGGAAAGATCTTGGTAGTGTCACTGAACCTGCACTTGGTTGCTGGTTAAAGACCCAAATCAAAAGGGATAATGATGATATAAAAAAGCATATTCAAAGCACACCTAAAGAGCTGGTTGGAACCATCCCCAGGCTTGGTGCACCCCCTCCAAGAGCAGCTCGCAGTTCTGATTATTTCCTATTCTGGGAAGTCTCCCCAGTAACTTTCCAGAGAGGTAATAAATAAAATATTTAGTGTTCAGCAAACTAAAGCAGGTGCAAGAACAGCACAAGTGGGAGAAGGGACCTGGGAAGGGTCCCTGTGGGAGCCAGCTGCAGCTTCCAGAGATGTGAAGGAGAGGGACCAGCACAAATGGGGCCAGTCTGGGAGAAAGGTGACCTTGCAGCTGAACATCCCTGTGCCTCACATTTATACCCCTGGAAGTGTTGAAGGCCAGGCTGGATGGGGCTTGGAGCAATCTGGTCTAGTGGAAGGTGTCCCTGCCCATGGCAGGGGTTGGAACAAGCTGAGCTTTAAGGTCCCTCCCAACCCAAACCATTCTGGGATTCTATGAAAATATTGCCATGAAAGAAACTTCTCCAAAAATCTCTTTGAAATACAAAAGTGGTGAAACAAGGCTGGAAACTGGGACAACAACCTGCGGGTAGAAGAAGAGGGTGACCTGTGGCATCATTAGATCCAGTCCAGGGCTGTACCCAGGGGTGCTGGTGCGCCTGGTTGGTGGCATCGCACAAAGAACAGGGTCTTTTGTGTCTGCAGAGCCTGAAAAGGCAAGTGGCAAACCAGGGGAAGCTTTGAAACAGCAGGAGCATCCTCAGAGAAGCAGATGCTGGATTAATGAGTGAAACAACCTTTGGCTGCCTGCAAGGAGAGCTGGTCCCTGGGAGTGTCGGACAGCGGGTGGCTGGGGACCCACCAGGCTCCTGCTGTCACCTGCGCTTCGGGGAGCTGATGACAAGGGACAGTCCTGCCTGGCTCTCCTGGGAGGCTGCTGGGACCAAGTGCTGCATTCACCCATCTCTTTTAATCAAGGTAATGCTCAGTTGTGCCCGGGCCCGGGCGGTGTCACGGTAGGATTGATGACCTGGCACACCCAACCCCGGTGACAGCCTGGGCTCAGATGGCCCCGCTCATCCGCGCTTCTAAATCCAAACTGCATTTCATTTCTGCAGGAGATGCAGGAAGGGAAGGGGCTGTCTGAGCACTCCTGACTGCATTCTCAGCCCCAAATCTCTCCTGCCTTGCTACCCCATACAGAGGGCTTCACCAACCCCAAATCTCTGTTGCTCCACAGAGGGATGAGCTCTGTTCCTGACCTTATGGGCTCCAGTTGGATTCAGTGAGTTTTTTAGGAGCAAATAATGTGTCTAAAGAGTTTTGTCTGGGGGATTCCATCCTACACTCAACGGGCTCATATCCTCCAAAATGCAGAGGGGCCCTGGGACCCAGTGAACCCCTGGGCTGTGTGATCAGGGGATCAGCATCAGCTACTCAGGGGTATTAGCAATTAGCTTAATTGGTGTGAGTATTAGAGGGAAGATGGTGTACTCTCACCCAGCTCAACCTAATGAGAAGAACAGCATCCTCCTCCCCAGCCTGCTGGTTATAAATAGGAGGAAACAAGCAGGGTGGGTTGGATGCTGGGCAAGGGTTGCCTGGTGTGGGGTCTGGTGGAGGGGGGATGAGTTGTGCCTGTGCTCAGCCCCTCGGTGCCTCCCCCAGTTCCCTCAAGGGGGTCTTTAGTGCAGCATCTTCGGGGGAGGTGGCGTGGGACAGTCTGTCACTGCAGCAGGGCTGGGCTGGCTCCCAGGCATGGCAGCTCCATCTGCTCCTGCAGAAAGCCCTCCTGTTCCGCCTCCACAGCCAGCCAAAGGTACCTCGTAACCCTTGCTCGGAGCTGGCTCCACGCAAAGCCCTGTGCTCTATAAAAAGCCACGCTCCCTGGGAAGAGCCCCGCTGTATTAGGACTTTTTTTAGAGACACCTGATGATGAGCAAATCTCCCCTACAGTCAGGAGTGGATGCTCTTGGAAAGCAGGTCTGGGAAGAAAGGATTTGTGAGGAGAAAAGGACATGTCCATGGGGCAGAGGGGCAGGGACCTGCTTCTCGTGGACTAAGCTGTTCAGGGGTAATCAGCAGCAGCACTTGCCTTATCCCTGAGCCCTTCTTCTTGCTCTGAACGTGTCAGTCCCTGAAACTTTAATGCCTTTACACTGATGCTTTAATTATTAAGTGTGGAGGTAATAGAGAAGCCAAGCTGGAAGAGGTGGCTGCTGTGCAGGGGTGCTATCCTGCCTCCCAGGCATGCAGGAGGCTGCAGCGTGGATCTGAGCATCTCAGGGTTGCTGTGCTGAGAAACACAGATCAGACACTGCTCTGGCTTCCTTCTTAGGGCTTTTTGGAATTTCCCACATTATATGCCTGCTCTGCAGGGACCACAGAGGGTGCTCCCTGCCCATGGTGTGTTTGCCTGGTTAAGTTTACCAGAGGGGGTGGATGTTCTCGAGACACTGACAGAGGAGATGTCTGTGATCCCTCTGAATGAATGTCTGTGCCTTGGTTGTCTGTAATTTGGGAGAGAACTGTGAGCTATGTGGCTGCTTCCAAGGTTCTTTCCCAGAGGGAACTGTGTCAGATTGAAGTGGAGGGGAATGAGCTCGTCTGCAGCCACGATCGGGAGCCTGATGGTGCTGGGGAAGAGCCTCCCTCTAGCTACAAAACTGCACCGTGCTTGCCAAAAAATGTAAAGCCCTTGTGCTAACAGGGTAATTAATTAATTACAGCTCATTAGAAGAATTACAATCCCATTAGTTCCTTTGGATCATGATGGGGGGGAGCTGATCCACAGAGGATGAGACTGAGGGCACTCCAGGCTGCTGAGAGCTGCTCTTTTCACTGGGGAAACTGGGGGTGCTCTGAGGCTGATTTGTGGGGATAGGGTTCTGCTCAGAGAGCCCCTCTTGCCAACCCCCAGATGATGGCCCTCTGCTTCCAGGGAAGCAGACATTGAAATTTCTCCTGCCTTCCCAAAACAGCAATGCCAGCACTGCTGTGTCCCAGCCTGCTCCCAGGAGCTTGTGCTGGTTGTCAAACACTGCTCTGTCCTGCCATGCTCTGCCTACATCCCCTTTTAGAGCTGCCTCATGAGACTCTGTCTGAGGAGGGATGGATCAGGATAAGTATCTGATCCCATGTGGGACAGGTCATGGGGTCCTGGCACCACAGCTCTCTGCTCTCTCTGAAAGCAAATACTCCCTCCTGCCCTCCTTCTCCCCTTGAAATCCCATTAACGCTTCCCTTATTCTGTGCTTCATGTTGCTGTCACTCACCGGTTGCTCAGTTCTTTGATCCCTTTAATTTATTATTTTTATTTCACAGAATCTTTTTTTTTCTTTTTTTTTTTTTTTTTCTTTTTTTTTTTTTTTTAATAAGAAAAGGCTCTATCATCGAGGCTGGGCGAGCGGGGACTTCTCTGATTAAATATAGCAATGAGACGTGCTGCTCACCGCGTGCCAGCCCTGGGGTGTAGGGTTTGTCCTCCCAGAACTTGAGCAGTTTCCCTCCTCCTCATCCTCCTCCTCCCTGCTGGGACATGGAAGAGTTCTAGGGCCTGCCACGAGTCCAGATAAATTGCTCCAGACCTTAAGCCCTGACTGGAACAAACACCAAGTTTCCTCAATTTCCGCTCCCCGAGCCTGATGTTCAGAATCTGGGCGTTTCTGTAATGCAGTAACATACCTCATGAATAAAGATTAAGTTGATTAAAAAGGAAAACCCAGAGCAAGGCTGAATAAAAGTGATTTCCAGAGATTAGATGCTCTGGCACATCAGGAGTTCCCTAAAGGGCTGAGCTAACATGTTCAAACATAAGAGCTTTAAGCCCTCTTCCCTGCTTTGTAACTAATGGCTTTGGGTTGGGAAGACAGACTCTCCCACTTGATAATTGTCCCTGTGGGACACACTGAAGTTTCATGCACTGTTCCAGAGGCCAGGACCCCCTGTAACCTGTTCCCTGCTTTCCATGGGATGTGCTTTGGGCAGTAGTTGCACAAACAACTCCCCAGTGGCCAGATGTGGGGGAAATGGAGCAAAGAAGAGGGATGAGCCTTATACCCCAGCAGCCACAGCTTCTTTCATGCTCCTGGGTCCCAAATCTGGGGATAACTCTCCTGTGTGACTGAGTCTAAGGAAGAGAAATAGTGAAAATCAAAGTTTTCTTCTTATTTGTGAAAGCAAGACTGAATATGAGGTGTGTCCAGGTGATGCCCCAGCAGACACTGTCATGTCTCAAGTACCTGGAGCAGACAAGGAAAAACACCCAACTCCTTTTGCTCTGCATCAAATTCAACAGGCTGGTGCTGTCACAGCCTGAGCTTTCCCTCTGCCACATAAAAACAAAGGTACACCCTCTCTGAAAAATGGGGAACAAAGGGGGGAAAAAGCCCCACAGTCTTTTCTTTCTGCAGGGAATCTCCTTCCCTGGATAGCCCTAGGCCCCAAAGCTCTGAACCTGCCTCTTGCACGCCTGGGGTGATGCTCTGGTGTACGTTGGGAAAGGGGCACTGTGTGTTCTTTAATGGGACAGCAGGGAAAGGAATGTGCATACGTAATCTGGAAAATCTTTTGTCCGGGATTTGCAGGGGTAGATATACAGACAGAATCCAACTTGCTCCATTTTAATGATGCAACCTCTGTCTTCCTCAGAATTTCCCATTTGTGCTCAGGGCTGCAGCAAGGTCACTGTTCTGGGCCAGGGCTGTGTCTTGCAAAGCCATGTTTGAGTGAGACCTTTCCTGTACCTGAGAGATGATAATGTAATGGGCCTTTTAAATTCTGATCTGAAAATGTGAGCTTTTCCACGCCACATATCCCACTCCCTTGTCCCCACTTCCTTTCCTCTCTGGAGATGCTGTCACTGAGCTAATGCTGGTTGCGCCTAACTAGGAAACCAGCCCCAAGGTGAGGCTTTGTGTGTCCCAACTTGCGGGGAAGTCCACCCTGAGGTGGGCACACCTGGAATCCTCAGGTGGCAATTCCAGAGCAGGATGCCAGCAGGAGTGAGGGGTAGAAAATGGAGCTAATTTAAAGATTTCCACGATGGATTTCTAAACTTGATTATGCAGCTGGTAGCTGGTGACGGCAGGGTCTGAACTTGGCCATTCAGGGTCCTCTTCCTTGTCCCTGCATGACCCAGGGGCTGCCATTCCTGCTGTAGTATTTCCTTTTTGTGTGTGTGTGTGAGTTAAATTCCATCATGGGTAATTACACTCTGTCTCTTCAAATCCCTTGGGGAGCAGGCAGGCAGTTGCTGGTCCTGTGCCTGCCAAAGGAGTCTCAGGTGTCAGGGAGCTGCAGCCTGGAGGTGGCTGCATTGCAGGCTCTGAGATGCTCACAGGCACTCGCGCCGCCACGGCTGCTCCACTCTCTGATTTCTTATCCAAATAAAATGCCTGTCTTCCTCCGAGTTTCTGTTGGGAGGGGGGAGGTTTGAAGGGTGTATTCATGTGCTGCCTGTGCAGTTGGGACAGTTGTGCTCTGATGCTGAAGGATGCTGTGTTGGGAAGGTGGGAAGAGCTTTGAATCCAACTGGAAATGCAGCTGGTGGAGCAGCAACTCCCCCCTGCTCCTCTCCCTTCTCCCTGCAGTCACAGCCATTCATCCCAAGCAGTTGTATCCAGCACTGTGTTTCAGCAGGAATTGCTTCCCCATCAATCCAGCTGCTATTTCTTTCCCCCTGAGGCTTCCAAAGGCAGCAAGTCCGCAGCAATGTGCAAATATTGGAGAGCTGAGCGTGGGGGATTAGTGACTTGGCAATTAAAATATTTGACCTACATCTTGTTGAGTACCACCAAGGTCAGATGGAGCTGTGCTTCTTCCCAAAACTTCTTCCCGAAGGAATTTTATTGTTGCAGTGACTTCTGTTGGAACAGGCTGCTACTGAATACGAAGGGAAGGGCTCAGGGTCCAGATCTGTGGGGCTGTGCGAAGGCTGGACTTCTCAGCAGGGATTTTGGGGGTGTTGGGAGTTTCTGAGGGTGGGCTGGAGATCATCTCTACAGCAAAACACCCCATAATATTTACAGGACTCTTCCCACAAACACGACAGAGAACAAGCATCTCCTTTTGTTCTCGACATTGTACGTGCTGAGAATCCTTGTCCAAACAAATGAGTGGGTTTTTCCTCCAGCAAACATCACAGATCTCTCCTTTTTTAACTTTTTTTTTTTTTTTTTTCTCCTTTTCACGTGTTGTTGGCTCTGTTCTGCAAACAATGTTCTTTTTAAGCTGGGGCAGAAAACTCTGTGTGTGTCCAGAGCACGATGTGATGGCAGGAGCCGGTGACGTCCGCTTGGCAGGGAGATTAAGCGGAAGACTTTTATAAAGCTCCTCTCATCCCAAAGCAAGGGGAGGGGAAACAAAAACAAAGCTCCCCCCTCAGTACTGCTGGATTTGGATGGTTTGCTCACAGCTGGGGCTACAGGGACAGTAGTCAGAGGGTTCCTGGACACCCCCAGCCTGAGGTCAGGCACAAACCCTCCTTGGATTTGAACAGTGATGAGTGGCTGTAACAGGGCTGGAGGAAAACTGTGAATTTGCTGCTTTGGACTGTGGGCTGTTGATTGTTTCTCCAAAATCCACTTCTATGGCTGGCATCCTCCAAGAACCCAGGGAAGATGTTTTGGGCTGTAGTTTGAATCACAACAGGGATCCCTTGTTGTGACTGGGTACAGCAGCCTGTTACTCCTACCCTTGGAAAAGTGTCTGCCCTGAGCCTGCCTGCTCCAGGCAGGGCTGCTAAGACACCGACTTGCTGCCAATCTAAGGGAGTCTGGAGTTCCTACCTCCTGAAGCTGAGCAGAGGAGTCTGTTGGCATGTGCTAAATAAGCCTGGAAGTGATTGCAGCCCCTTGGGTGTGATCACAGGGAAGGGCTGTGCAAAATCCCTGGGCTGGGAGTTGCTGCTGGCTCCAACACTGTGAAATCCCAGAGCTCCTTCCCCTACCTGCTAAGAGGGTGCTCCAGGATGCTGTCTCAGAGCAGAAGCCCAGGCCATTGTTGGTCCCAGCTGATCCTCAAACCAGAGCCCAAAAACCAAGTGGATCCTCACCTCCCAAGGAAACCCTGACCCTCAGGTTTTACCTGTTGGACCCAAGAGCATAAACTTTTACCAAGAGACTCCAGTAACAGGTTTATCTAACAGGGGCAATGCCAGATTTTGGCATTTAGAAAATGTTAGCTAGTTAGAAAATATAAACTAACAGGTTTGCAGAAACCCCTATGGTCTGTCATTCTGCATGGAAGTCACTCACCCATTTTTTCCATTCTTTTTTTTTTCAGTGGGGTGACGCTCCTCAAAAGGTGTGAGGCTGGGGTGAGAAATTCCCAATTGCTACTGGGGACTCACCTCAGTGAAGGTCATTGATACTGTTTGCAGTTATGCTGCCTGCCCTGGTCCTGCCTGGCTTTCCTTGCCTCCCCAGGATCACTCCAGGTGGGATTTGATAGCTTGTCTTTATTGAGCCATGCTGTCCTTGGAGCCTGATAGCAAGAATTTCTTGCAGAGCCATAAATGTCTTCAGGGCTACCAGTCTGTGAGCCAGCAGGGAGTAGGGAATTGCTGAGTTTGGGTAAACTTGTCATTAGAGAGAAAATAGTTCTTCAGGTTCCTCCCTGAGCAATACACGACTTAAAAATAAACCCTCAAAACAACAACGAAAAAAAACCCAAAAAAACAACCTCTTCAACAACATACACCTCAGCATGGCTCAAAAGAAAAAGAACATCTTTTTTCATTCAACAAATTTTCCTGCAACCTCTCCCTGATTTTCTTTGGGAAATGAACTTCTGGCTAAACCTATTCAATCTCACAAAGCATTTCAATTTTGACAAGAGTGCATATTCTGGAGGAACGTGGTTTCATCAGAGTTTCTCCAGCCAACTCTAATCCCAAATGCCTCGCTGTGACTAAACCTCATTTCTATGTTAAGTACTTGAGCTTGCCTGTAAGGACCAGGTAAAAACTCAATCAGTCGAGTAGCCTCCCTGCAGCTGCCTTGTTAAACAGTGAGCTTTTAAAACTTTTCTCCTTTTTATCTTAATGGAGAAGAAGTGGAAGATCCCCTGGGGAGAGGCACAGCTTGATCCCTGATAAACCAACCCAAAAATTTACACTGGAACCTTGCTGACATCCAGGGAGATGTGGGGGCTTGGGGGTCCTGGTCGTTTTGGACTGGGCTCTGGGAAGGTTTTGCTGCTTTGTCTTTTGTCATCCAGCATCCAGAATGGAGGGAAAGAGAGAAAGAAAAAGGGAATTCTTAAGAAGCATCTTTGTTGGGAAGCACAAAGTGCTGGCATGGCTGGCAGTGCCCTCCTGCTGGCTGCAGTCCTTAGGGAAGGAGATACATAACTTCTGCCCTGCCATGGGCATTTGCAGCTGCTGACTGCCAAATTTCCATCCCAGTGGCATTGGATTTGAGGTATGGGCTGCTCCAGCAGCAGGAGGAGTTTCCTGTCCTCCCAGAAACCTGGATCACACCTTCCCTGGGTATTCCACCTCACCTGTACAACACTTCTTGCTTTGGCCACCTGTGCATTGCAGAGGGGCGAGGTCCCTTCTCAGAAGGAGGGGTTTAGGAAGTTCCAGGGCAGCTCCATGTGGGAATCACCCCCTCTGTGTAATCTCTGTGAGCTGCTGCATTGGAGCATCCCGGAGCAGCAGGTATCACCTGATGAGATCTGTTGTGCCACCCCCTCATCCCAAATGGAACTCCCTGGCTCGCCCCACAGGGATAAACACCCCAGGCAAAGGGAAAGAGCATTTCCTCAGCCCTTTAGGAGCTCCCTGCCCTCGGCATTGCTGGGTGCTGTGGCTGAGCGTGGCAGCAGCTGCGTGTGCTCGGCACTGGCACTGCAGAGCCTGGCACCCATCCCAAACTCATGCAGAGCTCGGGAATTACATGTGATTGCACAAAATGGGGGAGAGAAACAACTGGGAAGATCACGGTGCTTTACCTTTTGGAAATGGGAAGTTTTCAGGAAGAGTCAGAATGCTCTGTTTGGAGATTATTTTTTTTTCAATTGCCTTTTCTGCTTTGGAAAATGTCTTTTAAATGATCAAGAGGAGAACTGTGATTTACAAATGAGTGCAACAGCCTGGTGGGGAGTTGGTTCCTTTTGGATTGAACAAACTGCTTTGAGGCTCATGGAGAAAAACCTTTATAATTTAGTCTTTCACTTAAAAATAATTTGTTTCTACATGAATGTACAGTTTTATTTTGCTCCACAACCCAAGAAATAGCTCAGCCTTTCATCTACCTGGCCCTGGGCACTACTGAACCTCTGTTTTCTAAGACCCCACCCTCCAGAAACCCATCATAGGCAGGTGATTTAAAAATGCAGCCCTGTTTCAGACTCTTGGCTTCAATGCCACAGTCCTGGTGTTTGGTGTGGGTCTTGTTCATGCCTTTGAGCAGAGGGTGAAAACTGGGGGGAGTTGTGCCAGTTTTGCTGTTTCTTCACTCTATAAATTCCAAGCACTTGGCTCTGGTGCCTGCAGCTGCCCAGTGTCACTTAGTGCTGCGTGCTTGGGGACAGGACTTGAGCATTCCTGAAGGTTTTGCCTTTATTGCCATACCCAGCTCCAAGGGCTCCCCTTTTCCAAACCCTGAGAGCTGTCAGCAATGGGCAAAGAAGCCTTGCCAAGAGCAGGAGAGCACAAATATTTGTGCATATGTTCCTCCCTGCCAGCTGCCGCGACAGAAGACCCAAATTCTCTGTCTGACTCTATTTTTCTCTCCAGCCCGGGGCCGGTGGGGGCACGGCCGGCTCAGCCTGGAGCTGCAGCGCTGATGGAGAAGCTGCTGGTGCTGGTTCTGCAGAGATGAATTTAACCTTGCTCCGTGCCCAGGACCGCCCCGGGAGGTGCACTAACGCTGGGGCTGCTTTATTTAGCAGCGGGGGCGGGTGTGAAATGCCTCTTGTGAAAGGCGGGGCGGGTTTTCAGTGGCTGCAGTGTTGAAGTGACCTGTCAAAGAGGAGCAGGAGGCTGGGGAGGGTCGTGTCCTGTCTGCTCCCTCGGCCTCCTGCTGTCTGTCTGTGCCTCCGAGCGTCCTCCAGCTGATGTATGAACCCACTGAGCTCGCCTGTGAGCTGGTTTGGCACAGGAGGGGATGTCCCACGGATGGGCAAGTCCCCCAAGGCTGGTGCTGACAGGTAAAGGCAATAGTGAGGCTTGAGGCCACTTATTTGGGATTTTCTTTGGACAAAACCACTGCAGGTAAATCCTTTGAAGATGCGAGCCCAGAGAGAGGGAGGAAATATTATCTTCCAGCACAGCCCTCACCACAGTTTTCACCTCACTGAGCAGCTTGGAGTGACTGAAGATGCTTTAGTGCTGAAGATGCTCACATTATCCATCCTCTGCATCCTGTTAATGCCCCAGCCCAGCTGATTTTGCCCCCAGCTGAGTCCATCCATGGGTTCTCTCCAGCCTCCCCAGCGCCAATTGTCTCCACAATGCTGCTCAGGTCAAAGAGGAATCTCTATCTATCTATCTATCTATCTATCTATCTATCTATCTATCTATCTATCATCTATCTATCTATTTCTCATGTCTCTGGCAGTACTGAGAAATTTGGGGGCTAACCTGCCTTAGGAGACTGAGATGAGAGATTTCCCATGTGGTGGGAGCTGAGCATTGGCAGAGTCCCCTGGCTTGGTGTGATGTCTCCATCACTGAAGGGACTTATGGTCCAGCCAGCTGTGGCTGGGCTGGAAGCACTGGTCTTGTAGGAAAGGCTGTTGGGCTCTTCCCAGCTCTGCACTCAGCTACCAAGTCCTGGAGGACAAATAGTTTGGGGGCAGAAGCGATTTGTCATTTTGACTCCTTCTTCTGTCCTTTTTTGCCTCTGGGGATGGGCAATTCTTCTCCACACCTCAGGGTTTTTCCTGGAGCCTCCTGGCAAAGCTGTAAGACCAAAGGGATCTAACCAAGATCTGTCACCAAGGGGATCTGACAGGTCCATGCTGGGAAAAGCCCCTTCAGGCCCCCCAGGGCTCCTCCTGTACCTCTGCCCAGGAGGGAATCACTGTGTAACATCCTGAACTGGCTGCAGCCCCAGGCCAGAGGTGCTTACATAAGATATTTACTGTGTGCCCCAAGACTGCCTTGGGAAGGAGCCAACGTGCTGATTAGGTGACGTCTGCCCGGGACTGGGTGGATTTGGCCTCAGAGCATCTGCTGCCTGCTCTGGTGGTCTCGGAGGCTCTGCCCTCAGGTCGTTTATGTAAGAAGCCAGTTGGGCTCTCTGGCTGCAGCCAAACCTCTGGGTCGTGTGAGGTGTCTGTCTGACCCCCAGGGTGTCCAGCCTGGGCTCTGCTGTGAGCAGCCATCGGTCAGCTCATCACTGCTGCTTTTTCCTCCTCCTTTCCTAAAATAACCCACCCCTTGGATGAGGGAAAGGGGAGCTGAGCATTGGTGGTGGAGTGAGGAGAGCTGAAAGGGCTCCATGGTTTGTCCTGGGTGCTGTGAGCCCCCCAGGGGAGCTGCCCTTTGCTGCTTCTTTTGGAGCATCCCATGGTAAAAAGCCAAAGCTGTGCACGTCACAACTGGCCCGGGCCATGGAGCTGGCACTGGGATTGTGCACAAAGTCTTGGAATTCCCATCTGCTGCCCCAAATCCTCCCCCAAAACACTGCAGGCCATGACAGCAGCAGATAAGCTTCTTTCCTGCTGTTTTATCATGTTTTTTCCACTCAGGATCCCAGAGTGATGGAGTCTCTGGCCTGGTCTTGGGGTGGTGGCATGCTAAGGGTGCACAGTTTTTCCAAACTGGCTCTATTTTTGCTCTTCAGTTGTGGATAAAGAGCAGGCTCCCACCTCTCACCATGATGAAATGCACTGGCCAAGGTCTCCCCAAGTGTTTGTCCATGGGCTGGACCTCTCTGGGTGCAGCAGGGCGGGGTCAGCACCTTTCAAACCCTAAAAAGTGTATCATGACCAGCTGAGAAATCCTCTGGGATTGTGTAGGGAAAGCATGTTTTGTAGAGGATGTGGTTTTTTGGACCAGCACTGCTCATGGTGGAGCAAGGCTGAGCCATCCTGAGGTGAGCTGTGTGCCTGTGAAGAAGAGAAGCAGAGGAAGAGTCAGAGGAGGATTCTGGGGAGTGACATTCCCTCGGGACCCTGCTGAAACAAGCTCTAATGGGTGAAATTAAGCTGAGTAGAATGGGAAATTTTCCTAAGATATGTTGGAGCCTCCCAAGGGACACGGTGCTATCCCAGCAGCAGGGTCCCCAGGGCAAACACAGGAGAGCAAAGGGTGGGAGCAAAGCTGGCAATGGGATCTGTGTCCCTGTCATGAGGTTTGCAGTGAGCCTGAGCCTGTGCTGTGGCACCAGTGCTGGGATGCGACGGGGGATGCTGCCAGTGTCCGTGTTGTGGCTGGGGCTGGAATCCAGCTGGAAGCTGCATGGAGCAGTCCTTCATTAGCAAAATCTGCAGAGTTTCACTGGCTACAAGTGGCATTTCATTTTATCAACTGGCAGAAATACAAATGTCTTTTTTTTTCCCCTGTGCTAGCCATTCTGGGGAGAAATGGCTCACCTGCTCCATGGCTTTTCATGGAACAGATTATTGCTCCTGGCTGGTGGTTCTTCAGGCTCAATCCTGCCTTTACTTTTCCTTTCTGGGTGAGTGGATAGAAAGGTGTTGAGCAAGACATGCTGAGTATGGTGCAACCAACCTATGGAGAGCCACTCCACATCCCTCCATGGTAATGGCCAATTTTTGTCCCCATCAGCAGTTTCTGGTCCCCAGGACCTTGCTCGTAGTGCCAAAAAAGCCCAGCAATCAAAAGACCTCAGCTGCTGTGCTCCTCCTACCGGCAGACAGGCTCCTTCCCTGCCCTCCCTCCTTCCTGGTCTCACTGAAGCACAGCCAGAAACCAGAGGTGCACAGGGATGTTCATTCCTCTATTTCCAGATAAATCCACAGCAGTTCAATGCTCCTCATGCCCTGGAATCAAACTCCCTGAGCTCTTTTGGTTGTGCCCTCCCTGTGCCGACACAGCCCTTGAGATGCTGTGGACATGGAGGGTAGGTCTGAGCATCCCTCTCTCCATCATCCAGCTGCTCCTGGACATCCTTGACTGCTCTCCCAGGCCAAGATCCTCTGGTAACACAAACATCTTTTCTCCTGCACTGGGCTATCACCCTGCTTCCTCCCCTGTCTCAAGCTCCGTGAGCGCTCCAGGTGCCCACAAACCGCCCCTCCGTCTGCCGCATCCCCTGGCCCGTTGTCTTCCCAAATCCCAGCAGGACTTGGCCCTGTGAGTCCCTTTGCCAGCCAACACGATGGTCAGCAGATGGCCACGGCCGGCCGGACCCGTCCCCGCGGCCCTGAGCTCCGTGGGCTGGGTGGGCAGGAGAGAGGGGAGCCAGCTCGAGGCCGAGGCGTGTCCATGGCAAAGCTCACGGCTATTTTTAACCTGCAGGGATGAGAGCTTATTTCCTGAGCTGGCTCGTGTGGCGTGGCTCCCACCGCCCAGTGGGATGGGGGGACGTGTTTTGGGTCATAGGATGGCAACTCTGAGCCTGCAAATGGCCTTTTCTAGGAGCAGGAGTGGGAAGGGAGTGGGGTGCCGGGAGAGAGGAGCTGGTATTCTGTGGGGATTCTGTCCTGCAGTGGTGTTGTGGTCTGGTGTGGCTTGAGTTCTGCGAGTCTTGCTGGGCTCTGGGGTGGGTGCTGCATCCATCAGCCTTGGGGCTTTCTCAGCTTGTATTTCCAAGTCCCAGTTATCACACTGGGACCTACGATGAGGCTCCAAGCCTATTTCCCCCAGCAAAACCCATTAGAGCCAATGGGAGAGATGGGAGCACACCCCTGCCCTGCGGGATTTGTGAACAACCCTGCGCCTTTTGGGGTTCAACAAATCCCACCGTCTCCAGCTGCTAGGTTTTTGGAAGGCTGGAGGGCGGCGGGCTGTGTCCCCAGGTGTGCGGGACGGGGCGGTGGCACTCGAGCCGAGCGGGCCGGTGCCATCGGGAGGACGGGTGACTTAGCACGTTTGTCCATCCCCGCTCCCTCGCCCTCCCCCTCGGCCTCTTTCTTCGGGAGCCCTGACACTAATGCAGCGGGAGTGGGGGATTTATGGACGCCAGCCCTCCAACCGGGCCATCCGTCTTGATTAAATTAGCCCTAATGGCTCAGCGCTGACTCGCTCCTGGCCCTGCGCAGCCGCGCTGCGGGAGATCCGAAGGGGCTCGACCCCGCCGGGTGCACCCCTCCTTTCACCCCCTCGTCCTCCTTCCCACACTCGGACAATTCCTAAAAGAGTGGCCACACGGCCTGGGGCAGTGGGAGGTCGGGTCCCGGCTGGAGCTGTTCCCTGGCTGGGAGCTCACGGGACACGGGGGACCCCAGGGCTGCGGTCCTGTGCCGACAGAAGGGGACAAGAAGCTTCTCCCCAGCCCTGATGGGAAAACAGGGGGAACTTCTGCCCAAAAGCAGAGGGGATTTGGGGTTTACCAGGATGGAAGTCCCAGGCCATTCATATGCATTTCCTGTAGCAAACTGGGGAAACAGGGATAAGCCACCAGCATGGGGAGGTGATGGGAACACCAGCCTGTCCAGCTGTGGCTGCCCAGCTCCACTCAGCCCTCCCAGCCAGCCCCAGTCTTGGACTGGGGACCCTGAAGCTGCTCCCCTCACCCCAGTGGGTGCCCCTGGCCCGTGGCCAGTCTCCCACCCCAGCTCTGCAGCCAATCTTTGGGTGCATTAATGGTGTCTGTTTTTGAAGGGAGCATAAGGAACTTTGGTCTGGCACCTCTGGCTGGGCATCGGGGCAGGGAGGTATTTGGGAATTGTTTTCCATGGGCATGGAGGGCTGACAGGAGAGGAGGTATCAAGGAAGGAGCAAGCTGTCGTATGGGGGCTGCCTGATCAGAAAGGAGCAGTGTTTTGGTGTCAGGTTGTCCCTGGGTGGTCTTGCACAGGACCACCACGCCCAGTGTGTGAGTTGGTGTCCCCTCTGATGTGCAAATCCTAAATCGCTGCTGTTAACTGAGTACCCATCAGGGCTGGGGCGAGGCCTTGCAGTGCTTTTCATCCTGAGATTTTGACATTGGTTAAAATTCAGTATTTCTGGGGTTTGTGGAATGGGGTGAGACAATGTGGAGAGGGGAGTGGAGGCAGCGCCGGGAGCATTGCCCTGAGGTGCTCTGGTGTCCGGGGTGTTTGGGAGCAGTGAGGGAGCAATGCTCCACCTCGGGAGAGGATGGGAGCTGTGCACCAGCAGAGTCACTGCTCCAGGATGCTGCCGAAGGGGAGAGGCAGGAATTGCTGCTCCCAAACTTGCGGTGGGAGACAAGGAAAAGTGAGGGAGAGGCTGCCAAAGGGCAGGTGGGGAGGCAGCCTCTCCATGTGCCGTGTTCTGGGGGGCTTTGTGGCTTCTCTGTAACCTGCCAGCTCGTGACAGCCACGCTGAGCATGGCCGAGCATCGCTGGTGAGGCTGGAGGTCTCCTGGCTGTGATTTTTTTTTTTTTTTTTTTTTTTTTTTGAACAAAGCCTGTGAATCCCCAAAAAAGGAGCAGGCAGCAGCCCTGGGATCTCGCGGGTGACCGAGTGTGGAGGAAGTGTAGCAAAAATTACAGACGGTGGCTGGTTTGCATCTCTTCCTGGCGGGGAGCCAGGCGAGGTTGTGAGCCCACTGCAGCATCCCTGTGCCTCCCGCTCCCCTCGGCGGGGGAAAGAGGCTGCCGGAGCGAGGTTTCACTTTGACCCTCTCCAAAAAGGCCTCGTTATTATAAGGGTAGAGTGACCTGGAGACACCCAAAGCCTCCCAAATGGCTTAAAATAATGCTCACCGCCAAAGAAACAAACTTGGACTCCGGTCAACCTTTTAAAAAAAATAAAAATAAAAATAATCCCCGCCTGCGATAAAAAAGAAGTGGCTCCAACTCTCAGCCCTCCCTCTGCCCCCTGTTCCTCTCCACACACGCAGCCCCCTTGCCCCTTAAACCAGCCCAAAGTGAAGCCTTCAGGGAGCCTTCCCCACCATCGATTTTTCATGGAAGGTGCCCAGGGAGGACGGGGATGGACTGACGGCGGGGCCGCTGCCCCCCGACCGCAGCCGCCGGCGCCGGGGAGCTGAGATGGATCCATCGGGAAAGGAGTTGTTGCTTCCCTGTTCCGTGGTTGCCGGAGCCGGAGCCGGGCTAGAAAAAAGCAAGCGGAAGCCATCAAGGTAGAGGAGAGGAAGCGAGGAAGAAGAAGAAGAAGGGCCGAAGGGCTGG
The DNA here is from genome assembly GCF_965231275.1 of Zosterops lateralis. Taxonomy (NCBI): domain Eukaryota; kingdom Metazoa; phylum Chordata; class Aves; order Passeriformes; family Zosteropidae; genus Zosterops; species Zosterops lateralis. The sequence continues at coordinate 1,632,488 of NC_139775.1, forward strand.
GGCGAAGCAGCCATTAGGAAAGTGCTGATGCAGAGGTTCCCTCGTGTCTACGGGCAGAGTTGGAGGAGTTGCTGTTCGCGGACAAAGGCAGCAGGAGGGAGTGGAGCTTTGTAGAAGCCGGAGCCTGTCTCACTGGGTGTCTGTGTTTCATTCCCTGTCAAAAGCCTGGGAGCTGGTGAGGGGGGAAGGCAGGGAAGCGGCGAGCTGCAGCGCTCGCTCAGGATCAGATAGCAAGAAAACCAATAGCGGCGAGAAAAAAAAAAAAAAAAAAAAAAAAAAAAAAAAAAAAAAAAAAAAACCAACCCACATCAACCAACCAACCCACCCACCCTCCACGCTGAGGCTGGAACAGGCAGGTCCCTGCCAACTCCACAGCACGCAGCAAGCAGGGAAGAAGGGAAGAAGTCCACCCTCCCTGGGCAGGAGCGGAGTTGAGCCCGAAGGATATTTGATGACACTTTGGCAACGATGGGTCCCCCAGCATCTTCCAGTGCCCATTTGAGGGTGAAGGCTCTGAAAGCGCAGAGGGAGTTTGAAGCTAAATTCACCTGAGTCTGGATCTCTTGGTCGCTGGGATTTATCTATTTTCCTTTTTTTTTTTTTTTTTTTTTTTTTTCTTCACGGGGAAACCGAACCAAGAAAAAAAGCGTTTGCTTTTCTTTTTTTTTTTAATCTCTCTTTTTTTTTTTTTTTTAATTTTATTTTGTTTTGGAAGAAGATATATATTTATTTTCCCCCCCACCCCCCCACCCCCGTGGTCAGAATGGAGGGGTTGGGTCTGTGCCTAAGAAGCAGCAGCCGAACATCGGTCCTGGGAGAAAGCCGAGTGGATGTGGGGTCCCCTGCCAGCTAACTCTCCAGGAGCTGCAGCCCCACGGCCGGAGGGGCTGGATGCAGTGAGAGGTAAGTGCCGACGGCGGCTCCTCCAGCTCCGTCTTAATCCCAAGTCAGAGGCAAAAACAGCAGTCTCATAGTGAGTCAATCACTTCCACCTATTGCAGCCCTAATGGAGAAATAAGACGGGGAAGTTTCGCAGCGGCGGCTGCACGGGGAAAGTTCCCCCTGACCCCTGTGCCCCAGATGCCAGGTTTGGGGGGGGGGACACATGATGTTTTGCCAAGCGGCGTCACCGTGCCAGTGCCACGGGCCCCCTCCCTGCCCAGCCAGCACTGAGGGTTCGCTGCTGCTTTTTTTTTGGGTTCCTCTCTCCGTGCTCCTGCTCGCTTCCCCCGGCCAGCTCGCTTCCTCACCCAAAACTTTTGCACACCGGTTGTTTTGGGCAATGCCCACACGGGGTTATGCCCCTCGATGCCCACACAGGGATAATATTCCCGTGTGGCTGTGGCACACACCTTCCTGATCCTCTTATCCCAATTCCCCGGGCCCCGCCGGCGGGGACGAGCTCGGGGTGAGCCCGGGAGCTGCGGGGCTGGAGGGGCTTCCAAGGGAAACTGCAAAGCGCAGGGAAAAAGCCGAGCGAGCCGACCACAGCAGCGGCGGCAGCAGCAGCAGCAGCAGCATAATTGCATCACTGTAATAGTATCGGCGCTGAGCACGAGCCAGGCGAGTAAAATTGTCCAGAAAATGAGCTGTACTAAAGTGCCTCCAGTTAGCAGCACCTGCACGCCTTCACTGGGTGCTCGAGGCCGTTTGTATTTTTAGAAGTCTCTCTTAATTATAGAGCAAAGAGTGTGAGAGGGAAAATGGTGTGTATTTAGCAGCATTCCCGGACAGTTTTGCAGTGAATATGTGCACAAAATCACCAAATAGGGGTGGGTTTTTTCTTTCCCCCTCCCTTGCACTTGTGATTTTGAACCACCTGTTTTGCTGTGGTGTCAGCAAACGAGGGCTGGGTTTTTTTTCTTTCCTGTTCTTAGAAAGCGTGGCGTGACTTTGCCCATGAAAAAGATGGGAAGTGGTCCCACTGCCTTCCCTGTGCACCCCAAATCCACCCCTGCTCCTGAGACCTTCCCATTCCCATCCCAGGGGTGACACTGGTGGGGATAGGGGACTCACAGGTCTTCTGCAAGCAGCAAAGAGCTGGGGATGTTTTACAGGTCACTGTGGGAAAAAAAAATCCACAACAAGCCCTGCAACAGCTCATTTTGCTTCTACAAACCTTCTTCCCCTCATCCCCTTCTCCGTGAAACTTTCCAGGGCCTTTTCTTTGGAACAGCAGGTGAAATTCCCTTTGTGTGAGCACAAAGCAATGAAGCCACCAGAAAATAATGAAAACAAGACTAAAAAAAAAAAAAAAAAAAAAAAAATCCTTGCCTGCTCTTTTCAGGCCTGGAATAACAGCGAGCATTCACATCCCTGCCAGATAAGCTTAATAAAGCTCTGGCTTTGCTGGAGAAGGCACCGTAAAGGCCACTTTACTTCTTGCCTCTGATCCAAAACACACTTTAAAATCCTGTGTTTTCTCTGCTGCTCTTTACCCAAAAGAGTTGCTTTACCTGGGAAATCAAAGTAGTTTTTTTCCTTAGCCCTGGAATGACCCGGGGGGTTATGGCAAGTCCCTTGGGACCAGCTGGGGTGGGATTTTGGTGTTGCCCTGACCCTGGAGCTGTGGTGCTCCGTAGCTTTCCATGGTGCTCACAGTGGGGTTTTCCCCTGTCCCTGCTGGCTGGGGCAGCTCTGCCGGCAGCACAGCAGAAACCATTCCTGCTGCAGATAAACTTTGGAGGAGCTGCCAGGGGAACTGCACCGCGAGATGAAACCTGGCATTTCCACCCCAATTCCTGATGGCTTTTAGGGGCTTTTAGGGGCTTTTGTGAATGTGCTGGAGAGACACGGGAGCCTCATCCAACCTCTGTGCAGGGGCAAGGAGGCTGGGCTGGCAGTTTTGGGGGTGCTGTCTCCAGAAAGAGTGGGAGCACTGTCCCTGTGAGGGGCTGCTGGAGGGATGGCTCTGTCCTGCTCTCCTGTCACAGCTCGGGTGTGTGGCACTTGGAGGGGGCACCTTATGTAAGCAGTGATGGCAGCGCCATACCCTGGCCGTGCCACCCTGCTCTGCCACTGCCAGGCCCTGCGTGGCCTCAGCCACCTCACTGAGTCCTTGTTCTGAGGGTCCCCTCTGGGTGCAGGTGCTGCTGTATCACTGTGGGAAGGAGCACAATCCCCGCATCAGGACAAACAGCTCCAACCTCAGGGGTTTGCCTGTGGTTTTCACAGAGTTCATGTTTGCACCCTTCCTGGCACTGCCTCTGGTATCCCCAACCCCGGGGAGGTGGTACCAGGCTCAAGCACCTTTCTGAGCTCTTTTGCATCCCTTGGCTAAAGTCCAGCCCTGTTTGGGTTTGGCAGTGTGGGGCAAGGGCTGGTTCACATGGATAAGGAGGGAGGAATTGTCTTCCAAGTGTGGGAACACTGGTTGGCAAAGGACCTTTGTCCCTGTCCCAGATCATGAGCCTGTCCCTCCATCCTCCTGTGGGACTCTGAGTGCCCAGTGCACACCCAGCCATCAGCCCTGAACCTGGTGTGCCCAAAATGGGGGAAAGGAGAGGAAAAAAGGAGCATTAAATGTCTCAGGAAGCCCCAGGGAGTGGAGCAGGGTGAGTGTCTTGTCACTCCAGCTCCACTCCAGCTTCTGAGTTGGGGTGGAAGGGAGAAAGGTGGGAGTGTGGTGGCAGGTGGCAGAGGGAGTCCCAGTGCTGCTCTCCACAGTTCTGGGTGACTGTGGACTTGTCATCTCACAGGGATGTGCCCCCTTTCACCATTCCTGGCTCATTCCTAGCTTGTTCCCTAGTTCCAGCTTGGTCCTCCAGTCCCAGCCTGATCCCGGTTCCCGGCTCACTCCCTCACTCCCAGCTTGCAGCGAGGCAGGACTGCTGGTGGGCGATGGATTTCTTGCAAAGCTCTTTCAGGTTCCCCCATTGGACTTTTGAAGCATCTGGTATCACTATCTCAGCGTCATTATGAATTAATTAACATTAATTTCCTGCTCTGATATCTCCCATTGCTGGGACTTTTAGCCTGGGCTTCCCCCCCGCGACATCCCCAAACAGAAATGGCCAGATCCAGACCGTGCCTGACAGAAAGCCAGAGAGAAGTCACATAACTGTGGGGCTATGGGCTCCCCTGTTCTGTCCCCTGTCCCCTGTTCTGTCCCCACCCCACACTAAGGCAGGGGAGGCTGCTGGAATCCCGATGGTCTGTTGGCAGGATAAAGCTGATCCCGGTGCTGCCAGCACTGCCTGCCTACTCGCTGTGCCCCCGGCATGGGGAATGGGTGTTCTGGGGATGGGTGATGCGGGTGGTGCCGGCTGTGCCATCCCTCACCTCCGTTTCCCCGCAGGGATGCAGGGCAGGTGATGCCGGGGCTGTCCCGCAGGGGAAGGATCTTCCCTTCAGCTCTGGGAAACCCTGATCGTGGCTCCCCAGCTTGTGCTGGAGGCACCAGGGATGTTCTTCCCTGGGATGCTATTCCAGGAACTGGTCCCAAGGAGGTTGATGGCAGGGAGGCTGTCACAGGGGTACCGGCCCCAGGAAGGCTGTCCTTAGGGATGCTGACCCTCCAGATTTGTGAGGGTGGGGATGTAACTGTAGCAGGCTGGGATCAGGGCTGGATCCTTTGCCCTGGCCTTGTTCATCCTGCTCCCTGAGTCACCCCGAGGGAGGCACAGCCCGGGAGTCACAACCTGACCACCCGGCTCCTTCCGTGAGCTCTCACCTGCCCGGCTGAGCCCTAGAGAGTCCGGAAGGACTCAGTGAGATGTGGGCGCAGCACCCGTTGCCTTCCCAGCCCCATCCACCCACCGCTTGCCCCATTCCCTGCCCCACAGCGGCACGACCCTCCTGTCCCTGCACGGCCACCCCCGTGCCACCACCGTGTGCCCCATGGCAGGGCCACAGCAGCCCAAGGGCCGCCTCACCCCCGCTGCAGCCCTTGCAGTGTGGGCTGAGCTGGTGGGGTTTTCCCCCAAACTCCGCAAGCCCCGTGGCTGGGGCGGGGAGGGGGTGGCAGCCCCGGGGGGGCCCGGGGGATAACCCCGGTGTCCTACATCCCCAGAGCTGGCTCGGGCTTACGTAACAGCCGTGCTGCAGTGTCTGCTCTGCTCAGCGCCAGTGCCACCGGCAGAGCTGCAGCGCGGAGCCCATCTCCCTGGATATTTGCTTTTTGGGGACAGGGGGGAGGGAGGGGGACACCTGCGGGGCAGCTGAGCTTCAGGGAGTGGCCAGGAGCTGGAGGGGATGGTTGGTAGGGCTGGCAGAGCATGAGGTTGAGGTGTCTGCCCCCAGCCCCTTCTGTCAGTGACCTTGGGGGCCAGAATTCCCCCTGGGTGGCAGCAGCCTGTGGAAGGAGGGGTTGGGGATGGGGACAGCAGAGAGGGCCCTGTCCTGGTCCTAAGCCAGAAGTCAGGTTGGGGATCCTGCTGCACCCCCTGCCACCCACGGTCCTGCCTCTGTCCTCTCAGAGAGCACTGTGCAGGTGGGGAAACTGAGGCAGGAGGCTGTGACATCCCACGGGGAGCAGGGACCAGGGACCCTCTGGATGGGGAGGGGATGGGGAATTACCAGCTCCTCAGAGAACCCTGGGTTGGAGGTGCCCCAGCTCAGTCCAAGCTCTGCCCCCAGAGCTGGTGTCCCCACTCGGGGCTGGCACATGGGCACAGGGATCTGCTGGCCTGACAGGGAGGTGCGGTGTGTGTGACATGACAAGGGGCATGGAGGGACATCAGGCTGGTGCAGCACCCTTCGTGTCCCCAGCTTGAGTTCCCAGAGAACCACAGGGGGCCGGAGCAGGGAGCTGTGGGGAGAGACCTCAGTGCCAGGTTGTGACAAGGCCGTGGTCTGGTAGGGGACCAGTGTGTCACCAGTGTGTCACGATGCCTGACCATTGCTAAGTACTAGAGTGCACCCGGGATCTGACCCAGCCCTGGGAGCCTGAGGGCTGTGCGTGGGCTCAGGGTGCCGATAGCAGCCCAGGAGCTCAGGCTCAGGACCTGCTGGAGGTCCTTCTCCAGCTGAAATGACATCACAGTCCCATTCCAGCACAGGTCTGCTCTGGCACAGCTCACTGGAAGCAGGAGAAGGGTTTGTGTCCCAATGGTCACCCAGTGATGTGAGGACCTGGTGGTTTCCTGGCCCATCCTGCTCATGCAGGGCCATCCAGTGCCACCGGCAGCTGGGCTGTGCCTCCGTGGTGCCTCATGGCCAGTGCTGACATGGGGGCAATGCCACCACCTGAGAGTGCCTCCTGCTCACAGGGGGGCCTGGCAGGGCAGTATGGATGTCCCTGCAGGGCTGTGGGAACACCCAGTGTGACCCCAGTGTGAAATATGTGGTGTAATCCATCAGTGAGAGCCAGGGTGCCCCCAGGGACCGAGTCAGTGAGACCACCCTTTGCTCTCCCTCTTTGCCCCTCGTTCCCAGGCTCAGCTGGCATTTCTCTCAGGGCTTGGTGGGACGGAGCCCAGCCTCCCCCAGCATTCAGCTGAGTCCTCTGCCCTCCTGGGCATCCTGAGGAGTGGCAGCGCTTGCTGTGCTCGGCACAGAGACCCCGCACTCTGAAGCCGGGTGAACCAAGGACGTCAGTGAGCTCATCCCTCCTGCCTGGGCTGGGAAAATCATTGCATTGTGCTCCCTGCAAGAGGCTCAAAGGCCTTTGGTTCCCTTTTAGGACATGGCTGGAAAGGAGCCACCAAAACAAATGCCAGGAAAAATAAGTCTTCAGTAGTGGCTACTTTCTTCTTGGCATCTGAGTGTGGATCCCTCACCTTAGGGAGCCGTTTGGGGAACCCCCAGTGCTTGGGCTGTAGGGATAAAACTCACTCCAACACAGGCCCTTTATTTCTGCTAAATCCAGACCTGTTGGATGATTCAAATGTTCGGGAAAACTCTCTGGATCGTGCAGCCCTTTGTCTCTGCAGCAGCAGAGACACAATCCCTGGAGGGTGGGGGCACCTGCTGTGGTGGGATCCTGCTCCCCAGCCAGGGTGGGATCTGGCAGTGAGGCTCTCAGCTGGGCTGAGAACACCCTCCAACTCGTTACACACATGGGCCAGCTAATATCCATCTGACAGCGAGTCATCCTTCCCACCGTGCTGAAGGCAGCAATGACAGTGTGGTTAAAGGGGCTGATGAATTAAGTGCATCTTATAAATACATCAGATATTAAAATTCCCGTGTAATTACAGTGCAATGGATTATGTGTGGTGCTGAAGGGGAAGCAATTCAGTGGAGCAGAGGAATTACAGTGAGAGAGGAGAGGCAGTGAAGTGTATTTGCACCCAGCTCTGCTTTGCTGGGGGTAGAGCAGGGGCTGCTGTGAAGTTGCAGTTGGGAGTGAGGCCGAGTGGCCCCGGAGCTCTGCTGGCATCCAGGGCTTGTCCAGGACACTGCAGGGATTGGGGAAATTGAGTTGGACCTGCAGAGTTTTCTGGAGGGGAGTGAGAGAGGGCTTTGCTCTGCTTCATCCCTTGCTCTCCCAGGGAGGAAGGCACCCTGCTCCCAGTCTGCCTCTGGCCACACAGATCCACAAGCTTTGGCCATTGCTCACTCCAGCATTCCACTGCTCCCAGTGCTCCCATGTGTGACCAGCAGTCAGTGCTTGAACAGATCTATGACAAGAGAACCTGATTTCCTCCTCTCCTCTCCTCTCCTCTCCTCTCCTCTCCTCTCCTCTCCTCTCCTCTCCTCTCCTCTCCTCTCCTCTCCTCTCCTCTCCTCTCCTCTCCTCTCCTCTCCTCTCCTCTCCTCTCCTCTCCTCTCCTCTCCTCTCCTCTCCTCTCCTCTCCTCTCCTCTCCTCTCCTCTCCTCTCCTCTCCTCTCCTCTCCTCTCCTCTCCTCTCCTCTCCTCTCCTCTCCTCTCCTCTCCTCTCCTCTCCTCTTTCCCTTCTTTTTTCTGTCTCCCGCTCTCATCTCTTTTCCCTTTCTGGTATTTTTTTTCCTGCTTTTCCTTTTCTCTCTCCTTTTCCCCTTTCCCCTTCCTTTCATGGTCCATGTTCCCAGCCCCCCAGGCAGCTACAGGTGTGTGAGGTCCAGGCAGAGGCTGGGTCCAGGTGACCAAACAGGCCACTCCATCATTCACATCTTCACTCCTCCTTGTTTTCCAGCATCGGTGGCACAGGGGGAATTTTTTGGTGCTTTCAGCCCCCCCTGCCCCAGGGAGGGGGTGGCACCCACAAGGGACCTTGTGGTCAGAGTGTCCCCAGCACGATTTGGCTGCGGAGCTGCTGGAGCAAAGGCTTCGCCTTAATGAGCTGGTGCTGGTTTGCTCGTTAATGATGTGGAGCGGCGCCATCGCCAGACAATTAAGGAGTGTTGTCCCAGGCTCTAATGAGGGCACAGAGAGACTGTGGGATGCTGGCGGATGCTGGGGATGCCACGTGTGGGGCACAGAGTGGGGCTGCACCGAGGCACCCACCTGGGAGCACCAGTGACCCACCCACAGCGCTGCCTTCTCCTCCTCCTCCTCTTCCCCTCCCTGAATCACACAGGACACTGTCCCAATCGTGCCCCCACACTTGGTGAGGACACGAGGCCGTGTGACACCTGCCTTGGCTTGTGCAATGGCGTTTGTTCACTAATTAGCACAAACTGGCAGCCCACACCGTTCTCCCAGTCATTAATTATTATTAATTATTTGTTATGCAAATAGGGTTGAGGAGCAGAGCGCTGAAGGCAGCACAAACACAAACAGTCCCGGGCCCAGGCGTTTATGTAAAGGCTGGTGAGGGGACACTGCAGGAGGGCCTGGAGCCATCCAGGCTCCTGTGCTGCCCCTGCCTGGGGTCCCCTGGGAGCTGGGGACATGCTGATGGCATCACTGGCAATTGGCGCTGCAGGGCTGGTGCTGGAGGGGACTGCAGGAGTGAGGGATGTGGGCTGTGATGGGGAAAACAGGTTCTTTCAGGGTCCTGGGGGATGAAGGTGATGGGATGACCCACAAGGTGTGTTGGTGATGGGTGGCTGAGGAAGGTGCTGCTGGCAGAGGTGGGAAGGGCGATTGCTGTGTTTTGTGGCTGCTGAGGATATCCTGTCCCACACTTCCCTGTGGTCCATCCCCAGGAATGGTGTCTAGGGAGAAGTTGGGCTGTTTCATCAAAGCTGATTCAATAACTGGCAGCCGGATGGTGGATGGGGCTGGAACTTAACCCATGTATCCCTCCCAGTCCACTGCCTGGTGCTGATGGGGCATTATTTTGGTGCTCCCCACCTTCCCCTTCCCCTCCATCTGGGGATCTCTTCTCCATCCATGGCTCCCTTCCCCTTGCATACCTCTGATCTCACCATCGACCCCAAATGCAGTCACCAATTACATCCCTGTGTCACAGAGCAATAGCACCAGTGGCACCGTGCCACAGGGACACAGGCTGGCAGCAGCAGGGCTCTACCTGATTGAGCAACGGGAAAGGGAACTGAGAAAAAAATGGAAATTAAAGAGAGGAAAGAATTAATAAGGATCCTGCCTCAACCACAATGGCTTTGTTTCAGGAGACTTGATACCACATGCTGGCTAACGCTGCTCCTCAGAGGGTTTTGGGAAGCAGAGAGGTTTTGGCCATGCCCAGGTGCAGATCTGGTGTGCTGTGAGTGTGGTCTTGGTCCCTGCCCAGCCACTGATATTCCTTGCTGCTGTCCCTAGCCAAGTGCTGCACCATGAGGCCACTGTTGGCATAAAGAAGAACCCTGGCAGAGTGAAGATTTGGGGGAAGGAAATGTGTTCTCACAAGGCAGTGCCTGTCCTGCTGGGTGCTACTGTGGAGCCATGCCCTGGGACATGGGACATCCTGGAAGCTGCAGGGCTGCTGGCTCCTCCTGCACAGGGAATCACCCCATAGTCTGTGTATAGTTCATCGTGACTATCCTGAGCACTAAACAACCTGTGTGTTTCTAACAATTCCCTCTTCCAAACACCAAGCTCCATGTGGATCACCTGTACATCCATGTATATCCCTGTATATCCCTCCCCAGCCCTGGTGTTACTTGCTTTTTGCACTCCCCAGATGCCCCAGTCACCATCCCATAAGGCTCCTTTCTGTATTTCCTCCATCCCGGGGTACTTGCCCTTTAGGGGAACATTTCTTTAGAGATATTCCCAGCAGGGATGGGAGAGGAGCAGCACTTGGCACAAGCTGTTCTCAGAGCTGCAGTGATGTCCCGACAAAGCTCTCCCATTATTCGTGTGCCTGATGTCCATGGGGAGCTCAGCCTCTTTTCTTCCTTCTCTGCTGCAGGAATCAGCTCTGCTTGCTGCCGGGGTTATCTCCATCCTCCAGCTTGCAGCACGCTCTGCTGCTTCCCCGTCCCTCTGAGGGCTGGGGCTCGACCCTGGCCGCGCAGGACGTGCTCCCGCAGCGGGGCACCGGGGCTTTATTCTCCCATCGCCAATAATAAGCTCGGAGATAAAATCAGGAGAAAAAAAACCTGGGGACTTATGGAAGTTCCCCTGCCTGCCGCCTGGGCGCTCGTGCGTGCTCTCTGCCCCATCCTGATCCCAAGCCTGAGGCGGGGGCAGCAGGGAGGGCTGAAGCCAGATGCCAGTTTCTAATAAAGCTCGGCTCCCGCCGTGAGCCGCGCTCAGCCGCGCCCGCTCCAGATGATAACGGCGGGGAAGCCGCCGCCGGACGGACCTCGTGGTACATGTGAAAAGCAGCTGAAGGTGAAAGCACCTTGCCTCTGCGCACCGATTTGTGGCATAAGGATGCTCTAAGGAGCCTCTTGCCCCGGCCCCGTCCCCCGTGGGAGTTCAGGGGGCTGCGGGGGGCCGGAGGCGCGGGCGGAGGCCGGGGCGCTGCCTGGAGCGCAGCAGGAAGGAAGCGCTCGGCGAGGACACAGCCAGCGCTGCGTGCACGTCCTTACATGTGTGCTATTTTCAGCTTGACGGGGAGCAGGCCAAGTTCTTCAACAGATTGAGTTGGGAGCTGAAATCCTCCTCTCCTCCTCCCCGCTGCCCAGCACCCACTGCCTGCAGGCACGGCGAGTCCGAGTGCGCCCCGGGCACTCGCTCTGCCCCGCGCGGTCCGTGCTCCCATCCGGAGCTGAACGGGCCCCGCTCTCTCTCCCAGCGGCGCCGCTGCCCCACCTCGTAGCAAGGCCACAGGATGTGACCCTGCTCAGGGCCCAGCGGCTGCAGCTTCTCCCTTCCCCACTTTGGGCTAGTCCAGACACCGCCATCAGCATCCTCCCAAACCCAACCTCATCCCATCCCGGATCTTCAGCATCATCTGTCTCTGGCTTCACTCACTCACATTCCCACCTGCTCCATCCTTGTTTTGTTGGGGTTTTTTTTTTTCCCAAGCAGAAAATATCCCTTCTCTCCTCCTTCCTCCTCTTCCCAAATTCCACCATCCTCACCCCCATCACTGTGACCCCTCCAGAAGTGCAGCCATGTCCTCATCCTGTTTGAAATGCAGGAAAGAAACACATGTGCAACTTACTGTCTCGGCACCCTGTAATCATTTTGTCAGCCAAAAAGCACTTTTGTCAAACCCCAACAGGCAAACTAGGAGGGGATGGATTGGGAAGAGGCATCTGACACCACTCCCTGCTTTTTTCCCCCCTTTTCCCATCCGGGGTTTTGCTTTACGGGTGGGACAAGCATTGAGTTTTTCTCTCCTCTCCCTTTCCACGTGTTTCAGCAACTGTCCTGAGAGCGTGAAAGGAATAAGGGAGATGTTGCAGGAGAGCAGCAAGGCTGGAGAAAATGTATTTGCCAGAGGCTGGGTCTGCTCACCAAAGTGCAATTACACAATGAGAGGAGAAAGCTGTTCGGCCAGAGAGGGGTTTCCAACCAGGACTAATGGAGCCCCAGGCTTGGTCACCTGGGATGGCCCCAAAGTGTCCCTGGCCCCTTTCAGGTGCTCCCTTTCAGGAGGGGCATTAAATGGCTCCTTATGGCCAGCACATGAGCTGCTCTGAGGGGATTTACAATGGGAGGTCAATGGCATTGGTTTGCTCCATCCTGAAAGCAACAAACTGAGTGACAGCAGCTGCCTGGCCCAATCCTGGGAGCCCAAACGTTTCTCCAGGGCCAAGCCTCTAAAGGAGACAAGGTCCTCAATGTCAGCTCTTCCACTGAGGCTTCAGGAGAGGTGTCCCTTTCTCAGCCCCTTCAGCTTCTCTGATGAGTGTCTGGGGTCACAGCAGCAACTGACAACAGCCCTTTCCTCCAGGAAAAGGGTGGAGGCAGTTGGAGTCAGCATTTCATATGGCCTTGAGGACAGATGGGGCTTCCCAGGGACAGGCAGATGGTGTGGGGGGCACAGGCTCTACTCCAAGTATGGGGACCTCTGATTTGGGTTCTACAGCCTGGGGATGTGGCTCTCCCTTCCCTGCTTTTCTTTTGGCTGGCTCTTGCCCGAGCACTGGGGCGACCTGCCTTTGCCAGCCTGTGTCACATGAGCACCATGGGGAGTTTGCACAGAGCCCATCCCTTCTCCCTAACCTTTCCACTAATGAGGAAGCAAATTCCTGCAGGATGGCTGCAGGGCTGGAAGGTCGGAGCCATCACAGCCTGACAGCCCTATGGCTCTGCCTATGGTCCCATCCTCCTTTCCTACATCCTTAGTGCTTTGGGGTGTAAAGAGGAGCTGGGAACAGGATGCTCCAAGGAAATCTCATGTCCAGGATGGCACCATTGACTGGAAAAATGATGCACCACAAAGCAGAGCGCTCGTTGAGCCCTGCCTAATGAACAGGCGGTAGTTAACTCTACATGCAGTGTTTGCAGGTCTCCAACACAGGAAAAAAAAAAAAAATCCCCAGAACCCACTTGCAAATGCTGCTCGTCTAATTAGGGTACCAGGAAAGGCTCATCCATCCTTATGTGTCCGGCATGTCCTCAAACACACACGTGAAATCTGGGCCATCAAACACTTGGAGCCGGCGTCGCAGCGAGACGCTCCTGTCCGGAGACAGGTCTTTAAATCACCCCCGAGCTCTGCGAAAACTGCAGACAGCTCGAGAGCGGAAAATGAAAAGGCAAAACGTTGCTCCTGGAGCTCCTGCCCTGAATTATTTGCTCAGCTTTAATAATAAGTTACACACAAGCCAAACCGAAGCTGCTCAGGTGGTTTTATGGGGAAAACCAGTGCGGTGGATGCTGCGGAGCAGTGCCTGGTCCCTTGGTCCTCCAGCACCTTTGGGAAATTATACGTTCTAGGAAGAGGGACTGGGAAAAGAGGGAAAAAATTTCCCTTTTAAATGGGCTTTTGTGCAGTATGTAGGTGTGGGAGCTGGGATTGAAGCTTTTCATTGATTGTCCTGGAGCTGGAGGGGACAGCGGTGGTGGGGATTGATGTTGCTCTGTATCATCTTCGCTGGCCCTGTTGCTCCCATGGGTGAATAACTGGCAGGCACTAGCAGGAAAACTCTGGGCTGTTTCCCTGCCTTATTCTAGGCTAGTTTGACTGAATCTAGCTCGTTCAGGATGAATCACTCCAGCACTGCTGGTTGTGACCTGCTGACCACTGTGCTTGCTGAGCTTCTGCAATTCCTCTTTTATTGGTGAAAATGAGAAGTTGCTTTTTCTGCCCTTTTCTCTGGGATCACAGATTGCAAATAATGATTGCCTTAAACACAGGCTATTTTCCAGCTTGCTGGGGATGGGATTGCTGGGTGTTCAGTGCTGGTGGCACCAGGAGCCAGGCCAGCTCTGTGTTAGCATGGTCCAACAAGCGTCTTAATTTAACTTTCTGTAATTTAACTCTCCTTAATTTAGCTCTCCCCTTTCTCAGCTATATCTTTTCTAATGGAGCAGAGTGGATGAGGTCTTGCCACGAGCCATTTGTTGCATCCTGCAGACAGGGCTCTGGGTTGGTTTCCATGTGTTTCTCATGGAAAGGCGATGTCTGGGCTGGATCCTGCTCTGTTGAGCTGCAATGGATCCTGTTTTCTCTTGTGCCTGATTCTATGGGATCACATGGAGCACAAGGAGCTGTTCACAATGAGTGCCTGTAGCTGAACATATCTCCCTGGATTTATTGGTTTCTGTTTGCTGCTTTTTCTCCTGTTTCCTTTCCATGGGATTATTTATAGCCAGGCCAGCTCTGCTCCTGCCCTCCTCTCCCTCCAACATCCCAGGTGTTGCCTTGAGGAGGCAGGTAGCTTGTTCCCAGTGAAGGATGCTGTCAAGGCTTAGCCCAAGGGCACAGGTATAAAACTTCCTGCAGGAACAATGTGCTGCAGGAATTGTGCTGAACCAGCCAAGCTGGGTGGTTTCAAGGGATCAACCAGGACTGCACTGAGATGATCTCACCCGCTTGCTTCCCAGCCTGATCCCATTGCTTGTGTAACTCAAATGCGTTTTGTAAGGAAAATCTAACCTGATGGTCCTTCTCCCTCTGGACTAAGCCAGGACCTGATTTTGGTGTTCCTGGCAATAGCAAAATATAAATTTTTCCCCCACAGCTTCTTCTCTTTGTGACTCCCATAAGAGCCCTGAGGATTCTGCTGATACCAAGTCATGTCCCTGAGGCAGCAGCAGGTCTGGGCACAGTTAAAGGTGTAGATGAAGCATTTGGAGACACGGATTAGTGGTGGCCATGGCAGTGCTGGGTTAACAGTTGGACTCGTGAGCTTAGAGACCTTTTCCAACCCTAATGATTCTGGGTGGTGCAGAAAGGCAGGGAGGCCTCCAGGAACCCAAAGAGTGGCTCCACATCCGCCTTGAGTCTGTCAGGACTCAGCAACCTTACCCCCAAATGGAAAATGTGCTTTTGGGGTAAAAAAACCCCAACAAAACACATGAAAAAAAGATCACTAGCTGTGATGCCATCTGTGTCTGCAGCGTGGCACAGTGGGGACAAGCTGTGCCCAGACTGCTGAGCACCTATGCCAGGGAGCTGAAAGAGGTGGCACGAGCCTTCCTCCTCATTTTCTCCCCCTGGGAGAGGAATGTCCTGTTTCTCTTGGGAACAACATATCTCCTTGGCATCTCTCTCTTTAGAAGCTTTGATTTCTTTTCCAACTGTGGCTCTCTAGCCTCAACAGCATGTCTTGGATATTTTTTTCTCCCACCAATCCCCCTTCTGTTGATCCCAGGGGGAAGGCTGGTTGGAAACCTCTCCAGCAGCCCTGGCCAGAGGCGATGGAGGGCTGGGGGCAGCCAGTTGCCAGTTCATTTGTTTTCCTCGATGGCGTTTCAAAAAAAGTGATGGGCTGATGAGTTTGGAGTCTCAGGGGGGCAATTTTCCTGGCAGCATCCAAGTTGTGTCACCTCTCTGCTTGGCTCTGTGACGACAGTGTTGATTTGAATTCTCCCAACTTAAGACTGATTTAAATGATGGTGAAGTTGGGGGGTGGCGTGTGGGAGTAGAGCACTGAGCGCTATTCTTTTTCGGTTGTCATATGCCTCCATAAAGACTTCTGCCTTGGGGATTTGCATAGATCCGTGGTCCAGATTGTGCTGCAAAACCCACTGGTGGTCCTCAAAGCTATGGCAACGCTTCTGTGCTGGCTCCCGAGGCAGATGAAGCTGGGAAGTTTAGGTGTGTTTGCAAGTCTTATGCCATGATTGTTCCTTTTTGGGGTTGGGGGATGCAGACGGGGCTTGGAGTGCAGCTGGGAAACCTCACTCTCCTCCTGACCGACAGCGTTCCTCCTCCTCTGCAGCCTCATCCCCTGGGGAATGTCTGGCTGCATCTTTATTCTATTATTTCCTATTCTATTCTATTCTATTCTATTCTATTCTATTCTATTCTATTCTATTCTATTCTATTCTCCTCAGCACATTCTGCTTTGCTGAGCGCTCCCAGCCTCGCACTCCAAACCACTCTAATTTGATGGCAAGATGGTGAGGTCAGGAAAAAAACCCAACATTCTCAATGTTTTTGTGAAAAATAGGTGTTTGGGCAATGACCTCATGGGGAGGGAGGCTGCAGAGTGAGCCAGTCTCCTACCAGTGAAACCGCAGGAGGTGAACGAGTGGGATTGTGCAAATGTCCCAGCCACAGGGAAAGCTTAATTCGGTGGTTGTAATAGCTGAGGACACGCACATCTGTAGGGAAGCAGGCTCCCTTCCTCGCGCTGCTCCCAGAAGGGCTTGTTTGTTTAATTTTATCTCGCCGAGAAAATTATAAAAGGAAAAAAAAAAAAAAAAAAAAAAAAAAAAAAAAAAAGAGACAACCACCACTCTGTGGTTTTACTCAGCTGCAGCACAAAACCACCCCAGCGGAGCCTGGAGAGCGCCGGGAGCGAAGCCCTCGCCTGAGCCCAGGTATTTCCGTGGGGAAGAGGGGCAGCGAGGGGCCGTGTGACGGCGGCAGCCCCCGCGCTCTGCCAGGACCCCGCTGCCTGCTGGCACAGGGCCAGGCAGGATGGAGCCGGCTGTAGGAATCGTCAGAGCTGGAGAAATCCAAACATCGCACCCCCCTGCTCTGCTCTCCCACTCCCGCCCCGTGCTGATTAAACCCCACTGCCCAGGGCAGCGGTACCCTGCAAAGAGGGAGGTGTTTGCCCTTTGAGAGGCTGGAGGAGGATGGGGGTCTCTGGGGCCCCCCAGTGCAGCAGCCTGGCTCGTCCAGGTGCCACCAATTCACCTTCTGGCCGAGCAGAGTGGGCAAGGTTGGATTTTGGGGCAGAAAGCCGAGATCTTTGTGGTGGTTTTGGTGCTTTGCAAGCTGCCATGTAAACCCCGCCACAGAGATGGCCGGTGCGGCTGGATAACGTGGGAGCGCCTGTGCTCTGGTTTCAGCTCATTTTCCTCGCTGTCATTAGTTTAAATTTCCGAGGGAGCCTGGGCTTGGCATCAGACGCTGGCATCCTTTAATTTAACAAATGTAAAAACGGGACCGTTTCCAAGTGGAGTGATTAGAAACGTCCCGCTCGGTCCCGCAGCCGCGGTGTCGGGCGCTGGCCGGGCCGTCGCCCCGCGCTGTCACCGCCACCCCGCTCCCCCCGCCGGCGGGGCTGCGGCTGAGACCTCCCACACTCGTCACACGGGTGTGACATCCCATCATCACCGTCCCTGTCCGCTGCTCAGCGCCGTCGGGAGCTGCCGATGGGCCCGGCTGGCGAGGAGCAACAGGGGGGCTGATGCAGGAGCGCTGCTCGCCGAGGGGAGGGACGGGGCCGTGCCCCCCGTGCCGCCCCCGCAGCGCCCACTGAGATACCGTCACCCCTTCGCCCTGGCAAGGGCCTTCTGCGCCTCCGGGCTTGTGTAGGATGGCGCGTGTCCCCCCTAAGCTGCTTAATGAGGGTTAAGAAGCTAACGGGCTTATTTCCAACAATGATTTCCACAGCTCTGCAGGTGTCCCTGGAAACGGAGTGGCCCCGCTCCCACCCCGGGAGCATCCTGCTGGTATTCCCACCAGCCAGCCTGTGCTGCCGTGAGCTCGTCAGTGCTCAGCCAGCTGCCTGAGTCAGATCGGTGGCTGTTCTCAGGGTGTTTTAACACCCTGTTACAAAGACCCAGGCTGTGGTTTGGGTAGGGAAGGGGAGTTAGGGGGGTGGCATCCCTATGGATACATCCCCCACCGCCCTGGTCCCTCTGGCTCTGCCTCCAGAGCATCTCTGCAGCATCCCTGGGCGGTCGCCTGGAGACGACCGCCGCGGGTTGCCACAGCGACGGAGCCTCGCTCAGCATCCCTCCAACTCTGCAGCCTTGGCCGAAGTTGGACGAGAGAAAAAACATCCCGGGGAAGGGACTCCCTCCTCCCCTAGGGTAGCATGAGCAGGGCTGGGAAAACTGAGGCACAGCTGGTGGAGTTGGAGGCAGCTGTGAGGTGATGGAGAAGGGTTTGGAAGTTTCCTGTGGGGTGTAATGGGGTGAAGAGTGGTGGAAATGGGGCTGGTGGAGGGCAGGGGGTACCTGCAGTCTCTGGGGTGGGGGTCAGCACTTTGGGGGGGCAGGTGCTGGTGCAGCACCTGCACATGAGTCCTCCCAGCAGCAGCCATCGATTGTCACCATGGCAATGCCAGCTGTGCTCAGGTTGTCGTCTGTTGTGACATCCAGCACGTGCTGGGATGGGTTGGAGGTGTGTGCACACCCTGGAGGGATCAGCCACCCAGAACCCAGACAAAAACTTGGGGTCCCCTACATAGGATGAGGAGACTGGCCACAAAGCCACACAACCCTCAGGGATGGGGTTCCACAGGGTGGCACAGGCTGGTGCCTGGCCCTGGGGACTCTCTGCAGTGAGGGAGAGGAGGGTGAAGCCCTTTGGGGTGACCGTGGCAGTGGTGGCCCCCACCAGCCCCACCACGGAGGGCTCCCCCCCATCCCAAGCCTATAATTAAAGGCGATGTCCATGGAGGGCGAGGAGAGGTTACGTAACTTCGGCGTTTGGAAAATTCTTTCTGCTCCCTTATCGGCTTTATAAATATCTCGACCTGGGGCCAGGCCAGGCAGGGGGGAAGGCGATGACAAGGGCTGCTGCCAGTCCCCACGCTCAGGCTCCTCCAGCCACCGTGCCTCAGTTTCCCCATCTCTATGGACAAGACCATCCCTGCTTCTCCTGCTGCTGTGCTGAGGGGAGGGCTCCTTGCTGCACTGAGTGTTTTCCCCCTCCAACAGAAGAAGAGAGGGATTTTTCTTTGTCTCCTGGAATAGGCTTGAGGGTAGTTTTGGGTCACAGACCTCCTTAAGTGGCAATACCAAAGAACCAAGGTCTTGCCTGCAGCACTTACTAGCTTGCCCTAATCTGGTATCACATCCCCCAGGTTTGAATTTGTTGCATCCTTCTTGCTGGTCTTTGATGTGCAAAAAGTCCCTTGGTGGGGCCCATGCAGTGCCTTAGCCACTATGTTTTCCCAGCAGGATGCTGGGGGTGGGTTCCTGCCCTGTTCCCCCTGCACCATCCCAGCCCTCCTGACCCCTTGCCACGGCACAGCCCAGCCAGGGGACAGTGGGATGGTGGTGCAAGGCTGTGACCACTGCAGGAGATCCAGGCTGGGGGGCGGGGGTGGGCTGGAGCAGGTCCCCTGCTCACGTGCCCTTGCATTTACGCCACTTGCAGCATTATGTGCCCGCGGGGCTGTCGGAGGGCGGCCGGGGCCGTGTCAATAGCAGCACGCACGGCCAAGGGCGGCCGGGCCGGCGTTGTGTAACTCTCTGTGAGCCCCACCAGGGGCATGTCACCGTGTCCCAATGCCACCAGACTTGTCATCCTCCCCACTGCCACCGGACTTGTCATCCTCCCCAGTGCCACCAGACTTGTTCCTTGCCCCAGCCATGGGGTCCTTTTTTGCTCTGTGCCCTCTCATTGCCATTACGGCCACGCTGGATGCTGTGTGGTGTCTATTTTTACTGCTCAAGGTAGGCAGGACCAGGGGTTCTGCAGGCTGTTGTGGGTGGCAGCAGTATGACACCACCTTTACCTCCCCAAATCTTCCTGTGTCAGCATTTCGGGTTTGCCCTTCTCCTTGTCAGCCCATGTATGCACACACAGCAGTGCCTGGGCTTTGCACTCGCCTTGTTCGTTGTAGGGTTGCCCAAGGACACATGTGGGGGTTGTAATTTAAGGGCTGGCCAAAAAACAAATAGGGATCCCTTCACTGCTGTTGTGATCCTGCAGTGTGTTCCTGAGCCAGCCACCCACCAGTGACCTGCTCTGTGCAAAGGGGCAGAGGGGGAACACAGGCAGATGTGCACCAAACCTTGATGGTTTAAAAATGACCTTTTAAATGCCTGAAATTCCCAGATCTCTGCCACGGAGTCTGTGTCTGCTGAGCCCCTTAACAACAGAGGTTGGGGCACAGAAAAAATGAGTCATTTTAGGGACCTCGGTGTCTATCTGGTTCCTTCATGGCCACCTCAGTTTGAACAGGGCTTTCCAAGCAAGGTGGGTGGCCTGGGAGGAACAATGGGTTCCCTGGCTGGTGGCAATCGGTGCCCTGGGATGTGGCAGTGGAGTGTCCCACAGCACCTCACCCTCAGGTTGTGGGCTACCAACATCACTGGATGCTGACGTCGGGCAGAGATTTGACTTCTTGCTGCCAGGGCCAGGCTGAGAGGGCACCCATGGCTGGTCCCCGTGGGCAGGGAATGAGGGAGGATTAATTGAGTCTCTGATCTCTGACGGCGAGAGGGGACGGGAGCAGTGACCCCCCCCAGCGTTACGCAACGCCTGTGCTAAATCTTCATGCAGCAGATAAGACGGTCCCCAAAATACCCTGCCCTGCCTTTGCTGCCCTTCAGCTACTTGAGTTTGGGGTCATGCCTCAAGTTTGGGGTTGTTCAGCTCTCCAGTGACAGCAAAGAAGGGTTGAAAGGGCAGAAACTTTGGGACAGAAACCTGTTACCCCCTGGGAAGGAGGTTTCCTCCAAACAGTCTCTGCTTGAGGAATGAGAGCTTTAAAGGCAGCCCTACAGGATTTTGAAGACACTGAAACTCATGAACTGGTGTGGGTAGAGCCATGAGCTGGAGGAAAACTAATAGCTGCAAAAACAGTGCAAGGGCTTTTTTTGTCTTGAAGATGCTGGACAGCATCACGAGTGTGCCTGGGGAGTTGGACACCCCCAGCAGAAAAGGAGGGGGATTTTTCTTCCTCTCCTGAGAAGATGGGGTTTGTGTCATGGCCATCATTAAACAGCAAGAACAAAGTGGTCTTGCCTTGGAACACCGACTGCCTGGCACCACTGTCTGATCCACCGGTTAGGAATGTGTCTCATCCTTCTGGCTCGTCCTTCACTTCCCAAAATTCCCTGAAATCCCCTCCAAGCTGCTTCTATTCCAACGCCCCCGGGACCACTAAGGCATCCTGGGCTTCCCACCATTGTCACACCGCGATTCCCCTCCCTGCCCCATGGAAATGCCACGGAAGGTGCGCATCCCCCTCGCTGGCGGTGGCTCCCCGGGGCTGCGGCCGAGGTGACAGCTCCTGCACATGTAGGGAAGAAGCGAGGCTGTAATCTGAGCTCGGGAGCAATTAGGCAGGACATCGGCAAAGTCCCCGCCGCCCGCCCGCTCCCTCGGCCGCCGGCACCGGGCTCAGCATCCGCGGCTCTCGCTTCCATCGCGGGGTAAGTAGAGCCAGGAGGGCGGCTCTCCCCGGGCTTGGCGTGTCCTTCTTCCCTGTTTCCTTCCTCCTGGGGTTAGGGCTCTGCTGACACCTTAACCCGCGGCGGAGCCAAAGAGCACTGGAAACACAGCACTGCAGGGGTGGAAATGACTTTACCCCAGCCATGGAGCCAGGAAAACTGCCTGGTATAGCGGGACACGGACTGTATTTCTCACCGAGAATTGAGCAATTGTATGTTTTGATGGAGCAGGAATGATAGTGGGTTTAAGGTCCAAGAAAGGGTGGAGGATGCTGATGAGCAGTTGATGGCTCAGCCTTGCTTACATCCCAACTCTCCTGGCTGGAAGGGATGTGTGTATCCTGCGCTGGTTTTTATGGCCATCCCGCTCCTTTCCGTGCAGATTCCCAGCTGGAATGTCACCGTGGGGAGATGCTGCCGCTGTCCCCACAGCTCCTGGCTCTGGCTGGCAGCTCCATTGCTCCCAACCTGCCTCGTGTTGTGCCTTCGGGATAAACATTTCCGGGGCGGGGGCTCTGCCCACACACGCGATTTCCCTGGAGCAGGAGGCACGGCTCCTGGAGTGGGGGGTTTGTGTTAGGTGAGAACAAGTGAAAACCTGCCTTGGGAGTAACGGGATTTGGGAAAGAGGCCTCAGTTGGAAGGGGCAAGCAGGAGGTATAGGATGAGTCTTGCTGAATGAGGATGAATGGATCCAGATCTGTCATCTCCTGCCTCTGACCCTGAGGTGTGAGAGGGCTCTTGCAATAATCCATGTCTGTGATATCCCAGGGATGCTTTCAGTCTCTGGTGTTACCTTCAGGATAGGAGGCCCTCAGCACTGCGGCCCTCAGCTTGTTTCTGTCTGGTTGGTCATAAAATCCACTTGGAGACATTTGCCCTTTCTGCCTCGCTTTTCCCTTTCTTCCCACGCTGGTTTTGAGCAGCTGGATGCTCCCCCCTTGGTCAGGGCCAGGGCTGGGGCAGGGCTGTTGCCTCTCCCCTGAGCCTCTTGGCATGTGCTGGATGGGAACCTGCCATTCCCAACGGAAATCCGTGTCCCTGCAGAGGCCCCAGCCATGGCAGGAGTGTGGCCAACTGATTCCAGCTCTGCCACCATCTGCCTCAGCCCCATCACTGGGAGGTTTGGGGCTGGAGCTGGAGCCCAGCATGTATCTGGATTTGGGAACATGCAGGAGGGACCAGGGCCATGTGATGGAGACACCCCAAGATCACTCACCCACCCAAGAACATCCTCTGGCCCAGATGATCCAGGGATGAATTTCTTTGGGAGGGAGGCACCCACCACAGCATGGGCAGGGAATGGGACTTGCCTGGGGACTTGTACAAGCCACTGGCACCTTGGGCACAGCTGGGCTAGGTGGTATTTCAGTTCTAAACCCTGGACACCTCCCAGCCATGAGTCCCACCCAGGGGGGCTCCTCTTCCCCCTCCAAAGACCCTGCTGATCCAACACCAGCCATCTCCATCGCCAGAATCCCAACATTACTAGCTCCTGAGGCTCCTGGGACACTGTTGCCATGGCAGGACATGGGGACAGGGCATTGCTGCTGCAGAACTTTAATTTGCAATGCCCCAGGACTGCTGGGAGCAGATCTCTGACGTCCTATGGGTCAAATCCTGCTGGGTGCAGGGCCTGGAGCATCAGCAGGCTGGGAAACCTCCCCTCCCCCTCTCTAAATCCCTTCCCCAGCGCAGGACAGTAGGTTACGGGACTCGACCAGAGGTTGGATTTAAGGAGATTACAATTCCTCCCCCAGGATAATCTAGAAATTCAATTAAAACTCTCTGTCTCCTGCCCAGGCTGCAGCAGGGCCCTGGGGCACCCTGTGCCCTGCAGCCATGCCCGGGGAGTGCTGGGGTGCCCCCGGGCACACACCAGGTAAGGGCTGACCCCTCCCCTGGTGAGCAGCTGGGGCTCTGCCCCTTCCCAGGGATTTTCTGGGATATTAACACCCATCCTCTGAGCTGGGGGAGCTGGGGGGGGGCTGTGGGGGTCTGCAGGGGGCTGTGAGGAGGGGTAGGGGGATACCCCAGAGGTTTAGGTGGGTGTCATGCGGACAGGGCAGTCTGGTTCCATCTCCTGGGGTTTTGGGGCATCCTTTGGCAGCCCCTGGTGCAGGTGGTCCTTGCCATGGCCTGCAAGCCCCTTGCCCTCATTCTTCTCCCCAGCCATGTCCTGCTGTCCGGGTGTATGGATGTGAGGGGATGGAAAAACAGCCTGTGTGTTCCAGGAGAAGGAGATGGCATTCCAAGACCCGGGGGGTGGCAGGGCTGGTTGTGGGTTGGGGTGGCTGTGGGTGTTGTGGCATTCCCAGATCCCTCTGACACTGTCCTGCAGCCAGGCAGGGGGACAGCACCCGGGAGCACTGGGAGGCAGTAGGGGTGGATGTGCAGCCCCGGGGTGCTGTGACTGCAGGATATGGGTGCTGGAACAGGGATGGGTGCTGGAACAGGGATGGGTGCTGGAGCTGGAGCAGACATGGAGGCAGCTGGGCTGGGGTGCTCAGTCCCTACATCACACCACGGAGTTTGGGGCCAAGGGAATGCTCAGTGCAGCCTCTGAAAGGCTCTTTCCCAGGATCTCTCTGATCCAGGGCACATTTAGCAGGAGTTTTAGGGTGCTTAAGCACAAGCCCATCACCCCACAGAGGCCACCTGGCCCCAGTGGTGACAAATGCTGCACATGGCCTTGTTTTCTCCTCCTGTACCCGTGGCGTCCACACGTGGCTGGGGGGACAGAGATGAGCCAGCATATCTCTCCAGGCACCCTGTCACCTCTGGTCTTGCCACCAAGGGTCTTCCTTGCCCTACGTGCCTCAGTTTCCCTTCTGTATGTGCCACCAAGGCTTGCAGACAGCAATTTCTCGACTGCTTGTTGGGAATAGGGTAGTTTGTGGAGGTCCTGGGGAGGGGTGGGTGCCCGTGACTGTTTTCTTCCCCTGTCCCTGCCAAAACGGAGCAGTTTTTTCTCATTAGGGATGCACCGTGGTGGGAACCTCTCTCCTGTCCTCTCTGGCAGTGGAGGGGAAACAGGGGCCCATTTATTCTCATTTATTCTTTAGATGTCCTGACCTGGCCTGCCTTGTGCTGACCCTTAATTTTTTGGCAGTGCTCAAAGACAGGGCATTGTAGGAGGGAGTTATTCGGGCATTGCTGCTGTCCCGGCATGGCTCGGGGAGCCTCCAGCCCCTGAGCTGCCTCCCCTCGGTCTGTGTGTGCCCGGTGAGGGGTGGCTCTGTCGGGACGGGATGAGCAGGGGATGTTTGGGCTCTCTCGGCTGTGCCGCACACAGAGCTCCTTCCTCGGCGCTGACATTGCTGTCCTGCCGCTGGGGCATGAAGGGCATCGCCGCGGGAGATAGCAGCGTTATCTCCCGGCGCGGGGCAGCGTTATCTGCGGCGCAGGGCAGGCGGCAGCCCCGAGTGTCACCCGCTCCCGCCGTCCCCTCCCGGCCGGTCACCTCTCCTGCCCCGGGCACAGGCCACCTGCAGACTCATCATCCCCAAACTCAGCTCCTCCCAGTCCCCACCCGAGCTCAGAGTGCTGTGTGCACGCTTCCATGAAAAAATCCACGCCAGGAGGGTGCAAGAAAGGGGCTGGCAGCCGAAACGCGTCCCCTCCAGAGGTGCAGGGGAAAGGTGCGATGATAAATCGCATTGACACATTCAGCCGGCTCTAACTAATGACTTCCCCGGCACCCAACACGTTTTCCAGCGTGCTGGCTTGCTGCGAATATTGTTGTAAAGTTTAACATCCCTTTTTAAGAAGAAAAAAAAAAACTTAAAATGAACTGTGCAGTTGGCAGATTGCTGGAGGCACTCGGGTTCTCGGCGGGGACCCGCTCCGCGGTGGGAGCTGCTGCGTCGCTGCAGTTTCGTGGCAGGAGTTGTCGCCTCTCTTGTCAGCTCATTAGCCGGGGCAAGTCCTCGGCGTCGCTGCCTCCGGAGCCGCGGGGAGCCGGGGCCGCTCATTCCCGAAACTCGTATTATGAGCATGTTTTGTTTTCCCACATGTTAACACTGTTAGCTCTGCGCGGGACGCGTGGCACCGACAGCAGGGGATGGTCCCGCTCCTGCCCCACACCCAGCGTGGGTTTGTCTGCGCCGGAGCTGGGCTGGGGATGGGATTAACGGGCAGTGATTGGCAGGGGAAGTTTGGGGTTTGTTCCTGTGAGGGAAAATTGTGATAAGCAGGTTTGTGACAGGGCTGGGAAGCAGGCAGGAAGGGGGATGCACCTCCAGGAACACCTTGGAGCAGCTCTGGCTGTGGGGAGATGCCAGAGCGGTGCTGGAGGATGCACTCCGGAGCCAAGGAGATGTAGGGGATGTTGTCCCCAGCCTGTCCCCTGTCAGAGCCCGTCCAGCCAGGGGTTTCCACGTGTTTGCATGACCCTTGTCCCAGGCTGAGCCTCCCGCAGCGGCAGCGTGGGGCTCCAGCCTTCAAATTTAAACCAAACCAGCAATTCAGCTTTCAGCGAACTCGAGAAAGTGTATTTCCAAACAAAACTGTGCTAAATAAAGGACGAGCCGCAGGCGGCCGCCCGCTCCGGCACATCCACTTTGCTGCCTTTATTTAGCTGCCGTCTCCCCGGGCTGGGACGGGGGGGTCTGTCCCCCCAGGAGCGTCGGGAAGGACTCGGTCCGGGAATGTGGGGTCCCAGATGGGAAAGGAGCTGTCTCAGGAGAAGTTCCCTGCACCCAAAACAGAGTCGGCTCCTTGGATCTGTCCTGGCATCACCCTGCAGCAGAGGGGTCCCTGAAACAATGTGTGACATGGGAGGAAAGGGAAAGGGAAAGGGAAAGGGAAAGGGAAAGGGAAAGGGAAAGGGAAAGGGAAAGGGAAAGGGAAAGGGAAAGGGAAAGGAAGAGGAAGGAAGGAAGGAAGGAAGGAAGGAAGGAAGGAAGGAAGGAAGGAAGGAAGGAAGGAAGGAAGGAAGGAAGGAAGGAAGGAAGGAAGGAAGGAAGGAAGGAAGGAAGGAAGGAAGGAAGGAAGGAAGGAAGGAAGGAAGGAAGGAAGGAAGGAAGGAAGGAAGGAAGGAAATAAGAGTGGAGAGAAGGAAGGAGGGATGGGGAAGGGGTGCAGGCAGGGGGGAGCAGTGATGGTGAGGGGAGCCTGAGGGTCCCTGGAAACACCACCCCAGGTGAAGGCAGAACTGCTGCCTCCACATCCACTCGGGCATAGCTCCCCTTCCAGCACAGTTAATCCAGACCACAGCTAATCCTCTCACAGGTCACTGGGGGCTCATTGCATTTTGTTCACTTCTCAAATGCATCTAGAATTAATTAAAAAAAAAACCTAACTCTAAATTCCTCCTGAGGCAAAAGCATTTGGTGCATTGCCCTGGGGCGAGCCAGAGGGGTGATAGAGAAGCAGCCTTTTCTGGCCCAAAATGCTCAGATCTCATTTGAAAAAAGAGGAGAAACATTAATGGATGCAGCCAGGATGGACAGGTGGAAGACTCGGGGTGGGAGACCAGGTTGGTGTGGAGCAGCTTGCCTGACAGATCAGCTCTGCAAGGCCACTTTGGTCCTGTTTGATTTCCAGGGACTATAAGATTGTAAATATTTACTATTAATATTAACTGTTGGTGCCTATTTTACTCTCCCTGTGGCTCCAAGGAGGGAGAGGCTCTCATTCTGTGTGTGAGCAATCCCTTGGTCTGCTGAGATGCCAACAAACCACTGTGGTTCTCAAAAAATCAGCTTTGGGGATAAAAATGGTTGCGCTTGGATTGCAGCAGGGGAAAATGTGTTGTTTGGTGTAAAGTGGTGGCACACATGGGTCTGTGTCCAGCACCTGGGAGATTTGTGCAGGCTTTAGTGCTCCTGCTTGTGGTGCAGTGCTTCTGGAGGCTTTCTTGATTCTCAGGCTGGATTTGGGGAGCATTTCAGTAAAAGGCAGTGCAGGGTATCATTGCAAGCCGGGATGATGCAGCCCCAGGCAGGTTGTGCCTGGCAATGCTCCCTGGCACTGGCTGGCCCTGGACAGTGTGTAATGGAAAGGGTGTGTTTGTCCCAGCGTGTCCCCAGGCGCTGGAGCTGATTGCAGGAATCGACTTCATCGATGGGGCCGGCGGATCCGGCACAGCTTGTCCAGCCCGGTGGCCTTGCTGTGCCCCAGGCAGGAGCTGGGGCATCACGGAGGGCTCTGCACCTGCTCCCCCACCACGCTGCTGCCCTGGGCAGGTCTCACTACCAGCAAGGCGATTCCATCCTCAGTGACACTAAATAATAGGGTGATCTATGGCAGAGGGTGGTGTGTGGAGAGTTCCCGTGGTGCCATCTCTTTGAGGTGCTATGTGGCTTCTCCACCATCCTGTCCACTCCCTGTTGCAGCCCCATGAGGGGCTGAGGGGTCCAGCAGACTGGCAGAGTGTCACTGGGTTCCCCCACTGCCAAGGGAGAAGAAGAACCCAGGGCACCACCCTAAAATCTCCATCTTGTCCCCTTGCATCTACATTCTAAAAATCCCAAACTACAAAATCTTCTACCTGGTGATAACTACACTACTGTCTTTTACACATTTGTGACTTGCAATTCTTCTCTGTATTAGAAGTTTTTCTCATGGACCAAAATCAAAGACTGTGTCTTCCTGGGCTCTGTGCCAGGCAACCCACTCTGCACAGACTCCAGACCCTCTTTTTGGATCCTAGGCCTCTCTACCACGGTCTGTGACCATCCAGGGCACCCAGAGGGATGCCCTGGACTCCAACACCCCACCACGTGCCCACCTCCACTAGGGAGCCCACCAGGCTTGGGCCACCTCTCCCATGTCCATGTCACCTTTCTCCCAAGCAAAGTTGAGTGTAGGTCCCTGACCCTGCAGCTGAGCCTTCTAGAAGGGACCAAAACAGCTCCCCATTCCCCAGTGGCAGTTGTTCCTTCCTGAGACTTGGCCAGCTAAACCCATCAGTGACTGTGGATGGCTCCATGTCCCAGTGGACATGTTGGGAAAGTTGCTCTTCAGGACATCTGCCCTGAGCAAGTACCTTCCCGAGGCCTTCTCCAACCAGATGCACGTTGGCTGTGTCCTCTCCCATCCCCAGGCAGGGGGACAGAGGTTAAATCCACATCTCCCTGTGGCTTTCCCTCGAGCCCGGAAGAGCTGGTGCTCTGAGGTCGGCGCTGGGCTGGGCATTGATCCATCTGGCACGGGCAATGTGAACTGATGGAGCTGCTTCCAGGAGTACCTTTATTGGTATCTGTGTCCCAAGGAGAACAGCTTGGCCTCTCTGCTTTCCTCTCTGGTGGCAGAGCTCGTGGGAAAAGTGAAGTGGAGGAACTCTAGGTTTTTCATCTGCTGGAGCTGTTGAGTGTCTCACAAACACAGTAAGATTTGTCCACTCACTTTGTATCATGAAAGAACAAGTTTTAACACCTTCAACCTTTCCTCTGTGTGTTTTTTGGAAGCAGCCCAGCTAAAGAAGGGAAAATTAGAGCCGTATAGCATGTTGTCACTCAACATGCAGCCCATCAAAACGATTGGCCAAGTAGCCCCTCGGGTCCCCGTGCCATGAGTGGTAACGGCCCTGTCTTTGTTTTCTCATTGCAGAGCCTCTCACAGGATCCGCGTGGTGACGTGGCAGCCAAGACGTGGAAGTTTGGGACTTCTCTTGCACCACAGCAGAATTTGGGGGGTGGGCAGGGGTGGGTCAGGGGGACACTGGGAGTCGCAAGACCCTTCACCTTCACTGTGGGCTTGGCTCAGGGATGACTACAGGCAGAGTCAACCCATACAGCATCGTGTCCTCTGAGGAAGACGGGCTGAGGTTGACCACCATGCCTGGTATCAACGGCTTTGGCAATGGGAAAATCCACACCAGGAGGAAATGCAGGAATAGGTTTGTAAAGAAGAATGGTCAGTGCAACGTGGAGTTCACCAACATGGATGACAAGCCACAGAGGTACATTGCAGACATGTTCACCACGTGCGTTGACATCCGCTGGAGGTATATGCTCTTGCTGTTTTCCCTGGCATTTCTGGTGTCCTGGTTATTGTTTGGGCTGATTTTCTGGCTAATTGCACTCATTCATGGAGACCTAGAAAACCCGGGTGGAGATGACACTTTCAAGCCTTGTGTTCTGCAGGTCAATGGCTTTGTGGCTGCTTTTCTGTTCTCCATCGAGACCCAAACGACGATCGGGTATGGCTTCCGCTGCGTGACCGAGGAGTGTCCGCTCGCCGTCTTCATGGTGGTGGTTCAGTCCATTGTGGGCTGTATAATCGACTCTTTCATGATTGGTGCAATAATGGCAAAAATGGCCAGGCCCAAAAAACGGGCCCAGACATTACTTTTCAGCCATAATGCAGTAGTGGCGATGAGAGATGGAAAACTCTGCCTGATGTGGAGAGTTGGGAACCTACGGAAAAGCCACATAGTGGAAGCCCACGTACGAGCTCAGCTAATTAAGCCGAGGATCACGGAGGAAGGGGAGTACATCCCGCTCGACCAAATAGACATTGACGTGGGGTTTGATAAAGGCTTGGACCGTATTTTCTTGGTGTCTCCCATCACCATTCTCCACGAGATCAACGAAGACAGCCCCTTGTTCGGGATCAGCCGCCAGGACTTGGAGACGGATGACTTTGAGATTGTCGTCATCCTGGAGGGCATGGTAGAGGCCACAGCCATGACAACGCAAGCTCGGAGCTCCTATCTGGCCAGTGAGATACTGTGGGGCCATCGCTTCGAGCCCGTCTTGTTCGAGGAGAAAAACCAGTACAAAGTAGACTATTCCCACTTCCACAAAACCTACGAGGTCCCGTCCACCCCCCGTTGCAGCGCCAAGGACTTGGTGGAGAACAAATTCCTGCTGCCCAGCACCAACTCCTTCTGCTACGAGAACGAGCTGGCCTTCATGAGCCGCGACGAGGAAGAGGAAGACGATGACAGTCGGGGTCTGGAGGACCTCAGCCCGGACAACAGGCACGAGTTCGACAGGCTTCAAGCCACAATAGCGTTGGATCAGCGGTCATACAGGAGGGAGTCGGAAATATGACTCTTGGTCCTTCCGTTGACTTTTCCAAGGGTATTTTTTTTCCTCCTCTAATCTCTTCCCCTACAACCCGCTCAAATTATGCAGAACAATGCAAGTGCCATAGGAATGCTTGAGAAATTAGTATCGTTCATAGTTTTCAGTTTCATCGCAATAACCACTGAGCGGTCTGCAGGAGGGGACGGTGGCAGGCCATGGTGCATCCCCCGCGCCCGGTGCCCGCGGCAGGGCCCACGGCTCGGGGGGATGGATGGACAGATGAATGGATGGACGGATAGATGGATGGATGGATGGATGGATGGATGGATGGATGGATAGAAGGAAGGATGAGGAGAGGAGGGTCTGTGGGGCGCAGGCAGGTGCTCGCCCAGCGCAGCCCTGTGGGGCTTTGCTCTCCCTGTGGGGAAAACACCAGTGTTTTCCTGGAGCTGAGGACTGCGAGATCCAAAAAGAGGAAATATCAGGAAACAAATCTCACTCTCTCTCTCTCTCTTTTCTTTTTTTTTTCTTTTATTTTTTAACTGAGCAGCAACAACAAAACAATTGCTCTTTCGGCAGGCGGTCTGGTTCAGTTGCACAAGAACAACACTTGAAATAACATGCAACATTAATGTACTTCTTTTTAATTTGGGGAAAAAACGGGGGAGGGAGGTGAGAGGGTTTTTAAATTTTTCACTGCACCGTTTGGTAGACTGTTTACCAAAATAATAATAATAATAATAATTATTATACTTATAACAATAATAATAATATTAAATCTGAAAGAAGTCATTCAGTATTTTTTAAAAATGAACAAGGGAATGAAGAAGCCACGGGGGTCCTTTGAGGGGGTGACTCATTGGGTAAATGCAAGAGCTAAAAGTTAAGATTGCATTCAATTTTGGGTTTTTTTTTTACCATTGGCATGGCTTCATAGGCAGAAACCAGATGTAAGTGACTGTAGGTCTGTGGCAGTGAAAGAAAGTGGAATTATTGACAAAGGATGTAATAAGGATAAGCAGGGCTCTGAGAGAAAAAAGCGTTGTAAACATAGTAATTAGCCAATTTCTGGAAATGTTGGATTTTGGGATGGAAATGGGGTCTGGAGCATCAGCTGCTGAAGTGTTGGGTTTTCCCCAATGTCTCTGATGGGGAATTCATAAAGTTCACCATAACTGGGACAAAACAGTGAAAAGCACAAAAATGAGAGTGGACAGCTCTCAAAATTAGGTATTTCCCCATTTTCTGACCAATTTGGTATTATTCTTCCTTGAAGAATATTTTCAAACATGGAAATCAATGGGAAAGTCATCTCGTTGGGCGGCACTTCTAGTCCTGGAGCTGTGTCCGTGCCAGGCTGGGCTTTATGAATTCCCAACCCCGCAGAGAGTCCTGCTTCAGAGGCAGATGTTTTCCCCAAAACAACAGATGCCAGTCGAGAAAATCACCCCATCTTCTGCTTCAGCCCATTCCTGTGTCCCAGCCTCAAGGTGGATTGTGCCTTAGAGATGCGAACTCATCCTGTGTCCCAGCCCTTCTCCACAGCCCCCATCCTGCATCTCCCCTCCAGGTGACACCCCCTTTGCTCTGCAGCACCGTCATCCCATCATCCACCACCTTTCAGGCTGGCCTTGGTGACAACCTGGGTTTAGCTTTTGCTCTGGCACAAGGCAAAGCACCCTATGCACGGGAAGCCTTCGCTCCTGCCCTGCTCCCCACAGAGGGAAGGAGTCAGGAAGGTGCAAGTTTGTGGGCCCCTTCATCTGGCTGTGCTGCTCGTTGGTGCTCTGGGAGCCAAAATCTGGCTTCCTGCTCCCTGTGGCCCAAGGGCCCTCATCTGACCCTGGGCATGGAGCCCTTGGGGAGACAGCAGGGTCCTCCACAGCATTTTGGCTGTGATGGGCTCCCGGTGCTTTTCCCCCACAGCCCACACTAGGGAAGCTGTGGTGTGTCCAAACATGGCTGGCAGAAGCAGGATTTGTCCTGTGTCCCCATCCCCATCTTCTTCTTGCCAAGGGCTCTGGGGAATGGCTGCCCCGAGTGTCCTGTTGCCCTGTGCCACTGAGCACCATGTTGGGGACATCATCCCTGCAGAGTTCCTGCCCACCAGTGTCTGTCACCATCACCTCACACTGCCCACCAAGGGGCTGCTCTGGTTTTGGCTTCCACTAAACCACCACTGGGAGAAAACCTTCTCCAGGGACAGTGCTGGGAGGCAGCTTTTTCAGCACTGAGTGCCCCAAATGTGTTGTTCTCGAAAGTGAGGACACGTAGGGACGTGCCATTGAGCTCCAGCCATGACGTTTATGTTTCTAAGGCAGCAAAGGTGGATGCCATCCCATCACCAATCCCTTTGCTCCTGGGGGGATGCTTTTACCCCCTGCTTTTTGCACCACAGCATCTGGGGGGTGGGAAGGATGGAGGGGGGGCAGGGAGATTTTGTGTGAGCACTACTTATTTATTTTTTTAAAACAAATGCTTTTAAGTGGTTTTAGGTTCTTTTGAATAAATAATAATTATTAAAAAAAATAAAAGGTGCACATCTTGCTGCTGTAGAGTTCTCAGAGGGTTAACTTCTTTATAAATATATATATATCACAGTAAATATTTGTATAAAAACAAAAGAGAAATAGAGATGTCTTTAAGTAAATTATTGCTTTTAAAGAAACTTCTATGATTGTACAGTGTTACCTGGGAGAATAGAATAATATATACACATGTATTTTTAAACTGCTGTGTAGGAGGATGTGAACTGGGACAGGGAGCACCTGTGGCTGACACAGTGAGGGGATTTTGGACCTTCCCTGGCCCCTGTTCACACACTCCCTACCCCAAACCCTGCTAGTGAGGGTGTAGCTCTGGTGAGATGTCCTATATCAACTGTATAGTCCTTGTCCTGACCATGGACCACGCCGGTACATAGTGTATAAATATTATTTTTGCCTACCTGTGAGAGCTCAGAGCTACTGGTCTTTTTTTCCTACCACCAGGGAGCCCCGGGAAGGCTGCCCAGCCATAGTTTAAATCCCATCAATTGTCAAAGAAAGGGGTAAAAAAGAAAAAAGGGGAGGGGGGCCAAGTGGAAAAAGCCCAAGTTCAGCACTTGGGTTTCCTTAGGCGGCTGGGAAGGCACAGGGATGCTCTAGGGGTGTGGGGTTTTGTGGAGTGGAATCCCTGTGGGAAGGGGCTTGGAGATGAGCAAGGTGAAATGTCCCCCCCATAGAGAACAGCCGCCGGCCATTTCCTCGAGCCAGCCAGCTCCATCCCTGGAGTTTATTCCGGCGTTACACTTGATCCTTGGAGGATGGCAGGAGCCCGGGAAAGGAGAGAGCCGCTAATCCTCTTGGCCCGCATCCCGTAGGGATTGCCCTGGGCTGGGGCTGGTGGCCGCCTCCGGCAGCAGCAGCTCCCCAGGCTGGGGGCCGGGGCTGCACCTGCTGCTGCTCCCACTTGGCTTCACCCTAAAAACTCCCCAGTGAGAGCAGAAAACAGCCGCAACCCCGCACCCCAAATCCACCTCTGGGAAGAGCATCCTGTGCCCTGGGGGGTTCCTCACTCGGCCGGGGGTGGGGGCATGCCCGGGGGCCATCGGGACGAGCCTTAGCTTCTCATCACCGAATTTAGTGCACTTTGTCTTTTAGGGCTGGGACAATCACTTAGCGCTCAACCTTTCGCGATTCGGTGCCTGCTTGACCTTCAAACCTTTTGTAGAGAGATGATTTCAGAGCCACCTTTTCTATCTTTAATAAGGCAGAACAAATACGTTTATTTTTAAACCCTCCTGCTCTTTCCTTTCCTCTCGTGCTGACAAAGCAAAAGAGTCCCCTGTGTGTGTGTGTGTGTGTGTCCCCATCCCCATTTCTTGCAGACAGAAATGAGTGTGTGGCAGCTGTGTCCTGCTCGGCCACCCCCCAATTCAGGAATGCTGCCACGGGGGGGGTTGGCACAGGGCAGGGTCCAGATGTGTCACGAGCAGGGACAGGACGTGGGACACAACCCGATGCCACCCATCCCCTCGCCCAGCAGCTGTGCACATCTGTCCTGCTGCCCACTCCCAGGGCACCATGTCCCCTCCATCTCCCCCCTCAAACACACCCCAGTGCTCCCCCAGGCTTGGCCCCACGTGGGTTTGGGGATGAAGACCCGGCACCAGTTCACAAGGGCAGGTTGGCAACTGGGAGCACTGGTTTCCCAGGGGTAAAAGGCTGAGTCTGTTCTGAGGCTGGGGCAGTGGTGGTAGAGAAGCTGAGGGATGCAATGAAGTATCTGTACCTTTTCCACCTCTGGTGTTTCTCTGTCTCATTGCACATATATTTGAGATATATGTGACAATGTATATATATATTTGTAAAATGTATTTCAGATGACAAAACTGGCCAATTTTATGTTATTTTAAATATATTATATATATATTATATATAAGAGTCTCCAAAAGATATAAATAGACTAGAGAAAATAATATAAATATGTAATAAATGTATTTTGATCTATTTAAAATATCTTGCGTCATGCTGTATATTTTAAAGATCATAGTGAAGTGTCTGCCTGTAGCCAACTTCCAACGTGTTTCCAAGTCTGTCAGTTGTCACACATACAGGATATGTGGAGCAAAACTTTGAGCAAGACTGGGGCCAGCACAACAAACAGAGATTATTTTTAAGAGCCTCTTAGCAAATATCCATCCTGCTGCCTCTGGGCAGGAGCAGAAAACACACACCTGATTTTTTTCTTGGGAGGATAATTTTCCTCCCTGCTGCAGGAACGCTCAGAATCATGGTGGGGGGGGCTTTGCAGAGGCCCCCCAAAAACAGCCCTTCCCTGGGTACCACTCGCTCCAGTGCCCTGCCCTGATGGGCTCAGCCATGCAGGGAACTCGGAGATGGGAAAATGTGTCTGGAGCCCAGGCAGAATGAGCCCAGTCATCCAAGACAGACCCAACAAATCTTCCCAGAGCGACCTTGGTCCCCTTGGGCCCTGCCAGGATCTGTTTCCTGCGGGCATTGCCTCCTGTGGGGACCTCAGGGGACGTCACGCCATGTGCAAGTGACAGTTTAAATGTCTTTAATGGTACGTCACGGCTGAAGGAAAGCAGGGACAGAGTGTGAGATGCTATTTACAGAGAGGTTAATGGCCTGGTGGACACAGAGCCCCTGGATTTGCCATCCTGGATTTTCCTCCTGGCTTTCACACCTGGTTGCCACAGGGAACGGGGTTTGTGTACTGAGATAACCTGGGGAAATTATCCATCATCATTCCTCAGGCTGGGCACGGGGCTGAATCCAGTCCAGGTGACT
The DNA here is from genome assembly GCF_965231275.1 of Zosterops lateralis. Taxonomy (NCBI): domain Eukaryota; kingdom Metazoa; phylum Chordata; class Aves; order Passeriformes; family Zosteropidae; genus Zosterops; species Zosterops lateralis. The sequence goes on from NC_139775.1 coordinate 1,667,686, forward strand.
GGTGGCTGATAATTTCCACCCACCACTAATGCTCTGTTGGGTCCCATCAGCTCCATCCCTTTTGCCATAAGGAAGTTTTTTACTTATTAAAAAAAAAAAAAATCTCTGCCAGCCACTCACTCTAATCATCCCAAGAGAAGGCTGGAGCTAAGCAAGATTTAAGACCAAAGCCCGTTTAATTTGGTAAAGGGGGAGACTGAGAGGTGACTTGATTACAGCATTTGTCACGGGGAGGATACACTGGTACAAAGAGGTAACTTAATCTAGCAGGGAGAGGCATAATAACCACCTCTTCCTGGAAGCTGAAGCCAGACAAATCTATCTTGGAAATAAGGAGCGATCTTTTAATAATGATTAGCTATTAGAACAGGCCACCAATCTCTGTCTCTTAATGCCTTTAAATCTGGACCAGATGCTTTTCTGGAAGCTTTTCTCTTGCTGAGGAGGGGAGCGGGGGGTTTCCTGGGGAAGGTAATGGCCTGTTACAGGCAGGCAGGAGAGGAGATGGGAAAAAAACTCTACGCCAAAAGGCTGGAGCTGGATCTGGGGAAGGAAAATGCCAGGGAGGGGGTGGGGGATGCTCTGGCAGGGCCCTGGCAGCATCTCTCCTGGGGACACGCACAGGCCCGTGCAGCAGCTTCCCACGGCTCCCGTGCCTCCGCTCTCAGGGTTTGCTTTGCCATGCGGCACTGACTCCTCACACAGCCGTTTGCACTACAAACCCCAGAGCTTCATTTGTGGAAGCATTTAATGATTCAGGAGCCGGCAGCTCCCTGGGGACGGTTCCCACTGCCTCCAGAATTCCTCCCTCAGTGGCTGCTTGTACAGAAATCCCCAGGGAGCCCAGCTGATGCTGGCACCACGGGAAATGTGCTGCCGGGGTGTTTGGTCCTTGCTTTATTTCCAATCCAATCATCCTCATCTTCCAGAGCTGAACTAAGGGGTGGGAGCAGCAGGGATGGGAAGGCAATAGGTGGCTCTGAGGGGAATGACCTTGTTTACACCTCACAGGCCTGGCTGGGAAGTTTTCAGCAGGGATGGGCACCAGTGTAATTAATGAGTCTGGGGCTGTTTCTTAGCTGGCAACCTCCACTTCTAATATTCAACATCTCTTTAAGGGCTAAAAGCCCTTCTGAACTCAGCATTACACCAGCCCTCACTGACTGCCCTCCTCCCTCTTTCCCTTCAGATTCAGGGGATCAAGAGCATCTCTTTGTGCCCTTGCAGAGGTTTTTTGCCTTCCCAAAAGCAGAGTGTCTTTTCATTGGCTTGGATGGCTTTGGCTGAAACCCACTGGAAAATCTGGCTCAGTCAGCTGGTCATGAAGAGGCAGAGAGTGGGCAGAAGGGTCAGGAACACTGGATTCCCACCAGGACTTCATCTCAGAGGAATGAAGGCAAGGAACTTTGCCCTGGCCCCACTGGAGATGTTGCTTCTCCATCCAGCCTGGATTAATCCTCTCCCCAGGCTGCTCCAAGAGCCTCAGACCCTACAGACCCCTCCAAATATGGTCCCTTGCCCACCTGAGTTCCCCAGTGCCATTCCAGGTGTCTGGGGGGAGCTGGGGTACCTCAGGACAGTACCCAGGGATGCTCTGGGTGCTGCAGGGCGATACCCTGGGATGCTGGATTGTCTCTGGGGGTAACCATAGTAACAGAGCAGCATCTCCGCTCTCCTGCTGGCAATTTGCTTTTTCATCCTGCATTAAGGTGGACCCTCTCCAACTCCTCTCTCTCCCTCCATAAAGGCAATAGCAAGAGCTCTCCCAGAGGGGTCAGCTCTTCCACTCCATCCCACACCAGGTTTTATCCCACTGAAAAACAGGATCCTGCCAAGGAACCAGCCTCCAGCATCCTGCAGGGAGTCCAGGAAGGCAGCAGCTGGAGTTTCTCCTTAACACAGATTTATAATTGTGAGTGGGACAAAATTAGGGGTTTCCTTACACTTGTTGTTAACAGGTCACTGTCAAGGTTAAAAATCTTAAATACTTTAATTTTTTTTAATTGTAAAATGCCTCTACTAGCAGTAACACTCTGGCTTATTAATATGGATTGATTTTTTTTAGTGCAGAATGTAATTACCACCCGTTAAGTACTTTGTTCACCTTTCACATTTCTCCTCGCTCGGGGAAGGCAAACACATGAGTCAGCGTCCCTTTTTCTGTCACTTTTAGGCAGTTTTTTTTGTGACAAGCCATTGTGAATCAGCACAACATTGCAAAGTTCAGGTCACAAACGCTCCTGAGATGCTGTTCACAGGGAAAAACAGTGATTTTTAAGAAGGAGGTGAAGGACATCTCCTGGCTTGACCCTGGGCTTTGGGGAGAAACCCCAAATGAATAAATCTGGAATCAACCCGGGCTTGGTGGTGCTGATTTAAGGTGAGGAGTGAGAAGGGTTTCCCGTGGGCTCTCAGGATGGAGAGGATGTGTGCATGCTGACGTATCAGCACCCCTTCCCCAGCCAGTCCACACTCCCTCTCCTCTTCCCCTGCAGCTGGCACATTTATTTTGGAAACACCTCATTAGTATGTAATTAAGCTTTCCCCTCTTTCCCTGACGACCCCGAGCATCGCTCCCGTCCCCGAGGCTGGGGCGTTCCTCGCTGTATGTCCCTTTGCAGGGAGGGGGTCCCGGCCCCTCAGGGGTGGCACTAGCGGGGGGGACGGCCCCAAAAGCCCATTATCCGTGGGTCGGCATCCCCGCCTCGGGGGCTTGCTGTCCGTTTGGGTTCGTGGCTGACTCAGCCCCAGATGGTTCTGCGAGCGCTTATATAACGCGTGTTTTGGCGGAGGCCGGGACGCGGAGCGCGGCGAGGAGGTGGGCGCGGGGGCGAGGGAGGGAACAGAGCTAAAGATAAGCCTGGCAGCTCTGACAGTGCTTTGCCAGGCCCCGCGGGAGCCGGCAGGGGAAAGGCTGCTGGGGATCGGGCAGCGAGCTCGCAGCCACCGCGCGGTCCCGTCGCCGTCCCCGCTGTCACCTCCCTGGGCCCTTCTCAGGGTCACCTCCCTCTGCCTCTCACCAACAGACCTAAAATCACCCCTGGTGTTTCACAACAATTTTTTTTCCCCTGGTGTTTGATGATCCAGGTGCAGCAGGGAAGTGGTTTGGTTGCAGGACTGAACCAGGCTGTGTAAAGATTTCCCAGCCCCTTCATCCCCATCCCTCCTTTCCTCCCTGTCCTCTGCTTCCCTGGTTACTGCTGACCAGCACTGGAGCTCACAGTGGGAGCAGAAAACTGATGTTTTTCTTGGAGGGATGTTTTGGGTGACCTTTCACCTCTGTAGAAGTCTTCCTCTTTTTCTCAGTTTACGATTTCAATGTACACACAAAGATGACCCTTGTTTTACGGGAGTTTTATTTTAATGCTCTGGAGATTTGCTAAATAAACACCCTTCTAATACACAGGATGTTCTGGATGTGATGGCTCTTCTCAGGTGGGGCAAGGTTTGGGGCAGGTAATTCATTACCTGAGACATTGCTGCATGTCCCTCAGCAAAGGGTTAACCATGAGCCCCCAGACATGGCTTTTATTTGTCTGAAACTGCCCTCAGAGGAACCTTCCCCAACCCCAACAGAGCTGACATGGATTTCATTCCCAAATCCCTTCTTTCCCAAACCCATGGCTACAGGACAACCCCAGAAGCTGCTTGGGGGGGTCAGGTCCTTTAGCCCTGGAGGGATTCCCGGGTGCCTGAGGGTCCTTGCTGCAGGAGGGATGGAGGAGGCCCCTGGCCATGTCCTGGTGAGCAGGATGTCACCTCTGAGCACCCCACACAACAGCTCCACACTGACACAGGGTGCGGGGCTGACAGGAACAGGCTCTGTCAGGAGAAGGAGCACCAGCCCTCAGATGGTGGCAGGAAGTCCACAGCTCCTGATAATTAGGAGAAAAACCTAAATAAATCCCTCAGCAAAAGACAATGTTGTGGGGAGAAGCTCAAGCCTGGGCTCCTGCCAGCGGTGGATTTGCAGAGCCGCCCACGCGGGACGGGAGCAGAGAGGGGAATCGTCCCCACAAGGTCAGGGGGACCAGGCTGAGGTGGCAGTGGGGACACTTGGCATGTGCAGAGCTGGTGGTGGCCGTAGTGCTGCTAGTGGCAAGGGTTGGTGGCTGCCAGCCCAGGTCGGGGGGTCTGAGTGCCCCCTCACATGCAGGGGACCTCTGAGGGCCCCTCCTGGGGCAGGTCTCCATCCCACAGCCCCCCGTGCAGAGAGGACTGGATTTATGGGAGCAGGAATCTGGGGATTATGCTGCCAGGGTCTGACCAGCCAAAAATTGTTAAAAATCAGAATATCCGTAGCTCAAATCCAGCTTAAAAGTCAAACCAATCATCCAAACCATCTGCCTCACCATTGAAGATAATACTACTTTTATTGTTTCCATAAGCTGCTAAGCAGCTTTTCAGCAAGAAAAACCCTCTCTGCTGGGACATTTGTGGCCGTGGGACAGCACAGTGGCCTGGCTGGTGGCAGCCAGGTCAGGATGTGGTGACCTAGGGGATGCAAGGTAGGATGTGGTGCTGGGGGTTAAATTCTCTGGCCGTGGTGTGGAACACCACTGGCAGCCACCTGCTGCCATCTCCCTGGAAATCCACCAAAGGAGGAGGGGTGGCACTGCCAGGTCTCCTCCAAGACATCCCAAAATTTTCTGGAGGCTCTGGCAGCTGAGGGTGATGCATGACAGCCTGTAATGGGAGCTGCCCGTGCTGCTGCCCACCTGACCTTCTCCCAGGGGTATTATTAGCCCATCTGGAGCAGCCAGCCCCTGCCATGAGCTTTCCATCTGCAAGTCCTCCTGGGCTGTGGGCCAGAGAGGGGAGCTGAGCATGATCCTCCCTGTTTCTCCAGGGAGATTTGGGTTGGGAGGGACCTTAAAGCTCATCTCATTCTAGCCTCCTGCCATGGGCAGGGACACTTTGCACTAGACCTGCCCCGTCCAGCCTGGCCTTGGACACTTCCAGGCATGGAGCAGCCACAGCTTCTCTGGGCAGGCTGTACCACAGCCTCACAGCCAATAATTTTTCCCAATATCCCAACTAATCCTGCCTATTGTTAGTTTGGAGCCATTCCCCCTTGTCCTGTCATTCCAGGCCCATGTCCAAAGTCCCTCTCCAGCTCTCTTGTAGAGCCTCCACACTGAAGGCTTCCAGCCACTCTCCAAAGCCTGCTCACCAGTTCCTGGAGGATGTCCATGCCCAGCAGAGAGATCAGAGTGCCCTGCCTCTCCTAGACCCTCCTTGTTTCATCCCCTTGAAATGGCTGCCATGCAGTTCACCCTCTGCCAAGACCTCACTCGAGCAGTCTTTAAGGCAAAATGAACAGATGTCTCTATTCCCACCTACAGCTTCTCTGGGTAACAAAAGCATCACCTATCCTGTCCTTATCTGACATCCTGACAGACAGACACCCCCTGCACCCATGGGTTTCCAAACATGTATAAGTAGGTTTGGGCATACTTATACAGGGCATGTATAAGTATGAAAAGGCCAGGTTGGACAGAGCTTGGAGCACCCTGGTGCAGTGGAAGGTGTCCCTGCCCATGGCAGGGGATTGGAATATTCACTGGTGTCTGTGAGTCTGCACTGATGCAGTGAGAGCACAAGAACTCGTTAATGAAATTACCCTGGAGTCACTGACATTGTACATTTGTGCTAGTGACTGGGTGCTCCTCCTGCCTTTCCTCAGGGTGAGTTTGCTTGAAGAGATTATTATACCATCTGAAGACACCTGAAACAAAACTTATTTCCTCAAGTGGAAATAAGGAAGGAAAAAGAACTGACAGATCAGCAACCAACAAGCCAAGAGGAAACTGCACTTCTGTAGATCATCCAGCTTCTATTTGGTCTGACTTTAAGTGCCTGGCAGCGAGTTGGCCCTTCCTGTCCCCTGGGAGAGGCAGAGTGTTGCCAGCTCACCAGAGCATCTTGGGATTTGCTACCTTTGCTGCAGAGCCCCAGCTCACAGCTCCACATGGTGTGTGGAGTCACCACTGCCACCTGGAAAGGGACTTTGCAGCTGGTACAGAGAATTTCACTCCTGCTCAACACCAACTTAGAGCCCAGGACACCTTCACTGCCCCACATCTATGGCAAGGAGGGCTCTGATTTTGTTTTTCCTCTGGAGCACTCTCCTGGATGTTTGGCTCCTCTGCAGCACCTGACCATGGCAGGGAATGTACCAGGCCCCAGGGATGACTGCTTCCTTCTCCACCTCCCAACCTCTGCCCCGGGCTTGCCTGAGGGACCTGACTTGCAGCTGCCATAGCCACATCACTGATTTTTAATAAGGGAGTGCTGCAATTAGTGAAACACAATAGAGTGAGAGGAGAAGCCCTGGCCTGTCAGTCTTGGCTGTGAGGTCCCTGACACTTTCTCTAATCAGCCCAGAGAGACATGTTGCCTTGACCATGACAGTCCAGAGAGTGGGGAGTGCATCAGACCTTGCTACAAATCCCAGCTGGATTTAGCTCCTGTTGGCTAAATGTCTGCAGAATATCACCCAGCAGAGCAGTCTGTAAGTCTTCCCCATCAGGAAAAAAGACAGTTGATATCCATAGCCCTAGTCCTCTGTCTGTGTGTGTGCCTTTTGTCCACCCAGCAAGGTAAGGGTTGTGCTGAGAGTGCAGAAGAGGGAGGTGCTTTGTGCCTGCATCCCTTCCACGGCGTGTTCCCAGTCCTGTGGATGAACACAGGCTCTTTGATCTCAACATCAGAGATGTCCAGACACAGGGATCCAAGGAGACACAGCTGGGAGGCACCAACAGGGTCAGACCCTTGGAAGCTAAGTTAGGCTCAGTACATCCCTTGCCAGATTTCCATATGCTCCCACATCATCCATCCTTGCCCTACTGCAGCAAGAGGGATTTGCTTCTCCAAGCTGCAAGAGCAGATCCTTGACTGACAGTGCTGTGATCCCACCAGTGCCATTTCCAAGATGTTGGCAAACATCCCCTCGAGAGGAAAGAGGCTCAGCCAAGCCTGAAATGACCTGCTGAGGCAGGGGAGGCTCCTTCCACTCTCCCATCATGTGCTGGGATTTATATAAAAAGGGGATTCTTTGCAGGATGGCCCGAGCCATGGAGGGAGATGTTTGCAGTGTGTGGCTCCCAGAGCACAGTGGGAGAACCCCCAGGATCAGGGGAAGTCCCAGCCCCTGCCACAGAACACCTGGACCCTGTTATGGTCAGACTGGGTTTGTGTGTTGAGTCACAGCACAGGGCTCTGGGCTGTGTGATGTTGCTCAGGCTTCTGAACAGTGATCACACGTGTGATGCCACAAATACCTGCATCCCCAGCTGGGGCACAGCACCCTGGTCCCTCTTCCTCATCCCATACCTGAGAAATTAATGTCCTGTTCCTGTGTTCCCACAGTGCCCCTCTCTGAACAGACCCCATCCCTCTGGTGTCCCCAGACCCCAGTGCAGCTCTGTTCCCTCTCCAGCAGAGCCTGTGAGCTTCCTCCAGTCACAGCTGCTCCCATACACTCCTCAGACTTTGATTAAGTCCACCTCCTCTCTTTTCTCAGCCCCTTGGGAAATAAAACTCTCCAGTGCTGCAGATTGTTTTCAGGTGATGGAGAGAGCAGGGGCTGAACCCTCACTGCTGAAGCTGGGGATGAATCCAGGATGGATTCTTTTTTGGGAAGGTGCTCCTGTGTGGCCAAGGACATTGGCAGATTTAACTAACTTGACAAATTGCCAAATAAACTCAAAGTTTATCACAGCCACATCTGCCAGGCTGACTGTTCTTCTGGGACAGCCTGTGGGCACTAGGAATGAACTGGTACTGCTCAAACACAACCCAGTATGGAAACCATATGGAAAAAGAGGCAAGCTCAGAGATGGTGGTTCTTGGGGAGCTGGGCTTCCCAGGCTCCACCACGGCCCTTTCTGTGTCTCTTGTATGCCCATGACTCAATTCCATCAGGAACTGGTTTCCAGCTCCTAATCCCAGTACCAAAGCACAGTCACTGTTTTGATTCCCCAGACTGGATTGCAAAGCTCTAAGCCAGGTCAAGTGAGAGCATCAGTGGTTCCAAAGTGAGAGAAGCCTCCCGGGAGCTCTCCCCCCGGGTGTCCGGGGCAGGCTGATCCAAGAGAAAGGATCCAGTGAGGAGGAGCAGCCTCCCTGCCCGCCCAGCCCCGCTCCCCATCCCTGCCCGCTCCCTGCTCCCACGGACATGTTGCACACACGGTGGCAGGACAGGCGATGCCAAGCGCTCCTCGGGCACCGTCACCTGATCTCCGCCACCCCCGCTCCAAGCCCGGACAAAAATAAACCCGGGAGCGCTGCAGTCCCTGGCACGGCCGGCCCGGGCTGAGCCCATTGTTCCAGTGATAATGCTGGTTCCAGTGACTGATCCCAGAGAAATGCAGATATTCCCCTCGCGCCTCTCCAGCCTCCTGCTGCAGAGAAACCATGGCTCAGGAGCAGGTGGAAGAGCAAATGACATATTTTTCCCCCCATGTGAATTTTCTTGATGATAAAAGGTTCCTTCCTTGTGGGGCGAGGCTAAACTTTCCACAGGATATTTTTTTTTCCTTGAAAGTTTTAATTTGCTTAAGAAGAAGGGCAAAAAAATCCCTCCCTCACATTACATCCTGAAAATACAAAGCCTGAAGCTCCAGCTTCCCTGGTCCTGGCAGGGCCCGGTGTTCCTGCTGGGCAGCAGCCTTTTGTTATGTACAATTGGCATCTCCTTGCAGCTTCCATGGTGCTTCCAAGCATGTGCAGAAATACCTGGGGAGGGGCGTGCTGAGGCCAGCCAAGCTCATTTCAGTCGTGACCTGAGCAGGTGCTTGGTTGGAAAGGTCCAAAGCTGGGGCAGTGGCGTTGGCAGGACAGCACTGGAGTTGTGTGGTGACAGAGGGGACACCACAGTCAGTCATTTGGGGTCTTCTTCAGCACTCACCTGAGATAAAGCAAGCTTACGAGGGACTCAACATCTCTGTGGTATGTCCTGGGCTTTCATAACCATTTGTGTGGCTGGAAAGTTGCCCTCACATCCCTGATTTGTCCTGTGGTGCAGAAATACCAGAGACTTTGCCTCAGAGGATCTTTACTTGCAGCCAGCCCAGCCCTGAGCCTGGCTGAGCTCAGGATGTGCCCCAGCTCTGCAGAAGAAGCCCCAGAAAGGTTTTGCCACAGGAGACCCCACCAGCAGAACCAAAATATGAGCACCAGCTGCATCTCCTCATGCTCCAAGTGTCCAAGTGTCTTCCAGGGCCCCTGCCCTGAGCAGGAAACATCAAAGTCTCTCCCAGGCACACTCCTTCCAAGGAGCCCAGCATGCTCTCAGCCTGGCAAGACGATCAAACAGAAGGAACAGACAGATCTGAGCAGAAAACTAAAAGAGAAGGCAGCAGCAATATGGTCCTGGAGAAAGCAGGAGCACAACCCCTTGGCTTCCATTCCGTGCTGCTTCCCCTTGCTTCCCAGAGTGCCTCCAGCTCCAAATGCCTGGGCTTTGCACAGAGCTGATCTCCTGGTCTTCTCTGGGCTACAGCCACATCCGTGGCACCTCCAACTCTGGAGCATCCACCAAAGAGGCTCCTGCCCCTTCCAGCAACGTGCCAGGGAAATCACAAGTCTCTGGGGTAACCAGCAGCTCTCTGGGGACAGACCCTGCCTGCCCGCATCGTGCTGGGTTTTGTCCCTGTCCCCAGGGCCTGTCTCCTCTCACCCCCTCTTCTCCAGGCCATACCTGGTTCTTCCGAAGGCGTCATGACTTCACTGTCTATTTTTATCCAGCCCACTGCTAAGTAAAAGCAGAGTTTACACTGGCTTTTGGGAAAAAAAAAAAAAAAAAAAAAAAAAAAAAAAAAAAAAAAAAAAAAAAAAAAAAAAAAAAAAAAAGGGAAACAAGGCATTTTTCTTATTGTGTGGGAAAAGATCCATGGGCTGGGTTTTCTTTTTTCTTCCCCCTTAACTTGGAGATCTCCCAAAGCAAACAAGTGCTGTTAACTGGAAAATAGGATGATTCACCAGTCCCCTGGGCAGATGGTACCCGGGCCCTCTCTTCTCCAACTCCTGGCAAGGGTAAATGCCCCCTGTAAAACTCAAAATAAACTGATGATCCTGTATCCATCTCGGGATCTGCCCTGCAAAGCCGACAATGCATCTTCAGCGACCTCCTGCACGTGCCCAGACCTCTGGGGCCATCCCCTGTTGGTGTCCTGCTCCAGAGGGGCACTTCAGGGCATGCAGGATCAAATCAGGGGCACAGGAGGCTTCCAGAAGTTGCAGCCTGCCTGTGGATGCTGGGAGCTGAGAGATGTGCTGGGTTACAGCCCCAAATTGAAGGGATGGAGCAGCCCTGAGCTGCCCCAGGAGCTGGAGCAGAGCTGATGCTGTGTCACAATGTGTCTGTTCCTCCATAGAGCATCTGCCACACGATGCCCTTGCCCTGGGGTGCTGAGGAGATGCTGACACATGGAAAAGCTGGCCAGGAGATCCCTGTGGGTGAACAAACAGTGGGGCCAGAGCAATGAAGCAACGTTATCTTCCCTGCAGCCTCTGACATGTGTCACGGGAGGGACTGTTCCCTTCCCGGTGTGACTCAAATCCCATATGGATAGTGCAGGAATCTGCTGTCCTTACCAGAGACAGGGAAGGCCTGTTTTGAAATGCCCCCAGCTCCTCCCTTCTGCAGGCAATGGAACCTCTCATCCTTATTTTACATTCCCCTTCCAGATTCCCAAATCCACACCAGCAACAGGGCTGTCCCTGCAAGGAGGCTTCATTTCAGGGATACTGCAAAGGGAGGGGCTCTTGGGGTATTTTGGGGCACCATGACCCCTGAAGCACATCCCACATGGAAAGTGCCCACCACCAGTGCCCTGTGGCACAGCCCAGGAGCTGTGATGGTGGTGCTGGGAGAGACTGGGGTGAAAAGAGGACCTTGAGAGGACCTTAGGATGGCCCAGGAGTGAACTGTTCCCTGTTCCCTGTTGAGATGAGGGTTCCTGGACCTCAGGAGAAGGGCTGTGTTCAGGGTCTGCCTTTCCCTGCCTGGGACATTGTAACAGCAGAGGAGCCCCAAGCACAGGCTGAGAGGCCAAATTCCCAGCACTTTAAAATTCCCCCTTGGAAGCTTTTTGGCTGCTGGAGGGTTGGGTTATTTCTGGATGCACTTGGCAGGAGTGTTTTTCTCTTGCTTCCTAGCAGGGATGAACAAAGAGCTCATCTCTCTGCCTGCACAGAGCCAGCCCCATTGCCCTGGCAGCACGCACACGAGCTGTGTGCCCTCTCCTCTCCCTGCTCTCCAGCCCAGGGATGAGCTCCCAAGAGTGGGGATCAAGTAATGAACTGCTCCCTGTATGAGCCAGAGACACAGGAAAGTCTCTTCCTTCCTCTCACTTTTAAATCAGACTTTTTCAGCCCAAATGGCTCCAGTCCTCACAAGGGGTCTGTCCTGCTCCCTGGACTACCTCCTGCATCCCTGCTGGAAGCAGGACAAAGACTTTTGGGCTGCACAAATGCCTCAGCTCCTAAGAGAGCTCTTGGGACAGAAAAACAAGGTTTCTTAAACAAAGCAGAGATGCTAAGCCTTAAAATAAATGACAGCCAATTGTGGTGTCACCGCATTGCCCACATTGCCACAGCTGCTCTGGGCATTTTTATCAGCTTTTCTCTCCGCCTGTCCCTTTTGTGTTTTATTCTGAGGCACCCACTCCTTGGGGTGGGCAGCAGCCTCTGCCTGGAACCTGTACCTCTGGGCATGTCTGCAGAGGGATTAACAGGAGGAATCCCATTTATTTAATGCCAAATATATCAAATAAATTGTGCTGTGACAGACTTAGAAAGGAAATACAGGCAGTATCCAGGAGTTCTGGTTTGGCAGCAATGTGGGCACCCTGCAGGCAGGAGGTGTTTGGGTTTGGAGGGTGAGGAATGGTTTTAGGGCTATGATTGTTCCTCTCTTCCCAGGGAGGGGGTTGGGAAAGGCTGGTTTTGCACAGAGCTATTCAAGAGAGCCAGGCTTGACCTGGAAGGGTTAAATTCACCCAGTTCATGCAGCAGACTGGTCCCATTCCCCTCCCCAGCACCCAGCCCTGTGGTGTCTTCCAGCTGCTGCAGCAGGAAGAAGGGGTTGTAGCCCCTGCTCTGACCACCCACCAGTTGCCCTGCCTACTCCTCCAGCCAGCTGAACAAGCACCCAGCACTGGGGGATCATGGGCTTAGTGGTCCTGAGGGGCAAGGGTGGGAGGGGTGAGGGAGGTGGGAAAGGCACTTGGTGAGGCAGATGGGGATGGGAGATGAAGAGGTGACCTTAACCCTGGCACCTGGAGTGGAGCAGGTGGCTGGGATGTGGTGGGTGGTCTCTGGTCCTCATCAGAGAGGTCCCTTCTAAGCCTCCATGTGTGGGGAGCTGGCAGAAGTACAAACATCCCAGAGCTGGGATTTGAGACTGCCAGGATTCACTTTGGCTACAGATTTTCCTGGCCTGGCTGCAGCTCAGAGAAAAGTGATCTGGCACCTGTGATCCCAAACTGCCCCAACTCACCTCACACTCAGCCCTGGGGACTCCTCTCTTGGATCGAGTCCCCAGCTGAGCCTCTGGGACTGTTAAGATCTTTCCAGAAGGCTGAAGGCTGCTGGAGGTCCCATTCCAGTCAGGACATGGTGGCAGTTCCTGGGGACAGTGGGACAGGGAGCTGGTGTGATGTGGCTGCTGGAGTGGGAAGGCTGTGCCCCTGTGCAGAGGGGTCAACATGGCACTGGGCACATAATCCCAGTGCAGACACACCTGGAGGAGACATTTCTGCCACAGGCTTCTCCTAGACAAGAACTTTTTTCTTGTAACAGCCTTGAAAGTCTAAACTGGGAACCAGCACCAAGCACCATGAGGTACCAGGATACACGGGCCCCACACCTCCTGCCCCTGCCATCAGCTGCTGCTCTCCATGAAAATTTGCCCTTTTTTCCCCCTGACAATAAGCCCTGCCCAGCGCTGGGTCTGACTCTACTCCCCTGCAGCGCTCCAGGCTCCCAGCATCAATCCATCTGCCAGGCTTGGTGTCACAAGTGCATCATGGAAAATGCCATCGATCCACCAAGGTGGGGACTTAATTTGAGGGCTCTAATGAGGCAGTGATTTAACCTCATTACACAAAGGTAAGTGGAGCTGCTGGGTGCCCTGTGCTGGAGGGAACCTGGTGGTGCTGTTGCCCAGCTCCTCGTGTGGGAAGGTGACTCCAAGGGCACGTTGGTGTTAGGGAAGGGCTGGGCTTGTGCCCAGAACTGAGTCAACATCTCATTTTGCTGGGGTGTCCAGGCTCTTGGTCCTTCCCAAAGTCACAGGGGAGTTCAGATCCCAGATGAGCTCTCAGCTGCATCTCTCAGCACTGCTGTCTCTAGTGCTTCCCTCCATCTCCTGGCTCCTTCCTTCCCATCTCATGGCTCCTTCTTCCCCTCCCACCTAATGGAAGCCTCTTAGTGCCTCGAGTTAATGTACTGTTTCAAAACAGCTTGTCCTGGCTTCACAAAAGGGTAGAAAACTCAGGGGAGAGCACTCATTAGGAGACTTCCAGCCTGCCACCAATTCACTTTACATCTCTGATGAAGTCCTTTATTCCAATTTCCTCATTAATGCACCACATTAACATGATCACTTCTTAACTTGGATGTATTTGCCCTCCCCTCCCTCAGGCCATGCAGCTTAGCTGCCTGGACATCTTTGGCTCTCCAGGGCCTTTGGGACATAGCCAGGACAGAACTGTGTGTCCCCAGGACTAAAGCACTGCTGTGGGATGGAGCAGAGAGCCCCAGACATGCCCAAAGGCAGCCAGGAGGGCAATGGGGCAGCCGAGCACCCACTGAGGTGCTCCTCATCTGTGAACAGCCAGGCACAGAGAGAGCAAGGAGGGAAGGTACAGCCCTCACTGACCCATGGGCTGGGGATCTTGTCCTCTGTGGCCTGGGGCAGCTCTCACTTACACCAGCAGCTCAGTTTTACAAACCATCAGGGTGATGACTTTAATTCCGAGCCCTCTCCTGCGCACGGCAATGATTTTTCCAACCACCCTGGCCACAAGCTCACAGTATCAACCTCTACTGTGCTGAGCCCAACAGAGCCCGGATTCCTCCTGGATTCCTGAGATACCACCACCATCCTCTGCTCCCTCCAGAAGTGTTTCCTCTCCTCAGCTGGAAGCAGGTGCAGGCTCCTGATAACTCTTCTTTCTGTCCACAAAGGAAATGGGGCGTGAGAACAGCCCTGTACATGAGCAGGATGACAGCCCTGCTCCCACTGCAGATGACTCTTCCCTGCTCTCTGCCAGGCCTGGGAAAGTGAGACACTGTGAATAGAAAACAAAGGATTAAATGTCCCTAAGCCAGTGATCCCAGTGATGTCTCAGCACACCCTAACAACAAGGATCTCCTCCTCCTCCTCACAGCTGGTGGAGGCAGGACACAAAGCACATGGTGGAATGACTGTCCCTGCATGCAGGACTGTTGTTTTCAGCTAAAAGAGGGTCTCAGCACAGAGAAGAGGATAGATGGGGCTTGGAGCAACTGGTCTGGTGGAAGGTGTCCCTGCCCATTTCAGGGGGTTGGAATGAGATGGGCTTTAAGGTCCCTTCCAACCCAAACCACTCTGTGATTCTGTTCCTCTGGCCAGTCATGGCAGGCACTGGTATCTCTGCAGAGCTGAATTGTCCTGTGAGTTCCAGGTGTAGAAGAACTCACCATCAGATGAAGATACTGTTCTGACGGTCTCAGGAGCAGATGGCTGGAAGCAACATCCTGAGATTCGTACACTCTTCCCAGCTGTGTATGAGCATCTTCCTCGTTCTACCACTCCAGAAGATCCAGGCAGTGAATGTGGATCTCCCCCCCCCCGCCCCCAGAGAAGTGTGGTCTGACCCACACATGAAGAAGAAACATCAAATAACAAAAAGAAAAAACATCAAAGAACAAAAAGAAAAGCCCAACAAACCAGAAAAGCTTTTGGAAAAGAACCACAGAGTGATGGGAAGGAGAGGAAAAAGCGCTTTGCCTTCTTCAGGCAGGCCTCAAGCCTACCAGATCTCCTGTAAAGCCTGGGCAACTTCATCCCTTCCCACACAGGAAAAGCGGGACAAGAGGTACACCCAAGGGGAGGGTCAGGGAGGGATTTCCCCCTCCACTCCTTCCTCCCACCCATCACCAGCCGGTGAGGACGAGGAGCAGGGCCAGTGGGCTTTCCCCGAGAGTGGGGGGACACTGCTCTCACCTGGGTCCCCGCCAACCCCGCTTGTCTGTGCACATTCACCAAACAGTAAGTGTTGCAGAGACACGTTCTCCCAAACACCCTGCCTCCCTCGCCGCCTCCTGCAGAGCCTCGTACGTCAGCGCCTGTGGGGGAGAACCGGTGGGCTGGGGACCGAACTTTGGTCTGCGTGGGCAGCTCCCGCACGCAGCAGCAAGGGCGAAGTTTAACGGGGATGTTCAACGGGATCCAACAGCTCCAGAAACCCCAAGATCTCTCCCTCCCGTGGCGCCTGGGTGCGTTAGGGCGGCAAACACGCGTTAGGAATGCCAAAAGGCCGGCTGGGGAGGGGGTGTGGAGAGAGGGACTAGGAGAGGATAAAGGAGCCGGAGAACTGAGGACCCCTGTCCTTTCTCACTCTTTGACATGCAAATCAAATTTGCCTTTCTAAGAGCAATGAAAAACCTCTACATCTTGGCAGGGCTCGGAGAGACAAGGCTAAGGCAGATCCGTGAAATAACTGCCTCCTGCAGCCAGCCTGAAATTGGACCCTACAGCGTATCACACACTGCTGCCCACGCCCCCAGCAACCCCCATTTTAAACCCAGTCAGCACTGGGATTCCTCTGCAACCATGAGTTGCAAATAGGTTGCTGGGAGAGACAGATGCCGAGGGAGAAAGGTTAAACAGACATTGTGCTCCAAGAGGGGAAAAAGAAGGATCCAATTCAGCTTTGCAGTTTCTAAAACAGTCTCATGAGATCCTGAGTGAAGTGTGCGCAAGCAGTTTTGGCAAGGAGAAACAAAAGACCTGAGAGGAGCGAGAGGAAGGATGAATGAACAAAAGACAGGAAAGCTGCACATGTTCTCAGTCCCTGAAGTTTACTCATCTCTTTTTTCATGCCCAAGCCCTTTTCTTCTTCAGGCACCTTTGGGAAAGGTAGAAAATGGGGAGTGGGAGATTTATTACTACTGGGTTTAGCACTAGATCCTATTAACTAAAAAGAATGGGAGCAAAGAGAAATTCCCAAGGCGAGAAAAAAAAAAAATCCATCATTAATTGACAGGTCTCTGGGGGGCTGAAGCGGAGATGTTGAGCCGAATTCAATTACAGATCTGGTCAGAATCAGGCAGGAAGATGTGGCTTCTTTCACTGTGTCAATTAAAGAAACGACTGGGAACGATAGACTTCTCTGATCCATGAGTCAAAACAAGCTTCCATCCGGCACTGCCTGATGGCCCTGTGGCTCCCACTGGGAACAGATGGGCTCATGGGCAGTGCAGGGATGCCAGAAGGCCTCCTTGCAGGTTGGGCACTTGACAGAACCAAGCCTTGTGCCTGCTGCAGAAATTGCTGTTCTCTGCAGGAAGGTGGCATCGTTAACAGTAATTAATTTGCAGCCACTGTGCTACCTGAGTAGAACCGAGCGTGGCATCACTGAGCCAGCAGCTCCCTCACCAGATTTCAGGTCTCTCTTTAGCAGTTCCCTCAGGGAATGAGGAAATAACTGACCATGTGAAGAGGGAAAGGGCAGAGAAGCTTTCAAAAGGTATCTGGGCACTAAAAGCTCCGCATCAGATCACATCCCTTTCCTGGCTGATGGAAGCAGCTCCCCTCAGACCACCTGGTGCTGCACAGCCTGAACCCTCCAGCTTTTAGTCCCTGGTACCACAGCAAAAAAGCAGATGTCAGTAGAAAATCACATCCTTTTCCCCTCACTGTCCTCCATGTTAGACTAGGTTTGGGTATCCCTAATTTTCAATTTTCCATCAGTTCCCCTGCAGTGAGGCTCAGCTGGGCAGGGCTCTGAGAACATGGCCCAGATAAGGGATGGGGCAGAGCACGGTCACATTCCCTGCAACCTGGTCTAATGGAAGGTGTCTCTGGTCATGGCAGGGGGTGGAACCAAGGTCACTTCCAACCCGAGCCATTCTAGGATTCTATGCTTGATTCCTGCTGGTTTCAGGTGGGCAGGAGTGCATCCTTCCTTTGTAGGATCAGAAAACTTCAAAGGAATCTCCCTCTGCTCCATCGCCACTTTCTGCTCTACTTGGGATAACCTGCACATCCTTCCATTTTCAACCAACTGCTCTCTTCAAAGGAGTAACAGTACTATGTTCCTACTGACACCATTTTACACCTTAAAAAGGATCTGTCTTTCTCCAGATTCCCCTTCAAGGGTTGAAAACATCCTTTCTTCTACTCGTTCCTGCTACTTTCCTTCTCCTTTGAAGATATTTATTTTATTGATCAGTCTCCTTTGCAGCACATGCAGGCTATTTCTTACCATCCTGGATCCACCATGCCTAGCCTGATCACAGGATACCATGGGTGGCTTCAAAGCCTTCTGAGCATCCTCACACAAACCTTCAAAAAGAAAAAGTGAGAAAATGGATGTCAGAAAAGTCTGATTCCACTCTGGGAGCACAGAATGCAGGACCCCAAGGAATAAGCTGGATAGATGCTGATCCTGAGCTCTCTGTGGACCAGCTGAAACCAGGAGTACCACAAAGTTATGAAGAACAAAGAGGTCCTATACAAACCTCTCTCTATATATCGCTCTTGAATGCTCCTTTCCTGTTGATGCTTAAGTGGCATTTCCAGCACCTGGGGATAGAGACACTCAGGAGATGGGCTAATTGATGGAATTATTCCTGGTCAGTTAATGGATAGCTGCTAATTAGTGGAAGAGGCTGAGCAGGGGGCCTGTGCTGTTGGAAGGACTTCTCTGAGGCTTTGGGAGGGAGAAAGAAGCCAAGAACAAAGGATCTGTGCAGTGTCAGGCAGGGCCTGGAACGGGAGGAATTTCTCTTTCTCGTGTTCTTGGCTTATTTACAAAGATTCCCAAAACTCCTGTAAGGAATGGAGGAGCAGGATGAGCAATGCTATGTTCCCAGCCCCAGAGCACAGTCCCAGCAGCAAAGGGAGAGGTTTGTTACAGTCAGCAAAACCCAGCAGTATGTAGGGAAAGGAGCTTTTCTGCTGCAGCTCCTAAGGAGACCCTCAGCTTAGGGGACCCTGAGGGTGTGGGGACCACAAGTGGAGGTCTGTGAATTCCTCTGACTCCCAGCACTGGTAGTGTGGAAGGAATAGGCTGTGGCTGTAATTCAGAGCTCCAGGAAACAGCAGGGAGGGAAAAAGTGTCATGTCCTTCTGCCTGTAATCCTTTGGGCTCATGCCTGACTTCTCCATCCAACAGAGCACCTTCATGCTCCAAGACTCTTCCAGCCCCCCTGCCCTTCTTTCCCTGCCTCTCTCAGCTTCCTCAGAGCCCAGAAGGTATTGAGAAGTCCTGAGGTGAAAGACAAAGCAGCCTCCACTGGGGATGGTAAGAAATGCTCTCCTGCCCCAGTCCTGAGGCTCATTCCTGAGGAGGGGCTCCCGATCTGAGCAGATGCCACATGTGTTGGGGAAAGCTATCAGCAGGAAAAAACGAGGGGAGAGAAGGAAAAGGCACTGACTAAACCCTGAGGCTTTGTTTGCTTGGTCTCTCCAGCCCTATAAAAGTCAGATGAGCCTTTTAGCCAGGAGACTGGGGAGGAACAGAGAGGCCTGGGATAAGTGCAGCAGTGTGGGCCATTTCCTCCTGTACCTCCCCATCTGGGGGGCCCAAGGGAACCATTTCAGGTCCTTTGGTCTCCTTGGTCTGGAGCTCCTTCTCCTGCAATTTTCTCCTTTTAGGAGCAGTTCTGTAAGGCCATAAAAAGTGCTGGACTTGTGAAGGGCTCAGCTTGAAGCTGAGCAGGGACTGAGGACAGAAAGAGGTTCAGCAACTCCTCCACCTCAGGCTTCCCTCCCCACAGAGACATAAGTCAGGACTAAAGGGTTCCCAAAGATGAGGCGAATTTTGGAGTAACAAGGCAAAGAGCGCAACACTCCCAAACCCCTTCCTCCAGCCTGGGAACTACCACAGCAGCAGCCAGAGCAGCACTTTTCCCTGTGAGGAGGAAGGGAAGGAGTGAGGAGCTCTTAGCAGGGAGGTGTAAAGGGAAATCCTACTTTGCAAGGGCCCAGTCAGTCCTGCTTGTACCAAGTGACAGACCTGACAGGAACATGTGACAAAATACAAACAGTGTCTGCTGGGTACAAAACAGCAGGGGACTTGTCGCTCTCTGCCCCAGCAGGTATTTGGATGCTGAGAGACAGTTCCCAGGTAACACGTGGGGCTTCTTATTTGAAAACTGCTCCTTTTATTGTTATCTTTCCTCCCACTGCAAAAGGCAAAGAGAAAAGAGACAGGGAGAGGGAGAGTCGTTTGACAAGCTGAAAACTTCTCTTGGGGGGGAGGGTGGTGAAAATGAATAAGTGGGGGGGAAAAATGAATAAGGGGAGGAAGAATAAAAGCACAGGTGAAGAAGGAAATACAAAGTCAAAAGGCTCAGGGCTGACTCAGTGTGGTGCAGGGTTTGTGAGGGAGACTCTGCCTTTTGGAAATCAGTAATCCAAAGGGCTCTGCGTGTGTGCATAAAGTTATTGACTGACTGCATTACATCCACTTATCCCCCATTAAGCAGCAGGCTTCAGCTTGATCCCCAACAGCAAGGAATTAGAGTAACTCTAGCCTGCGTTTTTAGAAGTGTTTCCATCTCCCAGGAATCCAAAGTGCTTCAGCAGCCCTCTGGGGAATGCAGGACTGACATCCAGATCCTTCTGGGGTGGAGACTGGCAGTGGGACAGGCTGCTGTGTGCAGTGGAGATGGGAGGGAACCCTGGTGCTTCTGTACAAAGCTATAGGATCTCTATTATGCAAGCAGAGTAGGAAAGGGTTGGCTTCCAAGGACACAGAATATAATTAGCCTATCTCAGAACAAGTAGCGATTCCTCCCCTGCTAAGCTGCTCTCAGTTCAGCTTCAGACAAATCATCTCTGCTCCCTGCCTGTGTCTCCACACACGAGCACCAGACAGCTCTTCACGTCTGGAGGGGACAAGAGGCTGGAGGTCTCCATACAGTTACTGAACATTTTCAAAGCTGACTTTAAAAGTTTTTTGTTCTTTTCTGCCCCCACTTCAGTTTGCCACCCCCTCAGCTGTACTGATGCAACTGCTTGTGGATCTATGGGGAAATGAGACCACAGAAATTATCTAGCTTTTTTTTTTTTCTGATTCTTCTTTTTTTTTTTTTTTTTTTTTTTTTTTTTTTTTTTTTATAAGACATATTCACTTGCATCACTTCAGCAGAGCAGCCCCCAGTCTCAGAGCAGCACAAAGTTTGGTGAAGAGGTGGAAAGAAGCTCCCGGGGGGGAGGAGGAAAGCGCAGGAGCCTGAGGTGCCTCCATCAGCTCCTGCTATCCTGAGGTGCTCTGCTCCAGAGCACAACTCTGGTGACTCTGCAGCTCCATCCAGATGTCCCTGCAGCTGGCACAGGGGGACACTTACAACTCTCTTGTTTCAAAGATGCTTCTTTGCTTTTTGTCTCTGGCCTCACCACCATGCCCCAGCTGACTTCCCACGTGGCACAGCCACTGTGTCACAGATGTTACTGGAACTGCTGCTTCTCGTGGAGCTAAAGAAGAACTGGGAAGCTCTAAAGGAGGGGGAAACTGCAGCTCCCTTCAGTAGAAACAGACACAAGTGAAAGTTCAGGGTGTCCAGATCATCCCAGACTTATAGGGCAGAACTGGGGAAAGGCCTTGAAGGAAGAGATGAAATCAGTGTTTAACTCCTGCCATGACAGCAGCCATGGAGGGCCCAGCACCTCTGAGGTTGAGAGGGTTCACTTCTGCTACAACAGAGAGCAGTGGTCCTCAACTACTCTGCCTCTGCACCACTTCCAGAAATTCTCCAGAAGGGAGCTGGGGATGATTATGTTTGTTGCAAACAGTGATGTTCCCAAGTGGTCAAACAGGGAGCTGTCAAACTTCCTTTTACCCCCTCTGCACCCTCCAGACAGTGCATGAGAGGCACCTTGTTCATGGGCTTGACACTGGGTGTGACTTAACCAGCTTTGACAGGGGTGATCCTATTTATAGGAGGAACTCCTAATGCCTCTCATTCAATGTCATGTTTGGGAAAAAGTGAGAAACGAAACAGAAATGACCCCTGAGTTTCTACTTTCAGTAATGGAAATTTCAGCTGCTGACCTGGGCAGGATGGGCAGCACTGAGCCAGTTTACTCAAGGTCGCTGAGAAGTTCACATCACAGTCCAATTTCCCCTCTTTGAATGTCCTTCCTGGCTTGGCTTGGCACTCTTGATTCATTTTCAAGTCTGGATCCCTTGCATTTTGGAGCCTTTCAGAAATTCAACCACCACTCAGCCCATTCCATAAGGATGGGAATGTGAGGAGCTGAAGAAGAGGTGTTATTTCATAGATTGCCACTCAGGAGTTGCACAAATGCTTTGCTAAACACCCCTGAACACAGGTCAGGCAGAGGAACATCCAACCAACGACGTTTGTTGCTTCTTACACACCAAAGGCCTCAGCAGAGGTCAGATCTCATCGGGGGCTGCAGCTCCTCCCAAGGGACAGTGCAGGGCCAGCTCCAAGCTCTGCTCTCTGGGAGCAGAGACAGGACCCAGGAACAGCTGGAGCTGTGTCAGAGAGGTTTAGGCTGGAGATCAGGGAAAGGTTCTTCCCCCAGAGGGTGGTTGGGCACTGCCCAGGCTCCCCAGAGAATGGGCACAGCCCCAAGACTGCCAGAGCTCCAGGAGTGTTTGGACAATGCTCTCAGGGACAGGGTGGAATTGTTGGAGTGTCTGTGCAGGGCCAGGAGTTGGACTGGCCATCCTTGTGAGTCCCTTCCAACTCAGGATATTCTATGGTTCCACAAAAATGTATTTTTTTTCAATCCTTGTGAGTTTTCCCAGCATCTAAAAGGATGGCTGGCCATGCAGTTGGCCAGCAGTGCTGGCCCTTCCCAAGTGCTGTGGTCAGTCCCTCTTCAGAGGGGAGCATCCAGAGGTGCAGTGCTGTGTGATGAGCCATGCCAAGAGACAGCACGTGTGTGAGGCATCCTGAGCTCCAGGCGGCTCCGATGACTCAGAGCCAGTCACCTTTTTCCCTGCAGTGCAATTGTACCAGGCCCTGACAGCATCAGCTGGCTTTTATCGCTGCTCCACATCAGAGCTGTCAGTCCTGAAGACAATGGAAGGTGCGTGGAGGGGGAGGAATTGAGCATCTCTGCGCTCTGTTGGCTTCGCAGAATGATGCCAAAGTGGCGAGCAAAGAGGTTTTGATTAGCAGCAACAGCAGAGTTTTTGATTAGCAGCCTGCTGCAGCAAGAGGCTCAGCGAGAATGTCAGCACTGAAATAAAGAAGTGATACTTCTGGAGCTTCCTCCACTGCTGTTTTGTGGGCAAGAGCTTGACTGATGGTGATGAGAGCCTGGAGGGCACGCAGCCACTGGATGGTTCATCCATGCTCACAGTTCTGTGGATGGAGGGCACCTGTCTTCAGATCTACTGGCTCCACTGGGGTCTGCAAAGGGTTTGAGTCATTTCCTCAGTGCAACTCATCTTCCCCATGTGTAACTTCTCAAACTCACCTGTTGCTGTGGTGGCAGTGATGACGACAGGGAAGGAAGAGACTTGAAAAGCAAAGTCCGGGGGCATTTAGCGAATGAACAAAAGCCTCAAGCGAACAAAAAGATCTTCTCTTGCCAGCTGAGTCCTCTGCCAAGGAGGAGAGGGGTGTTTGTGCCTCCCTCAGGCATGTCACGGAGTCTCCTGTCGCCCAGGTTTGCTGGGAAGTTCACCCACATGGATTCTCAACCCGCCCTTGTCCCGTGCCTCTCCCTCGCGCTCGGGGGCCGCTTCCTGTGAACGCCCACGGAGTGATTCGTTCTCTCCCTGCACATCCCTGATGAGATGCCGATGGAAAAGCTGACAGCAGCAATGCCCAGGGTCTATTTGCCTGTCAGCTCTGCCTTGTTTCATTCCTTCTCAGCAGACTTGCACCTGCCTGTTGTCCTTGTCTTGCACGTATGCACCAAAGGCCCCCAGCACAGAAATCAGCTTTTTATTCTGCTTCTAAAGCACAGAACATAAGGACTTTGATGCCATCCAAATACTATGTTTATCCTAAAACCAGAGCAAAGGAAAGTGTTATATTGATTATTTTCCAGACTCAAAAGTTAGGTTCAAAGCAGGGTAAGTGATTTGTAAAAGGTCTCGGGAAATCTGTGAACGCTGTCAGAACAGGGTCTGTTTCTCTCAAAACTCAATCCAAAACCTGAAGCAGAAGTCCATCCTTCCCTCCAGGATGCACTCAAAACAAGACTGTTTCCCAAAGTGCTGAGGCATTATGTAAAATAAATTAGCTTGGTCTGTGCAGGCCCAGGTACAATGGGTTTCTAAATTAAGCCCTTGTAAATGGAAATGGTAAGACAGGTGTGAGAGAAGATACCTACAGGCTGGAAAGCTTAATCAGAAATGAAAGTTGCTGAATGGACCAGCCAGTGATTTCAGCAAGTATTGTGTGGTGTTGCTGCAAAACAGCAACAAAATGGCTGTTGTTTTATTGATCCCAGTGCTCTGCCCATGCTGCTGATGCACTCAGGCACTGTGTCACTGTCCCTGAAGCTGCTGCTGTGACAGAAGTCACCACTTGTCCCTGGGCCCTTTATGGCCCTAGCCTGTGAGTTTCCATCCAGCCCCCAAAGGTGAAATGCCCTGTGATGACCAACTGGCATTTCATCTCCAAGTATTCCTCTGGAAGTGACACATGGGGAAAAGAACACATTCAGCACCTGGACAAAAGCTATAAAATAAGCAGAAAGGGAGGAAGTTTAAAAATTAATGAGAGCTCCAAGTGCTGTCAAATTTTTCCTCCTCTTGCCCTTTCTGGACACACAGCTATCACCAAAGATTAAAAGTAATTGACTGACCAGGTCAGGGCAGAGCCGATGTGATAACACAAAAAAAGGGAATTACTTCAAACTGCCAGAGGTCAGGGTTAGATGGCATATTGTGAAGAAGTTATTCCCTGTGAGAAAGGTGAGACCCTGGCACAGTTTGCCCAGAGAAACTGTGGCTGCCCCATCTCTGGAGGTGCCCAAGGCCAGGTTGGACAGGGCTTGGAGCCACCTGGTCTAGTGGGAGGTGTCCCTGCCCATGGCAGGGAGGTTGGAACAGGATGATCTTTAAGGTTCCTTCAACAAAAGCCATTTTAGGATTCAGAACATTGTGTTAGACTCTCCTGGAAAACAATTTACAGATCTCTTCCTCCACCCCCTTTCCTCTGTAGCTCATTCCTGTTCCCTTGCTATGAAAAGTTTGGTTGTCTTCTCCTTTTTCTGGCTGAGTCTTTCCACGGCAGTTAGCTGCCATGGTGATAGAAGTTAGAGAAATTAGTAAGAAGAAGAGTCATAATTAACAATTGACTGACAGTCCCATCTGACCTGAGACAGTAGCTGAAAGCTGCCTCCCACTTCAATCTGCTTGCCACGAAACAGCCAGGAACAGGCAGTTCCACTAGCCAAGGTGGTCTGGCTATTGGCTCCATCCCTGTGTGGCTGCCCTCAGTGGATTTGGTGCTGGGAGCCTCGGTGAGGATGTGTCACCATTGCCCTCTTCTGGATCCACAGCCAAGCCTGCTCCAAAGCTTGGGAGATGTCACCGTCTAGTAATGGCAGCACGTGGTGACCCCAAGGGAGCTGTTTCAGAGGTGACCACTGGTGCCTCATGCAGGTGCTTTGCACTATTTCACTCCAAGAGCTTCGAGTTCTTTTGCGTTTCTCCTTCCAGAATGGTGACTACGCTTGCAGGGCAGATTTACAGCAGATGGTGGATTCAAAGACAAGGAGATATTAGAAAACAAATTAACACCAAATATATGACTAATTCAGGATCTTTGTGAATGTGTACCACTGTGAAAGGTGGGTGGTTCAAAACCTCCCAGGAATGGGGGGATCTCAGGTTCAAAAGAAAGGAGACATGGTTAAGCTGAGGAACTCCTTGCCACAGGATGCTGAAAAGGCTAAAAATATATATGAACTTGAGAACATGGAAAAGTTTGTGGAAGAGAAATCCATTGAGCGTTACTAATTACACAGAACTTCTAACCATTTATATAAGTTGTATTTCTACATGAAATACATATTTATGGAAGAAAAGGCTTCCTAGTCTATTCTAGGTACCTTCTTTTGGTATCATGATCCTGAATCAGCCCTTTGCTGACCCAGTATAACTTGCTCCAGTTTGTATGAATATGGAAAAGCAGGGGTCAGGTCCTCAGCTGCTCCCTCGAGATTTTATTCAGCTTGAGGCAGGTGAAGACTCAGTAATTGCTCAGTAACACTCTTGGGGCCTGGCCCACCATGGAGCCCTTCAGATCTGGTGTTTTTGTAATGCACAAAATTATGCAGAAACCTCGCTGTTTTGTACAGGGAGGAAAATTAGCCCAACTCAACAAGGCACATTACTTATGGACTGAGCGAGGCAATTGTTCACACTCAGCTGGAACGAATTTCTGCACTTGTCTGTCTGCTGGAGTTCGTGCAATATGGTAACTCAGAGAACCAAACCTGACACTGGAAATTATGGGGCTGTTGTCAGCATCCAAGGACTGAAAATAGGCAGCAAATAGGAATCTGGTGAGGAGTTTCAACAGCTTGACCCGTCTCTGTAATGGACTTTAGAGTCAAGAGCAGGTTGATGACAGTTGTTAATCCCTTCTAGCATAACCCTCCCTCACAGCTCTGCCTGTGTTCTGTGCTGTTAAATAATGTATCTCCCAAACAGGGGAAAAACAGGAGCGGGCCTCTCCTGTTTCACCCAGCATGGGGGAAAGGAAAGATGGGGAATGATGTGTCCCCAATGGCAGGGAGAGTGATGGATGAGGGAGACAGGGGATGTGTGGAGTGCCTGGAACATGGAAAGAGAATGGTGGGTTCAGGGTGAAGGACAGAATACAGGGGACATATATCCCTGAGACAAGGATTTAGGAGGGAAATTGGCACACACCCCTCTTGAATCAAGGGGTGGATCAGTGAGGTAGAGTGGAATGCAGGCTGGGATTATCCAGGAAAGTAAGAATGGAAAGCAAAGTGCTCCTAGTCCAGTGCAGTTGGTCCCAGCACATGCTCTAAGTGTGAACGGTGTGACAGAAAGGACAAACTCACAGCTGAGGTGTCTCAGCTGGGGTCTCCAGTGGGTCTCTGCCAAATGAAGATCCAGACACTGAACTGCAGAGGTCTGGAGATGAACCTGTGAGACACAGGTGTCCAAGGGTGATAAAAAAACATGCATAAAAGAAGCTCCTCAGGACCTGGGTGATAGAGTGCCTGGCAGATAGATCAGGGACTAAAAGTCAGGATTCCTGACCCATGATTAAACTTTGGCACATGTTAACTTACACCGGACAAAAGACACACTCTGCCCCAGTTCCCTGCTTTCCAGCAAGTGTAAGAGTCATTGCCTGCCCTAGAAAGACAGCATTCTCCATTCATGTTTGGGAAGCTCCTGGAGAGCAGAAGCTGTGCAAGTGCAGAGCATTATCCTGCAAGAAAATGCCAGCAACATTCAAGCTCCCCTCAAATCCAGTGGCAGGTCACAGCGATTGGTGGGTCTCGCATGTGTGTGACTGTGAGTCACCCAGGATAACTGATCTTCATATTAATCTATTGTTGTAAATGACTTGGAGCTGCCTACAGACAATCCTTCAGAGTACGGAACAATGGAGAACCTGCACATCTGAATAAAGCCTCCTCTGCATGGCAACTTATTGCCATCGTAACTAGCATAAACAAGAGCAATTAAGACAATTTCAGAGCATCACCTCCTCCCTCTGGGGTCTTAATGAGAGCACGCTCAGAAGGGGGCTGGAGCAGAAGCAGCAAGGGCTGGGAGTTAACTTGTGCAGGAAAAGAAGGGTAAGGGAGAGTGTTTCATCCAGAGGACTGTTCCTCTCCACTCTATAGTGTAACACAAAGGGCAGGCAGGGAGAGAGATTCCATCAGCTCTGGGGTAGATAGAAAAGGCTCTGGGAAGCAGAGCTTTCCTGCTGTCTAACCCTCACACCAGCTGTCAGGAATCTGCAGATTTTACTGGCACATCCAGATGACCAGAAGCAGCCAGAAGGGGTGAGAAAGACATGGGTACCACACAAGGGTTCTGAGCCATAGTTCTTGGCAGAATCAGGGTTGGATTGGACTGATGGCCTTTTAGAAGCAAGATGTTCAGGAAGAAGCTCTTCAAAAGATGATGATTATCCATCCCAGAAAATAAATACAAGCCTCCACATGGTGCTGCTGGATTAGTGTATAGATTGCACGTGCTCTAAATCTTTGCTATATGCTACTGATCTACAAGCATGGAGATGACTGAGAAGCTGTTTGGGGGCAGCTGTGTAGTGAGGAGAGATGGAAAATTGGGAAGCTTTCCTTTGAGGTATCTGTCAGGAGATGAGAGGAACTGACCTGTACAAATACTCCAGGGAAGGAAGGGAGACAACTCCTATTAGCCTGGTGATGGCACCTCTTTCTTTGGAAATCTGGCCCCTTGCAATGGAGAAGAAATGGATGGGGCTCTGGAGCAGAGCTTTGTGAAGGTTTTCATAGGATTGAAGGAATTATATGATTTTCAACTGATTCTTTTCAAATTTAAGGCACAAGTCAAAAACGAGGTTCCTACACTGTCACAGTGTATAAATAGCCTGATGGAAGCATAACTGCAGCTCAGTTTGGTATGTATCATGCACTCAAATAATTTTATAAAAAACCCCACAGAATTCTATCCAGCTATTCCTGCAAAAGGCTCACCAGCTTCTGTTTAATGTGTGTGCAATGACAGCTACCCATACTTCAGGTGGATCACAATTCACCCTAGAACCAAAATGGTTCTTTCCATTCTCTGCAGAGACAATTTTTTTCCTTTTTACTTGGAATTTGCTATCATAGATTTGATTGTCTGCTTTAAAAAAAAAGAAGAAGAAAAGTGGCACATTAACTTGCAAAGAGAAGAAAGGAGCTAAATCTGAGACCTCTTATCTGAATCTTCCCAATGCCTAAGTGCTGGATAATTGGAATTGCTGTCTAAGCCATAAAATGCAGTTTTGCTCAGATCTTCCTAACCCCAGACTGACTTCTCCTTCCTGCTTCTCCTTCAGAAGCACACTGGTTCTAAGATCTCAGGAGATACGTGAAATATGACCTTCAATGGAAAAAGATCCTACTTACACTTCCTAGAATCCAGCAGGAGATAAGTGCTTTGCAAAATGAGCAACCCACTTTCTTTGGAATCAGGAGTTTTTTGGAAGCACAGGGTCACTCAGCCAGCCACATGGACCAGTTTTCCCTTAGCTAAGAGTTTTGACAACCAGAGTTCAAACCCTCCCAGCCAAAGCACTTCTTTTCGGAGGGAAATAGCTGTGAAATAGTCACCTTTAGGAAACTGGGTATGTTTTTTGTGCCCATTGCCTTGTGCTTATTCTGTGTGCATTGCCTTGGATGAGTGTGCAGAGCTGGAGTCCCCCTGAAAAATCTAGATGAGTCTATAAAGAGAAATAACTATTAGTAGTTGCTGATATTCAAGACAAGACAGCTTTCCCCATGGATATCTTGTTTGGGTACTGCCTGGAGGGCAAGTAGTGAGGACTCAGCAATTCTGAACACCAGCTTACATATTTAGGAACCTCATGTCAAATGCGTCCTAAAATACAGCCAAAAAAAAAAAGGCCATTTGACAGAGAAAAATGGGGAGATGTGAACAGCTGAATCTGTTCTCTGCCACTGACTCACCAAGGGGCATGGAGCAAATCACTTTATTTTTCCATGATTCAAGTACCCCCTTGCAAAATTAGGCCAACAGAAAAGCAGGTCCAGCACTTCCCATAGTGCTCAGGTTTGTACCTGGTGGGGTACGTGTGTCAGCTGGGTTAACTGAAACCAGAGTTTTCAGTTCACAAGGAAGGTCTGCAGAGACACATCAGTGTTTGTTAATCCATGCTTTATAATGTTCTGACATCTGGAAGGGCAGAGCAGAATTGTTATTGTTCAGATGATGACCACTGTGTCCCTTATTAAGAGGAAATTAAAAATAGGAAGTGGTTATAATTATCATTTTGGACACCATTCCATCATTCTCAACACAGTGCCGAGATTATAAAGTAATAACCAAGGGAATGTCAATTTACAATTCCTTTTTTCAGTGCAGCACGAGAGTGAGCCAGTACGATCCCTGCTATCTCCTTCCTGACATCCAGCCGTGCATTTCCCAGTACCGCTCGTTCGCCTTTCTGAGGTCCATTGTAACATTAACAAAGGCAGCCCAGTGATATTGTTACATCCAAATGATGGACAGAGACAGAGAAAAAACTCCCAGTACCTCTAGAGATGAAAACAATAATTTTGTACCACTCCAAATGGGAAGAGAATTTCCCAGATAGAGATTTACCTCTGTATCCTGCTCTAAGGCAAAGTGCTGTTGCCCGTTCCAAGCTCACTGGCTTTGCTCTCCACTCCACACAAGGAAGCGAGAACCTGCCTTTGGAAACTGCTAACCTTTTCCAACCAATGGAAAACCAAACGAAAGCACTTTGTTTGGGAAAGGCTTGCGCTAGGATTCATAATAAGCCATCACTGACGTGACAGACCTTGTTGTTGACTTGGAGCCAAATCTTGAGGTCCTTGCCTGAAGGATCAGGAGGATTTGACCCCAGGACTGTTATTAGCCTTGACATCACCAGCTCCTGACATGGGATAGTTTTCCAGTGAACTTGCTTGAGAATGTTTAGAAATGTCAAGTGGCCGAGCCACGAGGACACAAGAACGAGAAGGTATCAAATTCGCCCAATTGAACGGGAGAATTTCAGTCCTCCCCCTGCTCTCGCTGGCGATGGCAGCACTGCTGACAACGTATGTCAGGGTTACACTGCCTTATCAGGCCCCTCTCAACCCAGCACCCCTCATCAGCACAGTGCACGTGCATGGTCCCAGCTGAGCAAGAGCAACGGGATCCTGACGTAGGCTCGGAAAGAACTTTTCCAGCACAGATTGTGTTGTGGTGGACAGATCTTGTACCAAACCATTTACACAGAGGATGGACACTGTGTGAGCTGGACTGGAGCCTAAAAGTTCTGGTTGTGGTGTGGTTACATTTTGCCAAAGGGTTCCTGGTGTCACATCACGCTGAGAGGTTTGAGGGTGGGGAAGGAGAGGAGCGGAGGAAATTGAAAGGAGCTGTAGGCACTGATGAGCTTGTGAGATGTAGCGACCTCATACATTTACTTTTACTCCATATAGGCCAGAACTCCATGCTGAACTCCAGCAGAGGAAAGGCCATGTGTTAGGTAAAATCTCTATCCAAACTTTCTCCATGCAGGGAATGGCTACAGCTCTCACTTCAATACTTGCAGAACAATTCAGCTCACCATTGTTTAAACCAAACTTCTCAACAACCTTTGCCATTCCTCATTGTCTTCCCTGTGTTCAGTGCTGCCAGCTTTCCTTGCAAACATCCACAGCACAGTAAATCTTCCTCCTGTGCTCCTCGACTCAAGCCGCCGTTCTGGTTGCTGACATTAGTCAAGGTCTAACAGGATCTACCATTCCATTCACGCCTCCAGAAGGTTTGTGCCATCCAGATGCCCTTTCTGAGTGAAACTCCCATTGTTTCATGCAGCTAAAATCTGTTCCACTAACAAAAATGATAAGGTGTCAGAATCCATATCGATCATATAACCACCCATCTCTCTTGCCATCTCTCCGCAATTTCTGCAATCCTTGAGAGCACCACTTGTTAGTGCGCTGCAGGAACTCATCCAAAATGCTTTAAGACCTCTAAATTAACCATGGAGGATTCACCTTCCCTTCCATCAGGAAAAACAAAAGCTTGAAATTCAAGGGGAGGGCTGGAATCTCCCCGGCTGATTGGCTGGAGGATGCCTTCTCGCCCACACATCCTGCTCGGTAACATTTCCAAATATTTTTGAGCAGGCTGAAAACAATTGTGTTGGAGGGGCAGGGGGGCTGCTAATACCCTATCAATTTCACATTCCTAGGAGAGTTCCCAGCCCACCAATCTGCCATCCTATATCAGGCAATGAGCCCTCAGCTGGAAACTTTACCCTGGCTCTACCTATTGTCCAATGTTTTCCTTCCTGCCAGATGATTGGAATTGCACCAGTTGTTAATTTTACACCTGCTGTTTGTGAATATCCCTGAGTGACCTTTCCGACAACAACCACCCTGGGGGGATTTCTCGGTGGAGAGATGCACACACATGCATGCAGGAGCAGATAGAAAGGGAACAGGAAGGGGCCTCCTGATGAATGATGAGGGATTAAAATAGCTCTTGCTGGGGCCATGGTGGGATATTGGGCAGCAGGAATGATGAAGCGGATGTTTAAAACATAGCAAAGTGTCGATCTAAGCACAGAGGGCGAAATAGTGTTAGCAGATCCCTTCCTCTTTCCAGCTCTCTCCTTGTGCCCAGCTGGCTGAGCAATGCAACTCCCAGAGCCTCTTACAGAAGAAGAATGGCTCTCTGAGATGCTGAAGCCAAGGTCTGGAGAGTCTGGAAACCCTTTTATTTGGGAATTTGAAAGGAATATCTGCCCTGTGGCCCCATGCATCACTTCTTCTCTTGGTGTAACTGACCCTAATGCCATCTCTGGAAGGTATCAATCACCCCAGAAGGGATGTGTCAGTACAGCATGGACAGGAAAAGCCATTGGCTTCTCAGTCCTGAATTCTGGCTGGTCTGAGGAAGTCACAGGTGCTCAGATATCACTGTGACCAGTTTTAATACTCAGATTAGGTTAAACAGATCGAGCCCACTTTAGAAGTGGATTAAGAGCACTTTGGTTATTAAAAATGATTTGTGGGGCCAGAGATGGATCAGAGGAGAAACTATCCATGGGCTGTAGCCACATAACCTCGACATTTCCTACAGCAAGCTGGTACTTGGCTGTAGAAATTGGAGTAGTATACAAATAGGAGCAGGAGATGGCAAATTTTCCTCTGAAAAAAGACTGAATATTGGATAAATAACACAGTGGTGGATGTCTGCTGAGTGGTAGCAGATGTTCAGGGACAGGCATGCCTGACCCTTGTGGAGGAGAAATCACTGATGTGGATATCAACAGAATTCTGTGTGTACAGTGCTCAGTCACAGGCATCCGTCCCCCTGGTACAGCAGGGATCCGTGTGCCAAGCAATCCCTCTCCCAGAGATCTCAGCTCAGGATAATACACCCTTTTCACTGGAGAATGGCTCTGGCTTGGGAATCAATGCCATTAAGAGATGATGGGGCAAATCTTGCCTCCATCCTCTAACCTGGCCAAACACAACTCAAATGGAAAAAGTCTTCTCAGATCTGAACCCCATGTCCAAACCAAGCTGCCCCCAACTCCTGTAACTTCTCACTACAGGATGAGGGGAGCCCATGCTGTTCTAGAGGCCTCCTTGCAAGTGAGGCTCTCCCCACATCTCAGCTAATGAGCATTCCACTGTATCTTGTGCAAAATGGGAGCTCCAAGGGTTGGCTACTTCTCAATTTTGAAGAACAAAATTCTGACAATCTAAACTCCTGCTTTAACTCCAAAAGACATTCCTCACATCTTCTCCTGACCAAGTGAAGAAGACAGAACAATTTCTGCAGAGAACTTGTCAAAGAATGCCAGGGGAATAATCCCAACAGACCTCTGAAATAAAAGATGTCCCTAATCCATCATTTTGCTATGGTGTTCTTGTGAGTCCTTCTTCTGAGACTTTCAGGCCACCAAGCCACCACTTTTTAAATACTCTTGGCCAAAAATTCAAATGAGTGGACAGCTGCAGACAGTACAATGTGCCTTGGGCAGCATTGGAAAGGGCCTATGTATCAGGTATCTCCAAATTCCTGGGAATCAGGGGAACAATACTTATAATCTCCAAAACAAGAACTCCTTAGCTGAGTGAAACCCATGGTGGAGGAACAGGGATGGCAGATGAGCTTCTCTCTGCAGCCTCATCAACATACTAATGGCCATCTGCATCTCTGGATTCAGCTCCATCCTTGGCCAACTCAGTTTAGAAAAGGTTTTGTTTTTCTTGGGCTGGTTTTGTTTACAGCTGCTTGACCGAGGCAGAGAGTTCAGCAGCAGCTGAGTGCAGCCCAGGCTCTCCCAAGTGTACGTTCTCCAGTGAAACATCTGGTTACAAGGCAAGGTCAAACAGGCCTGAAATGGGAGAGGGCCACAGATTCTGCCCACTGAGATGCAGCCAGCTGGGAAAAGAACAGGCTTTTCTGGGTATGTTGGAGGATTTGGCTGGGAAAAGGAAAGAGAAGAAGAAACATGCTGCAGAAAAGCTGCAGGATCAAGAGGCTGGTTGTTTTATTGGTTAAAAATCAAGACCACCCTAGTTGTCACATGAATTCCTGAGTCTTATTTAGCAGGAATTCTAGTTGCTCCCAAACAGAAATACATCTCTTCAAATCCTTCATTTATACATACTTCCAGTGTATGTATATGAATTCCTCTATTCCCCATTATCCTGGGATTATCTCAGACACACATCTCAGACCTTCTCACTCTGTTCTTTCCAATTTGCACCTCTCACAAGGCACTGGAGCCGGAAGGATAAAGACAGATCTGACTTGCAGCACATTGTAAACCTTGATCTCCTAAATTCCTTGGGACAAGGACCACCCAGCTGCTTGGTGTTTGTCCAGCACCTGCACCACTGGTGCCCAATCCAGTGTCTGGATGCAATAATGACACAAATAACAGCATTGTTCAGGACTGGTGTGAGAGCTCCTGCAAACCAAAGAAACCATCCAGGAAGCCTAAAGAACAAATCCTTCCATGCAGCCCTAGGGAATGCTAGCAGCAAATATTTAGGGTTTCTTTGTTTTTAAAACAAGGCTTGTTCCTCTGAACAAGAATTAGAAAAAAACCCCACATGAACTCGATGAAACAAGCACGCAGAACACCAAGAGAGGAAGCTCATCATGCAGACACAGCAGGAGCTGTTTGGTGAACTGGGATTGATTCATGGACAACCAAAAAACAGCGGAAAACACTAAATTCACATTATGGTGTTTATGCAGGATGAGCTGACCAGCCTTAATAACACTAATGCTTAGTACATGATTTTCAGAGAGAAACAAGTGAAGAATAATTGTCTGAGCTTGGGACCAAGCACTGTTTCTGAGCTGTGATACTTCCTCCTTCGGGACTTTCACTAAATATCCTGACCTGTTTGTGCTTGAGCATCCTTCTCTAAAAGGATAAGGACAACAGCAGTCACTCACTTACTTTGATGGCTAATAAATGACTCAGATAGCTCTCACCGACCTCTTCAAGTCCTACACACAATACCCGATGTGTCATGTGGCACCTCAGAGCAGCCAGAAAGCTGTCACCTCTTAATGGGCCTGCCTTGCCAGTGTGATGGGCAGGGCAAAGCCTGTGCAAGGTCCTTTGGCACCTCTGTCCAAGCTGGGAATGATCTGCAGAAGGATCCACTGTCCCACGGAAGGAGCAGAGAGGGAAGGGGAACAGCTTGAGCAGGCTGTGTGCTGCCATTTCATCAGGTCCTGCTGGAATCCAGACATTGCGGGCAGAGGCATCTTTTGAGGCTCAGCACATCAGCTGCTGCCTTCATGCACCAGAAATAAAGGACTCCAAATCTGAACCTGGAAGCCAACCAAAATACCAGAAGATCGTTGTGCTTCTCATGTGCATAATCTGATGCCTAATTTGCATGCACTGCTTGTGTATCTTAATCCCAGCTTTCCAGAGGACGCTGTCCCATCCCTGATCCCATCAACAGATGGACTCCATCTGCCCACATGAAAGCTACAGTTTCACCCTGCTCAGATTTTTCCCACCAAACTGCTGGATACAGCTGTTGTTACCCAGGCTCCTGCCTTATGCAGCCCTTGGTCTGAATGCAGAGATTTTCTTTCACAAGACCGTTACCATTTCAGTTACCTTTCAAGCTGCCTGGAAATGAGTGAGTTCTGGTCTGCAGCCACTGTGTAAAGTTTGTTGAGGCCTCCCCTCTCTCTGCTGCCAGGAGGGAAGGAACCACACTGACTGAGAAACTGTCTGGGATTTGGGCACTTCCCTTCCTCTTCCTTTCAGAAGTGTTTTGATTAAACAAGTAAAATCATTCATTCTCTCTTTCACTCCTTAACTTTATTTTTGTTACTTCTAGACAGCTTGGAACACCCTTTCCTAGGTAACGTTCACTAAATCTGTCTCAGAAACCAAACCTGCTGCCTGCCTGCACCCAAATGACAGGGACACTCCCTTGCAGTCAGATCTGGCATTGCCTGGGGAGCACCAAAGAACCCACCCACCTCCATTTTTCTGCTCTCTGGTTCTGAGAGGTGCCATCCTCCAGCTGGGAATGATCCCTGCCTCACTCCCCATTCAGTCAGGAAGTGCCATCCCTGAGCCCCTGAGCTGGGAACAGGGAATGCAGTGGGGACAACTCCGTGGCCTCCCCATAGCAGTGGTTTAAGGGTGCTGACTGAAAGCATCCGCTGTGGCCGGGCAGCTGTCCAAGCACGTTGGATACAAGCTCAGTTGCATTTCCACAGGGATCACACTCCTGGATCACCAACCCTTGATTGTAGCGGGCAAAATCCTAAAGCAGGGAAACTGTCCTTAAAGCTCGTTCCCTCTCCAGTTGTTCACAGCAGGGATAAGTGAGGCCTCATCTATAATCACCTAAAACCATCACATGATGCCTGCTCTGTCAGTACAACAGCTGAGCACGCTGCAGGATACACAGCAACACACATTGGTGATGCACCATTACACACTTCCCCAGTGCAAGCCCTGTTGAAATGCTGCCATCAAATTATTTCAACTGATCAAAGCAGGAAAAAAATAGAATATTAAAGCCCCAGATAACAAATTAATAAGAATAAAAGCATGTAGGTGAGAATTAAGAAGGCATTAACATTCTGATGGCATCTGCTGCCTAAATTAAACTACAGGGAAAAAAAAAAAAAAAGAGTTCAGCTGACACTCAGGATCAGGACAAATAGTTCTCAAATGGAAATTACAGTTTTGAAAATTATGTACCAAAAAAGGATACAAATTAGGACATTTCTGATTTTTGAAGTTCTTTCTCCAGGTGGGGATCTCAGGCTTGACTGGAGGGCTGGCAACATGATTGGCAATATGCTGGAGTTGCTCAGTTCCTGCATCCCACAGCAGAACCAAACTGGCCCAGAGCCCAGCTGGGACAGTGTCTTGCCACTTCTCTCATCCCTCTGGGGCTGTCCCTTTTTGGACTTGGACCATATAGATATGATGTGTAAAGTGTGTTTCACTCATGCAGACACCATCTTGGAAAAAGAGGAGGAATTAGGCCTGGATTTCCAAAGGAGCTCAGTGCTAAATTATGTGAATAACTGCATCAGTAATTTACATGAGCAGTTACTGTGACAACTAATAGTGAACAACTTAAGTAGCCAGTTAAGCATGTAATGACCTGAGTTATATGCACCATCATGTCTCCTTGGCACACCAAATTAGGTGTGCATACACATTTTGCATGCCCTGAAGGACTTCTACCTCAGCAACGAGCCTTAATTTCACAGCACAAGCCTGATCTCAGCAGCCTAGCACAGCACAGCCAGTTTATGCAACGCAAGGAGCTGGCACAAACTCCACGGCCCAGGTCAGAACGGATCCTCAGACAGCTAATTAATTTTTACTGCTCCTTTGTGAACTGTAAATTACCCTTCATTTCCTAGATTTCTGTCCCATTTTTCGCCTGCCTTTCTCTAGTGAAGCAGTAAAAAGGGAAAAGTGCCAATAATGGGCTCTCGTTGTGATAAAAGCAGCCACGATTCACTCACGCTTTGAACAATGCTCTGCTTATGACCAGAATATAAAGGCAATTGGGTTTCAAGAAACTGTCCAGAGATAATGACTTTTCCTGTAGATGGGAGGATAGCAGGAATATTTTATAAAAAGAGGGGCGGGATAAGTGTCTGGTTTTGCAGGACAAACACAACCGAGTTCCTCTCCTGCAGAGGGTTAAAAACAAGATAAATAATCTTCACTTAGAGACCAAGTTCATCGGTATTGCCAGCACAAAAGAGAAGGGAAACTGCTTACAAGGCTGAACTGCCAACAGCCTCCCCTTCTCATTCAGACAGGAAAGAAGAGCCTCTTCCAGAGAAAGAGTGACCTTCAGACCACACACACACCCCCAGTGTCTTCCGAGAGCAGCCCCTGAGCAAACGGTGCTGGAGCAAGGACGGGCGGGATTTTTTCAGTACTGCTGTGACCCTGTGCAAAGACTAAAGCTGCTGATTCTGCTGAATCCAGAAAGCAACACCCTGCCAAGAAAAGATCTACCAGTGTATACAATCCTGCAAGCCGTGGTTCCAGTCTATGTTCTCTGCTGATGTCACTGTTCACAGAATCATAGAATGGTTTGGGTTGGGAGGGACCTTAAGCTTCCTTCCAGCCCCTGCCATGGGAAGGGACACCTTCCACTATCCCAGGTTGTTCCAAGCCCCATCCAACCTGGCCTTGGAAACTTCCAGGGATTCAGGAGCAGCCACAGCTTCTTTGGGCAACAAAATTAATCCAAACCTTTTCCTGCAGCCACACACTGATCAGAGGCAGAAGCAGCTGTAGGGAAGAGATCACAACACACCTGAGATGAACTTTGTACAGGCACTGCTGAAATTCAGGACAGACGCAGCATTGTGAGACTCACTTCACCCTTGTGTCAGGACACCAGCATTTGCATTAAACCCACAAACAACAAAAAGGTATTACTGGAATTTTCATGTGGTTGCATCTACCAAATGCCCCTTGAAAGGCCACAGCCGCAAGAACACATAGATCTCCGTGTCCCAGCTGTTGGGATGCTGCAGGAATGAGAACACGGCACTGCTGGGGTGCATTTATGGGGCCTTCAGTATATGAGATACTTATATTGCAAAACACCACATTCCTCAGCTCTGACAGAGCCTCTTTTATCTCCGTGGCAGATTCCTGAGTTGCAGCCACTGCCAGATGAGGGTGCACAGTGAGTTGATGGCCACGGACCCTGAGCTCCTCTTGCCTCAAGTCATTTACCCAGGGCACCAGTGACGTTATCTTGTTCAGCCCATATTTACTACAGCTACAAACTGATTCAGAGAAACTTGGAGTACAGGATTAATCATTACTCTTGGGATGTTGAAAATGGATACCAGAACGGACTTCCAAATTAGGTATCTAAAAGTCCTGCATCTCCCAGGAGAGCCCCATTACATCTCCCTACTCCTTCTAATGGAATCTATAGTATGTGAGCATGGTTTTGCCTCCCACAAGCCCTCCCTGCATAATTATCCCCAGCTCAGATTGCTGCTTTCTGTAATGGCTGGAGAACCACTTTCTTCAGGCTATTGAGATGTAAAGAGGAAATGTGTATTGCAAAATGCAAGTCAACCACAGCCAGTGGGTCTTGGGGCATGGTGGAGGGATACAGAAATGGCTTCTTCTTCTTTTTTTGGCCTCAGAAATAGAACTCACTAAAAATAGCAGTTCCACAGGAACAAGACTGCCTGAAAATAGCTGTTTCTCAGGAGCAGGGCTGGCTGCTTCTGAAAGAAGTAGCTATTAATGTATAATTGTCCCTGAGGCTGGTTTCTGAGAAAATGCTGTACATACAGAGGGCTGTAAAGAGATATGTTCACAGCAAGGAATACAGGCACCCCTCTCTTGTCAGAGGTCCACTGAACTCCAGTAGCTTTATCAGTGTATTTGGTTCACTAATCATAGGCACAGTTAGATCCATCAAAGCACTGGGAAGTATTTCCATCAGTTCCGGTTAAAGCAGCACTCTAGGACGCTCTTATTGGCTAGAGCAGTAAATAAGAAAGCCTCCATCAGCTTTAACCAAACGTACACTGGTTCCTCTCCCAGGACTGAGCAAGCCTTACAAGCTAGAGGCAGCTCTGAAATCCCAGCACTGTCTTTCCACAGAAGATCCAAGAACTTTGTTGAATTGCAGGTTGTGCAATCTACTTCCAATTTCCTGCTCTACTCAGCACTTAGAGTTTTCTTGTGCAGATGCTACAGGGCAATAAATCTTCTGAAGAATAGCTCTACATTTCTCCCACTATGGTGTTGTCTTTTAATGAGGAAAGACAAATTGCTTGTGAGATTGGCCGATTGGTTGGTTATTCCCTAAAATGTCTTACTCATTCCTCTCATAACACCATGGGTTCAACAGCTCATTTCTTCTGTCTTCGTTTTCCTTCCCAGCACAGCCAGACAATATCTATATTGAGGCCATTCTCCTCCTGCTCTTCTCCCCTTAAGGAAAAATCCATCTGGCCAAAAGCAGCAGAGATTATAAAAGGTCCAGAAAAGGCAAATATTGGAAAGCAGCAGCATTAAGGAAACTGCAGTGAGGATGAAGTACAGAGGGCCTGGCTGCCCATCACTTCAGTCCTGCAACACCAGTGTCAGAAGCCATACTAATCTCTGCTGGGAGCATCCTTGGATCCCAAAGGCCATTGGACTGGGCTGGGTCATCACAGGATGGAAATCTTAGATTGTTCCTTCCAGGTTCTGCTTAAGTGCTGCTTCAAGTCATATCTCCTCTGTTCACTGGTGATCTGACACTTCAGCATTCCAGTAACAGAAGGTGCTTTCCACAAGAAGTGTATGGCTGAAGTTCTACCCACTGAGTGGCCCAAGGCTGGTCTTTTAGCTTGAGAAATTTCTCTGTCTTTTCCTGACTGAATTCCAGAAAAGGAAATGGCACCCTGCTTGTCCTAACACCAGGCTGCAGTTTCCAGCATGGAAACTACTGGTTCCCTGGGAAGCTTTACATTGCTGGTGCAGTGAAGACCAACATTCCTAGGCTTCAATTTATCCTCGTTTGCACAGGAGAGCGAACCAGAGGTGTTGCAGCCTGGATGATTTCACATGACTACAACTGGAAAACATCTAAAACATGAAACATTCGGTGCCAGAAGTGTGGTGCCTGATGTGGCCCAGTAATACTGGAGCAGGTATACACACCCTGTCACACAGCCACGACATCCAGCCACACCATTCTGATCTTTCCCTTCCCTCTTGCCAAGTGGTTTGTTATATAATCTAAACTGCACAAATAAAGGGAAAGATTGATAAAATATAGAGACACAAATACGCTCCTTGCCTTTTTATTTTGCTAAAGTTTTGAAAAATGCCTTGGGATCCTCAAAACCAATAGTCCATGAAAGATAAAGTACTTGATTCCTATTTGATAGCAGCAGGGTGAGGATTTTTTTTGCAGCTTAAATCAGTTTGATTAAACAAGCGTTTTGTTGCAGCCGTCATCCTGTGCTCATTAAAAAATACTCTACATTTGTGTAGCATTTATCATCCAAGAATCTCATCATGTTTTACAAAATGTAATTAATTAAACTTTACAACTCCCCCTGGAGAGGGATAAGGAAAATGGAGAGTTGCTTTAATCCATCACTGAATTGCAGCAGGCGCTGGGTTAGAGGAAAGCAGCTTTTCAACAGCACACAGCAGCACTGGACCAAGAAGAGAACATCTTCAGGCAAAATCACCCAGGGAATTTATCACACACCTTGTGTTTGCCTGAACTGTGCACTTCCACTAAAGGTTTAGTGCCAATTCTTGCAGAGAAAAGGAGGAATTTTCACCCCCATCCCAGTCCCCAGGTTTGTATCTGAGGCACCTGGCAGCACAATGCCTTCCAGTGAATTCCCAGCAGTTCTAAAGCCCAGGGGCAGCCACGACCCTGCCCGGAAGCCAGGAGGCAGAAGATATAAAGCCACACAGCCACAAATTGCATCTCACAGTCCTGGAATGTTGTGCAAGCTGGTGCTTAAAGTGGAGGGAGGGTAAAGTCCCTTTAATCCCTTGCTTACTTCCCTCTCCCCTCCCCATCTGTAAATCCACACCTGTTAAAGGTCACCCTGAAATGAAATACATTTAAATGCTTCCTGCTGCTGCTTGGCTCCCCTGTGCTGGTCCCTGTGATCCCTCCCAGTCCACACTGAGTAACAGAGGAAAGGAGGGTGCCCACATGCCCTGCTTGAATGTCAGAGTCTCATGGCTGAAATCCCGCCCCACTCTTAGCTGGTCTTTAGAGAGGAATCTCCCTCTCACCCTGGCTTTAGGAGCATGTGGGATAACGTGGCCATGGGGCAAGCCTGATTAGACAGATCTGTCATGCCACTTTCACTACCTAGGAAAAAGCTAGAATTTGATCTGGTTCAGGCTGGGGAGAAAATGCAAAGGATCACTTTTGTGAGAAAGTATGACAACAAAAGCACAGGGATACATGCCAGGAGAGAATGATGCAAACAAACACATGGCAGGGATAGATGGAACAGCACCAACTCATTCACCAGTGATCAAAACATGATAAATCCAATGGCAACTGCATGTTTGGATTAGAGAAAGAGCTTCCATCTAACCCTGCATATGTGCAAGTACCACACTGGAAGGCCTGGGCTACACATGGTGAGACATAACTGGCTGGTGGGGGCAGAGCTGTGGCTCTCCCACTGCAGCCCTACAAACCTTCTGATTCCTTTGTGTCCTCCAAGAAGATGCTCAGCTCACCCACTGGTACAAGCCTGAGGTCTCACTGGCACATTTGTTTTTCTTGGATCCTTGACACTTGCTTCAGCCTCATGTCTCCTTGATGTCACAGGTGAAGTGGCTGCAGCTTTCAGGAAAAGAAAGCCTGGGATACAAACCCTTCCAGTTCTCAATGGGGAGGTGTGCTGGGTTGAGACTGGCTGTGGTCTGGGATCTGCAGGAAACAACATCAACAGGTGCCACAGGGCTTTGGAGGCAATAATGTCCCAAAGCCACCAGTGTCTTTGGTCTGAGTAAGGCTCAATGACAGCAACTGAGCTTCTTCCAAGAAACAAGGTAGGAGAGAGAGAACAGCTGGGAAGGTCAGAGAGACAATTTCCACATTTATTTTCATCAGACATAAATGTGGCAAGAGAGAAGTACAAGGATTTTGCTGGAGGAACTGACAGTGGATTCAAAGATGGTAACAAGGTGATTTATTTAAAGCCTCTGTCACATCATTTAATTAGTCTCCAAATCCTCCCTTGATAATATGAGGCCCATTTGTACATCCCTCCTGCTGGACCACTCACACTTAGGCAAACAGACACATGGATAAGATGGAATTTATCACACCAATCTTCCCCCACTAATGAAGGCAGATCACCCTGCCCTTCTGGACTGATACCACCATGCAATTCCCAGTGGGTACACGTCTTTCCTCCTTTTAGCATGAAGAAACTGGGTTTTACTGGTCCCTGGCTTTATTTTCATAAATAAATTGTCTCTGGGAAGCAGCCTCAGATACAGCTGTTGCTGCAGCAGATTTATCTCTGTGAAAATTCCTGCTTTGGTTTTGCAAGTGTTTTAATTAACGTACATTATTTTAGTACACTTTACTACTGATAGCATGTAATTATCTCCCCACAGGTATATATTTAGCTAACCACCAGGCTGATCAAAGACTTATAAAATAAGGTACTTTTGCAACTGACACCAGATACAAGCAAAGGCCAGCAAGACAGGACCAAAGGAATTCCCCCTCCCCACTCCTAAACCCAGGGCTCAAATTTCACCACTTGAAAGGATAATCATAACATTAATGTACACATTTTATCAGAGGAACATGAAGATGCATCAACACTCAAGTGCTGTGAAGGAGAAAAGAACTATGTACATGCTAAACTATTAATCATTGGTAAGTGATCTCCTCTGCAAAGCGTTTTGAGGTTGATGAAGGAAAATGGCTCTCTAATAACACAGAGCAAGCAATCTGCTTGCAATCACAGGTTCATTCTCTCAACTGCTTTTGCCATGTCAATCCCTAGGTATTATTATCACTGCAAGGCAATTTACCATTTTTCTGAGGAAGTCTGGCCATGGAAGAGATTTCAAACTCCACACCCTTTTCTTATCCTATTCAATGCTGGAGTCTGGTTTCCACTGCAAGCACAATTTTAGATGAGTGATGCTGAGACCTCAGCAGCTGCTCTGCTCTCACCACACCAGACTGTTCATACAATTAAAAGACAACTGACTGTATGAAGCAACCTGGGGCCATAACTTTTCTCCAAATTACTAGCTGATAGAATGTGCATCTGCAAGAGCTGGTAGCCTGTGATTTCCCTTTCTCCTTGATGGCTGCAGCTCCTTAACCTGTGCTGGTGGGAATTCATCAGATTGAAATGTGTGCTTTGGAGCCAAGAGGCTTCCTGTGCCAAACCACATGTTTCAGA
Organism: Zosterops lateralis; assembly: GCF_965231275.1. Lineage (NCBI taxonomy): Eukaryota > Metazoa > Chordata > Aves > Passeriformes > Zosteropidae > Zosterops > Zosterops lateralis. Next base: position 1,711,053 of record NC_139775.1, read on the forward strand.
ACCGTATCTGGTCCACAAACCACTGTCATCAGTTTCAGTGGGCATGGGATCATTTAGGTAAATCCTCATTTCTTGACCTTCTGGAAGGCCACTCTGTGCTCCCCCCACACCTGCAGACACTGTGTCTGCATATTCCTACAGGACCACTGACCACCCAGGTGAGACCCTGAGTCTTCAAAGGGTGGCACACAGAACAGGAAGAATGATCCCAACCTCTGAGGGAGGCTGTTCTGCTTTTTACTTCTCCTTTTCAGGAACTCAGATGAAGTGTGACTTAACTTTTTGGGCCACAAGTGAATCTTTGGACTAAAAGCTGCAATATTATGTGTTACCCTTGTTAGTGGAGAAAGGAAATCTCTTTCGTATCCTTTGACGTCTTTTGCAAAATACTCTGTGTTTTTTGAATTTATTTCTATTTCTACTTCTATTATTTCTATGCCATTATTTACAAATTTCACAGCATTTTCTAGAAAGGTCTTCACTAAGATTAAAACCTCAGGGCAACATTCCATTAGGCTTTTATTTTTAGCGGTTGGGCTAAACCTTCTTGAAATTGGTAGGTTTAACTGCATTCCTTTATTTAGGGTAGCTGAAGGAGACATTAAGTCTATTGCCACTCACAATACAAGATTGCTCAAGAACCTGAAGGCTCTGGGAGGACAGTTTGGGGTAGGATATTAAAAGAAAAGAAGGTTATGTGTGGATGCTACGGTTCGGGTGGAGGAAGAGACAGAAAGACAGAGTATGGAAACAAGTGGAGAACGGAAACTTCAAAGAGCCTGAACAATCATTGATATAAGACCTGGACAGAAAACAAAGATTTGGGGTCACTCTGCTGCCTGGAGCGGGTCTGGAGCTCTAAGCAAGGCAACTGGCTCTCAGTGTGTGAGTTCTTCTGTGGTCAGGAAAGAAGGACTGTGAGAATTCTTGTAAGCAAACAGAAACACACCAGAAACACCTTCCCTTGTCACAGATATTCCCATCTGGATCAACCAACAAGACCCTGAGTTCTGGCCAGAAGAAGAGGTCAAAAGCAGGAAATGTGCAGCAAAACCTCCTGCACATCTGTACCATTCCACTCTTCCTGCTGGGTCGGGTTAAGGTGGCATAAAGAGAACAGCCCTGTTCCTCTCACCCTGCCAGCATGGGCAGCTCAGGCCAAGGCTTGAGTCACTGCTGCCTCTAATTGCACTGGAGATCCTCATTAACGACTTCCATTCTTACCCTAACAATCCAAATTTCCCCAGATCTTGCTATAAGCAGCTTGAGCAGCTTTATGTGCTCTTCTACTCTGCAGGGAACTCCTTAAAACGAGCCCCCCCCCTCCCCGCCACTGGCTTTCTTCCTGTAGGTGAATTAATCTGCCTTGCATGAGTAATCCTATTTAAAACAATAGGTTGCCTTGCAAGAATGAGGGAAGCAAGTTTGGAGCATGATTTTCTGCAAGTACTGTAAAAAGGGCACATAGTAGTTCATCAGGGGACACTTCAGCCATAAAATGACAGTTACCGGTAAAGCCCAATAATAAAATAAAGGATAATTTAATAAGAGGATTTTAAATTCATTTAGAAGGGTCTAAATTTGGAATCCTTTCTTCAAGTGATCAGACACACTATACTTTCCTAATCTTACTTTCTGTTAATAAGGGGGGGAAAATTAAAAATCAGACAGCAATGTATGCCTTCTGTCTTTTTTTTTTAATGTTATGTTATGTTATGTTATGTTATGTTATGTTATGCTATGCTATAGAAGTACGCAATGTAAATAAATTAATTTTGGTAAAATAGAAGGTGAAGCTAGACATGGAGACCTGCCTCTGATGTGTTACAAAGTTCCATGTATCTTCAGACAGCTCAAGTCCCTCACCTCATTTAATACCAGGTAACACAACCCTGCAGACTTCAAGAATTCTGCAGTGGCAGGAGGGAGGAGTATGGAATTAAACTCTGTGAGCTAAGAGAAGTAAAAGCTGCAGAGATTAGTGTTTATGTAGGAGCCCTGTGGGCTCCTTTCAGCGTCCTTAATTTAGTTTTCATCTCTGATCCGCTCTACCAATCCTCTGTGGGATGGAGATTTCATATCCAGGAATCCCGGGGTGCTGTTTGACCTGTCAGCAGCAGCGGGGGAACGGCTGCTCCCTCTTTACCGCGGCAGCACTTCGCTATTCAGCCTCAGCACAATAAACAACAACAAACCCTGACACTGCTATGAACCTGCACGAGAGGATTTGGAGCCTCTAGAGGTCCCTACACGGGGACCATCCGCCGCAGCCGCTGCCAGCGAGTGACACCTGCTGGAGCCACACCTGCTGCCACCACCCGGGGCTGCAGGTGTGCTCTGAGGAAAAAGAAATCAATCTGGGTGACCTTTTCCTATTTTACTCTGAGCTGGTACAGCCTCACCTCAAGTTCTAGATGCAGTTTTGGGCACCACAACACAAGATATAAAGCAATTAAAAGGAGGGTTACAAAGATGGGGAAAGAAGCAAAACAAGGAGTGGTTGGGGTGATTGGGTTTGTTCGGCTGGAGGAGACTGAGGAGATTCATCAGGGGCTGCAGCTGCTCCCGAGGGGCAGCACAGGGCCAGCCCCAGTCTCTGCTCTCTGGGACAGGACCCGAGGAATGCAGGGATGTCAGGGGGAATATCAGTAAAAGGCTCTTCTCCCAGAGGCTGGTGGGGCACTGAACAGGCTCACAGCGGCTGCCGGAGCTCCAGGAGCCTTTGGACAACGCTCTGTCCAAACAGGCTGTTCCATTTTTGATCCTTGTGAGTCCCTTCCAACTCGGGATATTCCGCAATTCCTGTTTCAGGTAGGTAAAATTTATCTTTATCTGCACATTAACTGCTCCACCACTCTGGTTATGTGGGTTTATTTACATTGTATACCCCCAACCCAGCCTCTTCTTTTGCCTTTGACACCCTTCCAGAGGAGCTGGAGTAGAACACAGCGTATTCCCACAGGCAAAAGTCCTCAGTGGGCACCGAAAAGGGACTTCTTACAGTACAATAAGCAACAATTTCAATGTATCTTGCAGTACATACTGTGTGTGAGCACACATTTACCATGTTAGAGCTGCAACTTAAGAACTCACTGGAAAAGGTTCATTTGTGGGACATCGACAAGATTGCTGATGGAGACGTGTGAAGATGCTGATGACAACTTGCGAATTTTTCTATATTTTCTCACAATCTGAAGCATTGCAAGGAGGGCACCTGACACCCCATAACGTGGGATGGTGTGAGGCACTGCCCTGGGGGATTGAAGGACATGCTCAGGAGTTGTTTACCATCCCCTGAGGAAGGGTGCAGCTGATGAAGGGACCTGCTGGACTGGAAATGAAGGGAAAATCCCTCAAGGGCCCCAGCCCTCTGCCAGGCTGGCAGTGCCTGTGGCACCTGGGGCAGCGTGTGCAGCCCCTAGCAGGGAATTGGCCCCCAGAGAGGAGATCACAGAATCACAGAATGTTAAAGGATTGGGAGGACCTTAAAGATCATCTAGTTCCAACCTTCTGCCATGGACAGGAACATCTTCCACTAGATCACGGTGGATCTGATTCTCATCCAACCTGGCCTTGGACACTTCCAGGTATGGGCGGCCACAGCTTCTCTGGGCAACCAGGGCCTCTCTACCCTCACAGGGAGGAATTTTTTCTGTCTATCTAGTCTAAATTTTCCCCACTTCCAATCAGTGCCCATAACTCCTTGTCCTGTCCCTGGGACAGGCTGGAGGAGCTCAAGGCGAACCGGGAGAGCCACGGTCCCTCCTGAGGGGCTGTGACACACCCAACATGGCGCCGTGACACACCCGACATGGCGCCGTGACACACCCGACATGGCGCCGTGACACACCCGGCATGGCGCCGGGCCCGCCCCGCCCGGATCCCGCCTTTCCCTCCTCCCATGAGCCCCCGCGCCGGTCTGTTCCGGGCACACCAAGATGGCGCAGCCGCCGGGTGAGTGTGGGGGGATCAAGGTGACCGCGGGGCCCTCATCCCTCCCTCAGCCCCGCGCTGACCCGGCTCTCTCCCTCTCCCTGCCGCAGTTTTCCTCAAGGACACGAAGCTGATGGACGTGAAGCTGGGCCAGCTGGGCAGCTGGCTGGCCATGAGGGACTTCACCCCCAGCGGCATCTTGGGGGGGATGCGAAGAGGTGAGGGGACAGCGGGGGATGCCCGAGGGTGCGGGTTCCTGATTCCTGCTCCTGACGGAGCCAGGGAAGGTAGCGCACAAGAATCCCTGGCTGCCGGAGTGGATGTTGCCTGGGGAGGGGCGTCTGGCAGCGCAGGGGCTGCTCCATGGCCAGTGTTGCCTTCCCAGAGCAGTTTCTCCCGCAACATCTCGTTTTTCTGTCTGTAAATTTATTTCTTGTGTGGGCTTTATCCACCGGATGTTCGTTCTCAGTGTTCCTTCTTGTATAAAGGGGAAATGGGGTGCCCTTAGACCTGAACCCGTTGGCTGAAAATCTTGGGGTGTCACGACATCACAAATAAACAAATAATTGTTAAAAGGTAGTTGACCCCTACAGATGGATCACATGGGACCAATGTCATTTGCTATAGGTACAAATGTTATTGTCTGCCTTTGATCATACCTGTGTGCATGTATATAATGTATGGAAGAGTTATATAATTCCAAAGCAGCTTGAGCTCATGAAAGTCACAATAATATTTAGGGACTTTTTTTTTCCCCTTTTCATGTTTGTTTTTTCTTTTAAGGCTTAGGGCTGTTACCTTGGGATGACCTTGCTCAATTGACTCACAGGTTGCCTCCTCTCAGACTTGCCTCTGAGACCTTCACATGTTCCATTAGAACCAATTTCCTGAAGTTCTGTGAATCCAGGCTGCTTCTTTCTCTCACAGGGTAACACCCAACTCCTCTGGCTGCTCTGAAAAGTTTTCCTCTTCCACAGGTTACGACAGATACTACAATAAGTACATCAATGTGAGGAAGGGGGGCCTCGGGGGTATCTCCATGCTGCTGGCTGGGTATATTGTCCTCAGCTACATGTGGAGCTACAGTCACATCAGTAAGTAAAAAAATCCCAGGGCTGAGTGTGTGCAGGGCAGCTTGGAAGGCTGCCTGAAGAATAAAAACAATTACCTGCTGCTGCTTTTAGAAATAAAATGAAAGATTGTTGGCCAACAAAACTACTTTTTGCCATAGTAAACTTGAATGCTTACTGAGTATTTTCTTGGCAGTGAAGGAAATTTAGGCCTTGGTGCCTGTCTGACCTGACAGCACTTAGAAAATACATGCTATGGGGTTTTTCAGAGTGTTTTCTTGCCTGTAATTTCAGGTGTGGTGGGGTTTTTTCTGTTTTGAGTTCAGCAGAATTAACTTGCTGTGCTTTGGGTGCAGAGCATGAACGCAGGAGGAAGTACCACTGAGACACCATCAGAAGGTGAAGGTGCAGCTCCTGGCACAGCTACCCTTGGCAGAAGACATCAGAACTATGGATATTAAATCTGTGCTCTTGTGACCAATAATAAAGTGCATACACTTTACTGTTTCCTGAGCTGACACTCTCCTAATTGAGTTGTTAATTGTACTGTGCAAATAAATTTGTCTTCTGAGAGTTTCAGCCCTCGGGGTGTGTTCAGTAGGGAAAGCAGCTGCTCCTTGGGGTGTGTTATGAACTGGGGGAACTGTTGATAACTATTCCTGTTTTATAAAAATGACAGCATTGGATTGCTTCTTCCTGGCCATTATGGACAGGCCAGGCTGGACAAGGGGCTGAGAAGATGTTTTGATTTGAAAGAATATCTGAGCTTTGTGTGTCCTGCTGGTGTTTCTGGTTGTCAGGCTCTCACCGGGGACGGGAGGTGTTTTGGGCAGTTTTCCATCATTGCAGAGCACTGTCTGAGACAGGTCTGCAATTCTCCCTCTCTCATTGCCTCAGATAACCCAAAATTTCCGTCAGAACTCTACCTTCTTTCACTGCCAAAGCCGGGAGGCCATTCTGAGTGGGAATAAGCTTCAGACTTTTAATCCATCAAAATAAAGAAAAGGAAAACTTTTCTTCTTGACTTAAATGCAGCTTAAAGGAGCATCTGTGGGTTTGGTCAGCTCTGAGCTTCCTCATACCCCACAGTCACACCAGCACCTGGGGCTGGGCACTGCTGCCCACCTTGTCTGAACAGCAGGGAGAGTGAAAACCCCTTCCCGAGGGATATGCAGAATCTCCCATGAGCTTTGGTGGTCACAGGCTTTCAGTGTTGAAAAACTGGTACTGAAGCCCAAAAATTCCTGAACTCGATGGGGAGGGTGATCAGACACTGGAGTGTTTTAGTTCCCTTTCCACATGCCCAGTCACTTACAGATCACACAGCTCAGTCTGAGGGGAGCACAGAGTGTTATCAAAGTGTCTGATGGCCTGTGACTTCGGACTTGAAGCTTCCACAGTGAAATAACTGCAGTCATTGACACCAACACAGGCTCTGGTCACTTCTCTTAATCCAGCCACATTTACCTTGTTCTTAAAGAAAAATAAATTCACAGCCATCTTTTGCCATCAGTACATTTCAATAAAAACAAAGTATAAAGGCAGGCAGCAAATGAAGAGATGGGGTAGAATCAATAAGGCTCATATTGTGGGTAATTTTTTTCTTTTAATTCCTATTTTGTCATTGGCCCTTTTGAAATAGTCATCTCTAAATGGGGTTTGGGTTGGAAAAAACCAAACTGCTCTCAGAAGGAATCTCTACCAACACTTTAAAATCGGTGTTCCCTAAGAACATACAGCTCCACTTGCTGGTCTCTAGAGTGTGGTATCACCTGCTCAGTGTGAGCTGGATGATGGGGGCTGGGACAAGGCTCTTCTACTCCAAGCCATGCTCATTTCCCTCCCTTCTGCAACTGGGAACTGAGCACAGATGCAGCTTTTCTATAATCATTGTTCCTTATTGTCTGGCTAACCAAAGAGATGCCAATTTGTTCTCCCCTTGATTGGTTCTCTCCCAGAAGATTGATTTCCAACCTTCAGTACAGCAAGAAGCACAGAAACAAAGCAAGTGGACACGGGTTTTACTGCCTGATGTACGTCAGGGGTTTCGTCAGCCACCAGGACAAGCTCACCAGGCTGACCTGGAAACAGGACTTTGCTTTTGAAGAGCTACAGGACAGCAGAATCCCTGCTTCCTCACTGAGGAGAAGGCATTGCAAGTGTTAAGTTTTCCCAGTCAGTCTTCCTGCTTCCACAGGGAGGGCTGAAACGCTGCAGGTTCTCCAAAGAGAAGTGGCAGAAGGAAAATACTTTAAACACTGGCCTAAGATGTGTTTACGTGGAGTGCTGCATCAGTAAGGGCTTGGTTTATCTCCTGGCTTTCAGATCTACCTTTCATAAGGGCTCAATGAAAACAGGCGTAGGCCAAAATCGATTTTAAAAAGGTTAAAACTTAAAAAAGTTGGGGATAGTTACAAAAATGTTGCTTAGCAGCAGCCAGCCTCTGACCAGTTCTTTCAGTAATGGCATTAAAAAAACAACCTGATTAATAGCTCCAGACATTGTGCTAGGCAGAAACCTTTCCTCAGTGGTAACAGCTCCCTTGCACCTTCCTGCTGCTCCTTCACTGTCCACTGAGAAAGGCCAGGTGTCCTTTGGTGCATCTGTTGGCATAATGACCTTTTTCACCACACTGAAAGAGAGACAGGAATTATTGTAGAGTTCCAGCTTTTCCCTCCTAGCTGCCTTTATTAAGGCACCCAATAACTGCTGCCATTTGGAAGCTTTTCCACACATGGAAGAGGCAGAATCTAACAGGTGAAGTGAAACAGGGTGTCAGGAGGGACAGGATTTATGGGCTGCTACCACTCCTTGGAGTAAAAGCTGCTTCTATGCTGGGAGTAACCTGATGCCATGTCATTCGAAGGCATTTCAAAGAAGTGAACCCTCAGCACACAAGGAGGATTCCAACATTTGAGACTTCTCAGACTATTCCATGTGATATGCACCATATCTATGGGGACTCTCCCGATCTTCATGAATAAACAGAGAAAAGCACCTCTGAACTTGAGAAAGTCACAGATTCATGACTTTGCATCTTAAAGCTACTCAAACACAGAGAAATGCCAGTATCTGGTGCAACAGCCTTCTCCAGATCTGTCATTTACTTGCAGATAAAATACCCAGCTATTAAAGGTTTTCAGTGAAATGAATTCAGCTATTTAATATTCCTGTCCAATTTTACAGTGATTTTCATCCAGACAAGCACCTAAGGCTCAGAGTTGACATGTAAAATGTTGTAACTGTCAGGGCTAAAGGGGCAGGAAGATTCTTTGTCCTCTTCTAGTGACTGGGGCTTTTGTGGAAAAATAAGGAGATGGAAACTTGATTGTGTCCAAATTTTCCTGGTCCTCCTCAATGGGCAACCAAGGTGAACAACTCATTCCTTGGTTTGATACCACAGGGCGCATTTACAGGTCAAATACTGAGCAAGCTTTGCAAACCTAATTCCTGTTACTTTCAATGACCTTCTGATATATTCCCTCTCCTGCCCTCCTCCCGGGGGCTCAGCTAGCTCAGTTATTAGGAGGATTTGGAGAGAATTATACCAAGGACGAGGCGAGATATCTCAGAAGAGGCCCTTTCCCCAGGACATTTGTCCCAGGCTTTTATTCTTCGAGTTTCCAGGGGGGAAAGAGGGCGTACAAAGGAAGGGGAGACAATTTATAGCCTCCCAGCTCAGAGGAGAGATAGCTGGACCATGGCCAATGGGGTCAAAGAAGGAAGTAAGGGTCATTCTAAGTGGTCAGGGAATCCAGGGGGTCAGGAGGGAGAAACCATTTCCCAAGAGAATTACAACAACCTTCCAGGAAAAAGGGGAGAAGAGAATCTACAGCCACCAGTGTAAGCAAATTGGCTTATGAGACAAAAAAATTACTATTAGCTCTTATTTTGAAATGGGCAGCTTGGCAGTCTCAGTCTTTGGGGCAGAGTTTTCTTGTTTATTAGCAGACAGCGAAGTCCTACAGAATTTGTCATTGTCACAGCAAGGCCAGGACTGGCAAGGCAGTGACCTCAGAACTCAAGGCCAATTCCCACAGCTGTACCCAGGCACCACACAATGTCTTACTGAGCAGAGCCCAGAATTCATGACCCTTTTTACACTGTGAAAAAGCCTTTTGCTTTCCCTCCTCAGCCCTCCCCTCTGCATTACCTTGTAGCAGGTGACCTGCTCCAGCGGCCGGGGTCCTCTGTTCCCACTGTTGTTATTTTGAGATTGCATGACTCCAATGACTTGGGGTGTCCTCTGTTGGGTAGGAGAAAGAGTTCTGACTTGTTAAGTGCATCCAGGATAAAGATCTTTTGTGGTTGTTGTTTTGTTAAAAAGGGAAAAGAGCACCCCATATGTCAAATGATCAATTTTCCTCCAAATCTGTGTGTGGGTGCTCTGCCAGCTGGAGCACCAGAGAGAAAAAATCAAGCACTGAGCCTTACAAAGCCCAGTGATCCTGTTTTTCTCTGGAAAGCAGATTTGGAGAGTAGGTTTAGGCTGCTAAAATATCATTGCCATCACGGAGGGATGTCACCCTGATTACACAACCTGGCAGACTGATGCACAACCACATATGATGTGCTTCTGTGTAGCATGAGAGTGTTCTGTGACATGATCTCCATGTGAAGCTGGAACAATTGTGGGGTTTCATCACTATAATGGCACTCAGGGTTGCTCACTGCTTAATTCTCCCTTTCAGACCCAAGAGCCTGGGTGCCCAATTTTGACCACTTGACAACCTGTTCTATTTTAAAGCAATGTGGGAGAGGTTTGAGGGTGGCTGTGTGGGGAGGCAGGGGATCAGGGTACCTTTTGCTGTGTTTGTGTTGGCTGAGGCAGTGGTGGTTGCTCTGTGGTTCCCATTGGCAGTTCAAACCGAGGGCTGGTTTAGATGGAAACAAGAAAATTGATTCTAAAATCATATGCCAACATTTTATCATCAGCTCAATCAAGTAACTCCAAACAACAAAACATTCAGCCAGTTATATCTGGCTCAGAGGAAACAGACCTCCCCCTCCCCACTTCTATTTACAATGGTGTAGCATATCCCTCTGCCTTCTGGAATATAAATCCATGTGATTCCACTGCACTGATGGCACCTAATCACAATGCCAATCTTACTGGGAACCCCCTGGAGAGGCCCTGCCCTATACCATAGGCTGGTTTGGGTGGGAAGGGATCTCAAAGCTTATACAGTTCCAACCCCCCTGCCACAGGCAGGAACACTTTACACTGTCCCAGGCTGCTCCAAGCTCCATCCAGCCTGACCTTGGACACTTCCTGGGATGGGGCAGCCACAACTTCTCTGGGCAACCTGTGCCAGGGCCTCCCCACCCTCACAGGGAAGATTTTTCTTTTCTAATGACTAATCTAAACCTAAAAATCTAAATCTAAACTCACTTTCAGTTTGAAATCATTCCCCCTTGTCCTGTCACTACATATTCTTGTAAATACTTCCTCAATCCTCAAATCAGTAAAAATTTGGCCCAACTAAACACTGGCAAGTCTCCAAACCATTGGGAAGCACAGGAGCACTCTCATTTGACATGTACCACACCACAAGGGAAAGACAAAGCTCAGGGAGTATACTCACTGCATGAATTTACAGGCAGGCCCCTCTGGACAGAATCCTACCAGGTAATTCACACAAATGACTCTCCGAGTGTGCCGATGTCTGCAGAGGGGACCTGCAACACAAAGCTCAGCAGTTCACATTCCATACATCCAATACATCCATATCCCAGCAGATCCCAGCACATCCACCAGCAGATTATGCAGAGATGGAACAGAAACTCTCCAGCCACAGGAACAGCAACTGTGGGAGGCACATACCGTGTTTACAGAAGCCTCTGTCATACCAGGGACAGTCTTTGATCTTCGACTCCGGGTCAATGTGCAAGAATGGACATTCCTTGTTACTGCATTCCCCTGTGCCAAAGGCAAACACACTTCTCAGTCAACTGTGCAGATTTGAGATCAACATGACTCTCAAAACATTACCTGGATCATGTAGCTCCCACAGAGCTGTTACCAACATTGGTAAATTGAGGCACAACAGTCTCCCTGCCTGCCTTACCCTCCATGAAGAACTCCAAGGACTCACCCCTGGTGAGCCAAGTTCTACCAGACTGGATTATTTATGTTTTTAAAAACAATGGGGCAACTAAATTTGAAAGAGCAGTCATGGTAACAAAACCCAAACATTTAGTGCACCAGAAGTGTGGAGAAACTACAAATTGCAGACTAACTTCAATCCAAGGAAACCTACAAGACTCTAAGTATCTGGCACCAAATTGCCTCATTATGTCCAGATCTCCAGAGCTGGAAAGCAAGTGCATAAAGGTTTTGCACCCCCATGCCCTCTGCTGCTCATTAGCTCCCCAAAATCAGAGCCATGCAAAAAACAGCTGCTCAGCCTACCTATCTCATATCCCCAAAAATATGAACCTAAGGCAAAAAAAGCAGTAAAAACAGCAGTTTCCCCCCTCTTCCTGCAAAGAACAGGGAAGAAATCTACAATATATCAGAAATTTATGTGGATAATAAAGTAAAGCAGAGCTGGAGAAATGTCAATCTAACATTAGACACAGAAGAATGCAATGCTCTGAGGAGGGATCTTCTTCAGACTCCCACACCCGCCAGGAAGGCTGAGCAGGAGCTACTTACCAAATTTGGAGTAGAAGTAACACTCAGGCATCTTGGTCATGTCATACTCGTGCAGGAACTCGCACTGGTCTCCCTTTTTGCACAGTCCTCTTAGCCAGTGTTTACAAACAACTGTCTTTTCCCCACTGATGTGTCGGAATGGGCACATGCCTCCTGTGGAGGGATGGGTGGGGCAAGGAGAAGGGAAAAAAGAACAATTAAAATATGTCACACAGGGCAAGAGCAACCCCTCTGCAAGAGGTGTTTCAGAAGACATCACCTATGATTTCAGCCTTAAGTGATAACAGCAAAACAGGGAGTTCCAAAACAGCCTTGTGTTACCCTCTCTTGAGCTTCACAACGAAGTCTCCACCTCTTAATCCTGGCAACCACAAACCACAGCAACTAAGAGGCAGATCCACAGCAAAGTCTGCTTGTGGTGAGTTCAAACCTTCCTTTAACAGTAGCTTTGCTTATTTACTTCCCAGCTCCTTAAAAAATACCATTATTTCCCAATTGCTGTTGTTATTCCAACATCCTTCAGTTTTATCCTCTAAGTTATCCCTTCAGCTTTATGAAACAACAGCACTATAAACAGTGCTGGGAAATCTATTTTCACCCCTCCACCCTGTGAGAATAATTGCCTTTTTCAACATTCCATACAACTTGCCTTTTCCACATGCCGCCTTTAAAAAAAACTCACAGACAGCTGCGCCCGATTCTGTGGAGAGAACAAGGAAGTATTTTAACAAAGTTTCATGGCAACTTTTACAATATTTCCTGCCATACAAAGAAAATCTGATCTCCAGCATCAAGAGGAAAGTAATGTTTTCGTTTGGAGAATTTACTTTCCTGCAGAAGTTCCTGGTTAAAGCCTGGCACTCAAAAACATGTTTTCTTCTTCAGGGACACCAAGGGGAATTTGCAGAGATTTGGAGGTGCTTGTTTTCCTTTTCAGCTATTTAAGTTCTCAACTGGGGTTTTCTTCTGCTGTTAAGTCAGTCATATCACAGAATATTCTGAGTTGGATGGGACCCACAGGGATCACTGAAGTCCAACTCCTGAACCCTGTATTTGTAGTCATGGCACTAAAAGTCTTATATTTCTTTACCAGAACTGCCTGAAACAACCATTAGCATGATATCCCTTTGTGATCCTGATGAAGAGGAACATTCAAGGGAGTTAAACACAACTTCAGTAGCCCAGCCATAAAAATTCAGCAAACTATGAGTCTCCTGACTCTGTGTCAGACTGAAGGAAAAGATTTATTGAGTCAGCCATGGATATACCTGAAGATGATGACTCTTCCCATCAAAATATCTTATCTACCAAAAGGGAACAAAAAAGGAAATATAAAGTACCGTGAAGGAGAGTGATGTTTATTCACAACTCAACTTTAGTTTTCAACTTAATTTTTAACATCTCAACTTTAATTTTTCCAGCCTGGCTGGCAGTAACCACAGATTTCACTAAGTACAAAAGACAAACATCTGGGTTATGACAGAAACCTCGCGGGGAAAGCAGAAGTTGGGGGGATCTATGGATAAGACCTTAGGAAGACGCTCAGATCCCTGGAAACCTCCCGGGCACCCCAGGCCTGCCCAGCCCCCCCATGGTCCCGGCCCGAGCAGCCCGCGGAGGAGAGAGCCCACACGCACTGTCCATGCCAGGGAAGGGGAGCGGCTGTGCCCCCAGCTGCTGCTCCACGGCCAGCTCCAGGTCGAACGTGATGTGGTCCACGCTGGCGATGAGCTCTTGCATGGTGGCAGCTGGGGGCCGCCGACAACGGGAAGGTAGGGGCGGAATGGTGGCGGTGTTGGTAGCGGCGGGCGGGCGGGCCCGGGCGGGCCCGGCCCGGCCCGCTCCGCTCCGCGCCGGCAGCGCCTACAGTGAGGGGAGGCGGCGGCGGCAGCCCCGTGGCCGCCCCGCGCCGCCCGCCCGCGGAATGACGGGACGCACGGCGGGCACGGCCGCCCGGCGGGCAGCGCGCGCGCTCCGGCCAATCAGCGCCCGGGGCGCCGCCGCCCGGCGGGCAGCGCGCGGGCACCCGCCAATCAGAGTCTACCGAGGACACGCCCCTTCCGTGCGCGCAGGCGCCGCGGGTCAGGGGCGGGGTGAGGGGGGCGGTGCGGGCTCGGGGCCGGGTCCGTGTTCCCCTCCCGCTCCCGGTCCTGGTCCCGCACCCGCTCCCCACTCGCACCGCTCGCCTCCGGGGACAGTGGGCAAATCATGGGCTCCCTGCGCCTCCTCGTCCCCCGCTGGTGCCGCTACGCCTCCCCTGCTCTGCTGCGGGCGCGGTGCGCAGCCCCCGGGGTTGGATCCGAGCAGGGGCCGCTACTGTCCTGGCCCCCAGGCCAGGGCCCGCTGCCGGGCTGGAGAACGTGCAGCTCCTCACAGGCCTCCTACAAACTGCCTGGCAGCGGCCCGAAAGATATCAGTGCTGACAGCTCCGCTGGAGCTACCGAGGAGCAGAAGGACGATGATGACGATGATGATGAAGGTGTGGAGTTCGGGACGCTGTCTAATAAATTCTCCTCTAGAAAGTATTTCCACAAAACCACAGCGCGCTTTCGGGATTTAAAGCTTCAGGAAGAAGGAGAAGAAGAACCAGAAAGAAAACTTCGACGTGGCCCTAAGAACACTCCATACTGGTACTTCCTACGGTGCAAGGCCCTCATCAAAGAGGACAAGGTTTGTGCCCAGCTCTTCTCTTGTTTTATTAGCACTGATTAAAGATGCAGCTCTGACCAGTGTCTATCACTTGGTATCTTTACAGAACGAATTAAAATAAGAATTTCTTGTAGAATCGTAATCATCCAGTTCCACCTCCTGCCATGGACAGAGAGACCTTCCACATTTCCAGGTTGCTCCAAGACCCGACCAGCCTGGCCTTGGACACTTACAGGGATGGGGCAGCCACAGCTTCTCTGGACAACATGTGATAGTGCCTCACTTCCCTCACAGTAAAGGATTTCTTCCTAATATCTAACCTAAATCTGCCCTCTGTCAGCTTAAAGCCATCGTCCCCTGTCCTGTTACCACATGCCCTCATCCAAAGACCCTCTCCAGCCTTTTTGTGAGGAGCCCCACACTTTCTAGGACTTGCACTACAATCTGCCCACAGCTGCATGTGTTAATATTTGTTGTAGTTGATTCTCTTGCTGCCTTATGATGGATTTTTTCTCATCCTTGTAGCTGGCAGAGGCTCTGCAGCTGTTTGAGGTGCAGATGCTGAAGGAGGAGCGTATCCAGCCAGAAGAAAGCAATTACGCTGTTCTCATTGGCGGCTGTGGCAGGGTTGGCTACGTGAAAAAGGCATTCAGGCTCTACAATGATGTAGGTTTAACTTCTCTCTCAAAGCATTTTCTAAGCTGAAAGCATTTCAAGCATTCAGTCGTGTTACTTTATCTCCAAAACGCCTTTGTGTTAGTGTTGGCGCTTTCTTGGCCTGAAACTCTTAAAAACAAGTTAAAAAATTCAGGCTGTCCTTTTGCCAAAAGGCCAGTTCAAATCTTTCTTCTCTTCCATTAGATGAAAAAACGAGGGTTGATCCCCACAGAGGCCACTTACACAGCCCTGTTCAACGCCTGTGCTGAGTCTCCCTGGAAGGACTCGGGGCTGCAGAGCGCCCTGAAACTGTGGCAGCAGCTGCAGAGGAAAAACGAGGAGCTGAACCTCATCACCTACCACGCCCTGCTGAAGGTCTGTGCCCTCTGCTCAGACCTCAAGATGTGCTTGGATGTACTCAAGGTAAATAGGTTGCTTTTCTCCTGTCAAACCTATTCTGAGCTGTGGTTAAAGCTCCTGGAAGTTGTCATGTTGCACTGGCTTTTAATATAATTTCCAGCAGAGATAATTACAGTTTGTGTGTTTATATTTCATTGGTCCTTATTGTGAAATTGTATGTACGAAACTCTGAGCTTAATTACCTAAAAGGAGGCAGCTTTGGCTTTAAAACTGGCTTGGTGTGTCCAAAATTTGTTTGCATCTATCCCCAGAAGATGGCAGTGGTATTTGAGCTTTACCACACAGGATAACCAAGAAGTTTAATGCTCTCTCTGCTCTTTTCAGGAAATTGTGCAGAAGGGCCATGTCCTGACAGCTGAGACCTTCAGCTTCCTTCTTATGAGCTGCATAAAAGACAGCGAAAACGGCTTCCGATTTGCCTTGCAGGTTTGTCCTCGTGTTCTGAGAGGGGGGAAAGTGCTGCTGCATTGTAACTCATCACCTGAACACATGGAAAGCAGTGGGGTGGTGACATGGGAGGAGTTCAGCTCCTCCTAGCACAAGTTCTGAAAACCAGACTTTGCTCAGGACACATCACATCCTGGTAAATAACCCTGGATCATCTCAGGGCTCTCCAGCTCAAGGTCACTGTCCTTGTCATGCTATAAATTCACTCCTTCTCACACAGATCCCATTAACAGATGTATTTACAGGCTGCTGGAGATGCTTCTATTATTTAATATCCATCTGCCCCTCTTCAGGTTTGGCAACAAATGAATAAACTGGGAATAAAGGCCGACAGCCACACCTACAACCTGATGCTGCGCGCGGCCAGAGACTGCAGGATCGGAAATCCTGCTGTGGCCTCTAAACTCCTGGTCAGTCCCCCTGAGCACTCATCTCAGCTAAAGCTGCCACCTGGCAGGCAGAAGGGAAAGGTGAAAAATCAGAGGAAGAAGGGATCAGAGAGTGCTGCTGTCCAGCTGGATGTGGAAGCTATGGAAAAGCAATTATTTCAGGAGGAAGAGATCCCGCAACAAAATAAAGATGTGGCTTGGGTTGAAGCAGAACCAGCGTCTCTTGACAGCCCCAGTGTCACTCACAGCAGGGGTGGAGCCCTGATGAGGAGAGCCCAGAGTGAGGTGGAACAGCCACACCCAAGCCAGAAGCTGCCATGCTGCAACCTGCCCAACTTGTTGGATTTCAGGATGGCTGACACAGCCGTGGTTTCCCTGGGGACAGTGGCCACACCATCCCATAGACTGGCTCTGATGGGGGATGTGGAGGGATTCTTGAACAAAATGAAGGAGGACAATGCAGAGCCCAACATTAAAACGTTCACATTACTGGCTGAGCTGGTGGAACCCCAAAGCCCCTCCGAGTCCTCTTTGCTGGCACTGCTGGATGATCATAATGTAAAAGTAGATGTGACCTTCTTTAACACTTTAATGAGGAAGAGAAGTAAACAGGGAGACCTGGAGGGAGCAAAGGTGAGAGAAAAACCTCAGAACCATCTGCATCACCATCTCCTTGTTTCAGGCCTCTCTTGCTGAGACCCATTTCTCTGTCCACAACAGAAACTGGGATCTCACACCATTTCTCACAAGGTGGTGCTTGGGTTAATTTTTAAGTATTTATGGATTCTGTTCTAGCATGTCCAGGTCCCTGTCTGGAAAGCCACAATAAGAATTTTTGGGAAGTGATGCCAACACTTGTATCTTTCAGAGCGTGCTGCCAGCTTTGGTGAAGAGGGGACTGTCACCTAACCTCCAGACGTTTTGTAACTTGGCAATTGCCTGCCACAAACAGCAGGATGGACTGCAGCTGCTCTCAGATTTGAAGGTAATCAAAGAAAAATCCTCTGCTGCTTGGGGTATGAGCTGCAGGAACAGGCAAAGTGAAGTGTTAATGCTTTTAAAAGAACTGCTGACGATTTTGTGATGAGGGGTTTTGTTTTCTTCCCAAGAACATGCAGCTCCAGAGTAGCTGGAGCTCAGGTGGTCTGTCTTAGCTTGTGCTGGCACTGCACAAGCTGCTTCACAGGTCCTGTGATGAGAGCTGTGCTACTTGTGTAAAAACTGCCTCTGCCTTTTCCTTCTGCAAGTCCTGCACTAGTCTGCAGATAAACATGTTTAACTGTAGCATTTGTTCTTTACAGAGGTCTGGAATAACTCCCAACAAGTACATCTACAGCACCCTCATAGCTGCTGCTGTGAGGCGGCTGGATTACAGTTACCTGACAGAGATCCTGCGGGACATGAGGAATAACCAGGTGCCTCCCAATGAACTGATCATCCGGCAGCTGGAGTTCGCAGCACGGTACCCTCCCAAATTTGACAGGGTAAGGAGCCAGGACTGGCAGGCTGTGAAGGCATCACAAAGGACACCAGCAAGGGAGGGGAATCATAAATATGATGATTTAATGTCTACCTGAGTGTCCTTTGGGTTTGTCAGGTGTGGCTGATGATTACTGTTTCTTCAGTAGCATCTTGTAGCTCCTGCAGGCTGGTGCTGAAGTGAGCTCTCATCTAACAGAAACTTGTTCTGTTGGTTTTCTCTTTGCAGTACAAATACAAAAACCCCTACCTGGAGAAGATTGATGGTTTCCGTGGCTACTACTACCGATGGTTAAAAGTTATGGCTGGAGAGGAGACCCCCCACCCCTGGGCCAAGTACAGGACAGCAAAGCCTGGGGGGCAGGACAGCGAGGCAGAGCCTGTGCAGGAAAAGGGAGCAGGATGATGAAGTTTCAAGTTCTTCCAGCACAAGGAAGATGCACGACTTACTTCTTCAAACTGTCTTGTAGTAAAGCTGCTTTGTGTATCCCCACCCCCCAGTTCTTGCAATAGTTACATAATAAAATATTTCCTTCTGTTTTAAGGAGGAGCAAATACATTTTCAGTGGATTTCCCTCCACTGCCGAGGATTGGATGGGGTGTGGTTTAGCAAACCCTGTGCAAAACAAGGAAGAAGCAAAATCAGATTTACCAGGGATTTAGCTCAGTGCTGGTTTTGTCTGCGTCCTGTCACTTCACATGTGACCTCTAAGTCTCTACACTGCTGGCATTCCTGAAGGGATCTGTGCATTAATTCCAGGTTACAAACCTCAGCAGGGAATTCCAGCTTCCATCTGCACGTGGTCAGGGAAGAATGCAGACTGGACATTTGGAGCTGTGTTTCCTTTCTACACAGCCTTTTAAATGGACTTAGTTGAGAAAAAAAAATCCCAGAGCAGCTCACAATGTGCAGAGCAACCTTCAAGCACCCAGAACACATCCAACAGAAGAGGGGCACAGGAATGTTTCACCAGCAGATCACATCACTCTCAGGAAGGCAAGCTTTATTTTAAAATAAATGGCTACACAAAACCCTACTCCAAAGTACCCCCCACTTATGCACGATCCAGGTGATCAGGCTGCTGCTTTATTTATATTACAGAAATATCCCATCACAGAAAATGCCTGTAATTGCACTCATAGTCCTTTGAGGAGGATGAGAAGGAGGATGTCCCTCAGAGTTCAAAAAACAAGTTTGATGTCAAAAGGCGTCACCCAGAGCAGCCTCTGCATCCACAGTGAGTGCACTCAATGATTCTGCCCTGAAAAACAAACATGAGGAGGGTGTTACAGCAAAGCCACAGCCAGAGCAGCAGGGTCAGACCTCGAGGCAGGGAATGGTTCTGGGTGGGGAGAGTTTCCACAGTTTGGTGTTATTTCCCATACTTTTAATAACCTTAAATGAATGCCAAAGCTGACAGTAACTTTAGCACAAACTGGACACCATTTCTACCAGCAAAGGCAGAGGCAATTACCAGGAGGAACAGCACTACCCCCTCTGCTGTCCCTGAGCTGGGAGAAGTCAGAACAGCTACTGCAGAGCAGGGGAACAAGCTGGAGACTCACCACTTCCAGCTTGCTCTTGGGGACCCTGCAGATGCAGTTGGTCCCAAAGTTGGTGTCCCGAGTCTGGATGCAGCGCAGGCAGCAGAGGTTCTCATAGCCCTGCTTCTTCCACTTGGCAATCAGGTTTTTGTCAGCATAGCCCTCCTTGATGCAGTACTCATAGAGCTCTGGGGAGGAGCAGACACTGTCACACATCTCACTATCAGGACTTACAGCTGTAGTAACCAGCAGGGAAAGGCAGGCAGCTGCCAAGCCGTCCCTCCGTCCTCCTTCCCCAGAAACCTGATCCCACCCACTCCCAGTTCAGTGGCATCCATAGGTGAACACTTCACTCACTCCATTTTTCCTCAGCCCTCCTCACCTCTGCTGATTGCTTTCCTCTTGTAGAAGAGATCAAAGATGTAACGTGTTTTCTGGTGGTGGATCCTGAAGATAGGCCAGAGGGACTCCACTTTCCTCTTCCCCTCGTGCGGCTCCGTCTCCGCTGGGAGGGAATGCAAACACCAGGTGACCAAGTGCTTCCCTCAATCTCTTGGCAATGAACTGTTCCCAGAACGTTCATAACTTTAATATGTGACAAGGATAAGACTGAGTTTAACGAGAGGATACTCAAATGAGAGAGACTTAACCTGGAACAGCTTCTTCGGGATATTAAACCAGTGGTAATGGGATGGCATAACCACTGGGATCAGGGGTGACTTCATACCCACAGCAACATTGACAGGAACTACCAGTTCCTCCACACACCCATGAGCTTCATCCCTAAACCAGCTGTAACCAAAGTTCTGTGCTCCATAACCCCAAAATTAGGGACCAGCATGGCCCAGGATCAACATGCAGCACCACTGGAGGCACAGACACAAGAAAGATCCACCTGTATTCATGAAGCAGCTCTTGTGAGCTTGTTTTGGGATCTCATCCCTGAGAACACGCACTCACCTTCTCTCATCTTCTGATCCAACTCGTCCAGTGTGGGCTCGATCAGCTCCCAGCCATCCGGGGGAGGCTTCCTGCTCCTCTTCACTTTGGGCATTGCCTCGGCAACGAGAGGACCAAAAGGCGAGGGGAACTGCCAACACTCCCTCAGAATCACTGGGAAAAACAAAAGGAAAACAGCTGTCAGGTATATTTCTCCTAAGGTTTCTATGCCCCCTTCCCCTTCCGTTTTCTACTTCAAGGATAAAAACGATCTTTACGGAGCTGGTGAAAGAGTTGAAAGCTCTGTGACTGCTGCACGATAAGTCAGTTTTTCTTCTCAGCAAAGCGCAGCAGCCACTCCTTTTCCGAGGTGACAACTCCGGTCTGAGCCCGGTGACACAGAGGCCGCCCGGCCCGGCCCCGACAGCGGCACAGCGGGACCCGGGGCTGGCGGGGTGAGGGGGAGCCGCAGGTCCTGGTTCCGATTCCTATCCTGATCCCGCTCCCGGTCCCACCCTTGTCCCGGTCCTACTCTTATCCCAACCCTGACCCTGACCCTGATCCTGATCCTGATCCCGGTCCCGCTCACCGCCCGCTCCCGTCGCGCCGCCGCCGTCACCGGGGGCCTCCCGCAGTCGCGCCGCCCATGGCCCCGCCCCCTGCGCTGCCCTTCGCGCTGCCTGAGCAAAACGCCGCCCGCCGCCCGCGCCGCTGCCCCGGGAGAGCGGAGAAAGCACCGGGGGAGGACAGGCCCCGCTCCCCGTAGCCCCTGCGGGAGCACCAAGGCGGGGCGGCGCGGGCAGCGGGAGCGGCGGCGCTGAGGGCGGCCCGGCGTCGGGGCCTGCGCTGGGGGCGGTTCCGGTTCCGGGCGCCGCTCGGGCCGGGGGGGCCGCGCCGCCATCGCCGCGATGCCGAAAGGTGGTGGGGGCCGGGCCGGGCTGAGGGGCCCCCCGCGGGGAACGGCGGACACGGGGGGACACGGGGGACGGAGAGGAGGGGACTGAGGGGGTGTGTGGGCCGCCCCGGCCCCGGCGCGGGCAGGGCTGGTGTTCGCCCCCGGCTGTAAAGATGTCGCGGCGGCTCCGCTCTCCCGGGCCTCGGGAGGGGCCCGCGGGGATCCCTTTGCCCCTCACCGGCGGCGGGCGGCGCTCCCCGCGCTGCCCCCGCGGCTGTGTGCGGGCTCCGGGGGGGTCTCGGGTTCTCTTTCCCCCCGCCCTCTTCTCGGGGGCTCCGGGGATGCCTCGCCCCCTCCCCGCCCTCGGGGCACGGCGCGTTCCCTTTGCCCCTCACAGAGCCGAGGCCGCTCTGGGCCCCCCGAATGCCGCGGCCGCGCACCGGCCCCGGAGCTGTCCGGGCCTCCCCTGAGACCGCGCTGGGCTCCATGTGCTCTCGCTGGCACCGGAACCGCGGCCGCTTCCCCCGGGACGGGGCGTGGGGCTCAGGAGCCCCGGGGAGATGGGGACAGCCCCACCGGGAGCTGCGGCCATCCCGGCCCGGGGGAGCCCAGCGGCCGCTCGGGGAGGGGATCCCGCCCCGGGGGGGTTCGGGGGCTCCAAACGCGGCTCCTTTGATGTGGCTCCGGCAGCGCCGCGTTTTGGGTGTTGCGGAGCGGGCACCGACTTGCTCCTGGTGTGATTCAGGAGCGGGGATGAGGCACTGCCGGGCTGTCACGGCTCAGCAGGATCCACCCAGAACCTTCTCCACATGCACCATCTGCATAATTGGCTCTCGCAACCCCGGTCACACACGTTAAAAACCAGCCCTCCTCATTCCTCTTCCTTGCAGTTGGCTCTGCTTTATTTCATCAGCATTTCCCAGTCTTTAGTACCAGACTGATTCCATGTTTGGATTTTATTTAAGCACTTAATTTTGGGTCCATGTGCACAGTGATAGAAGATGGGGCTGCAGCTTTCATGTGGTTTTTATGAAGGCAAAGAACTGTGGTGGGTTATAACCCCATTTTTCATATTTAAGTGCCATGTAACTTCAGGATTTCCTGCTCTTTTTTTTTTTTTTTTTTTTTTTTTTTTTTTTTTTTGTACAGATTGAGATATTTGACTCAAACCTTTTGCTTTTTTTGGAAGAAAAGGAGTCTTTGGTTGTTTTCCCCCCAAGTCAGTGGGAGTTGTCAGATTGTTGGCAGAAGGGTGGATTTTGGCACTCACTGTTGGTATAAAAGGGAGGGGCATTAATCAGCTACTAATAAACTTTTGTAGGATTATTTCTGATTAATTTCCCTTTTTTCCCCTCATACTTTGATTTTAAAAAGAAGAGATTCTGTCAGTATCATTCCATTTTCTTTCATGTAAATTCCTTAATTGGGCTGTTTATAGCTGAAGACAGATGTGTTTGAACGTGGGCCTGCCTGGGCTCCACTGGGATTTGCTGCAGGTGAAATCTGCAGGTGACTCTATTTTAAAACTGCTTCACAGAGGTGGAGAAGAAGCATTATCCCTGTTTTCAGATGGGAAAACTGAGGCACAGAGCTGGTCAGTGGCGGGTGTCAGAGCAGCTCCCCGTGTCTGATGTGAGGTTTGATCTCTCTGTGGGAGCAGAGCCCCATCCCTGCACTGTGCTGAGCTCCTGTGGGCTCCATTCTCCCATTTGCTTCTTTTTAGGCTTTTAATGTAAAATAATTTCTCTTTAGCTGCTTCTCCCCGTTATCACCACTGTTTATTTGCAGTAATGAGCAGTTTGTGTTCCTTGGTCCTGAGCCCAGTGTGGAATTCTGGAGCAGCTGGGAGAGGGGCCTGGCCCTGGCCAGGCTGGGAGCACAGTTTGGTTATTTAGGGGTTGGTGTGTCACAGATGTCACCGTTGTTCCATTTGGGGTGATGTTATGTGCTGGGCAGTGAGGTAATGTCTCTCCAGGAGCATTCCCATGGCAGAGCTCCTTCCAGGGGGTGTCAGTGTTCCCACGTGGGATGGCTGGGAGTAGACAAACAGAAAACACCTGTCTGGCTGCACCAAAGCTTTTGATTATGCTTAGGGTTTGAGAGCCCATGAGCTTCCCCAGCTGAATCCAGGGAGAATTTGGTCTCTGCATTTCCCCATTTCTTTTGGGAAAATATCTCAGGAGTTTCTCAAAAGCTTCACAGTGGGGTTTTGGGATAGAAATAAGGCATTGTGAGAGTTTGTGCTGAGCCAGGAGAATTGGTCAGAAAATGTTGGATCTCCAAGGCTCCCAGTGCCTCCCAGTCCAACAGCACAGTGAGAGAGCAGTGGCAGGTCTCCCATGGATCCCACACAGTGCCAAAGATGGAGGGATGGTCCCTTATCCCTCCCCATCACTGTGAGGTTCCCATTGTCCTTGGCAGGTGAAGGAGGGAGGATGAGAGAGATCCAGTGTTTCCTCTCCTTCCATGGGACTTCCAGGACTCCTGCAGTGGCAGAGAGCTGCCTTGCCAGAGTTGTTTGCTTTTTGCCAGTCTCCCTCCCTCAAGGCTGTGAATTGGCTCTGTCCATCTTGCTTCCCAGTTTTTTGGGCTGGAAGAACAGAACCAGAGCAGTGGCTTGAAGGGAGCACTCATGGCTTCAGCAGTTCATTAATCAACAGAATTTAGAGCTTGGGGCAGTGCCAGCCACAGTGACTCCTTGGTTCCTAGAGCTTGTTTTTATTTTTCCTCATAAAGCAGTAAAACATGGAGGCTCTTTTTAGTGCTTCTCCAGCTCACATTGTTAATTCCCAAAGCTTTTGTCCAATTAGCTTCCTATTTTCTCCTGGCACAGTGGGAGGGGTTAAGGAGCCAAGTTTGTTGGAATGTTGGTTGTAACCACAGGAACACCTCCTGTGCAGGAAACTGGGATCTGCGGTGGGACTGAGCATCCCTTGCCAGCCTGGGAAAGGAATTGGAGAGGCCATGAGCACAGGCAGGGAGGGGTGATATCAATAATTCCCAATTCTCTGTGCATATCACCTAAAAATCTTGGAGCATTTCACCAAGTTCGGGGAGGGTTTCATTGTTTAGGGTCTATCAGAGGAGCTGTTTTGGTTTGTCCTATCCACACCTAAAATGCAGAGAGTGCTCAGGAGGAGCAGACCTTTCTGGAGGTTACCACTAAACCATTTGTTATTTTTATTATTTTGTGCAGGTAGAAAAGGAGGCCACAAAGGCCGAGCAAGGCAGTACACGAGTCCTGAGGAGATTGATGCCCAGCTCCAAGCAGAAAAGCAAAAGGCAAGGGTATGTATTTGCTTCTTTGTGTATTTTTTGTCCTAATTCCTGTCTTATCCAGCCCGGTTATTCACTGTTCAGGAGCCAAGTGCTTCAGATCATTCCAGCAGTGATCACAGTATGGATCCCAAATATCTCCAGCTGGAGAGACTCCAGGGTGTCACCCAATCTGGTTCCTGAGGCCTGGGAGACCACCCAGGGCAGCATTTGAAGGTTAAAGGAGGGGGAGCTGATTGTACAGCAGCTCTGGAGATCTTTTCCCCCCATATTTCATCATTCCAGTCTCCAGTGTCAGCTCATTTGTTCTGCAGCTTAGCTTTGGAGAACGAGGGCCACATCTTGTTATTGTATGTTGAAATTACTGTATTTGCCCTCTTTCTATTGTAGATTTTTTACTTCTTCCTGGACACATGATTTTGTTTGCCTCTGACTTGTAGGGAGAGATAACAGAGTTTTCTGGTGTGAGGCCTCCTTTGGGTGTGTTTCTGTGCCCTAGCATTGGATTGTAACAGCTCCCTCCATTTCCACCACGACCTGACTGCTGTCATAAAAGCCTTGGCTGCTTTTGGGGGCTCTTGCTCTCTTTATTCCCAATTTATCACAGTTCTGGTGGCACTCCAGTATTTTTCTGTGACTTTCTGAAGTGCTGCCTCAGCCCAAATACACAGTTCCAACTGAGGCCTCACAGCACTGACCACAGGAGGATAATTACAGCCTGTGTAGGAAATCTTGGTGAATACCTCTGAGATGACTGTCTCAAGCAGTTCTGAGCCATAGTGTTGAGTCCTTTTTTAATGTTTTGCCCAGCTGGAACTCGAGACGATTGTTTGGTTTGCTGCTTAGCCACGTATTCCAGCTTTGTGTTGGATTTCTTCTTCCAAAGTGTGACTCCTCTTGGTTAGTTTCTCATTCCACCTTCTTGGTTTCATGCCATATTTCCAAATTCTGAAACCACTCATGAGTCTCATCCTGTTTTCCAAAATAATTCCAACTCCTACCAGTGTGATGTCATTCACAAATTTTGTAAGTGTTCTCTGCTTCCATGTTGTTAATAAAAATACTGACTGGAAATGGAACAGAAAAGCAGGACCCACTTGAAATGTGTCTTGTTTCACAGCAAACCAGAGAAGTGCTCTTTGAGAAGGATTTATTTTTTGTGGCAATCCATATCACATAGTGATGGTTATATCTAACACTGATTTATTAAGGAAAGCTTAAAAAAACCTCCACAATTAACAAAATTACTCCTCTTACTGTTCCTTGCTCATCCACTTTGCTGGTTGCTTGATGAGAGATGTTGGTAGAATAAAACAAGCTGTTCACACCAAGGCTGATTCTTCTTATGATTCAGAAACTAATTCCCAGGCTTCTGACTGGTGGAAGCTGTGCTTCCTTCCTGTACTAGAAGAGTTGTAACTCCCTGATAATAATGTTCTGGTTGATGGTTGTCAGTTTTCTCCTCTAGGTGTTTTTATTTATCCACACTCAGGATGGGACCCAGCTCTAAGCTGCATCCATGTAGTTTCCAATCTCTGAGGATGTGTGCACTGGAAACCCAGACCAAAATTCTTCTGGAGAGCTTTCATTTGGGGAAAGTAAAGTGCCAGTGGTCTTTTTACAGTCATTTTACAGTCTTCTACAGTAATTTTCCTCTTAGGGGGAACAGCAGTTGTTTGGAGGTGGTGCTGTTGCTGAGGAAGAGCTCTCATTCTGTGACAGCCCCTTGGTGGCACAAGGCCACATCAGGAACACCAGTGCTCAGAGCTGTTTCTCATCCCTCCAAAATCCCATTTAAGAGCTGGGTTTGGGATTTTTAGTGACATACATTTCCTCTGATTTTGTAGGAAGAGGAGGAGCAAGAAGAAGGAGGCGAAGGAGCAACAGGGGACCCTAAAAAGGAGAAGAAATCTTTAGATTCAGATGAGAGTGATGAAGATGATGAGGATTATCAGGTACTGCATTTTCAGGGCACTTAAGGCACCTAATACTTAGGCTGGGGAGGGAGATGCACACTCTGCATTCTGAGCAGAGCTACCTAGATTGCATTTTTTATACAACTACTTTTAGAAGCCAAAAAACACTCACTTGGCAGCATTTTGCCCTCAGAACGAAAACTTGTGAATATTTACAAATAAAATACAAAGGCAACAAGCTCTTTTTAAAAAGCTGAAGGTGCCTTGATTCATAAGTGGTTTTACTGGCTAGTAGTAAAACTTTGCCTTGTGCTTTTGGGGTGCCTTGCAGTGTGTTTGGGGAGCTCTGGTACAACCAGAGCTGGGTGTGAGAGCTGCTCAACCTCCCTCTTGTTCTTGACCCGCAGCAAAAGCGCAAAGGAGTGGAGGGGTTGATAGACATAGAGAACCCCAACCGTGTCATTCAGACAACCAAAAAAGTCACTCAGCTGGACCTGGATGGACCCAAGGAGCTCTCACGACGAGAGAGGTGGGTGGAATGTCAGCCTTGCTGCTGGGAGGTGTTTCCCCTGCTCTGTGCCAGTGTTTCAGGGAGGCTCTTAAGAGTATATTGCTGCCTAAAGCAGGAACTGAGCAGCAGCAAACTGGGCTCACTGTGCTTCAAAATGAGGTTCCTTAGAAACTTCATAGGAGTTGTCTGTCCTCTGGGAGCAGCTGTGGCTATCCTGCAGCCAGGCAGCCTGCCCTGGTGCTCTGAGAGAAAGGAATGTATGCCTTTCCTTTCCCAAGGTTTTATGCCAAAAATCAGACCTAACTGAAACCCCGAAATCACACTGCTGTGAAAGGGAGTTAGGCCACTCCTTTCCTGAAGTTTTATGCCAAAAATCAGAACAGAAATCCATTAACCAGATGTCACCTTGGATACACTTTAATCTTGCTGCAGAAGGTGCCCTGGTGACAGGTAGCAGTTTCCCAAATTCCAGATATTGTGGTGAAATTTTTATCTGGGCAGATGAATAACCTGAAAACCAAAGTTTAATCTTCTAGTTTCAATGGTGAGGTTTGGAAGGGAAGGTTTAATCTTTTTTTGGGATAGAGTTTGCTTCAGCAGAAGGACACCTTTGAGGGTAAGGCTGGGAAAAACATGTCAGAGTTCTTGTAGTGTGAGGCTGATTAATTTGACATCCTTGTGTGTCCATGTCCTTACTTAGCTGAAGGAAGGTAGAAATAATCTCCCACCTCACCCCTGTTCAAACCCTGCAAATAGACAGAGCCTGTGCTTGAAAACTGGTGAAGGACCCCCAGTTTTGGGGTTTTTCCTTGTTAGAAAGTCCCACTCTGCCTGTTCCCATGGATACTCTGGTGACTGGTGTGTTTTCTTTGGGCAGAGAGGAAATAGAGAAGCAAAAGGCAAAAGAAAGATACATGAAAATGCACCTAGCTGGGAAAACAGAGCAAGCCAAGGCAGACCTTGCCCGATTAGCCATCATTCGGAAGCAAAGGGAAGAAGCTGCCAGAAAGAAAGAAGAAGAAAGAAAAGGTTAGAGAATCATTAATCATATTTTCCTACCGCTCTATGCCATGGCTGCAATGCCAGGGGGCACACATCCCTCATCTGAGCCTGTGTGGTGTTGCTGAGTGTCACCAACTCCCCTCAGCAAAACCAGGCTCAGCTGTTTTCCTCTCATAAAGTTCTTGCTTTATAAACAAGAACTTGGACAGTGGAGCAGGGAAAGAGAGAAGGGAATTGCCCTTGATATCCATCTTGTCCCCTGGCTCCAGTTTGGGGGTTTAACACGTTCCTTGTGCTGGGTGATTTATCTGCTTTGCACATGGGGATCTGAACTACCCAGGGAGTTCACAGCACTCCTTCCTTTCCTGGTCTTTCCCTGGGAGGTTCAGAAGTCTGAACACGCCTCCTTGGTGGCTTCCACAGAGAAATTTGGGCATCAGGGTAATTTGTGGGCACCTGGAGAGAGGCCAGGGATAGAAGGGAGCATACAAGAGGAGCTGTCCCTCTTACCTCTGAGAAATTGGTAGGAAGGGTGGGATTTTTCCATTACTCAACTGGCAGGATTCTGATTCCCGGGGCTGCCAATCCACCCCCAGCCCCTGATGTGCACCATGAAATGATGGAACTGTTGTTTTCCTCCCCAGCAAAAGACGAAGCGGCCATGGCAGGTAAAAGACTGCAGTCACTATCCCTTAACAAGTAAGCACAGGCCATGCAAGAGGAGGAAACACCAGGAAACTGTGCCTGGTCCTGCTGGGAGCTCTGCCGTGTCGCCTTCCACCACTGCTACGCAGGGCATCCTGCAGCATTGACCTCACCTCCACCTCCAAGAGACACTGACGATGTGTTTGTCCTCATCCTGGCACAGATTTCCATTTGGGGTTAGGGGCAGCTGCTCTCTGCAGTGCAGAGCTGTGCTGGACAGCAATTCCCTGTAACAGTTCGGAAACATGAATGTTTTTGCTGTTTTTAGGATCAAGAACTCGTAGACAATGGGAGGGGCAGGGTGGGAGGGAGCTGTGTGGGAGGGGATGTGCTTCAAATACTAGATTGCAAGAAAATAGATTGTGGGGTCATTTTGGGGCGGGGCATGGGGTGGGGAGAACTGACTTGGTGTGAAATCCCAAAGGATAATGTATCTGAGGAATCCAGTTGGCAAAGAGCCCATCAAATTTTGCTGCAGGGCGTTGCAGTATAAGCTGGGAGCCTGACTCCATGGACATCTGGAGTGCCGTTCCTTCCCAGATTCATCCCTTCTTTCTTGCAGCCAGTCTCCCCTTTTCCCTCCTCTTCATTTTATTTTTCTCCTCCTTATTAGGGATAGTGCCAGTTTTTAACCACATCATCCTTTGTTTAAAGGAGAAAAACCAACAACATTTATTGTGTCAGATCCAGATGGAAAATAAACCAAAAAGAAAAAAAAAAAAAAAACCACAAAAGCAAACAAACAAAAAAAAACTTGATCAAGTTTAAAAACCACCACAAGAACTTGTATATTTGGCTGATTAAACTGTAAGTTATCAGAACTGCTGTGGCCTCGTGTGTGTGTGAAGGGCACAGCTGGGGGGTCCTGGGGGAGGCTGAGCTGCAGCTGGGGGCTGCTGGTTGTGGTGTGGAGTTTGCCTCTGGGTTCAGGAGCTCTGTCAGCACACACTGCCTGCAGGGGAAAAAGCTTCTCCTGCCCATTCTGATGGATGTCTTGCACAATCTGTTTACCACGGTGGAGGAAGCAATTGCCCTCAGGCCACTGTCTGGCCTAGTCCCCTGTCAGAAGGGCAGTCACCGAACTGTCACCTCTGCTCAGATGTCTCTGGAGGGGAGAATGCTCCAGCCTGCTGTGCCCCAGGGGGTCTGGGAGTCCTGCTGCCAGCCTGTTCAGGGACACCAGTGCTTCCCAGACTCGATTCCCAAAGGTTGGAGGAGATCCAGCCCCAGGGCTTGGAGCACTGGAAGTCACTGGGAGAGGGGTTGCAGCTGAAGGGTGACAAATGGGATTTGTTCTGTGTCACCCTGGCCATGCCTGACTGCAGGGACTTGCTGTGACACAGGACTGTGCCCCAGGGAATGTCACCATGAGCTGCTGGCTCCAACCACAGCTCAGACCAAGCCAAGATTTGGGTTAGGAAATATCCTCAGGGAGCTGTGGAGGATGAGCAAGTGCTGCCAGGAGAGGTGCCTGTGTTCTCAGCTCCAAGAGGGAGGAACTGATGTGGTGGGGACAGCCTAACACAGGAGGTTTTGGTGATCCTTGGAGCACAGGGAGGTGCATGGGGCTGGAGAGAGGGAGTTTTTGGGCTGATGCCTGGGATTGGGGGGGGGGGGGGGGCGGGTAAGAGCCACAGGGGAAGAGGGTTGACACTTGTGAACACATGGAAACGGGTGGAAAAATCTCGGAGTAACACCTCCCACTCACTGAGGGCTGGAGCAGAACTCAAATGTCACTGTCCCTCTGCCAGCCTGTACTCCCTTCCCAGGCCGTGGGCGGTGTTGGGACTCATCTGCTCCTGAGATAAGAGGCTGGAAAGGCATAGGATTAGTTGGGCAGCCCAAGGTCTTTGAGTTGGCTCCAGGTTTGGGAATTGCCCACCTGATAGGGCTTTATCAAGGAACTCAGAGAATGGGAAACCTGTGCTCCATGACCACTTCTATCCTTTGCCCTCCCTTTTCCCTAACTCCAGTCCTGTTTTGAAATGGTGCTGAAGCAGGGAAGAAGTGACATTCCCCTTATCCTCACAATCCCAATTCTCCCTCAACACTAGTGGCAGAAAGGATATGACCACCCGTGGTGAGCACCATGATCTGCCCTGATCACACTTGTGTTTGCACTGAACTTGCTCTAAAAAAGTGAAAAAGAAAAAAAAAAAAAAACACCTTTTTGATTTATCCAGGAAAATCCTTTATTTGCTATTTCTCCAAGCAATGTATGACCAGCATCGGGAAGGATGGTAAAAAAAAGAGTAGAGAAAAATGGTTTTCTTTGGAAACAGCCACCAGGGCTGGCTGGCAGCAGGGACAGGCACTGGTGGCATTGTGGCCAGGTCGTGTGGCACAGGGGGGGTGGCAGGGGACAGCAGGCAGGGGGCAGAGCAGGGGCAGCTGGAAGCTGGGATGGCCTTCCCAGACGGCTCCTTCATTTGATCTTGAGATCCTTCAGCGCTGACTCCAGGCTCTGAAACAAAACAGGAGGGGGTGTTTGTTCATCAGCTCCTTGCTTCCCAAAGAAACCGGAGGTGGCTGGGGAAGTGAAAGGGAGGAACTGGGAGGGAAGATGGCTCAACACTGGGTACGTCCAGCCTGAGGGGTCTATGGGGATTCTTTACCTTGACATCCCAGATGCTCATGCCCCCGTCCATCCCCGTGGTGCAGAACTGGGAGCACTTGTCCTTCCCGCCCGTCAGCACTGAGATCTGGCTGTGGATGCAAAGAGGGAGCAGGAATCAGTCTCAGTGCTGAGCCCTTGGAGCTGCCTGGCAGCCAGGGGTGGGAGTGGGGCTGGACCCCTTCATGTCCTCAACCAGTGTGGGAGGGCACTGGGGATACCCAGAGATGTTCCAAGGATGATCCATGACCATCCCAGCTTTGGGGACATGACCTCTCTATCTTCCCTTCCCATATGCAAGGATGCTCTGGGGATACCCAGGCATGCTTGGGAATACCCTGGGAAACTCAGGGATACCCAGGGCTGTCGCAGCTCCTGGTGCTGGAGCCTCAGCCTCTCCTTCCCACTTGAAGGGATGCTCAGGGACATTCTGGGGATATCCAAGGATGCTCCTGGGCTGTCCCAGCTCCTGGGCTGGACAGCAGGACACCCAGGGGATGTTCACCCCCAAGAAGCCCCTGAGGTGACCCCAAGCCTCTCCTGCCCCACACCTGATGCTGTTCTTGTGCAGGGTGTCCAGGGTGGCGTTGGCCATGTCCGAGCTGGCTTTCTTGTCCAGGTTCTGGAAGCGCTCACGGGCGGTGAGGCCGCGCTGGGAGCTCTGCTTGGGGACATCCAGCTTCCCCCCGAAGGTCAGGGCGCCCTGGCTCTCCTCGTAGGTGAACAGCATCGGGCAGCAGTCGTGGCCCTGGGGAACAAACCCGCCCTGCTCAGCGCCCTCCGGCCGCTCCAGCCGGCTCCACCCACCCCGTGCCCCCGCCCGGACTCACCGCGGCCACCAGGCTGTTCTCGGTGATGAAGGTGACAGCCAGCAGGGGCAGGGTCTCGGTGCACAGGGAGGCAACACTGCGAGGTGTCAACAACGAGCTGAGCTTCAGCCTCGGTGCTGAGACTGGCACAGCTCGTCACACGGGTGGAACCCACCAGGGGAGACACCACCTCCTCCACCCATGGTGATCTGGGGATGTTCCAGGGGTGTCTCAGGTCCCGGGGAGGAGCCCTCTATGTCCCACACCCATGTACAGGGACGCCCAGGGATGGTCAGAGATATCCTGAGACACTCCAGGGATGCTCATGGATACCCAGGGCTGCTCCAGGGCTAACCCAGCTCCTGAGGCTGAGCCCTTCCATCTCCCCCACCCACATACAGGGACACTCTGGGATTGCTCTTGGCCCAACCCAACCAAGATACTTTCATCCATCCCCTTGCTGGTTTGGGGGTCAGCCCCTGCTGCCAGCCCCAGCACAGCCTCCCCCGGTCCCCCCGAGCCCCCTTCTGTCCCCAGCCCTGCTTACGCCATCTTCTTGCCGGCGTCGGCGAGGCACAGGGTGCTGTCATGGCTCACCCAGGCCACACGGGAGCCGCTGGCTGAGAAACAGATGCTGTGCACCCACCCACAGCTGCTGCTCGACTCGAACATCAGCTCCCCGAAGGGCATCTTGGAGCCCCAGGGCGTGGGGCTGGGCCGCTCCTCCACCTCCTTGATGTAGGCTGAGAAGATCCTGGGAGGGGGAGAACCTTGCCATGTGTCCCTGGATGCAGGACCTGTGCCACCTTCAACCCTGTCCCTTGCCTCAGTTGTGTGACTCAGTTTCCCTGGCAGAGCCTGTGGGGTGCTCCCGTACCTCCCATGGGTGCTGTATCCCTGGGATGGTCCCCAGACCTCCCTGCATCTCCCCTGTGCTCCATTCCCCGCTCCAAACAGCACCTGGGGTAAAGCCTGTCCCCCAACCCATCCTTGGGGATCCCCCTGCATCAGGCCCCCCAGTCACTCCACCCCTGCTCCTCACCTGCACTTGAAGTCACAGGAGCCAGCGGCCAGGAGGACGTTGTTGGGGTGCCAGTCCAGGCTGAGCACAGTCGAGCGGATGGGCTTCTTGATGTGCTTGCAAACCCACCTGTGTGGAGAGGGGGTGGCAGCAGGGGGACAGCACCACCATCCCCAGAGCCCCACTGGGATTTTGGGAGCTGGCTGATGATGGTCAGAGCTCCAAGTGCCCCAGGAGCTGCCCCAGGCCACCGTTCTCCAGTAGCAGCTTGGGCATGGGGAGTCCATCCCTCTGTTTTCCCATCTGTGTCCACCTCCTCAAGTTTCATATTTCTCTCCATCCATCCATCCATCCATCCATCCATCCATCCATCCATCCATCTGTCCGTCCAGCCCCCCTCTTCTTCACTCAGGACAGGCTGTGCCAGAGCCTCACCAGTCGTTCTCCTGCTCGAAGTAGCAGATGGAGATGAGGCGGGAGCCGCTGCCCACGGCGAACTTGTTCTCCTTGGGGGACCACTTAACGCAGCGGGCGGCACGGTTGATGCGCAGGATGACCAGGGTGGGCTTCCAGACGTTGCCCTTGAGGGTCCACACGTAGGCGTTGCGGTCGGTCCCGCACGTCACCAGCCGGTTGCTCTCCGGGGCCCAGTCAATGCCTGGAAGGCAGAGGGGGATGATGGTGGGATGGGGATGTGGCACTCAGGGCTGGGAGATGGCTGAAGGCGTTGTGGTTGTCCTGGGTGGTCGCTGCTCCACAGTTCCTCTTTGCCCCACACCATCCCTTCCACTTCAAAGCATCCCATGTCAGCCTGTCCCAGCCCATCTCTCTCATCCTTCCATCCATCCATCTCATTCCACCCCATCTCTTCCCATGCCTCCCACACCATTTCATCCTAACCCATCTCCCATATATCCATCATCCATCCATCCCTCATTCCACCCTACCTCATCCCTTGCCTTCCCATCCAGCCCACATCATCCCAATCTGTCTCACCCCATTTCTCCCATCCACTGATGTCCATTCCCATCCACTGATGTCCATTCCCATCTCCCTCTCCCTCCTTCCCATCCCTCCCTCCCTCCACCTCATCCCTCTCCATCTTCTCTCATCCATCCCACCCCTGGGTGCCTTCAACTGGACACAATCCGCTCCCTGCACAGCCCCATCCACTGGGTGCCAGTGCCAGGGCTGGGAGCAGCTCTGGGACAGCCCCACCCACCATCTGTGTCCCTGTCCCCTCTGCCAGGCAGGACTCACCTGTCACCTGCCCGTTGTGCTCCTTCAGCTCGTGGATTTTGCTCCACTTGGCCCCATCCTTGCGGTAGATGTGAACCTCGTGGTTGTTGGGGCACAGGGCGATCTCTGGGGGTGACAGAGGCCGGGGCAAAGCCCTCCCCTGGGTCACAGGCAGGGCCAACCAGCACCCACCCATCCTTTCCTGGGCTCCAGGTCCCCACCGAGCCCCCCAGCCCTGGTCCTGCACTGCCCTGATGCTGTAAATTGTCCCTGTGGGAAGGGAGAACCCTGCACCCCACAGCCCATTGTCCTCCCTTTCCTACAGTGCGGTCCCATGGGGCTGATGGGATGAGACAGGACGGGATAGGATGGAACAGGACGGCTGCGGGTGCACAGTTCCCAAATCCAGCCCCATCCCGCCCCGCCTGCCCGGCGCTCCGGCCGCAGCAGAGAAAGCGCTTTTTGTTCTCCCACATCCCCCGGGTCGCGGTCGGGAAATGCCATCGGCCGTGAATCACCCGGCTCTGCTCCCTGCGCATCCCTCCCCTGCCGGTGCCCCGGGGCCGGACGCTGCTCTGGCAGCTCCGTGCCAGGCTCTGTCCCGGCGGTGGCACCGGGGGACACGGGGGAATGTGCTGTCCCAGCCCCCAAATCTGCCCACGGCAGGATCTGCTTCCCCAAACCCAGCCCCAGCCCAGCTCTGCCCCGCCCCGGGGCATCGCCCAGCACGGGATGTTCAGCCAGGACAGTGCCTGGGGATATCCTCGGGAATTCCGGGGTGCCCCGGGTGTACTCACGGGTGCGGTCCTTGTTCCAGGCATGGCAGCTGATGGGCTCCAGCAGGAAGCTGTGGTAGGCCATGGCTCATGGGCTGGGGACAGGGAGACACCCCCGGGCTGTCAGGACATGCTGCTGCAGCCACAGGAACAAGATCCCAACCCCACAGAATGATCCTTCCCACTGGGATCAGTCCTGTGCTGCAGCCCACCATGCCTCTCCTCTGCCGGGGAGAGGGTTTTCCTGAGGACTTCCAAGTGCAGAAACTGTCCATTCCCAGGAACTTCCAAACCCTGCTGTCATCCTGCTCCAGCTGGCTGGAATTTGGTGGGCAGGAGCTGGCTGGGCACACAGGGACCCTGGTGCCAGCAGCCCCATGTGCACCCCTGAGGTCTCACCACGGGCAGCACCTCCTCTCTCCACCCCAACAGGATCAGATTCACTCACTCCTTCCACTCTTCCCTCTCATTTAGGAAGAGCCAAAGCCCCATGGCGGCACTTCCATCCCATCAGTGCTCAGCCCTCAGGACTAATCCCTTCTCCTGGCTGAACTCCCACCATTCCTGGTGGCCCCCAAACGTCGTGGGATGGAGCAGTTTGTCCCAAAGGCCCCTCCAGGCGCCACGGCACCGGGAAGGGCTCCAAGCAGTGTCACAGCCCCTTGGCCATCGGGAAGCGCAGGGATGGAGGGAAACACCTCGCCAGGGCGTGGCAGACAGGAATTACTCACAGCCTGCCCTCGGCTATTTTGGGAACTCCCTGAACACGTCCCGTTTTCTTTGGCAGTCAAAAACGTTACAGGGGAAGGAAAAAAAAGTCCCTCTTAGCAAAGCTCCATCCCTGGACTGGGGAAAAGAAAACCTGAGGAGCTCCTTCACCCGCCTTCTGCATGTGGAGGAATTCCAGTGCTGATTCTAGCAGGGCAGGAGCCCTGCTGTCACACACCCCCTGGCCAAGGACATGGATGAGGAGGCGGCTGCTCTTTCCAGCCCCACCGAGCCCCTGGATGCAGCACAGGGTGTCCCAAGGAGGGTACAAAGCTGCTCCACCCTCGAGCCCTGCAGACGGAGCAGCACCACGAGGGACAGACAAAATCATCAGCGACAGGGACACTGCTGTCAGCATTGCAAGAGACCAGGAGAGAGAAAATGTGTGAAAAAGGGATTTGGCTGAAACGGGCACCCGGCTGAAAGGGCTCCCTGGAGGAGGGATGAGAGGCAGGAAACACTTAGGTGCTTTCTGGCTTCGACATTAAGAAAACAGCAATACTTTTTCCAGGTAGAAACCAGCCAGTTCCTTGCTGGTGCCCCGCTGGCTGGGTCCTGCTCCCGCCCTGGAGGGACCCACGGGGGCTCGGCAGCCCCTTCCCAGCTGGGAAGAGTATCAGAGGAGCTGTGGCTATATCCCCACCCCCTCCAACCTAGGAGCTCTTGAGGGAGGAAAATGGGAATTTTCCGAAGGCCAGACAATGCGGGACTGGGAGCTGGAGCAGCTCCGTTATCTTCCCGGCCAGTCCAGGCAGTTCGGAAACATCCCCGGAGGAGATAACCAAACCTTGGCAGAGCCCGGTGCCGGGGGCTCCTCCCAGTCCCGAGAGGAAGCCAGACACCAGAGGAGCTGGAGTTTGGGTTTTTACGAGCCTGGCGGGGTGGCGGGAGGAGGGTTTGTACCCGGTGGGGATCCTGCTGGGAGCCGGGACCCCCTGAAACTCTCCCCGGACACTGCGGTGACCCCTGCGCCACCAGGACCTCAACAGGGACCCTCGGGAGCCCCTCTGCTCCCTGCGGCAGCCGAAGGTGTCACCCCCCTGGGCTGGGGACACCCGTCCTCAGAGCCCAGTGCTGGGGGGGGGGGACCCCATGGGCCAGCCCGGCCTTGAGGGGACACCCGCGTCCCAGGGCGGCTCTGACCCTCCTGTTCCCCGCACCGGGCAGAGCGGGACGCAGCTGATTCCCGAGGAGGAGAGGGCGGATTGCGGCAGCTTTGCCTGTGCCGGCACCAACCCCGACGGGACCCCCACAGGAGGACTCTTTCCAACCCCAACACCCCCCCCCTCCCCCCCCGAGCTGTCAGACTGCCAGCAAGAGAAAAAAAAAAAAAAAAAATTCAAACTTGCTGACAAAGCTGGGAGAAAACCCCAAAACTTCGGAACGCAGTGACAGCGAAACTCGCAGGGGGCAAGGGGAGCCTGCACCCCCCCGACCCCAGCCCGGGGGACCCCCCAAGCCTCGGGCGGGGTGTGAGCGCCAGGAGCGGTGACAGCCGCAGCCCCAGGGGACAGCCCCGGGTCCCGGCAGGGTGGCAGAGCCGTCCTTACCTTGCCGGGCTGGGCTCGATTCTTGCGCGGCGGGGCTCGTTCATGGACTCTGGGCAGTCCACACGAACGGAGCCCGCAGCGAGCGGCTGGAGCTGTGCCTGCCCCGCCGAGGCAGCCCGACTTCCCTTTTCCTCTCCGAGAAATGCAACCACTTCCTTACGTGGGCGTTGGGGGAGCGCGAAGCAGCTCTGCGGCCGCCCTGTTCCTGTGCCTGCGGGCCGGGCCCCGGCCCCGGGGTGCTCCTGGTGAGGTGTGGGCAGCTCGCCCCGGGTGCTCCAGGCAGGGATACAGCCGGGAGAACAGAAGGGAAGGAGCCCCGCCGTCTCTCTCTCTGGCAGCGGGAGTGTTGTTCACCCCCGGCCGCCGATGCGTTTCGGAGGGACGGGGACTCGCCGATGCCTGTGCTGGCCCCCACCGGGGAACAGCCGTGCCTGGAGCCCACCCGGGGCGAGAACCCCGTCAGCATCACCTCCCACGGCCGGGGAGAGCCGCAGGACCCCGCGGAGCCGGGATCCGGCCGGCCCCGGCAGCAGCTGCTGCTCCTTCCTGCATCCCACAGAGCCCAGTGGGACCCAGTCCCGAGCTGGCTGGCTGTATCCCCACGCACCAGACATCCAACGCTCTGGTTTTATCACCTCCTGCTTCAGAGCAACTGATTTTTATCTCATTC
Source organism: Zosterops lateralis (assembly GCF_965231275.1). Classification (NCBI taxonomy): domain Eukaryota; kingdom Metazoa; phylum Chordata; class Aves; order Passeriformes; family Zosteropidae; genus Zosterops; species Zosterops lateralis. Next base: position 1,748,991 of record NC_139775.1, read on the forward strand.
CTGCCTGGATGCACTCACCCCCTTCCCTCCCAAGCACAGGGATGCGCTCACTCACCCCTTCCCTCCCTGAGTGATGTCACAGCACTGGGACAGCAGCAGGCTGGGGTCCCGTGCAGAGAGGGCAGGATTTGGATACACTAACCTGGAATTGAGGGATACAATAACGTGGTGTTGGCTGAGCTGCAGAATGGATCCCCAGGTGAGGGGGGCACAGAGAGGGCAGCCCCTCGCTGATCCTCAGCCAGAGCTGGGCTTCATTCTTTATGTGTTGCCACGATCCCTGCAGACACGGGGAGAGCCTGAGATATCCTCCAGGCAGGGATGGGAATGAACTATGGGTCAGTTTTAACGTCTGCAGGAGGCTTTGGGGTATGTTGCTAAGGGGGGAGGACAGTGTGACCCCTGCTCCTCACCTGCCATCCCCTTTCCTCATTGCTCCCATCTCCAGGCTGCTCCTGCTCCAGCCTGTGCTGCCTCCACTGCTATTGAACACTGCCTGGGGCTCTCCAAGGCTCGATTGCCCATGGCAGGGGAAAATCTGGCACTGTGGAAGTCAGGGATGGAAGCTCAGCCCTGTGGGGCCTCTGCCAGACCCAGTTCATGTTTGCCCCAACCCTTTACCTGCTTTTCCTTCTGTTTCTGAAGTGAGAAGATCCTCCTGCCCCCACAGTCATGTCCTCAAAAAGGCTGTAGAGGAACTGTCCCACTGCACAGACACTGGACTGGGGTCATGGAAACACTTCTGGTGGGGTTTTCTCTGGGGTTGGGGCAGTGCAGATGATCAGCAGCAGCAGTTCTGTTTGGAGAGTGTTGCAGGCAGGCTCCAGTGAGTATTCCCTGCTTCCCAGCCCACCTATCCCAGCCATGCTAGTCCCCAGATCCCCTGAGTATAAGAAATCAAACACTCATTATTTTATGTTTAGCAGGGAAAGGAAATTGCAAAGCCAAGCCTGACTGCCAGGGGAGAAGGTGAGAGACACGAGGAGACCAGAGAAGGATCCAGCTCTGGGATGGAGAGCAGTGGCTGCCACTCAAAGCTGATCTTTCACCTTCCCCTTTCAGCCCCACCCCGAGGTGAAAAACGAGCAGGGTATGAAGCAACTCTGGTTCCAGAGGAAGTGGTAAATTTAGTCATTGGGGGTTTTTTTTCAAGACACTTCTGCATTTTCTGCAGAAATGACAAGCTTTGTAAAGCAATGCCATGAACCAGCCAATCCCCTCGGAGCACAGCAAGGCAGCAACACAGAGGAGGAACTATACTCTGTGAATAAAGTAAGTTGTCTGCAAATGCCTCCATGAGCTGCTGAGGCTCAGAGCTGAACTGCAAAAGTACCTGGGGACAAAGGATCAGCACAGAAGCCAGACCATGCTGACACCTCTGGTTGGAGCTTCATCTTCCCACCAGTTGTTATAAATACAGGATTTTATGGATGGAGAGCTCAGCTCTAACAGGACACAGAATCCCAGAACCACTGAGGGTGGGGAAAACCCCTCCAAGTTCATCAAGTCCAACCTGTGACCAATCCCCACCTTGCCAACCAGCTCAGAGAACTGAGCGCCACGTCCAGTCATTCCCTGAACACCTCCAGAGATGGTGATTCCCCAGCCTTGAAGTTTCGTGGACTTACCAAGTGATTTGCTTTTAATTTATCTTCCCCAGATGAGGCTTAACAGATTTTTGTCTCACTTTCCACACAGACCTTTCCACCCTGTTCCCCGGGCACTGCCCTGGGAGCAGGCTTGGGACCAATCCCAAAGGCAACTACAAATAATTCTGGTCACTCATCTTTGGAAAAATGTGACCCACTGAGCAGACAACAAAAAGGGCGTTCAGGTTAATTTGCTGTTTTTAAGGATTAAATGCAAGGCAGACAGAATGAAGAGAAGTAGGACAAAATAATTCATCCTCCAAAATCATCACCTCAAGGGAGGAATTCCCCTGGAAGAAGCTCATCCGAATCTTCACTTCCAGATCAACACAACTCCAGGTGTGTTAACTTTAGAACCTTTCAGTTAAAATGAACTTCTCCTGTTTTAAGGCCATAAAACAGAGACTGCAGGGTTTTCCCCACTCTGTCTCTCTCCCTTAACATCCCTTTTAATATCAATAAGCATCAAACAAAGAATCAGTTTTTTATCTTTTTTATTATTATTATTATTATTTCTAGCAGACAATTTACATAAAATTCCCCTTTTAAGTTAGTGATTCATAACTTCCTGCAATAAACTACTTAAGGAGCAGCTTTGGTAAAGAATGGAATGAAACAACCAACCAAAAAAAAAAAAAAGAACAAAAAAAAAAAGAACAATCACAGCTGATTTTGAAACCAACACAATTCACCAAATTTAGATTCAAAAGAAAATCTGCCAAGCTGTATTTTCTCAGTGTTTCCAAATATTTCACCTTCCTCCTCCCCCTCCCTTTTCAGGTTTGTGCAGATGTGGGAGCTGCGTTCTGTCGAGCAGTTTGTCCTGCTAGATCATGGAAATCCATCTTTACATGATTCGTAGGCCTTGGATGGAGGACTCTAAAGTCTTGAAGGAGAGAAAAAAAATCTTAATTACAATCTGCTGCAGTAGCTTGGGTTAAATAATTCAGTGTAAATGCTAACAAAGCCACATAAAAACCATGAATATTTGAAACTAGACCCAGTCATAGAATCTCAGAATGGTTTGGGTAGGAAGAGACCTTAAAGATCATCTCGTTCCACCCCCTGCCATAGGCAGGGACACCTCCCACTATCCCAGATTGCCCCCAGCCCTGTCCAACCTGGCCTTGGACACTTCCAGGGATCCAGGGGCAGCCACAGCTTCTCTGGGCAACCCATGCCAGTGCCTCCCTACCCTCACAGGGAAGAATTTCTTCTTTAAGTAAAAGATTTCTTCCTAATGCAAGAGCCAGAGATCAAAACAGGCACTCCTTTCAAACTCAGGCATGTATAGGCCAATGATACACACCTGAAAGTCCACTAAAGCAGCTTAGCGATCACCTCAACTTCTTGTTTGACTCCTGTCCCCACCAGAGCACTCTGGCACCACAGAATACAATCTATTCTTTCCCTGAATCAGATCCCATATCCCAGTTTTGAGAAGACCAATAGGGACCTCTGTTGGCCAGGCTTAGCAAAGCAAGCATGGACATTAATACGTCCTTTTAGGATTTTCAGTATTATATTTTCCAGTTGTTAGAAACAACTTCTTACTCCTTGGGTAAGTTAATGCTGAGAGGACAGGACCATGTTCTGCAGCAGGACAATGAGCAGAGTTGTATGGCATGGGAGAAGGAAGAGGCAGAGTTGTACTATTTGTATAAATTGTTCCAGCCCAACTGTGGCTGAGGCTGGAGAATAAAAGAATTAAGGGGATTCCTACAGGGACATTAAGTAGTTCTATTAAAAAAAAAATAAATCTGTATTAGCACCATCTGCTTAACAAACTGCATCTGCATTTATGCAGATTCTTGGATCAGTTTTGCTTATGGACTTCACTAATGGTTTTGAATATTTTAGTCTGGATTTCCTGCTGCTACTAAAACCTGGCTTGGGGCTAAGCCCCAGGAATTAATACTAGAGATCAAAAAAAAAATACCAAAACCCACCAGCCCAGCTAGTTCACATAAACATGGTAGTAAAAGCACATTTTTTACCTTAAAATCCCAGATGGTCATTGCTCCATCGATGCCGGTGGTGCAGAATTTCCGACAATCCCGTTTGTCTATCTCATAAATAGACACTTGGCTGCAAACAGAGAGTGAGAGCTCCAACACCCATTCCAGAGAGCCAGAAAACTGGGAAATTTGGGTTGAATTCTACTCCTACTCTTTCAGATTGAGACATGACTACACCAGAGCCTACACTAGATTCTTGGTAAAATGCCTCAGAAAAATAAGCCAAGAAAAAGATGCTGAAAGCTCTTTAATGGCTTGGTGAGACTAAATGTTTTCCTTGAATAAAGAGAAATTGCTCAACATCCTCTGGGATCACACAATTTTTTTAATGCAAGATATTTTACCCAATTAACCTGAATGAATCCTTTTGATTAACAGAATGGTGGAATGGTTTGGGGTGGAAGAGACCTTAAAGCTCATCCAGTCCCACTCCCTGCTATGGGCAGAGACACTTTCCACTATCCCAGGTTGCTCCAACCTGGCATTGAAAGCTCCCAAGGATGGAGCAGCCACAGCTTCTCTAGAAAATCTGTGCCTGGGCCTCCCCACCCTCATAGGGAAAGATTTTTCTGTATATTTAACCTAAATTTCCCCTCTTACAGTTTGAAAGCAGTGATACATAGTAAATAAATACACATGGCAGTAACATCTGAAGTAAGAACCCCAGCACGTGAATTTCAGGGGGATTTTGCTGACTGGATTTTGCACAATGCCACCAGCCTCTTGGGAACTACCCACATATTTGATAAGATAAGCTGTGTCCAAGGTACACAACACATTAACCACGAGGCAAACAGCTGTAGCCACATCAATGATTAACTTCACCAGCATCCACATAAATCCCAAAAACAGAGAGCTGCTAGGGAAAGGCCTACAAGGAAAAAGGGATCCCAACCACACCCTGCTGGCACAGCAAATCGGAGGATTTGCAGAACCCCCACTGGGCACAGAGAACATTCCCTGCCTGGCCCTGGCAGCAGGAGACTCACGTTATACTGTTTTGGTGCAGTGTCTCCAGGGTGGTGTTACGGTCTTCCGTGGTGGCTCTTTTATCCATGTTCCGGAAGCGCTCCATGGCCGAGATGTTGCGCTGGATGCTCTGTTTGGGAATGTCTAGTTTGGAAACGAAGCTCAGCAAGCCACGCTCGTCACAGTTGAAGAGCATCGGGCAGCAGTCGTGGCCCTGCAACCAAACACCCGTCAGGGAACGCCACCTCAGCATTCCCACCCTGCCCTTCACAGCATCACAGAATGTGTAGGTTGGAAGAGACCTTCAAGATCATCGAGTCCAACCCAGCCCTGACACCTCAACTGGATCATTGCATTGAGTGCCACATCCAGTCTGCTTTAAACACATCCAGGGATGGTGACTCCACCACCTCCCCAGGCAGACTATTCCAGTATTTAATCACTCTTTCTGTGAAAAACTTCTTCCTAATATCCAATCTGTATTTCCCTTTGTGCAGCTTAAGGCTGTGTCCTCTCGTTCTCTCACTTACTGCCTGGAGAAAGAGACCAACCCCCAGCTGTCCCCAACCACCCTTCAGGAAGTTATAGAGAGTGATAAGGTCACCTCTGAGTCTCCTTTTCTCCAGGCTAAACAACCCCAGCTCCCTCAGTCATTCTTCATATGGCTTGTTTTCCAAGCCCTTCCCACATGCAAACACTGACACCAGGGCAGAGCTCGTTTATTAATATTACTGACTGTCTAAAACACAACAAAGGTCTACAAGGAGCAATTAGCAGACACTTACAGCTGCCACCACGCTGTTCTCAGAGACAAAGGACACACTCAGGAGTGGGAGGAACTCTGTTTTCAGCTGCGAAACCCTGAGCACAAGGACATTTGTTAGAGGGATTCACTGAAACCTCTCATTTTTGGCTCTTAACAAAAAATAGGCACCGTTCCCACACAAGGATTGTTGGAAAAGTCAGGGTAGCTTGGCTGTCCTGTGGTGACAACAGAAGGCTGTAATTTGTAATAAAAAGTTTCAGACTAATGAAAGTGTGCTGGAAGATTTATAACTAAATCAAGTATTCCAGGTGAAAGGCTAACATTACCAAAATTGTGTGTAAACAGAGGCAAGAGTTTAAAAGGAATGCCCTCAAAAATGTCTGTGTTGATGAAGGTATTAATTTCATTTGAATATAAAAAACACTTAAAGTTTTGATGCTTGACATCTTTGCAGAGGGAAAAAGCCTTGATGTTCACTTAAGTCAACTTTTGCGATTTAATGACAAATAAAGAGAATTCTTAAACACATTATAATGAATTATATTCCCTGCCAGGTACTTATACAACTGTAGTGATCAGAACCACAATTCAAAATGAATCCCAGCAATGCCTGGATGACCCCAGAGACTCCTGCTACCAAAACATATAGAAAATCTCATTCTTCCAGGTTGGAAAGCCAAGGTCACTGCAAAGTTATACAGATCAAGAGGAGGAGCAGAAGGAGCAATTATTAGTAAAATATTTTGTTGGATTGGAAGGTGCAAGTTGAAACCTTGCATCAGCAGCATCTTAAGGGCAGAGGTTGAAATTAATATTTCGTGAACTTATTTTCCAGATTCTGGTTGGGGATGAGGGTCTTAGTTCTGCAGTGAGAATGTTTCTGGATTCTCTTTGAATTGGGAATATTGCCTGAAATATTGTTTGGAATATTTTGTATTGCAAATATTGTTTTGGGAAAGGAAATACTGTTTCCCTGGTTACTCGGTGGAACATACCTTTTTTCCCAAATGCCTCTTTTTTCCCCAAAAAACAAATATGCTATACCCTCACCAAAGGATTCTTGCACAGAATTTAAATTATATAATCTAAAATTCACAGAAATAATCTTATTTATAGAATATTTATATTTATAGAAGCCTCAAAGAGGAATGGAATCTTTACTGGAATCTACAGTAAAGCAGATAACAGAGGCACGAGCTTGCGAGCCCAATATTCCACACAGAATCACGGAATCATTAAGGATGGAAAAGACCTTTAGGATCATCAGGCTCATAATACCAGCAAGGGGATACTCACATCATGTTTTTGGAGGCATCAGCCACTGACACGGTGCTGTCATGACTGACCCAGGCCAGGCGGTTGCCGCTGGCGGAGAAGCTGACACTGTGCACCCACCCTCCGCTGCCTGCGCCCCCGAATTCCGACATCAGCTGCCCAAAAGGCATCTTGGAGCCCCAGGGTGTGCTGGCTGGCTTTTCATCCACTTCCTTAATGTAAGCAGAGAACACCCTGCAAATAAAAATATTTTGGTATGAACAAAGAGAGAGCAAAGCTCCTGGAGTGTGGGATGTGTTTCATGTTGGAAGCGGAGAGATGTGTCCTGACTGTCCCACAATAAAATATTTTGGTGCCTTTAAACAAGCCTGGGAGCAGCAGTGTGCAGAGAGAAAGCAGCAGTACAGAGGGTGTAAAGCACACGGGTTTCTCATAAATGCTGTTCTTGTAGCCCTCTCCCTTTTTTCCAGAAGATGGCACAAAAATACACATTGTCAGTGCTTTTTCCCCTGTGCCAAGATTTCCCTTTCATCCTTTTGCGGTGCTAACGGCTCCCCGGAGTCAATCCTTCAGTTAGAGAAAACCCAGGAATGGCACTGTATAATTAGAAGCTAATACAAACACCTACAAAATTACCCACTTTTTAAGAACATTCCTGTTTTAGCAGGATTTCAAAGAATGAAATGTGATGTTCTAATGCCAGCAAAGGAGCTCTGAGCCACCTTCTTCCGGCTCATTATTGCAAAAATGCCTTGAGAACCTGAAATACTGCAATGTTTTTACAGGTTGGTTTTTTTTTTTTTTCCAGCACTACAATTTTCAAGATATGTTTAAATAGAAAGCCTCCCCCTTTCATCAAATTCCTTCTGCATGATTCAGACATGCCACAATATGGTATTCTTGATTGTTACCATGGAATTTAATGGGACGTCACAACCATAGGATTTGAGTGCATTGAACAGGAGGAACAAGGATACCATGCTACTACCAGAGGGGAAAAAATCAGTATAAATGAAAAACTATGATCAAATATTCATGGTTGCAGTCACACACAAACAGGAATTATTTTATAGCAAGTTTAAGGAAATGTAGCTCCCCCTTCCCTGTTTTTTGTATCTTTTGTATGGGTGGGGTAAGCACTTCCAAAGGTACCTGTACTCACCTTATTTTCCATAAAGTTACTCATTTGGAATGAGAACGGTTTAACTGCAGCTATATTAGGTAGAGATTCTCAGGGAATTTTCAGCAGGATATATATTTGGCTCTATCAGTTTCAATATAATCTAATGATAATCCTTTAAAAACCTGAATTTTATAGATCCACCTAAAAGGATGGTCTCCTAATGTATGGAAGTAGGACAAGATGTTTAAAGCAACAGCCTTTGACACAAGGCAGGAAATCATACCTAAGTAGGGAAGACCTTGAATTTAACTGTTAGTTAAAAATATAAGAAGTCTTTTCCCTTATTAAAGTCTCCCTGTCTTTTAAAACCAAAATCACCTCAGCTTGAAGACCCCAGCCTTCAAAGAATGTTCATTCTTTCATTCCCTCAGCAAGAACATAACATCATACTTATGTAGTACTCATAGCTACAGATACATATATATTTCAGATAAATATAAGGGGAGCTCATTTATCTTGGCCAAGCACCAAAAAACTCTGCTGAATACCCAGCAATTTGCAGCCTCCTACCCTCCATTTTTTTCCCCAAGATGTTTCCCACTTAGCTGCTTATTACATGGCAGTGGCTCTGGCAGAGCCTAATTTCCATCAGAACAGGTGCACACTTCAGGTATCTTTATTTTTTTTTAATATGGAACTGAAGGGAGAACTGGAATTCTAGAGATCTGTACTCATCATTTACAAAAGAGAATAGTTTTTCATGGTTTTGAGGAAGAAACAGAATCCTAGAATCCCAGGATGGTTTGGGTTGGACACACACACACATTTCAGGTGACCTATGTCAAAGTCCTGAGGTCCTTTATGAAACCAAATTTAAAAACTTCCACACATGAAAAGCAGTTGCTTCTGTTTCACATCACCTAATTTGTGACAGGAAATTAATACATACAGTTTATCTAATTAAAACTGGAAATAAAGCAGGAAAGGGGAGACAACTCTCCTCTCTCTTTCCCAGCTTCCATTTAACATCTCTCTTTGTATGAAAAGGTATCAAAGGATGGGGTTTAAATGCAAGGGCTTCATTCTGAAATAAGTCAGTCCCCACCTCCCCCTCCCACTCCTCCTTAGTCATTTTTAGTACACACTTTGAAGCTTTAAAATTGCCCTGTTACATAAAGAATTTAAGAAAAGAAGCTTTCATTATCATTCAAGGTACAAGTGATTAAGTCAATGTGGATTCAAGTCAGGCCCTGCAGACTCCCCATGCAGGTTCCCCTGCAGTGACCCCAATCACTCAGCACAGAGCACTTTGCAGGGCCCATCCCTCACGCTGTAATTTCACAATCAGTTGCAAACTCTCCCCCATCCATCTCTCAGAGATTTGCCTTTAACAGCCTTTTTTAAAAAATGATCTTCAAGAAATCTCTTCTACTGTGTTGAGTTGCAGGTGGATCAATTCCTCTGTGAGGACTCTGCTCCTCACAGGCATAGGGGAGGAAAGAAGGAACTCAGGGAACAAAAAGATGGCATAACACCTTTGGAAACAGCCAGTTACTCTAAATTTTGGAACTGCACCATTAGGATATTGCTTTTTAAACTCTAACCAGCAGTGTTTGTGTTCTACAAGACTATACCTGCTAATCCAGCTTCAGCCCAATGACCAGCTCTCAGCCTAAACACTATTTAATGCTGGGAAGGAATTCACCAATTCCCCAAATTCAGGTGTGTCCCTCAGCAGATCCATGCTGGCTGTCCAAAGTCAGGACACAGCAGCACCAAAGCCAACGTTTCTCAAGCTGGCTATTTTATTTTGGTACCACCAACAGTACACAATGAGCCACCTTTTATTCTAATAGCAAGTGCACATTCCTGATCATATGCTCAAACCACTGATTTGATCCAGTAACCCAAACTGTAGATAGACGTTTTAGCTTCTCTCACCTGCACTTGAAGTCACAGGATCCTGCAGCCAGCAGGACATTGTTGGGGTGCCAGTCCAGGCTGAGGACAGTGGAACGAATGGGCTTTTTAATGTGTTTGCTCACCCACCTAAAGTAAAACCAAACCAAAATAAGACGTAACATTTATATGAACATATTTTACCTGATTCCCACAAATCCATGAAGCACTCCTCAAAAAGAGACTAAACACATCAGTTTTGGAAAAAAGCTTCATGTCCAAATTTTTTACATTCTCTTGAGCAATCTGTGAACTTTATGGTTAGCTTAATTAAGCTTTCAAATACTATGAACAAACTCATTAAATATGAATCTCCTCAGCTAAGTCTTATTCCCCTTCAAACTAACTTTTATAATGCATCACATGGAGCTCCTTGATGTGACTTTTGCACAGGAACTGCCAGGTCTCTTCCCTCCAGTGAACAGGAGGTCAGCTGTGACTGTGACACTGAGCTAAGCACCACTATTTTCATGGATCACCAAGTACAAGTCCTTCTCCAGTCCTTTCAATGAGTTTTATAGTCACATCTTTTGCCTATTGACTTTTCTACTGTTTAAAAATACAATAACTATAAAACACAACAAGAAAATGGGGGGACTGCCAATGACCCAACCAGTGCATTCATCTCAATTATCTGCAGTGCAGTGCAAAGTGGTCCTGCTGCTGAATGCATCAATAGTGGCCCAAATATGTCTCAGCACATTTGGTTTATCTGAACTATTTACAAACTAGTAATGAAATCTATTATTCACTTGACAGCCTTTGGGATGATGGTGCTTTTTCTTTGATTTTACTTCCATCACGCACAAGTTTTAAGGCTCACAATTTACAAATTATATTTCTTTAGCCTACAGAGTCTTGATTCTTTTGCAAACAAGTGAGGCAGAGATAAAATATTGATAAGTGAATTTGCTGGAAAGCATAAAAGTCCAAAACAATCTTTAAAATGTATTTTGCAGATGGTGTTATTGTTTTTCATCTCCACATGACAGACTGCACACACCTGTGTTTTTGTGCCTGATTATGCAACCCAAAGTAAGAGATACTCCACACACACTGATTTCAGCTACACATGATACAGAAAATGTAGCTTCAACATGTGCAGCGACAAAGGGAGACAATCAGGACCATTAACTTTAGATGCTAAAATGAGAAAAATGTTAACAGTGGAAATATCTTTGTGATATTCCTATGTCAAATCTATAAACTGCGATAAAAGTACATGACAAAAATGCAGAACAGGTCGATAATCTGCTCAAACATCTAACAGACCACTCTGCAGATGTGACAGACTCAAACCTCTAATGACAAGAAATTGCTCAAAATAATAGATACAGAAGAAAGACTCGAGTGAAGATTTCTTCAATCATTCTGGCATAAAGGGAAGGAAATATTTATCTTTTTTCAACCATACAGTTGTAGTAATGAAATCTTTACTGTCCAGAAATTCTTGCACTTTCAGAAACGCAACATATGTTTATGGTAGTCAGGCAGAACACATCCATGCCAATTTGTACTGTCTGAATATAGGCAAAGTCAAAGGCCTTTGGGTGCTACAGCAGAGTGAAGAAAAGAGAGAACCTTTTTCCACAAACATTCAAGTCCACGAAAGAACTGATGACCCATCCATCTACATTTCCTGAATCTTTCAGGAATTAGTAAAACAGTAACCCAAGTCATCAGCATTAAACAGCTTCACCTTTCCCACACAAACCCTAAAGACACAAAACCAGCTCACCAGTCATTCTCAGACTCAAAGTAGCACACAGATATGAGTCGAGCTCCACTCCCCACAGCAAATTTGTTCTCCAGGGGAGACCACTTGACAAAGGTGGCGGCGCGGTTGATCCTGAGGATGACCAGAGTGGGTTTCCACACTCCATCCTTCTGGCTCCACACATAGGCGTTGCGGTCGGCGCCACACGTCACAATCCGGTCGCTTTTGGGAGCCCAGTCAATACCTGCAAGGGAAGAGCCCACAGGAATTGTTTTTCCCTCCCCGTGCTGTTTGCTTTACGTTAAGGCAAAACAAAGATCACGTTGCAGTCCTCTGTTACAGAATCTCAGAATGGTTTGGAGTGGAAAGGACCTTAAAGATCATCCAGTTCCAACTCCTCTGTGCCAACTCCCACTTGCTGTCCCAGGCTGCTCCAAGCCCTGTCCAACCTGGCCTTGGACACTTCCAGGGATCCAGGGGCAGCCTCAACTTCTCTGGGCAATCTAAGCCAGGGCCTCACCACCCTCACAGGAAAGAATTTTGCCATATATATAACCTGAATTTCCTCTCTTTCAGTCTGAAGCCATTCTTGCTTGTACTGTCACAGCAGTTCCTGATGAACTGATAACTAAGGCAGTTATTATTACCGTTACATCATTCCTCTTCATCTTCTATTCTCCAGGAGCTATTTCAAGATGTTAGGGAACATTTGTTTCTCCCTCTAGCTTTCATCAAAACTGCAGATCCCAAATTCCCAGAGTCCAGGGATTTGCTGGCTGAGGAAGCTCCGAGGGCCGGCCAACAGGTGGAGCACTGCAGACCGGCCAAGGCCTGTCCACCAGCACCCTCCAAACTTCTGACTTCTGCAAGATCCTTCTCAACAGCTGAAACTCAGCAATTCTAAAACTGCACAACCTCCAACAGCATTCTGTGCTTGCTGCCAGGCTGCAGCCATGATCTAAAGTTTAGATAACAGGGTTTTTTTGGTTAGACGTTATCAATCTTTATGTACTGACACAACCCCCCTTACATTTTTTCCATGTCTATTTAAGCTTTGCCACAAGAAAGGTTTACCAAGAAAAAAACCCCAACCAAACAACAACAACAACAAAAAAAACAAAACAAAACAAAACAAAACAAAACAAAACAAAAAAAAAAAAAACACCACCACAAATTCAAAGAGTAAAATAAAACCTTTGATAAATAAAACCTTTGATAAGGCTGCCATCTGCCATTGCTTCTTTCCCCTCCTAGGCAATGAAGGATGTTCCCAACTGGAAAGTCTTATGGGAACATTATTTTTCATCTTTTCTCTAGCATCCTTTGGGATGCAGTCCTCAACTCTCCTGCCACAAAAATTTTATGTCAGTGGTTTTCCATTACTACATTCGGTATTAAAAACATCTCTTAAGCTTGTAAACTAAAAGTGGGATAAAAGCTGTGGAAAGAATTTCTACTAATGTTACCATATTATTCATATATTGTTTACTTCAAAATAAGTTTATGCTTAAAAAGTGAAGAGCTTGGTAGTCTGAAACCACAGTCACAGGAGTTCTAGCACTGCCTTGGAAAGAGGGAGCATCCTGCCCCTCTTTCCTTTTGCTGCCCACCACATCCCCTCACCAGCCCTGATTTATGCCAAGTGCAGATTTTCAGCTTAGCAGAAAACTGAGCCAAGAGAGTGAAAAAAGCTCTTCCTGTGAGTGACTAAAGGCAGCTCACCACAAACCTGAGTGAAGAGAAGGACCTTGTCCCCTGTGATCAGGAGCTGCAGCGGCAGCAGCTGACTCACTCCTGTCAGGGGTTACAAGCAGTTTGATCAGTGGCTCTCCTGTGTGTAACCACAGCTTAACTCCACTCTTTACAACCATCACAGTGCTTCCTATTCCAAAGGTTCACACTGTGCAGGAAAGCAGGAAGAGCTCTTTTCCCAAGTCATGAATATTTGGCTTCTATCACTAACAGGTACAAGTAAAATGTCTTGAGGGGACACACCTAATTTGTAAATGTAGCCCAAGCAACTCCTCACAAAGAAGCAGGGACAATTGTGCTCCTGGACAGCAACAATTAGAAAAATTGAATAAAGTTCCTGCAAAATGCTGTTGGACTGATACTTCTGCACATTAGTGAGGTGAGAACAGAATTTGCTGCTTTGGGCAAGAGTTTGTATTGATTATGTCTGTTTCCTTAAGACAATAAAGCCCTTTAAAAAATATCCCCATGGAAATAAAAATCCAGTAATAAAAAGACTGCCACAGGATAATCACAAATTTTAAAATAACACCTTGTGACTCAATGTGGCAGCTCTTCTTAATTTTCATTGTGGATATACAGATACTCTGGGCCTGCAATAATTGTGTTCACTGATGATCTAAGTTCAGAACTGACCACTTCAAATGTTTATACAGTCCTTAAAAAAGGGTATTTATTGTTGTTGGAAACTACAAAGCAATGCTATAGTCGTATACTTGATAAAGTTTTAGTACCAGCACTTGAAAGGGAGCAGCATGCATCACTGTGACACAACCAGATTACTTCAGTAGACTGAAAATGTGTTCTCATTATGTCATTAGGGATGAAAAATAAGCCATAGATAAGAAAAAATGGCTCAGTAACTCCGCTGAAATGTCTGGAAATGAGATAGGGCTTTTCTTCCTAACATTCACTGCATGCAGTTCAGAAAACTGCTGCAAGACTCTCTCTAAGTAGGAATGCAAACCTATAAAAAGATCTATTTACTCAACACTGCAGATTTCCTGTTCAGAAATCTCAACTGGGAAAAACAGAAGGGTTGGAAAACTTCATGTCTGGCTCAGCACAATCTCACCTGTAATGTGTCCATTGTGTTCCTTCAGCTCGTGAGCCTTCACCCACTGGTTCCCACTCTTCTTGTAGATGTGCACTTCATGGTTATTAGGGCTAATGGCAATCTCTTCAAAGAAGAAATAAAACAATCCAGTTGTACAGGAGGCTTTTTACTAGCAAATGCCATATTTGGAAAGGCTTCCCATCTAAAACCTCTATTCCTAAATCTGAGAGCATTACATGGGCTTTGTAAACAAAGGGCCAAAATCCCTGGAAAATCTCCAATAATTATGGACAGAGAATCGTGGAATGGTTTGGATTGGAAGGAACTTTAAAGATCATCTAGTTCCAACTCCTTGTCATGGGCAGGGGCACCTTCCACTATTCCAGGTTGCTCCAAGCCCTGTCCAACCTGGCCTTGGACACTTCCAGGGATCCAGGGGCAGCCACAGCTTCTCTGGACAACCTGTGCAGGGCCTCCCCACCCTTACAGGGAAGAATTTCTTCCCAAAATCCCATCTAACCCCACCCTCTGGCAGTTTGATACTGGTACACATACCATGGTCATCAGTACTCTGCACAGGAGGATAACACATTTGGAACACAACAATCCACATTATACAGAAAATCTGGCCAAGAGGCAAAGCTTTGTGGAACACCAGGAAGACTCAATTACCTCCTGTGCCAGAGTTCCAGCAGCAGTTTAGAAAAGCTCAGATTTGGAAGACACGTGCTGCTTTTTGGACAGAACATTTCACATGTAGAACTATGTACCTGATCACACCTTCCCTAAACACGACCCAGAACATCACAAGACCAAGAACTGACAGCAGAAAGAAAAGAGCAATTAGAAAAAAAAATAAACTAAAAATGAATTCATTACTTACGAGTGCGGTCTCTGTTCCAGGCATGGCAGGTGATTGGCTCCAGCAGGAACTGGTGTAGAGACATTCCGAGCTAAAGAGATTCCTGTGTTGTAAAAAGTGAAAAGGCTGAAAAGGTGTAAAAGTGAAAAACAGAACTCTTCAAAATGAGAGAATTGATAAAACAAAGTCAACCTCCAATATTTACCAAGCATCTTTCAGTGCAGTGTTACAATTTATTTACAGATGAGAACTTAATAAATATGACAAGGCTGCATCACACCCCCAGATATTTTCAGTAGGATGATGGATTATCATTGTCCTGCTTATGCTGGATAATTGCAATTGCCCTAAAAGCCAGATACATTTACTTCTTTGTGTATCCTCACAGACAATAGAGCAGGTCCTCAAGAAATCTAATAAACCTATTAATTTTACTATGGAAATAGAATAATTAAAAAAAATAAGTATCTAGGACAAAGGTCAGTGAACTGATTCTAAAGCCTGACTTGTATCTAGGCTCACAGGCAGTACTATAACAAAATCTTTTTTTCGGAAAGTTAAACTGATGTGTAACTGTGATCTGCTGATATATTATTTGATTAAAATATTTATATCTATCCTAGGGAAAAATTACTAAGATTATTAATTAGCTAATTAGTAATTTCTTCAAATTAATTCTACCAGTGAACTGTTTGATAATCAGGCTTCTGGCCCATGAAACTCAAACACTAAAGTAAACTGAATAATTGCAAATTGTGAGTATTTTGTTTAAAAAAGGTTAAATACATACTTTTTAATTTGAATTTATGGCTGTTACAGGAGACAGTGCTGAAAATCTGCAATTGGAGGTACATCCATCAGCAGACACAAAACTGTTTAAAATGCTTTTATTATCTTCCATCCATTTATGCTGCCTTTGGTTAATACAGGACATGGAATAGTATATCTTTGAAATGAAAATATTTTAGACATTAAAATATTCTAAGTATTAAAATATAGTGTTCTATGTGCTGCATTAACCAGAGCAGCATAAATGGATGGAAGGTAACACCATAAAAACTCAAGGTCACCTGTAATAATAAAAACGTGCACAGTTCAACACAACCAACTTGGATTTGTCAATTCCTTTTGCATATTCCACTAATTTTCACAGCAATTTACCACTGATGGATCAAAGCATTTTTACCCCCACATATCCATCTTAAAAGAACTATCTCCGTGATGTCATTCCAAGACATCCACACCCATCACAGCCTGGAATTACAACATACCCAAGTATGGCCATGTTAGCAGAGGGTGGAGACTTCAGGACAAGGTAGGAATTTGGAAGCAAACAGGAAATGAATGGCAATCCAGGAGAAACTCAGGAGTGAAAGAAGGATGAGTACATTCTTACAGAGCCTCAGGAATTACTATCTCACCATCAGTTTAACAAATACCTTAAAAGTGCTGGATGTTGGTGCAGAGGTGAGATGGTATTTCACTAATGCAAGTAACTGGAGAGACTTTTTCTTTTATTTAGTTTTTCGTTTAAGGAAATTGAGCACTGTTATTCTAAAAAGATGCAAATTATGGGTGTGTTTCAAATGTACTTGAAATACAACTTTTAACAATATAAGCTTTTAATCCAGCTCAGAGTTTTAACCAGCATGATTTTCATGGTTCCTATAATAATCACATTCTATCAATCAAATGACGTATTAAATACACACAATCCTAGGCAAAATAATTAATTCTTTTTTGTTAATGTGAAAATGTTGCCATAACTTGGGTTACCTCTGCCCTTGGACATCCATCATTGGACATCCCACGTGTGAATATAAGCAAAGCACAACTGCAAAGTGCTTTTTCCAGGATCTTGCTCCAGCTCCTGCCAACATTCAGTAGCAGCACATTTCCATATACAGGAAAAGTTCAAGAGCTGTTCCACCAACAAGGAATGCTCAGCCTTTGCTACTCTTTCCGAAATAAAATGTAAAAATATCCAGTCTCCTCTCCCCAAGGAATGCAGCTATTTTGAAACATTTCCTGATACAACTGTAGTATTTTATTCACAGGTTGTCATTACATATCAAATATGGTCTCATCCTAACTCCTAGTTCAGGTATTTGTACTCAGCTGTTTCCAAAACCTACCCCAAGTTGTATGATCCATTCCTTCCCATTGATTGAGTTACTTGAGCTCCATAACAGGCAACAAGAAACCCTTTTCCATTTTGATTTGGTTAGGAACCCATAAAACACAACGATGATGATAACCCCAAAAAGCAGTGCTACTTCTGTCTCCTGATAGGTACAGTGATATTTCCTTTGGGAAGATAAATCTTAAAGAAGCTTTCCAGATATATTTATTCCTTACTAATACACAAGCAAACTCATATTTCACTAGGGAAAATGCTGCTGGCTTTATGATTCTTGACAAATAAATGACCTCAATTCCATTCTTCCAATGTCTTCTGCGGTCACCCAATTTCAGAATCTCACATGGGAAAGATACTGGCATGACTTTGTTACCAAGTAGTTAATGCAGCTCTCCCTGAGTTTTATTTCAAATGGTAAGTACCTGACTTCAAGTTTCAACAAAATATTTTAAAATGGAGAAAATGCACCTTTGTAGAGCAGTTATTTCAGTACCAGGCCTGAAAAAGGACAGAGGCAGGAATGTACAGGACTTAGCTGTCACCTCTCAGTGGGGTGAGAAAAACGTGGTGAAAGCCCATCCCTGGACAAGCAACCAGCCAGGGCACGAACTCAGGAGTGGAGATGGGAATGTCTGCGTGTGAGACAGCGAGAAAGGGATCTTTCTAATCCCTGCCTATCCTGGGAGCACCTACACCCCTCCCAAACACCTGGAAGCCGAGCCCCCGCGATGAAGGACAGCCTCCCACCACTGTCACTCCCTCCTCAGTCACTCAGCGCGGATTCCCCGGGGGGTGACTCCTCTGGGACTCCTCCCGGCACAAGGCAGGCACCGTTAGCAGGATAAAGCCGCGGGGATGGGGATGGATCGCGGGCTGCGGCCCTGCCAACCCCTGGCACGGCGGGGGTACAGCGGGGGACACGGGAGGGCACGGCGGGGGATACGGGAGGGCACGGCGGGGGAAATGGGGTCACCTCCTCTCCGCGGCCCCTCAGGGCGCAGGGCTGAGCGGCGCCCACCGCCTCACCCCGGGCAGGGCGTCCGCAGCCCGTCGGGGCAGCGATGCTGCGGTGCCTCCCCCCCGCCCTCCCCTCACGCCGGCGGGCCCGCAGGCTCCCCCCCGCCCGCCCGCCGCCCATCGCTGCCGCGGCCGGGACTCACCTGAGGCGGCGGGGGCGGAGCGGGACTCGCGGACTCTGGGCAGTCAACGCGACTCCGCTCCGGCGGCGGGAGAGGCCGAGCGGGCCCGGCTCTGACACGGGCGGCAGGAAACGCGCAGCGCGCCTGCGCCGCCGGCCCTGCCCGCACAAAGGGCGGAGCGGCGCCTGCGCGGCCCCTCCGGGCGGGGCGGCCCCGGCCCGGCATGGGGAATTGATGAGGTGAGAAGATACTTCTCAGGTGATAAAATCCGCCCGTCCGCCCGCCCCCGCCGCTCTGGATCCTAAACCGCATCGCCCAAACGTTTCTTAAACGGCTCCAGGGGTGGTGAGTCCGCCGCTTACCTGGGTAAGGTGTTCCAAGGTCTGACCACCCAAACAATGGAAAAAAATATAACATCTAACCTGATTGTCCAGTGCCTCAACTTAAGGCCGTGTCCTTCAGTCCTCTCACTGCAGACACGGTGGGAGGGGCTGGACCCCACCTCAATACACCGTCCTTTCAGATCTGCTGTAGTCAGCCCGGAGGACAAGGAAAGAAAACGAGGAATAAGAAGGAAGGTGTTTCCCCTCACCTGATTGTTTCTCTCAGGAGAAAAAAAAAAAAAAAAAAAGAAAAAAAAAAGGGGGGTGTGTGTGGGGGGGTAATTATTAATTGTTCCCAGTAGATGACTCCTAAAATACAGAAGTGCCACAATGCTGGACACATACTGGGATTGGGGTCCCAAACAGCAAGAGTCATAACCCAACCCACCCTCTGTACTGCCAGTGAAGTATCACTGCTATCATGGAGACAAAATGCCACAAATATGAGAGCAGATAAATCCACACTGAGTCTCCTTGAGACTAACCAAACCCAGCTCCTTCAGCCATGGTTTTTGTGAGCCTCTTGCCCTCCTCTGGACACACTCCAGCACCTCAATGTCCTTTTTGAAATGAGGGACCCAAAACTGAGCACAGCATTCCAGGTGTGGTGTCACCAGAGTCGAGTACAGAGGGACAATCACCGCCCTGGTCCTGCTGGCCACACTGTCCCTGATACAGGGAAAGATGGCATTGCAGGGGACAGGGCTGCTCTGGAGCCAGGCTGGGAGAGCTGGGGATGTTCAGCCTGGAGAAGAGAAGATCCAGGGAGACCTGAGAGACCCACCCAGGACCTAAAGGAGCTCCAAGAAAGCTGGAAAGGGACTTTGGACAAGGACCTGGAGGGACAGGACAAGGGGGAATGGCTTCAAACTGAAAGAGGGCAAGATTAAATGGGATTTTGGGAAGAAATTCTTCCCTGTGAGGGTGGGGAGGCCCTGGCACAGATTTCCAGAGAAGCTGTGGCTGCCCCTGGATCCCTGGAAGTGTCCAAGGCCAGGTTGGACAGGGCTTGGAGCAACCTGGAGTAGTGGAAGGTGTCCCTGCCCATGACAGAGGGGTAGAACTGGATGGTCTTTAAGGTCCCTTCCAACCCAAACCATTCTGAGATTCTATGATTGAGGGCTGGAATAATAAGTTCACAAGCAATAATTTGCCCTACTCTTAATCCCCTTAAGGAATTGCCTCCTATTTGGATTTTCATAGTTTGTCTCCTTCAAACTTGTGAGATTTTGTGAGCTCAAGTACAACAACAATGAGCAAAAAAGTCTGGGAGGATGGGGAGAGATAAGTGACTCCCAGATATGCTGAGGAGCAATAGACTAGTGAGTTTAATTTCAAGTCTGAGAGAAAATAAACAATTTATAAGCATCTCAAAGGAAAAAAGGAAGGTGAATGCTGGCCAGTATGGCTTTGTCAGGAATGAATTGAGCCAATCTAATTTCCTCTTCTGGCAGCATAACAAGGATTGCAGATAAGGGCGAAGCAATGTATGTCATATATCTTGATTTTTAGTAGAGTTTCTGACACTGGCTTGCAGGATATTCTAATAATAAACTGGGAAACCAGTCTAGATGATACTGCTCTAAAGGAGTTGCAAAACTGGTTGAGGGAAGGAGTATTTAATATCAGTGCTTGTACAGGGAATTACCTGTGCATTACTCATCTGTGATGCAATAATGCAATTACTGCATCTGGAGCTGAGATCAAGTTCAGAATAAACCCAGTAGCAGAAGCAGGATTCAAAATGGGAGCTATGTGGTAAGAATGGGATGTGGTTGAGCAGCAGGTGCACTGCTGTTCATTTCAATGCCATCAGCCTCAGATTTACACCCCTGGGAACAGGGCAGGTGTCTGTGCTGCAGGGAAGGGTGGAGGGGCTGCTGAGGGTCAAAAAGCTGAACAGGAACAAAAATTATCTTTTTGCAGATGAGGTAAACACTCATGTGGGTGAGAAAATCCAAGTAACACACACACAGAGGAATCCTGCTCTGCTGAGCTGCATTAGGAGAGCATTAGAGTCCTGTGCACCAGAGAAATGTGGAGGATTTGGAGAAAAAGGTGCCAATAATGATCAGGGTCTTTGAACGTATGACTTCAGCTGAGCCAGTTGAGAGGATGGAAAACTGAGGGAAGATGTGCGTAGTCGTTGAGTAGATGAAAGGCTGCTGCTCTGAGGAAAGGAACAATTTGTTCTCTCATGTTCACAGGGTAGGGCGAGAAGTCATAAGCGAAGATAACAACAAGGCAGATCTGGGCAAAAAATTGCCAGTGACTACTTTGAAGTAGTGAAGCCCTGTGTTAGGAACTGATTTGACAGGATGTAGGGCTGCTTTTAGAATTTTTTAAGAATGGATGAAATGGACAAATGATATATTTGTCAGGATGGCAAAAGTGCAATGCAAGCTCTTGTATTCAGGAAGGAGGTGAGAGTCAATGGATTGTCAGTGGTCCTGTGGCTCTGTGGCTGCGAGATGTGGAATCAGTGCAGCCCTTGTTGGCTGAACAATAAAACTGCCTCAGCTGCAGGGATTAAAGACACACAACTAGGCCGAGTAGAGTTACGTAACAGCAACAAAATTACATTTTAAGTACGGTTTTATGTTTACAAAATTCCTTTCACCAGATGGAGGGAAAGCATCTAAATGAGGAGCTCTGCAGAGGTTTTAAGCATTAAATGCTAAGACCTGTCTCCCATGAAGCTTCCTGAAGAATTTTCCACCACTGCTCCTGTGTAGTGTTGATACAACTGTGCTAATCCAGGAAGGATGCCAATGTTTTTGAGATTAAACCCTCACAAGCAAGGCTGAACTGATTTTAGTGAAAGTGATTTAGATGCAATCTGACCTTAAGGTATATATGAAAAAAGATTTAAGCTGGGACATCCTCATTTAGCTACAGGGTAGCAGCTAGTAAAAAAGAGATCTTCTGGAAGTAGGGTGTTAGATACACAAACAGGTAATTGGTGATGAAAAGTCATGCTTTGCGTGCATTCTAGGTGTGCATTGCCACAGGAGCTGTTTTTGCCTCTCAGCTCGTTTGAATTTGCTCTTTCTGTGCTCTTTACCCTCCTGTTGCAATGCCTTACATCTTGAGTTTGAGCAGAATACGTTCTGCTTTCTCACTGTGAACAAATTCAAAATTTTCCCCATACAATAAACCTTAATAAGACTATGAATAAAGGCTATTGATGAGAGGAATTATTTGCAAGAGATGACCTGGATCACATCTCCCATCCTTGACTTGAAAAATCTTAAATCTCTGTTAGCACAGATCCTTCACATAGTGTTGGATGTGTGCCATCATTCCAGATACACCAGGGATGATGTATTTGCAAGGCTTTGAGTCCGACACACAGATAATTCTTTTGTCTGCAGATTCTTTCACACTTTTTTCTGTCTTCTATTTTATTCTTTTAAGAAAAGATTTAGCCCTTACTGTGCATTGATTTGAGGAGTAGAAGGATGCTGCTCCTTTTCTCTTTCTGTTTTACCATTAGTGAAAACATCTGAACTGTCCATTAGCTGTTCCAGGAGTACCTCTGTGCCCAAAGAGACTTGTGGAATATCTGTGTTCCCTTTTGCAGGGAACTGCATGAGTCAGCTGGTGTTGAGAACACACCTATGTTTTCCTCATCTCCATCCCACACCCTTTTCTGCTCTAATAAATTCATGGCAGGTGGATTCAGATGTGAGCTCCAGCTTCCCTGAGCCACTGGCACAGAGGAAGAGGGTTGAGGCCTTGGATAACCTCCCCAGGAAACAAAGTCTGAGACACAGTGCCTGGTGTGCAGTTTGTTTAGAGCCAACAGAGCCATCCCATCTCCGTCTCCTTTACATCTTCCACTTCGTGTATGGACTTCCTTTAATTGGCCAGGCTCTGTTCCTGTACCAGAAATGGTTTGATTTAGCAAGAGAAATCTTTGTACTGGAAAAAATTGACCTGGAACAAGCCTGATATTTGTGCACGGTGGCATCAAGTTGAGGAGAATGGGCATGACCCTGAAGAGTAGTAATGAATAAGTATTTTATAAATTGTGTGTTCATGTCTGTGCACACATCAGAGGCTGTACTGGAGAGCAGGAAGTGGCTGCACAGAAGGCAGAGGAGAAGAAAGCTTTGTAGACAGTGATGCACACACATTTCAGGGACTGTTCAAAAGGTGCATCCAAGTCTACAGAAGTCCACATGTCTACGGATGCTGTTAGTATGAATTGAACATGCTCTTCCTGCAGGAGGTGTTTTGGAGAGGGAAAATGCCCCTGATGTGCACCAAGTGCCATTGTGTGATCACAGAACACATCAAGATGGAAAGGACCTGTAAAAATCATCCAATCAAACTCCCAAGTGATGAAACAATGAGCTGGAGTAGAGAAGACCTGCAACCTCTTCATTTACAGTTTGTTCTGCGTCTTTCCCATCTGGCTGGTTTTGCAGTCATTTTTTTGTGGAAGGCCAGCTCCTTTTTAGAGACCTCTTGTGCTTGTGCAGAATTTTCAGTCTCCACACAGTGTTTCTGTTTGGTGTCTGGCTGTTTCTAGTTCCTTCATCTGAAGAGGAGCAGAAGGACAATTGATGTGCCATTTTGAGGATCAGAAATAGGACGACGGTATCTACCCCAGGAATTTGAAATTGCTCTAGAGTTTTCTTGCAGTTGAAAAATAAGTCATGCTGCTGATGACAGCACAGCTTCCAAATCCTCCTTCGTGGGTGTAGATCAGCTGCTGAGACCAGTGGCCTGTTACTGCTGCATTCAGGCACCATAAAGATTCTGATGGATGAATTCTGCACAAGGTGCAAAGTGCTGAAATTTCCCTGCGCTCCAGTGGGTTCAGAGTATCCCACATGCAGCTTTTCTGCCTAGCCTGGATTTCCTTGAATTAGTGCATTCCCTTTGGGACGTCTTGGTTGTTAAATGAAAGTGTTCCTTTTCAGGTATTTGTGCTGAATGTGGAAGCTCAGGGGCAGGAATGAGTTTCATAGCTGCTCTGTTGGAATAATCTTTCTAATATATTTATACATGTTTTTCTTACCCTGGAGTTTCATTCTGGTGGGTTTTTTTCCCCTCTCCTCTCAGGGCTAAATGTTCTGCCCATTCCATCTTGACTTACAGGTCTTTTATTGCAATTTAATAGTTGTTCTTAATCTTTTCCAGGTGCACATAATGATCCTGCTCCTGACACAGATCTTTTGCCACACAGGAAGCCTGTGAGGAAGGTATGAAACAGATTGAGAGCACAGCTATTTATACAGATCACGGAAAGCCAGGATATGTAGATTTGAAATCTGTGTGTTACTTTCTGAGAAATTTTGCCATATCTTTAATTTTATTGTGTATCACAGGCTGCCTTTCTGAAGGCTGGATCCAGAGTTCACTGAAATCATTGGAAGTAATCCCGCTCTAGATCAGAGTGGTGGGGTGCTTGTTTTGAACCACTGGACTAGTCAAAGTTGTTATCCCCACCTGTTATTAAATCAGTAGTTTTGATTCTAATGACACTTCAGGCTTTTATTTCCACCCTCAAGTGGAAAGAAGGTGGCTGAGTGTGTGCTGTAGGTGGAGGGTGAAGACAATGTCTGAGCACGCCGTAGCAGAAAGCACAAAGGTGGCAGAAGGCTCAGTGTCAGTCTGGGAGGAAATGCTGTGCATTAAATCCCCAGCTAGCTGTGATATTTGGGAAGTGCCAGTTGTCAGCACAGTGCCAAAGGAGCAATCTGCTCAGTGCTGGCAGCTCTGTTCCACTCTGCCAATTCCAAATGCCACTGACTCGCTGGAGAGGGAACCCAGCCTACTCTTTGTTGGAGGGCTGATAGGTGTGAGGAGTGGAGTTGTGTAATAAGTGAAAGAAAGGACAAATCAAGAGGAAATGGAGGAATTCCTCAGGGTGCCATCTGTGATGCAGATTACCAGGGAGGCAGAGTGAAAGTGAATTTCTTCTTTTGTGGATTAATTCTGCCAGGCTGCAATCAGTGAGCTAACATGCATCCTGCCTTTCAGGACCATAAAAAAGCAGTGCAAGTGCTGACATCTATTATTAACACTGCTTTCAAATCAGCACTGGAGAGAAATAATGGAATATATACCTGAAAGTTTCCAGCTACCACCACAGAGGGGAGAAAGGTGAGGAGGTGACTTACATCAGCCACAACTTTCTTGGCTCCCTCATCACCTCCTCAGTGCTCGCTGATGATTTCCTTGTGCTCATTAGTAATGTGTTGAAGGTCAGGCCCCAGCTTTCATTTAATAGTAAACAAACTGGTTTCAGAGGGCAGAAAGAAGGCTTAGAGACCCGAAACATCATTCTTATCTGCTCCTCTCTTCCATTCAACTGCCAGAGATGATTTGTGAATGATACAATGATACACCTCTGAGGCAGAAACAGAAGCTGTTGTTTACCAAGGCCTGAAGTCCACATCCATTTTTCTGAATTTCTTTTGGATTCGAGTTTATATACCAATATTATTTATTTCAAAGCTCTGCTGCAGTAGCAGCAGCTGGCTTTAGACCTGACTGAAGCTGTATTTGATTGCTTTCTCAACGAACACAGTCTCTGCTCCACAGTTTATGATATGGATGTGTCTTTTTATCTCATGGAAAATATGAGCCCCACAGCTCATTTAGCGCTTACTGTTTACTGATATGAATCATTGGAGGACTGTTGTTGTTGCTGCTGTAAAAATAATAATAATAATAATAATAAAAACACTCTGTGGAAGGAGTGCTCCAAAGGCTTTAATAGAAAAATTGCATTCTAGTAGCAAAGGCTGCTCTTCAGCAAAACAACATCATGTAAATGTGCCACAGTGTTCCAGAATGCTGCACAAGTTCAGTGCTATGTGGGTTTTATATAACAAATAAGTTTTAAACCCCCAATTTAGTGTGGAGATTGCAGCTCACCTGCTTAAAATGTATCCTTTTATTATCGGTCAATTGGAGGGGAATGTATTGGTTGTATTTTTCATCCTATTTGAATAAAAGCCACATTTATGACTCAGTTTTTATAACCAATGTCCCATAATTGCAGCTGTGAAGTGCTTCTTGGATTATCAGTCTTTTCCAGAAGTTACACTCTTCTCGTTGGAGATGTTATCACGGGTGGTCTTGATGGAAAAGCACTGCAGACTGTAATGGTGAATGTTAAAGTGGCTTCATAAATCTGTGCACAAACTGAAGTGGCAGGTATGTTATTTCATTCTGCAGTCTGTAATGCAAAGAGGCTTCAAATTTCACTGCAATGGATCTCACCGGGGGCTACAGTCCATGGAAGAAATCCGAGCACCATGGAAACAACTGTAAAACTCTGGTTTCAATGGAGGCAGAATTTTGTGCTGTCCATTTTAGGGTGGCTTTTCCCTCAGCAGTGTCTTAACTGTTCCACCAAATTTGTTAAAAGTCTCTTCATAAGCCTTGCTAGGAGTAAAGCTGGGCCAAGATGGTGCTTTTGTGAACATCCTGCTGGAGTGTAATATTTTTAAAAACTGAGCTCTTTATGTTCCATAGAGTTATCAGACTTGCCTTATAGACTGCTGATATTTACCCATTATTTGCCTAATCCTACTTTTCATTCCCAGAATTAAGATTTAATGTTAAAGCACACACACATAAACTCTCTGATGAGGTAGCTGTTGCAGGAATAGTTCTATTTCCTCTGGTATGGACACTGAGTTCCTCATGCCTTCTCCATGACCTCTGCCTGCTCCTAGAGTTTTCCAGAGTGCTCACTGCCCTCCAGGTCAGCCTGCACCTTTTCCAGTTCTCTCTGAGATGGGCACAGGCAGCATTTAATCCTCATGCTGCTGAGCATCCTCATCCCTTTGGATCCAAAGGTTCTGAAAGCAGGTGAAATATTAATGTAAATAATGCAGGGAGAGGATGTTGAAAGTTGTTGGAGATCTCTCTGCAAAGCTGTTCTTTAAGCTGATGCCAGATTTTTTTTTTTTTTTTAAAGCAAAACTTAAAACCAAACCCCATGAAAACCCCAACTCTCAGCATCATGTTTGCCTCTCATTGTAGCCACACTGACTTTAAGAGAATTGTTTCTGATTGAGGCTGATGTAACTGAGGACAAGTTAAGTTTGAGAGTATGTGTATAGATGTGTATAGGGAGATAGGATCTTTGTTGTTAGTCTTTAAGTTACTAGAATTGGATTTTTGGCAGCAGTTGTATTATTTTATTCCAACAAAGAGACAGCTTTTTTACTAATTTGCTTTCTTACTTTTATTTTAGCAATGAAGAGCTGAAGGAAGCTCTCTGGTTTTATATGTCTGTTAGTTTCCAGTCCATTTCTTGGCTATCCTGTTCAAACAGCAATCACAACTTCTCTTAAACACAGTACTTCTTTGGTTTAATTACATATAAATAGTTCTTGGGTTTTCAGTTTGACAAAAGTTGATAGTAAATGCTTGTCTTGTATAAGATTTGTTGAAACTACTGCAGATTGAAATTGGTGTGAGTGGGAGAACCAGGGCTTTTTGAACATAAATTCTCAGTGTGTTCAAGATTTCTGTCTAAACAAGACCACATAATCTACTGCTTTGTTGCTTAAGTATAAAATAAAACAGAACTGGAGTTATTTTCTATCCAGGAGCTGTATCCAGCCTCTCCAGTTTACCTGGCCATGCTGTTGCAGTTTATTCAGGTCTGGACAAGCTCACTGTTGTTCCTGCTTGCACAATCCAGCTGCATTTCCATTCTGGTCAGCTCAGTGTCCATAATTTCCAGGCAGAGATCTTCAGCACTCCACTTCAGTCTCCAGACTCGCCTGCAGAGACTCAATTGCATGCTGGTGAGTGTTTCTGTGGACTCCAGTGAAGCATATGGTACAGCAGTCTGTTATCTTGAGTCTGATCCAGCCCTCGTATCAAATTATTGCCCACCAAGTAATAAAAATAGTAACTTTTCAAATCAGTTAAAACTGAGATACCAGGGCTTTGTACCAAGCCTTCTTTTAAAGAGGGGCTGGAGAGATTTCAAGAGGTCATCCTAAAACTGTACTGCCTAAAATCTGGATCACCTCCTGCCAAACCAGTCCCACTTGATGTGAGACCAGACTGCATTTAACTTCCAATAACAGAGACTGTAACCTCCAGACAATCTGGTCCAAGCAGTAATTCCCCTTAATGATTATCAAACTTTCCAAATGTCTAACTTAAAACCTCCACACTGCAGCTTTATTATGTGCATAATGTAATTATGGCCTACGTGATTATACATACAAAATCCATTCAGTTATATATGCAAAATCCATCTGGTGGTATGTGGGCAGCAGGCACCAGGCTGGCAGGAATCTCTCACATCTGCAGCATTGATACCTCCAAGGAAGACTCTGCTTCCTCCAGTGCCACCTGCAGTTCGTCCTTCTCCATCTCCAGCCTCACCTCCTGGATGTTCTTCCCTCCCTTCCTCAGCTGATTGATTAGATCCTTAATTTCCTCTAGGGAATAAATCAGATATTTCATGTGATATATTTATTTCAGGACTAACAAACTTTACCGAGTACACCAGACAGATCCTTTGACTGGAAATAGCATGGAATGGTTCCAGTCACTTTATGTCAGCTGTCCTTTTCTTTCATTGCTGAATATTGTCCTGGATTTCTGAATGAGCCCTGCTGGCTGCCTGTGTTCACAGAGGTGGAAGAGTGAAGCGCACTAAATAAAGAGAATTTTTTCCCAGTTTTATCCAGCCTTCCCCGTTCCCCCTTTCAGATGATTGCTTTCACAAAATGGGAACAGGACACCACATCATCTCCCTGCAGCAGAGAGGGGCTCTCTGCCAGCTGATGGAAGCTGGAGCAAAGGGCTGGGGGGAGAGCCCAGGAAGTGCTGGGTGTGTGCCAGTGTGTCCCTCACTGTTTTCTCTTGGCCACAAGGACAGCAGACTGTAGTAGCTTCTAAATGTTTACAGTGTCATCTTCCAGCCTCCCATAAGAGATCAATTTTGTAATTTACAGAAGTGTAAAAAAAAAGAGAGGGGGGAACTGGTATCACTGAACTAGCCAGTAGGGAGAAGGGATGGGAAGAGGGAGATTGAGAGGAGTCTGATGGACTTGCTCTGAACTGATTGCTGGAGATACTGAATCCTTTCCACGGAGGTTAAAGGGAATGTCATCTTCCCAGGGTGAAGCTGGCTGTTGTTAACAACCCCCCAAGTGAATTGCTCAGAATTAGAGGATGCTGATAGCCAGAACTGGCACTGCAGCCTGTCTTATATGGCACCAAATTAATGTCCTCAGAGACTGAAAGTGCTGCTAGGAATAAGGAAAGTGGAATTGGCGCTGGAAGACACCCCAAGAGATAATTAAGTAGAAATCAAGGGGCTTATGATGTGCAGAATTTTTGTTCATCAAACCAGTACTTAACCTTAAGGGGCTTGTTCTCTTTCTTCATAGATTTCAGGTGCTCCAAGGATTCTTCATAGGCAGCCTTAAGCTCTACATTTCCAGTTGTGTACATTCCTTTTGCGAATTTACTTCAACCTGCAGCTCTTTGCCTTTTTTTTTTTTTTTTTTTTTTTTTTTTTTTGCTATTCCTTTAGCATCTTACCAAAGGCTCTGTGCCTCTTGTCCAGAGCAGCACAAGCAGCATTGGCCTGGAAAAATAAAGCCAAGCATTCAGTGGACACAAGTTTTCTTCACACTTTTCTCTGCATGTCCTGCCAGCCAGTCACAGTAAAATTGGCAGCCATTCTAAAGGCTCGCAGCATTTCTCATGGTCACTCTGAATGGATGATTAAAATGTTTATGAGGCTGTCGTTCCCCACCATTAGGAATTTAACAAGATCACCCAGTTCCCATCAGTGTGATAGTCATCCTTGCTCCTGTGGTTATAATGATGCTGCTGTGGAGCAAATGTTTTCTACTTCAGATGTTCCCTGTGCAGATGTGCTGTTGATAATTGCCTGGGTTGATCAGTGTGACTTCTTCTATTTCAAAGCAGATTCAGTTATAAACATGATGTTATTCGAGACTATTTTAGATTGTTTAACTGCTTGTCATGAAGGGAAAGAATAAAGGTACATTTTTCTTTCCTAGGAGCTTTTAATCACAAATATTCTACATATCCTTATGATCCACACGTGTTCAGATACCATGGTGACAAGCACACCACAGGGACCATAGAATAAAGAACTGCTTCATTAAAGAAGGGAATGGGGAAACAGATTTTTTTCAGCCCAGTAATGCAATGCTGTATGTGGGATTTTCGGCTCTTGGGATCTGTTCTAAAGCCAACTGCAGGCTTTGGCAGGTACCCAAGGACTTCAGTGGATTTGGAGCAGCCTTTGTGCCTATTTTAAGTAACATTTTTATTCAAATATCCCACAGTTGCACTACTATTCATGCTCTTACACTAACATGAGCAAGAGTAGAAATACTAATTTAATGAAGGAGCTGGTGTATAAACTGTGTTGTTTAGGTCTGCTTTGAGTTTGGTAGTTAATAACCAGTGGCCAACCCACCAGTACTGCAACACTGAAAAGTTCAAAGCAGGATATCATTATCCTTTAAAGGAAGATGAATACCTTGCCTTGCAGTAAAGGAGAGCTTTTGCTTTAGCTGTACTCTTGTTTCTGGAAGTCAGCTAATGAGCTTATGAGAAGCATGCTGTGTGCTCCCAGGAATTAGCTGTGGCTCTCATCTGAGTTTTCTCTTGATGTGAGAAGTCTTAGCCTTGCTTTTCATGGCCATATAGATTGCTTGACGTTTAACAGAGAGACCTTAAGAAATAAGGGACTGGATCAAAGCTGACTTAACAGAAAGACTCCCAGAGCCTCTGGTACCAGGTCTTAGATCTTGGTGGTCAGGCTGAGTGCACTCCTGGATTTCTGGTCTTCTCAAGTCAACAGTGAGTTCCTCCACTTCATTCTGAAGCCTCTGCTTAGTTTTCTCCATGTTGGCAGCCCAGGCTTGGACTGATCCCACTGTCTCCTCTGCTTCTGGAGGCTCACAGCCAACTTTATCCTGCAGGAAAGATGGCAGAAATATCCTGGTGAATAGTTCATGGAGTTGAAGAGTGGTGGAATCAGCAGCCCTCACCTACTGAACACCATCACTGTTTTCACCAGGGAAAAGATGGTAACTTGTCAGCAGTCTCAGAAATCAGCTTATAAAAACTTGGGTGTTTGCTTTATCCTTAGGAAATTATAGTGGCTTTTGTTGGGCTAATGGAAGAGTAAAGTCCTGTTGAAATTGAAAAAGGCTATTCAAATTCAAGCCTTAATCAGAAAGGTTTGTTTTCTGTTGTCAGTGTACCAATGTTACGTCTCAATAGTCTCTGTTATTGCAAGTATTATTTTCCTTCTCTTGGCTGGAGCACTTTGCTTTCTCTCTCTCTTACCAAATTACATCCCAACAGATCACATCCATAAGCTGTGACTCAGCTGCCAAACTAAATAATGAGACTGCCCTAAGCTCCAGACTCCCTGAGAGTTGAGTGCTCACTTGATTTCCTCCAGCTTTTGCTTCTATCAATGGCATCAATCCTCTGTTTGGTCCTCCAGACCAAACAACACTTCAGTGTTGAGTTTAGAGAGCTGAACTGCAGTTCAGCTTTGCTTTTTTTCCTCTTCCTCCAGCTGCTCTTTCATCAGGTCCAAATCCTGCTCAGTGTTGTCTGGGCTCCCACAACAGCCATGCAGGAGTCAAGGTAGCAAAGTTCCATTTGAACCATGCAGTTCTGGACCATCTAGAAACATCTCAGCCCTCAAAATACCTTCCTGTTCAGGAGCCAAGGTTTGGGTTTTTTTTCCCTGACCTGTTTTTTGCTGTATTACAGTGAATTGAATTGAGCTCATACAACTGAAAACAGAACTTGGCTTGTCACCATCACTGTTTGCTCTCCAACAGTGTTTCAAAGAATTATGACAGTAAATCCATTTGGTGATTGTTCTGAACACAGGATCCTTGCCAGACTGGTGATATACAGGTGCAGCACTAGAATTACTGTTTAGAGATAAGCAGACATTTCCAACATGCAGGTGTCAGACAGGGAGATGAAATGTTGATATATTTTGAGCCAGACTTTTGTGATCTCTGCAAATAAACTCCCGCACAATTCACTGAATGGACAGTGGACTGATAATCAGGAGGCTCTCTGTGTTCTGCTCTGCTCCCAGCTCATGGGAGACTCCATATCTTACGTCCATATCCATACAAGATTCATGCCCCCCACACCCCCTCCAAGACCAGCTGGTCACAAGCCCAGATATTAACTTGGATGAGAAAGTTCTCCTTTGTGAGGGCTACCTCAACAGATTTGTTAGTCTGAAGTGGACAACGTTCTAAGGAGCAGACCCATGACCCATGACAGCAGCAGCCTCTGCAGGCAGCTGGTGTTCCCCAGCACCTTGGACTCCTCATCCACTTTCTCCTCAAGTCATCTATGTGCAAGGTGAGAGAAATCTTTAGTGGACAGTCTGGTTAAGCCTGCTCTGAGCTTCCTGGAGCTCCCAACTCAGCTGGCTGGTTTTGGCTGTGCAACAACTGTGTAAAGAAGCAGGAGAGGAACTAATTCAATGTGACTGGAGTGAGAGAGGAGGATTGGGCAGATCTGCAAGAGGCAGGGCAGGGCTGCCAGAGCTGGATGAAATGTAGGGGAAGAGAAGGATCCGAGGGAGGTAACATTGCACAAAGCTGTCAAGGAATTTACCTTGGAGCCTGATGGCTTTATTTTCAGCTTGGCTCTCCTCCACTGTAGCCAGCTGGGCATTGGCCTCAGCCAGGTTATCTTCCAGCCAGTGAACATGAGCATGGGAGTTCAGCTGGAAGGGAGAGGTCAGTCATATGATGCTGAGTAAGGCTTCAAGGGCCAAGATATCCTCCCTCCCTGGCAAACTGAGTTTATTCCAGTTGGTGATTGCACTGGGATGACTGTAGTAGCCTGGGGGAGGGCAGAGTGTCTTGACCTTTGTGAGGGGGAAGCCTGCTCCATCAGCCAGGATGGGCAGTGTTCAGCATCAGCTGCCAACAGCTGCTCCCTGGCATCAGCAGCACCCACTGGAGAGCTGGATTCTACTTTGCACTCATGGCTGCACCTGTGGCTGCATTGGTTTGGTGAGGAATTCCCTGCTGGTCTCTGCCCCTGGATTTCTGCAGAGATGCCATACTTGCACTGAGCTTACCCATTTCTGCCCTCATGAGCTGTTTGTCCATCTACAGCTTTGCTTTCACTCTGAGGCATCTCCATGAGCTCTGCTATCCCAGCCATGGCAGCTGTGTTCTTCCTGTAGCTCTGCCCTGCTTGACCTGACCTTGCTGCTTTCGTATGCCACTGGACAAGCTCCTCTACCCATCTTCCTCCTTGCAAGGTATCTGACAACATGGACCTATCTTCTGATATGGATGAGAATCAATCAGTTCACATTTCTAAAGCAAATTGAAATGGAAATGTTCCTTATTATTGATGCTATCAATTTGTGTTAGTCATTAGAACATGTTCAGATCATTCTATTCAAATATAGCCTCAGCTTCCAGGTCTTCCACCTCTTCCCTGTCTGGAGTGACTGGAGTACACATATGAACACACCAGTGTCTGTGAGCAGGAGATGTGAGAGAAATTTGTGGGAATATGAACAGGAATCTTAATTTCTTCACTCCCTTCTCAATATGTTTGTCAGCTCAACTGAATTTTATTTCCTGGGAGAGATCTATGGCTGGGAATACTGAGCCAAGAAAGCAGGAAGGCCTGGCCAGGTGTCTCAGCAGACAGCTGATGTTATCTGCAGCATGGTTGGCTTTCTGTATGATGTTGGAATTTGGCCTTCAGGAATATAATCAAGCTGAATTGATTACTTGAGGAAATAGAGGCTTGTTCGTAGAAATAGCTGCAATGTAGGTCTGTGTGTCATGTTTTTTTTTTAAATGCTGAGTGTTTAGTTAAATATTTGAACTCTGAAATACTTGGATGAAATAAATATTTGAATTCAGAATGGTAACGCTGCACATCCTGTGAACTGTGGCCTCATTTCTTGTTTGATTTACCACCTTTCCTTCCAGAGTGAGAGGGACAGTGCCTTGGAGGGCAGTAGAGTCCATGGAAAGGTCTATCAGACCTTTGCTGGCTGCCTGAGGGGGATCCTGGAACACATCACCTTTCTCTTGGTCTTGGCAGGAGATCTGCAGTGAGCACACAGTTCCCCAGACTTCACAGTGGAGTTTTCTGTGAGTGGATAATGCACAAGACAAGCTGGATTCAGAGCTGGCTGAACTGTTCAGTCACTGGAAACTAAAAGGCAAATGTTTCCAAGCCCAGGGGTTTCACAGGCTCATAGAGAAGTCAGAATCTGCTGTAGAAAAAACATCAGCATCTGCCTGGGGAAAAATAAATACTAGATCTCAGCTGGTTCTGTTATTTAAGGGTTTAAAGAGTGAGAGGCTCCAGACTCCATTTTAACAGGGTAGGTTTAAAGGGCTGTATTAATCTTTTATGCCAACTCAGTCTTATCAAAAAGTCAAAGCTGCACAAACTGCCTATTGTGGGGTGGGAAAGGTAGGATATTACAGCAAATAAATTAGTATTTCTGCCCTGTGGTGAACAGCTGAGATTTAGTGTCCTTAGTGGGACTGGCAGGGCACTTAAGTCCCTTTTTCCTTTGTGGAAGTTCCTCTTACCCCATCATTAACTGCTCTGCACAGAAAGGGTCAAACAGCCTGGGAAGCTGAGCCTGTTTGCAGCTCTGAAGGACTAAAACACCTAATTTTTCTTCTGTCACTTAAGTGTTCTGGTGGCCTTGCTCTGAAGCACAAGGATCTTGAACTCCCTGTGGAGAATTTGAATTAGCAAAGCTTGCAGTATATATTAATGATTGTACACATTGCCTTTGCTACTTAGCTCATTAACTAGGTAAATTAGTGGTTTGGATAATATAGAGTTGGATATTTGTATTCCAGGAAGTTAATTTCTAAGGGGAGGTTTCTCAGAGCAGTGCTGGCAGACCCATCACTGAAGTAGTCAATAGTGACACTAAAATAAAGTTCTAATTTGTGATAATATTTTGCAATTCTAAAACAGTTTTTGTCTGAGGATCAGAAGGCCTTACATAAACATGAATCATTTAAGCCTCATAACTTCCCAGTGATTATACACATTTTATATGTGGGTGAATGTGGAAGATGAATTACAAATATCAGACAATGAATCAGAGAAGCACTTAGGGAACAAAATCTTGTATTTCTGATTCTGCCTGACTGAATTACTGAACTGTACTTGTGCTTGTCATTGGGTTAATGCTGAAGAGATCTAGGATGACTGTGGATTTTCCCAGTGAATTTATGGTCAAGGGACTTTTCAGCTGTAGCTGATGCTGTCAGAGCTGTGACGTTGCACAACTGCACCCAGTAGGATTTTGTACCCTGGGAAATTCCACTCCAACTGACACATTAAACCATGAAAATTCCTTAGAACATCTTCCAAGTTTTGCTCATTTCATCTCATTGAGGTTGGCAGTTGTCATTTTGAGGTCACGCTCTGCTTTATGATGAGCCTTTTTTTTCTTGCCATGAGTTTGCTTTTCTTCTTCAGAGTTGTCCTCCAGCTAGTTGAAAAAAGGGAAATAAGTGTGAAAAAAGACTTTGTAACAAGCATAAAATCATATGACCATGGAATGATTGGATTGGAAGAGACACAAAGACCATCCCATTCCACCCCCCTGCCATGGCAGGGACACCTTCCACTATCCCAGGTTGCTCCAAGCCCTGTCCAACCTGGCCTTGAACATTTCAGGGATGGGGCAGCCACAGCAAACAAACAGATGATGTTTATCAGAAGGACCCAACATGTTGAAACCAGACCAAAGAGGGTCATCTAAAATAGATGGGATAAAAGGGATAAACCCTGTGGCAACTGCACCTCACCTCAGGTATCCAAGTGGCAGGTTGGCTGCTGTTCTTGAGCACGTGGTTCACATTGTTCTCCTCACCTTGTTCTCCTCACCCTGCAGCTTTCCAAGAAGAGAGAGGCCAAGACTAGTGCACAGAGTTGGGTGAGAAGCTAAACCCTGCCCTGGCAACAGGCTGAAAACCCAAATAATTCATCTGAGCTCCTTCTGGAGAGCAGCCTGAGCTCCGTGTGTGGTTTTCAATGGGCCCACAGGAGCTCGGTCCAGCAGTGACTCTTCCCAAAGCATCCTGCTCACCCTCAGAATTCACACAGCTCTTTTGGGCAGTGGCACAAGTTGGCAACATTTCAGTGTGCTGCCATGAGTTAATACCTAGAAAAACACGGCCCCTTCCTGTTTGTGCAGCGTGCTGGAGTCTCATAGAATTGAACCAAGTACACAATGGGATTTTTTTCCTTCCCCCAGACTGGGAGAATGAGAATGGGAGAGAATAAAGAAAAATGAAACGGTTATTTCTGCCTGGTGAACTCACTCCAAAGCCCTCTTCTCCTTTTGGCATTTAGTATCTGAGTCATTCTGAGCAGAGAGATCTAAGTTTGAACCCTGTGGTCTAAATGCCTGAAGACAGGAAAAGGTTTTTGTGGATCACACAAGGCGTTAGCAGCAGCAGGACAAAATGTCACTGGAAACTTGTGCTTCTTTAGAAGGAATCTGAGATGCAGTTAATAAATTCTGAGGCATATGAGGCATCTGTGAGTTTAACATCCTGTGGAAGTTAACACTGACTTCAGAAGAAGCAGCAGACAGCCACATGGCTGCTCTGGTGCAGATTTAAAACTTCTCCAATTATATTAAAAAAAAAAAAAAAAAAAAAAAAAAAAAAAAAAAAAAAAAAAAAAAAAAAAAAAAAAAGCAATTCAGGTGCAGGAGAGGGAGAAACATTCCCCAAGGGTGGATGGAAAAGTTACATGGCTGCAGAGGGAGACATGTTATAAGCAGAGGCCTAACAGCATCATTATGTAAAAGTGGGTCTAATTAATAAAGAATGTCAAGGAAATACAATGCCTTTATGTAGAGAGGTCCCTAAAAATTCCTGTGAAATGACTATTGCTATCAGGTGGGAGGGTGAAGTGAATAATTAAATCCATCCCAGGTTGTATGAGATGCTGGAAGACAATATAAGAAACTGCGGGGGAGATGAGCTGAGTAAATCTGAGCATCCCAAAAGGTGCTCTGAGTGGAAGAGCTGTAATGGTTGGGTTCATTTCCCTGAAGAATAAGGCAGAAAAAAATCCTCTTGTTATGCTTCATACCCACTTCTCCTTCTCAGTTTTAGCCAGGGTATTCTCCAGCCCTTCCAAGTGCTATTTCAAGTGGCTGAACTAATCCTCCAGTATCCATTTGCTGGCCCTCCTGTCACCTCCTTCACATCCAGGAGCTGCCTCAGGAGGCCCATCCTTCATTTCATCATTTGGGCCACCCATTCCTCAGCATCCAACAAGTTCCTTTGTTCCTAATAAAGAGGTGGGCAGGGAATCCAGTGTTCATCCTATGAAAGGCTGCTAATAACATTCTTTTAACATATCCTATGTTACAGTTGATATCTATGACTCGGGCCATAGCTTCTTAAAGTTAAGCATCAGAAAATCTGTTTGTACACACACAGGTTCCTAACGAAGAGTTTGCCCTTCAGAAAGATGCCACCCCAACTTGCTGCGGCTCGTACTGAATATCAGTGGTGGACCAGAGACAGAACTTGGCTGGGACTTGTGAGAGCAGCTCCTTTGTTTTAACCAGGAGGGTTTTCAGTCTCCTTTATTATCTAAGGACTTTATTTGAGTTACAGTCAGGCTGCCTGTGAAGGTCATGCATCATCCCCATGTGCTCTTTATTCATTCCATATTCTGAAAAAGAGCCTCTTATGAGTCACCTGAGGGAGCAATGCCCTGCTTTGGTGAATCCTGAGCCTTTAACCATTCCCTATGGATAAGAGCTGCAGTTGGATGGGGAGGTCATCCTTCTTTTGGCTGAGGGTGGCTTGTCAGCCTCTCTGCTATTTTGTGTGTTCTCTGAGCTCCCAAGTCTTTGACATGATTCTTCTCACCTCCCATTCCTTCAGTTACATTTCCTCCTCCTGCTGGGCCACATTCACCAGCAGCTTCACCTGGAATTATGGAGTTCAAGCAATGAGGTTCCCAAAACAAGCCATTTCTATTATAATGGTTCCTGAAAGCCCTGAGGTGGTCATTTTATTATCAGATCCTGGAGGGTTTTGCATACCAGTGGGAGGCCTGGTGTTTCCTGAAATGCCTGTTTAGTGCAGTTTCATATCTCTGGTGTGAGTAATACAGCTCCTAGAAAAGGTTGTTATGGAGCACAGGAGCAGATCTGTGTGCCAGCACAGAAGTGAGGACTGTATGCCAAATTCTGAACTGATATAAATGCAGAATGATTCTTATAATGATCTAGATTCACACCAGTCCAAATGGGAGCAGAACCCTTTGAAAGCTTTTACTTTCTAAGGCTGTAGCTTAGTCTCATTTGGCTCACACAAGGTGGGAAGATGTGTACCCAGATAAAAAGGCAGATTTTGGTTCAACCATATGTGGAAAACTGGTTTTCAATTTTTTTGCTTCACTTAAACTTGTATGTCTTGGTCAGCACTTTCCTTCCCCTCTTACCAGAAATCCAACTGATTTGTCCATCCTGGGCATAAGTGAAGAGACTCTGAGCTGGAACTGCCCCTTTGTGATGGCTGTGTGGTCCTGCTTAAGAGAAGTAAACCAAACATCTTTGTTTCAGCTTTTAAATGTTAATGATTAGTGAAATCTCATATTCCCGTGCTCATATCCCCATCCCTCTTCTCTGTGCTGGTTTGAGAAGTGGGAAATCCAGGCCTTGAATTTTGAAGACATTCTCTTTCCACTCCTTAGAGGCAGCAGGCATAGACTCAGATTTCAGGATTTTCTCCATTTACTAACTTTTCTGGCATTGATTTGGAAAGAAATTATTCAGGCCCCTTGCCCTATCAATAATTAACAAGAAAGTCACTGACTTTCTCAGTGTCTCTAAGTGAACATTGGCTGTTATTTTTTCTCCCAGCCCTTATCTTTCCTGCCCAGACATCCCAAGGTTCTCAGTGCCTGTAATTGCCACTGTTTAATTCTGCAGAACAGGACAACCTCAGTTTATTTTCCTCACTCTAATGTTTAATTTCTCCCAGAAAAGCAGCTGCAGAAACTTGTGGCCATTCCTCTGAATTGCCATCAGGCCAAGCCTGTGGCAGACAGAACATGTGGGGCTTAGAAACAACTGCAGGGGTGGAAGTTTTGCTCTTGATAAAACCAAAATACACGTTGTGCCATCCTGGGACAGGAAATGCACTAAATAGTTTTAGTAGTAATGAAAAATAATACTAGTAATCTTTCAGCTGTTGGCTTTAAAGTAATATTGAGGCAGTGATCTCCATCCATAAGTTGAAATCTAAGGATAGAGTAGATTGGAGGAGTGATGACTATTGTATAATTATTATAAAAGTTGGGAAATGCAGATTTTAGGTTCTTGGAAAGAACAGAATGCTCCCTTCTGCGTGACTGTTACAATAGCTACTTTCATTATGTTATGACAAAAACATATGTGCAAAATTAATGATGCATGCTGCTAATATTAGATGACTACAACAATCTCTCTACATTTTTCTTTCCAGTCTTAAATGGGATAAATGATCAGTTAGTAGGGTTTTTGCCTGACTAAGGAATAGTAAAGAGCAAGTGAGATTTATCGCATAGCTGAAGGTTCACTTCATTTGCATTTTATTAACTCAACTGTCTGATTAAAAGTCAGTTTCAGGAGTGTGTGTAAGAGAGAATATTGTATGCATGAGGAAGTGGGTTGCTGTAGAAACTCAAACTCTGCAGCTCTATCTACACCCAAGGCATCCTGAGTCATAACTGCCATCAGTTTAGTCAGCCCAGTTTGGTCGGAGTAAATGGTACCATTTATACACAATTCCTTTTCCTCCAGGTCAGGAGAGCCAAGCAGCAACTCTGCTGCCTCCTTATTGTCCACAGACCCTGGAGAGATCAAGCTGTGATTCAGGTTCTGGTATCTAACATGGAAAGACAGGTATAATGATAGAAGAACTCAGCAGCAGTGCAGAATCCTCATCACTGCCTAAGATCTTCTCTGGTCTATCTTCCCAGCCCCACAGGCATTGAAATATTGCTGTAAGGAAGCTTGTGGCTATTCCTGCCTGTGAAAGTTCTTGGAAGAAGCAGAAGCAATGGAAGCAGTCATTTCTAGCCACTCCCTCTGTGATTCCCCATGAGGGACAGGATCCCTGCACAGGATGCAGACCTCTGACATCTGCAAGGGGAAGATGTGCATTCAGTAATGGTGTTGGAATTCAAACAACACAAGTAACTGCCTATTCATAGCACATTTGTTTGCTGTTCACTGCTTTCCATTACTTGCCCTTCCGCTTTATTATATATGTCATAGGTGAAAACTCACGTTGCTCTTCTCTCTCTGCAACTCCCTGTTTCTGTGGTTATCCTTGCAGGAGGCAATACAGCCCAATAAAAAATGGTGCCAATTTGTCTAGTTGCAGGTCTTGCATTTCCTAATTCTTTGTGTTTCTTTCACAAAATGAGAGGTTTATTAGACATCCTGTCTCTGGCCCTGGCGCTTGGAAGTGTCTCTCAGTCTGACATTCCCTGGGGCACAAGGCAACCTGTGAAGGGATGACCCAAAGTCTTTCATTCCTGCATGAGAATCTGCTCAGCCAGCCCCAGCTTGTGCAGAAGGTACTGTGTGCTTTGCCTGAGGATTGCTGTACCAGACTGCACTGGGTGAAATTCAGGGATGTGCTGTGCAAAGAACCCTCAGTTAGTCCAGCTGCTCCTGGAATGAGACAAAGAGGAGTGGAGTGAAAGAACTTGCAGGAGTTACCAAGGCTGGAGAGAGAAAACCTTCAGGTTTATAAAGTCATTTGCATTTCCCAGCTGGAATCATAGTCCCATATCAACTGGGATTAGCTTTGGATACACAGAGAAGTAATACAAGCCTTCCCCTGTAACATATTTCCCATCTTCATCTGTGACTTTTCAAGGCAAAATACTAACAGGATTCTTTGGAGCTTTCCTGTCCTGTTTCTAGCACTCCTGAGAGTTGCTGGAAGTGCTGTGACAGCAGCCTCAGAAAGAAACATCACATCCTCCGGGTGCTGGACTGTATCTCAAGAGTCAGTCTCCCCTTTTATGCTGCTTTATCAATTTAGCAAGCCCAAG
This sequence comes from Zosterops lateralis, assembly GCF_965231275.1. Classification (NCBI taxonomy): domain Eukaryota; kingdom Metazoa; phylum Chordata; class Aves; order Passeriformes; family Zosteropidae; genus Zosterops; species Zosterops lateralis. The sequence continues at coordinate 1,789,919 of NC_139775.1, forward strand.
ATGGAATTCCACAAGCAGGGAGCAGATGTAAGGTGCAACCCTATCCGTTCGATAGCTAAAAATCAGAAAAGCAGTTTCCCCATCTCTCCCATTCACCTCTCAGCAGCAAAGTGCTGGGCTGAGCTGATGACAGTCCTGGTAGGCAGCGGGTTTTTCTGGTTGATCGAAACCTGACATTTGTCTGGGCAGCAGAAGGCCACTGACTGCCAGGGGGAGATTATGTAGCCTGTCATTAATCTAGGATTGCACTCACGCTTCCATCTGTGCAGGAATGTTTCTGGAGCAGCGCTCGTGGTGCTTTCCCGGAGCGCACGGACGCGGCGGCGGCCGCACCGTCTGCCTCTCATGCTGGAGGGGCAGGAATTTCAAGGTCAGAGCAAGATTGTCTTTCAACACGGAAGAGAAGGACACAGGACCAGTCAGGGGCAGACACAGGGGCAGACATAGGCTGTTACCTGGATAAAGGGAGTGTTACAGTAACGGGCTTTATCCTTTCCACAAAAGAACGATGGGGAAGCGCGGGACACCAGAATTGGTGACATTTGTGTGCTGGCACATCGAGCTGACAGAATTGATTGTACCCTGATGTTCACTCTACCTGCAGCCTCCTCTGCTCTAAGGAGGATCCAGAGCAGGACACGCTGGATTTCTGGAGCAAATCCACCACTGCTTGGTGGGATCCTTGTTCTTCTGTTACCACCTTGTGCTGCTGTGTCACACCTGGAAAGGAGCTGGGGAGGAAAGGCATGGCCAGTTAAGATACAGCAAGAGAACAGCCTGGTAGTGCATGAGAAAGCAGATTTATGATTGCTAACCTGTGCAGAGAGAGGGAGAAATCCTCCCTGTGGGTACAGGGAAAGGAAATGAGCTAATGCTGGCATGAGAATAGCATTAAAGGAATCCTTAGAGTCTCAGTCCTCACAGGGGGTCCTTTCCATGGAAAACCCATTTGCCCTGAATAAATGATTCTGCAGCACTGCCAAAGGAAAGCATGTTGTGGAGAGATTATATTTTTACCTTTTGGGCTCATACTTTGATACACTGACAGAGAGGACAATGTGGCTTATAGGCTGCTATAACCAAGCACAATCAGAACATATTTTGGCACAGTCAAATGTCACTTTCAAAAACCTGCTTGGTAGCAAAGAAAGGAAATAGTTGCTGAGTGCAAAAAAGATAGACCAAAGGGCCTATGATTCATGCTCTGATCATGTTCTGTCAGTGTGTCTGTGCAGTGGAGTATATGAATAACTGGTGGGGTTTGATAATATGCTTAAATACTGTTCCTGCTGCTAAGCATTAGCATGGCTGTGTGACAGCACAGCAGAGAGGCGAGGCACAGCCATCAGGAAAGGCAAGACAGGCTGCAGTGAGCTGCAGGGCTCTGGCTCTTCAGCAGCACGCAAGCAAGGGAAGCAAAAATTGATTTAATCTTTGGTTGATGTGCCTTTTAGGTAGGTTTCCTATAGCTCTGTGTTACTAGAAACAAGCCATGAATTTCTGGAGGTTTGATCCTTTTCAGAATTTCTGTAAGGATGATATTTTTAATCAAAGCCAGTGGCAACATGTTGAGGAGTTACGGAACAGCCTTGCTGTTCTTTGTGTGTTAAAATGCACAACTGTGGCGTCACAGGTCAGACATTTGCATAATTTTCAACTAATTGTTGCTGGAAATGGTTTCTGAGATGTATATTTCTGTATGGCAGAGCCACCTCTGCCTTTATGGCAACAGGCACGCGTTAATTTAGGACAAGCTTGTACTTTTCCCAGTATCACTGTATGTGAAAAATCCATGAAGTTTGGGGTGATCTATTCATGCAGATGGCTTGGGCTCATCTCTGACTTTGCTAAGAGCATGTTCCAGCTTACACAGGGTTAGAGAAGGGGCATGGCAGAAACAGAACTGCTCTGGACTGGCTGTGCTGATGTTCCCCTTCTCCTCCCTTGGGCTTGAGGAGGTTGGGTGATTTGCCCAGAGGCTGTTACAGTGGCAGTCTTTGATGGCCATCAGTGACCTGCTGGCCAAATCCTCCATTCTGGCACTATGATGCTGAGAGGATGCTCTTCCACTCCAGCTTGTTCCCTGCTTTTCCCCTGGGCCTGGTGGTGACCCCACTGGAACTCTCCAGACTGCAGCTAAGTAACTTTGTCAGCCACTGTTGGAGGGAAGGTGAACATGTTAATCTAAATAACAGGGAGGAAATCCCTCAGTGTCCCCATTGCCTTGCTGCATACTCAGCAAAATAGTTGCAGACCAGCCCTGCTGGGGACAAACTGGGAAGGACAGAAGGGAAGCAGCTCTCAGCTCCATCCCTTCCCACATACACACTGTTCAGCAGGGCTGTCTGGCTGGAGCAGAGCATTAATACACACCTCAAACAAGGGGCTGCTGCCCCTGGGCTCCTGTAAGCTCTGGAGGGTCTGTGCCTGTGCTCCACCATGGCTCCAAACTCACCGGCAAGGCAGGGCTGTTGGACAAAGCAGGATCAAGTCCTGAGCTGACAGCTCAGCCATCTGCTAGGCCTGCTGCCCTGTGGCAGCTGTGGATGCCAGCTCTGACTCTCAGTAGCACATCTGCTCATTTAAAAAAAAAAATCAGCATGTTGTTTAAGGTCATTCTATATTCCACAGAAACAAGAGTCTGGTTTTAGCAGCTTTTCCAATCTCAGTGAACTGGCTGAGCTCATAGTACACTGGCTTTGTCCTGATTTGTGTCACCAAGCGTGAGATCTCAACCCAGGTCCATGTTGTCCACCTCTGCCTGCTCCTGCTTGGCTTCTGCTTGAATTTCTTCATGACATCCTGAGTCAGAAGTCTCTTCTTCTGGACCAGAGCCCAGGACATCAAAGGACACAAGGGACACAGACACTCACAAGGGAATTCTTAATCTGCACCATAAACTGGAAGCCAGGCCATGGTGTCAAACATCTAAAATAATTTTCCATCCCACTGAGATTTGAGCAGCCAGGTCCCATCAGACTAGCACTTGTGCTTTGCTCTCCCATCCTGCCTGGAGCAGGGAGTGTGCACAGCTCAAACACAGAGAATCTTGCAGTGTGTTATTTGTGAGCCATGATTTGGGACTGCCTGTCTTTGTGGCCTGTGAAAATCATATCTGCTTTGTACAAAAGGCTTGTTTGCAATGTATAAATCCTGGGAGCTGTAAAATACCAACAGCTGCTGGAAAGGGCACTGGAAGTTCAGCAGCTGGAGACTGTTTGATCTCTCTGTAGCTCAACTCCTGCTTATAATAATAGTCTCAGAAGCCAGCAGATATTCCCAATAAGCTCTGCTCAGCAACAGATACTCTTCAAAATGATATTAAAAAGGAAAATATGTGTCAAAACTAGACAAAGGGTCAAGTCTTTTCGTCGCAAAAGCTGCTCCTTGAGATTACACGTGTATGTGAAATGAGCAGGTTTTAACCTGTGGTCGGTCTCTGTCACAGCTTTCAGATCAGTCAGTTTTCAGGCTTCAAACAAACCCTATTACAGCTCGTCTGAAGTCCTGCAAACCCCGGGCCATTGAATGTTAACCAGACACTCCTGTATCACCCTCGTTTGCTCTGGAGCAGATATTTTATCTTCAGGCTTCAGCTCACAGACTATTGAACAAATCTTCAGGCTGTCTCAGCTGCTCCTCAGTTGCTTATTTATCCTCAGGTTGAAGAAGCTGAATTTTATTCCTACAGGAAGCTCAGGCCAGGGAGGGAGCATCCTGTTTGCTGTATTTCCACTTTCACTGATGTTCCTCCAGGCTTCCAGTGAGAAGTGGCTCTTCCCTACCATCTGTGGTTTTTTTGCTGTGATCACACCTTGATGCACCCAGCGCTAAAGATTAGAATTGAGCACAAACAGAAGCTTCTGCAGCAAGAGGCAGACCAAGAGGTAATTACACAATTGCCATCAGTCCAAACAAGGCATAACAAGCAGATTTTGGACTGGAGACTGAATGCTCTTCTAGGTTTCAGTTCCTGAGCACGTTTTGAGTGTTTCACAAAAAAAAAAAAAAAGCCCCTAGTGGGATGAGTCGCTCAGGCTGCCCAGGAGATTTTGACAAAGCAGCCATGTCAGAGTAAGTGGGATTGAACACCCAAACCTTTTCAAGAGTATTTAAAAGCTTCTCCTGGCTGTTTTCCCTGTCCTGAGGAGATTCAAGCAATTAGCATGAAGCAGTTCAACACTTCACTTTGAAAATGATCATTTTTACCTTCATGGCAGCCCTGCCAGATCAAGGGGAACCTCACCATGCATTGATCAAGATAAGGGAAGACAGCTTTCCTTTCTCACTCTGGCCTGCCTAAGGAAAAGTCTCTTGCAATCCTCTTCTTCCTGGGTAATTAGTAACAAGCCCCCACTGCAGAGAACCTATTTCAATCTCTGACCAAGCACAGTTCTGGTGAGTAGGATTTTTATCCTGGAAACAGAGGATTGAGCAGGAATGTGAGCATTAAAGGCAGTGAATAACACACACAAAGTGCTGTACTGGTAAGTTCAAGGGAGAAATTATGATATCTCTTGACTCATTCCTGAGAAATGACACTTGACTTCTTCAGACATGGAACACAGAGGGGAACATATCTAGATTTATCCAGCAGAGATTGAAAAGTCTCAGCCCTTTGGATGTCAGTGATAACTTTGCTTTTGAAATCAGTGAAAGCAGTATTTCACCAATATCCTTTGGAAGTCCTGAGAGTGCAGCAAGAATCACAGTATCCTTCTGTGATGCTCCCAGAACATGCCTTTAACCTTCACAATGTTCCCACTGACACAAATTTTAGTACAGATATTTTAGCAGCAAGTGAAAGAGAGGCAGAAAATGCCGTTGCTTGTCCAGTTATGTCATTGTTAGGTTCAGGAACAGCTTTCTAGAATAACTCATCCCTTCTGAGCATCCTCTGAATTGCCAGTGCATGGTTTTTAAGGTTGTCCTGTGAACCATATTGTTATACTGTCCTTTGTTTCAGTGAAGAGCTCTGGAGAAGGCGGTTTGTACCCTGTAATCACTCTGTCCATGCCTTCTGCCAGGCCTTTTGATCTCCACAAAGCCCATCCTCCTCTAGACCCCACTGCATCAATTCACTCCAAAATCCCCAAAGGGAGACCAAATCACCAGGAGGTCCTGCCTGAGCATTTTCATCCTTCCCTCTCAGCTGGAGTCATCTCTCTGTGTAAGTCTGCTGTGAGCTGCACCATGTGAGTTCTTCGGGTGAGTTTGGGTTGACTCAAATCACCTTTATTGCCAATTTTGGTTAGTCCAAGTGACTTTGGGGAAGCCTCTCAATCCCTTCTGCCCGCAGAGCTCCAGCCAAGGTGCAGAAGGAGCTTGGCCGGTGCTGCTGCCTGCCCAGCAAAGCTCTGGCCATGCCAGGCAGGGGGAGGCTGAAACCTGCCAGGAAACAACCTCAACTTGCCTTGGCCTTGAACTGTCCACAAAGGCCAACATATGGTTGCTGGGTGTGATGCAAATCTGGGACGAGTTGAAAGTCAGAGGGATGCAGACAATCCCACATTAAAGAATGACTGGTCCATATGTTTCCTCTCTCCTTTTTCTGTGTGTTGAAGGGCTTTAGTCAGGAAACATGGTGGGGTCTTTTCACCTTGAGAGCTGAGATTTGTGGCTCTCAATGTAGTCCTGGATGCACGTGTGCAAGCACAGAACAATGCACCTTCCCTGCAGAGCTATTTTTAGGGTCTTGGTTGCAAGACAATTACAGTGTTGTGCTGATGAGTGTTAGTAATGGTTGCAATATAATCGTGGAGTGAAAAATGTACAGCTCTGGGGGAGGCATTGTGTCCTTTTTGTGTGCACAGAGTCTCACAGGCAAGTAAAGAAAGAGGAAATAAATTTGTCATCATCTAAAATATGTAACTTCACTGTAGAAGAAGTGACAGAGTTTGGTTTCATTTACAGCAGTGCAGATCCCTCCAGTTCACAGAATTCATTTCAAATTTGTTCGTGTCTGATTTAATCAAAACGGAGTCCATTCAACACAAGAAAAAATCCAAAGCAAAGTTAATATGGAGAATTATCTGCTTACTTACAACTCCCAGTGTTGGCCCCAGCCAGCCTCCCTGTGCCACCACAGTGAATTCAGATAAATTTGCCCTGGATGAGAAAATAAAAGATGAGTCTGTTAATCAAGATTGCAATATCTGTAGGAAAACAGAAAGTAGCTGAGAGGTTCTGAGTGTTCATCAGGGACAGACAGCATTGCCTGTAGGGGCAAATTTGCAAGTCAGTGAGAGGAAATTTAATCTTTTCAAAGATCAGATCTATAAAAAACCCTCTTTCTTCTTGGATTCTGTATTAGAGCTTAAAGAAATCCTCCTTTCTCTGCAGCATATGGCAGAAGTATGTAGCACACAGAAACAGGAGTGAGGCTTCACTTGAAACTCCCGATGTTTTACATGTTCACTGAGAACTCCAAAATTAAAAATAAATTGCAGAAACTCTGCAAAATAATCTGAAAAAATCTGTAAAATTAAAAATAATTTGCATTTTGGATCTTTGCAGCAGTGATCAGTTAAAAGGGCATCGATCTGAGGGGTTGTTCAAAACTATTTTTTTTTAATTTAGCATATAAAAATTTGACATCTAAAAATAGGAAGGCAAAATGAAAGTGACAAACTCAGTTCAAGAAAATAGGAACCAATAATTCTCACTGGAAATTGTTAGTAAATAGAAATTAATGCTTGAGGAAGCATTTTAAGATGGTTTTGGGTTTATTTTTTTCTGAGGGACGACATTTGTATGATCTACAGTGACCTTCCAGTGAAGAGCTGCTACTTACAAATGAAAGGAATTGTTCTTTCTCCTATTTTTAGCATTATTAAGGGTCTCCAGAAAAGGATTCATCTGGATGACTCGATCTTCCAGGGATTCCTGCAAAAACCAGCAGGCTGCTCAGTGCAGAAGCCTCGGGCTTTGAGCACAACGGCCCCTCACCATCCAAACCAAGTCGGGGAATGGATTTTCTGTCAGTCAGCTCCCAGGAAAAGCTGAATTACCGCCGTGAGCAGGAATTCCATTCAGCTTCAGCCCTGCCAGAGGCTCTCCACGGGGGTCCAGCCGTGTGGATTTGGGGCAGGCAGGAGTCTGGCTAGTCCCAGCTCCAAGAGGGAACACCAAATGCAAAGTGCACAGCGGGGTTTACTACCTCAGTGTTTTCTAGGGAAGAGGGTTTACGGTATTCCAGAATTGAGACACCCACAGGGAATGGTCAGACAACGCTGGGATCTGTAGGCAGAAAGCTGGGAAAGGGGAATGAAATGAGGTTGTTGCTTGGAGTAGGAGGAAGGTTATTCCAAGGATAGAGGGCAGCATAAGACAGGCTAGGAATGCGTGTGGGATAGGGAGAGCCTGGGGGGAGAAGTTGTGGAGGAGGAAACAGGCACGCAGGGACAAGCTGGGACTTGACAATCCAGAGGTCTGGCGGTGAGGAAGCTGGAAGGAGGAATAGGAAACCACCGAAGGAATCCCACAAGGCTTGAACAACAGGATTTCTGCTGCATGGCCAAATGTAGCTGCTATTCATGTCTTTAAATTCAGAATTGTTTTACAGACCCCCACAGCGGAGTCTGAGGGGAAAAGAAAAAGAACAAAGAAAGAGGAAAGAAGGAGAAAGAGAAAGAAGGAGAAGGAGCTGCCATCAGCACAGTGGAATTTTTTCTAGTTGATGCTGAACAAATTTCCTCATTCCATCATGACAAAAACACTGGGTCTCCCTCCCTGATTATAGATGTTTATGTGTCCTTCATTATTTAGATAACCTGCTCTTCATAGTATTTTATCCAGATAGAACACTTTTTACTATGCTTTGGTTGTGCAGGTGGCAGGAAATAAAGTGCTGGGAAATCCCACCTGGCTGAGAATCCCTGAGGCTCCTCTACAGTCCTGTTCCCTCAGGAATCTCTATGCTCTCTGCAAACACTGTGATTATTCCTCCCACTGCTATTTATTCCCATTTCCAGACCACCTGGGAGCCCCCAGACCTGTGTGTGAGTGTGGATTCATTGCAGCCACAGACGAAGATTCCCCTCTGTTTTATGAATGGGCAAAAAGAAGTGCAGGGAGTTAATTTGTAGAGAGGGCAAAGGAACACAGAGAACTCAAACATTCTGGTGTTTTACCATTTGCTTTTAACAAGGAATCCCTTTCTCTTCATCCAGAAGGAAAAATCTGTCCCAGGGCTTGTTCAAGGCCTCGGGTTTCTCTTCCTCAGGCAGAGCCAGGAGCTGCATGGGGTCAGTGTCATTCACAGCCTCTTCCTTGTCAGTCATCTTGGGTTCTCTTTTGGGTAGAAGGTAAAACTGGAAGGAAAAGAGAAGGACAGCAGTGTTTCCCACATTGTTGAGAAGCAGATTGAAGAAATCTGGAATTTCCTATGGTGGTGTCCTCTTCAAACCAGTGATACCTCCCAGTTCAATAGGAACCTGCAACAGAAGGAAGATGCCAAATATGGGTGGTCGCTCCTAAGAGGGGTCAGAAAACAAGAGATTGACTGGGAAAAAATAGGGAGAATATTCTCACTTTCTCTTTGGCCTTCCTCACTATCCAGTGCCAGGCCAATGGGAACCTGCCTCTGGCTGAGAACAGGGGACTTTTCTCCCATTTTTTTTCCTGAAAACTGTTAGACCAATTCTGGGGATAGCAATTTTTGGATGGGAGTTCAGAGGAAACTGAAAGGGAGGCCCTAGTTCATCAGCTCCTGCCCTCAGCCATCTACCAGGAGAGTCCACAGCACATCCATTTCCCATGGCCTGTGGTGGTTTTCACTCTTGTCACAACCTGAGTCGTGGCAAAGCCATTCCAGAGGAGGGAGCAGGGGAATTCAAGAGTGTGACTCATGTCCCAAGGCTTTGCATTTTTAGGGACCTGTTCTGTGCTGGGAGCAGACTGTGTCCCACACTCCAGGCAGTTTTCCTTCCCCCTCCCACACATCTGCACCAGCTTTAAAGCTGTCAAGGCAACAGCTGATGGTGAGCACGGTGTCCATGTCCAGCACTCAAAGATGTGCCCCCGGGGACCAGCCCTACCTGCTCAGCTCGCTGCTCCCTGCAGAGGTGAAGCTGATTTCATCATTCCTATGATTAAAGGGAGCAGGGGCTGTGCTGTGGCTTTCTTTGGCAGCAGGGACACACTGCCCAGGCTGAGGGCTGCTCTCCGTCCCACCTCTGCAGCCCCAAGCAAAGCTGGGCGCCAGCCTGGTGACTCAGCCAGCTCAGGAGTCACCACGGGCACAGTGGGAGAAGCCCCTGGGCTGGGGAGGGCACTTCTGGCCACCAGGGTCTGGGTTTAGAGGCCACTGCATGGGCTGTGGTCAGGACAGCTTGGCACTGCTCGGAGGCAGCAATGGCCCTGGCTGTCCTGGTGATCTCATTTCCCCACCATCCTCCTGAAAACCTTGATGGGCTAAAAATATATGTGTGCAAGGACTCCAAGGCAGCAGGGCTGTGCCCTTGGAAACCAGTTTCCTGGCTCCAAAAGATCCTGGTGTGACACCCTCAGCTCTAATCTGCTGCTCTGGGGTGAATTTCATCCGCAAAGCAGGAAGGAGAAATTTCCTCCATCCATTTCCGCTTTGATCAGGCAGAGATAAGGAATGTAACAGCTCAGCAATCATTTCCCCTCTCAATCTACACAGCTCAATCTGTGGGCTGGCTGGGTTGAGATGCCTGAATTTGCAATGTATATTTGAGCCCTGGCTCAGGTCTGCACTTAATCTGTCACCTCTCTGAAACACAGGGACTAACGTGGTCCCTGAAACAGATCAATGAAATGTTAAACCCAACACCTACAGAAAAGAAGTATGACACAAAATAGCTCATACTTGTATCAAACAGAATTTCTTGGGTGTAGGGCTCAGACTCTTCTGGAAATTTAAATTCTTTATACCTCATCATCCTTTCATAGCTGGGGAAACTGAGGCAGGACATGACAACTTCAGAGTTGTCCACCCAGTGTCAGCCCATTTTTTGGCAGACAATCCACCTACAAAAAGTCTATTTTGTTCTGACTTTTCACTCTGAAGCCAGAAGAAGTGACCTTTTTAAAAGCTTAGGTGTAAATGTAGACCCAAAAGTCAAGGAAGGGCCATGCCAACAGCTGGGGGTGAGTTAAAACTCTGAGATTTCATTTCCTCAAGATCACGTGGAATTTAATAAACTAATGGTTTAAATACCTGTGAATTCAAGTCTACCTGATATAAAACAGTGAATATAAATCCAGATGGGCTCCACACACACCTGCAGGCACCATCATTTTCTCTCCCTGCCTCTGCCTCCCATGCTGCCACATGGCCCTTCCTGCTCTCCATCCCACACCTCTGCCCAGCCACCACACACAGCAGGTACCTATGGGTTAAAGCCAAGGTCCTGGAAGGTGTGTGCAAGGACTGGCCAGGCTCTTTCAGAGCTGTCCAAAGGGCCTGAACCAGGGACAACACATTCCTTATCTGTAAGTCCAGGGAGGTGGTAACTCTGGGAGCCTGATTGTGAAGCTTTAATCCCTCGGGAAACATCAAATAATGATTTGTTTTGCGTCAATTTCTTCTTGTTTTGCCTTGTAGGATGTTCTATAAACTCAGCTGCTGGGGGTAGGGGACAAGAGGCTAAAATGGAAAGACCATTTAAAGAAACTTCAGTGCAAAATCACATCCTTGGCCGTATTTTCTTGCCAAGGTGCAACAGCAAATTTCATCAGACATGGTCTTTGGCAGGCAGACCTCAGGCTGAACCCTTGGCAGGAGCAGCCACGCTGGTGATGGAACTGAAGTTTCATTTTAAAATAATTTCTGTGCCCCATGTTTATGATGAATAAACCCTGTGTGTTTGCTGCAAGCAGAGAGGATAAAGCTGTTGTTGTGTTACCGCCCTGCATGTTTCAGTCACTCAGTGGGTATGAACTGCCCTGAAAGACATGAAAGACAACAGCTCCTGTATCACCCCAAGTATTTCTCTGCTATATTTGCCTCAACTGGAGCGTTTGGGATGTGGTTACCCTGCCAGGATTGCCACTGTGGGTGTTGTGGGTGAACTCGCTTGGGATTGAGTTTCCAAGCAGGAAGATTCAGATAAACAACTGCTTTGAGGTGAAAATTAGAGAGTTCATGTTACACCCACCTCTTGAATTTGTAACTGACTATTCACTCTGAAAATCTGATTCTAGAAACTCAGCATGCCCCATCAGGAGCAGAATAATACCACAGAAACCATGGCCAGCCAGAGTCCTGAACTCTGAGAACGGTGATTAACTCCTCAGGAATCTCTCTGGAGCAAGTCATATTTTCTGGGCTTTTTTAGGTAATTATTTCAAACCTTGAATCTGTGAATGGAGATTGTAAACAGTTCTCAGCCCAACATCTTAGAGAAGGATGTGAAATGCATCAAATAAATAACGGGTTCTGACCTGTTTGCTCATGTGTAATGAGAAAAAAAAAAAGTTTTAACCACACAGGAGGAGAGAGCTGCAAAGGCAGCAATTGGATTTCTCCATGCAGTGATCCTGAAATAGCTTCTGGCCCACTCAGCTCATAGACACACCAACAAGGGCCAGGACTCAGCCAAGCTGCTTTTTGCTTCCAAGGGTGCCTCTTGCTGAGTTTAATGATGTGTTATAGCCATGTCCATAGCCCAGGCCCTGTCCTGTATCTTGCTGGCCATGCTCTGCTCCAGCACATCACTGCACTCCAAACCTGCTAGGACAGCCTGGGCTGGGCTGCAGCTGCTTCACCCAGCCACGTCCTCTCATGATTACGTTATCTGGGAAGGGGGATTGGAAGGTTCCCTCAGAGAATAGAGGAGCGATTGTAGAGTGACGTGTCCCCATAGCAGTGCACAGCAAGCCCTGCAGACCATGGGTTGTGGAGGGAGTTGTCTGCTAAGCAGGATGTTTGCCTTTGGTGTGGGCTCAGTTTCTTGCCCTGACAGAGATTCCTTCATCATGTTAAAGTGAGACTGAGAGTCCAGCCCTCTTGCCTGAAGGGATGTGGAGCATAATTCTGTTTCAGGTTGGAAAATGGCCTTGATATAAAGGCAGGTCAGCCCATGTAGAAGCTCAGCATGGTTTGGGTTGGAAGGACCTTAAAGCTCATCTTGTTCCACCCCCTGCCATGGGCAGGGACACCTTCCACTATCCCAGGTTGCTCCAAGCCCTGTCCAGCCTGGCCTTGGACACTTCCAGAAATCCAGGGGCAGCCACAGCTTCTCTGGACAACCAAGGAACTCAGTTTGGATGCTGTATTTTGGGGCTGCACTTCAGCAGCAGAAGCAAACTGATCTCTGGTGGTTCGGGGAGGAATGGAATCTGGATCGGAAAGCCCTGCTGAAGGATCAGGGTTATATAAAGATCCTCCTCAGGAGACTGCAAGATGTTTTTGCATTTATTAGTCATTTAGAAAATAATGAAAGCTGCAGCCTCATTCTCAGCTGTTGTCTGTGCTTGCTTGGGGAGGATCAGTGTATTCCTGTGAGGGCTGCAGGGATGTTGTCTCTACGGAGACAAGACCAGGCTCTAACCAAACAAGGGCAGCTTGCTGCTCGTGGGGCACAGAGGGTCTGATGGGGACAATGCCAAGGCCTTGCAAATCCCACCAGGTGCTCAGTGAGTCACAGATCCTGCAGGAGACAGACTGTGCATTGGGATCAAGAGCTTCAGGGAAGAGTACACACAGGAAAGCAAAGTTCAAGTCTGTCTTCCTGGTATCCAACTTTTCAGTGTTGCATTTTCAATTGTAGCACTCAATGCATGGAATTATAGAATCAGAGAATCATGGAATGGTTTGGTTGGAAGGGCACCTAAAGCTCATCTCTTTCCACCCTCTGCCATGGGCAGGGACACCTTCCACTATCCCAGGTTGCTCCAAGCCCTGTCCTACCTGGCCTTGAACACTTCCAGGGATCCAGAGGCAGCCACAGCTTCTCTGGGCAACCTGTGCCAAGGCCTCCCACACTCACAGGGAAAAATTCCTTCCCAATATCCCAGGTAACCCTGGTCTCTGTCAGTGGGAAGCCATTCCCCCTTGTCCTGTCCCTCCATCCCATGTCCAAAGTCCCTCTCCAGCTCTCTTGGAGCCCTTTCAGGCACTGGAAGGGGCTCTCAGGTCTCCCTGGAGTCTTCTCCTTTCCAGGTGGATACCCCCAGCTTTCCCAGCCTGGCTCCAGAGCAGCCCTTGGAGCATCTCCATGGCATCCTCTGGGCTCACTCCAGCAGCTCCTCATCCTTGTGATAATGGAAGCCCCAGAGCTGGAAGTATTGTCTCAAGTGGGGTCTTGGAAAGTGAAGCTGAGGTGCAGAATCCCCTCCTCTGCTGCCCATGCTGTGGGATCAGCCCAGAACACAGGTGAGTTGTGCAGAATTTGCCTTACATTTTTACACATAGTTTGTTACACTGTCACATTTCCAGGACAGAAGGAGGTGGCAAAAAGAAATGGAATTACTGGGGGGCTCCCCAAAAGCTCATTTCCAAATCAGTGTGTGTGAGATGTGAAGCAGCTGCAACAGAGAAGAACATCACCTCTGGGCTTAGCAAAAATTATCTGCAGCTCTTGAATCAGGTGAAATATGCATGTCCAATCCTCTTTTTAGCAATTCCTAAGCATGGCTTTCAAAGGAAGGCCCCTAAATACACATTTTAAACAAAGACACTAATTTCTGTTGAAATGCTGTCCTTAGCTGGGATAATCGGAGGCGCTGGAGCAAGGTGAGCAGTGTCTGGCAGCAGGAAAGCTCATCTCCTCCTTTAATTAAGCTGCACATGGACTCCCTGACAGCAAAGACATCCAGAGGCTCAAGACCCTGTGATTTATATGGATTTCCTGGTGTTTTCATGGAGTTTCTCTTCCCTGCATGATTTACAAGGCACTGCCCGTCTTTAGAAAGCACTTTAGCCTTTTTCCTGGTAGGTGATGTGGAGCAAGACTGTGCATGATTTATACAAAATGATGTGGGGTTTTGATTAATACCAAGGTTTCTTCATCACTCCATTGTGCCTCATGCCCAAAAGCACTATAGATTTCTCTGTTTTAGTTCCTTGAGTTACAGAGTCAGGGTCTAAAGGAATAATTATTGCTGGGCCCTGCTAAGGAAAAAGAAAGGTAATATTTTGGCCATAGGTGATTATAGTTTCTGCAGCTGAATCAGTGTCCCATAACTGACAGAGGATAATGGATTTAATAAATAACTCTGATTAAGTCTGATGTTATTTTTAAATAATTTCAAAAACTGTTACTCTAATCCCTCTGTGGCTGACAGAAAGGAGGATGCTCAGAAGTTAAAATTAGTTCCTTAGTGTTCAGCCTGGTGTGGAGTTACAGGAGCTCCAGAGCTGTCCTGGTTTTCTGGGGCATTCGCTTACAGTGGAGCTGAATGGACACAAACAGCTGCCTTTGGAAAGTGGGAATGAGCTCCCACAACTCACACAGCCCTGCTGCTGTTCTCCTTCCCAATGCTCTGATAGCTCAGCAGGAGCTCCCTGATGGGATCCCAGCTGATGGGATAATCTGTTGGTGTTACACTCCACAGGCTGTCTTCCTGCACACAAATTCCCTTTCTCTTGAGTCCCAGGGAATTCCCAACTTTCCCAGGGCTCTTTATCAATAAATATAGATCTCTTCTCTATAATATCAATATAATTCCTTTTCTTTTCATTTTTCAACACCTACATTTCAGAGTGATCCCGTTTCTTGGCTGGAAAAAGGACCTGAAGAACACTTTGCTTTGAAAAGCAGCACAGAATCCCACAGCCACAGCAGGAGCTGTTTCAACTGAAATGATGGAACACCATACTTCTTTCCTCCACCTCTTTTTCCTCCTCCTTCTTTTCTCTCCCATGGAGATGGGCTGACAGAGCTGTTCAGCCTGGAGAAGATAAAACTCTAAGGTGACATGAGAGACCCTTCCAGTGCCTAAAAAGGCTCCAAGAAATCTGGAGAGGGATCTGGGACAAGGGCCTGGAGGGACAGGACAAGAGGAAATGGCTTCCCACTGACAGAGGGGAGGGTTAGATGGGATATTGGGAAGGAATTTTCCCCACCTGTGAGGGTGGAGTGGCCCTGGCACAGGTTGTCCAGAAAAGCTGTTAATGCCCCTGGATCCCTGGAAATGTCCAAGGCCAGGCTGAATGGGGTTTGGAGCAACATGGAATAGTGGAAGGTGTCCCTGCCCATGGTAGGGGGTTGGAATGAGATGAGTTTTAGGGTCCTTTTCAACCCCCAAATTTTCATTATTCTCTGAATTGATACATCCCCATGTCTCCCTGGCTTCAGAGGAACAGGGGCAGAAAGCAGGACCACATTTTTGAGGCTGTTCCACTAAATTAAAGGAAACCACAAACTGAACCTTCAGCCTCAGAAAATCCAGCTGCAGTGCTTGGCTTTGCCTGTGGCTCAGCAGTAAGGCAGAGATAACAATAAATCCCTTCTCCCACCTTCTGCATGTCCTGATTAGACAGACTGTAGCAGATGGGGGCTGTCATTATTCCTGTTCCGTGCCTGGCACAAAGCGGCGGCTCCGGTCCCAACAATAGCTCCGACAAGAGGCTGGTGGCTGCTGCTGGGGAGGTCACAAGCTGCCCAACCTCTGCCACCCCAGGAGGGACCAGTGCAGCCTGTGGAGTTAGCACTGTCTCTCTCTCAGATTGTATGCCAGGAAGATGGATCCCAAGTGAAAAAGGAGGAATTTCCAGGCTCCCTCCCTGCCACACTTCGGGATGCCCAATATCCATGAAGGCATGAAGCTGTGTCAGGGAGATTTAGGCTGGATATCAGGAAAGGTTCTTCCCCCAGAGGGTGGTGGGATGCTTCCCAGGCTCCCCAGGGAATGGTCACAGCCCCAAGGCTGCCAGAGCTCCAGGAGCATTTGGACACCATTCCCAGCACAGGGTGATTTGTTGGGGTGGCCTGGACAGGGCCAGGAGTTGGACTCTGATCTCTGTGTGTCCCTTCCAGTTCAGGACACATCATGATTCTATAATCCACCAGCAGTTACATCATCAGCTGTTTCAGGAAACCACATGGATATTTCCTTGGTGTTAGTGTAACTAATAAATAAAATTAATTTGTTGTTCATTTAATGGAACTGTTGCTGACAGAGAGGATGCTGTGTGAGAGCAGCCATTCAGGGGCTGGCAAGGACCCCTCCCTCTGCTCCATTTCCACCAGCTGAGGCTCTTCTCTCACAGAGGGGTTGCTCCAACCAGCTGCTGTGCCTGTGCAGCACCCCAGGATGGATTCCAGGATGTTCCTGCCTCCTCTCTCCCTGCCACAGAGATGCCACATGCTGACACCTCCCCTGACCAGCACCTTTCTCCACATGCAGTGAAGGTAAATCCATGCAAGAAACATGAAAAAAACACAGGAGAGGAAATCAGGGGGTTTGTCTCAGGGCTCAAAATGAGTGTTTATAAATCTACTCCAGTCAGAGCCTCACTGAGGTGCAGTAGTGGGTGAAGGGTGGCAGAGTGGGGGAGAATAGCCTCAAAAAAACCCTGACACTGGAACCACAGCTTCTCATACCTGTCACAATGTGGATTTTCAGCTTGAGCACACAAGGCTGAGCTCAGGGGACACTGTCATGTGGATTTAGGGTTTTATCTCCTTTCCTCTCCATTAGCTGTGATACCTTATTATGCTGAAACCCAAAACTTTTCTTTCCTCCGGTGGTTTTTCCCTTCCCCATTTGGCAAATATCGATCTCTCCGTGTCCTCAGCACAGGTTCAAATCCACCCCCCCTCATCCTCAGCCTGCTCCTGGGGTCGGTTGCATGGCAGTGCCACCTCTCATGACATCAGGGACCAGAGTGAAGGGCAAGAAGAGGGTTGTTCATCCATTACACGTGCTTTTCTCTCCCCATCCTCTCCCTCTGTGCACTGGAAGTGACAGGGAACTGAACAGGATGGGGCTGATTGTGCTTGGCAGGTGGAGAGGGAATGGAAGGAGCAGGGAGAAAAAGAGCAGCTCAGGATAACCATGAACTTCTCCCAGCCTTGTTTCACACTCATACCCTGCAGCACCTTGGGCGAGAGCTCTCCAGGCAGGGGACCAAAAGCTGGGGGCTGGCCTGTGCAGGAGGCTGCCCCCACTTACCTTGGGGTGTGATTTTAAGCCAATTTAATTAAATTGCTTGGCAAGGTTGTGAGGACTCATCTATTTCAGCTTGAGCCAGGCCTGTTTTGATTTAGTGTTGGCTGATTAGGAATTAGTGGAAACAAACCGCTCAGAAAACAAAATTAGAGGGTGCACGCTAACTTTTGCACCAGATTAAGTTGAATTAAAAAACAATTGAAATGTAATTTTCCTGTCTCAAGCAGCCAAGAAACAAGATAATGCAACCAGTGGCACTTGAAGCTTAAAATCACAGCAGTCAGGATTAGCACAACTGGCTTTTTAATGCCTACAAACAACAGATTTATCTGAAGGTCTTTTCTCAAACCTCCCCTATCACCTTCCACATAAAGCTGTGTACAACTCATTTTATTTGCCTTGAAATGTAGAATTGGTGTGACCCCAGGACTTAGAGCAGCCAGGGTATTGCATAGTATGTCTCCATAGGATTTCTATGCTGGACAATACTAGTTGTTCCCTGAATTCCTATAATTTGGATTGGAATGGCTCTGTGTGCACGGCTGGAAGGTGCAGAGGCCCAGGGCTGTGAAGGGTGTGGACCCCAGTGGTGGCTGCTGTTCCCATCTGCATCCCAGGATCACCTTCCTGAAGCTCTGAGTGACTTTGTTTCCCTATCTCCCTTGTAGAAAAAGATGTCAAGTAGTTTAAAGTCAGGCTTTAATTAAATATTTCAATTACTGTTTTCCCTACTCTTTTGGGAAACATTGCTCCTCCATTCCCCATCGGCTGGACCAGGCAGGCACCCCTGCACACACTGAGGGGATTTTATGGGGCTTTGCTCAAAAGGGTGTGGAGGAGGTGCCAAGCCAGGATGTCTTCAGCACCTCAGAGTCCCCAGTACTGCCCACAGGCCTGCAGCCAAGCCCTGCTGCAGTGGTTATTTGGGGGTCAGGGAGCTGCTGTCCCTGTTGGCCAGAGCAGCAAGAGCAGGACTGGGGCAAGGGCTCCATAAATGAAAATATCCCTTGACTGATGGAGACTGTCATGGGCACAAAACTCAGCAGTTTGTGAGCTGCCTAGCAGCTCCTGGCCAAAAGCTAAAGGACTCATGGAGATAATGGGTTCCTGCTGGGTTTCTCTCCCTGCCACCTCCCTCCTGTGCCAGCCAGCAGCTCAGTGTCTGATGGTGCTCCAAGCGGCCTCATCCTGTCTTGGCTCACTTGCAACCTCTGTGCAGCTGATTCCGCCTGGTTCGAGGTGCTCTCCTGGCCTGCAGCACCACCCACAAGCTACCCAGACAAAAAAAGGGACACCCCAGACTGCCTGTGCCCTGCACAGTGATGGGATGGCAGAGCCCAAACTGTCCCCCACAGCCCAGGACGCTGCACAGGTTCAGGCTGGCATCACACAAAGGGAATTGGCCAAAGCTGGCGAAGCATAAATGTGTGGACAAGATCTGGGGGTTGAGTGGTGGCCCAGACAGGAAGACATCCACCACCATCCATCCTCCTCCAGGTGAGGGAGCAGGTGCAGATAACAGGGGCTGTCCTGGGAAGAGCCAATCGTGGAGGGGAACTGGAGGGTATGTGGCCCCATGGGGGAAATAAAAGAGGCAGTTGAGGGTAGTGGTGCATAAGGCAGTGTTAGGGTAAGTGATTTTGAGTCCCCTTTGGGGTATGGGATGGTTGTTTATTCTCTTGTACCCCACTATGAGGTTCCTGGCTGTTTGGGGCTTGGCTGGAGTCAGGTGGGGTGGGTTGTGGTCCTCCTCCTGCTGGGATGAGGTGGAGAAAGCTCCTCCAAAAGAAGAGGCTTTCTAGGGTGTTTGGCCCTGTTGGGGAAAGGGGAGGTGGGAGCAGGCCTTGAGGTTTGAATGTCAGAATTAAGGCTGTGGGGGATGTTGGATTGAGCTAAAGGGTGGGTCAGCCTGGCCCTTCTGGAAACTGGAGAAGGGCTGCAGCTGATGGGGTAAGAGCGGATGCCTGGCCTTGGCTACTGGGACAGGAAACAGGGAGAGAGAGGATGAAAAAAACCCACCAAAACCTTGAACTTAAAAGGATGGTGTGAGAGAGCCCTTGGAAGCTGCTCTGAGCTGCAGGTGTTGGCTGTAAGCCTGGAGGGGAGGAGAGGAGGCACCATCTGTGTGGGATCAGCTCCTGGGTGTGTTGATGCATAACTGGGGTTTAGGGGTCCCATGATGGTGTCTGCTCTGAAAACATCCCTCTTAATGCTGGCTGGAAGCCTTGTTTTTCTGACAAAAGCTGCCTGAAAGCCAGGTCTTGGTTTATTTGTGTGTGTTAAATCTCTGGCTTTTGCTAGGAGGTGCTTAGAAATTATTTTTACCTATCCCTATTCTTGATGTTCACCAGGCAGCCTGTACTAGTTGCTGGATTTCCAGAACTTCTTTTTTTTTATCAGTTGAGCTTGGTCACTTCATATGACTGTGGGTCTTTCCTAGTTGGGGGTGGAGGAAGCCAGGTTGAGCTCTGTGGTGGAGTGAGAGAGGCTTGGATGTGGCTGTGTGTCCTTAAATCAAACCTTGAGCTGCTCCTTTTGGAGGCAAGAGGCCTTGTCAGGCTTGGGTAGTGCGTCAAAGGAAATGTAAAAGCCCCAGGATCAGGGCAGGAGGAAGGGGGTGTTCCTGACCCCATGGGGTGTCTGTGTCTGGCTTCCTCCTGGGGCTGCAGCGGCTGTAATTTTTGTAGCCTGATATTAAGTGGTATTTTGTGCTTGTATTTAGCTCAGTGGCTCAGCTGCAGTGTGTGAAGATCCTGCCAAGCCCTGCTTGGGGATCTCCAGTGTCTCCCTTGCTGGGAGTGTGGGGTGGAAATGTGTGGCCCAGGCTGCTGGTGGGAGTGGAGGGTCCCAGCCCCCTCAGTGGCTGGCAGGGGATGTTGCTGGGCAGCTGTGACCTGACCCTGCTCTGTGCTGACCCCCAAGGGCACCTGAGGGTGTCCAGCACCTCTCTCAAATCTGCCAAGATGCCAGTCAGGAAGCACAGCCAGCATGTGAAGTTGTTCAAGAACAAGGGCAAGGATGAAACTGTGAGTACCCACCTGCCTGTGCCAGCATTTTGGACCCCAGCAGAGCCCACTGTTGGCAGGAGCTGATGGAGAGGCTTCTCAAGGTCCATAGCCCCAAACCTACCTGTGTGAGGGAGCAGGGGAATGGCTCTGGATACTTTCAGCTGGGATGATTGGGTGGCTTTTGGGATGTGGTGGTGGCACAGGCAAAGGGGGTGTGAGTTTTGGGTGTGTGGCTGTGGGCTGGGGGAGGGAGAGGGCTCAGCCCCAGCCTGCTGAGCTCTCCACAGCAGTTATCCCTGTAGAGCTGGGGCTGGTATGGGATGTCAGATTTAGGATCTGTCAGCTTGATTTAAGCCAGTAGAGGAGATGGGGGGTTTGCTTTCAGGTTCAGAAAATCTATTTTTAAGAACACCCGCTGGTTGCTGGTTCATCCAGCAGCCTGTGTCCTTGGGAGGCCCTGAGGGAGAGGCTTCCTCTGTGCCATCTCCTACAGCACCCTCCAGGCCACAGGGAGGAGATGCTGGCTCTGCACTCCTCCTGTGGGAAACGTGGGGCAGAGGGCTGCAGGGATGAACTCCCTGGGGAATGGGGCAATGCAGGTATCAGTGGAATGGTGTTGTCCTTCCCCCCAGACCCTCCGGAGGCAGAGGGTGGAGTTGAGCGTTGAGCTGAGAAAGGCCAAGAAGGATGAGCAGATCCTGAAGCGCAGAAACATTTCCCTTCATTCGGAGGAGAATCCCTCTCTGGGAGAAGACAGAGCAGATGTTATGGTGAGTGCTTAGTGCTCTGCACCTGGGCAGGATCAGTGCAGCAGGAATCATCCCCGACTTGGGCCACTACTAACTTTAGCTGGAGTGACCTGGGTTAAGCAGCTGGTGCCATTCCTAATCCCCATGCCCAGTGCTGGGGAGTGTTTCAGACTGCCTGGCCTTCATCCGTGCAGTTTTTCATGGTGATGATGTCCTGCTGGCCTCCCTTGATGGCAGGTAGAACAGGCTGGTGCTCTGGCTCGCTGGGAGCTGCTCCTGTCTGGCTCCCTGCACAGCCGGGGGTAATTACTGAGCTCGCAGGCCCATTATGGTGCCAGTGACTCTTTCACTGCTTGATTACAAGCATTAGTTGCCTTGAAGGCTTTTGTGGATTCTCTTGCTCTGCCTCATCTCGAAACTGTGTTGCATAAAGAATAGACACTGCTTAGATATGAAGTGGTGACTGAGCCGGGTCTAGACGGCTGATTGACTGCCGAGATTAAACCGGAGGGAGTCCCAGCTCCCCGGCTGACTCTGAATCATTCTCTGTGACACAGATTATTCAGCCATCCTTGGAGAAGATCGTGGAAGCTGTGAATGGGGACGACACCCAGCTGCAGCTGCTCGCCACCCAGGTCACCAGGTACGAGCACAGCTTGCTGGAGCTGCATTGGGAGCTGGGGCCAAAAGGCTGCAAGTTACTGTTAGAGGAGCTCTCTAGAGAGATGGCAAAGGGAGAAGGAGCCTGGTAACCCAAACTGTCCATGGGAATCTCAGCTGGTGCCTGTTCTGTGGCCTGTGTGCTGTGCTTGGCTCACAGTCCTTTGTGAACCCAACCAAGGGGTTGGCTGTGCTGCCCCTTCCTGTGCTGTGCCAGGAATTATGTTGGGCCACACAAGAAATTGAATACCAGATGCTTGGGAAGGACAAGGACTGGAGAAGCTGGCTCTGTAAAGGGTCAGTGCTGAGCAAGGCTGTCCCCCTGTCCCCATGAAGGTGGGGGCACAAAGGACCACAGGGTACCGTCATCACCCAGCTGGCAGCAGTGGTGTCTCCTGAGGATGCACCTGCATCCCTGCTGGTGCTTCCTTGGCTGGCTCAAACTATTGTACCAGTGCTCTGGGACCAGCACCACTCCCAGTGAGTATGGCTGTGATGTTGTCAGGGCTTTACTTACGAGAGACACTCTGCTTCTGCTTCAGCATCTTTAGCTGTGTCTTCTCTCTGTATGGCAGCCCCTCTGCAGAGGGTTTGTTGT
The DNA here is from genome assembly GCF_965231275.1 of Zosterops lateralis. NCBI lineage: Eukaryota > Metazoa > Chordata > Aves > Passeriformes > Zosteropidae > Zosterops > Zosterops lateralis. Next base: position 1,812,016 of record NC_139775.1, read on the forward strand.
GGTGGGATGCTGAACCATCAATGCTTCCCGTGCAAGCCACAACCTCATGCCTGGCCACAGGGCTATGGTGGCACCACACAGGGTTCCTCATGGCTGGATGTGCTGTGTCCTCTCTCACAGGAAAATTCTGTCCAGGCACAAGGACCCCCCCATTGATCAGATCATCGAGCTGGGGATCATCCCCAGGCTGGTGGAATTCTTGGGCCGTGCTGACAATGCTGCCCTGCAGTTTGAGGCAGCCTGGGCACTGACCAACATCGCCTCTGGCACCTCAGAACACACCAAGGCCGTGGTGGATGGAGGGGCCATCCCAGCCTTCATCTCCCTGCTGTCCTCCCCACACATGCACATCAGTGAGCAGTCGGTGTGGGCCCTGGGCAACATCGCAGGTGAGGGGACCTGGAGGGGCATTTGGAGGTCCCTGACTGGGCCAGGGATGTGATGATCCTCATGGGCCCCTTCCAACTTGGCATATTCTGTGGTTCTACAAGGGAGATAAGGCATTCGTGCTCCTCTCCCTGCAGCTTTGTCTTGAAGCTGCTGCCTCTATTGAACCCTATAACACTCCAGCCCCTTGCTGTGGCCTGGCAGCTTTTGAGATCCTGTGTTGGCCCTGCAAGAGGATTTTGGCTAAAGCCAAGGGCAAGATTCTGTTCTGCTGGGGTGGATTAACCCACTAATGTCACCATAGAAAGAACAGAATGGGTCATGCCTTGTTGGCCTGCTGGCACTCCAGTCTGCCCAGTAAATGCTTCCCACCTGGAAATGCCTAATGGTGTGTGGCTGGTGGGTCATGCAGCCCTGGCCCTGCAGGTCTGATTGCTCTTAGATGTTGACTATCTTGTGACTTGAGCAGATGCAATGACCAACTCTTTTTATCTGTCCAGGAGATTGCCCTCACTACAGGGATGCTCTTATTGCTCGTGATGTGATTCCTCCCTTGCTGGCTCTGGTGTCACCTATAACTCCAGTAAATAACCTTCATTTTCTTGACTTAACAGTTCTTAATGCCTTGGGTGATGGGTGAGTCCACTGTCTGCCTTGTACACAACAAACTGTTTGAATAATTGAATGAGACCCTGCTCTAAACTGCTTTTATGGCCCTGCCTATGCACAAAGCTGGGGATGCCAAGCAGACACTCCTAGTCAATGTGATCTCTTCCATCCTTGGCTTTCTTACCCAGCTCTGACTATCTCAGGCTAGGAATAAGATGAAACTGGTGCAAGGCAGACTTGCATATGCATGTAGAAGGGCTGAACTTGCCTTTCAAGCTTCCTGCTGCTGCTTTGTGGTTTGCCTCTTGCCCTTCTGCAATGGTTCCTGCCCTGTTGATCTGTCTGTGGTGTGTAAGAACCTTCACAGGATAACACAGACTGAGAGGCCCTTGGGGGCAGTGAGGATCTTACACCTGCCTTGTGTTTCAGGTTGGGTTCCTGAGGAACATCACTTGGGCACTGTCAAACCTGTGCAGGAACAAGAACCCCTGCCCTCCCTTGGATGCTGTGCAGAAGATTCTGCCAGTCCTCATCTTCCTCCTGCAGCATGAAGACAAGGCTGTCATCTCTGACTCCTGCTGGGCTGTTTCCTACCTGACTGATGGCTGCAATGATCGCATCCAAGTTGTGGTGGAGACAGGGATTCTCCCAAGGCTTGTGGAACTCATGGACAGCCCAGAGTTTACTGTTATGGTAGGGAGAAATCAGCAATCTCCACCCTCTGGTCCTTTAATATAGAAAGGTCTGAGGAGAGGGAGGCACATGCCCTTGCTCTATGTGGCAGCTGTGGTGTGCTGTCCCCTCAGCCTGCAGAATTGAGTGCCTGCTTGTCAAGCCACTGCTCTGCTGGCTGAGGCTGGAGGTTGGATAGAGACTCTAAAGCTGCTTAGAGCAAACAAAGGACGACAGAGTCATAAATAAACAGCCATCACCCACAATGCTCTCCTTGTGTTAAGGATCAAGCACTTAGGGAGGGATCTTGCTGGGCTTTCTGACATGTATCCCTCGAGGTAAGGACTCTCCTCATCTCCTCTAATCTCTGTCTAGACTCCAGCTCTCCGTGCCATTGGGAATGTGGTCACAGGCACAGACCAGCAGACCCAGGAAGCCATTGATGCTGGTGCCCTGACTGTCCTGCCCCGGCTGCTGAGGCACACAAAGCCAGTGATCCAGAAGGAAGCAGCCTGGGCCCTCAGCAACATTGCAGCAGGGCCTTCCCAGCAGATCCAACAGATAATCACCTCTGGGTTATTGCCACCTTTGGTGGAGCTGCTTGACAAGGTAAGGGATGGGCACAGGGCTGCTTCAGGAGGAACATGGAGTTCAGGAGACCTGGGATGGCTCATCTGTGAAGCACTTGGCCCCAGAGCCACCTGAGCAGGCTGTTTCAGAGCTGTTGAGATCCTTGGGACAGCCTGAGCATCTTGATTTGTCAGTACACCTGCATGGAAACATCCTGGAGCTGCCCTTGGCACCTCTGCCAGGTGTCCATGCATCACCCAAAGGGCTGGGAAAGCTGCATAGAAGGGAAATGGTTATCCTTGCCTCACACTCTTCCTAGAGGGATACTAAGCTTGGGAGTGCCTTTGCTGTGCTGCTTTTCCAGGGTGACTTCAAGGCTCAGAAGGAGGCTGTGTGGGTAGTGGCCAACTTCACAACTGGAGGAACAGTGGAACAGGTGCTGGAGCTTGTCCGTTCCGGGGTCCTCAGGCCTCTGCTCAACCTGCTCTTGGCCAAAGATAGCAAAACCATCCTGATCATCCTGGACACCATTTCAAGTCTCTTCCTGGTGAGATCTGTTTGTCCTAGATGCCATTTTGAAATCCAAAGAGCAGCAAGTAGTGAACTTAATGCTTCCACTGTGTGGTTAGAACAATGACTCTTGATTTTTTTGGAGTAACATTTAGGCAACATGAAGTCTTTCCTTTCTTGGAAACCCTTGGGCTGTCTAAAGGGTTTGGCAAGATTAAGTTGCTAAAGTGTCGCTCTTTATGCCCTGCTCACTGGTTTGGTTGCCTGTCCCCAGCAAGGACTGGTATTCCACAGGCACCACAGTCACATCCCTGGCATCAGGAAGGGACCAGAAATTCAGGGACTGGGAGCCTTTGGCTTGTAGATGAGGGTTGTAATTACAGAAAAGATCATCTCAGACCTGTTACTGATGTTCTGTTTTCCTGCCTGGCTTGCCAATGTTACAGGCAGCTGAGAAGTTGGGAGAGACAGAGAAGTTGTGTCTGCTGGTGGAAGAACTTGATGGTCTGGAGAAAATTGAGGACTTGCAAAACCATGAGAATGACATGGTCTACAGAGCTGCCCTGAACATCATAGAGAAATACTTTTCTGGTGAGGTATGTGAGCCCTTGCTATTCCTCAGCTGAAAATGTGAAGTTATTACACACTGGAATGAGGCAGAGTTTAAGGATACTGGAAGAGGTTTTTGGAGGAGATCTCCACATGAACAGAGTAGTTCTTGCAGCTTCTTTCAGCTCCTTTTAAAGGTCTGTAAAAGCACCAAGTTGTCAGCCAATGAGTTGCACAACAGACATGGATGCCTTGATAGCATCTTGCTGCTGGAATTTAAACTGGGATCAGCTGGAGTTACTGCAGTTACTGATATGAATACCAAATGTGGAGAAGTTTCCTTCTTCGGAGCTGAGTTGGCTTGTCACTATGAATGGCAGCCTCCTACTCAGCTGATAACAGGGCTCAGGTTGCACTTGGATTACTTGACCCTTCTCATGGTAAGGAATCTATGGAAAAAGAGGATGGGATGCCAGCTAGGAGCTGCAAGAGTCCAATGACTGTTATAGATGCTATGCTTGGTCCTAGCCTTAGACTTGCACATGGGAAAACATCAGGGAAGAGGCTTAGAGGTCTGTCAGGCCTTGGAGCTGTGGCTCAGTTTGGGTGTGAGCTGCAGCAGGGGGCAAAGGTCTGGTTTAGTCCTTTGCCAGAGCAGGATCTGTGGGGCCTCCCTGTGGGAGGCTGTGGAGGAAGTTCCACACCAGCTCCTGCTGGAGGGGCTGGATGCCAGGGGAAAATCTCCCTCAGCAGTCCTGGCTTGTTGCTGTTCCAAGCAGGCCATTTAATTTCAGTGAGCTCTACCACTGCAGCCACTTTTTCCTTTTGCTTCTGGTGTCTGAGCCCAAAGGCTTGGCTGCTTTTGTGTGTGGGCTGCAGGGACACTGCAGCTTCAGGGTGCAGGAAGGCTTGGCCTGGTTTCCAGGAGTTCTCTTGCAGTCAAACTGAGCTTAACAGCTGGATTTTAAAAGGAAGAATAAAACAGAGTTGCTGTAAAAAGCTTAGGTTTATTCAAATGCACACCCTGTAAGTGATTGATATAATTCTCCTTCTAGGAGAATATAGACCTGGAGCCCCAGACTGGCCAAGGTGGGCTGTATGATTTCTCAGTGGAGAAACAAGACTTCAACTTCTGAAGATGAAGCACAACACAGTTCTAAGCTGGTGGGTGGAGGTGCCTTGGAAGAGCTCAGACATCCAAACCATGAGGAGCAAAGATGCTGAGCCTTTTTACTTCTGAAACTTGTCAATAAATTGCACTTTTGTCTTTGTATCTCTTGCCTCTAATTACTTCCCCCTCCTTTAAGCTGCTGTTGCAAATGGCATTTTTTCCCATAGTATCCTAAGGCCTTGCAGGAGTGTGTTGGAGCACCAGGCATCTTTTTGAGGTGAAATCTTTCTTCTAAGTACATTAAACTGCAGGAGAGCAACATCCTGCCACCAAATCCTGTGCTGAAGCTTCTAGGCTTGGCTTGGTGTGGCTGAAGTAGCTCTGAAAAACTGTTTGGGAAGTTTCACCCTTCTGTAGGCACCACCATTGCAGTGGGAAAGGAGTTGAGCCAGGGGCAGGTGGGTCACTGTCCTTGCTGTGTGTTACTTCACCTGGAAGCATTGGAGAGTGGATGTAGGAGCTGCTGGGTAAATGCTGGTCCTTTGGAAGGAAAGTTGTTGGAGGCAGTGTAGGAGCAATGATTCACCTCTGCTGCACCTTCCCTGTTGGCATCCATCAGCCTGGAGCCCATTGATCTGGCTCTGCCCTTTAATTCCAAGGACCTGTATTTCAGGTTTCCATGCTCTGTCCCTGGCTCCTCTTCTCCTGCTCTCCATGTGTGGTCTCCAGCAGAAGGGAGGGAGTTGAGCCCACGGTACAAAGATTTTGTGCTGTGGGTTCTTAACAAGCTCCTCCATCCTTGCAGTGTTGATGGCTCCCAGCAGACCCTTCCCCAGTCCTTTGCTCTCCAGGGCCTGAAGCATCACAAAGGCTTTCCTTAAGGCAGGATGAGGGAACGGCTTTTCCTCCCTGCTTTGGGGAGTTGGGCTCTTCAAAATGACCCTAGGTGGGCTCAGGGCTCTGCTTCCTCATGTGCAGTGGGAGGTGATGTGACAGGCAGCTTAATCTGGAGGGAAAATCTCCTCTTCAGGAAACAGAGACTCTTCTTCTGCCCTGGATTGGTTCATCTGAGGATTTATGCATTTCTCCTGCAGGCCACCCAAGGAAAAGGGAGTTGGTAGTGTAAATGTGTTCTCTGGGTATGGGTAGCAGGGTTGAGTATCACTTATTTAATACTCAAATACTGGGATCTGATGAAAGGCAAAGTGCTTCTTCCTTCCAGAACTATGAACTTCAAAACATGATACAGCACTGCCTGAACATGCACCTGAACCAGGGGTGGTGCTGCCTGGGCTCTGTGGGCTTCTCACTCCTGCCAGGACTGAAGGGCCACCTAGGACTGGCCACAGTTCCCTGGGTAAAATAAACATGAAGAAGCTGATTTGGAGACACAGAGCTGGGGCCTGGGGGGCTGCCCTGACTTTAGATTGTGGCCCTGTGTGGACCATCCCAGTTGGCTTTTCCCAGGGCCAGGCAGGGCTCCCCCTTACAGCTGCTTTTTGCTGATGCTCTGATAAAAAAAAATAAAGCAGGATAAAAAGAGAAATAGAAAATCTCTTGGATTCTTTTTCCTGCATATGCTGGCTGTAAACTTACGGTTGGTGGTGTTACAGAGAGCCAGGGGCCCAGAGCTGCTCCTTTCCATAGTTGTGTCTGTAACTTAAAATAGGACAATGTGCCATTTTTAAAGAGTGTTGGGATGTACCTGCTGTCTCCCCTGGCAGCTGGAGAGCTGGGCCAGTGCTGTAGGAACACCAAGGCTCCTGTGTGGGTGTGTGAGTGACCTGCAGGCAACTCCTTGCCTGGCCCAGGGGCTCTGCCCTCTCCTGCTCCCTGTCAGTCCCAGGCAATTGTAGCTCTGGGGCAGCAGAGGCATCCCCTTCTCCCAGTAGGATGGGAGGGGTTATCCAGGGGCACCAGCAAAGGGGAGATGCTGCTGTGCTTCCTCAGGGCTGCTCTACCTCCCTCTAGGGATGCACAAAAAAAAGTGTTTTTTCTAATTAAAACCCTCCCCTCTCCTGGCCCCAGAGGAGTAGGTGGAGGATTATTCAGGCTGGAAAAGACCTCCAAGATCACCCACTGATTTCTATCAGCCCACTACCCCTTTAGTGCCACCTCTGCTCCTTTGAACACTCTCAGGAGTGGGGACTCCACTGCTGCCCAGTCTGTCACTGCTCGACCAGTAAAGAAATCTTTCCTAATATCTACCCCTGGCACAACCCAGGGCTCTTTCCTTTGTGTTGTCACTTGGGTGAAGAGTCCATTCCCCACCTGCCGCCCTCCCATCAAGGGAGTTGTAGTCAATGAGGTGCTGCTCCATTTCTGGAGATGGTAAAGGCACTGCTGCTGCCTGTAGTGGTGTTTGCCCCCAACTAAGACCCCTTTACATTCCTATGTTACCTACAATGCCACCTCAAGGCACCCCTATGCTCCCTCCATGTCCCTCCCCACACATCCTCCATGTCACTGTGAGAGCCCCTCTCCACCCCTATGCCAACCCCAGGCACCTCCTGTCACCCTCGTGCTACCCTGCATGTCACCCCTGTTTCACCCCTGACCTATTCACCCCCAGGTGCCCCTATTTGCCCCTTTTCATCCCAAGACATCCCTAGGCACCTCTATTCCCCCCTATGTCACTCCTCAGGTGTCCCCATTCCCCCTTATTTCCCACAGCTTGCTCCTTTTCTGCTCTGTTCCCCCATTTCCCACTATTCACTCCTATTCCCCCATTGCCCCTATCCCATCCCTTTACCCCCATTCCCCCTCTATTCCCCCATCCCAATCCTATTCCCTGATTCCCCCTCTATTCCCCCATTCCCCCTTTATTTCCCCATCCCACTTCTATTCCCGCAATTCCCCCTCTAGTCCCCCATCCCAGTCCTATTCCCTAATTCCCCCTCTATTCCCCCATCCCAATCCTATTCTCTAATTCCCCCTCTATTCCCCCATCCCACTCCTATTCCCCCATCCCAATCCTATTTCCTAATTCCCCCTCTATTCCCCCATCCCAATCCTATTCCCTAATTCCCCCTCTAGTCCCCCACCCCAATCCTATTCCCTAATTCCCCCTCTATTCCCCCATTCCCCCTCTATTCCCCCATCCCACTCCTATTCCCCACCTTCTCCCCGCGCCAGGGGGCGCTCCCCCGGCCCCTCCCGCGCATGCGCTGCACCCCGACCTTCCCTCCTCCGACCTTCTCCTCATGGCGTCCGGACGCGGCCACGCCGCTCTGCGCGCTGACGTCACCGCCCTCGGCCGTGCGCGGGGGCGTGGCGGGGGCGTGACCACGGTTCTCCGCGGCCGGGCCGGGCCGGGCGGGAGCGGCGGCGGCGGCTGGGGGGGCTGAGGGCGCCGAGCCTGCGGCGGCTGCCGGAACGCGGGCCCGGGCATCCCCGGCATCGTGAGGAGTGGGCGGGCTCGCATGGCGGGGTTGCGCGGGGCCGCCGGTTGAGCTCGGCGCCGCCGCCTCCTCCTCCTTCTCCTCCTCCTCCTCCTCCTCCTCCTCCAGGCGCGATGTCGAATCCCGGTACCCGCCGGAACGGATCCAGCATCAAGATCCGCCTCACAGGTAACGGGGCGGCGGCGGCAGGGTGTGTGTGGCCGCACATCCCCGGCCGGGCCCGGGTCCCCTCCCTCCCCTCCCCGGCGCCCTCGCCCTCTGCCCGGCCTGGCTGTGCGGGGAGGGGCGGCCGGGCCCGACCTCCCAGCCGTGCTTAACTTTTGTCCACCCTTTTTCTGTTCCGCTTCTACCTCTGCGGCCCGACGGAACCTCTCTGCGCTTTTGTTTATTTATATTTTTTCCCGCCCCTCCGGCATGGGATGCCTGAGCCCCCTTGGGGTGACATAAATGTGAGGAGGGCGGGGGTTTGTCGCTGTCTCCCCCTCGTTTTCCAGCAGGTCAGGGCACGCTTCTCCTTCCCGGGGTCTTTCCTGCGCCTTCTCCCATAGAAGGTGACACTCACCACCCCTCCAGCACCCTGACCCTACATGGGGTCCCTTCTACCCTCTTCCCGGTGAGGGTCCGTGTTGATGACTCTGCCCTGCGTTCTGCCCCTTGTGGGGTCTCTCCTGCCCCCTCCCAGTGTGGGGGGTCCCTGTGACACCCCTGCCCCCTCCCAGCCCCTTCCTGGGGGTCTCTTCTCCCCCTTCCCTGTTTGTGGGCATCCCTATGATACCTTTCCCGCTTTCCAGCCCTTTTCCAGGGTTTCCCTTGCTCCCTCCCTCATGGGGTATCCCTGTGTGCCCCCTCCCACCCCTCCCTTCCCCTTCGTGGGGTCTCCTCTCCACCTTTCCCAGGAGGATTCCCAGGGCCGCCTCTCCCACAGACTGGCTTTCAGCAAAGCCTTTCACAATTTGCCTTACTTGACTTTAATTAACAATCCCCCCCAACCTCCTGTGTGCCGAGGAGGATAACTCAGTTGCTAATGAGAAAATACCCGTTTAGCTGCTTTTAGCTGGCTTTTTGTTTCTTTTTTAGCTTTTTTTTTTTTTTTTTAATAATTTTCCCTCCTTCCTCTCAACTCGTTCTCACGTTGCACATTGTGGCATTCAACTTTGGAAGTTGCAGGAGGTGACACCCGGAGCTGTGTCTGTCCTGCCTCCGTGTGAGGCCTCTGGAGGGTTCATGGATGGATAAACCAATTTGTGTTGGACTCTGAAAGATCTGGATTAAGTCTTTTGGAAGCTGCTCGGGTCGATGCTGAGCCTGTTTCTTTAATGAGAAGAGACACAGTTCCTGTTTGTTGAGACTGCTGTGTGAATTATTAAAAAATAAGGTCCACTCCAGTCTTTCAAAGGCAGTAAGTGGATACTTGGAGGTCACTTGGGCTGGAGAAGCCAGAGAGCTGCTCTGGGTGACCGGAATTGATCCCTGGAGGGGGATCTTCTCTGTGTGGGGGCATAAAGCTTTGGCAAATAATGAGAAAGCGGTGCTGGTGAAACTGCAGTTACAGGTTAACTTGCTCCTGGCACATAACACACTCAGAGGCAGATCATCAAAAAATAAAAATCCTGGTGTTCTTTTAATCCTTTGATTCTGCACTGCTTGTGCTTCAGAAGACCAAAGTTTGTGAGGATAATGTAAATCTGAAAATCCTTTTCTTGGATGGGAGAAGGCTGAAAATATTTTTAGGTTGTATGAATGATGTTTGATCTGAAATGAGTTTTGTGGTGATGTATACCAAATGTCAGCTCAGTCCTTAATGTGGCTTATTTTTATGCAAGTCAGTCAATAAAAATGTGAGTTAAGTAACTTAGGCCATGGTCATAGCCCTTCTGAGCTGGAGGAGATAATTTAAATAACAGAGAGAAGCTGTTGGGTTTAATTTTAAAGGCTGAATGCTGCAGCAAAATGCTTTTTTACTTTGCGCATACACTAGTCTTCTCTCTGAGCTGGGAACGTTTCCTGGAACAGGCTGAAGTTTCAGTTTATTGAGCAACTTGGTAGATTTATTTTTTATTACTCCCTATTTTTTAACTGTATTGAAGAAATCTCCTGCTTGCTCAAACACATCTTATGTTTTTACAAGCAGGAAACCTGGATGATGCGACAAAAATTGCTTTATTTAATCAGCAAATAAATTGCTCTGGGAGAGGTTTAGGTCTGGAATCGTTGGGCAATGCTGAGTTCTTGGCTTGGTTGGGACTGAGGTGCTGAGTTACCTGTTTCAAATAGCTGCAGCCGGCCTGGCTGTTGTTTTCCCATCTCCTTGGCCATTGGGAGATTTGAGCACATTTAAATGAAGACAGAGGACCTCGTTTGTTATGATTTACTACCTGCATTGTGTTTGCTATGATTAGGCACCATTGGAGTTTTGCAGCACTGAAAGTAGCAATGTAAATACCACTGAGGATGCCTGTGAGCGTCCCTGGGTGAATGGTGAGGGAACAGTGGTTGAATATCCTGTGATTTTTTAAAAGACATAATTTTTTCCTCTTCTGTTGTAAAGATATTTGTGTTAGCAGGGTGTTGGGGTTATCTATGTGAATATATCCAAATGTTCTCAATCCTCTGATGATTACCAGAAGTGATCTCCCAGCTTATACAGAATGATGTCAGTCCAAGCTTGATGCAAATTGTAACAAAGTAAAATGGCAAATAATGCACCCTGTGCAAAAATACTAAGAACCTCAATATAACCATGAGTTGCATGATAGGTTAAAATGACTTTGTTGCCTGTGGATCTCAAATATGCTGATCTCCTGTCATAGCTCAGTTTCTCATCTTCTTTCCACTAAAGCCTTTACCCCAGCTGGTGATGCAAGAGCCAGAGATACTCTGGCCTTGTCTCTTGTCCAGTTCTAGGCAAAGAGAAAACTTCCTGTTAAATCCATGGTCTTTTCCTATCTGTGCTGTCATCAGGGCAGCGCAGCAGTGGCGGAATTGCCAGCACAAGGATGGAAAAATAGAGTGATCCTGTGAGTTCATGTCCTTGCCAAATATGCTCAGGGTCTGCTGGGTCAAGAAGGAACACGATCCACAGGCCACGGGACCTTCCCTTGTTTTACCCTCATGTTTCTTGAAACCTTTGTTTGCTGCTGCTCCCTGGGGAAGTTCCAAAGGGTTCATCATCTCCAAGGCTTACACACGCCTTGCTCACACTTTTATCGCCCACAAGCACTGGTGAGAACTGCAGTCTCGTTGTGCTGGGTATGGGAGACACCCTGATCCAGGTAGCTTGTAGGCAAGAGTTGCAGATGGTGCTGGAAAGTCCATGAAGAAGTGGTCTAAACATGGAACTTCACCAAAAAAGCTGCAAAATGGGTTCTGGTTCATTGGTTCTGCCTTTTTCAGTGGGGTCTCAGCTGAGGTGTTAAAAGCTGGCTGGCCTCTGGGATCATGGTGGAACTGAGGAAAGTTAAACATTGTGGTTCACTTCCTTGCTGGAGCAGGAAGAGGGAGGATCTCACATGTGTGGTCAGATGGCCATGTTGAGGACTGATAGCAAAACAGTTTCTTTAGCTGAGAAGCTGGAGTTGGTGTAACAGGAGGATCCAGATAATCTTCTCCAAGCACCTCACTTCACAGTGGTTCAGAGTCCTCAATTCTCCTTAGAAAACCTGGCGTGGGAAGGTTTGCTGCTCATGGTGGCAGTTTTGGAAGGCAGGTGTAGGTGAGAATCCTCCCAGGTGTGAGGGGTAAGAAAGTGCAGTGTCAGAAGCATCAGGGAGGAGTGAGGAAGACAGTGATGAAGCAGGTGGTTGCTGTGAGGTGAGAAAGGAGTCAGAGGGGATTTGTTGGTGACTAATTTGATTCCTGTAAGGAAGGTGGTTGTGCTTAGCAGCAGCAAAGAAAGGGGAAGAGGGAATAAGTGACACAGACAAGTATCCTGCACACACTTCCAGCTCAGTGTAGTCAGCCAGTTCAGGGAAGCCCCAGCCACGAAGCCTGGCCAGTTGGTAGCTGGTAAATGGGTGGGTTTGGGACTTTCTGCATTTGTAATTCAAGGAATCCATAAAAGAATACAGCGACTTCAAGTAGAAGATAAAAGATTATGTTGTCATAAGGCAGTGTTCACTTAGGATTGTTCCAAAGGCACAAGCTAAAGCGTGTCCCAAATATCAGGATGTTTTGCTTCCCTTTCATGACTAATGATCAGTGCAGCAGAGTTAACTGACTGATCAATAGCAACACTAATATTGGTGACCTGGACGCTTTGCTGTCCCGTGTTCAGGAACAATGAATATCTGTGTAAGGATCTGTCAATCAGACATGGTACATACATCATGGGCTGGCTGTAGTTTTATGGTTGGGCATCAGGACCACTGGTTCCAGGTGCAGAGCGCTGGGGCAGAAAGGCAGGAAGAGCTGGCTCCTCATCCCAGCCTCCCTGGCTGTTGGTATTTGACATTGTGCCAGCTTTGTGCCATGAGGGACACAGCGGGAAGCAGCAGTCGGGTAGCTCTGAATTTCTTTAGTGTGGTAATCTGGGAGTGTGTCGAAATGCGTGTCTCAGTATTTTTCCTGGTCAGGATTTTCTCTTCCCCCCGTCTGCCGGGAGGGGGCCGGGCTGGGGCTGGTGCGGAGCTCGGCCGCACATTTCCTGTGTGATGCTGAGCGAGCCTCTTAATCTCCTTCTGCCTGCCTTCCCCACTGCTCTTGGGAAGCAGCGGCGTTTTCCTGGACGTAAATTCGTGGCTGTTCAGAGCCGTGTGGGTAGGGATGGCAAAGAGGCTTGGGGCATGTAACTCTGAGGACATTAAAGAAAATAAAATCTTGCTTTCATGGGAAGTAGTGGAGAGCACAGCCTTCACAGTTGGCCAGCTGACATTTTCGGGCTGCCAGAGTGGGAGTCCAAAGAGCAGCCTTTTCCTCTGTGCAGGCTATGGGGTGCAAGTCTCCTTTTTTGCTTCTCCCAGTAAGTCAGAGCTGTGCCAGCACCATTGTCCTGGTGGAAGTAAATTAAATCACCAAAAGGAGTTTGTTTGAATATTCCCCTCAGGCAGGGAAAGTAGAAACAATAACTACTTTATTCTTGACTTGAAACTTTCTTCTGTCAAATTGAATGTCTTCATATAAAGAAATGCAATTTGGGATGTTGTCGTGTAGTTCATGATTTCTCTTTTATTCCATACTGCCCACCAGTCTAAGAACAGTTTTCTCATCCGTTTCTTGAAACAGCTTTATCACATTTCTAAGATTTTGTAGCATCATCCCTTCTGTTTTTGTTTCAAAATTAATCATCAGTTCCAGGGAAATACAAGCAGTGTTGAATTTCTCAGTGAGGAGGTTGCTCTTATTCCACAATTTTCTGTGTGCTGGGTCGAGGAACTTCACTGACAGCAGCTCCAAGGCTGCTAAAATTGCCACTGTAAATAAAGATCAGTGAGCCCCCTCCGTTGTTCCTGAGCTGGCTGGAGGTTTGCTTGATGGGTCACAGAATGGAGCAGTACATCTTGGAAATACCATCCATGTGTGTGGTTTTCAGAGGTTTACCTGGATTGCTGCCCACCTTGAAGCCAATCCAGTTGCCGTGCTTTAGAGCTGGATTAATGTGGTTGGATTACTTGCTGCTATTTATGGTTCTTGAGTCAACTACTCACTGCTGTGTTGGTTTGGGCTGTCTTGGTGGAGGCAGCAGGATAGAGCAGAATGGTTTGGATAAGATGTGGATAAATCAGTTGGTTGGGTGTGAAGTTTAGGTATGAACCCAGCAGAGCAATTCATGTAAGACTTGAGTGAGGGGAAAATTTAAAAAAAAAAAAAAAAAAAAAAAAAAAAAAAAAAAAAGCCTGGAAGAGATGTTCTGTCTGCCATCTTTTTCCCTAAGTTCAGAATGGAATCTTTGTTGTTGTTGTTACATTTCTCTATTATTATTCTTCTGGAAATAGTCAAAATATTATTATGAGAAGGACTAAAGTCTAGAATATCACTGAAAGCTTTGATATTTTCTGTATTTTTCATGGAAGCAGATGCTGATTTATTCCTCCAGAGTGAAATAAACTGTTACTGCAAATGGTTTGTGCTTTCCTGTACTGAGAGTTGCCAGGGCAGAGAGGAGTCAGTGCAATCTTGAGTCTGGAGGTTGACAACCATTGTGTTGTGGATCTGCCCAGCTTTTAGAGAATGTCTTCACTGAGGTCTTACTATGGTCCTTGATTCTTTGCCATCCCTGGGTACCTCTGTGAGGACAGCCCTACAGTTGAGTCACTTCCAGCTTTTTTCACCTGGGTATCATCTGACATTCTGTGCCATGTCTGTTGGCAAGCCTGAGTTCAGCCTGCGGGCAGCTGACATGGAGCACTTGTATTATGGCTGGTGGTGAGGAAGCTGCTGCTCTGACATTGTGATGTTTCAGGTGCTTACAAATGAGTTCCTGCAATACTGCTGCAGTAACTCAAGATGTTATCTCCTTCCTGGTCTGCTGACCCTCATTGCCAAAAATTTGTCACCTGCCCCGAGAAAGCTGGCGGCAGAAAACCTCTGCTCGCACTTCAGCTGCTCCAGTGCAAACTCAGCTTCCCTCTGTAAGTCGAGGTCTGGGACTGAGACTCAGGTGCTGAACATTGAAAAGCTCAAGTGTGTTTGGGAGTTTTTGGGAGAGAAGATCATCATGTGTTGAGAGTTTTTGGGAGAGAAGATCAGAAGAGACATTAGTGATTGCTTAAACCACACAGCAAGTGTGTATATCTCAATTTTAAATTATTTATGTAAGTATTAATGTAATAAAAGAAGAAAGCTGCATATATGTTTGCTAAGTGAGGCAGTAGGTCAATTAGCATTAAGATGCTACATGTTTTTAAACTTGGTTTCACATGTGTTTAAGGGGAAATTCAGTAATTTATGAGAGAGGATCCCTGGGGATATTTTACAGTTTTCTATGTCTGGGAAAGTCATAAAATATAATTGGAGAACATAGCAGAAATGATGGAACTTTTTCTTCGTCATACTCTCTTATGAACTGGCAGCTACATGGTGAATATTTGGGGGTGTAGGATGATAAATCTGATGATGCTCTAGTTGAATTGGCAGAGTAAGCATCCATGCTGTTTCAGAAAGAATCTCTCCACAGGGCTGTAATAGCTTGATGCCTTCCTCTTCAGTAAGTCATTTTTGTCAAGTTAAAGGCCAAAATTCAAACTGGCTTGTTGTCAAGGACACTAAGCACAGCAGGCAAAAATCCCCAAGGCTACCCAATTCCCAGCATAGATAGATAAAGCTGGCAGAGCCTGCTTTACTCGTCTTCCCCTCCCCCGGAAAAATCCTCTTCCCTGGTTTTTTTTTTTTTTTTTTTTTGAGGATATGGGCACTATTCCGCATACTAATACAATTTAGCAGAAAGTATTTGAATGGAAGGTTTGTTCATCTGTTTGTGGCTAAAACAATCCATTATTGTTTGGGAGTAATGGAAAAATAGTGCACAGTGCCTGCAGTGAGCTCTCGGTGCTGCAGGCAGCCGTTCCAGCTGTGCTCACCTCGCCACAGCTGGAGGGAATTGTCCTTGGCACAGCGGCGGCCCCGGTGAGCGCCGGCCCCGCGCCTCGGCCCTCGTGGGATGGAGCAGCTCGGATGGGTTAAGCTCATAATCCTAAACCGTAAGAAACGATGGAAAATCCTGTGGAATTGGACTTTGTACCAGCTTCCCATTTTACAATTGGGGTCCTGGTTCCTGGGGCTGTACAGCAGTTCAGGAATGAAGGGCAGTGTTAAACCACGCTGTCGACTTCAAGGATTGTTGGCCACTGCTCTGCCTGTGGTACTCCAGGAGTGCTGAGTGTCCCTGAATGTCCTCACCAATGTGCAGTTTTAACCATGGTTGGGTTTTTTTGAATGGTGGATATTTATTTCCCAACTCATTATGAAGAAGGTCTGCTGAAGAAAATAAAATTTGTTTCTTTTTTTCCATAGGTAGCCCGCTATTATCCTTCTCTTGCAGTTTTTGCTGTCATACGTAACCAGTAGCAGGAAAAGAAATATTTTTGATTCAGTCTTTTTTCCTCAAGTTGATGAGATCTTTGTAGATACATTTCATTATTTGGAGTAAAATGGCATTTCTGGATGAGTGAATTAGGAAAAATAGCGTTTTCCTTGACCTTTTAATATGTTTACAGTTTTGTCTTCCTTAAATATCTGCCCATTTCCTCTCATAATTAGACTAAAATAAAATGATTATGTATTTATCAATTTAAAGTTTCCATACCTTGTTTATGTCACAAAGTAGCAAATTAAATTTGCATGTGTTAAATTCTAGGCTTCAAATTTATCTCCCTGATGTTTCCAGGACAATATTAAAAGCTCTCCTTTTTATTTTTTTCCTGAAAATAAAGGTTAAAGCGCTGCAGACAGTTGCCTTTCTCAGTTATACTGGAAAATAATTTATTTATTTTGGCAACTCGTCACATCAGTCCGGACTTTCTTTTTTCATGGCCCTGACCTTTCTTCTTTGCATGCCAGATTTGGTCTGTGTTGCACCCCCAGAGCCAACCGGACATTGCAGCAGCAAATTCAATCTCTGTGGTCAGTGTTTTCACATTCTTTAGTACATGGGGTGTATGACCTGAAAAGTTTGTTGGAAAGGAAACATCTTTAGAAATACATGTGCTCTGTTTTCCTGAAGAGCAAAAGGAAAAAAAAACCTAAAAGTCCAGACCAAAAATGAACTGAGTGTATGGATTGTACTGTTACTTTAACAGGATTTTTTTGACTACACAAGTGCAGAATTTAGAAAAATGAAGAATTTCAATTTGATTCAGACTTGCTGTGATTGATGCATTTCCCAGGGAATCCTGGTTCTTTGTCTTTGCAGCTGATGTGTTTTGGTTCCTTTCCCATATGCAGACATTTTTATAAGTGTATGGGAACTTCTCTTTAACTCAGAATTAAAATATCACATTTTACAAGTGCAAGTCTAATTAGCAGATACCTCGTTGTTGCTCCTTTAATGTTAATGGGAAGAGAATCCATTACATTTGGTAAACTTTGGGTTTGCAGTTGAGTGGGTGAGCGGAAGCTAAAAGTCTGATGTCAGCCTTTGAAAGAGAAATTGGGTGAATTTTCTGAGCTCTTGAAGTAATACTTACTTCAGTGCTTTATATTCCAAGGAATTCCAAGCAGTGTCTCTCATCTCTCTTTCTTAAAAACATCTGCAGACAGGTAATGGCCACATTAAGTACTGCAGTGGGCACGTTCATATCTCATGTGTCTGTAAATACCCTACTGAGCAGATCAGAGAGAGCAGAAATGGCTTAGTGAAAAAAAAAATAATGCCTGAAATGCTGTGGCTTTTGGAATTGGCAGGGAATTGCTGTGTATCTAATTTTTCATCTCCCAGCTATCTCTTATGTAAAGCTTTTTTTATGCTGTGATCGGCTGATGCATTTAACCCACTCCTGAAATTGTTTTTAACCAGAGCAAAAATACTTCTGCTGAGGTCCCCCTTGCACAGATGAGTGGTGGAATAAGGTGAGATGAGGTTAAAAGGCAGAAGTGAAGTTAGGGAAGCCAGAAGGTGCCAGAGAATGGTTCAGCTGTGAAACAGCATGGTCCATCAGCCTCTGAATGTTCTGGAGTCAAGAAGGGCATCAGTACTGAACTCAGGCTTTAATGACTTTATACAACTTGGTAATTGTGTGATATAACCAAGTTCTGTGATGTAACCACGCTCAGATTTAAATCTCTGTATCTTATCCCAGAGATCCCATCATTCATTCAATAATCCAACATTAAATTTGCCTCTGGAAAAGCCCAGGGCGTAGGAATAAATGTCTGGCTCTTTTTAAGAGCGACTTCTTCATACTGGGCAATAATTAACTAAAAATAGTACACTGTGTGTACAGCTAATGTCCCATAATAGGAGCACCTACATCTTTTATTCCTTCTTTCCAAGAATTTTAGCACATTTAGTGTTAATAGACTTCTTTCAAGATGTATTAATTAATGTGTCTGTGCTCATTTATCGAGCTCTGTGTGAGACAGCCCGACACTGGCCTGCAACCCCTGGATCTGCTGAGGGTAATGGAATCAGCTCCAGTACTTGTGCTGTACCAGTCCTAGAAGGAGATCTAGAGTGAGACTTTGGCAAACAGAAGAAACATGTAAATAGGTGCTTTTCTGTGTTGTGTTCTTTAGTTTAAAATTAAATACCTCCTTGGAGTTCCAGGTCTGTCTGGTAACAGGATAAATAACACTTCAGTATAACCCAGCAGCTTGGCTTGGACTTCCAGTCACAGTCATTTCTTTTATATATTTTTTTTATTATTATTTGTGCAATCACAGAAGTAATTTGACTTGCTACAAATAATGTTTTGATAAGCTTCAATAGAAATTAGCAAACCAGCCGTCAAATGGGATTTACAAAAAGTTGCTTGGGAAAATGTGTTCTAAGTAGTCTGCAATTCAAGGCATTTCCTTTGCAGGATGCTTATCAAGTCTGCATGTGCTACTTCCAAATTGAACTAGAACGTAGATGAGAGCTATTTTTGATAGAAAGGGGGGCAAAAAAAAAGAAAATAAAGCCCAGTTGGAAAGTAGTAACAGTTTTTTTTCTCATTGCCTTAGGATGTAAATCCTGCAAGTGTGCAGAGAGAAAACAAACTTTGAAACAGCCGAGGAAAACAGATTTATCTGTGATGTTTGAGATGATGCTGGTAGTGTAAATGGGATTGAAATAGTCATTGTAGGAATGGTGAGTAAATACACCAGAAGCTTTTGGATAAACTGACTTCTCTTGCTGCTTCATGTGCCAAGTAAAGGCAAAATGTCCTGCTTGTTTCTGGGCTGTTCCTTCCCCAGGGAGGCTGTATCAGGAGGAGCAGCCGCTGGTTTTGAGGATTGTCGTGCTCCCAGATGCCAATGTAGAGCTCTTCTTTTATGCCCTGGATGTGGTTGCTGGCCTCTCTGAGCTATTGGAATTAAGATGTTGCAAGACAGAGGGGGAAATTATCCAGCAAATACTTCTGTGAGGATTTCTTGTAGATTATTCAGTTTTTCAGCCTTTTAGTGTTTCACAAATCAGCAGTGAAACCTGGAATGTGGAAGCTGTCTACACTTTTCAGGACAAAGTGCTGCCTTATTTGACCGTCAGGCTGATGGATAAACTTACAGGACAAGCTTAATCTTTTTTTCCAGACTGAAAAATTACCAGGCTGAAAAGGGATCTCACCTGTCATTCTCCTCTAACTACTTTTTGGCTTTTCATCTGACTTGAGTCAAATTTGATAAAGGCAGAGACATTAAGCATACCAGGGCTCAAGACTCATGGGGATGAGGAGCTTGGGAGAGCAAATCCACCCTCCCGTGGTCTGGCAGAGTGGTCCTGGTCCCAGCCCTGTGTACAGGAGATGTGGAATGAGCAAGATGGGAAAGTGAGAGAGGAGCTCTGAGGTAGGAAGGAGAGGGAAATACTTGAATTAAGGCCCACACACTGATAGGTAAACCAGAATTCATGAACTGCAGTGAGAGTGTTTGGGGGTTTTGTTGGCTTTTCCCCCCCGCCCCCCCCCCAAAAAAATTTAACATTCTCTGAGGCAAACACCCAGATGGCTTTATCAAGCACCTGTAATAACACTCCCTATATGTTTGTTTGGATTTAGGGGTTTTGTTTTGCCTTTTCACCCAGCTGAAAGTGTGCCTTAATTCCTCACACAGAGCTTCAGCTGCGCCCTGCGAGCACGTCGCTTCCAGCACCAGCCGCTGCATCAACCTCCTACTGGCATTTTTTAATTAAAAGAACAGCACTATCACTTCAAATTAGTGCCACATAGCTTATTGGAGTAAGGAGTGAAATGGTGTTTAAAGGTTTTTCTCTCGTGGAAATTCTTTATTAAAATTTGCTCTCTTTTGGGTTTATCAGTAGTTTGTCATTCAGTGCTTGGACAATATCTGATTCTGAGGTGTGCAAGTCCTCTCAGTGATATGAATGCAAATAAAAGGTTGGCCTTTAATATCTCGACTATTTGATAAACAAGAAGCACCTTCTTCATAAAAACAAAGCAACCAACATTATATTATTTTATGATTCCCACAAGAACGAGTGTCAGCCTGTTTTTCAAGAGTGCATGCCCTGTGTGGAAAAGGTAGTGAAGAAATATATATTTCTAGGAGCTTCTGTGCCATGAACTGTGAAGAGCTGTTTTTGTAATCCTGTTCAGTGAAATTGTTAGGCCTCCGTTGTACTAAATTATTGTGAGAGCAAGGAATAGATCCAGAGGGAGGTAGCCCTAGTGAGAATTTTCCTCATACAGCATTTCATTTTGTCTGGAATATTAGCACTGTTAACCATCCATGCGAAATGTAATGTATTCAATCTATTTAATCAATTTAAAGTGGAAAGCAAGTGTCTTAGGCTTTGAGTGAACCAGCTGTCCTCATACACTGAGTTTTCTAGATATTAAGTTCTGGGCTTTGGATGTGTTAATATAGTAGTTTGGTGATGAACTTTTTGTTTAAGAGAACTTTCTTCATATTTTTTTTGCAGGATGCTGCAACTGACTGGTATCACTTGCATAAAATCCTTTGTCTGGATATGCATTAAGGTTGTATAGGAAGAGGCATCGTATTTTTTCCTTCAAGCTCCAGTTTATTTATGTAATACCTTTGATCAAGGTATCTCAGAGCAGTAGTGGGATTGTAATTTATTGATGTAATGGACACTGACATTTTGTACAAGGAAAATGGCAAACTGGTGCTGTTGATAGGCAAAGTGATGAATGTATAATGTTGAAAGAATTGTGACCAAACGTCCTGGTTGAAGTAATGCACTAAAACATTTCCACCCAGATCCCAGTCTTTGTGACTGCAGATTCACTTGGGATTTCAAAGAGAGGTTCCTTTAAAGAGTAGATTGCAAGTTGTTAATAAAAGTTGCCCATGGGAGGAAGGTCCACATATATTGTAGTTAAGCCACTATTGAGAAACTGATTTTGCAATGAAAATGTTTATTTGTTTTGAAAGAAAAATCTGTGCTAGAATGCTATGCATGCTCTACTTATCTGTTTTCATTCTAAACTCTATTTTTATTTTGCTCTCTGCAGCCAGTCTGTAACTAAAACATTCCTAGCGTCCTTTGGCTGGAGATTCAGTCAAGGACTTTTTTATCCTGCTTTCAAGAAGATGATTGCAGTCTTTCTTGAAGCCTCTCCAAAGGAAATTTCCTTCTTTAGTGGATAAGGTGACAAGGAGGGAAGTCACTGCTTATGGTCCAAAGGATTAGTGACATCCTCTTGTTGTTATCATGTCCTGCCACGCTGAATTGGACAGCAAATGGAAATATTTTAGCACAGCTACAATGGCACACAATGAGAGTTGGAGCCACTCAGTGATGTTAATTCTGCTTGAGTTCACCCAGCTCACGAGCTGGCTGTTAGCAGAATAATGTGGATAAATGTTTTGTGGGCTCAGAGGAGAGGGGCTATGTCCATGTCCGTGGGCAACAGACCTCCCTCCCCACCTCCCCATCCAATCGAAGGGTATTTGCCATCACAGATTGGATTTTCTTGCTCAACCAGGGATTGGCTCTGACCAGTGTATTTGTTTTGTTGTTCATCCCTGGTGACTGTCAGTAGCACTTGGCTGAATAAACAGAGACTATTGATCAAATTTGAAGTCATTAGCTTGGCAGTTTAAATAGATGCTGGCCTATATGATTAGAACAAGGGAGTAACTCATAGGCTGATACAGCTTTATTTGGAATAAAAGCCTTCTTGTCACAGAGTCCTGTTTGGTGCCATTCAGATCCCAGTTTTGTTCCTCCCTTAGGTCATGCAAGAATGAGACATTTTGCTTAAAATACCTAAATTGAAGAGGGTGGCTTTGCTTGTGTAAGAGAGCGATAACATGGATTATAACAGGGATCTGCTGAACTTCAGTACCAGTTGGAGATCAGGTTTGGAAGAAGGGGGTGCTGCTACCATGAGGTTACTGGTTAACCTCATCCAGCAAGGACTTGGTCTGGGAGGAATCCTGCTCCAGGCCCCCAGCTCTGAAGCAGCAGCAGTGTTTGATTGTCCATCTTGCTGCTCAGCTGAGAGACACAGGGCTGTGAGATCTGGGTGTTTACATCCAGACACCACTAGTGATTAATTACTTCTGAAGGAAATAGTTTCCTTTTAGTGGCTGTTGTGGTGCCATGTGCCCAACAGCCTTCTCCATCATTTGAACATTTTGGATGGAGCATTTTGCTGAGGGAGCTCTGGAGGATGGGCAGTGCTGTGTGAATGCTCCAGCACAGAGCAGAACTAATCTCCTTCCTGCCAGCCTGGTGCTCCTGAGTCACAGAGCTGCGTGTCCCTCGAGAGTGTGCACATTCAGCACCGGGGCACACTCGGATTGACCCACATTTCCTCGGGCACTGCAGCAGTCACGTGCAGCTCATTGCCAGGAAATCAGATGAGAACTGATGTAACTCACTTCATCCAGCCTTTACCTGGCCCGGGCCAAAGTGCTTGTAGGGATTTACCACTTGTGTGACTAATAGGTGATTAGGTGGGTTGGAGGGAGTGTGTCTGTGTGCTTCTTGTAGACAAGATTTATCCTGTAGAATTGGCAGCACCAAAAAAAGTCTCTTACGCATCATTCTCTCATTGTAGTTTTTAAATGGGATTGGTTATTAAGTCAGATTTTCTTCCTCTACGTAAAAGCTTTCATACTAATTCCTTGGAAAGTTTGTTACTTAGGGATGTTTTCCCTGTGACAGCTGGACAAATGTCCTGTAGAGGAAAACAATGATTCAGTCCTAGAGTAATAAAAGAACAAAAGTAGGTAAATGAATGATAAAAATTTGGCTTCACAAAGCTATTAATACCTCTGTAATTGCGGTCTCTTTTTGAAACAAGCCTCGTTTCTGTCCCATTCTCCTTCGCCTCTGCCACAGCTTCCTTATTCTTGCACATCCGCTTGCAGTCCCCCTCCTTCCCCAGTGCCACCACTGTCACCTCCCCACGTCCCTCCCCGGGTTCAGCAGGGCTGGCACAAGGCCCAGGCTAATAAGCCCAGACAAGCTGATTCCCTGGAAGGTGTCCAGGTGGCTGCTCACCTTTTAGCATCAGTGCCCTCCACAAACACAGGTGTTTGGGGCTGCCTCGGGTTTTTCGTTTGTAAACAAGGAGAGATGGAGCTGAGTGCTCTGAACAAATGAGAAAATAGACATAAAGACAGTGGAGAGCGATTTGTAGCCTCTTGGGCGGATGTTGGAAGAGATTATAACAGGCTGAACAATCACAAAGCAAGCTATTGAAGATTGAAAAGAACTTCCAGGAGTTAAAAACAATATTGTAAAACAGCTAATGTACCTCATTCAAAATGAGAAAGGATGCCAAGAATTTAATTTGGGTGAACACAGTTTTTCTTGTCTCTTCCTGTTTTTAAACTTTGCACCTTTATTTTAGCTTTTGTATGGGAAATTAAAGTAATTGTTTCACTTTGTAGCTTGGCAATTAATCAGCCTGAATTATCTTTTAAAATTCTACCTGGATGGTCAAGGTGTCATTTTTCCCATTTTTTTGCACACATCTCTTGAATCATCTGGAATCTGACGGATATAAGTTGAATATGGAATGGTAATGAAGACAAAAATAGATGTGTGCAAGAGCTGGTAACAAGGAAACCATCAAGAAGAGAAGTCAGTGGAATGTTTAATTCTGTCTAGTGTGGGCAGTTTTCCCTCTAAGACATTAAAAGCATTTATACCTCAGTACTAAGATCCAAGTTAGGATCAAGACTTCATTTATTATGGGCCATTAGGCTCTGCCACTTCTTTCCAGCACCAACTCCATCTTGATGATCCATATGTTTGTTATCCTCAGGTTGATAACGACAGCCCAGGGAGCTCTGGGAAGAAAGAAGTACTTGGGAATGAATTCCAGCTGGTTCCGTTTTTGGCTGGCCACTCTCTAAGTAGCCTAGAACAAAATGAACTCATGGCTCTGGGCTTTTGTGCTCCCTTAACTCTTCACTGGATGTGGACTTTCACTGCCCTGATTTTTAAGTCAGCACTTGCTCTGGGTCAGTTCAGAAAGAGCTGCTCCATCTCATGTGTTTGTTACCATCCTACCTCAAAGCAAACAGCGGGTCTGAGAATAAGGAAGGCAAAAGCTGTAAGAGCACGAAAAAGTTTCTTTGGCAGCAAGGCCCATGGCTTTGAAAAGCTTTACATGACAAGACTTGAGGCTTTTTATGTTTCTATCCAAACATGCCAAAAAAGCACTCGGCATACCTCAGTTAAAATCCAAACATGGAAAACCCCAAGATGTGCTGGAAATCAGGGAAAGTTTCTGAGGCATTTGTTAACCTGAGGTATGTGCTGGTAAAGCAGTAATATGGTGCTGATGCCTTACTTGAAAGAAAGAATGCTTCTCATTTACTTGCAAAAAAATTGGAGGTGTTGACTGTGCCTCTTGAAAAGTTGTCCAGTACCTGCTGGAATTTGTCCTGCTAGCAGTTTACTGAAGTTAGCAGTGCCAGAAGAGGTGCTTGGTAAGTGTTACTCTTTGCAATAGATTTTGAGCTACTGCTTGTTACAAGATTTCCAGTTATTAAAGAAATGGAAAATGAGTCTGTGTTATACTGAAGTCAGTTAGGCCCAGGGCAGTGTTTGGAGGTTTCTTCTTTCTGTGTATGTAGTAGCCTGTAGGCCAAATTTTCCTGTGGAATTTCTGTATTGAAAATTCTTCATTCAGTGTTTCAGTATGAATGAAGAAACCTGGATTCTCGAACACTGTGACCACAGTGGTCATCAGTGTTTTTGTACTTTTCTTTATGAACTTCTAAAAATTACTCCGGCAAAATTTGTTGGTTGTATTTTCAATGTTTTTAAAACGGGGATTTTTTCCCCCCTTCATTTTGCTGGAAGTTAACATCAGCAGCTTCCTGGGTCACTGAAGTGATTCCCTTGCCAGCTTCCTGCTCTTGGTTCACAAGGAAGCTTCAGTTTAACACTGAGCTGAGCAGTCCCGAGCCAAAGGTGTATATTGAGCACTAAGGCAGCGTTCCATGTGGATTGTTTAACTACAGCTCTTTTACTGATACATTTAAGCCACATGGGATGAACTAATAGTTTACGTAGTTTACAACTTACATGTAACTTAACGCCATTCATTTTTTGAATAATAATGTTCTTGCTTTTGAGCAATCTACTTAGCGCTTGATGAAAACCAGACATTAATTTTGTACTGTTTATTAAAATACCCCAATTGGAAACTTTTGTTCTTGTAAAGTTGATTTTATACCTTATTTAATTGCAGTAAGATATCAAAGAAGTCAAATACTGGTTTTGTCTGGAAAAACAAATCTCAGTTTTAAATTGAGATGGAAAATGTGTTAAATTATTTTTTTCCCTCCTTTACAATCATGCTTAACATTCAAACTACTTTGTTGAAATACTGACACTACCTGTATGTGAAGGAATGTAAATACCAGCCAGTCTTTGGAGATGCAAAACATATGTTTTATGTTTTAAACTGAGAAATCTGCTTCGTTTTAGCTTGGAAGTTGTAGACCTTTTGGTGTTCGACAAAAATTCAGTGTTTCTATTGAACTGTTGCTTGGCTGTATCTACTCAAACTTTGCCAAGATTTTCTGTACCAAGGTTTCTTCTTTCACAGGTTTCATGTGTTCTGCTGCAGCAGGTCAGACTCCTTTCTGCTTTCTGCATAACAAGCAGCTATTCCGAGAAGAGACAATATTTATATATTGACCCGGAGATAGTCCTGGCTTAGAAAGTACAAAAGTCGTGTGTTGTGTTCCTGACATTTCAAAAGCGTTTTGCTCCGTGGACAGGACCCCAAGGCTGGGTCTGGTTTAATTGGTGTGAGTGCTTGTGCATTCTACTAATCGTAGTGCTCAGTTAAGTACCCGCAAATGTGTTGCTTCTGGTTTAGGTCTCCCGTTCTGCATTTTCTCCTCCGTTATAAAGCAGCAGAAAGCAGTTGTGCAGGTTTTCCTTACGGAGTTAGGAAATGAAGAGCTTGTAAAAGCTCAAAGTCCATTAATTGGATGGGGTTTTGTGGGGGGAAAAAGCTGCTGTTAGTACAGAAACATACTTGTAACTTGAGTCTCACAAACTGCTTATAAAACGTGCAGTTGTAGTAGTGGTCTGGGTAGCCCTGGAGAGAATATCTGGGAAGAAGAAATTTCTGTGTTTTGTAATGGATGTAATATTTATTGGAAAAGCCTTTTATGTACTGAATTAGTAAGCAAATGATCAGCTGCACAGGAGAGTCCTTCTAGGCTTCTTTTTGGTAATGAAAATAAGGCGTTGAAGGCTTTATACCTTGAACTTATGAAAGTGGAGATCAGAGACACCTTAAATGAAACACACCTCCCTGAAATGCTGACTGAGCACAGGCACCGTTCTCCGCTACAGGAGTGTCAACTATTTCATACCTAATATATGCCTCAACAGTGTCTAAAGCATTCAGGGTTTATTTTCTGTATTTGATTTTTAATTTACTGTTGTTCGCCTCACATTTTCCAGAGAAACAAGTTCCTATATCTGAGCATTTGGACAGGATTTCTATTAAGGATCTTTTGTTACTAGGACTCTGGGATTAGGGCTGGGTTTGAGCTCAATCCCCAGCTCTGCCTGGGACCTGCTGTGAGCAATGTTGGGATGAGAGCAGGGTCCCATTACGTGCTGACATTTTTAGGTATTTGAAAAAGTTGCTTTGAAACCTCTGTGGTGTTAAAAGTACAAAATATTTTTGGCAATCTTAGTAAAATTCAGTTTGGAATCTGAGTTATGAGTGCATGTGGGTGGAGGAACATGTTTTTCATGCTTTAGGAATTTTTTTCCAGATGCTTTTGCAATGCTTGGGTAACTGTAAAAGCAAAGTATTGAATTTTCAGCATGGATTTATTCCTTAGTTTTAATGCAATTTGAGAGAATTGAGCCACATAGTTTCCTGGTGTGTTTTTAGCTTTATTTTGGTGATGATGTCACACAGCTCACGTTGTGTCTGATCCAAAGTGTGAGCACAAAAATGTGCAAGGTGTGCAGATAAGTCTGTCTGGATAGACACCACTTGCTTGGAAATATGAATTATTCAATGCAAGTACACGTGGTTGGAGATGCAAAAGACTGAATAAGGGAAGAACTCCAGAGCTGTGTTGATCCCAGTAACTGTAACTTGCACAGTGAAGTGTGGAGTAAACGAAAAGTTCGTTTCATATTTCCGGCAGGATTTTTTGCATTGAAATTGTTTTGTTTAGCTCTCAGCTAAGAGATTGTATTTGCCCTGAGAACAGCATATTATTCTGTGTGGAATTTTAACAGCAGTTCCTGAGGTTTCTACAGATATTACTGTATCTTACTAGTGTATGTATACCGAAGCTGATGCTGTAGCTGAAGCCTGGGTGTATCCTTTGTTTTCAGGGAATCAGGAGACTGTTTGGGGACACTTTAACAAAGCAAAAACTTGACTGAATTTGGAAAATCTCTCCTTAGAAAATTATTGTCCCACTTGGCTGTGATCCTAGGAGATGTGTTGGTGGGGGTGGAGGACTGAGTTTTAGAAACCATACAGTGGGTATAAATTACATTATGTTCTCTTAACATATTTCCTGGTAAGGCTGTGTAATTGATGGGGTGTTCTTGGGAATGGCTGTAAAATGGTGACAGCAATAACTGGCTGAGCTCTTAAATTCCAGTTCTCACCGAAACCGGTTGTGCTGTGGACATGTTTGGAGACAGTCAGCAAAGAGAAAGTGGAAGGGATGTGAGGGAAGACAGAGCTTCAAGGGCATCTTGGTGACAGAGGAAGTGTCACCAGTTAGGGTCTCACTCTTACCCCAGCATCTCTGGCTGTATTTCCTACATCTGAGAAACCACTGCAGGGCCAAGAGGAACAAGTAGCTGTTGGTAGTGAAAAGCAGTCTGCGAAAGGTTTGCCCTAAAAAATAACTTTCAAAAGAAGAAGCACCCATGGGAAGTACAATTTGAGTGGCACATGGGAGAGATAAACCCCATGGGCAGGTTCTGCTTTCAGAGCTGAGAGTGTATCTGGAAGACTCGAGCATTTGGGGGATACTTGGGGTTTATGTCTGTCTAGGAAATGGGGAACTGTGTGGAGGGTATGACAAGGCTCTTGGCCTGGATCACAGGGAGGCATTGCAAAGTCATAAGAAAACCGAGGCAATAGCTGGGATTTAATGGAAGATTTAATCTGAGAGGTAACCTTTATCTCAGGTATTTGTTAGGGGTGAACAGACGGGGAAGAAGAGAGAGAAAAGTTGGTATGAGGAATAATTGATAAGCTTATTCCCACATCTGATTTGTGCCTTTCTGAGATTCTGTACATCAGAATTAATTCAGCTTCCTATTGATCTCCCTTTTTTATTCCTGCAAAGTTCTTCAGCTGATTCTATAACTCTTCAGTGTTTCTACAAGTTTTCCATCTCAGTCAGTTAATTTTTAAACTCGCTTTACTGGTCTCGTGCTGCGCACAGTCTCAGTTAACAGGGAATTTAATGAGTCTTGTTCTTCCAATAGTCCTGTGCTGGGTTTTTCAATGATTTATATCACTGAGGGCTAGGTCGGCCCTTGCTGGTTGTATGCAAAAACTTATTGTTGGAGAATTTTTCAGTTTGAGTAATTCTTAGGAATGGAGATGGAGCTCTTGTGTTTTGTCAATCTGGTTTTGTTTGCAGTAGGAGAACTGCCTCTCATTCGTGACCGGTTTCTTCTCAGGTAGGATGGAATTTTTATTCCTGGCTAAGTAGATACTTTAATGACATGTTAATGGACTAATAAAAATGGCTTTTTCTGGGTGTGTGGTTTTTTGAAGATCTCTTCAAAGTTGTCTAGTGTTTGCAACTGGCTACACAAAGCCAAGTTCCAGCCCACGAGGAGATCATGCCTTGAAAAGAGGCTTTGATTTTTACTGCAGCCTACACAAAAGGGCCACAAAAAGGGTTCATGTATCAACTCCAGTGACTCTTTGAGAATTGAGGGTTTTATAATGAAGCTTTGCTTTAATCTGGTAGTCAAGGTCTGGTTTAGCACAGAGTTCAAGCAGAGCCTTCCAGTGTCAGGGCATGAATGCAGGGCCTGAAGTCGGAGGGATCTCGGGGGTTTTTGGTTGGATTGTGTCTCAGATTGCAAATCTCATTGGCACCACAATGCTGAGATCGTTAGTGAAGGCCACTCAGGGTGCATGTCAGGATGAAATTAGTTCCATACAGCTAATTGGCTTATTTGGCAAATGTAAGGGAAGGCTGTGGGTTTGTTTATCTCTCTGTGCTCGCAGGCGCTGCAGTGGTTCGGGTTCGGTTACTGAGAAGTTAAAGCAGTCTGGATTTGTGCATTTCAGTCTCCAGCAGACAGAGAGAAAGACCAAAAGTATTCCTAAAGCAAACAAAAAATGACTAGAATAGAAACCTTGGCCTTTGTGGTGACAATTTAAAGAGCAATTTGTGACTAAAGTGGTGTATTTCAGTTCAGTGATGTGGCCGGCCCTAGAGAAACTGCATTTTTACACTTCAGCCATCTTTCCTTTCCCATAAAACCATTTTTTGTACCCCACCACATATAAATTATTGTCATCCTTAAAAAAACCAGACATGTAAAACCTTCACAGGTTGTCTGGTAGTAGAAATAAAGGAGACCTTATCTGCAGTGAAGTCTCATTTTAGGTTATGTGCAGAGCACACAGCTGTAAGCAGAGTCATTCCTCAGGGCAGTTCAGAAGGGGTGGCTTGTGGTATTCAGAGTATTTTCCACGAAATCCATGAGACTGTTTGGATGAGACGTGATTTCACATGACAGATTCAGCAAAGATTTTAATTGTGGGCCATGAGCTTTGGGGTGTTGGAGCAGCATGTGGTGAATAGCTGATGTTTGCTTTTTTCTCCTTTTTTGGAGGAGGCTTTTTTCCACTTCATGTACATTATTTTTGCCATGCAGCCTTCCCAAAACTGTTTTTCAGAATGGTGGGATTTCTGCTGTGGAAACAGGCTGTGAGCTGGTATATACAGGGAGGGGACTGTCCTGCTGGGGCGCCTCCAACACAGGGTACCAAGCTCACAAATCAAAACCTATGCAGACTTTGAAGCATTAGCAGAGTTATTTCCATTACTTGGATGCCTCAGATTTGACCTGCTTTGCAGCCTTTTTCATTTTCCAGTTGTGTGCAGTAACTTTAGTTTCATTTTATGTCGAGATCTTTATTACTTTCTATTCCAAAGCCTCATTGTTCTTCTTTGCTTCTATCTTAGAACAAACCTACCAGCCTGTGATGCTTGTAATGATTATGCTACATATCTCTATGATTAAAGATGGTCTATACAGAAGGAATTATTAAGTGTAGTCCTTTCTATGCCATCAGCCTGCTGGCCTCTCTTTATCTTCTGTCACAAAGTAAAACGAATGTATCCTGGAATCTGGCTGCCTGTTTGTACAAGCATAAATAATTAACCTGGAATATCCAAGGGAAGGCCAGAGGTGGCTGAAAGGGGCTATTTGCCACCATGGTTCACTGTGGCCTCCCCCACCCACCTTTCCTAAGGAAGATGTGGACATACTGCTGGTTTGTCTTGTCTTGTCTCCAAAATTAACTTGGATACTAAATTGAAGGCCGCGGTTAGCTCAGATCATATCTACATGTAAAGGTCCTTTATTTGAGCATGGAGGCTCTTACCTTTAACTTGCAAAGTGTGAGTGAATGCAGTCCCAGGTGCACATTTGCCTGCTGTTTTGCATTGGTACAGGCTGGGCCTATGGAATATTTTCATCACTTGCCTTATTTACTTTACTCTTTCCCCCCAGGAAACTGTTGTTTGTACACTGTGCAGCTGGAAACACTTGTAACATCTTAGCAGTGTGCAATGGGATGGGGTGTGTTGGGAGTTGGACTCTGTGATCCTTGTGAGTCCCTTCCAAACTGAGACATTCTGTGGTGTTTGGGAATAAATCTGGTGCTGATACAGAGTCAGGCTCTGTTTACTTGGGAATGTTTGAAATGGTTCCTCTCCCAGACTGTTTTTCTGTGCCTCCCTGCAAGTGCTGCCCTTGCTGCAGGATGGTGTCTGGGGGTGAATTAGCAGCTTTCTGATGCAATTTTCAGCTGGGTTGTTCAGACACTGGTGCCACTCCGTGCTCTCCTCACTAAACCCGTCCTGCTCCTGCAGTACCTCCTGAACCACAGCAGATGATTCATTTCTGTTTGGAGGCAGGGTGGACAACCAGGGCCTGGCAGAGGAACCTCTCAGCTCACTCAAGTTACATCCCCAGGGTGAATGCTGACTTTGTCTAAGGCTCGTCCTTTCTTCACCTCCTGCCAAATATGCTTTCACACTAGCATTTCACCCAGCTGGCTAATTTGGCCTTTGAAATTATCTCAATAATGTCAGGTACTTAAAAAAACATTCCCATCCCTTTATAAATATTATAATCCAGATGTACAGACATTGTTTTGGTGTTGTTTGGGATCCGTTGTATTAAAAAAATAAGTTCTTCAGAGCTGTGCGGCAATCCTGAGCGGAGCATAAACAAATCCTGTGTCAGGCTGAAACAAGTTGGTTGACTTTGAGGAGGCAGAATGTAAATACCCAAGTCAGGAGAATTAGTACCTTTTGAAATTTTGCAACAAATGCAGGGAAATCACTCCTGCTGATGAGCCCAGAACCTTTCTTGTTTAAAAGAAAGAAAAACTAAAAGAAAAAACACTTTGGAAAATGGGCAGAGAGGGGATTTGGGCATGGCCTGGGCAAAGAGCTTAGGGTCTGTCTCATTCTCCTAAACCCCCTCTGAACCAGGGATAAAATGAATCACTTTTTAAGCCTTTGTAGCTAAACCTCTCCAAGTCCATGAGTTTGGAAGTAGCAGCCCTGAGGTCCTCTCCTGTTGGACCATGTGTTTAAGAAGGAACTGTGGCACAGTCCCGGCTTTGCACAGCAGGGAGGGGCTGTCTGCTCTGCTGCTGGCATGGTTTCACATCCAAGTCTCCTGTTGCTGACCTTTGCCACCTATTTTTTTTTTTTTACTGGAATTTAGAAATCTGTGGCTTTTAAGTGATACAGCTCTTGCAAATATTTTTTGCTCTAGTGGGTTTAACATGCAAATAGTGGAAGAAAGCCAATGGTCCATCTCGGGCAGCCTGATTCTGGAGATTGCTCCATAAAGGTTTATTTCAGCTATTAGCTTTTGTGCCAATATTTTTCTTACAAGAAAGAGTAATAATTTTTGCAATCGAAAATTGAGGGTTTCACAGGCTGTGAGTGGAAAATTGGCAGCTGTGCTCATCTACTGTAGACTGAAAGGCTGGGGCAGAGGGAAAAGAGTTAAATGAAATATATAATTCTTCAATAATAGCTTTAGAAATTTATGCTGCTATTTTGAAAGAACACCTGAAATATAGAATAAAGGTAATAATTATATGGACAGACCATATGCAGAAAGTTACAGATGTCATCCTTCTCCAGCTCAATAAATTATTCTTGGAACTGGGGATGGTAAAGTAGGGTTATTTGATTTTAAAAATCTCACAGGAACTTCAGAATTCCTTTTGCTGGTACTAGCATGCTCAGTTTCTGGTTTTACTTGTACTTAGTCTTTCTTTCTTGAGTAGTTTTTCCTCTGAAACACTCGCAACAGGAAAAGGAAATTAAAGGTTGTTTTGTTGTGCTTCCACTGAGCAGTGGATGGTGATTCTCTAATCCTGTGCTGTTTCAAATTGAATTGCCATAGTCCTGCACATTTCTCTTTTTGGTCAGTTGTTTAAAAAAAAAATACAAGAGAAGCGTTCTCTGATTATACAGTTTGCCAGTGTAAGAAATAAGTAATTTTTAATCCATTCTAAAAATACTTTTCTGGTGTGGCTGCTTTAATTATTACTGTGAGGGAGGATTTGTGTATTTTTTTTCCATGAGCTTCTGGGTTAAATACTGGATTTCTTTGGTCTGTTTGCTTGACATGTGAGGTGAGGCAGTTTTTTCTCTGCTGCCTGTGTTATGTAGGGAATACTTCTCTGGAACTGAGAGGTGGAATTCTAGTAGAAGCATATAAAAACAAATAAATAAAATATTTGTTCCTCTGCACCTTCCCTTTCCCCAGTGTAGAATTGCAGTGAGACTGAGGGTAAGTCAGGAAGAAGGGGAGATGGAGATGAGAAGGGGAAATGGTCCATACCTGGGGAATTGGCCATTGATTATCGTCTGAGCCTTCATTCTCATGCTGAAAGATTTCTTTTTTTCCCACTGGGGAAAGAGACTCCCTCAGCAGTAATTAGGTCTTTTATAGTTACCTTCCTTTCTTGGATCTTAGTTTGAGATAAGTTAGAGCTCTAATATTTTCCTCTTTGGCTTTGGAGTTGTTTTTCTTGGCCTGTTAGAAGAGTTTAATGGATACTAGACAACTTGGATTGCTGAGATCCTACTGAGCAGTCCTTATGGAAAAGCAAAATTAGACTTGTAGCTGGTAATAGACCTGGTAGAAATGGAGATTGATGTGAGTTTCCTGAACTAATTTTTTCTTAAACTGCTGTGCTGGTGAATTGGAGAGCGGGAAACAATGTCTCATTTGCAGTCCTTTCAAATGAAAACATATTGATGCAGATTTTTTTTTCAGTATATTTATTTCTCTCCTGAGTGAGGCCCTGTCATACTTATCCCCAAACCTTTGTGTATTTACAGATTGCTTCTGCTGCTGCAGAATTCCTGCCATGCTTTGTTTCACCAGGTATCCACACTTTGTGTGGTTGCACTGCATTTGATGGGACTTGGTGAAGAGTCCCTTCCAGGAATCCCAGAACTGTTCTTTGTTCAGAAAATGTTTAGCCCTTGTTCTAAAATGGATGGATTCTGAAACAACAAAAGGAATCTGATTTAGCATTTGTGTAAACATGAAGTAAAGAAAATTAGGAGGTTTTAATGCAAAGGGATGTTCATTAAATCTTCTCCGTGTTATAACAATAGAATTAAAGCAGCAAATATAAAGCCAAATTTATATGTAAATATTCCAATCCCAGATAAAGAAAACAATGGTCACATTTAATATTTAGGTGTTTTTTTTCTGAATTATGATCAGGTATTATTTTAGCTGATCTGATTACCAGAAAAGTTTTTTTTCATGGTTTTAAGATTTCTTTATCTGCTTTTTTGTTTTGCAGTATTATGTGCCAAGAATCTCGCAAAGAAAGATTTCTTCAGTAAGTATGTCCTAATTGTGTACCTTTCTGCTCTGGATTAATCAGATTTATTTGGAGATGGTGCGTTACTGTGGAGGCTCATCTGTGTGTGTCAGTTGCACTGCATTACTACAGGAGTACACATTACTCTGGGTTGTAGATTGTGTGGACTTCAGGGTTGGAAACACTGAGGGCTCACAAATTCCAGATGACTGATGGAACCACAGGCAGGCTGCTGCTCACAGCTCTGTGCTGAGGGCTACCAAGAGCATCCACCTCAAACACAGGATTTACTAAAATACTTCTAGGATAATGACAACTTTCCTTTCTGGAGGGGGAGCTTCTAATGGCGTTGTCTTGGAAACAGCAAAACAAAGGACTGTGTTTAACAGCAGCTTTTCCTTTCCACAGGACTTCCTGACCCGTTTGCTAAAATAGTTGTGGATGGGTCAGGGCAGTGCCATTCCACTGACACTGTGAAGAACACGTTGGACCCCAAATGGAACCAGCATTACGATCTGTGAGTTGGTCATAAGTGAACAGTGTTCCAGAGATGCGTCCAGTGAAAAAAACAGGGCAGGGTTGGCACTGCTACTTCATTGTACCTTAGCAAGAGGTACACATTTCATAGGATCTCAGAACAATTTGTTTGGAAAGGACCTTAAAGATCATCCAGTTCCAACCCTCTGCCATGAGGAGGGACACCTTCCACTAGATAAGGTTGCTCCCAACCTGGCCTTGGACACTTCCAGGGATGGAGGAGCCTCAGTTTCTCTGTGCCAGGGCCTCCCCACCCTCCCAGGGAGGAATTTCTTCCCAATATCCCATCTAACCCTGCCCTCTCAGGGACTGATTTTTTTTTCAAGAAGAAAATTCTTGTTAATAAAGGTGTGGTACTTTGCTTTTAGGTGTTTGAATTTGGAGATATTTGTGTGGCAGGTATACAGCACAAGGGCTTAGTGAGCTCTCCTGGAGCAGTGCCATCCATCTTTTCCAGAAAATTGTCCTTGTTGGAATGATTTATTTTCTTCAAATTATTAGAACCATAAATTCTGAAGCTTTGTACGTTAATCGACTTGTTGTTTAGCTTTTAATGAAGCTGGCTGTAGTTAAATTCATGCTGCAGCAATATCAATTTCCCATGCTGTGTGAAATCACTGTGCAGTAATTCATTAATAACAGCATTTTGGGCATAAGCACTTGTGTATTTGTAATAAAGAGGCATGACCGATGTACTAAAATGTGTCAGAATTTGTACCAATTACAGCATCAGTTCTGGAGGGTAAAAAGAGGTTATTATTTCTAAAATTCCTCTTTTAATATGTATCTTCCTAGATACGTTGGGAAAACAGATTCCATAACCATCAGTGTATGGAACCATAAAAAAATCCATAAGAAACAGGGAGCTGGCTTCCTGGGGTGCGTCCGACTTCTCTCCAATGCCATCAGCAGGCTGAAAGATACTGGATGTAAGAGCAATTCCTCCCTGGTGTGACCAAGAACCCTCCATCCCTTGTACTTGAGTAGTGGATAGAGTTCCCACCCAGCCCTTCCCAGGGTTGATTTTTCCCAATTCTCCTTTGCAGACCAGCGTTTGGATCTATGCAAACTCAACCCCACAGACACCGATGCTGTCCGAGGCCAAATAGTGGGTAAGAATGATCCCAGCTAAATTCCATCTGCTTGGTAAATATCCATAGGGAAAAAAACTCCTCTAGTCACTACTTCTGTGCCTGTTCTGTGCTGTTTCTTCTTATTTTAGTGGGATTAAATTACATAACCTGAAAATTTTCATTACACTCCTATGCAGGAGTTTATTTCCTCTCAGTTGATGATGGGAAACAACATTAAAAACAGGGAATGCATCTGGCAAGGCTTCAACTGCATCTCTGGAAGGGTGAATGTCACTGTGAAATGATGCATTTGGACAGGCAGAGGGGATCTTAGGTGTTAAAAAAGGATCTGGAGGAGTTAAAAGACATTTTACAAGTTGCTGGTTTGATACCTTTGACTCATGCAAGCCATTTCAAAATTCCAACAAGGCCATGCTGATTTTACAGCAAAATTACCCCACGTTTTACTGCCCCCACCCAACCCCAGCTTTTCAGTGATATATAAATACATTTGGCAAACTCCAAATTCTCACCCTAAGATGACATCTAGTGGTGAGCAAATTTTTTCCAGCTTCCCTTTCTGCATCCTCATGAAACCCTGATGTGGAACCTGACATCTTTTGATATTTACAGAAATAAACTCAAGTTTTGAGGGGATGACCCTCTAGTTTCTCTTCTGCTTTTTAAAAAATTACTAATACTTTAAGAGAACAGAAGGAATTTTGGTAAGTGATGTGTTCTTGTGTGTAGAATAGGAATTTCCTTAATATTTTACCTATTAATGATACATAATTAATATTATGTATAAATGTGGAATTTTTTTTTGTTTTTGCTGTTTTTAAGAATGCAGGTGTTTTTTTTTTAATTGACCTGAGTTTGTGTTTTCTTCTTTCAGTCAGTTTACAGACACGGGACAGGATAGGCACAGGAGGTTCTGTAGTAGATTGCAGAGGGCTTTTGGAGAATGAAGGGTAAGGATTATTTTCTTCACACTTAATTAGAAAAATGGTTTATGTGTGGAAAGATTGTAACTAACATTAGAAACTTAAGTATCAGTGTGACTACTATATTTTTTGAGAATGTGTATCAGACAGGAAGGTCATCAGGCTAAACTCGGTAAGACTATATTTTTTTTTTGTTACCAGTGCTGAGGAATTTGGGTATAAAAACATTAAGAAAATGGCACCTCTTGGGTTAAAAGTTGCAGCACTTGAAACTGTGGGGGAGAGAGAGAAACAGTTATTTCTGCATTCACTTCTTGTGTGATGGAAACTCTTGAAGTTTCCCCATTTTCAGAACGGTTTATGAAGACTCGGGGCCAGGGCGGCCGCTGAGCTGCTTCATGGAGGAGCCAGCGCCGTACACGGACACGACAGGAGCGGCGGGAGGAGGCGGCTGCCGCTTCCTGGAGTCCCCCAGCCAGGACCAGAGGCTCCAGGCACAGAGACTCCGCACCCCCGAGGTCAGAGCCCACGTGCAGACACCTCAGAACAGGCCCCACGGCCACCAGTCACCTGAGCTACCTGAAGGCTACGGTGAGTGTCCCACGGCTGGGAAACCGAAAGGGGTTTGGTTTATCCAAAGATGGCGCCAAAAATTTCTCCCCGTCGAGGTGTTTTGCCTGTTGGAACAAGAGGCGTCCACGTGCATCTCTTTCTGCGTTTTGGAAAAGGAAATAAGTGCAGATGGGAGTTTGAGATTGGCTAATTAGCAGTTGGCTATGCCAGGATACACTGAGGGGTTGATGGTAAATTAAACATGAGGTTGTGGTATGATGCTGTTACAGAAAATTCACTGCTAATCTTGGCTGTGTATCTAGGGAGAACGAATGTAAAGAGCTCTTTAAACTAGAGCAGTAATGCTATTTTTTCCTTCCCTCTTGGCATGTTGTGTAGGTTTGAGCCCACATTTGAGAAAAGATCAGGAAAATATATAAAAGCAACAAAGAAACCAATAGTACAGAAGATTAGGGAGGATGAGATTAAGGGGAATTTAAAAATTCAGAAAAGAGCACACCAAATCTTGGAGTAAAGAAATCTGGTTTGGGGGTTTGGATTGTCTCAGAATCTAACAATAAAAATACAAACTAAAACATGCTGGTGCATGGATCTGTGAGTTTCAACAGAATGTTGAAATGTGTAGTCAGAGTAAATTTGTCAAGGACAAAACAGTCCATGCTGCAAGAGATCAGTATGATGGCTCCAGTACTTTCTCCTAGGAGGAAAATATTCAAATGTCTTTAAATTGTTTATTTGGATTTTTTTTTAAAGATTTGTAATTTAGAACAATCTTCCTTTTTTACAGAGCAAAGAACAACAGTACAGGGACAGGTTTATTTTTTGCACACACAGACTGGAGTGAGCACGTGGCACGACCCAAGGATACCAAGGTATGTATTTATAGTTAAAAGTCAGAGGGCTTTGGTGGGTATTTGTGTGGCAGGATGTTGGATTTATAATAGCAAAAATCTATGAAATGGCTTGTCTGAATTTAAAGGGAGAACTCCCAGCAGAGGAATAGTTGGGGATGTTTCTGGTTAGCTTTTCATCAAACATTAGGGATTGCTCTTTTTGAAAGAAAGAATTACTTATTTGTGAATCATGTAAAACAAAAAGCAAAAAAATATGTAGCCCTTCAGGAACTCCTGTTTGACAAATTCTTCTTAAAATGTTTTTGGTGAAGCTACAAATTTCTGCATCTTACCCACTTTTTTTTTTGTATGAAAACAGTTTGGACTGCAAATTGAAGAAAAAACTGACTTCTTTCTTAAAATAATTGTTCCTTGAGTATTCAGCTTCTAGCTTTTGTTTTATTAGTGCTCACTTTTGTATTACTGAAGGAGAGATTACTTGTTATATTTAAACTTGAAAAAGTTTGAGGTTTTTTATACTTTAGGCCAGTGATTTGCAGCTAGAAAATTTGAATCCTTCACATGATTAACTTAGTAAAGCCTCTTTAAACCTTAACCTGCAGTTAATCCAGGTCTTTGTGAGTAAGGTCTGGTGCTCTTCCTGAGTAGCTCAGAATCTGAGCTGTTTCATGGGCCACCTGCACACCAGATTCAAGAGTGAAGTTTGTAACTCTCAGCTGCTGCACTGCCTGGATAATAGAGGAATGTGGTACAGGATATTAGAAAAATGATATAAAGTAGTGCAGGCAAAAGGGGTGATAAAAGCTCAGTGTATGGAAGGAAATGAAAAATAAAGCAGAGAGAGAGAGAGAAAATAGCTGATTTTAGATTAGCTGGTATTGTTGGAAGAAGAAATGACAGTGGTTGTTCATTTGTGTCAGTCATGTCAGGCTTGTGTGCCCAAAGCCTTCTTCAAGTGGTGCTGGTCACCCCGATGAAAGGTGCTGCCCCTCTCCCCAGATCCTTGAGCCAGGGTTTAAGGAGCAGCTATGGAATTGGACACAGCAGTGTTTTGAGTCACAGGTCATACCTATTTTAATTTAAGGTGATTTTTGTGCTACCAGCTTGTGGTGCAAAAACCTAACCTTGGCATGAGGCAGAGGTGTAGGTTAGAACTTGCTGTAATCAGATCTCTGCAGGACTTTCAGATGCACAGCTGATCACAGCAAATGGTCCCAACCATAATCTCCTTAAAGAGGCCTAACAAGGGCTTGTCTGTCTGCCTGTGTGTCCCCTTGGTTTATACTCACTGTGACACTAAGGCACCTTCAGTGTACAAAGCATTTCTACTTTCCTAAAGCTTCTCAATTGGCTCATTTATACAGATGTTGCATGGTTAGATTTAGGTGAGGAATTGCATAGAGTGGTGTCTTCAACCCTGCATCCATGCTAGCTGTCTAAAGAATACTTTACTGAACAATAAGTTTTCTGCCTAAAAATAATATTCAGGTTTCCTTCCTTCCTTTTCTTGCCACTCTTGGTGTTTTCCTCAGTTAGGTGGCTGGAGCCTTAGGTATTTTCAATCTTTTAGGTGTAAATGAATTCTATGTATTGAATTCAGATACTGCCTGGAAGTGAGTGACTGCCTTTAGTAGCACTTTGAGTGATACCTGAAATTTATCCAGAATGAAAGGGGTGAGTGAGTGTATTGCTATAGCCTTACTCTCAGTGGTTTTTCAGTCAAATAGTCAGGATTCTAACCTTAACTTAATTGAAGAAGTGATTTTAATTTTTTTTAAGTGATCTTAGTACTTGGTTGCTTAACTTCAGATGTGCATTAACATTGTGTTTGTTTTTCACTTTAGAGACCTTAACAGTGTGAATTGTGATGAACTGGGACCCTTGCCTCCAGGCTGGGAAGTCAGAAGTACAGTTTCAGGAAGAATATATTTTGTAGATCATAACAACAGAACCACACAATTCACAGATCCACGACTACATCACATCATGAAGTAAGAGCTTTTCCTGATAAGTAGTTCCTGTCAGGTCAGGGAGTCATGAGGAGCTGAAACCCTGAATGATAACTGGGGACCAGATGCAGCCAGTGCTGTAGTCAGGGTCCAAGCATTGGTTCTCAGTGATGGTTTTATCTATGTTTTTTGCTGAGACTCTTCAGAAGAGTTTTTACTCTGCTGTGCACAGTTCTGGGTTTGCTGGGGTGTAGGGTAGAGAGTCTGCCAGGGGTTCCCCAGCAGTCAGCTCATGTCTCTCTGGAGGAGCAGTTCTAGCTCTGTGCTGGCTGTTCTGGATCTGAACTAACTTCCTGCTCCCTTGAGCTCCAGACAATGGGAATATAAAGCCAGCTGGAGTCTGGTCAGTGGGTGCTGTGCACAGCCAGTTTGGGTTTAGCAGGATTTAGTCAGCTCAAGCTCTGCATCATGGAAAGGCAGCTGAGCTGTTGTGGAACTGACCCTAGAAGCAGCCTAGCAGTGCTGCTTGTGCCCAAGACATACTTTTTCCTGTGCTTGTAGCCAGCTGGGGAATCTCTGTATCTAAAAAATAATTGCTCTACAACCCAAATAAAGCACCGATGGATAAGGCCACTTGAGTGTATGAAGTTGCAACTGTTTGGGACAAGTGTATCTTTCTCTCTTAACAACGATAGATGCAGTATTTTTACTGTCAGGAATCTCCAGGCTCATTTTGCAGGGAGCTGGAATAAAATCACTTGCAATTGTTAGACAGTTCCTTTATAAAGCTGTTGTTTGTTCCATTAGAGATCTCTTTCCATGTTGCACTCTTCAAAGTTCTCTCTGTGTGGGAGAATACCACACAAACTTTATACTGCTCAGTCAGCAATCAGTGATCATGCTCCAGAGCTTTCCCAGTGCTTTGCCATATAAAAACAGTTCAAAAATGCTGAAGCTCTTTAAATATCTGTGTTCCTTACATTCCTGAATTTAGTGTAATGATGGTACAGAAGTATCCAGCTGAATACACATTTCACTCCATGCTTCTCTTAGAGAAGCTTAATAATTTCTTCCATCATTGTTTTACATATTCTTTATTGTTATGTGTCCAGAATAAATATTGTCTTTTTCTTCTCCAAGCCATCAATGCCAGCTAAAAGAGCCCAGCCAGCAGCCTCTACCAGCTCCAAATGAGGGATCATTGGAAGAGGGTGAGGAGTTGCCTGCACAGAGATATGAAAGAGACTTGGTACAAAAGTTGAAAGTTCTTAGACATGAGCTCTCTCTTCAGCAACCCCAGGCTGGTCACTGTCGTATTGAAGTATCCAGAGAGGAAATATTTGAGGTATTTGATAGATATTTTTTCACTACTAACAGCAGCTTTTGTCACTGAAGAGTTAAGTAAAATTGATTAGTGCTTATAACAACTTGGCTTCACAAGCCCCCACCACATTACAGAGTTGTCATTGAAATTTGCTTCAGATTAGCACTCGAATGGAATCATGTTTCCTGTAGTTCAGTAACAGTCTATGTATTACAAAAATGTAGAAATTCTAATTACAGTATTAGAGAAACCTTAATAGATTTAATTATAGGAAGGAAATAACATACTAATTGTACAAATGCACATACAGGAATCCTATCGTCAGATAATGAAGATGAGGCCAAAGGACTTGAAAAAGAGGCTTATGGTGAAATTCCGAGGAGAGGAAGGCCTGGACTATGGAGGAGTAGCAAGGTGAGATTTTGTGGGTTTTCTGACACCTCTTAAGTATAAAGTTGCCCTTTAAGTGCCCCATGGTTGATGTCATCCCCTTTCAAGTTACCTGTTAATGGTATATGTTACTTATTTGTGGTCTAGTTTATAGACAGTGGCTGTAACTTTACTCTTTATATGGTAGGTTGGTAAGTGGAAGCTTGTGATTTAACAGTTGTCCCACTGCAAGATATGAAAGTGTGATCAGCTCAAATTGTGAGGTCTCTCAGGGAGTGTACAGACCCTGAAGTCAGATCCAGATCACAGGAATGGTTTTGTTAAACACACCTCTCTGATTTCCCACAAATGGATTTCAGGAGAGTAGGGGTTCCTTTTTGTTATATCTCAGCTGCATTCAGGAGAATTCTCTGATCTGTTGGAGCAGGAGTGGAGATGAACTAATCCTAAACAAAAGCTAAAATTTTAGCGAGGACTTGCCTCCCTCTTAAAAATGACAATAACTCCCTGTGGATAGCATCAGATCTGAAATTCAGTAGCTGATTTAGCATCACTGAAAATCGCTCAGCTTTGTGGTTTAGAGTTGGGTAAATTCACGGAGAAAATTCTCAAATCCACAAAAGCTGCCCTGAGGTGTCTATCAGTGATCAATCCCTGGACAAAGGAAAGAAGATGGAACAATCTGAGCTGCCTTACCCGAGGCAGCCTTGGGTGTCTCCACTGTTGGCATCCTGTTGCCCTGATGCCTTTCATAATTGCCCATTAGTTGCAACTAACTCTTCCAGATCAGTACAGCTCCACTTCTAAGCATTACAATTGATAGTTCTCTCCGAATATTTTGGGCCTGGGAAGGGTGTCCAAATTTACCAACAAAGGGCTATTTGCCATGGTGATTTGGGAGATCAGAAATAGTTTTAGTTCTGCTCCTATCCTTGTATGTGACCAAGGTGAGAGAATTTACCCAACCCTTCCTTTTAATGCATTTGGTCTCTGTCCCTTCTGGCCTCTGCTGAAAGCAGTCGCCAAGCTGTCAGAAAAATAGCTTTTCTAAAGACTCCAGCAATTTAGCTGATTC
Organism: Zosterops lateralis; assembly: GCF_965231275.1. Taxonomy (NCBI): domain Eukaryota; kingdom Metazoa; phylum Chordata; class Aves; order Passeriformes; family Zosteropidae; genus Zosterops; species Zosterops lateralis. The sequence goes on from NC_139775.1 coordinate 1,854,700, forward strand.
TAACCAACAGGGGTTTTTTTAATATTTCCTTATACTGTACAGGTTGCAGAGAAGCAGATCTTGTAAGCTCCAAATAGCTGAACTCTGTACAAAGACAAGATTTTTTTGGAAGTGTGGCTTGTTCAGACTCAATTAGTTGATGGCATTGTCTAACAGCTTGCTGTAGCTTCTCTAATGGATGTTAATCCCTTCAGTGCTTCTAAAGCAAGCCAAGTCTCCCCTGAGTGGAGTAGGACATTCTGGAGTTTTAATCAAACTCTTTTGGTCTGCAAATGGAGGGCAGCACAAGAGGATCTGATTTTGAAATAAGCATTCCATAACTCATCAATCACAATAATTGCATTGTCTAAAACTTAAGTGCAAGTTGCACTCTTCTAAATTTGTTTGGGGTTGTTGTTTTTTTTTTTTTTTTGGCAGAGAGTGGTTGTATTTACTGTGCCATGAAATGTTGAATCCCTACTATGGACTCTTCCAGTACTCCACGGATAATATTTACATGCTGCAAATCAATCCAGACTCTTCTATCAATCCTGTAAGTACTAATTTCTCAGCAATATTTCTACATTAAGAGATGTCCTCTGTAGTTTCTTACTGCTGTTCTTCCACAAGAAAAGTTTAAACTGCAGGGTAATCAGAATAAGAAGGTGTTAATGTCTTATATTTATACAGTAAGAAGCTGAGGGGTTTTGTTCAGAAACTAGAAACATAGCCTTTGATAAACATCTCATTTCTTTGAGACTCCTCAGTACTGAATGGTTTGCACAGTGATTCTGAGAAGACAAGACAGATTAAATTCATCTTCAGTGTGAGCACAGGTGGTTGTGCACACAGCATTACGTTCCCAGCAGTGCCACCTCATGACTTTTAGGGATGTATCCCTTGCTTGCCCTTTCTCACTATGCTCCTGTGCTTGCTTTTTCTCTTACTGGAGGATTTGTAATGATGCAAACCCTAGAAGGAGCAACAGTTCTGTATTAGTAGAGGGAATTCTTTCTGACATGACATTTCCTGACATTTGCACTGGAAGATGAGGGAAGTGGATTGGAAGAATGTCAACCATAGGACTTACACCTCAGCTTTCAAAAGTTAGTTTAAAAGGAACATGAAAGAAATTAAGGAAACAAGCACACTGCTTCCTCAAGACTAGATACATTTGAATGGTTAAACAAAGAATAAACTAATTTGTTTGGAATCCTCATCTTCTTGGATTTTGGAGGTTTCATAGGGATTTTCTTTTTCCAAGTTTTTCCCTTTGAGAGGTCTAGAGACTTGAATCCAATTTGTTAATCAGGTAATGCACAGAGACTTGCTTGAGGTTTTTAATCATTAAATGCTTTAGTTTTGGTTATGCTGTGAGGAAAAGTGGTGGCTGCTCTTGCCCAGAGGGCTGCAGGTAACTCACACTGAACAAACCACCGAGGGTGCCACAAGATGTCAGTGTCTTCCCAAGCCTGATTCTCCTCTCTCCCTGCAGGACCATTTGTCTTATTTCCATTTTGTTGGTCGGATAATGGGTTTGGCTGTGTTCCATGGACACTATATCAACGGGGGGTTCACAGTTCCCTTTTACAAACAGCTGCTGGGGAAGCCCATCCAGCTCTCCGATCTGGAATCTGTTGACCCAGAGTTACACAAAAGTTTAGTCTGGATCTTGTAAGTACTGAATTTAGCAATCATCTCACTGTAGAGAAAATGGGGTAGAGTTTGCTGGCAATGGTGAGATGCTTTAGACAAAGAGTTTGCAAAAATATTTTTATGCTGGCAGTCTGTACAAAGTCATTGAATTATTCTTAATATATCAAAGGTGGAGGAAAAGTTCTCATTGCAAACTGTCCTTGCAATAAAGTAGATACTAAATCATTAAAGGTTGCAGGGGTATGATAGAATATCACAGTATCAAAATCTAAACTCGGGCGGAGATCTGAGGGGAAGTACAGGCTTCGTAGGAAAAACTGATTAAAATGAAAATAAATGGAAGTAATTTGGACTTCTGCGTGCTTACAGAAAAAGATGCAGCATTCAGTGTCGTTTTGGGACCCTTTAGAACTGCTTTGCATTATCTCAATTTCTTTTCCTAAATGCTGTTTTGAATTTTTTATTTAAAGAAGTTACTGATGATTAAGTTCTCTATATACAATCTCTTCTGTGCTTCACAGACACTTGACAGCAGATCAGATTCTTGCTGGATGTGTTTATATATACTTGTGTGTGTTTCTGTATATAGGGTTTTATCCAGTATCCTGAGTTCCATTAGAAATAGATTAATATCCCATATCTGATCAGGCTCTTCAACATGCACTAAAACCATACAGAAATTGGTGATGGTGGCAATATTCCTCTAGTGTGTGAAATGCAGGTGGTAACTAAGGTTTAGCCTGAAGACTATTTAGGTGTTCAAATACGTGTCAGCATCACCAGTGAGAGTTACCAAAATGCCAAAAATACTGAGTTTCCCCTCTGTCCATTGGCAGAGAGAATGATATCACACCAGTCCTGGACCATACGTTCTGTGTGGAACACAATGCCTTTGGGAGGATTTTACAGCACGAACTCAAACCAAATGGCAGGAATATTCCAGTGACAGAAGAGAACAAGAAGGAATATGTCAGGTATTGCAAACAGAAATATGTCCTGCAAATGTAGTGGGAAGAGGGTAATAAATAGAATTTTTGTATGTAATGTAACTAAGGAAGTAAGTATTTTGAGTGGGAACTCATAAATTACATGAATGTTTTCCCTGGAAGACCTGGGAAGAGAAAGTTGTGAATGGTGCTTTGGTTTTTCCATTAATGGTGCAATAATTAATGGTTGATGGAAAAGGAATGTATAAGCACTTCTTTCATAATACAAAATGTGTGTGTTAAAACAAGGTCCTCTGTAAAATGAGCATTTGGCAAGCCTGCTGTAAAAGTCCCAGTGTTGTCCAGCTCATCACCCCTGACCTTTTCCTTCCTCCCCCACAGGTTGTATGTGAACTGGCGGTTCATGAGAGGAATAGAGGCACAGTTCCTGGCTCTGCAGAAGGGTTTTAATGAACTTATTCCTCAACATCTCCTTAAGCCTTTTGACCAAAAGGAACTTGAGGTATGTTTTATCCACATGGATTATTGTTCTGTAATTTGTTTGATCCACAGTCAAGCACTGATTTAAAAAACAAACAAAAACAAGCAAAAGAAACAAAATACAAAACTTAGTCCATTTTATGTACCAGAAGGGTGAGTATTTGTTTAACCAAACCCTTCTAGGTTTATTCTAGACATTCTTTGGGTTGATATTATTGAGAGGGCTACTTAAACAGAGAAAGACAAATACACCATGGTGTCTATCCAAGGACTAATGCTCAAAGCAGATGGTCTGAGAAGGAGGAAACACTGCAAGTTTGAGGAATTGTTGGCAAGACCAGGCATGTTATTTACCCTGGAACCTGTTTTGTCCAGTAACTTCATGCATGGTTGTTTCTGTTTGCACACAGGAATTAGTTTACAGAAATAGAAGAGTTCAGCATATAGGAAAGAAATTAATTTGTCTTCTTATAAAATCTTAAGGTGCAAAAAGCTACTTCTAAAATAGTTCCCATTACAGCAATTTTTACTCTGGTGCTGCTTCCTAGCAAAAATAAGACAACCTGTGGAATATTCATAATTTGTGGTGCAGAAAGGACTAGCTTTGTGCTAGTCATTCATGCATTTTGGTTAATCTCACAAAGTTCTTGCATTTCATTTGCTTAAAAAGGTAGATTAAAAATCCATTAAATATTTCAATACTCTCCATGTCAGAATAGTCACAACTCCCCTAATGATGTAAGCAGGTGTAAGTGAGAGCTGTCTTGGTGGCACAAGAAGACAGCTGCTAAAGGGTATCTTTCAGCAACTGGATCCTTACTGTGGAATATTATGGGAAATTTAAAATATGTCACATGTTTTGTTTTGAGGGATAAAGTTTGCTCTGTGCCATTTATTTGTTACTACCCAAGGAGGTGGTTAAATGCACGGCCAGCAGCAACTTCCTTTTACAGTATTTTGCATCCTAGTGTCATCTGGAAGAGAGATTGAAGTGATACATCTGGGCTGTGTCAGAAATTCTCATAAATATGGTCAAAAAACAGATGAAAAGTTTCTGTAGTTTGCTGTGGAACAGCAAAGCAACTCAGATGTTCCCATAAGCTGAGCAGGATTCCGTTGTTGCTGGTATTGGCACCTCTAGGACAGTCCTGCAGCAGGACAGTGATGCTGTGCCACAGCCTTACTCCAGATCAGTGCTGTGCCCTCATGAAGACAGGCTGTACCTTCCAGGGAGCACAGATTTAATAAAGCAAGTCTTGCGTGGGCTTCTCACTCTTAATTGCTCATGAAAGTTCTAATGCTGGTAAAGCACTGCTGAGGGTCGGTTTCACTGCTGTCAAACTGGAGAGACTTGCTGCCAGTTCTGTACTGGTTTGGAATGTTACCTTGCTCCAAAAAAGTGGGTGAAGCACCTAAACGATGCCAGGCTTCGTGACGTGGCTGGATGTGCTTTTATAACTGCAATCCTGAAATGACTCTGGACTTTAAAGCACTTCCTAATATTTTAACAGCTGATCATAGGAGGCCTGGATAAGATAGACCTGAATGACTGGAAGTCCAACACCCGCCTAAAGCACTGCATGGCTGACAGCAACATCGTCAAGTGGTTCTGGCAAGCCGTGGAGACCTTTGATGAGGAAAGAAGGGCAAGGCTGCTGCAGTTCGTGACGGGCTCGACGCGTGTCCCACTTCAAGGTTTCAAGGCTTTACAAGGTGACTGATGTGGAGGCTGAGTTAATCTGTGGTTGGGAAAAGAGATAAAAGTGGTGTGGTGTTTACAGGCTCCTTGTAAAGTATCAGCATATTACTGGATAAGTCAAGCACTTGCAAACTTCAGAGCCTGAGAGCAGTTTTATGTTTGTCAGCAGCTCAGCTGCTGCTGAGCACTTTGGCTGTTGCTGATAGTGATGGAAGCTGGCAAATCTGTTACTGTGCAGTGCTTTGACTGCTTGTCAATTTTGGCTTGTCAGTCTCCTACAGCTCTGTGCTCTGAGGTTCAAATCATTCCATGCAAATGTGCACAGGGATATATGATTGACTAAAGAACTTTTTCATGTGAGGACTGCATTCCCCTCAGTGTTTGGCAACAAACCATTAGACTTTAAAGCAAATTTCTGAAAATTGCAGTTTTATCAAAAATGCAGCAGTATCCTTGGCTGTTGTGATCTCCTGATCGCATTCCATTTGTTGGCTGACAGTAAATTGATGTTCAGAATTAAAATGCTAGTTGTGTTTTACAAGGATAACCTTCATGCGCTTCTTAAGTATTTTCATTTTTCATGGTGCAACTTCATTAATATCAAATTTAGCAGCTTACCAAAATACCAGTCTGTAAAATGATTGTCACAAACAGCCCTATCTCTTCTGCCATCCCTTCATCAGCTGCAAATATCTCGACAGATTTAGTCTAGGACATACTTAGGCTTGCAGCTGCAACTGTAATTTCCTCTCTTGCCTTTTTATACGCAGCAAAATGCATGTGTGTGAATGATGCTTGGTTGAAGTGCATTAACTAGAATGTCTGTCTAAGGTTCTACAGGCGCTGCAGGACCCAGACTGTTCACCATCCACTTAATAGATGCAAATACAGACAACCTTCCAAAAGCCCACACTTGGTAAGATGGAAACACTCTGCTTCCTCTCCCTTTGTCTTGATTTAAAGGAGTCATCTCTGTCCTGGGGCTAGGCATGTGATACACATGGATGACTCTAAGTGTGCTCTGTTAGTTTGAATATAGCTGTATTCTGCAGCCAGCAAAATAATTTGCGTTTCTTAAAACTTGATTTGTCTTCTGTACTATCTGTGGTTTTCATTTATTCCAGAGGTGATTATTCTGAGTAGTGAGACGTTTGTAAGTTTAATTCTTCATTTCTTTATTACAAAGAAGTGTTGTCAGATGTCAAACGTTGGAAGCTCATGCTGTTGGTGCAGTATAGGCACAGCCTGAGCCCTTGCACGGAAATCTCACTCCATCAGAGGCAGGAAATGGTGTCAGCAGCAGCAGACTGTCTGCAGGCAGGGCAGGGAGTGGGCCTGCCTGATGTATTGCTTTTTCTTTGCAAGTCTCCTGCATCTGCCTCTTCCTCCTCCTCATCCCAAACGCTGCCATATTAAGTTGTGCATTCCTGCTGTAGAAATAGTTGGTTTTCATCTTGTCTCATTTGGCCACTGAGGCAGCTGAGAGATTTTACAGTTTCTACCTATAGGTAGCTTCTTTACATCTTTCCTCCAATAAAGCACTTGAGCTCCATCGATGTTTGTTACTTTCCCTGCAGCTTTAACCGGATCGACATTCCGCCTTATGAGTCATACGAGAAGCTTTATGAGAAGCTGTTGACAGCTGTGGAAGAGACGTGTGGGTTTGCTGTGGAATGAAAAAGCAACCAAAGGAAACAGATGCTAGCTCATGGACCACCAAATCAAAAGCTAGAAGAAGCTTGCTGTGAACTTCCTGCTAAGCTGTCTGAAACATCTGAACTCTGACAACTTAGAGATGGGGCTGTTTCCCTTCCACTGCTGGTGGATTAGGGGGGGAGGGTTGGGGCTTTTCTTGGTGGTTCCCAACTCTATTTTCTCCCCTTTGTTACAATAACCCCTTCCCTCTTCTTCCATCCCCCCTGAAAGGAAATGCAGCCAAGTTCACCATTTGGCTTTGGTTACACAGGATATTCTGCTAGATTTGTAACACATATTGTGATAGGGTCAGCGATCTGTGGGGCTTTTTAATAGGAGAATCAAAGTGTATTTGAGAATGAGCTTAATTTGCTGAGGACTTGCAACTGGCAGGTGCACTTGGTTAGTCTGTCTTAAATCAAGCTTGAGCCTTTGTAGAGTCCAGCAGGTGCAGAGAGTGTCTGACTGGCACCAGAATTTGCATTGCACATTTTAAACATCTGTTTAAAAAGTAAACTTCTAGCAGAAAATACCTCCATATGAACACTTAGCTGAAAGGTAAAGAAATCCAAGTTCTGCCTTAGCAGGAAGGTCCCAGTGGAAGCTGTGGCTCACCTTGAGAAAAGTGAAGGAATCTGGGATAGCTTAAACGGTATTGTATGATCTCTTTTGGTTGTCCTGGCTGAAATCTAACTGTTTTGCACGTGAAAACAATTTTTTCCTCCTGCAGAATTACTTTCCATAGTTTGTTCAGATGTAAGTACTTTGCAGAGAAGCCTTGTGAGGAAGAGACAGAGGATAAAAATCCATTCAATCCCAAAGCTGTGATTTCTGTGCCACTGTTTTACCTAAGATGCGTTTGTGTGACTTTAAATTCTAAAACTCACATGGAAATCACTAAAAGTCAAGTTAACAGAGCAAACTCTTGCTTCAAATTTTTTGGCCTTGTGAAAGGTTTATTTGGAGATTGAGGTAAAGGGGAACTATATAGTGAATACATTCTAAATGTTACAGAAAGCTATTGGAAGAATTTATGACTTCAGTTCTGTAGGGATGAAAAATTTCTCCAGGCTAGGCTGGAGAATTTCTCTAAGGCTAGTTTTTCCAATATCTGAAACTAATATTAAAAGGTTTGTTCTCTAACACAGGGGAAACAAAAGTAAATCCAATACCTGAATATGTTGGTTTGAAAGACAGGTGTCTGCTAAGAAAGGCAGGAGCCTCCGTTGCAAGGGAAAATGTAACCCCCTTCCGTCCAAATTATTATAAAATTAAGAGGCTTTCAGGCAAAGATCTGAGAAATAGGAATAATGATTCTTTAGTAGTATATATAACAAGGCAATAATACAGAAACACTGTCTTAAACTGACAGAATAGAACCTGACACCCTGTTGGTCAGGGTGGTGGTGGCAGTCCAAGTACGTGGTGGCTGCAATCCTCTTGGAGTGATAGATGTGGTTCTTCTGAAGCAGAGATCCTGTAGAAGGCTCTGGTCTTCCTCTGAAGGTCCAGTGGTGGTTATGTAGCTCTTTTCCTCTGGGAATGCAGTAGGTGAGGGCTGGCTGTAGTGTTCTAAAGCTCAGATTATATCTGTGTAGGGATGCTTGGCTCCTCCTGCTGGGCAGAGCATCTCACAATGGGATAATGTGTTTTATCAGTGAAGCAGTGAGGCTTGATGGCCCATTAGCAGAGTATATCCCCCCTGGATGGAGTTATCAGGGATGAGTCATGGGAGAGACAGTACTGCCCCACTTGGTTTTAATAGATGGTGATAGAATACATACTTTTGGTTACATCTTACATCGTAACTTGACATTATCCACCCCTTATTCTGTTACCATCTGCATCATGCCCAAATCAATACCCTCTTAAAATTCTGCTTATATATATATATATATATACACAGTGATACCTGATGTCGCTGTTAGGGACACGAAAGAACTACACACTCACCGGTCAGGGTGAAGTGAGGAAAGAAGGGTCGTTTATTATGATTTGGGGTTTAAATAGGATTTGGAATGTGGTCAAGAAGTGGTAGACGAGAGGAACACCTCTCTGACCCCAGTGGTCAATTCAGAAATCCATCACAGAGAAATATGGAAACAATCTACTTTGTTTTGAGAAACTCCAGTTCAAGTATGTAACCAATCAGAAGGCTAAAGAATCAGGGCGACAACCTTCAGTTCTCACTTAAGATTAGGTCTCTTTGTGGTACACAATGGATTTCCCCACCTTTCTGACCTACCCACCAGGTCCTTGAGCAAAAACAATCCCATGGATGGGTTTGCTTTTGCCTGAGGTGGAACCAATCCAAATAGTCTTTCCTAAAATACCTTTCATGTGTACCACAGAGGTTTTATCTCAGTCCACTGGGTATAAGAGTTCAGAATGGGCAGGACTAGCTTGATTGATAGACTCTTGGGTGTTGACCATCCCAGGTGGCCTTTGCTAAATTCAATTCCCAATTTTTGAAGGTCCCCTCGCCAAGTGCCTTCAGGGTAGTCTTAAGCACTGTTCAACTTTCCCAGCAGCTGGTGCTTGATAGGGGGATATGATACATCCATTTGCTACCATGTTCTCTGGCCCAGGTGTTTGTAAGGTTATTCTTTAAATGAGTCCCATTGTCCAACCCAATTCTCTCAGGGGTGCCGTGTGTCCACAGGACTTGTTTTTTCAGGCCCATGATGGTGTTCTGGGCAGGAGTGGGATGGTCTTCAACCATCCAGTGGTGGCTTCCACCATGGTGAGCATATAGTGCTTGCCTTGGTGGGTTGGGAAAGGGTGATGTAGTCAATTTGCCAGGCTTTCCCATACCTATACTTTGACCATCTTTCACCATACCACAGAGGCTCTGCCCTGTTTGACTGCAGCACAGGTCTCACAGCTGTGGATAACCTGTGAGATACTGTCCATGGTCAAGTCCACCCCTCAGTAATGAGCCCGTCAGTACATTGCATCTCGTCCCTGATGACCAGAGGCATCACACCCCCAATAAAATGTTCCATTTATTTTTGGCAAACTGTACACACCTTTTTTTCATTGGCTCAATCCTAGACCAATCATGGGGAAAAATTTTTCCCCTACCTTAAAGTTACTGGAATTACAGGATAAAATGCAAAAGTAACCAGGCCACCTGTGCAGAATAGCTGCACTTTATTGACAAAAAATTGTACCCAACAGAGCACTTTCCTGCACGCATACAGCCACAGAGCAGCTGAGCAGCCAGATCTAGGACACAGAAGAAGGGAAGCTAATGAGAGGCAGGGCTTGATCTGCAGCACAGGTAGAACATGGAATCGCTTTTCAAATCTTCCAGCCAACTTCTACTGGGAGATTTACTTATGAGTCCTCAATCCAATCTTTGATGAGTTATCCAGAGTTTCCTCAGAGTTGTCTGCTTTCTCCTGTACAGAGAGAGTAGAGTTCAGAGCTGCTCAGTGGTTCTTTTTGATTGAGCCAAAACCAGAGAAACCCATCACGGCTGCCATTTCATCATTCTCTTCAAAGGCCAAATCATCCTCTGCCCTCTTCTCTCTCAGCTTCTTCTTGTAGGCTTTGGCCTTCTCCTCCTCCTCACAGAGGTCCTTCGTCTTCTCATCAAAGTCATACTCCTTCTGCTTCTCCTCCATCTTCTTGTTCTCCTCAAAGTGTTTCTTCAACTGGTCCAGCATGGAATGCTCCACCCACATGGACATGCCCAGTTTCCTCTGGTGTTTTTTGCCATTGATGTGATCCAAGAAGTTAATGTAATCTTTCACCACACAGTCACATATGTTACAGTAATACTCTCCCATCTCTGACTGAGGGGTAGTTTTGGTGATGACAGTGGTTTTCCCCAACTTGGATTCCAGGTCCACTTTGTAGTCTTGGTGCTGCAGAAGTTCCCTTTTGGCAGGCTGAGCTGGTTTGCCATCTTTCTTTTCTCTCTCCTCTGTGAGCTGCTTCTCTGCAAGTTCCTCGTATTCATCTTTGTCCCACTTCTGGCAGAAGTCCAGGTTCTTGGTCTCATTGCCTGATGCCATGGTGAGCTGAGAGCAGAATTAGGATAGGACCTGACACCCAGGTCAGGGTGGTGGTGGCAGTCCAAGTACGTGGTGGCTGCAATCCTCTTGGAGTGATAGATGTGGTTCTTCTGAAGCAGAGATCCTGTAGAAGGCTCTGGTCTTCCTCTGAAGGTCCAGTGGTGGTTATGTAGCTCTTTTCCTCTGGGAATGCAGTAGGTGAGGGCTGACTGTAGTGTTCTAAAGTTCAGATTATATCTGTGTAGGAATGCTTGGCTCCTCCTGCTGGGCAGAGCATCTCACAATGGGATAATGTGTTTTATCAGTGAAGCAGTGAGGCTTGATGGCCCATTAGCAGAGTATATCCCCCCTGGATGGAGTTATCAGGGATGAGTCATGGGAGAGACAGTACTGCCCCACTTGGTTTTAATAGATGGTGATAGAATACATACTTTTGGTTACATCTTACATCATAACCTAAGACACTGAATCACTAACATTTTTCCAGTTTGCACACCAAGATGAGACAGTGTTTTAACAAATAACATGGCTTCAGAGAGTCCCAGTTATCTATCAAACATGTCTAAATTTAAGCAGACTTGCTTGTATAGGATTTTTTTTTCTTTGACAAGCCTGATTTTTAGAGAGATTCAGGACTTAAACACTTAATAGATGTTACGTTTATAGAATAGTGCATTGAAATTCAGCTGTGGGTAAGAGCCTATCCTTAAGAGGTGTCTACTGGAATACTTCTATTTTGTCTTTTTTTTAATTGAATTTGGTAATAGCTTTAAACTGTGATAGGACAGAAAGTAGACACTTGTCAAAACCCTGGCATCTTTCTCTGTTTTGTTGATTTGTGGTTTTCTTTTTGCCATTGACCATAATTCTTGTGATTTGTTGTCAGGAGTCACATTGGAGGTGTAAAATTGTATCATATTGTGAGATTTGCACAGGGGGGCTAAAGATGCTCATCCTGCAGGACTGTACAGGAGAGGCATGTTCAGCCCCATGTTCTGTAGGGATCTTTTGGCACTTGGAGACCAGTTTCTGCAGTTCTGGTTGTTGGGATGTGCAGCAGTTGGCAGACAGCATCCCTGTGGTCCTAGACTGAGTAGCAGAGTCCCCACAACCCTGGATTTTCCAAACTGCTTTGAAGTCAAACCTGTTCATAGAGTGTATTTATTCCTTTCAGTACGTTTGAATGTGCAATAAACCAGTCAGATAGGAAAAATGCAAAATGGATTCTCGCCCAAAAGCTTTGCATGCAGTCTCATGTGGATTTTTCACTAAAAAGTGTAAAAAACCCCAAAACTCAAACCCAGATACTAAAGCCCACCCCTGATAAAAATCCTGTCACACCTGCAGCACAACTGGTTCAGTACAAACCAAGCAAGGTGAAGGGAAAGGCCCCTGATTTGGAGATCTATAGGTCAAGTAGCTTTATGTCAACAACCCAGTTGACATAAGATAGTTCCTAATGTCTTTGCTAGGTCAGTGTTTTATTGAATGCACAAAATAAGAATAGGCAAGGATTGTTGTTTCGAAAAGTCCGTCTGTTTTTTGCTGTATTTAAAAGCCCTTGTCAAGGTACCTCCATGCTGACAGTAATGAGAATAGGGCACTGTCTTCTAAATTATTTCAGTTCTCTTTTCAACAGCTTCACCACCTCTCCTGTCGTTTCGTCTTTGCAATTTTGTGCCACTTCAGTGATGACAAAGACCTTTTTTGTCTTGTTCTGTACATGCATTTGAGGCAGGCCTTAAAAGCTGGTTGGGTGGATGGAGGAACAGCAAGAAGCGAGGAAGAACAGCTTTGGAGCCATGGCCTGTTCTTCCTGTCCCCATTTCCAAGGCCAGAGAAGGAAAAATGCCAACAGGAGTTAGCATGGCTTGAGCCAGTGGCTCTCAGAGGTCTGGGATAACCTCAGCTGTCTGAATTTGTGTGTCCATTCCCACTCGGCCTGCCAGCACTTGAACTTGGTTGTTACTTCTCAAACTTGCCCAAAGAATACCATCGAGTCCCGTGTTCATTCTGTCATTCCACGTTCCGCCTTGTGCGCAGATACTCTTGGATCTGACCCGAAGGAAATACAAGGTACAGCGTGTCTGTCGTTCCTGTCCCACGGCAAACCCCGCAGCTGCTCCATCAGCAGTGCCCTGGCACTGCTCCTCAGCCTCTACTCTACACTCAGGGATGTAGGAAACCACCACTCTGCTCGTGTGTTCCAGCGGGAGGAAACGAGCCTGTTGGATGGGTGTGAGTGTTCACTTGGGCATTACGTTAGACAAGACCCTGCTCCAAAAAAAGGCTGCTCCAAGCTTCAGACGGTGCGATCGGCGCTCGCTCAGCAGTTTGTCCTCAGTTCAAGTCGAGGTGGTTGTAAAAATCCAACAGATTTTGTAAATTACTGATCCAGCCACCAGGCCCTCTGGAGCCAGTGCCCGGGTTCGGGGCTGTGTGGCACAGCAAATTCCCAGAAACACAGTATGGATCTGGTTTTAATCTGTTAAAATTTTTTTTGTTTGTTTGTTGTTGTTGTTCCTCAACCACTTTATAATGTATTTTTTTAATTTATTATTTTGTAATGTCATGTTTAAGTATTGCTGCTATCCTTGTTATTCTTCCCACTGTTTTTATTGCAGATTTATTTTGTGGAAGTTGTACACTAATGTTTCATTTTATGTCTAAATCAAAGTATTTAAAGAAATACTAGTTCTATTTAATGTGGTTATGGAACCAGCTGGAATAAACAGTGATTGTATAGTAGGCTGGACCCAGGAGGTCATGTTCATTTTTGTTACATATGCAATAAACTCACAACTTTAAACTCTTGGTAGCCACTGTTTAGTTTGTTAAAATATTTGTAGGAATCAGAGAAAAAGAGTGGACAAAGTATCAAAATGCAACTGATTTAACAGATCTATATGGACTGCCCAGATGAAAGTCCTCCTCTGCAGGGAAAACACCTGTTTAATTAATTCTCCTTAACCTTTTTCCCTCCTTACCTCATTTTTTGTCCACAGTTTGCAGAAAGAAATTATAATCTCCCCCTTAATGAAAGCTGGAGAAAGATTCACTAATGTTGATGAATCCTTGCTTTCCTGTTTATTTTTTTCCTAATTACTGCTGGTTTGCAGGTGGAGAAGGAGCAAGTCTGAGCGTGGTGCTCAGTGTTGGTGTGTGCTGCAGCAGTGCCTTCCCTCACTGATGCTGAAAGCTGGACTTCCTTCTGGCCATAATTTGGTTTAGTAAATAAAAAAGGAGAGGGAGCACAAATAAAATGCTTTTTATTCTTTGAGTAATTTCACAATGTGAATAAATGACCAGGGAGGTGCTGTAGCCCCACCTCCTGTCAGCCAGCAGCAGGGACTGAACAATTTCATTACCTGGAGCACGAAATCATGTCAGTCCTTCAGTGCTGTGTCAAACACGGGCACTGCTGTTCTCTTTAATAACTACTTTTTGTGAAGTTTTCCTGATTTCTGCTTTCCTTTTGGTGCTCAGAGAGCTCAGGAGGATCCCTGCAGCCTGATCCAGTGGGTGGGCTGTTCTGTAGAGGAGCAGCTCCAGGACTTCTCTACGACGTGAACCTCGAAAAAGCAATTAAAATTTCCCCATTTCTCTTGGGAAATCTCGCGGAGCTCAATGAATCGGCTGTCTCCTTTTCTGGCAGTTTGGCAAGTCACTTCAGTCCCTCAACTTCAATTTCCTACTCTTCCTGCAGGACGCCCCCAGTTACAAACGCGGTGTCCTGGGCCGTTCCCCGTCACTCGCTTGACCTCCACGAGCACCCAGAGCGGAGGGGGACAGGGTGGGGGTCCCGAGCAGGGGTCCCGGACTCTTCCCCATTACTGCGCTCCCCCAAAATTCAGACCCCGCCCCGCACACACGTGCAGCCCTGGCCACGCCCCCTCCCCACGGGAACACCGCCTGCCCGGCAGGGGGCGTGGCGCGGCGCTGCCCGACCGCCCCCTCTCTCTATGGTAGGTTCACCGGGCCCGGCCCGCCCGCGCCGCCCGTCCCCTCGCGCCGCTCTGTCTCTCCCTCGCCGTGTCTCTATGGTGCGGGGCGGCGCGGTCACGTGGCGCGGGCCGGGCGGAAGCGGCGGGAGCGGCGGTTAAATGAAGCGGGGCCGGAGGGGCGGCGGGCCCGGTGAGTGCCGGGGTGACCCCTCTGTCCCGCGGAGCCGGTGAGTGCCGGGACAGCCCTGCCGCCCGACGGACAGAGGGGCCGCCCCGGGGCGTCCCTGGGCCTCACCGGACCCCTCCCTGCGGGGTCGGGCGCTGCTCCCGGCTGGGGCCTGTCCTCAGGGACGGGTCGTTCCCCCCACCTCCCCCCTCCACCCCTCGCGTCCCCTCAGGGCTCGGTGTCCGTTTCGTCCGTTCCTCTTCGCTCGCGTCCCTTCAGGGCCGGTCCTTCCCCTCTCTTCCCGTCAGGGACTGGTCGCTCCCCCCCAGCGCTTCCCTTCAGGGACGGGTCCCCCGCGCCGTCCTCCCCGTAACGTCCTCCGGTACCTCTGCGCTTCCATTTGGGGCCGAGTCCTTCCTCCTGGCTTTCTCTCAGGATCGGGGACACCCCCTCCCCCCCAGCTCCCCTCAGGACTGGGTCCTTTCCCTTCGCCCTCTATCCCCTCAGGGCCGGTTCCTTTTTCTCCTTCCCGGGGCCAGGGGGTCCCTTCACCTCCGTGCTCCGCCTCTGTTACCCCCCGCAGCCCCGGGGGACACCCGGGGACAGGCGCTGCTCACGGCTGTCCCGGGTACCCCGGCCCGGGTGTCGGGGGTAACCTCTCGTGGGGACAGGAGGGTAAAAGATTGTTCTCTTCTGACCCCTGCTCAGTGTGGGAGCTCTCGGTGCCGTTGGGACATCTCGACATTTCAGGCATCTGCTGTGGGAGCCGCTGCAGGAAAGAAACCCCAAAGACAGCTGTCCTCGGAGCTGAGGGATCAGTGTAAGAGATACGCCTCTTCCTCCTCTTCTTTCCCTTGTCTGTTGATCCAAGTGCTGGCCTGGCGTGGTGGACAGAGCACAGCCTGGGAGCGTTAATGTTCGCTGCGTTTATGTAATGAGGTTTTCTGCCCCTGGAGCTGACCTTGTTCCCCCAGGTGGCTGGAGGCAGGTCGGGACCCCACCAAAGCGTTCTGCTGCTGAAAAGCTGTGGGGAACTCCAGCGTGTGTGTGAAGAGAGGAGTGTGAGATCGCCCGGGGCACTGCTTTGGGATGGGCAAAATGTAGATTGGCTTAAGGAGTCATCCCATGGATCCCCAGCTTTGCAGCTGTGCTGGCTGCAACCCTGAGTGGAGAACAGCTGCTTGCACCTGCCAGCCCGGCCCGGGAGGTTTTTCCTTTCATCTCATATGTGCTTTAGGAGCTGAAGTGTTGGCTTTGAGTGTCCTCCAATACCTTACTTTGGAGTCTTATTGACAGATGCTTGGAACACTTTTCATACAAATAAGTTTAGTAGTTGATGCTTCTGTTCAGTCTCTTACAGTTTGGTCACTGTCCTGAGGCTTCTGATGCTTTGAAAAAGATAAGCTGATGTGGTGGCTGTGCACTTTTATTTCTATAATCCAGGCATGATGCTGAGAGACTAAAGCTTGATGTCCATGTGCTTTTCAGAGCAATCCCTCTTGTGTTTCTCTCCCTGTGGAACAGCAGGCTCTTGCTTTGCTTCAGGCAGCAGTTCTGGGGGGAATCTCTCAGTGCCTTGGTGCCTGAGAGACACAACCAGTCCTGGTCCTAAGACCTATGGGCAGATCTCTGTTTCTCTATTCTGTCTCTGTGGAGTTTGATTCTTCTTTCTTAACTATCTCTGCTCTCCCACCTGATGCACTTTGGGGCTGTTGCAGGTTTCAAGTGGTAGCAGTGGAGGGAAAGGCAGGTGTCCCCAGTCAGGCATTCAGACCGGCCTTTGCATGCTCAGCTAACGTGGTCTCTCCTGCTTTCAGAGAGGATGGCATGAGGGTTTTTCCTCCAGCAACCTGTTTGGAAGGTGAGGCAGGAAATCTGAGACCCAAATCTTGATCAGGTTCTGGTACATCCCTGAGCAGGTACAGGGCCATAGGAATGTGCAGCTCAAACCATGTGGTGGATCTCATTTTGT
The DNA here is from genome assembly GCF_965231275.1 of Zosterops lateralis. Lineage (NCBI taxonomy): Eukaryota > Metazoa > Chordata > Aves > Passeriformes > Zosteropidae > Zosterops > Zosterops lateralis. The sequence continues at coordinate 1,871,260 of NC_139775.1, forward strand.
TTAGGACTGGTAGGATTCCAGGGATAGCTTTTAATTCCAAAACTGTGGGATTTACAGCTTCAATATGTGCTTTTAGTTCTAGGATGAATGCTGTGCAAAAATTCCACTGCCTTACATCAGACCTTCTGCAATTGTAAACATGTTAATAGATTTCGTGTGCTGGGTGTCTTCATGGTGTGACTGGATGTTAATAAACAATCATCCTGACAGGAATTTGTGCCTGGAACACCAAGACTTGGGAAGGGACTCAGACAGATTTCCTGAAGATCTGTAGATATTCAGCCTGCATTGTGGTAACAGGCTTTCTTCCATCTCTTTTTCTTGCTTCCTAGGATGTTTTCCTGCTGGTTGGCCTGGCTGCAGGCAGTCAGGGCAGGACCAGCAGTTCCTAGAAGAACACTTGGGGCAGGTGTTACTGGTGATAAGGTACAGTTTGGATTCCAACAGGGTGCTGGCAGCCTGTTCCTGGGCTGGAGTTTCAGGTGGTGCCTCGGAAGTTCAGATTCTGGGGTAGATCAGTGCTTTGTCTGCCTGAGAATGCAGTGGGCGTTCCTGCCAATGGCGAAGCTTGTGCTTTGAAATTGGACACAAATCCCTGAAAAGTACTGCGGCAAGAATAGGTGGGGCAAACACACAATTCCGGCGGCTCCGGCGCAGCTGGAGAGAGACAGGAAGCGTATCCCAGGGGCCAGGAGCTGATTAGCAACCTGAAGTAGCACAAACCCAAGTGCAAGAGATGTGGAGCCTTTTGGGTGTTGTTTAGTGCCTGCAGGAAGAAGCTCCCATTCATTAATTTGGAATGGGTGTCTTATTTTTATTTATATCTTTCTAAAGCCATTGTGAGTGGTTTACTGTGTCTGTGTGCTGGCTGTTGGGGCTTGCCACTGGCTGCATTCTTTCTGCAACAGTCAGAACTGCACAATTAATTCCTCTCACTGGAAGTTTCAGATTTTTTTTTTTGGTTTTTTGCAGATGGATTTGATCTGGAGATATTTTAAGACTCCCTTTAAATTATTGAATTTGGACATCATTGTAACTACTTAAAGACGAGGCATTAATATTCTCCAAGGCCTGTGTGTGCACTGAAGTGATGGTGGGGTTTCAAGCTGCTCCATGTAACTGGGATTACTCTCAATAGGACCAATCCCAGTGGGATAGGTGCCTTTTTAAATACAGCAGAAGGTGTGAAACACTTGGCTGCCTGGGGACAGCAGCTATCTCCTAGCAGCAGCCCAGGAGATAAGGTCATTTGTGCACAGGCTGGGAGTTCCTGTGTTTGAAAAGGAGCAGAAGAACAGGCTGGTCAACATTACTCTGTTTTGTTTTTAGGCAGGTTACTAGAAGTGGGAAATCGGGGAGGGGTAGGCAGAGAAAACAGGAAAAAGGAGGGGGAAAAGCCACTTAGCAGTGTCCTAGTGGCTCGAATAAGTTATCGTTGCCAAAGCACCAAGATGAGAGATAATGAGCGTCTCATGGAGCTGGGATAATCTCGTTTCTCAGCAGCCTTCATGTCACTTTTGTAGAATTTCAGGTTTATTTTGGACTATTTCAGGAGTGATGTTTTTCCTCTGGGTCAGTTCTTAAGGGCTTGCAGTGGTTTCAGATTCATAACAATCCTTCAGAAAGCTTAATTCCTTATGGTGGGACATGATATTCCTTCTGAATGACACCTCTCTTCTAATTACCAACCCTGCTGTGGTTCCCTCCCTGCGTTCATGAGGGGAACTGTCAGTGCCTGATTAAGTGGGTAAAGCATTGGGCTTTAGGGAAAGATTTCACTGTGGGGCAGCTGCTACCCCGAGCCACGATGCTCCTGACCCAGGTCAGAATTTAAATTAAATGTGTGGCTTCCCCTCTGGCTTTAGGGGGCCCCACTCCTGTGCTGCTGCTGGTGGTGCCCAGCTGCTCCCAGGGCGAGCTTTGGAGGCTGTGGTTGTCCCTCATAACAAGAAGTGAAGTTGATGAGCTGAAATAAAACTGGGAGTGTTTGTGGGTGTCAGGATGACCTGAAATGTTTTCATTTGGCCTGGAGACTAAGCGTAGTGTTGCTCACCTCTCAGCCTGCTCTCCCCTGCAAGGAGGCCAAGCAACTGTGTGCATTATTTAGACTCACATTTGGATGGGATCTGTGGAAGCATCACGTGATGCTGCTCTGCAGTACGAGGTGCTCAGGATCTGCTCTAGCTGGAATCTCTTTTTGGGTGAATGTAAGAATGAAAAATGGCCTCAAATAATGTTTTGTCCAAAGCACTCCTTGCACAAGGCTCCTGTACTGCTTTATCCAGCCTGATGTGCTCTTACCAAGCTGTGGGCACTGCTCCTGTTATTCCTTGGAGGAAAGCAGGCAGGGGCTGGCTTTTTGCAGCCCTTGCAAAACCAGAGTGAGGAAGGGATTTACACTTCTACTTCCAAATCCCATCCCAAAGACATGCATTTTCGTGTGATGGAGGAGGAAGGAAAACCTCTCCCTGATGTTCTTGCAGATCATTTTTGCTTGAAGGCCAGTCTTGGAAGGAGCACTGGCCCATGTACCCCTAGGCAGGTACAAGCTCTGTTGGGCAAACACATTTCAGGGGGTTGGCGGAGGGAAGGGACAGCAGTGCTGAGAGCTGCCTGCAGCACAGCCACGATGCTGCTGAGGACTTTTCTCCTCTCCCTGCTCTGCTGTCGTGTGCTGAAATGCAATTTGAGGGAGATGACAGCAGCAGCATAATGGGGAAGCAGGAAAAGCAGCTCTTTTCTCCTTTCAGGAAACCAGCGGGGTAGGGCCTTTAATGCCTCCCCTGCTGCTGGGATTTTCAGCTAGGGATGAGCAAGACCTGGGAGCAGTAACTTGGCTAATGTAAATAGTTCTCTGTAGATTGTTACAGCAGAATCCTTTCATAGTGGAGCAGGATTCATTGTGTATCAACTGGGAGGTGCCCTTGGATCTGCCAGGACTAGCACAGACCAGCTCACAAGGGCTGGGAGGCACCTCTGCCTTGGACACAGTGTCTGGAGGGTGCTCCTCAGCTCAATGTGTTTATTTAGCAGTTTGTGGCTGTTTTTACTGACTTTCCAGCCCAGGTGGTTAAATAATCTGTCTGATATTGCACCACCCAGGAAGAGAATTTGCTGTGAGGACTCACCTGGTATTGGACATGAGTGTGTTGACCAAGGGTGGGCACAGGATTCACTGCCTGAAAAAGTCTGTCCTTAGCAACTGCTCTGAGTGCAGCCTGTGAAACCTCCTGGCCGTGGTCTGTGGTGGTTTTTGTAGTTCAGTGTCTATGAAATGTTTGTTTGCCTTGGGATCAGTGGGTACTGTACAGTCTCATTAATCTACAGGACTGTGGAACTGGAGAATTAACGTGCAGCTCTTCTTTCCTTGTTTTTAGCTCATAATTCATTCATTTGTGACCTTTAGTAGTCTCAGAAGGGATTCATGCTGTACGTGGAGCATCTCTAAATCCAACCACCATCTAATTTCACTGTTTTCTGTTCTGATATAGTGGTTCTTACCTCGAATGCAGCCTCTTTGCTTTTCTGCTATTTTAACATATTCAAACTCCACAGTGGCCACTGCCACGTGACATGGATGAAGTCAGGCTGGACAACTGTCATGAGTCTGGAAGGCTGCCCTGGGTTTTCACTGAGAGTTTGCTGGGCTGGAATTGGCCACAAGGCTACACGTGGCTGTAAACAAAACTAAACCCACTTTTACAAAGGCTGTTGCTAGCTGGCTGGAAAATCTTTTGACAAATGGTCATCTGCAGTGCTGAAGCAGTAAGGAGGTAGTTGCAGTTCTTCTGTGACAATGCTCCTCCTGCAGCAGTTTTTGGGTGCAAGAGGCAGCTTATTTTTTACTTTTTCCAGCAGAAGCTAGTGCAGAGCATGGATTTGTTGCTCAGGTGTTGGCACCTGTCTTACAAGGTTTCTGTCAGTATTTTACTCTCTGTAGGTAAGGCCATTTAAGACTTACCACTGTGAGCTTGGTCTGTTGGCCCAGTCTGGCTCTAAACTGGCTCTTGTATATATTTAAACCCCTAATTGATTGTGTAAAAGCATCTTTCCAAGTGCCTGACCTTGCAGTAGGAGCACGTGTAGTTTGAGTGTTAGGGATAGGCTGTGGCTGTATCAGCTTAAGCTGCAGTTTAAGATCTTCCCCCTTCTTGCAGTTTATTTTACCACCTTAATTCTGTTCTCCCAATTCCACCATGATGGATATGTGGAGGGTATCTTATCTAAATCCTACAAAAACGTTTTCCAGGGCATTTCCTTTCAAAGCTGTAAGAGGTGCTGGAGGAGCTCAGTGTGAGAGGAGACAAGCTGTGGTATGGGAACATGACTATCCTGAACAGGTATTGAAGTGAAACCCTTCTGAACATGAAGCCACAGCTTCTGGCCACTGACCTTTGGGATTGTGGCAAGTGCAGATGCTTAATGTGGCCCTAAAAAAGGCTGTGGCTGTTGTATCCAGAATACGTGACCTGTGAAGTCATTCTTTTTGGAAGTCCCTCACTCTGGGATGTTTGACACCTGGAAGGGTTGGTGGCAGGCTTTTAAGTCAATAATTCTGAAAGTGCTGTGCAGATTGACAGAGACCCTTTTTTTTTGCCAAGGTGGGTTGCTGCAGTAAGTCAGGTTTTTCCCTGTGTGCCACCTCAAGGTCAAGTCTCAGCTTTTGTGTTGTCAGCAGCTTTGTGAACAAGGTGAAGTATGCTGTGCTTGAAAGCAAAGTTTTTTGTGATAAGTTCAGGTCACATTTAAAATAAAAATACAAAAATACCCCCTTTCCTTCCACATTTATTTTTTTTTTCTGGTGGGACATTGTAACTTTTTCTGGAACACAGATTCCCAAGTGCAGCTTAGGTGGTTTTCTGAGTTGGTCTGATGGACAGCTGCTCAACATCCAGGATGCCATCAGAGCCTATCAGTTCCTTGTCAGTTTCAAGTCCTCTGGCTGCCACTGGAACTACATGTGTCTGTGCTTTCCACTCCTCTTGGTTTTGGTCTACTTATCCCTCAGGTGCTGCTTTCCACAGCAGCTTGTTGGTTGTGTGCAGGCTCTCAGTGCCCCTGCAAACAGGGCTGTGAGCTGAGCAGGCTGCTGGTTGCTCATCAGTGTGAATGTCAGTGCCACTGCCTGTCCCAGCAATCTTAAATCCCTTATTTCTGTTTCCTCTCCAGTGAAAACAGTGCTAAGATAGGAACCTGAATGCTCCTGAAGACGTTCATCCAACTTGTTAAATAACTACTTTAAAGGTTGCACTTGGATTTCTTTGTTCTGTTAAGCTCTTTAAAGTGGCATTCAGGATCCGTTAAAAAGAGAAAAGAAAAAAAGGTAGGGAAACTACTGAGGATTTGGAGAGGAAATGCTCTGTCCTTTCTCCTGGAGGGATCTATGAAGTGCAAGTAACAGAGGAGCACTCTGCTATGTATCCTGGGGCTCACAGGGCAGTTCTCCTGCTCTTTTCCATGTGGCTGCTGGGTTTATGGAAAAGAGAAGGCAGCTGCAATTAATGCTGTGTGGAGCTGTGGCAGGTGTGTGCAGCACCTGGGGGGTTGTGGAGTCCAGCTCTTTAAACCCACTGGTGTCTGAATCTTGGTGCTGATCAAAGCCGCCCCTGCCCTTTCCCTGGGAGGGAAAGGACATGTTAGTTCAGGGAAAGGAAACTGGAAGTAAAACTCGCTCTGAAAGCAACAGAGCTGCAAACCACGTGGTTTCACATGCTCTTCCATCGATCCCCACCCTTGTAGCACAACATCAGAACAAATCAGTTCTTCTAAATGATGGTTTGGGAGATAGAGCAGAGCAGGGCTGGGTTTGTATGTAGGTCTGTAGCCAAGCGTTGAGCTGCTGGTGTCTGAATTGTTGCATCAACATGAAATGCCAAGTTGGCACCTGTGTTTGTGATGTGGGAGGGAGGTTTTAGATTTAGGGGATTACACTGGATAATCTTGCACATGCCAGAAGTCTGAGGCAGGCAGAGTACTGCCCTTTACAGGAACTAACTCCAGGAACACCTCTTCCTCCCTCAAAACCTTGTTTTGTTTTTTTTTTACTTCACTCTTAAAATGAACTGCTCAAGGTAATGGCATGAACTCTCCTTTCCAACTAGAATTTGTAGATTTAGCTTTCTTTTTTTTTTTCAGGACTCAGTTGGATGGGGAGGAGGGGGAATGGCAGATCCAAAGGTTTCCATCTCTTGTGCAGAGAGTGGATTTTGCCTGCATCAAAACGAGGAGTCTTGTGCTGGTCAGGGATGGGATGATGTGGAGCCCTGATATTTGGCAGAGGGACTGATGGGGGTTGTGGGAAGGCACTGAAGTGTCAGAAGTTGACTTTGATGCCAGTCACCAGAGAGTAGCTTAAAGGAATGGGAAACTTTCATTTGAGTTGCCCAATTTTGGAAGATGAATGCAGCTGTTTCAAAACAGTCTTACATTTTAGACGGTAGCTCACAGAGCAGATATTTTGCTAGGGAAATGCAAATATTTTGCATGTTTGGGAAGGAAAACTGGTGCCAATGTACGTGGCCAGCTGTTAGGTGAATTAAGTAGAACTGGGTACATTTCTTCCCTCTTGTACTTTGTGTTTCAGAAAAAAATGTTGATTGGGTGATGATGATTGACAGAGAGACGTGGACTTCGTAGGTTGCATGCATGGAGCTTTTTTATTGATACACCTAGCTGAGTTTATATACCTTTCCATTATATAACAAGTAATAATGCCAAGTACATTGCTTAATACATGCCTTGTACTAACTAACACAGGTATGTGCTGTCTTATCTCAGTTCTGCGTGCTAAGCACGTATTGTACCGAGCACATCGCTGTCTCTTATATTCCTTTCTCGAACTTAGGCTTTTGGTTGCCAAGGCTTGTGGCCTACCAATGCTAACATATCCATTTCTGTCATGAGTTGAGCAGTGCTCCCAGCACGGCTCTCTAGCTGTATCCTCACAATTGGGTGCTTCAAACAATTATGATTAATAATTATGGTACCATGACCTTGATGAAATGAATTGCAAGTAAGGTTGATGAGAACTCTTGTGATGTACAGACAGCCAAGATGTTTCCTGTAAGTCCTGAGCAGACTTAAAAAAATGGGGAAAAAAAATCTAGTTGGGGATTTGAAGCCAAGTAATCCCTAAATATCTGCTCTCTTTATTGCTCCTGAGTAAGCAATTTTCATTAGCCTGGAGCAGTGACGGGGGATGTAGCCTGTCCTGTGTTAATCTGATGCCTCTCTTTTTGGAGCATCTCCTGATGTGCCCTTGGTCACACTCCTGACTCTGCAGTTACCAGTGGTGAGCCTGGGAGGAAAGGGCATCACTCCCTGCAGTGCTTTTCTCCTTGGGTAAGAGAGGGTGAGGAACAGGGAACTTCTGGGAGGTAACTGGAAGCTGTGATTCATTCTTCTTTTCCATCTTCATTCATGACCTGCCCTGGAGCTGCTGGAGCCAGTTGCAGGCTGGTGTGGTTTTGGAAATAGTGGCTGCTCTGCTGGGATACTTTGTGAACCGTGTGTGTTGGGTGTCTTGTCTCTCAGGGGAGGTGAACATTCAGGTTGGATTTACTTGCCACAAAACATTTCTTGTATTATATTGTCTTATGTTTTGGTATGGTGAAACCAGTTCTATGGCTTTCTGCCCTAGGAATGTTATCTGGCTCTTTTAATTGTTAATTTCAGTTTCTGTTCCTTGATTTTTCTCACATCTGAGGAATCCTCTTTTCCCCTTCTCAGAGAGTGTATGAGATTAAAATCGTGTGGTAAACCAAGCCAGTCACTAATGTGGGGAACACTTTAGGAATACTTTATAACTCACCAGCCAGTTCTGTTATTAAATGATTTTCAGGTTTGTTGCTTCAGCATATCCTACAGGTCCAAAAATAGTGGCAGAGCTGTGTGGCTGCTCTTGTCATAAGTCTGCCCTGGTCTGTGCTCCTGAGAGGAGCTTTTGGCCAATACCTGTAGCAGATTGCGCTGCTGGAAACCAGTTGGTCTTTCCTACGAGCCACTGCCCACACACTCCTGCCTTCAGAGGCCTGGATAAGGCTTTTGGGCTGGAATTAATGCTTTTTCCACTTTTCCCAGGCTTGGAACTGAGTAAACCTGCTGGCAGGAGCCCTGCTGCAGCCCCACGTGTTGACCTCTGGCTCTGTCCCTTTGCAGGGTGTGAGGCAGTGGCAGTAGCTGCCTTGTGCATAGCAAATAGGATTTGTTTGTACCCAGCAGTCATAGTGGGCTTATGATCAGGGGATTTCTAGTTTTCAGTTGGGATGATGCTGCTTAACACTATCAACCACTGTTAAACTCCCCCTGCTTTTGCTCAGGGCCTGTTACAAGGAGCAGCCCCCAGCAAATCGTGAACCTTTGAAATGTTTCAGTGAAATGCTTGACAGTAAGTCAGGCTGGTATATTTCCCTTCTGTTGTGCTTTTTTTATTTTTTTTTAAGACTGAATTTTTAGCTTTTCGTTTTGGTGGTTGTCACAAGCCCTGCATTATTTAAGTAGCTTGTTTTAGCAGCTTGAAATGAGCCAGAAATTCACCTTGCTCGCAGGCTACCAGCAGACACGTTTGCTGCCTGCAGGCACAAAGTAGGAGCTGATGCTCTTCTGTCAGTGTAGGTGAGCAACAGTGGTGTTCTGTGTGGGGGAGAGGCTAAAACACAGTGATTTGATGTTGCTGACATCTCTTTCAAGTTGCTCTTTTTTTTTTTTTGCCTCCCCCCTGTTCGTTTGGGATCTCAGTTCCTGCCTCCCCTGCTTTCTGTCTAGTCCTGTTGCCTTGAGCTGGAGCCAGACAAGCACTTTTGAGTCTAGTCCCATCTTGGGTATGTGGGAGTTCAAGATTTCAAATGCTGTAAGTGGGGGGAAAAATACATTACAGTGTGTTGAGAAGGGAGGGTCTCCCCTTGAGTGTCAGTTTAAATTCCAGCACCATCTGAAGATGCTCATCACAGCACAAATGTGGGGTGGAGGGAGCAGATTTGAGTTCTGCTCCAGTTACTGCAGTCCAGAAACGCCTTCAAATATCAGGAGATTAAATATATGCACAGCACCGATGGTGGCTATTTTTAGGTTAAACTAAAAATATGTCATGTGGTGTTTAAAAGGATTTTGAATGGGTTTTGGAAATCCTTGTGTAAGCATTCTGTGTGCTCCTGAGACCTGCTTCACCCCGTAGCAGCTGATCCCTTACCTCATAGTCATGGTTGGAAGCAGTGGTTTTGTGGATGATTTTTTTGCATGTTTGAGGAGCTTGTCCAGGAAGTCCCTGTGACCTCAGCTGTCAGTCTGAGGTCTTGTCAGTTCAGAGAACTGTTAAACCCAAGTCCCTGGTGGGCTCTGGTTTTCCCAGTAGCTCTTCTGTTAATGTGTTCTTCTCCTCTCAATTGGCTGTAGGAAAACCATAATGAGGAGGACTTTACTGTCTGCACAGTGAAACAACTTGGGTGTGCTGTGTCAGAGGGGGTGGGACACTGCCCAGGCTCCCCAGGGAATGGGCACAGCCCCAAGGCTCCCAGAGCTCCAAGAGCATTTCCACAATGCTCTCAGGCACAGGGTGGGGTTATTGGGATGTCCTGTGCAGGGCCAGGAACTGGACTCTGACCCTTCCACTCAGGATGTTCTGTGACTGAGTTACATATACATGGAGTAACACAGAGGTGAAATTGGCTGGGACCACATCTTCAGCATGGTACGTTCAGTGCACAGTCAGTGGGGGTCTTAAAAGTCGTGATGAGAATTTTGTGTCACCTGGATACTGCTAGGGGGATTCAAGTCCCAAATCCAGTCTGATGTGCTGTGGTGCAAGTGGGAGCCTTTTAAGAAAAGAAGAAAAACTAAAAAGCTTGGAAAGTGTTTATCTGATTGAGTTGCTGTTAAAACAGCTCTAGTTTCCTGTCCTTGACTTTATTGCAGAAAAGCTGATGGGCATGTTAGAGCCTGCTTATAGGTAGCTTTATTCTTTGCCTAAAAATAGGGACCGAAATCACTGAGGTAGTGTGGAAGAGCTTCTTTCCATCTGTCTTCCTTGCTTTTTTATTATTGTTTATGTAGGGCAAGACCCCAGGGTGGCTTTGATCTTGTTACTTCACATTCTTGGTGGCCTGGTGCTATAAACATGAATAAACTTCTTATTCATGCCACTAGATGGAACTGGCCTATGCTTATGGATATTTGTTTAAACTTCAGCTCTGTATTGAGTATTGACAAAATGAATTGCTAGCTCTTGGTGGAAGCTTGGCTTTTACCCTCAAAGCAGGGCTTTATTAAGCTGCTTGGGGTTTTATTCAGTCTGTTTTGAAGTAGGAAGAATTGCCAGTTCTTTCCAGCCTTGGCTTTTTTTGTTGTTGCTTTGACTGTGTATTAGAGTTAATGTCATTTATTATATTCCTGCTTTTAAACCACCGAGTCTTTCAGTGATATATGCACACTTTCTTTAATGGAAGTGCAGATAGTTGTTTTTTTTTATCCCAAATTTAATTTCAGATTATTTCCTGTACCTCTTGCTTGCTGCTGCTGAAGATTGAAGTGTGCAAGTTCCTCTCTACAGAACCGGAGTGGCCTGCAGAAAATACAACCTTAGTCTTGTGGCTTATGCATCATTCTTGGATCTGAACAGCTGAGGTTTAGCCAGCACTGGACAAAGCACCATTTGAGCTATTTGGGAGAAATTTTTTTTAATATACTATTTTTTCTTTTTTCTTTTTTTCTTTCTTTCTGTGGTTTTTTTTTTTTTTTCTTTCTGTGTTTGTTTGGGTTTTTTTGGTCTGTGTTTTTTTTTTTTTTTGTGGGGTTTTTTTTGTGGTTTTTTTTTTGGGTTTTTGTTTGTTTGTTTGTTTGTTGTTTTCTTGTTTGTTTGGTTGGTTTTGTTTGTTTGTTTGGTGGGTGGTTTTTTTGGTGGGTTTTTTTTGTTTGTTTTTTGCTTTTGTTTTTTTTTTTTGGTGGCTGTACTGAGCATTTTCAGTGTCACCCCACCGTGAATTAACCAGCCCTGCTAACGCACTGTGAGTCCCTGCAGGGGAGAAATATCCAACCACTCAGCTCTGTTTGGAGCAGATCTGAGCAGACACCTGTCCAGCCCCTGTCTGCACCACTTGATGCTGCAAGGGCCGATTTGTGGCTCTCACAAATGTCCTTGTTCCTCCCCAGCCAGTCTCAGAGTGATCCTTTGCTGTGTTTGCTTGGCAACCTTGGCCACGCTGGGCCTATCCCTGATTCTGTTTCCCCACCTTTTAAATGGCAAGGAGTGAATTGATTTTGTTGGCTAAAGAACTAAGGCAGCTAAGGATGGAAAAGTGCTATGCAGGGCTAGGTGATTGCTATTCACAAGTACCAGGGAAAATACAACTGTAATAATGTGGATGTGACCTTTTAGAAAGGCCAGAGTTTGCACAACAAGTTTGCACTTACAGTGACCCAGCTCCTGAGCTGCAGCACCTGCCTGTGATGGTGGAACTGCACTTTCATGCCATTCTGGCAAATAAAGATTTATTTCTCCTTATAAGGCAGAAGATGAAGAATCTAGAGGAAACACCTCCAAAATCTTGCTTTTCAGGTGTTTTCAAAGGACTAGTGTGCCCATAATAATCTCAGAGCTGCTTACTGGAATTACGATGTGCTACTGTGGTATCAGGGCTCAGATACAGAGGTAGTTGCATGTTTGTGGTAATCTTGTTTAAAAGAGCCTTCTTGCTGATCCCTCACCCAATTTACCACTCAAAATTGGACTATCACCAGATCAGGTGAATGTGGTTGTTTGTAGGCAAGCCTTGAAATCTTTATGCTGGAGGTTCTCTCTGAAAAAGGTTCCCTCAGGCTCTAAGCCCATGCTGCTGGGCTTTTTTAAGTGCTAAATTATACATTTTAATTTTTTTTTATTGTATCTCGTGCATCTGAATTCATTTCTTCATTTTACTGTCCTAGCTGCAAATCTTATTCCCTGCAGAGGAAGTTAAGTAGAATTACTGAGGGAGAATTTATATTGCTCTTGTGTACCAGCAAATAGGATTTTATAGCAGACCCACCATTTTCTTCGAGCTTATGCATCAGTAAATATTTAATAGTACAGATTCCTCTGTGCTGCAATAAGGAGATGAATACTTTCCAATAAAAAAAACCTCTTTCCTCCTTCCAGTGATCAAATTGTGCTTGGAGTTCCTGTGTGTGTTCAGCCTGTCTGTGATAGTGGGAATGGAGAGCTATAAGCTGACAGAGCATAAAATGGAAACCTCCTGTTTGCAGTGATTCCTCTGGCCCCCTAATCCTCTTTGGGAGCCTCTGGCCAATTCACTGTGACTCTCTGAGAACAGGTAGGGGTAGCAAAGTTTAGTTCCAAAAAGCCCAGTCCCTGTGAAGGAACCTGATTCCTGTCATGCTCTCCTTTTGGTGTGAGAACAGATGGTGTTTCCTGGAATTTGTACCAAACCCTTGCTGTAAATCAGGGAAATCTTTTCTTTAAAAGAGCAGATGGTGGTAAGGAAATGTTCTCTGGAATGTTCCTGTGCTGGTTCACAGGGCAGGCACAAACCACACACTGACACTGCTCTGCCCAGAGGTGCAGCTTCCTTCTGACACACCAATAACGTGGGGGTTGTGGAAGTGAGCTTGGAGCATCTCTGGTGGCTCTGAAGTTGTACCTCAGCCTGGCAGCACTCAGGGAATTCAGGCCGGGATGGTGATATCCCTGTTGGCTGTTTCCCTCAGGGCTGTGCGTGACTTCCCTGGCATTAAGTGTGACAGAGATGGTTCTAGTGACATCAGCTGCAGGATGTGAGATGCAGGTGGATGTGGGGATGCCCTGGGACAGCTCAGGCAAGGGGATTTTGCCTCTCTCACCAATTGATGGTGGCAGAAACGCCACTGTGTGGGTTGGTGCATTGGATTTTGATTGGAAACAAGAGGAGATCCACATAACTGGGAGGGTTTGACTCCTACTTGGATGGAACTGCATCTCTCCTCCTTTTCTGTGATTGCATAGCTCCTCCAGAGAGACTTCTCAGGCCTAATTGCACTCTTCAGTCATCTGTCTTAACTCTTGGAACACAAGATAACAAATATATCTCCTTTCAGGTCGTGAGAGGGGGGTACAGAAAAATACTCATGTGGAGAGACTGCTGGGAGAGCCAGGAGAATCCATAGCAGCTAAATCTTGGGAAATCCCCCTTAGGGTGAATCTGAGTTTGCCTGACTCCCCCGTGGTTTTATTTTATCTTCCAGTTCCTCATGTGAGCCTGACTGCCATGCTGGGGCATTGACACTCTGGGGTGCAGCTGTTTAAAATGGCAGAGAGAGGTGGGAATGAAGAAGTGATTAACTTGAACAGCTTCAGCAATCACAGAGGGAAAGGTGAGTACTGATTTGTGCCTGTTTCGAAAACACTCTTGTGAAACTCCTCCTAAGCAGCAGGATTCACAGACACTGAACTTTCAGGGAGCTGCTGGAGGTTTGTTCTGTCATATCACACATTACTCTGTTACACTGACTTAGCCACCTACAGAAACTCTTTCATGTTATGTAGGCATGCAAAATATTTGGCTCTTATCTTTCTCATGTTGTACTGCCTCAAGGGAGATTGCTGACTTCTTGGGAGCACTGTGTAGAGGTGTTTCAGCAGATCCAAGGAGGCTCCATCCTTCTGAGAACCCATAGGAGAGAGGCTGACCCTAAATTTGTGCCTTTATAGGGTTGTGTGCACTGGCACCCATTCCTTCAAGAGTGGAATTCAAAATGAGGCTTTCTCTGTATGCCTGAATGGTGATAAATGTGCACTCATGCTAAAAACTAATCCAAAACATGTCAGATTTTAGGGAAAGCATAGTTGTATGTTCTCTGTGCAGTACAGAAACCCTCTATTTCTGCTGGAGTATCTCTCCTGTGTTCCAGCAGCTGTGTTGAGTAGCATCTATAGCCCATTCTTGACAAACCTTGAGGCACAAAGTTGTCATCTAATAACAGGATATCTTCTGCACCCACAGCCACAGGCCTTATCTCAGCCCTGCATAAGGTATTCCTGCAAAGTCTCACTCTTTCAGAAGAGGCTGAATTGCACAAGGACCCTTATCTCTCTGCTAGAATGCACTGCACTTTAATAAAAAACCTGCTATATCCCTGAGATATTCAAAGTTCAGGATTTCTCTGCAAAAGTATTCCCTACATGCCTTGTTTGTAATAACTTTTGCAGCAGCTTGACTTTTGCTGGAGTTTGGGGTAGAAGATTCTTTGTGAGTGTCAGTGGCTGTCCCTGCAGTGCTGTTGTGATGAGCTGAGGCTGTGCAGGTGTTTTGCTGGAGGCTGAGGGATGCAGGAGTGGCTGTAACAATGCCTTGCAGAGGAGTTGGTGACCTCTGAATGCTTCTTCCTGCAGTGCAAATGGGAAAATTGCTTTCTCAGATGTTTCAGTGCTACGTGTGCCCTGTAATTCCAGTTATTTACCTTGAGCCAACAGCAAACTTTAACTTTACTTACTGTTCTGCAGACTGGATAAACCACAGGGATGAAAGTCTTATCACGATATCGGATTCCTCAGATGAAGATTTGCCTTTGTTGCTGGAAATGCCAGAAAAGCAGCAGGCTGAGGAAGATGATGATGATGATATAGTCATCTTAGCAGAGGTAATTTTTCATTGTTGTAGCTGCTGTGCTGTATTCATGGCCTGTATAGCCAAGTCTTGTGCAAATACCTGATGCATTCCTATGAGTCCTGCCTGGTTATGGCAATCTACTTAGGATGTCTGAAGTAACAGTAGAATGATGGCATTTTGCTGGCTTAATTTAGTTATATTTTGGGCTCAGGAAGGGAGAACCAGACTGTGGAACTGCATTGTGTAGTTTTAAGTTCTACTTGATGAAGGTTTTAGCTCCCATAAAGTTGTCTGTCTGAATCCAGCAAGATAGAGTGCTTTGCAAGAGGACTTGATCTTCCATTGAAGGTGTTTTCAAACCATACCTTGTTTGATTTATATGTGTACTTTGTATGCTTTACCTTCCTCTGTGCTATTTGCATTCATGTTGGGCTGTTGCAGGCACTGATATTTTTGCAGCATTTCATATCTATCTTATGTTAAGAATATATTCCACTTTCCTGTTAAATTAACCAGAAGCACTGAGAAAATGGGTTGTAAAGCTGACCTTTCTGCATCTTAGTTGAAAACAGCAGCAGAGAACACTCAGGCTCTGTTGGCATACAGCAGTCTGTCTGCCAGAGGCAAGAACAAGGCCGAGATTAATGTTTGGAGCTTTGTTTCTTGCCTGTTTAAATAAATTGGTGAGAACACAAATATGTCATCAGTTAATTCTTCTTTCCCAGACTATTTTACTGGAAGGGAAGTGGGTACTGAGGTGAGCTTAGGAAATTATCCCATTTTGAAAGTCCTGTGCATCCCCAGTTCTGCCAAAGGTTCTTGTAGTACCTGGGGGCAGGCTGATGACACAGATACGTGGGTTACAGTCCTGTGCTTTATTAAGCATCTTGCTGAACAGACTGTTTATCAGTTTCCCATCAGAAGTTTTCTTAGATGCAGAAGTATCTGGAGCAAGGATTCTGACATGCAGACAAGAATTCCTACTTTCTCTGTTGGTGTCCTTTCCAGACCCCAAAGCATCAGCAGCCTCTGCGTCCCAATGTCATCAGACCTGCTGCTCCATGGCAGGGTGCAGACACTGTGGGAGAAGGAGGATCTAAAAGTGCTGTGGAGCCTTTGAGCACAGACCCGCAGGATGAGCAGGATTCTGCTCTGCCCAGTGAGGAAGATGGGAATATGGTGGAGAGCAATGCTGGACCAAGCAGGGATGAGAGTGTGGACATTGCCCTGCAGCAGCCTGGACCTTCCGAGCTGAATGGCCCCAGCTCTGAACTTACAGGTAACCAGGAGCCTGGCCCAAGTTTGCTGCCACTGATCAAGAGGAGTCCACAGCCTGCTGATAACATAGAAAGCATTGTCCTGGAGAGTGCAGACCTTCCACCTCAACAGGAGGAAAGGCTGGAAGCTCGGGAATGGCAAGGAGAGAACTTGAAACCAGAGCAGAAACTGGAAGGAGTAGCTGCTAGAAGTACCACAGAGCAGGAGGAGATCCGGGAGAACAGCCAGCTGGAGCCTCGACAAGTCCCACCGCTGGAAGATGAGCCATGGGCTGCAGCGAACGGCTGTGCTCCTCAGCAAGGGCAGCCGGAGGCAGACCCGGGAGCTCTGAGGGCGTACGGAGAGAAGGCTCCCGGGCCAGCCTTCCCCCGGCCGGAGCCGCAGCAGGACGGGATTCCCGGCCCCGCCTCCCCGCAGCCGGCGCATCCCCCCGAGGAGCCGGGTCAGCCGACAGGGAGAGACAACGAGCGGCCCGGGCCCGCCTTCCCCGCGCACGGCTCGCACGAACTTGGCTCGGGGGATGTGCCAGAGCAGGGAGCTGCTGGGCAGGAGCAGGACCTCACTGCGCTGCTCATCAGAGAGACAGTAAGTATTCCCAGGGCTCCTCTGCTTCCTGTGTGCGTGGTGTTTTCAGACAGGTTTTTCAGGGTGTGTAGAGTCTCACATGCTTGGAACACACAGCTGTAAATCCTCTTGGCTTTGACTGAGACTCAGCCATGCAGCAGGTGAAAAGTATGTGATGAACTGTCTTGAAAAACTTTCATTTAATTTAAAATAATCTGTGTCTGTTCCCTGAAAGGCCTTCTTGGATCTCCTGGTCTTGTTTTGTCTGGTTGATTCCTAACCCAACACTGCAGAGCTGGTTTAGGATTGGATATAAAGCTAAATGAGCAAACCTGGGACGCTGAACAGTGGCAGATGGATACAGGGTGGAGTAGAGAAGTTTTTAAAGAGACATGACTGGGAGCCAGGGCTGCTTTCAGCTGCCTCTCCTACAGCAGTTTGGTTCATGCCCATGTTCATGCCACCATGGTGGCCAGGGGCAAGGCTTGCCCTTGCAGTGTGGATTTCCAAGCAGCAGCACCAAGTAGTAACTGGATAAACACTATGAGGACTTATGAATGTAAACTCCATGTGCTCCATGTGTGAAGCTTAGCATGAGAGACACTGGCTATGACAACAGCCACCAAGAAGGACACTCCTTATCCTTTGGTGTATTCAGCAGCTTGAGCAGCATGGTGTATATATATATATATATATATGATAAACAAAGCTAAATAAAAATGTAGTGGTTCATATGTGTAATGTTTGCACACCCCTCCCCTCGATTGCTAGGGAGGAAGGCTCTCTTAATGGCTTATTGAATATTTTTTCTGGCAAACAGGCATATTCTTATGTGTCTGTATCTTCCACCATCACGCCATCTCTCTCCAAGTCTTCCTGCCACATCCCATAACTAATTCTACTTGGGAACACTGGAGTTGAGCAAAATATTTCTTTAAGTAGCAGTGCAATAAAATTCAGTTCTTTCCAAGTAAGACCTTGTTACTCAGTGAGATGGGTAAGAGGCTATTCTTGCATTGTCAGGGTTGCTTGATAACCTTGACCAGTCCAGTCCTGCAAAGCAAAATACTACATGGTTGCAATCCCTGTACAGAAACCCCAGAGAGTGCAGCAAACACTGGGAGAGCCCTCACAGAAATGCCACTAAGGGTTTGTTGTCTGTTCATTGCTGGTGTGTCTGGGTTCATTGGATGGATGCACACGCTGTTGGTTTATTTCCTTTTGCTTTGGAATGTTGTATTTCAGCTCATAATCTGGAACTCTTTGATGGTCATGCTGAAGGTAAATATTCCCTTTCCTTGTGTTGTTCATTCCTATGGAGCCTGAACCTCTCATTAGGCCACGTGCTCTTGGCTTTTCATATCCCTACCCTCACTCTTCCTTAGAGAGAGCTGTTAGCAGTCATCCTGTGGAGCAGGGCTGGATGGCTGTAAGTGAGCTCTTGACCATTTGGCCCTGAGTCTCAGGATTGTGTTGGTTAATTACATTAAATCTCTGTCCTGGGTGTTATGTTATGTCTGTTACATAGCTTCTCTAATACCTGCATAACCTTTAGCTTTTCCTACTGTAGGAAGCAAGATTCCCAGATGTGAAGAAGGAATATATTGAAGAATTAATCATCATCAAGAACTGCTATGACTTAAATGTGTAAGTATGGAGCCAGGAGCCACAGTGTGTCACACAACTGCAGCACTTCCCCATGTCCCCACCTGCCAGGGATGCTGCTTTAGAGCACATCCAGGCTGGGGCTTCAGCACTGCCTTGAGAGAATCCGTGCTCTTTGGCACTTTTTTTGTACTTCTAATAGGGCTGGTTTTAAGTCCTTTCTAGTTCTGTTGTGATGTAGCTTCTCTGCTTTTAAGATAATTTACTTATCTAAAGATACTGCATATAATTCTGTCTTACCTATTACTAGGGCTCTTAAAAAGAGTGAGTGTCAGGTTTAAGGTGTTAAGATGACTGCTATAAAACAGAGTATGGAGATGGGTTGGTGAGATTTGAGTTGGAAGAAGTTGTTCCCTCCTTCATTTCACTGGTTGTTAGACTTTTCCAGGTGAAGCTGACACTGGCTTGGAGTCCATTTGGTGTCATGATGTTGGCTTTTATCCTGTTTACCTGCTCAAGTAGCACTGGTGCTGTTTGAATTCTCTCACATCACTTTTTGGGGGTAGAATAGATCAAATACAATAAAGGACTGGTAGGATTGGTTCTAGAGATCTGATGGGGGACTGATTTTGGTCAAACTGAGCAGAAACACAAGCAAGAAAATGAAATTAAAAGAAAAATCATGTGAGGACTTGCTTTCCAAATTGCATTAACAGCTCAGGAATGCCTTCATCATGCTGGAGATTTCTGGGAGTCATATTAGAGTCAGAAGGGGTTTTTTTTTAAGTGATTAACCTTACTGTTGAGTTGCATCATCTCCCTGCCCTTCTGGGTAGAGCTGGGAGTGAAGGATTGCGTGTGCTGGCACCAGCAGCACCGAGGGGAGATGGTTTGAAGTAAATCACTTGTGATTGGTGTCTGATGCTTGGTGGCCTCTCTTTTCTCTCTCTGCAACTTTTATCTCCAGCATGTCCAAACTGGTTATTGTGTGATCCAAGAATGAGGAATAGGTGTTGATTGCCAGAGTATTCATTTGTGTAAATCCAAGACCCTTTCCAGCTAACTGGGGCACTAATCAAGCAGCATTAAAGTGTGTGAGGCTTAGAATTAGTCATTGGGCCATAAATAAGTTAACTGGTGAGGAACTAAGGATAACCCCATCCACTGGTCATAGATTTCCTATTCTGATGATTTGCTTGTGCTGTGAAGTTGTGTCTCCCAAGTAGGGCTCCTTGGTTAGAAAGTCAACGGACTAGAACTTCTTTCTGGGCTTTCAAAAGTGCTTTCCCTGCAGTGGTGAAGCAGCTTTGGGGTGCCCACACCATGGATTGGGTGCGCCCTCAGAGTGGATGGTTGTGGTGGGAATGTAGAAGACAGGCAGAGCCGTTCCTTGGGGCAGTTGAAGTTGTGCATCTGGCTGCAGGACCCTCCCAGATTGTGTGAAAAATCTCGGGTTTGTGTCCTGGGGGGATTTAGCGAAGCCTGATGGAATTAAATCCCACTATTGGCTTCTGTGGGTCTTAATGTGTTCCTTCCCTTTTTGCTCCCAAAATCTCTTCTCTCCCATTGTGTGCCACAGAGCCAGTGAGATGAAAAGGTGCTTCCAGGCTTCCCTGTAGGCCAGCTACAGTGTCTGCTCAGCGGTGCGTTACCCACTTACTGGATGATAAAGATTTCTTCTCCATATTTTTATTCCTTTAACCAAACCATCTTTTGAGTTGTCACTGCAGCTTTTGTGTGAGAACAAATGGGTCAAAGCACTGGTCAGCCTCGCTGGCAGGGTCTTTTTGATCTCCATGGTGTGTCAAGCTGAATCAGGCTTGAAATATAATAACTAAGGGTGAGTGGTTTTGAGCAGGGGTGAGGCTTTTAACCAGCTCTGTGTCCTGTGGTGCAGATATTAATGAACAGTGCCGTGAGTGTGGGTGTGCTGTGCGCAGGGACCCACTTAACTAATTGTCACACACTGAAGGTCAACATCCCCCAAAATCCTCAGCGTTGAAATGGCAACATGCAGGATAGTTCAAATATAGCCTGGCCGTGCCCCAGCTGAAACCCTTTCGTTAGAGCCACAATCTGAGCTCCTTGAAGTTTCTGTTTTGTTGGATTAAAACAGTTATCTTTTACCAAAGGGATGGCAGGAGGTGGGAGCTGGAGGCTATTAAATGCTCAGTGCCAAGATATTTGTTGTTTTCCCCGAAATGATCTTCTTAAAACTTTCAACTGATGTGAAAGATAAGATGTGGGAGCCCCTCTTAGCAGGGTGTCATCTATTCAGCTTTTGTGTGCAGGAGTATTCACACTCAGTCAAAAGCTTCTGGCTCAATATGTCAATACCTGATTAAACAAAAAGAAATGCCCCTGCTTTGAATGTGAAAGCAGAGCTAAAGTAATAGAGCCTTGATAGTGGGTTAATGCTTCAAGCCAGTTCAGATTTCTTAATTAGGGCCTGATTTCTGACATCAGGAATGTAAATTAGCTGCAATTATGTCTTTGCTGCAGCCTAGCACCTTCTCATTCCAACAGTTTTACAAATGTTAATTGCTTGTCCTGGCTCTTTTCAGAAGGATCTTATTCTGCAGCTGGGGAAACTGAGGAACAGCTTGTGTTACTTGCCCCAGCCAGCACAGCTGCTTGGTGAGGGTTGAGAAAAAGCTGTGGGAGCCTGATTCAGGCTGCCCTTTCAGAAGGGTTTCTGGACTGTTCGTGGCTCTCCACCAATGGGGCATTTTAAAACGCCTTGCTGAGTCTTTTCTAAGCTAAAATACTTAGTTAAGCTACACTTACCTGACAGTTATGACTGTTTGTGGTAGGACCTCAGATATGCTGCATTTACGGGCTATTAGGCAATTTTTCAGCAATTTTAGTGGTTATTTTCTAAGTGCTGTTCTCACCAGACCAGTTTTTAATGGAATTTGGGTAATCCTGCTGTGATTGCAAGCTTTGTTACAATGAAACCTGTATTCAGAGTTGGTATTCCATGGAGACACACATCTTAAATGTGATTTTGTCTCTGCTGTAATCACGGAATCACAGAATAGTTTGGGTTGAAAAGGCCGTTAAAGATCACCTAGTTCCAGCCCCTCTGCCGTGATCAGGGGCACCTTCCTCTAGACCAGGTTGCTCTGGCTGCTTTAATGTGAAGGTCGACTGAGAATGGAGGCTTTGATTCAAGTTTGAATGGGTAGCAGTTTGTTGAGGATGACATGACCCTTTCATGGGTTTTGTAGGGGTTTTTGTGCTGTTTTTTTCTGTAGATGACTAGTAGCTCATCCATACAAGCTTCATGTATGTACACTTAATTGTTGAAAGACAAACCTATTTGCTTTCCCTTCTGCAGCCACACAGCTGATTATTTTTCACCTAATTCTCAGTCATTTACTTGTAATTTGCTTCTAGTCCAGAACCACCCTTGGTCCTTACAGGGCAGGCTTTGACTGTGACCTCATAAATTATACAATACTAAAAATTGGACCAATGAGAAATGAACCTGAGCTCCCCAACCCTGAAGTAACTATATTTATCTTTTCAGACTTTGTAACTTTCTTCTGGAAAATCCAGATTACCCAAAGAAGGAAGGCAGAGTGGTTTTAAACCCCAGCAGCAGCCTGCTTGCCAGCCAAGATGAGACAAAGGCAAGTGAGAGTATCCACATCTCCTGCCTCTGGGCAGTCTGTTCAGCCTGAGTGGACCTTGGGATGTCTGCTTTGATTAGTGTGTGTTTGCAGAGTGCTTGACTGAGCCTGGCTTTCACAGGAGGCCTCTGGGTATGTGTAAGGCGGCGTTAAATAGCAGTAATTAGTTGCTTGCAAGATGACTTCCCAGGCTTTCCTGTTTGGCTGTGCCAGAGCTGCACAGTGTCTGGTTCTTTGCCTCCAGTGAGCCCCTCTTCCCTGCCTGCCTATCACTGCCCCATCTCAAGTGTTCATTTTGATAACTGAGACAAGAATTCCACAATCATTCTGTCACATGAAGTAGCCTTGGCCCTCTGGTCTGTCTTGTGAGGCCTTTAGGCATTGCCTCGCAGCCTCCTAACTGCAACTCTCCCTACAGATGCTTGATTTTATTTGTGTTTTAAATAATCCATTTAACAAAAAACTCTCTCTGAGCTGCTTTGAGGGTACTGAAATAGATCTTTGTAGCCTGAGAGAGATGTTGAATCTCTCTCTCTACTCTTGGAAGAAACATCTCTGCACCTTGAGCTAATAAAGTTGTTCACTCTTCTTAGTAACCTAAATATTTCTTCTCCTTGCTGTCTCAGGCAGCCACCCACCATGGTTTTAAACTACATTTTACCTTGCACAGGTCACCTGCAGAGGTGCCTGGGCCAATAGACTTTGCACCCACACTGTACTAAGTGCTCAGAGTTGGGTGCCACACAACCCACACCCTGAATTTTGGGTGGTCTTGCAGAATGTCCTGATCACTGAAAGAGCAATTTGTGGCATTCATGTGTGTATTTATAGCAGCCTTTTAATCTTTTTCATTTTCTCCTTAGGTGCCTAAAGTGGACTACTTTGACTTTTCCAAACTTGCCCCCCTTGACCAGCGGTGCTTTATTCAGGCTGCTGATCTCCTCATGGCAGACTTCAAAATGCTGAGCAGCCAGGACATCAAGTGGGCACTGCATGAGCTCAAGGGACACTATGCAATCACACGAAAGGTGCTCCAGTTCAAGTCTGTTTTCTTTCCTGGGCTTATCTCCCATGTCTGCAGAGAGCATTGTGATGGCTTTGGCCTCACTGTACCATCTGCTGCTGTGTGGTTATGGGTTTTATAATAATCTTCCTTTCCTTTTAAGAAGTTTTAATCCATTTAGTAGAGATTTTCAAAATTTATTGGCCAGACAGAAGGCTGCAGGAAGTTTTTACTTTCCCTAATAGGAGAGCTGGGGAAACACGAGCTGGCTCATGGTGGGTGATGCATTAAACTGGAAAGTGCTCCTGTATGTCGCCACTGAAGTGCAGTATAATTGCCAATAAAACCCTGACATTTAGTTAAATCTTAAAACATTTAACTGCTGCTGCTGGTTAACTGACTGCGTGGAATTAAGAAGCAGCCTGAGTATCACTGTTCTGTTTTATCTTATTATGACTTGTGGCATCAGTCCTTTATTCCTTATAAAAGAGTTTCACTGTCATGGAGATGCAAAGACACTTGTTTGAAGTATCAGCAAATTCATAGTCACTGTGGGTTCAAGTCTCTGACTTAGATCTGCTCCTCTGATATGCCCTTGCTTGAGCTTCTTTCTCTACTGTTCCAGGACTTAACTAAAGCAAAACTTCTTATCTGTTCACTTGATTGAGCACTGAGTATTTGAACCTCACCTTTTTAAACAAAATGCCAAACCCAGCAACAAAAAAAGAAGCCAAACCAGCTCTGATTATTACAGCTGGTGCCCACTTTGACATTAACAGCTGAGCTGTTAGGAAGTATCATTCACCTGCTTTGTTTTTATGGAATAATTACTTTGAGTACATAAAGCAACAAGGTGAGCAGAGGAAGGATGTATATTTGCCTCTCTTGGAGTGTTTGGCTTTCCAGTTTCTCATCAGTCCTATGCCCATGTCTGTACTGTGCTTCAGCTTGAATTCAGTGCTCCTACTTTCTTCCAGGCACAGGATTTAAGCTTGTATGTTGTTTTCTAGGCCTTTTCAGATGCTATCAAAAAGTGGCAGGAGCTGTCTCCTGAAACCAGCGGGAAACGAAAAAGAAGGAAAGAAATGAATCAATATTCATATATAGACTTCAAATTTGAGCAAGGTAAATGCCAAGCTGTGTGTATTGTGCTCTCTGCATCATTACTGTAAGCAGAACTGACTTGCCAGCAGAAAGCAACTCTTAAAAGGGGATATGGTCCCAAAAGAGCTGAGTTTCTGTCACTGGTATCTGTTTTGGAGATGCTCTTCATTAGCACCTCTGTTTAGTAAAGTGCTGTGTGAGCTGCTGAAAGTCTGCAGCTGATGGTGTATGGAGGAAGAAGGATTTAAGCTTTGTTCTGGCTGCTCCATTCCTTTTTATTGAGCCTTTAACTCTGCTTCAGGGGATGTGAAAATTGAGAAGCGCATGTTCTTCCTGGAGAACAAGAGACGGCACTGGAGGTCCTATGACAAGCTCTCCCTTCTCCCACCGGTGCTACTGGAGCAGGAATTCTATGAGCAGAAAGTGAAAGAGATGGCAGAGGTGAGTGATAGGAGCTGCTTTGATCATGTGCAAGTCTTTAACAACTGTCAGAGTTTTGTGCCTAAACATGAAAAGTCTGTCTCTTAAAGTAATTCAAACAGTAAACCAAATATTGAATAACTGTTTTCCCCTTCCCTACCTGTTAACACATATGTCTCTTTCTAAGTAACTCAATTTTAAAAGAAATAAGTCAAGCACAGAATTTCATATTTACTTAAATATGCAGCTGTTGCTTGTGCAAACACCATTCTGGAGGTTTTTGGTTTTTTTTCTCTGAAGTGGTGAAAACTCTACTAATTAACTCTTTAAGTGTTAGCAGGCTTCTCTGCTGCTTTAGGGCTTGTAATTGCAGCTTAGTGATGGTGGTGAGTAATGGCCAGGCCCAAGGCAGTGTCCACTCACTCTTTTCTCCCCAGGCTGGCAGTCCTGTGGCTCCAGAATGGTTTGTCCTGTGCTGAGAACTGGGTGTTTTGAAGCACAACCTG
This sequence comes from Zosterops lateralis, assembly GCF_965231275.1. Taxonomy (NCBI): domain Eukaryota; kingdom Metazoa; phylum Chordata; class Aves; order Passeriformes; family Zosteropidae; genus Zosterops; species Zosterops lateralis. The sequence goes on from NC_139775.1 coordinate 1,895,948, forward strand.
CAGCACCTACTGCTGTGTTATCTTCCTCTCCTAGGCTGAGGAAAGACTGAACTCACAGCTCTGCACCCACAGTCTTTTTTAAAGTAGCTCCTTAAAGATCCTTGTCTCTTAGGCAGATGGATAAGGTCTCCTTTGAAATAAAAAACTCATGTTCTCTGGAGGGGCCCATTGGGTGAGATGATCTCTTCCCATGGAAACCTGAACCAGCAGCCCTCCACAATACAGAATTTGGTTCTTTGTTCTTGCTGCTTTTGCTTCTCCCATCTGTTTTAGCTGAATCATAAATAGCTTAATGGATTGGAGGGATGGGCTGAGTGATGTTACGAGCAGACAGCAAGCCTTTTATGGTGGTTTGTGAGTCCTGAGATAATGTAAATGAGTGGAGAGTTTGGAAAATTGCTTTATCTATTCTGTAAATACAGATGCACATGTCTCTTGCAGCATGCAGACTTCCTCCTGGCTCTGCAGATGAATGAGGAGCAGTATCAGAAGGTCAGTATCTATAATGTTATAAGTTGAGTTCAGCTTATGCACAGACACTGTTTTGCACTTCCTGCCTCACAGATTCTTTTAGCTCTGGAATGGAGCTTTTCTGAAGCTGCATTTCACTGTGCTGCTTTTGCTGAGCTGACAAAACCTCTGCAATGGCTGTTGGCTGGCTTTTAGGAAAGGTAGACAGGAGCTGAGGCCAGCAAGACAGTATTGATGCATCTAATGATCTGTAGTAATTCACCTTGTATCTTCGCTGCTCAGAATAAACATTGCAATAGAATAGCATCAGGTTTGTTCTTGTTCTTGCCCTTATGGCTGTCTAAAACAGATCCACTGTTGTTGGAGCTTGGCCAGTGGGAAGGCCTTCCTTGTTTGAAGAAAGAATTCTTTAAGAACCTGAAAATCAGCTCTTCCGCTTCAGAGAAAATGCAGAGAACAGTTCAGCAGCTGTGCATTACGTTTTGGTTTCAATGCTCATTTCCTTTCAAACTTTGGAAAAGTGGGCTATACTTACTTTTTAGCAGTGACAAACTTCTCCAACCCTACAGTTAAGAGGCCAAGACAGGGTCTGCTCAGGCAGATGGTAAATGTTCCTTTAGAGGGTAGCAGATCTGAATCTTGATTTTTTCCCCATGAGAGTGGTGTGTACACTCAAGCTGCTTCCCTGTGACTGCAGCTTCCAAAATCCAAGATGCTGCTCTGCTTGTGAGCTAAGAATTATTAATCACTGTATGTTCTGTGGCTTTTTGGAACCTGTCAAGCAGAACATGTAGATACAAAGTGACTTAAAACCAAGTTTCTGGTTGCACTTAGGGATACCTAATGGAATGGTGTATATCTGAAGCTGGTTTTTAGGATTAATGCTGGCAGTTTTTTCTGGCTTGCAGTTGTGTGTGTGTGTGTGTGTTGCTATAGCTGTTGATGTTTTGATGCTGATTGCTCTGGTGGCTGCAGGACGGGCAGATGATCGAGTGCCGCTGCTGCTACGGGGAGTTTGCCTTCGAAGAGTTGACTCAGTGTGCAGATGGTCACTTGTTCTGCAAGGAGTGCCTAATTAAATATGCTCAGGAGGCAGTTTTTGGCTCTGGGAAGGTAAGGATTTCACAACTGGAGAAGGGGAAATGGGTAATTGCTGTTGGGAGGTGACATTGCTGTTTGTGTAGTGTCATTGCTTAAAACAGGTGTAACTGCACTTCCCAGGAAGTGTTTGAATGGAATGGTGTCCTGAAATCCAAGCCAGTCTTTCCATCAAGTGAAGCCAACAACTTCACAATGTGATCTTTGCACAGGACTTCAGGGTTACTAACCTCCCTATTTTTGTGTTTTGCTCTGTGCTTAGCAATATGATTATTAGGAAAACTTTCTACAGCATTCATAGTAAAACAATAACTTGTTTGGCTTTTATTTTCTACCAAAGAAACCATTGGTATCTGCACAGAAAGCATTTATCTCTGACTTGGCCTTTCTCCTTCTACCAAAGTGTTTGTCCTTCATGATATCACTATGATCCCAACTTAATTGGAGGATTGGTTCCTCTATGGTACTACTAACCTCCTTAGTCTCTGATTTAGCTAGCAATTATCCTGGTACTTAGCTGAGCTATAAACAAGTCATTAACCTGCTCTTTTGCCTCAGGATATGGTGCTCAAACTGTGAGATGCTGTTGTACTCTGGGATCCATTTCATGTAAATGTATAAACTGGCAGCTGTATTTTATATGACTTTATTGAAAAGAATGTGGTGTGTGAGTGCTGGCTCTCAGCAGAGACTGAACAGCAATAACGGGCTGATTTGTGGTCATAGTGGACTTGAAGTGAATTGTGATCCTAGCTGGCAGCAGCATCTTCCTGCCCAGTGTTTGAGGCTTGATTTGTTTAATTAGGCTTGTTCTTTCCGTAGCAGACCTATTCTCTGCCAGTCATCTTAGGTAGAATTAGATGAGATATTGGGGAAAAAAATATATATATAGGGTGCTGGCACAGGTTACCCAGAGAAGTTGTGGATGCCCCATCCCAGGAAGTGTTTAAGGCCAAGATGGACAAGGCTTGGAGCAAGCTGGGATGGTGGAAGCTGTCCCTGCCCATGGCAGAGGTTTACAACTGGATGATTTTTAAAGTCCCCAAACCCAAGTCATTCTGAGATCTGCTGACTTTAGCTCTTACTCTGTCTGAGCAAGGCTCTGCACTGATTTGCTTGTAAATCTTTTGGATCCTGAGTTGCTTTTTGCTAATGTCACACTGAACCTGAGCTCTCTTTCCAACCCCAGTCAGAGCTCAGCTGCATGGAAGGCAGTTGCACGTGTTCCTTCCCCACCAGTGAGCTGGAGAAAGTGCTCCCAGAGAACATCCTCTGTAAATACTATGAGCGGAAGGCCGAGGAGGAGGTGGCTGCTGCCTGTGCAGATGAGCTCGTCAGGTGGGTGTCCCACAGAGAATGCTGCACTTACTGCTGAGGAAAATTGTTCCCTAAAACCCTACGTTTGTGCTGACTCTGAGATAGGTAGCTTTTAAAGAGCTGGATTATAAATTCAGACTTCTGCCTTCCCAGGTCTGTTTTTATTCTGCCTTTGACTAGGAGCAGATTAAAATTCAATAGACTTGTCTCCCCCAAGACTTGCTTGCCAGCTCTGTGCTGATCCACTAAATTACATGGTCAAAAGCAGTGCTGAGCATATAATATTTTGATTGCAAACGGGGAAGTGATTGAAGAAATACGAGCAAAAAGGCAATAGTCAGCACATCCTGGCAACAGGCATTGGGTTGGCAGCCTTAGCAACTTCCGTGCAGCTATTTGACTAAATCAGCTTTCAGCAAAGCTATGTTTGGCACTCTGCATTAATGGCATCTTGTTTTGGGCTACAGGTGTCCCTTCTGTAACTTCCCAGCTCTCCTGGACAGCGATGTGAAGCGGTTCAGCTGCCCCAATCCCCGCTGCAGAAAGGTAACTGGGGGTTACTTCACACTTTGTCTCTTCTGGAGTGTTGGGCAGGAGAGCTGTGAGGACTTCAGTTGGGAGTGACAAAAAAACTTGTTGAAAGAGCTGGCTGAAATGTCAGCCATTCAAGGCAGGTCTTTGTTCTCTCCCCAGTTGCTAGTGGCCATAACAGGAGAATCATCAGGCAGTTGGGGGATGGAGTAGGGAAAACTTGCTGCTTCTGCACCATCAGTTGTGGGGAGAAACAGAAGCACAGAAATGTTTCCCAGTCTCGTGAACAGATGCAGGACCCTGCTTACATCTGGTGCCAGCAAGGCAGGGCAGGATCAGTGCTTGGCACAAAGCTGCAAGGCCTCTTACATCACTGTAGCCACAACAGTGAATTGTCATGAGATCTGAGATTCCTGCTAATCACTGAAATTTCTCCTGAGGGCATTAACCTTACACTTGTAGCTACCTGAGCTTTGGGTTCTCTCACTGATATGGTATCACCTTTTACCTGTATTGAGAAGTTCATAGAAAGTTAAATTCTGTTGTCTGGACAAGTTGAAGTTGCCAGCACTGAATCCTGCAGTCTGGTGTGAAAATTGAACTTATTTTTGGAGAGAAAGCTGTTTATGAAATACGCACAATTTCATTTTAGATCCCGATCTCCCGGTAGGTTTTGTTAAACCCTTCACAATAGGAAAGGGAATGTAGTGCTGATGGATTGTCCCAGTGTTGGAGCAAGGAGGTTTGCTAGGCACTAGGTGGCAATGTTGGTTCATGTTTAAACCTCAGTTTTTTCTAACTGTTTTCGCAAAAGCCGAGTTGTTTTCAAAATGTACATGTGTCAGCAGTACAGAACAAATTTTGGGCTTGAAAAACATGAACCCTTCAATAGGCAAAATGAATTGAAGTCGCTTTTTCCCTGGAATGTGGAATGCAGCAGAATAACCGTGGTAAGAGGGATCAGTACTGAAATAAATGTTCCTTTCCTACTGTTTCATTTCCTTCCTAGTGTACTGCCTGTTCCCCCTCCTCCCTGGGGTTACAGCATTCCAGTGGGCTGGATTTCTGGTTTCCTGGACAGCTTGTGTTGATTCATTAGCTGAAAATCTGCTGAGTAGCTTTGTGCTCTTCTTAGAAGTCTTTAACGACTTTAGGATTTGAAGTTGAGGGTGAGGAATTTGGATAGCAGGATGTGGTGTCTTGCAGCATCAGCTGCAGTGGTTCTTCGTATTCCTGCTATCTTCTCTCTCTCCAGAATGAGGAATTTCAGTTAATGCTCTTGCTTGCAGGAAATGGTTGCCCTAAGGGAGGAAAGGGCTAATCTAGGGAACTCCACAGAGGTTGGAGAGGATGCATTGGCTTTGCTAGCAGTGCCTCTGGCAGACTTGGTGGTGGTGATGACTGATCCTGGAAGGAGTCCCTCTCTGGTTGGAAGCACTGCGCTCACACAGCTGAACCTAAAGCAAGGGGAACTGTGGAAAGGGGAAGGTCAAAATGTGTCTCTCCCAAAATCTCACAACTCTTTGGGGGTGGGGAGAGGAGAACCAGATGGTGGACCTGTGGTATCACTGTGCTCCATCACTGGATCCTTTGTCTGGCTTTGGGAGTTTGTGTTGATACCCTCAGGGTCTCTATTAAATCTTGCAGGGAGGTTCATTCATATTTGGGCCAGCTATGGATACGTTGTAAAGCAAGTGATGTGAACCAGCTGGAAGCCTTCACTTTGGCTGTGTGTCTGTATGCTGGGCTCAGCAATAAGAGCTCTACACATACCCAGGTCACTGCTTGGGCATCTCACCTGTTGTTCCAGTCATTTGCCCCTTGCAGGACCAAAATGTGGCTGACTGTAACCTGAGCAACGGGCAGAGCTGCCCTGCCTCCTGTGAATGCCTGGCTGCATGGGGAGCATGCAGATGAGCTGGCACCATCTGCCAGGGCCACCGTGGCTCCAGCTGTGTGACATCAAGTTTGGCTCCTGGTTAGGTGGCCAGGGCTTGAATCTTAATATGGCAAAGAGCAGGGTAGAGGAAAGGCTTAGTTAGCCAAGGAAAAATGTTGTTCAAGCCACCCTACAGATGCATTCTGTGTGTGTGCAGTCTGAGCTGGTGCTGGTGCAGAGGCAGCTTTCACTCAGATTTGGCTGAGTATTAAGGTTTTGCTCTGTAATAAGCTGCTGACTGCACATGAAGCCAGGCTTCCTGGTGACAGGAGGGTTTTCCAGCCTGCTTGTTCTGCCTCCATCTTGGAGGGATCCCTGCATGGAAGCGGTGCTCAAATTTCTCATCTCTAAGATGCACATTTCTCCTCCCAGCACTACAGAGCAACCCAAAACTGGCAGCTGTGGTAAAACAAGGAAAGGCACATGTTGCTGGTTGAGTTGTGCAGCATTGGGAGGTGAGTGTGAACTTCTGCATGGTGGGGGAAGTGCTGTTTTCCACCAGAAAAGGAAGTCCATCCTCTCTGCTCAGCCTCCCTCCTCCCAAGACCCCACAATGTTGAAGACAAGGCTTTTGTTCCCAGCTGCTGCTGCTGTCCCTGGCACTGTGCTGTGGGAGAGGGAGATGGCTTCCCTTCTTTGCAGTCTCAGCACAAAGCACTGCAGGGCTTTCAGCCAGCAAGAGATGGGGAGCTGAAAGCTGCTGTTGCCATGGAAATAATGCATGCACAGAGCAGTGGAGAGCTTGAAACCCCCAGCACTCATTTCATAGCCAGGCCACATTGCAGGGACTTGCGTTTCCAAGACTTTTCCTTAAAACTCCTTTTCAGAGCATAGAATTTTTATTGCTTTATGGTACCCAGTCATCTGGGTCAGTGCTGACTGGGTGTAAGAGGTGATGGCAGGTAGCTGCATGGTGTGGGCTGGCATTACCCTTGGCCTGGGCAGCTGCCATTCCTGTGCATTCACAGTGGGTTTGGGGACTGCCTTGAGCATTGATGTGCTTATCTCAGATGGATAAAATCTCTGCTCTTTTGCCTTTCATCTTCAGCTTAGGCTCTCTGGCCACCAGCAATCCTCACATGTTTTAATTAGCAGCACTGAGACTTGGTGTTTTAGGGCACACCTTCTTAAGCTGCTCTGTGTCTCGGGATTGATTTGGAAGTGCTGGCTAGGAACAGATGCAGCCAGCTGCTTTTAGCCCTCATTTTCTGCTGGAAGTGAGACAGGTTTAAACTTGCACCGAGCTGTGCCTGAACACAGCTGCTCTTAGCAGGGCACCACCACCACTGGTAACAGGCGCAAGTCACGCCGTGCAGTTTGCATGGCTCTGAGAGGAGTGGTCTTGCTGAAATAAATTATTGCTTGATCAACAAGACCTGAAGTTGCAGAAGGAGGTGAGGGGGATACTGTGACACCCGTGATCTCTGTACCTGGTGCAGCAAGGCACATGCAGCTGCTTGTGGTTCAGAGGTGGGTAACAAGGCGATGATCCGGTTAGGAGTGTTTTATGGAGTGCAGGGGGAAGTGTTTGTGTAATCCAGCACCCAGCACCAGGGGATGTGTTCAGAATGACACAGCTGTCCAAGGATGTTATCCAACACATACCACAGGGCCCATTACTTCTGTGCTAAAGGCTAGGCTATGATGTCCAGAGCTGCCCTGCCCAACTCCAGATGTGCTGTGAGTTTAGGCTTAAACTGGATCAGGATTTGTAGCTGGCAGGGTCCGTGTGCACCATGGAAAAAAAGATTGTCCTGGTTGGAGAAATTGAACTTGTCCAGAATGCCTCAGAGTAGGATATACATATGGAGAATTACTTAATTCTCCTTGTTTTGCAACATGTTTTCCCAGCTGTTGAAGTCTGCTGTCTCATTCAGCTTCCTGACAGCAGCGCAAACATTTTGAAAGTCCCGTGGCCCCATCTCATTCTCTGTTCAGACATTCTTATTGCTATTATCCGTATGTTTTTCCTTGAGCTTGTTTATTTGGATTTGATTGTTACTTGGAGCTTAACCCCAGAGCTTTAGTACAGAGCAGAGCTGAAGGTGGCATTTGTTGTGGCAGACCCCTCGCTAATTTCTTCTTGGTGGCAATGACCTTGAGTCCCAACTCCTGTTTAAATTCCCATCCTCATAGGTCTCTCAAGAAAATTCCTGAAGAGAAGGAAATGTGGTGCGGACAACCTTGTTACATGTCTTCATAGAACTGCAAAATAGTTTGGATTGAAAGAACCATTAAAGACCATTTGTTTTCACCCCCCACCATGGGCAGGGACACCTTCCACTAGACCGGATTGCTTAGGGCTCTATCCAGCCTGGCCTTGAACACTTCCAGGGATAGGGCTTGGGGATAGAGCACTTGTGCCTGAGTCCACTTGGACCTGGAGACCTGTCTCCCGTGTGTCCATGTCAGCAGAATTCTCTAAGCCATCTTTTCATGGCTCTACCACCTTCCTCCAGAGCTCTGCATCCCTGACACCTCCTGCTCCGGAGCTCTCGGCTGCACCCTTTTTAAACTTTCTACGCGCATGGGAACTCGCCTGGCCCTCCGAGTGCCAAAACCACAACAAATGGCGAGTTTCCGTCTGTCAGCTCGGCTCAGCCCGGCTCAGGCTCTCCACGGCTGGGCAGGCGATTTTCATTTTTCTTCCATAAAAGGACATTGAAGCTCGGCTGCAGCAGCGGTGCTGGTGCCGAGCCGCAGGCAGGGCGAGCATGATGCTATCGGAGCGCAGCTCATTCCCTATTGCCGCAAAGGGATGGGCTGGAGGGAGGGACCAAGGTCGAAGGTGGGGTTGAGGTGATTGTAGGCAGCAGATAACACCCCAGCAGGTTTTATTGCCAGGTTCTAAAGGGAGGTAGATAACAAGACAGAGCTCGTGGTAGAACAAACCTTAAAAGTACAGTCCCGTGGAGGACAGGCACGTGCACTGAACCATGTGGGCCATCCCATCGAGGCGGGGAGGGTCAAGAGTTGTTTGGGGACTGCTGAGAGTCAGGAGATCTTCTCATCCTCAGATTTATGCTGGGAGATGACCTTCTTATCCTGGGAAAAAACTGCAAGGGGAACAAGGGAAAGCCATGTGCTAGGGGTGCTGTCTTACACCTTAATTTTTGCTGTGTGCTTGGACTGGGCAGGAACAGTTGCAAGAATTGAGTGGTGCCAACATTAAATTGGTCCTAAATGCCCCTTTCCAGAAAAGGAGGCACAATAACCAGCCCCAAATCACTGCTTGCCAACTTGTCACCCTTTGAGACACATAGGAATGGGCTGTAGAAGCTCTGAGAATACCTCACCTGGAAAGAGGGTAGGAGTGGGCTGGGTTAATTGCTGTGGTGGGGTGGAGAGACTCCATCAGTGGAAGCTCAGGTGCTGCTGCTGCTTTAACAAGGTCAAGTCTATTTATGCAGTGGTATGTGGAAATGCTTCACTTGATAAATGAGTCTGACAGAGCAGGAGAGGGTGAGGCCCAGCCTGGAAATGGACCTGAGGAAAGAGGTTAGATTAAATGGGATATCTGTCTCTTGCAACAGGGGGGGGAAAGAAAGCTGCTGAAAGCAGGAACCCACACTAGTCCCTTTAAAAATGGACTGTGTAAGTCAGTGCAATTTTGAGCAACAAAGCTTACTCGTGTGCTTGCTTTCTGCCTTGTACAGCAATATCCAGTCAGTGAAAAGTCAATTGAAAAGGCTATTTCACTGACCAGTGAGTGCCTCTGTGTCAGGTCCAAATGAGGTAGCAGTGCTACCTTCCATTCATAGCTTTGTCCTATGCTGGGGAAGGGTTCAGAAGTAATAAACCGAGTGCAACTTCATGTGGAGATGAAAATTTAAGCTTCAGGATCTTAATTAGCCTTTTGTCCCTGGGCACAGGGAGCCTACAACTGTTTAGGCAAAGGGAACACTGAGAGAAGCAGCGCACCTGTGGTGGTCAGTTCTGATTTATGATGACCCTTTGGAGATAAGTGATGGGTTCCATGAGGAATTGGATAAGAGCACCCTGAGTGGGTTGTGAAGGACCATTGACTGCCTTGAACGCGGAGAATTGGTAGAGTGGCCTCGTAGCCAAACTCCTGGGGCTGGAAGGACCCTGAAAGCTCTAGTTGTGCTGTGACTGAGACCTGCTGCAGGCTGAGATGAGCTGGCAGCTTTCCCTTTTCCTCCTCAATCCCTTTGAAAACGAAGGAGACGAGAGGGTTTTTTTCCATCTCATGCAGGCAAGAGTGGGAGTAATGTAGCATGGGTCACCCTAACATCAGGGAGAAACCCTACATCTCTGTGTGGACCAGAATGCTCAGATTCCTTAATTTGTTTGATTTTGAAGCAACTTTGTTCAGCCACTTGTCTGTCCCCACAACAGGGCAGAAGTGCCACTGAGTGTTCTGGGACTGCTGTGAGCTCGATACAGGTCCTTTCCACAGCAGTTTAAGGTTAAAACCCTGCCTAGTGTATTTGCAGAGTGTTGGAGCAGGGTTATCATTTTGCTGCTGCAGTGGGAATGGACACTGGAAGGGATGGAAAAAGGCTGTTCCCAAGGCAAATTAAAAACATTGTTCTGACCTTACTCAAGAAGCTGTATCTTCCTTCTCTTTCCTCCCCCTCACATTCCTGTTGTTATAATCACTGATCTCTAACCTCAGTTTCATCTGCCACAGCTAACCACTTAAAAAATGCACTTTAAAAACCCCATACACCTCATTTTGCTGTACCTTAGTGCTTCCAGGGCAGAGTTATCTTTGGAGGGGCGTGAGTCAGCAGCAGAGGTTTGGAATAGCATCGAGTCAGGCCAGAGCCTGAGATGGCCTAACCTTGTACAGGGAGTGTGGGGAGGTGTTTTGCTTCTCCTTTCTGTTTGCACATAAACAGATTTCAGCAGATGACACAGTCATCAGGCTTCCTGAGCTAACACAAGGCTGCTGCAGACCATGGCCATTCTGGAGGCTGTCAGTGGAGTTTGTTTCCTAATTTGGTCACAGTGTGTTCAGGCCTGGTCTGCTTTCCTTTTTTCTTTTTTCTTCTTGTTTTGTTTTTTGTTTTTTTTTTCTTTTTAAAAACACCCATCATTTTCTCTCATTGTCGTTGAGGGGAAGCTGTTTGTATCTGAGAACCTCCAGCTCCTCTCACTTCCTCTCCACAGAGGAAGTGATACTTGAAAGGCCCAAAGCACCATGCAGTTCTGAAGCTGATCCTTCCTTTTTTTTTTTTTTTTTTTTTTTTTTTTACTTTTCTTCCTTTGCCATTCTTCCATGAGTTGATCTCAGTGAGCCTGATGAGTTTTTCTGCTTTCTGGGTAGTCATCCAAGCACTTTGTGCTAGAGGACTTTGGAGTAGTTCTCTTAAGCGTCAGAATGAGCTGTGCTGCAGTTAAATTATAGCATTGATAAGCTTGATTTATTGAAATATATATTTCAAGAGGGAGTGACATGTGTGATTTCAGGTAATGGAAAGAGCAGGTGTGTTGCTTTGTACATCATTACTCACAAGAGGCCTGGTACCATGTAGGAAGCCATAAATGCCAAACAGGAGAGAAGACCTTTCAGAGTTCAGTTGTCTTACAAATCTTCCTGTAGAAGATCCCTGCTTTTCAGTGCTGGACCAGAGTCAGCCCCAAACCAGCCACCTTCATGGCATGCAGAGGCACTTCAGCCCTTCCACTCTTGATGTGAGTTTTCATTCAGCAGTAGGAACAGCCAAGGAATTATCACCAAACATATCAGCTCCTTTATTGGTTTCAGTTCTATGCTGGGCTTAGCAGGAAAAGGAGAAAATAAAAGGAAAAAGCCAAGTTCCCAGGTGATGCAGTTAAAGATGCAGTTCCAGCAGCTTTATTCAGTGTCATGGGGAGGATTGTGTGCCTTAGGTGGGGATGAAGCTGTTGCTCTCAAGGGAGCTGCTGTCAGTTGGAGAAGATTCCCAAGCCTTGGAAGCCTGGGGAAATGCTGGGTTACCTGTTCAAACCCAGCTCTATTTTAGGTTCATAGTACATGTCATAAACAGCTTCAGCAGAGCCTGGGGTTAAGGTGTGCCCAGGGCAGATGGATTAGTGGCATTAAAGGTTTGGCTGTAGATGGGCAGGTACAGGCTGGTCTCAGCAGAAATTCTCTGCAGAGAGGAAACTTCAGTGTGTGTCATGTGTGGGATCCCAGGTTACCACTGAGCTCAAAACATGAGTAACGGAGAAATGGGAACACCAAGTGGTGAGGCAGCAGGTTTAGAGGGCAAAGGGAGGGTGAAACACAAGTTTACTTCTGATTTAGTAAAAATCACCTCTGTGTGTCATTCCTATTTGCATATCATCCTCTAATTAGCCATGACTGAATCACCCACCACTTCCACCTGAAAGGAATTATATGTTTTGAAGTGTATGGTTTATAATCTCAGGAGGCCAACAATTCTCCTCCTCTTCTCCTTTTCCCTTCCAGTGTCCCCCAAAATGCATTCTCTTATTGCTTTTAACCTTCAAGCCTCTTTTCTTCTGCTCTCTCTGTCTGTTACTACTCTTGCATTATTAATGGACTGTAACAATTCAGCCAGAACACTGACATTACTAATTACTACTTGTAGCAGAGAAATGGGGAGCAAGATAGAAACTGTGTCAGGAAATGTTGTCATCATAAAATGATAGCATCAGAATTGGAGAGCAGAACTGTTTGTATGGGCAGTTTTGCATTGGAAATGCCTCCTTCATCCTGGAGCATACCTGTGCACACTTACCATGCATATCCTCTTTGCTTATTTGCTGCATGCAGATGGGAAAAGTGTCTCATGCACAGAGAAGGGTTAATGGACCTGTAATTTCCAGCAGCAGAGAAATGGAGTGATGGATTGTGTTCTGCCTGGCAGCACTTCAAGCATCACAAAATTCACGTGCTCCTTGTTGCTGTAGCAGGAAGCCCCTTCCCCTGTTGGTGTCAAAGGCTGAGGAAGCAAAGTGGCTGCATTTATTTTTGCATTCAGCGAGAGTCTGTCATGCTCAGTGTGTTCAGATTGTCCTTGGTAGCACCAAGGGCATCCTACAGCAGCAAACAGCTCACTCTGCTCCATGTGAGAGAATACGCCTGCTATTAAACCAGAACATTATTTTGGGGATGCAGCAATTAACCTGTGAATATTGGGCATGAAGAATTGCCTGCTTCTGGTTAATGGAGCTGTGCCTCTTCACTCAATTGGGCAAAGCATCCGCTTGGGAATGTGGCATCCCTTGGAGGCCTTGTGTGAACAGTTGTCTGTTGTGTTAGTTTTCCCTTTTAGAGAGGGGGGCATGTGTGAAGATGGGAGTGTCATTGGCTGTAAAATGTATTGACTCTTATGGTAAGTGACAGTCAGGGAAGGTCATCTCTAAACACACGCTGTCGTCTTTGAATAGTCAAAGCAGCTAAAATGCATAGGTCAGCAGTAAACTACAAACCTAGAACTGATCAGTGTGTGCTGGCAAAAGACAAGTCCCTCTCCCAAAAACATGCTTATAAAGAAAATAGACAGACTGAAGGCCGATCCCCCCCAGAGGCATGACTTTGGTTGCTAGTGATGAGAGCAGATCTCTGGGTGAAATGTCTGGCTCGAGGTGGCAGATTCCTGAGAAGTCTCTTGGAGACACCAAAGGGACCATGTGTGTCTTTCCTCTCTGTGCTGCTGGTCCCAGAATGTGTGACTGCCTGCCCATGCATCAGCTGGGAGCCCCTGTTCTGGATGGAAGTGGGGAAGCATCAAAGCAGTCGGAGCTCAGTCCCTGCCAGGCGGTCGCACATCCCGTGAGCTCAAATCTGCTTCATTGACATTCCCAGGAAGGCGGGAGGCCAGCGCAGGAGCAGCGTGACTCCCTCACAAGTCAGATGGTAACTCACACAAAGCCAGCTCGATATTTAGGCTGGGCAGACTTGACAATATCCCCTTTCAAAGATTATCCGTTAAACTGTCCTAGTCACACACCGCCTTTGGCGCCCGCCTGAGCCTTTTGTAAGGATGAGCAGTATTTAAAAGAGAGACTGCCTGCTCTAATCTCTGCTCCGTGGGCTGTAAAACCTATCCTGCTGTAGCTCGCCAACTTTATTTCTCTTACTGATGGTAATAAGTGTAGGGCTCTTAAATCCTGGCTCATGTTTTATCCGTGGTGTTGGTGGGGCTGTCTGTTATCTCGAAGCAAGCCCAAAGCAAAGCTTTGCTGGTGCATTTGAGGGAGAGCAGACGTTCCCATGAAGTGGGAGCTGGTGATAGGCAGTAATTTCTACTGTATTTAATAAAGCTGTTGTGAAGCTGGAGAGGTCTAGAGTTTACAATCCCAGTGTACTTTTTTTTTTTTTAAAAAAGGCAAGTACTGATTTACCACTAAAATTGAGCATTGTCAGAGAGGCAAGTATTCCATCCAAAATTTCATGTGCACATATTTAATTAAAAGGCAAGAGGGTTAATGAAGCTTTGAGTGCATAAGGCCTCATTCCCTGAATTTAATTTTCTTTAATTGCTCCAGAGATTGAAATTCCCAGCTGTGGTTGTCCCCTAACATGTGAATTAAGGAACCGGAAAGGGACAATTTGATTTGTCTCATTCAGTGCCAGCTTCTTCCCCTCTGATGGAATTTTCATCTTTTTGCTTGAAAGGGGAGACTAGATAAAAATCCTTGAGTCAGTGTTTCAGCTTTGTGATAGAATTGTCAAAGCTGTGATCTGCTGATACTTTGGATGCTGGGAATGAAAAATGAGGGGTGTTTGTGCAGATTGTGTTGCTCTTCCCTAATATATTGCAGAAGATCACAAGCAAAACAGTTTTTATTCTTTTCCCTCCCCAATACTTGTCATTGCATTCAGGATTAGTGGGGTTAAGTCAACAGAATTGCATGGCACAGCCCCAGTCAAACCAGGCTTCATTAGTGTGCAGTTTCAAAATTAAAAAATTTTAAACAGTGGTTTGGGAGTTTGTTGCTTGTTTATAGGGGTGTTAGAATAGTGGTCTTAAACCCTCTGTGAGTGTCAGGGTCTTTTTGTGTGAGTTCACAAGCTCTGTCAAAGGGCAAGGCAAAAATCTAAAATGCAGCAAATTCATGGACTGTTGAGAGGATCAGTGATGGGAAAAACCTGTTCCTGAATTCATTGTAACAAAAGCTGTTGTCCCTTGCTGAATGCCCTGTATGTGGTGTGCTAGGCCTCTATTGTGGCCGTTGCTGTTGGATATTCCAAGGCTGCTGTACATTTTTTTTGTGTCCTAATGGGCTTGTTAGCAGCTATAGCCTTGACTGGGTGGTTAATAGTAAAGGAAGCTTCCAGCAGCAACAGAAGACATCAGGGGTTAATTTGATGCACACCTAACACTGGAACAGCAGCAGCAACAAGTGTTTAGGGTTTGCCTTTTGGAGGTCTTAGCTGTCAGAAATCTTTGGGGAAATATGTAGTAGCATTCCCCCTTGATCTGATAGAGACTTGCCCTAAGCCTTCAGCACATAGTACTGATAGATAAACATCCCCTGCCTTGAACAGGTGTTTTGGAGCTGTAGGGCTCTCCCAGGTGGCTGCAGCTAAGCTGTGGTGTGGTTCCTGCAGTGCTTTTGGGGGGATTGTACTTTGCTTTCAGGAAGATACCCTGTCCCTCCCTGTTGGTGTGGGACAAACCACTCTGCAGGGACCCCTGTCCTGGTCATGGAGCTGCAGGGATGTGAGGATGGCTTTGGCACCCAGCAGCACCCTGGAGGTGCACATTTGATTAAGATGGACCATTAACCATCCATATCCATTGAATCTCTGCCTCAGTCTGTAAAACCATTTGAATTTAAAAAAATTTAATCATTTTCTGACATTCTTTCACCCATCCTTATTTCCAGTCAGCCTGCTCATCTTCAGCTAGGGTCAGCACGAATTCCCCTCTCAAACTTGCACTTCTGGCCTGGAGGAATCCACCTTCTTTGCTACTTCCCAACATCTCTCCTATGCCTTGATGGTGTGAGTGACCTCTGCCCTGCTAAAGAACTGATGGCCAGGTTGGAGTGCCGGGGTCAGGAGGTCCAGGGCCTGCCCCGTGCATGGCTGCTCCTCCTGCTGTGGGCTGGGGGAGCAAAGGTGATGCTTTAAGTGTTCTCTGTGCTGCTACCAGTGTAAACAGAGCAGATGTTTCCCTGAGCCAGGGGAGCATTAATGGAATGTGTCGGCCCCGGCTGATGTAAAACATGGCAGCGAGTTTTGGGGATGAGGTCAGCGGGACTGAAAGCCGATGGGAGTTTAATGTCGAGGCGACCTCTCCGAGCCCCGGGGTTAACTGAGAGAGCTGTGCCTAATGGAAAGGCAACTGCACTTGTCATAAATCAGTGCCAAAATGCTGAACAGGCATCACTGCCACTGGATGCCACAGTCAAGGATGGCTCTGTAACTACCCATGAGCTCTTGTTCCTCACTGGGTGTCCTTAGTGTCTGTGTTTGATTTTAGAAGGGACAAAGAAGCTAAAAATGGAAGGTTTGGGGAAAGTTTTATCTCCATGTACTGTGAGAGCCCTGCCTGCCTCACCATCTTCACTCCCTTGTTCGTGGAACCCAGTGGTTGCTGCATCCCATCCATGTGGGGAATGCCAGGAGAGAAGCCAGGATATTGTTGGGATACCATTTTAAACAAGTTGTCCTCCTGGTCAGAGGAGATGGATCGTGTTTCTGCTATGAGGTTGCTAGGAAGTCCTGTGGCATCCAGGAAAGCTTCGAGAGGCAGGAGGCAAAGCAGGCTTGGCACTGCTTAGAGATCATGTGGCTTTTTTAAAAACAAACAAGTCTTGTAAAAAGTAAAGAGCAGCATTTTCTGAGACAATGAGAAATCAGTTTGCTCTCTGACCAAGCAGCACGTTTCCCGTGAAGCTGGATACTGTAATGTGCCATTTGCCAACGAGATAAGATGGCTGTATTTGTTCAGTGATTTATCCCCTGTGAAGCCAATCTGAAAGAATGCTTTATTGCTCTATTTATTTTTTCAAAAGAAGCTTCTTTGACCTCTTTTTTTTTTTGTGTAGGGAGAATGCATGCCTTTAAGCTAAATCTCAAAGCCTGGTCAAAATTGGGGTCTGTCTTCAGGGTTACAGCTTGAAACGCAACATCCGTGATGCCATTCAGAAGCCGAGAGGTGAGCAGCTCTCCCTGAGGCTTTTTGTGATTGAAAACCACATACACACCAACAAAGCCAGTCTGCAGCTTAAAGGGTTTGGATTTTTTTTCCTTTCTAGGTCCTCCTTTAAGGGCAGAGGTTAAAACAAAGCAGATGCTCTTGGATGGTGTCTCTGCTCTTAGAGGCAGTTGTTGTACGAGGACTTGGCTCCTGACACATGAGGGGAGGATGCTCCTTCTCTTTGCGAGCGGATGTCAGGCTTAATAAAAATCCCCAATCTGAAAGAGCCAGATGATCCCCCTGAGTGAGAAGTATCAGTGCTGTTACTGCATTGCCTCCATCCCTTAGTTTGTTTGTGCAATTATCCATGTAAGTAAAACCTGAAAGTTCCTCCTTCCAGCACATTCTCCCCAAAGAAGGGAAAGGATTGCAGCTATTGGAGTGGCCTGTGGAGAGAGGGATGGATTTTTCAGGTAGCTGGAAGCCGTGCCAGGTTGGGTGTTTGCTGGTAGCCTGCTTCTATATTTAGTTTTTCTTGGCCTCCCAGAATGAGTGCATAGAACCTTTCTAGATATGGAGATAGGCACAGCACCAGCCAGCCCTGAACATGGCTTGCCGGCTTCTGAGCTTTGTTGTTTAGAGCCTTGGTCTTCACTGTTCTGTGTCTGGGGTAGAGGATAACGAGATGAGGTTATGTGAACAAGACTTGGTTTTGTAGCTGTTCTGTCTGCAGGTAACAACTGGGGTGTTTTTTAAGAAAAGCTTCTCTTTTAGAGGGTTTTGTTGTCCTGTAGCTTTAACCCTTTGTGGTGTTTCAGGTATGCAGAATGAAGAACAGGTGCTTTGCAGGAGTTATTAGTTGCCTTTTCCGGTTTTGTACCACAAACTAGCATGCAGATACTTTCAGACACAAATTTCTTATACTCTGAGATCCTCTGAATAATTTTGACTTACCTACCCTAGTTAAATGAAACATTTTTTTTCTTCCTGGAACTTTATTCTGGTTGCAGCTGTTGTACAAGCTATGGATTTCTGTATTTGTCAGAAAACCATGACTTCAGACCACTGGGATTTC
Organism: Zosterops lateralis; assembly: GCF_965231275.1. NCBI lineage: Eukaryota > Metazoa > Chordata > Aves > Passeriformes > Zosteropidae > Zosterops > Zosterops lateralis. The sequence continues at coordinate 1,913,448 of NC_139775.1, forward strand.
GGTGTTTGGGTGAAAGTGCTAACAGATTAATGAGTCTCACTTAGCATCTCCATCTGCCAGACTAAACCGTGTTCTGCACAGGAGACTTAACACAGCTGGTTTGAGCTGGTCTCTGAAAGCAAAGCACCCTTTACCTAGTCCAGGCTGATCTCTGATATAAAAAAACCCAAGCACTGCAGTGTCCTGGGTATAGTTATATTTGCCCAGAGAACTTGTGGATTCCCCAACCCTGGAAGTGTCCAAGGCCAGGTTGGACAGGGCTTGGAGCAACCTGGGATAGTGGAAGGTGTCCCTGCCCATGGCAGGGGGTGGAAAGAGGTGAGCTTTAAGGTCCTTTCCAACCCAAAACCATTCTGTGATATATTTCCTTTCATTTTCCTGATCTAAGCACTATGGTGAACTCAAGGTGTGCAAATGAGTAAAAACAACGGGAAAATGTAGGAAATCCCCTGAGAACCAGGTAGAAGCCCTGGGTCCTCACCAAACACATGGATTAAGTCCCTTGTCTGATATTTGAACTCACATATTGTTGTGACACTTTCAATTACTTTCCCTGTGCCTTATCTCCTAAGGAGATAAATTAAAATGCGTGGTATAAATTAGAGATCTCGATGCCAACAAGGGTGGCTCATACCAGGGGAAATGCTTGGGAACAGCCGTGTGTGTAGCAGTGCTCTCACACTGCAGTTGGCTCCAATCTCTGTCACTGTGAGGGGCAGCCTCAAGGTCCAGCTGCGAGCAGGAATGAGATGGCCTGATGAGGCGAGAGCTGCTGTGCATTAGCTGTAGCTGTTGGTTTTTCTGTTCCCTCCTGCGAGCTCTGAAAGTTAAATGGGAATGAAGTAGCTGCTGAATAAGAGACATGTTATCCCTTGCCTGCATCCATTTATAGGTGGCAGGTTGCCATGGCTAAGACACTGATCAATTGTTACTCTGGAATCAGGGGTTATTCTTCAGCTTTTTTTTCTAGAGAAGTGGGATATCTGCCATCTCCAGTGCCCAGGAAGTATCTGCAAAAGTGAGTGTTGGTATTAGTGTGGGTGCTGTGTGTGCCTGCACATACACACTCTCCTGCTGTTCCTGGACACCCATTCTCTAATTTTTCCCTTGCCTGTGAGACTGGATAAACAGCCCAGAGGCACTGGGGAGCTCCAGGGTGTGGGGGAAAGGCTGGCCGCCTGGCTGATTTGGTTATGTAGAACTAAGACATTTACTCAGTGCATCGGGTGGACTGTTCTTGTGTGTAATGAATTGTGCAACTGTACAGCCATAGCAAAGCAGACTGAGATACTCTGACAGTCCTCTGACTTGTCTCCCACATGGAATCATTACAGCTGCTTGTCAGGAATATGCAAAATTCCCGTGATCTGCTTGCATGTGTTACTCCAGATTGCTTTCTGCTCAGAGTGCCTTTGCAGCATCAGTGAACCTTCTTGCTGCTCTCGGTGGGTTTGATGACATGCTATCCCAAAAATTTGGACTGGATCATTTTTCTGAAGTACCTCATCACTATGGAAAAGTGAAAGCTAGCAGTGCCAATTACCAGGAAAGCTGCTGTAGTCCTTGGACTTACGTGTTGGGCATATGGAGTCAGATCATATTTTCTTTATATTATGACATTAGTGACACCAAGTGTTTTGTTCTGATTCTTAGTCAAGAATGACAGGAAGGTAGAAGACCCTTAGAAGAAGTTGAAAATTATTCTCTGCAGTCTAGAAATCTGTCTTACAGACAGTAAGATGTTAAAGCAAAGTCTCTGAGGAGAAATGTTGAGATCACTTGATGAGTCTGTCAGGGTACACCTCCAGAGATATGTGTAACATTTTAAATGTAACAGATAATGAGAAGATAGTATTAAAAGTCTAAAAGGCAGAGCTGGCTGAAAACCTGTGCTTTGAGTCATCTTGGAGCTTTTGGATCAAGTTGGAGATCCCGATTGAGAAGGGGGATGGGGAAGACTTTAGACTTAGTCGTAAATGGAATTAAATGAATAGATGCTTTTATAGGACACCCTATTTAATGGTCACTTTTGGCTCATTCTGAGTTGAAATCCATTGCTGTAACATCATTAGTCTGCAGCCCCGCCATTTCCAGCTGTGATCCAGCTAGATTGGCCAGGCTGAGCCAGCCTAGGTGTGAACACTGAGAGCCATGAAGCTGAGGGACTGCAGGGAATGGGAGCCTGGTTTCAGTAGGTTACACTCTCCTGGGAATCCTGTGGTGTGTTAATTAGTGCGGCCAGGGGAGAGACAACCTCAGAACACGTGTGATTCAAAGGCCACAGTGCAAATTCAAAGAATTTTTAGAGAGCTATTAAGTAAAGTGCAGACTGTCCCTGGCCCATGGGGAGCAGTGCAAAGAGCAGCATTCCTGCCCTGTCCATAAGGAGCTTCCTCCTTGCCCTCCAGACAGCATAGGTCTAGATGGACTTCTACTGACCCTACACTGGGTCATGCTGATTATGCTGGTGAAGGAACTAAGCAGCATTTTAATATACAGGAGTAAGAGGGCTATGTGAAAAGGGCTGTAGATCATCACTGCATCCAAAACTCTGCTTTTGACCTGAACTCTGCAAAACAGCTTTTGTTTTTGTATGGGGCTTTGTTAAATGGCTGTTGTTCAGGCTGAGGGTAGTTGTTCTTGTGTGTGTGTGTACACTGAGAGAAAGGTTATGCTATAAATTATGGCTTCTGGATTTCTCCTGCTGGACCTGTGGATGTGGGTGTGTTGGGAGGTCCTGCTCTGGGTTATTCTCTGCTCATTTCTGTTTGTGATTTTCCACTTAGTGCTGAATACAGATGTTTATGCATATTTAGAAAAGGCTGGTCTGGAAATAAACTTCTCTTTGCAGCACTCCACCTCCCTCAGCTTCATATTTTAAGACTCTTTGTTCTCTCATAGTAATTTTCAAAGTGGATTAGTGCAGGTCACCAAGGCATCCACATCAGTGAAATACAGCAAGATGTTGCTGTCATCTCCCGAAACACTCCAGCACTCACCCCATTGCTTATCAACCCACACTCCAGTAATCCTAATAGCTATGTCAGAGCAAGATTAACAGAAAATCCAGGCAAATATTTATGGTTCCCTTCAAGGTATGTATTAATCGGAGAATGTGGAGTCGATGCTTTATGAGAAGAGCTTGGAAACCTTGTTCACATGGGCTGAGGAGGGATTCTGCTAGGCTGGGTAAGCTGCTGCCAGCATGGGGAAGAGGCATGGGGCAGACAATGCAGGAGGGGATGCAAGATTCCCAAGTGGAATGGGGAGAGAAGCAGCTACAAATGAAAAAGGGAGGATAAGGAGCTGTGTTTGTTCTCCCCGGTGCTATAGCAGCATCATATGGCAGCTCAGTAGTGAAAGAAAGCAGAAGCAGCATAAAGACAAAGAAGAGGAGAGGAGCAGGTTGAGAAGAAAGAAGCAGAAGAACCATGCAGTAGGGTGGCACCTGGGAAGTGCCTGGGGAAGGAGCACTGGTTGGGAGGTGGCAGTTTTTAGCCATGGTGAAAACTGGATCCCTTTAGTCCATGGGGCCGTGCAGGTTCCTGGAGTTCATTAAGTGATGTGAGAGGGCTGGTGAGATGCAGCTTCTCCCGCAATGTACAGCTAGTCCCAGGAGGATTGGGTGGGTGCCTGACTGCAGTCTTGTAATGGTGAGGATACTTCCCCAGTTTTAAAACAGCTCATAAAAATATCTAGACTAATACTTCAACACAGGCATGTCAATGCTGACCAGAACTATAGGAAAATCTAGTGAGAAGTGTGGTGAATGCTGCAGTTGAGCTAAAGTCAGGCAGACACCAGTCTCTGAAGGAAGAGCTGGAAAAGAGAAGATCTACTGGCTGTAGCTCTAAGCTCTAGGAGATGTCTGTACTGTCCTTAGCATGCTATAGTCAAAGATTGCTTTGTACTTGGGAAGGGTAATCACTAATGCTTATAATTATGGCTTCCTCTTTTCCAGAGGGGGAAAAAAAGCAGGATTCCTTGTAGTTCGTGTGAGTTTAGGGGGTGTTTTGTTCTGGCTCAGCTGCAGAGCTGTGACACCAGAGGGAGTAGGAGAGCCTCGAATAGCTGCTTTCAACAAAAACCAGCAGCAAATAATCACAGCCTTTGCAAGAGGTAAATTAAAACCATCTCCAGCCTGGAAAACATGCACAGCTCAGCATCTTTTCTCCATAAATATTTCCCTGCTGTTGAATCTCTGTAACCCCTTCGGAGCTCAGTAACTGGCTTTGCTCTTCCCAGCTTTAGATGAGCCCCCTCCTCACCATGTGCTCCCTTAGTGGCTGCTGAGCAGGGATTTTGGTACTGAGTTCTGTGGCTCTGTCAAAACTTACTGGCTTGGAGAAGTCAAGAAAGTGTTGGTATGAAACCAGTCTGGCCTTCCTGCATGGCACTGGTCAGCCTGATATCCCCATGGAGCAGTTGTTAGCACTGGAGCAGGGAGTTTGTTTTTTTCCTTATGTGTTTCTGTTGCTGAAGCTGCACTTCAGCTGTGGAGGAGATTGGTCTCAGTGTCTTCTGTCCCGCTTTAAACATGGGGTTGTCCAGTCTTTTCACACCCAGCAGGATCACTGAAGGAGCTGGAAGTGTGAGGTTTTACCATTTGTGTGACCAAAGCCAGAAAGTGTTTTTTCCCCACCCTCTCCTCATGGCACTGCACCCTTGTCCTTACAGACACTACGAAGTGTCCGTGGAATTCTGCTCTGAGGAAGCTGAGAGCAAGCTGCCATAAGAGGGCTCCAGAGCCCTGTTATTGACTGTGTTCCTTTGTGGAGCAATCTTCCCCTTTTTCTTTATCAGTATGTCCAAGCTGCCTTAGCAAAGCCCTCTTACACTTGCTCTAAATGTTCTTTATTGCACTGCTCAGACAGGTCATGAACCTGGGTCTCTTTGTTTTAACCAGTACCAGAAAAACGGGCATACTAAAAAAATGCCTTGAGTAAAGCTGATTTCTTTGAGTAGAGAAAATTTGACTTAGGGAGACTCTTTCCCTTCTTCTGGTGCAACCATAACCCCATAGCAGGAGCTGTATCAGTCCAGCTGCAGGGAGAGCAGCCCACATTAGAGGTTCATCTGTATGCAGAGTGATGCCTGGTGTGGTAATGAGCACAATGAGCCTGGGGATGGGCTTTGGGCAGGGGAGGGAGTCCTGTTGCCATGACAATACAAATTGCAATGGATGACTCTTCAGATAAAAGCATCACGTTTTTAAAGGAGAAAAAAAAACAGTGTGAAACAATAGCAGAAAGATGGTGTGAGGAAAAAAAGATAGTGTTAAATAATAGCAGAAAGATATGGTGTGAGTTCTAGCTCTGAGATGCAGCTTGGGAGATGGGGCTGTAGATAATAATTCTGGAAATGTTCTTCCCCTCAGGCTGTGGAGGAGCATTAAGGAAATCAGGCAGGAGCCCAGCCTCCTATGAATAAGCATCTAGCAAGTTTTCCATGCAAATATTTGGACGTGCAGTAATGAGTTCCAGTAACAGCTGAGTGCTGACTGTACCATGGGGCCATGCAGTGATGGCCTGGTTACCATAAGGGTCCAGCTGGAATGGCTGGGCATGGTGCAGATGGGCAGCTGTCCATATTTCTGTTGTGCCTTGAGCAGATTCCTCTGTGTTACCACTCTCTGGAGCAAAGTCAGTGTGCCCTGGAAGCCAGAGGCAGTAAGGATGTATTTATAGGAAAGACAGAGAAGTCCAATAGACTACTCTTGCTCTAGGGGCTTTTTAGGAATCTGCCTGCTGATCCTGTTTAGATGGAACATTTCTAATCCTTGTTACCAACAGGTTTGGTTTTCAGTCATGGTCAGTGTAAGATCTATTTCTGCTTCAAACTGGCACCTTTTTAACACAGACTCCAAAGATCACAGTAAAATGGGCTTTTTTTTGACTGTCATTCTCTCAAAACTGTTCACAAGGTGAAACTAAACTTACCCAGTTGCCTGTAATTGAGGATGTGTTATGATTTCACTGATGTCACAGCCAGTTGTGTTGAGCACAAATAGACATTCCAAGGAAGGATGGGATAATTAGAAGCAATCCAGTGTTTCTTGTGACTGTATAAAAATAACTGGACTTTTTTAAGGATGAGTTATTTTTAGGAACCTCGTGACAAAAAGGGCTTGTGGGGCTTTGCATTCAAGAACAGTGAAGTCAGATGTTATACCTGCTTGGGATTTTTTTCTTGGTTTTGTTTTTTTTTTTTTTTTCTTCTTCTGAGTAAGATCTCTGCTGAGGGTCTTGCTTTATAAAATAAATTGGCACTGGAAGTTGTTGGGATAAGTAACACAGGACACTGGCAAAAGAACATCAGCCTCAGGAGCAGGGGCCCAAGTGGTCCAACTTGGACCAACAGTGATAGGTAATGAAGACCAGATTTAATAAGACTGTTTTAAACAATACACCCAAAGAAATCTTGCAGCCTGGAGCTGGGTGATGCCTCTCTGACCTGTATTTATTTTGATGGTTTATTGTAACTTGTGGAGAGGGAACATTCTCCTGTCCTGTAACGAGACTGTTGTAAGTCAGGGATGTTTTTCAACCTACTCCTGAAAAGCTGCTCTTCCAAGGGAGAGGTTTTGGGTTGGTGGTCAAAACCAAAAAGTGAAGTTTTTGTGCTTCCTGTTTCAATATATCCTCTTTGTGCTCCTGGGAAGTCAAGTCAAGCAATAGTGTTTGTGTATTAAAAAAAGGGAAGAGGGTTGAGGGTCTTTCTCTGGCTGCTGGGCAGCATCTAACCCACTACACCAAACCCTTTCACAAAGGTACTGGGTTGCAGAATGTTACCAAAGATTCAGCTTATGTACCTGAACGTGGATAAATGAAATTAAAATAAATACCAGAATATGCCCTACTAGTGGGACTTCCTGGAGATCAGTGGGAGACTTTGCCCAGAGTGAAGCAGTTTGTTCTAAGGTCTGGTGTGGGACAGGAGCAGTATTTTCTTCAGCGTAAAAGGGAAGAGAATATCTTGTGTTGTTTGGTTCCCTTCTGACTGGAACTCTTTTGACTGGTGCTGTGAAGTGAGGAGGCATCATTCAGCAATGTGGGAACCACTGTAAGCAAGAGACTTGGAGCCACTGTAGCTACAAAGCAGTGATTGCTTGGCTTACCCTAAAATTACGAAGCTCCAACTATGTAGTTTTCTCAGAAATAAAGACCTCCCCCCACCAAAGAAAAACAAAAAAACCACACCTACAATAAGTGACATTTTGGGATTTTAAGATGCCCTGTGAGCACTGACTTTTCTCCCCAAGCTCCGTTGTGCTGTTGAGACCTGACAAACAAGCTCAGGTTAACTTTTACTTCTGGGCTTATAATCAGTTTTGTGGTTTCCACCCAATACTGCTGCATTGTTTCATGTGATTCTGAAAGTGAAACAAAAATGAAATCGTCCTGTCAGCTTTTCTTGTTGATAGATCTGAAATACGAGGTCCGGTATGCTGCTGGAGGGTGATTTTCAGTGCAGGGGCTTCTCACCTTCATCTGTATGTTGAGTGAATTTAAGTGTGGCTGTGGTTAGTGGTGTAAATATGAAAGAATGCTTTTTCATTTTAAAAAAGAAGCAGAGTTAATGTTCCCGAATGAAATAAATTCTGACTCCCCTTATTTTTGGATTGAGCATGCCATGCCCATAGTTGAGGTCAGGAATTCAGAATAATATCTGATGGAAGAAATATAGAGGTTTGTTAAGCAAACATAAACATGCCACAACTAAAAGGCCCAATGCACTCTTGATGTAAATGAAATTTTCAGCTTGTTAATTCCAGCAGATGCATCAGTAGGATTGCGTGGAAAGGAGCATTTTGGGTCACCAAGGAAAAGGGTGCATCTGCAGTGTCCTCGCAGAGCAGGGGAGCCGGGGGCAGAACTCCCTAAACTGCCTGTTCTCTGCTGCTTTTTTTCTTTCCCTTCCCTTTTGTCTTCCTTCAGAATGAGACATCTGTGCTCCTCCACTGTCTGGTGCTGGTGTCCACGTGCATCCCTGACGGAAGCGGGAGAAAAGCCCTTTAATCCTTATAAGGGGGGACAGCAGTGGCCTCTGGTGTTTCCGGAGTTTTAAGGAAGTCACTGAAGTTCCTCTTCAGTTGACTCCCCTCCACAGAAATGTGACAGATGGCTCTTTTCCTTTTATGGCCAATAACCCTGGTTTCCCTTTGCAATAAAATCCTGGGTCAGAAGTGGAAGCGAGAAGTCGGGCAGGAGGAAGGGGCTGGTCTTAGCAGAGCCCAATGGGTGGGGATGGCATTTGCGACATAGTAAATTCTAGGCTAAAATAAACCAAGTTACAACATCGACCCTGAGGTGATGGGTTTGTTTGTTTGAAGGGTGCCATAGATTTTCAGTCTTGTTGCTTAAGACAGTAATTAGGAATTGTGCCTCTCCTTAATTTCGTGGGGAGAGGTTTATCTGGTCCAAACCCAAGATGATTTTCAGTGTCTGATTGATTGAGTTTAGATAACTTTGATTGAGTCTAGATAAGCATAGAACAATACACATTTCTTCTCTACATTCTCCTTTACACCAAGTGAAATGTCTTGGCTTCTTATGGATGTCTCAGAATAGTTTCCTTCTTGAACCCAAAAGAGCCATTTTCTATCCCAGTTAATGTCTGTGCCTGATGTTTTGGCACTGGTGTCACTCATTAGCTGAGAACAGGTAATGTCCCTCTGGGTAGTAATTGCTGATGGCTTGGACAGCCAAATGCCAGCTTTGTCAGCCAATAATGTCTTTAACATCCCTGGGTTCAAATGGTTTGATGAATTTGAACCTTAAAAGTATTTGTCTAATAAAGTCAATCTCCTGTTTCTTGCTAAATGTACTTCATATCCTGTTTCACGAGGTTAATGCAAATGGCTCATTAGGCACTCAGCTAACCTGCTGCTTTTTTAAGTGGTACAGCTCCTGTTTCTTCCGTGCCAAACCTATTGGCTGACACTTTATTTTTGGTTCTTATGTGGCACTTCAGCTCTGAAATTAGGACAAAAAAGACAGTAACTAGTTAGGAGAGTCTCATGATGCTCCTGGGATTGTTTCATTCCAGCCACCCCTTTCTAGATCAGTGTCTGGTTGCAGGGGTAGGGTTGGGACTTTTCTCTTGGAGAAAGGTGTTTCTGTTCCTTGGTGGTTGACAGTGGGGTTTGCTGCTATGGAAAGCCTCTTCCCCAGGGTCACTGACTGGTCAGCAGGAGCTAAATGCTTCCCTCTGTGCTGGGGAACCACTTTGGAAATGGTTCTGAGTAGCATCCGCATATTCTTCAACTCTGTTTTAATGGTGGTGTGTTTGTGATCATGCCTTTTTTCTTTTTTCCTTCCTCTCCTTGTCTTTACAATAGACATCCTGGGAAAATGAGAACAGGATCTGGAAGTTGCTCTGGGGCTGGGGAAATGGCTGAAACCCGTCTGTGTCTAAATACCTCACTAGTGCTGCCAAAATGGTTGATTTTATCTTTGGATATCCCACCCTCTGCGTTCTTGTCTGTGGCTCATACCCCTGTGAGGGTGTTGGACTTAATCCTTTCAGAGGAACTGCATGTACAGCATAGTTTAATAATTCACCCTTTGGATAACGTAAGCCCACAACACCAGTTTTGATCCTTACTGCCAAAGCTCTCTGTACTTGCACTTCTTGTATTTTTTCCTTCTCTATGGGTGTAGGAGGAGGGGGATGGTTTGTGTGTGGTAAAGGTGACCAGTGGACCCCTATCCTGCACCAGAAGCATCATTTCTTCTGTGGCCTGGGGTGTTAGGATGACTTCCCTTCTCCTGAACCAGACAGGATTCTCCCCTCAAAACCAAATCATCATCAGCAGTACAACATGAAATATTCCAGATAGTTTTGCTGTTGTAGTTGGGTCATAGCAGAAATTACTGTTGCTGCTTGGGAATGAGCTGGGTCTCAAATAGATCCCTGGAGATGAGGCAACTTGTGCTTTTGGGGGGTTTTGAGGGTTTTTCTGCTTTTACAGATAACAGGCTTGCAGCGTCTCTGGTTTGTAGACAAGTCATGCCATGCAAATCGTTGAACAGCCGTGCTTAATTAAACTCATGTGCTCAGGCAGGGGAAGAAGGGAACCGGTCTTCCTGATGGGTGTTTGTGAGCGTGGCAGAAAGGGAACTCTTCACTTGGGATTTCACAACGCTGAGGTTGCAGGGTGCTGTTCCAGTCTCACTCCTGTTGTGTAGGGTTGTGTCCCGCACAGCTCTGGGACCCCACAAACCTTGCAGAGGTGCCAGGACTTGTTCCTGGCCTCTTTTTCCCCGGCCTCCTGCCTGGTCTCACGTGGCTGTGCGGAACTCAGCTTGTCTTGCTGCATTACCAGCTGTTGTTCAGAGCTACTGCAGGTGCAGAGGCTCCTTTTGGAGTTGCTAACTCAGCTTAGCTTCAATGTCTGCAGATCTGAGGTAGTTTTTCTCTTACTCCAAAGTGTTTCCAAGCCCTGCATTTTTTTCCACAACTAATAAAAAAGTGAATTAAAGTGGATTATATGACTTAGCTGAAAATTAAATTACAGGTTAAACAGTTTTTATACTTAGAAGACAAAAGGTGTCCTGAATTCCCCTCGTTTGGCAGGAGCAGCACTGCTCCATTGACCTGCCTGTCCCCCCACGGGAGTTAAAGCGGCTTGATCGGCTTTGGTCAAGATTAGGCTGGTCTGGGGGTCAGCAGCCACTCGGCTCGATGGCCTTAGGTGGCTCTGTCCCCTCTGCCCTGCTCCTTTTGGGGCTGGTGGGTCCTTCCCAGTGTTCCCCCTGCTCCCTGCAGCCTTGGGAAGGCACATTGCATCGTGCAGGGCCAAACAACCTTAGCAGAACTTTAAACAACACCCACAAATTGTGGGTTTGAGGGTTTTTTCAACACTTCTGCACCAAACAGAAACCTAGGCTCAGCTGGTGGGTGCTTTAAGTAGGGGAGGGAATGGAAACGTAACTCAGGGGCTCTAGAAGAGGAATCAGTAAGTTGCCAGCACATCTATTTCCCTGATTAGTTTTCTGCTTTGTTTGTTGTATATTTGTCTGCTTGATATATTTTATTATTACTATTTATATTCAGATACCTGTACAAAATAACAAGTTTTATGCTGCAGGAGGAAATCCAGTGCATTTCTGCAGTGGAGCTCAGGTGTGAACCCTTTCACCACGTGGCCCTTCTGGGTCATTTTGGCTTTTTCAGAAGTTCCAGCAGGTTGCTGTGAGGCCATGGGTTCTGCTTTCTGCACTGCCTTTTTTAAACACAGTGAATGAGCCGCAGGTGACTCAGTGTCACTTTGGTGAAGGTGCAGTACGAAGGTTTGTGGTTCACAGGGCCGTTTTCATACCTCTGTGGTAAATATTGTTGCTATAAATATCACAGTTACAGGGCTGGCTGCCCTGTGCTTCAGTTCAGGGGTGCAAATGTGTCCTGTCTGCACAGTGCTTGTGTGGGGAGCAGCAGGTAAGAAGTAACTGAAGCACACAGGCATTAGAACAATAAATCGTCTGAATTTCTGAGTTTTCTAGGCCAGTTATCCCTTTGCTTTCTATTTTCTCAATTCTTGCTCATTCCCCAACTTTTTTTTTTTTTGTTTGTTTGTTTTTGTTTTTGTTTTGTTTTTTTTTTGTTTTGTTTTTTGTTTTTTGTTTATTTTTTGTTTAGTCTGGCCTGCTTAAAGCTGGGAGCACATTACTTTGGGGCTTTCCCCTCATCTGGGTTTCATTTCCCAGGCAGCACAAGCTGTGCTTGCCCAGTTTCTGAGGGTGGATTTGTCCCTAGGCCAAAGCTGTTTACCAGCATCAGTTCACTTTCCCCATCCTTTGCTGCTTGTGATGATCTGGAGTATGAACTTCTGTTGTAGGTAGAGATTGCAGTTAAAAAGACTCTAAATTGAAAACAAGGTGTGTTAATGCTGCTAAATTACCATCAAAATTGCTATATTGCAGACTCCTTAAAAAGGGTTGTAGGTGTGTTACATAAACCTGAGTCTCCGTGCACTTTTTGATGGAAGAGAGGACATCTCTAGCAGAGATCCTCTGACTGATCTTTTTGTGTTATAATAAAATCTGGGAACCTGTAAGGGAAGAGAATAGCATAGGAAAAAATACGACTGGTGTGGAAGAGGCTCTCTCCAGGTTCTGCCACCCAAAGGGTAGGGGTTTGTGTCTGGGGTGAGGTGATGGGGGAATTTGTTTATCATGTGGTGGTGTAAGAGGGAAGTTTCAAAATTAACTTCAGTAATTGTTCCTCCTCTCAGTCTCACAATGCATCGTTAGCAGGTACCTCTGCAAATAAGATATCTTGCTTTTGTTAGCCTTTACCTTCTTGGCATCCTTGTGTGCAACCCCTGGCGTGATCTTCCGGAGTTATCCTTTAAAAATCAAGTTGCTTGTCTTGAAATCTAAATCTGTGCCTCTCCGAGGTCTCTATTGTTTCCACCAGTTCCACAGTCAGATTTCATCACTTAGAGTTGCAGCTATTGGAAGCAGCATCCCTTTTTCTGTGAGATTGTGCAGAGGATTGCATGAGTAACCTCCTGGATCTGCTCTGCTGAGTTGAGTACGGGAATGTGCACTGGGGGAGAGCAGGGGGGGCAGCTGCTGAGGCTTTGAACTCCTCTGCTAGTATTTAATTATTTACCTTGGCTGGGAAGGCAGTAGCTGTTATCTGCAATCAGTCCAACAGATCTCAGAGCTGTGCTTGACAGCTACAGATGTATTTCCAGTAGCATGTGCTGGGTTTCTCTTTTTCCCTGGGAAGAAGCAATATGACCTCGGGTATAGTGATTAAGCCAACATGGTGTGAGATCTCAGGATTTTTAACCTGCCTTCCTAAAGTGGCCAAGCAGTGTTTTCCTCTACCTGCCCTGCTGGTGGACTCAGGTTGGTGGGTGACCAGCTCTGGGTATGTCATAGTCCACCCTGTATTCAGACTTCTCAGACTGCTGGAGAGATGCTCTATGTGACACCAACCTGCTCAGGGCTGGGGACTAGCTTTTGAAAAAAAACCATGATTTTGGTGAGGAGAGTTTATCCTTGTGAGAAACACCTGTTCCTCAACTCAGGGAAAGATATCCTGGTACCATGGATGTGATGCAAATACTCCAGTGCTCTTTTCTGCAGCCAACCTGCTGCCTGCACCTTTTGATGTATTTCTCACAGCCCTGGAGCTTGAGAGAAAGTAGCTTTGAAACAAACATACTTCTTCATAAACATTCCAGAGAATGAAAAGAACCCATAGTTTTGTTCAAGTTCAAATTAAATATGACCTTTCTCCATGAAAGCTGTTTCTCATACTCGGGTTATCCTGAGTGTGAGATCAAGGAGCAATTTCTTGTGCTAGTGCTGTTTCCACCTCTGGCCAGCCACAAGGGTCAGTGATGCTGAGCAGCAATTCTTGTGTGAAGCTGCAGATATTTTTGCTTCATAGGTCTCTAACCACTTCACCCCCACTAGCAGCTGTTCTGGCCTTTTAAAGTCAAACTCTGGTGAGGGAAAAGCTTATTTTGGTTTCATCTGTGTGTTTCAGAAACTTCTGAATTGCAGATATGAGATAGTTCTACTGACTTAGGCAAGAGTTGGGAGTTACCACACATTTCTGCTTCTGGGATTCTGACACAGACAACCCAAACCGTCATGGGAACTAGCCTGGAAGAAAAAGGGCTTTGAGTATCTCTAGTATCTTAGAGATGGGGTGGGACTAAAATATGCTCAATTTAACAAGAACAGGCAAAACAGAAGACTATGGTTTGGGTCATCATTTTTTTGTAATGGGGTTTAATATATGACTGTATAAAAGCTTTAACCACCCTTCTTAAAGATCAGACTCGATGGAGATATTTTCCAATCTTAATAATTCTATTATTCTGTTCTGTGGTTCTTGGTGGGTTTAGGTTATAAATGCATGTTTTTCTTATCCAGCTTTTAACTCCCGGTCACTCTTAGGTCTCTATTTTTATGCCCCAGAACATCCTTACAGCCCAGTCCAAGCTTGTGGCTTTGCTTTATTTCTCCCTGTGACCTCTCCCCTCGCAGAGCAGCTCGTGGCAGTGCTCAGGAGAGGAAACCTCAGTTTTTCCCAGGTTTCCCTTCCTGCTTTGTGTCCTTGCCGTGTGAGCAGCCGCCGCTGAGGGGCAGCGCTGTCTGGGGAACAGCCGCGCTCCCGAGGGAGCTCCAAACCCACGGATGTCCTTCTTGCTCCAGCACCCATCCGGGGCATGGCATTCCTTTCTCCACCCTGCCTGGATTTTGTGTTTGGGGTTGGTACCTGCTGCCTGTCATGCCCGTTGTGTGCAGCTCCAGGACCAGAATATTTCTACAGCAATTTACGCTGGAAGGAGCTTTCCCTGCACTGGGCAGTCTTTGGAGTTGAGGTCACCCCTCTTTGTGCTGGATGTTTGTACATCTCTAAAGAGAGGTCTCTTACCAAATTGATTGTCTTTGGCTGGATTATAGCTTCTTTATCCCAGTTTAACATATAGGAAATCCCAGAAACAGCCCTGAAGGAGTGTGTTCATGAGAGCTTATCCATGCTTAAAGCTTGTATTTATTTAGCCACTTTTGCATCAATTTTTAGTTAAGGTCGGTGCAGCTTTATGGACAGTGAGACTTTGTAGGGAGGAAGACTCTGTGGTTCTTTGTTTTCCCGTTAACTCATCTGGTTGGGAATTGCAGCTCTTTAATTAAAGCAGCACAGAACGGACTGGCCCTGAGGTGCTGTTCTGAGGCACTTGCATTCCCATCTGCTTTTGGGTAAAGCTCAGCCTGTTTGAGGTCAGCCTGTGCTATTGCATGTCTGAGAGCAGGAGGAAGCAGCAAATCAATCACTGGGGCTCTGTCCCAGGCTGCCTGAGCTCCCTTTCAGCCAACATCCCCACGTGTGCCATCGGCAGAGACCGCTGGAGCTTGCACCTCGCCCTTCCTGGGGGATGCAGGGAATGGCAGCAGCACAAGGGTTTAATTACCCAGCATATGGAGAGCTGAGGGAAGCTCAGAGCCACCACTGGCAACAGAGGGCAGTGATGACAGCCGGGGCTGTTGCCTGTTGTTGTTGAAGTCGACTTTCCCCCACCCTCCCTGCGTTTTGCTCAGTCAGTAAATGGCTCCGTATAAAATCCTACAGCATAAGCCAGCACGTGGGAGTGCCGTGGGCAGTTGGGCTGGGATCTGTGGGAGTCATCTGATGTTTTTGTCCATGCGGCATTTGTTTAGGTTGCAGTCGGGAAAAGTGATTTCTGTTACTGGCTGTGGCCAAGAGAGTGTGGAGACTGGCAAGGAAAAGTTGATTACTTGGGATTTTTGCCCACCCATGAGTGGGATGGACTTAGGAGAGTTATTTTTAGTTGATGATAGAGTGGGGGGGAAAAAAGTCTAGGCTGTATTTAAAACTGTAGCATCCATCAGAAGTACCAGCAGAGAAATGCTGAGGAAGGTGGTAAATTCATATAAAACACTCCCTGCCACTTTATGTGCTGGGACAATTAACAAGGGTGTTGAAGGGTTGTGCTGCCCACACTAAAAGCAGTGTCCACCCTTGGCCAGGCTGGCCCTGAGCACAGAAAGCTGCACATCCAGCACTGACCCTGAGAACAAAGGATCCTCCTGAACCCAAACATGTTTGTGTTAATCCCGGCTGCTTCCTGGCGGGCAGCAAGAGGAAGCAGAGCCACTGCCTGTAACAGATGTACAGTGAGGAGATTACAGGGTTAGACACCCTCTCCATCACATCCTCCCTCAGCCCAGCACAGCAGTAATGGACTATCCCAGGCTGCCTGCCAAGCCAGGGCAGATGTAACAGGCAGCAGATTCTTAATCTCCCATCTCTATGCCTGGTTTGGAGATGTTTCCTAATGCCAAGACTTCTTCTCTAAAGCTCCTAAAGCTGCCTTAGCTGTACCTGCCTGCAAGGAGGAGTGGGTTTGGAGAAGGCAGGAGAACATGGGGAATTCAGTGTCCAGAAATGATGCATTCAGCTGAAGTGCTGTTAAAGCTAAAACACAAGTGCCCCTATCTGAATGTAGCAGGGTTTGCCAA
Organism: Zosterops lateralis; assembly: GCF_965231275.1. Taxonomy (NCBI): domain Eukaryota; kingdom Metazoa; phylum Chordata; class Aves; order Passeriformes; family Zosteropidae; genus Zosterops; species Zosterops lateralis. Next base: position 1,929,458 of record NC_139775.1, read on the forward strand.
GGGATCAAGTGCTGAAGAAGTTGGGAAGGATCTTTATTTTGGTGGACGGAGTTGCTTTTTGGCCACTACACTTGGAGTAGATTATTTCAGGGCTGGGAAGGACTTGTTCCCTCTTTGTGGGTTTAGGTGGTGCCTTACATTGCTCTAGTCAGTCTTGCTGCCAAGTGCTGCTCTTCCCATGGAAATAATCCAGGTTGATTGCAAAAACTCAGCTATTCCACTGTGTGTTTAGGTGAATTAATATGATAATGGGAGCGTATCTTCCGTTATCAAACGAAGGGCTCATTCTGAAGAAAAAGAGCCCTTTGTGGAAATTGTAGAGTTCAGAATTGTCATTGTGTGAGATGTGCAAGTGGGTAGGGTTTGACTCAGTAGAAATTAAAAAAGGTCACTTTTCTTGGGCAAAGGCTGTGATCTCAGTTGTAATACTAGAGCAGTAGCTGTTGTCTGAACCATGGGATTCCTCTCCAATGTGCCATTGTTTTGGGTTAGAATAAGGGGAAAAATCACAACAGGTTCTAATGACACATTGTGTGGTGCATATTCCCAAGCCTCCCATGGAGAGGATGTGGGTCAATCAGAGGCAGCACCAGGTGACACTCGGGAGTCGGGAAGCCACAGGACTATCCTCTTCATGGGGTGCATTGGCACAGGCACAACTGCCTGTGGGTTTGCAGCTCCTTGAGGACAACACAACTTGGGAAGGATCCCAGAAATGTGCACAGCTGCTGTGGCACCCGCTGTGCTGCAGTCACACAGGGAACCAGACACCTCCTGTTGTGCCATCCCAGGAATCTACATGGCCATGTCTCTTCCCTTTCTCCTTGCCTGCACAGAAATCCCTTTTCTTGAGTGCAAGAGACAACTGTTTGGCAAGTAACAGCAGCCTGGGCTCCAGGGAGAGCATTGTTTCCAATAGCCACCAGGCTGGAGGTAGGAGCAAAAGGGAATGACTTGGGATGAGGGTCTAAGCGGCACCATCTGCTTCAGAAGGATATCGTTTGGGCAACAGAGGAGGCTCCTGGAGTTAAGTAATTGGGAATAGCAGGCTCCTGGCTGGAAAATGTGCCAGCCCTCCTGGCAAAAAGCTGTTAAATCTGTGTTGCTGGCGTGGGGAAATGGTTATGTGTAACAGGGCTCCAAAGGTTCTTTTTAACCCTTGGTGTACATAAAAAAAAACTACCTAAGGCACTTTTGATCTCAGAATGGCATGTGGCCAGGTGTTGGGAATAAAGGGGAAGGTGGGTCCTCATGGAGGTATGTGAACAGCTCCAAGTCTGATCCTCCTGTGCCGCCAGCAGCCAGATGTGGCCTGCCAAAAATGCACACAAAATGGTGCCTGTTTTAACAGCTTTAGCAGGAAAACACAGAGTGTGATGAATGATTCATGAGAATCAATAGAACCCGAGACATTTACTGCCCCTTAAAATCAGTGCCTGCCTGCCAAGGGGTGCATTTGCAAGGTGAGTGACCACAAAATCCTGTGCTGAGTTTTGGGATGCAGTCACACACTTGGCTCCACGCTCGCTCCAGCTCTAACCCCGCTGTCTGCAAACACGTCCGGCTCACCAGCCAGGCCCAGGAGCCTTTCATTCTCCAGATGAAAGCACGAGCAGTTGGGCATCTCCCAGCGAGCACAGATACAAACAAGGCCCATTTTGCATCCCCCCCTCCTAGGGTGGCTTCCCTGGAAGCTTTGGCCTTCATCCTGTTTGTCTGATTCACGATCAAAAGACTGTTGCTGCCTACGTGTGTCTTGAAGCATTTTCTTCTTTCATATCTCACATAAATGTCCAATTTCTTCATTAAAATAAAATGAAGGTAATGCAATCAAGTAAGATCTGTCTCTGCAGCGGTCGCATTTTGCTGATAGTGAGACCAGGGCTGGGCAAAGCTCTTTTGGGAATTTTCATGGAGTGCAGGGGAAGAGGATAATGCATAGCCAGATGGGTTTTTCCTGCCAGGGGGAAGGTTGGATCTAAGAGTCCAAGCCCCAGTCATCCTGAAGATGAAACAGTTGGATTGTAAAATATGTACTTTTTTCAAGTCTGATCTGGATGTTTTTTAATCTTCCTCAAATTAAAGGAAAATCTCTTGTTTGACCCAAAACAGAATTGTTTTCTTTGACCAGCCAACTGAAAAAATCAGCTCTGTCCCCGGTGTTGGTCCAAGCTCCCTTCCTTGTGCCTCCACAGCAGTCCTGTTCCATGCAACTTTACCAGTCCTGGATTAGAGCCTTGTTGCTAAAGAATTTCCAAAAACAAGTTCAGCCACTTGGTCTAAGTTTAGGCCAACTGCTTTGGTTAAGTTTGTAAATATTTGTTCATATTCCACCTTGGTTTTATGGATGTTTGTCCACATTCTGTGTTTTTCAGCTGTTTAATCATTTATTTTTGTGAGATTTTGCAAAACAATATATACATTTGCTTGTGTGCTTGGTGAAGCTGAGGTTTTGATGTAACTGCAGATTTTCTATCAGTGGTGAAATTAGAAGCCCTTTATATGAAAGTGAAGGATTTTGGTCAGGAAACAGATGAACTTGATGGCCTTTGGCACCACATTTTTACCTCTGCAGTCTCCTCTGCGTTGTGACTGGTGAACCTGGTAGCTGGGGAAATTTTTACAGTTCTTAAAGTTGTTAGTGGTGCGCTGGGCCTTTTTTTTTTTTTTTTTTTCTTTTTTTTTCTTTTTTTTTTTTTTTTTTCCTTTAATGTTTGTTATCTTCCTCAGGAAACATGTCGGAAGTGCCAGGGGCTGTGGAAGGAGCACATGAATCTCACCTGTGAGCAGCTGGCTGAGAAGGATGACATCAAATACAGGACATCCATGTAAGTGAAACTGCACAACCAGGGGAAAACAGGGAGGTGGATGAACTGGGAATCACAGTACACTGTCCCTCAGTTTCTGCTGGCTGTCACTACCTTCCCCAGGAAGGTCCCAGGGATGGCAGAGCTGAGGGGTCAGACGGCTCCCAGGATGGGATTTCTGTCTGTGAAAGATACTTGGCAGCAGATCCAGCTGGTAATTTGAGAACGTGGGAAAGTTGTCACCAGCCCAGCCTGCTCCTCTGGCTGGCCCAGTGTCTGCAGGCTGGCACCTGGTCCTTCTCCGAGGTGAGAAACCCCCATTAGCATTGCTGGGGGGAGAAGGGAGGTGGTGTATGGAGGCAGAGGAGTGGATTGAGTCACAGTAGGTCGTTACTACCCTTTGAAAATCTGGAGTGGAGACCTGCACTGTTTGCTCAGCTGCTGCTTTGTGGGAGAGGATGTGTTTTCCTCTAAAAGCTTTTGCCTGTTTCTAACCAGTTCGTAGAAATTGTTACAAAGTGCAGTCACATTTTGAAATATGCAGAGGTAAATCCTGATTGTCATCCTAAAATCTTCTTAGGTTTGATTTCTCTCTTATCTACAGTAAGTGACAAAATCCTCTGCCTTTAGGAAACAAGAGAATTTTCATCCATGGAGGTAAATGTCTGATGCAGCCAAGTGGGACTTGCCCACATTGCCCAATCCATTTCTGCCTGATTTAGAGTCTGTCTGGCACGAGTAGAGGTTGGAAAGCTCCACCACTGGGATTTGAATGACTGTTGCTTGCTCATCCCACAGTCCCTAATTCAGCACAAATTCTTTACGGATTTGATATGACTTTTTTTTTCTCTGCTGCTGCTTTGCCTGTAGGAAAGAGGGATGAGAGGGAGAAGGAACGAGTTGTCATGTCCCTAATAAGGAAAAAAATATCAGTTTCAAAACCTTCAGCAGATTGTGTCTGTGGATAGATGAGTCTAACTCCGTGATACAATAAAAACTTCCTTTTGAAGCCCTGCGTAAGGAAAGGGAAGCCCAGCTGGAGTTCAGGCTAAACTTCCTGCCTTGCTCAAAGTTTCCAAAAAAAAAAATTCTGCATCGACAGCATCCTGTTGAGTGGCAGAGGGAAGAGCAGCTGCAGCTCTGAGGAAAGTCACTCTCAAGTTGAGTTTTTGTGTCTATTCTTAGCACATCTCCACATGCCTGGGTGCAGGTCATGCTGGGTGTAACTGTGTGGGAACCTTAGGTGTCTGCAAGGCTGAGAAGTTCCCACCTCACCGTTCCCTGCTCGTCTTGTTGTGCTGATGGAGCAGTTTATGAGGCTGTGCTGTAGCCTGGTTCACTGCTGTGGTACTCAAAAATACCCCCCTGCCGTCTCCCAAACATTTGTTAACTTTGCAGATGCACTGAAGCAGCTGGGTGGAGATGCCTGGCTAAGGATGATCCCTCCCCCGTGTCAGAAGAATTGTGCTTCCCTCCACGAAAACACTCTGGCTTTGCCTTGCTGTCATCAAATTTCACTACTAGGTTTTGAATTAAAGTGTAACGTGATCTCCAGCGGTCAGAAAATTGGCCCTCAGGATGATAATTTATATTCTTAAGTCTTTTAATTAAATGACCCGGCCTTTCTTAATTTCTGTGCCAAAATTGTCTTGCTGTGAGCTGAGCCTGTGCTGGAGCATGTGTCACTGACAGGGTGTCCCTTGGGAACAAGGATTGAGCTTTGTCCTGGGTTCCCACTTGTGCTCTGTTAGCTGAAAACCCCCTCTCTTAAACCTAAAGCAATAACCTCTGCAAAATTTATGTAGGGAATCTTAGAGAAAAGATAACGCCTCTGTGTGGAAACGTAATTATTTTTCAGTTACTGATTTAAATTTAACAAACACTAAGTAAATCTGGAGCAGAGCAGCCAGGCTTGGAAAAGAAATACATGGTCGTGGCAACTCTGTAGCCAGAGCAACAGGCAAACATAAAAGCTAGAGGTGACAGCCAAATGTTTGCTTTTCCTGAACTTTATCTCCCTGGCTGTATTTTCCTTCAGCCAACTCAAGCATCCATGTGCCCTTTGGCCCTTGAACTTGCATCTCAAATTCCTCCCAAGCCAGAGCTTGGCTCACATGGAAACCAGCATCAGGGCTGCAGCATGCATCCAGTGATTGACTTTTTCTCACTTATTTTGTTCTTGAGTTGTCATGGGCTGGCTCCAAGTGGAGCTGAGCCCAGACCTCCTTGGAACAGCAGTGAACTTGGGGATGGAATCAGAGGCAAGAGGAGGGGGTTAAAGCCTTGCTGGGGTAGTGTAACAGTAATTTTATCCCAGGCTGGTGAGTGCAAACACCCCTTTGCTAATTCTCCCTCATCTTGCAGAGAGGAGAAGATGACAGCTGCCCGGATTAGGAAATGCCACAAGTGTGGGACAGGCCTGATTAAGTCGGAGGGCTGTAACCGCATGTCGTGCCGCTGCGGCGCCCAGATGTGCTACCTGTGCCGGGCTGCCATCAACGGCTACGACCACTTCTGCCAGCACCCCCGCTCTCCTGGGGCTCCCTGCCAGGACTGTGCCAAGTGCTCCCTCTGGACAGACCCCACAGTAAGTAACAAAGGATTTTTGTGAATGATTCTCACTCCAGTTTCAGTCACCATCCACACCGGCGCATTGAAATACACACGTTCCACCGGGGGGAAATGGTTTTAGCCAACACAGCTTTTACCTTTCCCAAGGCAGCTAAAAAAAACACATTGGGATCCTGCAACAGCACAGAGTCACATCTGACCACAGCTTGGAAGGAGCTGGTTTTGCTTTAGGGAAAAATCAGCTCCTGTCAGATGAGGGCTTTGGCTGGAAGTGCTCTGAGTGCTGTTCTGGAGAGTGAGGCTTGTGGAAGGAGCTGATGCTGGCACCAGGCACAGTAGCCAGCATTGGGATTATTGGGACTCATTCATACTTTTGCAGCTGAGATGGTGTTGGCATGGCTTGGCATCTGGAGGCAAGGGAAATTGTGGTTTTGGTGCCCAGATGATCTGAATGCTGACTGTGAATCCTGTCATAGAGATGGACCCATCAGAAAACTGCCTGCAAGCCCGGAGTTGTAGTTGGGTCCATTCTCATGGCTGTTGTCAACAGCTGCAGAGGGAGAGCTGAAGCGTTAGCTGTGAGAGAAGCTGTAGTAATTTAATACAGCTCATATCTGTGACCGGCTTGGGAAAACTTGCTGCAGCAAGTAAGTCTCTGTAAATAGAGGTCTTCAATACTGTATATCCAGGAGTGTTGGAAGGAGCAGGAGTTGAATTTCCTGATTGATTTTAGCAAAGGCGTAGAGAACACGAATATGGATCTGGCTTCCCAGGGCTTGCCTAAACTTCCTTTTTCCTAGTGGTTCTTTGTCTTGGGTCTCTGCAGCTTTCTAGGCTGTTCCCAGCCCCCCTCTCCACAGGGAATGTGCATAATCCTGCATCTGCACAGAGCCAGGGAAAAGCCACTCTAAATCTCTCCCTTCTACCTCCAGGCTCTTGGGGATCTCCCAGCAGTGTCACAACCAGCGTAAGCTTCCAATTCTTCTGCTTGGCTGCTTTTATTCCCTGAATTATCCTGTCAATGTGAGCTAAACTACACACAGACACCTCCTTGCAGGCACCCCTGTAGCGTTTCTGACACCTGGTTCTGAGTTTCTTGGATTCCTGTCCCACTCCTCCTCCTTTTCCAGCAGGATGTGATTTGGGGCTCAGCAGCACTGGCATCCGTTGTTCCTTTCAGGCTGCTGATTGTGCTGGGGGATGGCATTTGTTCAGAGCTAGAGAAAACATGAGGCCTCTCAAAAAAAGCTCGTACTGTACTTTCAAATAAATAAATAAGCAGCACAAAGAGGCCACTGTCACCAGGCCCTTTCCACCTCTCTAATTAACCAATGTTGTGGCAAAGAAAAGTTTCCCACTGTCAGCACAGAGCTGGCACTGCCTGCTCTTTTATTATTTAATTATTTTTCGGATGATGGAGTGCTGGTGGGCTGAGGAGGTGAAGCTGGGTGACTGTCCTTGCTGCAGTGAAGGGAGTAACACAAAACTCAACCGTTGGTTTGAAGCTGAAATGATGGTGGGTATCTGTGTGCATGGTCCTCCCTCATAAGGGGCTTAGGGACACCAACCATCCACTCCTGGGTGATCTGTGTTCTCATATGGGACATGGAAACAAGAGTTTTAGCCTGGTAGATGTAAAGAGAGAAATAGAATTCGAGTCTTGACATGGAGATTTGAAAGAGCAAACGACCATTGCATCAGTAGTGTTCTGTCCTTTTCCAGGGATAACGACCATCCAAGGCATGACCTTTGAAAGATCTGGTTTGAGTCTAAATCCCTATTATTTACAGCAAAATTCAGGTTTCTTTAAAATAGGGAACCTTTGTTCTTTTCCAAATGTTTAATGTTTTCCCAGTCTGAAACAATTCTTGTGAAAGTATAAGTAAACCTATTCATTAGCTTGGGTTAAAAACAAATTAAAGACAGTCCTCTAGGAATGGCAGCATCTGTTAGTCTTTGTCTCAAATGATCTTGAGAGAGTAAAGAAGAGGCTTCAAAATTAACCATAATTAAAGGTTAGTTAAAATCTTGTCCCTAAGCTGTAATCAGACTGGAATCTGATTTAAAAGTATCGTTGCAATATTTGCTGGCTCCGAGACAAGCTGCAGTCCTGCTGTGGTGAGCAGCTTCCAGGGAGGCCAGGCAGGAATTGTTTCATCCCTGCATTTCTTCTGGAGCTAACTGGTGCCCTGCACCCCTGTAGGAGGTGCCAGGAGCCCTTCCCAGGAAGCTGCTTGGCCAAAAATCCTTGTGTCCCCCAGTCCTTGTGGGCTCTGGCTCCGCTCTGCAGGAGGGGCTGATGCAACATTGCCAGAGACAAAGCTCAGGAGGGAGCAGTGGGAATGAAGCCGTTAGAAAGCATTCAGAGGAGAGATGGTGGAGGGCCTTGAAGGGAAGCTGTCTGAGGAATGGTTGAGGTTATTTGGTTTGTTCATCTGGAGAAGAGGAGACAGAGGGGAGTCTCCTCCTCCTCCTCCTGAGGGGCAGCCCATGGGCAGCTCTGGTCTCTGTTCCCTGTGAGCAGGGACAGGACCCAAGGGAATGGCTGGAGCTGTGTCAGGGAGGTTTGGGTTGGATACCAGGAAAAGGTTCTTCACCCAAAGGTGCTGGGGCACTGAAGAGGATCCCCAGGGAATGGGCACAGCCCCAAGGCTGCCAGAGCTCCAGGAGCATTTGGACAGTATCAGGCACAGGGTGGGATTGTTGGGTGTCCTGTGCAGGGCCAGGAGTTGGACTGGGTGATCCTTGTGGATCTCTCCCAACTCAGGACATTTTATGGTTTTACGAATTGGCTCTGGGTTGTAGAGGCTCTCTTTGCCCTGATTTCTAAATATCTGTAGCAAACCTATAGCTGCTTGTGTGCATTTCATCCAGTTTTTACAAATCCTGGGATGCCGGTTAATGCATTCTGGCTGTTTTGGTAAACGAGGTTCTGCTCTCAAACGTATTATTTTGAGCTTAATACTCATCTTTGGGCTATCAGTAATATTGCACAGAGGGTTTTTTTGGCTTTAAAGTTTTAAGATGTTTTCAGTAAACTCTTGAAACCCTCCCAAAGGCCCATCGTTAAAGTTCAAAGCAGAAGACTAATCATCATGAGGTGTTTGCAATTATCCCTCCTTCTGGTGTTATAAAAAGATGATGTTGAGAAAAGACTGTGTAAAACTTCAAATGCATCAAGGAAATGCATGAAGTGCACAGAGCTGCCTTTAGGATTTGGAAGCAAGGGGGGAGAGGGGGGAAGCTCCCCTAAATTTAGGATGTGGGGTTTGTGGTAGGTTTGGGGTTTTTTTAACTGCTATAAAATGCCTCAATCATAAGCATATGGTTAATCCAGGGAATTCACAGAAAGCTATCGATACGGAATGCCTGTTGCTAAAATAACTCTGCATTTCTTGAGCGCCAGCGTGCGCTTCGTCCCCATCCCGGCCCCCCTTTTCCTGCAGCACTGCGGATGCCCTGTTCCAGTTACAACACAGCCTGCTTTTATCCCTGCTTCCTGCTGCATGGAGGAGCACGCCGGAGACAGCCCATGCCTGTTCTTGCTCAGGCTCTCCGCAGCTGATCTGGGAATGATTTGAAACAAAACCCCTTAGTCCTTTGGAAGCCTCCATCGTGAAAAATCATTTCAAGTTTATTAGGAACGGCTGCGGCCACACGTATGTGGAAAAAAAGAAAGCAGTAAAGAGGCAGAAAGGGGGAGGCAGCGGTGCTGAAGCACTTTCTAAAGTAGGGGAGGGGTTGCAGAGCCCAGAAATAGGCACCAGGACTCTTGTTTTCCCTCTTTTCAGGAGGCGGCAGCCGCTTCCCGGTGACACTTAATAATTAAAGATAACGAGAAGCACAGGAGATAAAAACAGAGCTTTCAAAAGCTCCCTGGATGGCACTTTTGTTCTGGGCAGAGGAGGTTTTATTTGGGGGGAGGTTGTCTCTGTGTGACTTGCTGAGCTTTTATCTCTTTTGCTGCTGTATTTTCTCGTTCCCAAGGGCAGTTTCTCCAGCAGCTCTTTCTGCTTGTGGCAGGGCCCTGCGTGGATGCTGGATGAGGCTGCTCTGCAGCAGCATTGTTGTAACAGGCCTCCCTGCCATGAAGAGGTGCCTCTCTTAGCAACCCAGCCCCACTCCTCGGCTAATCCATCCACAGACCCAGCCATCCGTTCTGCTGTGATTGGCTCCGTGCTCACCGCATTCCCTGCATTCAATGGCAGAGGGCTGAAAGGAAAAGCTTCCTCCATGGAGAGCCTTTCCCAGGTGGGGGATGGCAAGGGCAGGCTCCCACACTGGTCAGGGATGAGCATTTCTTTTCCTTGGCTACTGGAGGGGATGCACAGAGCATCCCACTGCTGGGTCTGGGGCAAAGCTTGGTGCTGTTTAATCACTTGAAAGCACGGCTGCTGCTAATGGCCACGTCTGCTTTCTGCAGATAAAAAGAGTGAATGCATCTCAGAGATCCCTTGCATTTTCCTCTTGGCCACCTCCCTTCTCCCGTGGTGCAGCAGAGTGTGGGGAAGAGCCACGTTGTAGCATTGCCCTGCATTTCCTCTTCAGGAGAAAAACCAAGTTACATCTTTGCTCAAAAAAAACTGCCCAGTGCTGAGACCCCCTCCCAGGGTTGGGAGGCTGCTTCTTTTTTTCTTTTTTTTTTTTTTTTTTGTCTTGCTGTAGGCAAGGCAGCTGACAGGAAGATGACTGTTAACTTGACAAGATAAATGCCTTCAATCCACACAGCCTGTGAACAGGCCATTAAAATTATAATCTAATCCTTTATTAAGGGACTTGAACCCGCTCAGGGAAACGGACACAAGAAGCTTTTGAAATCCTTCTGCAGCCTCCACCCCATGTGATGTTAAAAGGTTTCTCACCACAAAACCAGCCATAAGTGTGCTAATGAAATCTTAATTTTCGGTGTGGGTGCTTTACCCCTCGATGAATCTGTCATCTTTCTAATTACTGTGGTATTAAAAAACAGCCTTTGCTTCCAAAGAATTAGAAGTGATTTGCAAGATTCACTAAAATAGCACCAGGACTTGTTTGTTTTAATTCTGACCTACACAGTATGTATTAAGCAGAACTTGTGGCATCAGCTTTCTTTCAGAACATCCTAAAATTATCTTGCTGTTTACATGTCATCAATTCTTTTGTTCCATCTGGGTTGTGGATCTTTCCTAAATACTGCAGGTATTCAATAATGGTGCTGTGTGTTCATCACTTGCCAGATTTAATGTCAGCCTCTTAAGTAGGAAGGTGCTTGTTATTCAGTGTATTTTTTTGTTGTTGTTGTTGTTCTTTTGATATTAATGGATACCAGTCTTTCAGAAATACTGGTGAAAAAAAAAATTCCAAGCTAAGTCTTGGTATGTGGGATTAAGTGTAAGCACTTCTTAACCTTCCAATGGGAAAACACACTTTTATCAGCAGAAAAGCAACAGGGCTGATAAGTTCTGTTCTTGAAGATGTGGATTGTTGTGGCTCTGCTGTGATTTGTGGTTTCAGAGCTAGTCAGGAACTCATCATCCTAATCCAGGTCTGTTCCTGGCAGGTTTTTGCATCCAGGGTGTGCTCTGAGCTCTGCCCCTCTTGAAACCCCCAGGGGATGGAGCTGAGTGGGGGTGTGTGGCTGCTGCTCTTTGGGGGGTGTGTTTTATGTTGTCCTAGGGAGCTCTGGGGGTCAGTTTGGAGCTCAGGCAGATGGGCTTTGCTGTTCCCTGTTTCCCCCGGCGCTGTGGGAGCCGCGGTAATCGAATCCAGCATCACCTTGGGACAGTGCAGCTGGCTCCAGCCCCGGGGCAGATGGATGTGTCCGGCCCCATTAGGGGGAGGTCAGCTGCAGTTTAAACTGGGAGGCTGGAGCAGCCCTGGCTGCAGAAGGATCTGGTAGAGTTGTCTTTGATGTGTCCAGTTTTGTGCAGGACTGACCGGAGCTGCAGTGTCAGGGGTGGGAACAGGAAGGGGGTGTCCCTGGGAAGCAGCACTTCACAGGATTTATCTTAGATTTTTGTTGGTAAGGTCTTTAAAACTCATCTTGTTCCACCTCCTGCCACAGGCAGGAACACCTTCCACTATCCCAGGCTGCTCCAAGTCCCATCCAGTCTGACCTTGGGGACTTCAAGGGATGGGGCAGCCACAGTTTCTCTGGGCAGCTGTGCCAGGGCCTCCCCAGCCTCCCACAAAAGAGTTTACCCTGTAATCACAGACTTAGACTAAAGTAAAAGCATTTTGTAAAGTTAAAGGGCACATTTCTAGGCTTTAAGGTGAGGTTTATCCTTTGTGTGAGGAAAAGAGATACTGGGTGATTGTGCTCAGCTGAGCTTAAAATATATTTCTTATCACATAAACCTTCAGGTGCATCTTCTCCAGTAAGTGACAATAAAATGGGAGCGGTGGCTGCGTCCATTTGCAACAGCATTGCAAAATACAGTCTGAGAAGGAAAAGTAAAGATGAAGTCTTAAAGCTTGAAGCCAAGCTTTGAGAGCACTGCTGGGGCAGCAAAAGAGCAGGGGATGTTTGGTTGCCTGTGGAGCATGCCCAGGTGGCTTTCCAGCCAGGAAAACTGATACTTAGGGGGTAGTTAGGCATTCCATGTAGGCTCAGAAGAGCCATTCTTCAGCAGGTTTATGGAGATAGATAGGCTGTAATTAACACCCCATGCAAGCAGCCTGCTTGGGAAAGAACGAAAGAAAAAAAAAAAAAAAAGTCCTGGAAAGTCTTACTTTTAACCCTGGATTCACAGAATAATAAAAGGGAGGGAAGTATTGAGTTTTTGGCTTTCTGCACATCAAGATAACTTCAGTCTCCCAGGGAAACCTTATCTGGTGGTGGAGGAGGGGATTTCTCCACAAGCTTCCCAGGCTGTACATGTGCAGGACTGTCAGCTGGGGACTGGGAAGCTTAAAATCATTTCAGTGTAGCTCCATGCACGAAGCATATTTTGGATTTAGTTCCAGAGCACTCTTCAAAATAAGGGATATTTTTCACGTTAAGAGTGTTCAGGAAGAAAGTTATGTGTTTTGGCAGTACTGAAATAAAGGTAACTAAAACAAGCAGAGTCTTGTGTTTTGTGAAGTACTTGGGACTCAGGGTTCCGGACACTGTCCTGGAGGTTTGGCTGCTCTCCCTGAAATCTCCAGGTTTGGTTTCATCCCCACAGACATGCAGACACTCACCTGAGGCTTCATTGCATTGTTGGGTCTCACTGGTGCACCTTTGAGTTAAGAGAACTGAAGGTGATGAGAGGCCGAAGGACAATTTCAATTTCAGGCTTGTCCTTGTGTTCTCAGTGAGCAGCAGCCCTGAATATTCTTGCTATAACCTCTAGACAGACATTAAAGAAACATATTTCAATTTATGCCCTTCTCAGAGTTACAGATAAGATCTAAATGGCACCATTTAGCTACTAGAGCCAGGATTTAAGTTGTGTTAATTCCAGCTGTTGGGCCAAAAACTCCACAAGTGCTAGGATAATGTAAATATTTAATAGACTATTGCCATTAAAAAGATTAACAGCTCTTCAGAGGGGTGGAGCTGGCTTGCAGTTCTCTGGTTTTCATCAAGTCAATGAATTTTAGTACTGATCTCCCTGGAAAGCTGATCCAAGCATCTTGGTCATACTCCACAGAGTGCAAGTTATCTGTGCTGCTGCAATTCCCCCATCACAGCTTTGCTTTTGGATAAATCTAGGCCAGCCCCAAACGAGGACAATTCAGCCAAATTAGTTTCTCTTGGTTTTCCCCATGAAAATGGGCTGGAAAGAAAAGCAGCATTGAGAGAACAGAAAGCTGCTGCAATAGGAATTATCCCACTGATTCTTGGTATTCCTTCATTTCTAGGAAGATGATGAGAAGATAATTCATGAGATTCAGAAGGAGGCTGAAGAGGAGCAAAGGAAGAAGAATGGGGGTAAGTCACTGCTGGGATCAGGCTGAGGATGGATGATGGGACAGCACAGGGTTCCCAGCTACTGATGGGTCTCTGGACCTTCACTGGATTCTGTTCCTCCTGGGAGCTGGTCTGTTTTTAAACTACTGCTGCCTGCAGACTTTTGCTGGGATTGTGAGCAGGCACAAGATTTGTGTCCAGCTCTCATGTGGCACTGGTGTTGTGGCTGCTTGGCAGAGTAGCTGAGGGGAAGCAAAGCCTCTGAGCTGTGTTGTGGGGGCTGCCCCACATCCCACAGAAGGAAATGTTCCCCCTTTGTGGGGCAATGTTGGTGAAAGGAGCCAGGCTGGAGAGCTCAGGGAGCACAGGACCAGCAGTGGGTGTGTTTGGAATGGGGGATGCCAAATATCAGCCCCTGGACTGAGCTCGGGGAGCTCTGTTTGTTTGTTTGTGGGGTGACCCTTTGCTCTCCTCCCCGTGCAGAGAACAGCTTCAAGCGCATCGGCCCTCCCGTGGAGAAGCCCGTGGAGAAAATCCAGAGGATTGAAGTCATCCCCAGGCCGGTTCCTCAGAACTTCCACCAGCCCCGGATGCCCCCGTACCCCTTTGTGCACCCCCCATTCCCCCTGCCCCCCGTGCGCCCCATGTACAACAACCTCCCCCTCAACATCGGCCCCATCCCCGCTCCCTACGTGCCGCCCCTGCCCAACATGAGGGTGAACTTTGACTTTCCCCAGATCAATGTGCAGCTGGAGCACAACCTGCCTATGCACTTTGGCCCTCAGCCCCGGCACCGGTTCTGACCTGCCCCCCACAGCACTTGGCAGAGTCACTGCAGGGCAAAGCCACCCCATAACGTCACCCCCTCCCCGCTCCAGCCCTCTGGGGTTTAGCCAGCAGCCAGGGGACTGTGTCCCTACACTGCACCCGCTCTAGGGCTTCTCCAAACCTTTGCAATCCAACATTTCAACCTGTGCTGCAACAGGGTTTGGTGCTACATTTCCCAGGGGTGGAATTCCTCCCTGAGCTGGGCATCCAGATGTTTTGTTTTGACAAAGCCTGTTCAGGCAGCTGTTGGGAGGAAAAGTGAGACTTTGTGGAACACAGGGATACAGCCGTTCCTTGGGGAATTTCCAAAATTCCTGCCTTCCTGCTGGCCAGAGCAGCAAAGTGAGTCTTGGGGGAAGGGAGGAGACTCTTGGCATCCGAGTAAGCATAAGACTTTCAGGAGTGAGGTAACAGAAGGCAGCTGCCCCAGCCTTCTGCCTGTGGAGAGGCTCAGGGCTGGGGTTCCTGTGTTCTCTAGCACCCCTGTATCCTGCTGGCACCTCCCAGCAGAAATAAGTTGTTCAAAAGCAAGTCAATGTAGCATTTTTTGTGTTCCTCACTCTCCAAACAGAGCGAGGGGCTGCAGCAGCTGTCCCTTTGCTGAGGTCTTGGTAGGAAGCCCAGAGCCATGTTCTGTTTGGGGATGTTAGGAAGTGGCAGGAGATTTGGGGCCAAATCTTTGGCTGGACTGAACTTGCCCCCGTTAAAGGGCTCTGTTTTTCCCCCCAAAGGTGTGTGCCCCTCAGCTTCTGAAACATGGCCTTTGCTTTGCTGTTCTCATCTGGCATCTCAAACCTCCCCCAGCTTCTGGTGGCAGTGCTCAGGCAGCTGCTGGATCCACCTGGAGCCAGAGCTGTGCCCGTTATTGCAAAAACTGTCTGGGAAATGCACAGATAGACATGTAGGCAGTGATGTGTCCTGTGGTAGGAAAATTGGGAATGTTCCCTGTAGCTGCAGCGAGCTGGGAGCTCATACCCAAACCCTCACAACCCAATGGGCAGCTGGAGCCTCATGCTGCAGGAAGCTGGCTGCTTCCACAGCACCAGATAACTCATGAAGACGTGTGTGTCAGCTTAAATTGGCTTTGGAAAACCGTGTTAAAAGTTAAACCTGAGTATTGCTGAGCTTAGAAAGTGAGGGAAAAGCAAAACTTCCTTATGAGAAGTGGGGGGTGCAGTGCTGGGCTGTGGGAGGAGGGTGGCATGAAGCCCTTTCTCCACAGCCCTTGGCTGTGCTGTCTGGTACAGGCCCCATCTAGAAAAGAAAATGGTTGGAGTGGAAAAAACCCTCTTCCCAAGAATGTTGGGCTGGCTTTTAGCAGCCCAGTTGTGCTGTTGTTCTCCAAATGTTTTGTTCTGGCCTTCATCCTGTTCTGTCCTGCTGGGAACTCTCTGGGTGCATTTCCCTTCCTGTCATTCCCCCCTGTATTTCAGCATCCAGGTGTTTTGTGGGTTTATTTGTTTTTTCAGGTAAAATTCCCTGTCTCCACCTCACAGCTTCTGCCAAAGCCCCACGTGCAGCGTTCCAGGACCCCGGATCCCCTGGGGTGTGCAGGGAGCACTGGGCACAGGGTGTCAGTGGGATGCTCCTGGACAGGAGCCTGGGGCAGCATCTGGGGTCTGTTCTGCCCAGGAAGGCGTTCCAGACAGGAAGACTTCCATGCCTTTTGGAGCTGAGTGTTTTTCCCGTTGCCTGTGGGTCGAACACTCCCCGTGGAGCACTCTGGCTCCTCTGTGCCGTGGCCTCTCTAGCATTAATAACCAACTGCTATTCCCTTGCTGCTGGAATTTTCTATTTTGAATTAGTTTATTCCTGGCAGGAGTCTGGGGCCTGCAGGAGCTTTATCACTTGCTGCTCAGCTGGGCTTTGACCAGGTTTAAATCCTGTCTTGCACTGACTGATTCCTGCAGCAGCCAGGAGCAGGAATCCAGTTGGATTTGGGGAGGGAGAGCTTTGTCACAGCAGCTGCTGAGAAAACAGACCCAGGTCAGAAGAAGTAGTGGTGGCTTCCCTTATGGAAAGAGGACCCTGTTTGTTTAATAGCTGAGATTTTCTGGGCTCAGGAGCTGGTTTGGATGAGCCCTCCAGGCTCTCCAAGGCATTTGCCCTTCCTGGTGGGTGCAGGAAGGATCAGGGAGTGGAGGCACAGCTCAGCTGTGCTGAACCAGTGGCTCAAACTGTGAAGGAAATAGGAAGATCATCCAGCAAAAAATGGTGGTTCAGTCCCATCTATTTGTGTGTCATGTGGGCTGTGTGGGCATGGAGAACTGAGCCTTGGCAGAGGAAGTGCAGATGTGGAGCAGAGGGGCTGGAGAAGTGTCAGCAGAGGTGGCAAGGGGAGGTTGGTGGCTGTGATCCATTGGGGTCACTGCTGCCGTGGCACAGCTGTTGTGGTCCTGGAGGATACAGAGGGAAGAGAGGGTTCCCTGTGTCCCCTGCCAAAGCCAAGGGCTTATTTGTGTCCAACAGAGGATAAGTCAGTGCCTGCTCTGTGATGTGCAGGTACACCATGCCCAGCACACCCAGCACTGCTCTTCTCCCCAAGGAAATGCCAATTGCTCCCCAAACACTTGCAGCCCAAGCACATGGCTGCTTCCCCCCTCTAACCTAGGAGATCTCAAGTTGTTTCTGAGTCTGTGTTGATTTATTAAACAAAAGGAAAAAGCCCCAAACTTACTGAGTCACCCAATCCAGCCTTGACCTGGTCTGTAACTCCTGCATCCCACTTTCCCTCCTGCCCCACAGTCTTTGGAACCACTTGTTTGAAGGTTTTGAATGCAGTGAGGAGGTTGCTGTGCCCAGGCTCATCCCATAACAGGTACTTCTTACAGCTAATTGCAGTGTCCCATTTACTTGCCTTAAAGGTGGAGAGAGAAACTTAGTATTTGCACTTAGCAAAACGTTGTATTAAAAGAAACGAAAAAGACCTGTAAAGATGTGCATGTTCTCCAACTTTGTATAACAATAGCTAAAATAAATAGGTGGTTTATTAAAAAAGAAAAAAAGGAGAAAAAAACCAAAAAATATTTTTCTTTACATTCTGGTAGTAAACAGTTCTAATATTCTGTGTGTAAAAAGTTCTTGTATTATATTGTAATTTGAATTTTTGTAAATAAATTTGTGCACTCTGGCTTTCACCTGTCTACTTTTCTTACAGCCATGACCTCCTCCTGCCTGTGCCAGCCTGGTGCTGGGACAATGCCAGGGAGTGGGGCCAGATCCCAGCCTGTGCCAGTGGAAACTCCCCAGGTTGCAAGGCAAAAACCCATTTGACCCTCCTGGAAAAGCTTAACCTGTTCCATGTGCTCCTGAGGAAAAAAATGGATGGGATAGAAAATGGTTTCCAGTTGCTCCTTTAAATGGAAACCAGGATGGGGGGGAAGGCTGAGGGGATTTCCCCTCTTGCTGGAGTGGTGGTGAATGATGGTAAATACAGAATCCAGCCTTGAGGGGAAAAAAAGGAAATGTGTGCTGGCAGCTGGGGAGAACGGGAAGAGGGGAAGGAGGAGAGTCCTTCCTGCAGCTCCGGAGCCCCTGCCCTGGCTGGGCAGCCACTGGCAGAGCTGCCTGCTGCCCCAGCTGGGTGTCACAGTCTGGTGTCACATCATGCACACATAGATGTCACGCTGAGGCTGAGCGTGGCCATAGGAGCTGCTCAGCATTTCCTGCACTGCCCTGATTTCTCCCTGTTTATTCTCAGGGCTGCACATCCTTCCTTCCTTCCTTCCTTCCTTCGGCCCTTGCAGGGCTCATCTCCCCATCTGATGGTGAAGGTCCCTCCAGACAATGCCATCCCCCCTGTTCCCCTGGGATGTGTGCCTGGGGGCAGCTGGGCAGCCCCCCCTATCCCAAACGTGGCTTTTTCCAATCAGCTTTACATTTTCCAAGGCCAAGAAGAGCCTGTCAGTGCCCAGCCAGACTGTGGTGGTGACAGGCAGGGAAGCTGTGGCTGTTCTCAGTGCAGGTGCTGGAGGTGCTGTTGGTTGAGTTTCAGGGCTGGTTTTAGTTATCTTGGGAGGGCTGGGGGCACATCCTGGCTCCTTTGGCAGGATGTGGGTTGGGCTGGGCTTCCCTTCCCACTTAAGTCCTTTATCTTGCCCTTTTCCACGTCCCCAAGTAAAGGAAGCTGATTGCTGACCCCCACCCAACCATGCACCCAAACCCCCCATCCCTGTGGTCTTCCATCTATGGAGAATTAAGAGAAGAAGCTCTGTGGGGACAGCTTTGCTGCTGGCTGTGAGGGCAGCAGAGCTGGTTTGGAGGTCCTGACCTATCCATGGGTCACCCATCCTCAACTGCCCCTGGGCTCAGTGGCTTCAGGCTGTTCTGAGCATCTCCAGAGGTGACCCAGCCTCAGCTGGCTTTGGCTTTACACCTCTTTGGAGCCTCTGTCACCATTCCCTTCCCACCTCTCAACTCTCCAGAACCAGCTCAACTTCTGTCAGACAAAGGCTCCAGCACCCCAAATCTCCACACTCAGGCTCTTGCCTCATTAAAAGGCAGTTGCAGCCCCGACAGACCACGCACCATGTTGAATCCGAATGCAGGTTTTATTTTTTAATTCATCTTTCTCCATTTGAAGCTATTTTTTTTAAGTTATACAAATGGCACTTACAAAAAAATAATAATAATTAAAAAAAAACCCAAACAAACCCAAAACTTAAATTTTCAGAGTGAGATGGTTTCAGAGAGTCACGACACCCGATAAGAGGAAAACAGGAGAGATGTTTGACCTAGTGTCACACGGGAAAAGCTGGAGCAGGAATTAACATGTTTGGGACCGTGACGGGGATGGGGAGGAGGTGACACAGGGAGGGGTGACAGCCAGTGAGAGTGTCAAGTCACAGGGTCACACAGGGCATCAAGACACTCGGTCCTTCGAGGGGCAGCGTGGTCCTGGGGGGACTCGTGGTGCCGGGGGGCGCGGGCAGCCCCTGGATGTGAGCGCAGAGCCGAGGTAGAGTCCCAGCCGGGATCCCCTGCACCCGCCAGGGACCCCAGCCCAGAGTTGTCCCCTGCCTGGAGACAGCTGCTCGCTCTCCCAGCTGAATTTAGCACCAAGCTCCTGTGGAGGGGGGTCCCTCCTCATGGCTTTAAGGCTGACGAGCCCCTGCCTGGCCTCCGGCAGTAGGGACCGGCCCTGGTTTGGCACGGCAGATGCCGAGAGCACCCTTGGCGTGGGGTGGGACCAGCACTCCCCTCTCTAGAGGGGGCCCACGCGGGTAAAGGCTCCTTGGTGTGTTTGTAGGGAGCAGATACCGGCCCTGGGAAGGCCCCAAAGGATAAAGTGCCTTTCAACACCCTCAGGAACACGCAGCATCACCCGTTACAGACAGTGTTAAACTCTAATGCAGACCTAGTACAGACAACAGCTGGTCACACAGTGCCATGGAGAGCATATATAAATAGAGACTAACAAAAATACTGTTTTGGTCTTTTTTTTTCTTTTTTCCTTTTCCAGTAGGGTTGCAATTCATGAGAGCCCAGCCCAGGTGCCTTGGGGGTGGTGGGACCGGGAGCTGCCCCCTTGGGGTGCCCACGGGAGCAGGCGCTTCCTAATTCAGCATTAGGTGTTCAGTGATTTGCTTCACTGTTCCAGTATTTTACGAGAGAAAAAAAAACATCAAAGGTACTGAGCAAATATCACTGTGCAAAGTTTGCTAAGGAACTTTTCTATTCTGTAAACCAAAATCTGCAGTTTATGCTTCCAGCCGCTGCCCCAGGGAGATCACATTGGCCAGCCCGGCTCCTGCCAGGACCAAAGCCATGGGAGACGGGCTGGATGGAGCCCTCGCCCTGGCATGAGCTGGCTCTGTGTCCCCCCACACCCTCCCCTCCAGGCACAGCAGCAGGATCAGCCTCGGGGCAGGCTGGACCCACCATCAGGGTCTGGGATTCTCCTCCAGAGCCAGAAGCACAAGGAGGGGTGGAGGGACTGGAGGAGCTCGGGGCTCCATGAGATGAAAGGCTGAGGCTTTCCAGACAAGATCACCCTAAAGAAGCATTTCCAGGTGTTTGGAGAGGGGCAGCTTGCTGGCCCTTCCACAGGGATGTGCTGGCACATGCCAGCCCCATCCCCAGGGATGCTGTGATATGTAAGGTCACCTCTTACAGCTCAGCTGGAGATGAACCTGCCCCACAGTCCAGGAGGGGAGAGAAGCTGCTGGGACCAGCCAGCTGAGCCAGCTGAGCCCAGCACCATCACTCCACCTCCGACTGGAGCAGGGCAGGACAGGACAGATGCTCCAGGGGACACTGGCAGCACAGTCTGAGGCTGTGCCAGTGCTGATATGGCAGAAGCAAGCACAGAGGTGATCTTATTCCCTTTTTTAAATCGAAGAGAGGAAAATAAACTACCTAAGGTGATGCTCAGGGCCAGGAGGGAGATTACGGCCATTTCCAAGCCCAGCAAACCTGGAGGGAGGCAGGGATAGGGGGATAGAGACAGACCCCTCTACAAAGCTATATAGGCAGGCAGCCCCACCACTTTTCCAGTTCTTACAGGGATTTACGGAGACCCACCTCCCATGTAACGCACCAACTCTATGGCAGGAGGGAAGGGCAAGCCAGTCTGAAAATCCTGTTACAGAGAGGAGAAACAGAACCCAAAGGAAAAGAGAACAGGAAGGGAAAGAGAAGTTGGCAACGGGAGGTACCCTAAAGTGCATTAATATTCCCAGAGGGTGGAGGCGTCGATGGTGTCGGCCGATGCCTTGAGCACCCCGGCATGGTCACCCTTCAGATATTTGCCATTGATTTTGATGGCCACTTTGTTATAGTCGCAGAACTCAAAAAAGAAGTCCACGGGGGTGTCGCTGCTGCTGGTGACGGACGACTCGTTCCCCATCATCCAGTACTTCCCCGTGGTATCTGCAGGAGAGGGGACACAGTGGCCTCATGAGCCACCACGGGAGCCCCAAAGCCACCATTCCCCAGCCCACAGCAACCCTGGGGACTCACCCTTGATGTTGTAGGCTCCGTCATTGAACTCCAGCTGGAAGACATCGTAGGAGGAGCGGTTGGAGTCCAGGGTGCCGGTGACCTTGCGGCAGCCGATGAAGCCGTGCTCACCGCGCAGGACGATGATGGGCCTGTTGATCAGCTTCATCACAAAATGCTCTGTCTCGCCTGCGCCGAGGGGACAGGGGCTGTGAGAGCAGCCAGGGGGGCACACAGACACACCCCAAAGCTGCCAGGCAGCAGTGAGGAGCAGGGGCTGTGCCCCTCACCCATTTCTCACCCACCCCCATCTGTCCCCCCATCTCACAGCATGTCAAACAGTCACTAAGAGAACTTCTTGCCTGAGCATTGCTTGGAAGAAGAGCCTGGCTCTGGGGGGACTTTTTTCATCCCCTGCTGCCCCAGTGTGGGGTGCCCAAGGGTGCCTTACCCGCTGTCTCCATGGAGGCTGCCAGCTGCCCATTCTTCTTTGCTGTCACGTACTTGCCGTTGGCAGCTTTCAGGGTGATGCGTTTGTCGCACCACTCGATGTCGAAGTAGCAGCTCGCGTTCCTGTGGGGCAGAGAGGACAGTCAGCGGGGTGTGGTGGAGGAGGACTCTGCCACTGCCACCCTGCTGGCTTGGAAAGGGCCACAGCCAGATCAGAAGCGCCTGGTTCGATCTGTTGTTGCAGGATGAACTGTGTTGTGGTGGCCATCCTGCTGGGAAGCCCTCACCCCGCGGGCAGGAGGCAGGCAGGCAGCCAAAAGGCACTTTTGGGGTTTCCGCCTGGCTCTCAGGGTTGAACTGCAGGGCAAAGCATTTCAACAGCCCCAGCCGGCTGGGAAGGATTATGGGGCCCCAGGGACTTCCAGAGCATCGTGGGCGGCAAGCCCCGACCCATCCTTGGCTTTCCCAAAACCGCCTCTGCTGGGAAGTGTTTGGGATGAACACCCAGGCTGGAAAATCCCCTTGAATTCCCCAGGGAGATCCCCTGAAGCCCAAGCACCGCCCTGAGCTGCTGGGGACAGGAGACTCACTTTGTGGAGGCTGTGGACTGGATGCCCCCGTTGGAGGTGAGGGTCCAGTACTTCCCAGTGTAGGTGCGGAAGGCGCATTTCTTGGTATCCTTGTTGATCTCCAGCTGGTAGGTCTCCTGGTCACCCTCCTCGTCCTGGTTGGCTGAAAGGTCCATCCCTATAAAGCAGAGACAGATGGAGATGGGGGATGGGATCACAACCTGCCTCCAGCAGGTCCAGGGGCAGGGCAGCCCCAGGAAAACCAACTGAGAGGGGCTCCTGCTTCCTGGGTCAGCTTTGGTGGCTCCCAAATCCCTCACACAGATCTCCCCTCTGGCATTTCGGGTTCAAATCCAAGTTTTTATTTGCTTATTTGGTGTTAAGGTCCTAAACGAGGGGTGGGCAGCTGTGAGCTTCCATTCCTGACTCAGCAGCTCCATCACTGAAGCTCCATCACAATGAAGCAAAGATCAATGTAGATATTTTATAAGGAAAAGGGCTGCAGTTTTTCCCAAAGGTGACAGCCAGGTTACTCAGCCCATTAGCAGAGGCCATCACAGCAGCCATGAATCCCAGCTCATGGCATGTTTAAGGACCATGACAATGTTTTTCATCCACAAATGTCACATCCCACTGGGCCAGTGAGGTGTGCAGGGACAGGAGGCTCAGAAAAGCCCTAGGGCAGCCAAGCCTTTCCCTGACTCTCCAAAATCATCAGCGCCAGCCTGTCCCCCAGCTCTGCTAGCCAGGATGGCCCAGCCCTATGCCCAAGGGGCCAGAGACAGCATTTCCATGCAGAGGTGGACGCAGCTGGTCCTGGGGCCACCAGCCATAGCCCTGGGCCACTGCCAGCCACGTGTGCATCCACCTCAGGCCCTGAGCCCGAGCAAACCTGCTTAGTCAGGGCTAGTGGGGCCAAGACTGCTCCAGAGCTCTCCAGCTTGGTGGATTTCAGCCTAAAAACACTCTGGGGATGCAAGCCACAAGCTGTAGCCAAAGCCAATGGCTGAGCTCTGTACTGGGTTTTGGGGAGGGAGCTGGGGTGCAGAGCTCAGCCCCACTACTGAGCTTAGGGAAATGGGAATTTAGTGGAACTGGATGAATTTTCCAGAGCCAAACACACCTGCATCCCTCCCTGCTGCATGGGTGCAAAGGGTTCAAGCCCACATTCTGTCTAGTTCTGGTCCCCTCACTAAAGTAGAGACATGGAGGTGCTGGAGCATGTCCAGAGAAGGGAAACAGAACTGGGGAAGGGTCTGGAGCACAAGTCTGATGAGGAGCAGCTGAGGAAGGTGGGGGCTGGCCACGTGTTCAGCCCCTCACTCCTCCACGAGGCACCCCAGTTTCTGAGCTGCTGGGATTTCAAGTAGGGCTGTACAGTCACTGGAAAGGCTTCAGGGACTGCAGTCTTGGTGGCCCTGCTGCTCTGGGAAGCCACCAAAATGTCCCACCAGCTGCACCCAGCAGACACAGCTCCCTGGGGCTCCACATCACCCATCCATGTCTCCAATCAGACTCCATCCCAACATCCAGGAGCAGCTTCTGCATATCCATCACCCACTTTCCAAAGGGATCAGGCTTTGAAGGCTCCACTTTGTTGGCCATACATTATCATATCTTCCACATCCCAACTGGCCTGTGGCTTCCACCTGTTCACAGCATCCCCTCCCCTCACCAGGCACCTTCTGCAGCTCCCATCCCTGGAAGTGTTCAAGGGCAGGTTGGATAGGGCTTGGAACAACCCAGCCTAGTGGAAGTTGTCCCTGCTCATGATTCCTCCCAACCCAACCATTCTGTGATTCCATGACTGTCCTGATGGACATGCAGCCACCCTGGTGCTTCTCTCTCCAGGGTATTTGGGCAGCTCAGGGGGCAGTGGGTGCTGATGGCCACAGCCCAGCTCCACTGGCCACGTCCTCAGCTCCCAGAGCCATCCCACAGTCGCCTCCTCCCAGCACTGCCAGGGGCTGAGCCGGTGGTTGTGGGAACATTTGGTTTTGATTTTGCATCCTGGCAGCTCCAGCCCCAATCCAGAACTGTAAAACTGAGAGAGGGGCTCTGTGGAGGCTCACAGAGAGGCTGGGCTGTGGGAAGGTGACCCTGGAGGACACAGCCCGTCCCCCAAGGCTGGCAGCACCACTGGGCCCCCCAAACCTGTGAGAGCTGTGCCTGTGGTTTGTAGGGGATGAGTGAGGGTGGTGCTTCCCCTCACTGACTTTTCTGGGAAGAACTCAGTGACCTGCAGGGACCAGGCTGGGCAGAGCCTAGGGGATGCTGTGGCCACAGAGCAGGACTGGACAGGCTGGAGACAGGACAGGGAGTGCCAGGAGCCCCCAGACACTGCTCCCTGTCCCCAGAGACCCCCGGCAGGGAGCACAGAGCACACACCGGCCTCCCCCGCCCTCTGCCAGCCCATTTTCCACACTCGCCCTGCACGGAGCTTTGGCTTTCCCCGCTGCCTGGAAGGAGCCGGCAGCAGGAGGGTCTCCCACCGCCCCCTCCCCAAAAGCAGCTGGGGTTGGGTTACACCGACTCAGCACAAAGGAATGCGGCTGCGGCTGGGGCAGGACGAGGCTTCAAACGAAACGAGCGGGAGAGCTGGGGGCTCGGAGCCGGGCGGGATGGGGGGAACTGCAGCCACCACGGGCCGCGGTGGGTCCCTCCGAGATGTCCCCGCGGTGGAGGACGGGCTGTCCCCGCAGCCACCCCGCGGCTCTGCAGCCCAGGGCTGTGGGGGAGCCGCGGCCGCTCTCCCGCAGCGCCGGCCCGGCCGCTCCCTCTGCAATCACGGATTAATTAACGCTCTCGGTAAATTTACAGTCTGCAGCTGGCGCTGCTCTTCCTGACCTTGACGAAGCTGCTAATTACAGCTGGAGGCAGGAGGGGGGCGAGCACACGGCGGCTCTTTGGGAGGGGCGGTGGAGGTACGGCTGCGCACCCCAAAATTCCCGGCGTGGGATGTGCTCCGGCTGTGTCTGCAACACGGGTGTGCTACAGGGCTCCTGGGGAGGGAGGGAAGGCTGGGGGATGTTGTCACCCCAGGATTTCCTAATGCTGAGTCCCTGGGCTTGAGGTGCTCAGAGAGCTGGAAAGGGCTCCCCAGGCCCTCAGCTGCCGGGGTTTCCAGGCTCGTGGGTCTGCAGGATTGATGCTGGGGCCCTCACTGCTCTCCTCCCATGACTGTGCATGTTCCTGGAGGCCGGTGGCCATCCCAGAGCAGGCACACACCTTCCTGTACCTCCCACAGAGCCGGGCTTCTTTCTAAAGGAGCTGAGATTATTGAAGCTCTGCTGACTCCCCTCCACACCACGGGGGACTGCAGACCCAGCGTGGGGCAGTTCAGGGCATGTAGAAAACTTTCCCTCTGCACTCAACTCACACAGAATATCTCCCATGAGCAGTCCTGGGACGTTAGTGAGAGCCAGCAGGCCGAGCTCCATGGAGAGGAGCACCTTTCCCATCTCCCAACTCTCCTTTCAAAAACCCCCGCGGTTATAGCTGGAACCACCCGAGCCCGCGTTGCCGGGATTGCTCCACGGGAGTGCCCAGCAGAGCCCGCAGGGATTGCAGGATGGGACCGGGATGCTGCTCCCAGCGCTGCCAGCCCAGGCCGGGTCCGGGCTCCCTGTGGGCTCCGGCACCTCCACCCAGCACCGCACCCACACTGGTGCTCAGAGACTCCTCCTGCCCCCTCCCTGCCATTCAGCTGGGCTTACACTGCACCCCTGCAGAAACCCAAACAGCTTTTTGTCTAAATCCGACAGCCTGGAGCACGGGGAACCAGCAGCTCCTCTGCTGCGGGTGCAGCTCTGCAAAGGGGTCACGGGTAGGGGTGAAACATGAATTTCCTGAAAAACCCACCCCCCCCTTCCCTGTGGATTTCCTGTGGCTTTGTGGTATCCCCCAAGTGTCAACAGGCCACTTGGCATCTCCCGATGAAAATCCACATCCAAGCCTGCGTGCCCCCTGCCCTGGAGCCGCATCTTCCTGCCTGCCGTGGCACCGACATAAACCGAGGGGGGAAGATGCAGCTGAGCCCATGGCGGGAGGGGTCCCGGCCCCAGGGCAGAGCTCCCCGCTGCCAGCACGGCACGGGCACGTCCAGGCGCGCTCCCTTCCCCGCTGCGCTCCTCGCCCTCCTCCCCAGATCCCGTTTCCTGGAATTCCTCACTCCCCATCCAGCCCAGGCTCTCCCCAGGCGGGAGGGGGGCAGGGGCACACCTCGGCCGGGCGGGGACTGGCCGGGGACCAGCGAGGAGGACGCCAGAGCTCTGCCCCCGGGACCCTCGAGCCCACAAAGGGCCCTTTGTTGCCGCAGCCGGGCCAGAAAGGAGCCATTGAGCGGGAGGAGGCCGCTGGCTCCGCTCCCTTAGAGGTGCAGACGGGAGATGGGAACTCTCAGGGAGGCCGGGGATCATGTCCTGCCGGGGCCGGAGGCAGGAGAGGGGTGCCCGGGATCCCCCCAGCCCTGTGCCGGAGCAGAGGCAGGGCTGGCACCCATCCCTTGCCGTCCCGGGGCTGTTTGTGTCGTGGTCCTCTTGTGCAGGGGATGCTGACACGGCCGTCCCCGGGACGGGGAGGAGACTCCAGGCAGGAGCTGACTTGGCACGGGTGGGACAACACTGTTCCAAAGCTGGACCCCGGCCAAGGGAACCACAGATGAACCCCAGGGACCCATCCCTGCTCTTCCCATGGGGCGGGAGGGGGACAGCCACTGCCATCCCTGCTCCCTCCTTGACTCCACACAGGAACGAGGTGCCTTTTCCCACCAGGCTGTGCCCACTACGGTCACTCCCGGCCCGCACGGCCCATCTCCCATCCCCGGCGGCCGCGGGAGCGTCTGCCAGCGGCACGGCGCTTATCAGCTCGGCGGGGAAAGGGCTGTCTGGAGCTGCTTCCTCCGACGGCTGTTTCTGCTGCCTTCCTGGTAACCTTGGGACACGGCACTTCCACGATGGGAGAAGGATGAGCCCCAGAAAGCGGCGGCTCCCAGGCTTTCACTGCCATCGGGAGGGATAAACCGGGTGGAAACGGCTTTTCCAGCCAAAACGGACTCGAGCGAGGATGTGCAGCCCCAGCGCGGCCCTTCCCGCTGTATTTTGCTTGGAAAGGGGCCGGGCACAGCCCTGAGCCCTCTGTTGCTGGGGAGATTTGTTCCCCCCATTCCTGCTCCCCCATCCCTCCCGAATTAGACAAAGCCGGAGGGTGGGCCAGCAGCATCCCCACCCGCTCCACGGGGTCCCCGCCACCGCGGGCTCCCCCGCCGCCACCGCTCCGTCCCTCACATCTCCCCCCACATCTGGTTTCCCCATCTCTGGTGACAAAGAGCTGCAGCAGCCCTTCCCCCACGGCGCTGCGGCAGCTCCCGCCATCCTCCCGCCATCCTCCCGCCATCCTCTCCTCCTCCTCTTCCCCAAATCCCCGCGCCTGGGAAAACAATCCCCACTGCCCATCTCGGCAGATTTTATTATTTAAAATTTTCAGTGGGCTGCTTTGCGGGATTTGCCCCTCGGGCAGGAGAAAAGCAGGGAACTCCCCGCACGGAGCTGCCCAGGCACGGATCAGGGTTAAGCAGCAACCTCGAAATACAACACAGACACATTAAAAAAAAAAAAAAAAAAAAAAAAAATCCCCGCTGTTCCCTCCAGGCTTTGCTACGTGCTCGCACCCATCCCACGCCCGGCGTGCGCCGGCCTGACCCGGGGGAGCCCCGGGGCCCGCAGGGCACAGAGCGGGGACCCCCCGTGTGCCAGAACGGAGCCCCGGGGCTGGGATGCTCAGAATGTCCCCGGGATGCTCAGAATGTCCCCGGGTCCCCGAGGCGAGTGGCACCGTGGTACAGGGGGTGCGGAGAGACGGCCGCTTTTGTGCAGGATGCGGGAGTTTTGGCGAAGCCTTTTATGTAAGGCTGCTACCCAGCCCCCCGCCCATGGGAACCCCGGCCCCCCTGGGGGGATCCAGAGCCCCCAGGGGACCCTCCCTGCTCCGCTGGGAGAACGGCTCAGCCGTGCTCGGGCGAGGTTGGTGGAGGCTTTGTTGGGCGAACAATGAGCTCCAAAGGAAGGAAGGCGAGGGATACAGCCCTGCCTCCTCCTCGGCGAGGGAAGAGTCCATCCACCCCCTCCCAGCCCCCCTCCCTGTCCATCCCTGCACCCCAAGGCAGGCCCCTCGCCATCCCTGCCCCCCGTGCAGAGGCGATGCTGCGGGATGGGGGTGCCGGAGGGATGGGGGGCCCCAGGCAGGCGATGCTGAAGGGATGCGGGAGGGGGAAGGGGAAGGGATGTGGGAGGGATGCGGGGGTATCGTGGTGGGGATTTGGGGGAGGGACCGCGGGCAGCCATGCTGAGGGGTGCAGGGGGTGCCCGGGGGAGATGGTGGCTTCAGGGGAGGGGTGTGAGAAGGGGTTTGAGCAGGGGAAGAGGCGATGGCCGAGGGATGCAGGGGGCACCCTGCGGGGTGGTTGCTGCAGGAAGGCGGCGGATGTTGGGGGATTCGGGGGGCAGCGCTACGGGGGGGCCACCCCGAGGGGGCGATTCTGAGGTGATGCCGGGGAAGCGATGCCGGAGGGATGCAGGGGGCTGCTCGGGGCGGGCGATTCCCGAGGGAAGCCGATTCCCGAGGGATGCAGGAGCGCACCCCGAGGCGGCTCCAGCCCTGGGGCTCCGGGGCGGCCGGGGTGCCCCGTTCCCCCCACCCGCGGCGCCCATCCCCTCGTACCTTGCCGGGTGGAGACATTCCTATCGTTGCCGGCTCGCAGCACGACCTGCGGGCAGCTCTGCTCCAGCGCGAAGAGCTCGTCCTTGCCCACCTTGGCGCTCTTGCCCGCCTTGAGGGTACCGCTGGGCCCCGAGGGCGCCAGGTAGCGGCCCTCCCCGTCGCGAAAGGCCACCTTTCCGCAGCGGAATTCCAGCGTGAAGGCGGTGCCGGGCTCGGCGGCGGGGACCAGGCGGCCGTCGCTGCGGAGCAGGCGGTGGTCGCAGCTCTGCAGGCTGTACCTCTGCTCCACGAACAGGAGGGTGATGAGCGCGTCCACGCCCCAGGGCACGTCGCGGTCCACGGCCAGCTCGTCGCGGCGGGGCCCCAGGTGCGCGTAGCGCTTGCGGGCCAGGCTGTACAGGTTGGCCTGGGGGTGCATGGCCAGGTGGACGCTCCACTTCTCGGCGGCCGAGACGGCGGGCGCGAAGCAGGAGAGGCGATCCTCGGTGCCGCCGAAGAAGCGGCGGTGGGGCTCGGACTGCAGCGACCACCGCCCGTCGCCGTGGGCCACCACCAGGAACCGGCAGTCGGGGCCCGGCTCCTCGCTGTCGCAGCTCACCCGCCCGTCTTTATCGGCCGCCAGGTACCGGCCCAGGTGGCTCTTGAGCAGGACGGCGCTGGAGTCCTCCCCGTCCTGCTCCAGCGTCCAGATCTGCTTCTTCTTCATGCTGGCGGCCGAGGCGTTCACCTTGAACCCGAACGCCTCCGCCGTCAGGTACCGGTTGCTGCAGTTGATCAGCCCGAATTGGATCTGCACCGGCTCCGCCGTCCCGTTCGCCGTCATCCTGCCCCGCCGCCGACCGACACCGAGCGACCGCCACCGAGCGAACGACACCGCCGCCGCGCCCGCCCCGCCGCCGCCGCCTTTATAGCGCTGCGGCCGCGGCACCGCCTCCCGCACCCCCCGCCCGCCGGGGCCGCCCCGCCGCGACCCCCGCCCGCCCCCCGCATCGCCCCGGGGCCCCGCGGCACGGCAGGGCCCCGCCGGGAGCAGCGAGAGCCCCCTCGAGTCTCGGGGCATCATCCCCGCCTCCCTCCTGCGGGACTCCGCTGCAGGAGAGACCCTTCCCTGAGTGACAAAAGACCCCAGGAATTGCGGGATCCTCCCACGCTGTGAGACCCCCGGATCCTTCCACGCGTTTCAGGAGGCTCCTTGACTTGCGGGACTCCCCCTCTGCATGGCAAGACCCCTCCCTGCATTTCAGGAGCCCCACACAGTGCAAGTCCCCACTGCATGGCAAGAGTGCTCCAAGCACAGCAAGAGCCCCCTTGAAATGTGAGACCTCCCCAATAAACTGGAAGACCCCAAGAGCTTTCTCTGCATTTCAGGAACATCCATGAATTGCGGGACCTCCTCCTCCTCCAGCACAAATTCAGCATGGAAAGACCCCTCCAGGAAGGGGCCGCTTGAATTGAAGGACCCTCAAACACATGGCAAGACCTTCACTGTAAAACAAGACCCCTCCTTGAGTTGCAGAGTCCTACACATTGCAAGGCCCCCCTAAGCATTGCAGGACCCTCCCCTTGCATTGCACAGCACCAACTTGAACTGCAAGTCTCTCTCCCTCTGATCGCACATCACCATCCCACTCCAAGACACTGTGAGACCCCTCTGCACCCCTCTGTCCCTCCTGGGCTGTTGGCCAAGCCACGGGGCCGTGGCACAGATGGGGAGCAGGGTGATGGATGCTGTGGCCTCCTGCCATCTCTGAGCCATCCCAGCACCCTGTGCCAGGCACGAGTGAGGCTGGGGCATCCTGGCCCTGGGGAACTGAATTCCCACAGCAAATACAGAAGAAAAACAGTGGCACCCCTGCACAGGGGAGCATTTTGATGTCATTTCTCAGGGGGTGGGTGTGCAGTGTTGCTGGTGCATACAATGGTCAGCAGGGCTGACCTGGAGATGGGAAGAATCCAGGCTGGAGAGGGCTGTCTGTGCTGCCCAAGGGTGCTGCTCACTTCTCCTGGGGGACAGGGACATTTCTTGTGTCTACAACAGGGACACAAAGCAATAAGTAGGAGCACAGCTGCAGGGGTCGATTGGAAGCTGGCTCAGGCACAGCCCTGCACTTACAGGGAGGAGCTGGCCAGAGGGATGTGCAGAACCAGAAAATTGGAGAAAGAGGGATGATGGGAAGGACAGATGGGGTGGTTTTCAGCTGGATCAGGGAGCTGAACTGCCTGTCCTAGATGAAGCAAGACAAGTGAAGAACTACGTGTGGGCACAGGTGTGAGGGCACAACAGTGTGTGCCCAGGGCTGGCACAAAGAATCCCCCCAGGCTCATCCAACCCAGGAAGGATGGCATCCCACCTCACCCCACCTCCCAAGGCCCTTCAGGCTCCACTGGTTCTGCACTGGCTGTACTGGTTAGAGCCACTGCTCCACCCCAGGCCATCACCGCCCGCCCTTGCCCGGGGGTCACTGGCACAACTGCTCCAGGGCAAACCTGCCAGCTTGGGATGGGCTTTGCTTTCCTGGAAGTCTTGGCCAGACCTGCTCTGTGCTCATCCTTGCTGCCCAGCCCTGCAAGTCCAGACAGACCATTGCCAACCAGAGCCAACCCCATAGCCTCTTGTCTGGGCTGGAAACAGATCCCCCCACAAGCTTCAGTCAGGCAGATCCATGTTTGTCCAGCAAATCCATTTTGCTGCTCTGGCTCAAAGGCCCCCTGCATTAAGACCTGGCCATGAGGGTGAGCAGCTGCCCAGACCCACAGCTGCTGGGCTCTGCCTTCCCCAGCCACCACGGGCAGATGGTGATGAGGCCAGCAAAGAAACAGCTTTTCTCCTCAAAAGAGAAAAAAAAAGCAATTATGCAGAGAAAGAAAACCCCACCCTGTTTTCTCCCCAGCACCCAGCACTGTGGCATGGACGGGTGACACTGGTGGATGGTGGCACCGTGTGGATGGATGGCACTGCCTGGCTCAGCAGATCCTGCCCCTCCAGAGCAGGCACCCACCCTGCCTGCACCCTCTGCTCCCGGGGGATGGGAGAGCCCTAAACACAGTCTGAAACCTCCCCACATGTCACCGTGGCGGCAAAGGGTGCCCAGTGCCCCCCTGACTTGGGGGTGCAGCATCCACAGCCCATCTCCCGAGTGCGTGCACGGTGCACCGTGCGTGCCGGTGCGCTGGAGCGGGAGCAAAGGCGCTGGGCTTCCCTCTGTACGTTACATTTCCCATCATCTTTGCAAGGCACCGTGACTAAACGCTTCTTGAGGTCATTCCCCCAGCCCTCCCACCGCCGCTCCTGCAGGACACCAATCCCGGCACACGGCATCCATGACAAGGGCTTTCCGGAGTGAGCGCGGCCGCGGCCCCTGGAGGGGCTGTGGGACTCTCCCGCTGGGACTTCAAAGAGATCCCAGCTCCGAAGGGGACAAGCCGGGAGAAAAAGAGAGCCCTGGTCATGGAGTGACCTCTGTCTTGCCTGCCTCAGGCACAGAAACGCCCTCGGATTTTCATGCTTGCCTGGACAGTTTTTGTGGCAGCCCAGCTCCGTTTGTGAGCAATCCCGCGATTTTCGTTCGAGCTTGTGGATGTTGGGAAGGCAGACCTGGACACTGCAGGGAGGGTGGGATGCACGGTGCCAGGGGCAGGCACGGGGGCTCAGAGGGGACAGAGACAGCAAATGCAGTGTTCAGCAGTGCCTGGTGAAGAGCCCGAGGGTTGTTCCAGCCCTGTGTTCCCAGGAGGGCAGAGGAGACATCCCAGGGCAGAGGGGGATGTCCTCAGGCAAAGGGGCAGTGTGGAGGCAGCAGCTCCAGCCCCAGGCACAGCAGCCAGGGATGCTCTGGGCTGTGTGTCCAGCCCCATCCTGCCCTCCAGAGCACACAGATCCTCGGGCACAGCTGTGTCACACGGTGTCCATAGCTGATGTCACCGGGTCCCTCCCTTGGAGCACATCCATCCTCTGGATTCGAGGATTCCAGCCCAGCCCAAGCCCCTCTTGTTCCTCTTTGATGGAGCAAATTTGAGGGCTCACTGTGAAGGGGCTGCTTGTTGGTTTTCACCCCCAGCACAGTGGACAGCAGCCATGTGCTTTCCCTTTTGCATCCACACGCTGTTCAGGGTCCATGGCACACAAAAGCCCATCCTGGGGGTCCTGATGTCCCCCTTGGTGGTGGCAGTGGCTGTGAGATGGCCAAGGCTGGCTTGGGAAGCTCCCCCGCAATGCAAAGACCCAGTGACCCCACGGAGGGGCTCAGGAGAGATTGGGGATGCAGCGCTGAGGTTCTCTCCAGCCACCTCCATCCCATGTGGGACAGAGTTTGTGACAATGGGAACTCTTGTGCAGGATGAGGTGACCTCGTGCAGCCATGGGGTGCATCCTCCAGTGGGAAAAAGGGCTCTGCCAAAATCTGATCAGACACCACTGGGCCAGGGCTGGGAACAAGTCCCAGGTGCAGACAAAATCCTGGCTGGAGGCTGCACTTCCCCAGGTCCCCAACTGTCCCTTGCTGCTGCTGGGGGCCACAGGGACACCCCAGGGTGCCCTGCTGCCCTGGCCTCACTGCCATATGCCAGCAGCCAGCTCAGCAGAGGTTCTCTGGTGGCCCTCCTGACAGTTGGCAGGCGCCCCGGCCTCATTAAAATTGTATTAGGCTGTATTTAAAAAAAAAGCAGCAGCACCAGAGGAAACAAAGAGCAGCCCTCAGAGAGGGGCTCAGAGAGGCAGATTGTGCTCCGGGGATGTTTTCCCATGGGATGCTGCCCCAAGGGGAAGCAAGGAACAGTGGTGGAGTATGATGGGGGCTCAGCCATGTTCCTCTGTTTCCTGGACATCAGGATCAATCATGGCACTGGTCATGTGGCTTGCTCAGGTCTATTAGCTGGATTTATCCTCTTAGCTTAATTTAGTTGCATCCAGAGAGCAAAAAGGGATGTGAATGCTTGAAGTGCCTTGTTTCAAGCAGTTTGGATGTTGGACACCAGCAGATGAAGGAAGGAAGTGGATGAATGCACACGGACAGTTTGCACTGGGAATTCATCCTTCTCCTCCCGTCCCAGCTCATTTTCTGGTGTTTTCTGGTGTGGTTTTTACATTACCAGAAACTAAAGTGAAAACCTGCTCCTTCCTCTGTCTCCCCCAAGGACCCTGCAGAGGTGGGGTGGAGGCTGGAAGCTGGTTCATCCAGCAGGAAAAGGAATTTTATTAGGAAAGCTTAAAAGACCTTTTGTGTAGCAGTGATTAACCTCTGTGGTGGGGACGATGCTCTTTGTCCTGGACCCGGTGCCCTGCCTGGTCCCCGGGGGCTCTGCTGGGACACGAGGCTCTTGTAATCCTGTGCAAGTGCTCAGGAGCAGGACATGAGAGACACAGGGCGTTCTGTGGGACAAAATAATCCATCACCAGGGGATGCTTTCCAGCCTTTTTTTTTTTTTTTTTTTTTTTTTTTTTTTTTTTTTTTTTTTTTTTTTTTTTTTAAAAAAAAAAAAAAAAAAAAAAAAAGGAAACCAGGAAAAAAGAAAATTTGCCCAGTCAGAACAAGGCAGGGGTTTTGTAGCTGTAAGACTCCAAGCAGGAGGCCCAGAGGAAGATTCCAGTGTTGCCTGTCCCCTGCTTTTCATTGCCTGCTGCAGCGCAGAGTCAGCACAGAGGAGTTTGCAGGGAAGTGTGTTACCAGCGTCTCCCACGCAGCTCCAAAATAACGCGGCCCCGGCGCTGGGCGGGCGGGCGGAGCAGGTGACTCAGCGAGCGACAGCAGCTCCTCTCTGCTCTGATTTCCTCACCCATGCCTGGATCCAGGTTTCCCACTGCAGTCCATGCACTGTGTCCAATGCTCAGGGCCTCGTGCAGGAGTGCTGGAGGGTTTGGGGGGCAGAGGATGGGACGTCACGGAAGGTTCAGGCATTCGCTGCCTGAATTCCCAGGGCACAGCTGCTCTCTGGATTTGCAGCATCCCAAAAATCTGGTGTGGGCATGGCTGGGATGGTGATGCCCACCCCTGGTGGGACCCAACAGCACACAGTTGTTCCATCCTCACGTTGAGACGGAGCATGGCGCATCCCAAAGGGGACATAAGAGGGATGGAAAGCCTTGGCAGTGAGTCAGAGCACAGCAGGGTGATGTCAGGAACAGGGACAAGCAGATTTTGATCCAGCCACTGTGGATGGGGGTGAGGAGGAGGTGACAGCTTGTGGTTTGTGTTTGCCATGTCCCCAACTTCTCACAGCACTGGGAGGGGACAGGGACCTGTCAGGATGCTGCTGCAGGGGACTGGTGCCAAGACCCCCTCAGGGCTGCACCCACAGGTGCACAAATCCCCCCTGGTGGGGTCAGGGGGCTGAAGCTCAGCCTGGAGAGAAACTGAGGTCCCCAGCAGGACCAGGGGATCCCCCCCGACACTCCCAGAGCAGGGGGGGCATCTCTTCAAGGATGAGCTATTGGTAATAGGAGTAGTAATAGGAGCCAGCTGGGATGTCCCGAGGGATCCCTATAAAGGGCTGAGAGGGGCAGGGGGGCTTTTACAGCCCGTGACTTGGAGAGGAGGGGAGGGGGTTGTTCGACTCCTTGGTGGCAGTATTGGGGCATCCTGGGGTGGGATGCAGGGCAGCAGCAGAGCGTGCACCCTCACCTGCAGGGGGGAGGTGGGATTTTGGCCAGGGAAGGGGCTGGGAGCAGCGGTTTGAGGCTGGGGGGAGGGATCAAACCTCCTTGCCCAGCCCTGGCCCCACCAGCTGTGCCTTCCTGGGCCCAGAGATCCCCTTCCAGATGGATAACTCCATTGTCAGTGGTGAAAAGAGTCCATTAGTCAGGATTAGGAACGGGGCCTTTGGGGATTAGCCCTGCACCTCCCACCTGGCCCTCCTTGATGCCCTTGGCCCTCCTTGATTCCTATGAGTGCTGGTCCAGCAGCACTGTAGTCTCTGGGTTTTTTGGATGCAGAAGGAAATGGGACTCTACTTGAACCACTGGGCTGAGAAATGTGGGAAGTGGTGAAAGGAATTGAACTGAGTCCCCAGGTGAGTTGATATCCTGGTCCCCAATGCATTTTCTCATGGAATTGCAGACTCTCCCAGCAGCAGAACCCCTTGGATAGGGGGGTCTGCAGCCCCCAGCCCTGCTTGTCCCAGTGACACAAACTGACCTGCTGGTATGGAATGGCTGCTGGAAGGCAGGAGGGAAGGGAGTGTTGTCCCAGACCAGGAGTCCTCACAGCGCTGCATTTATCCCTTTATGCTCACCCATGTCGATCTCCCTTCAGTGTCTGGGCTTCCTGGGCATCCTTGTAGGAGGGCTGGAGGGACTTCTGCACATGGAGGAACTGAGGCAGTGGGAGTCCAGCTGTGCTTGGTCTGGTTTGTGGGAAACCACATCTGGGCTAAAAGTTGAAGATGCTCTTCCTGTGGCATCTGCAAGGAGGGGTGGCTGAGGTGAGGGGGAAGTCCCAAAATCTGGAGCCCCTCGATGCATTGAGAGTAATTCCATTTGGCATGGATTCTATGATTCCTCATGTCCTCTGCAAAGAGGGGCTGGATCTGACCTCCAGCTCAGGAAACCCAGGGTCTGCTGGTGTGAAACCAGTGGCAGTGAGAGTTGGGGGCTTTAAACTCCCCACTATCCCACAGCTCCCTTCACTCTCCAGTGTTAACAGGCTGCCTTTGTCCGTGGGCAAATGGCCACAAGGAGGGATCAGGGCTGGGGGGCTCTGGCCAGGCTGGCTGCAAGAGGCCCCCGGGAAGGCAGAAATGTGGGCGGGGGGACGGCCCTGAAACCCAAAACCTCGGCACAGGGGCCCTGCTCTGGGCATCCGGCCGGCGACTGCGGGAGGGAGGCCCCGGGCTGTGGGCAGCCGGTGCTGGGGCTGGGGGGGGCTCTCCAGCCTTCCCTGTACTGAAGGTGCTGGTAGCCCCCTCCCCAACCCCTCCTGCCATCCCCCAGATGGAGTTAAGTACAGCCATTCCCAGCTGGAAATGGAGGGTGAAGGAGAACACCCCAGTGAGGTGAGGTTGGTGTCCTGGGAAGCAGAGCAGCGCCTGGACCTGGGTGTGTACCCCTAAACTGGGCTGGAGGCTGGGCATCCTGGGGCAGGCACTGTGCAGAGCCACCCTGAGGGTCCCTGGAAGTGGCAGGGGTGGCTGTGGCTCTGCAGGATGAGAGAAGGCCTTTGGTGGGAGCACATTCAGCACTGGGAAGCCTTGGTCAGTGGACAATCCACGGCAGCCTGTGACTCCTTGTGCCACGTGTGTCTGTTGGCAGGAGCAATCCGTGTGCAGGTTGTGTGCACTGCCATGTGCAATACTGGTGTGTGCAACCCCACACACCTGCAATTCCTCCTGTGACACACGTGCTGCTGCATTTTGCCACATTCAGTGCAGGCTGCACCTCGGTGTGCCCCATCCCATCTGGAGTGTGCACCTGTGTGCAATTCCTCATGTCCTTCATGCAATCCCTCATGCACCAGGTGTGCTGGTGTGTGCACTGCCATGCACAATGTGTGTGTGTGTGTGTGTGTGTGTGTGTGTGTTGGGCCATGATTCCACGTGTGTTGGGATCACCCTGGAGTGCCTAAGCGCAGTCTGCACCCTCGGTGTGTGCGTGGCCTCACACACAGTGCCTGTGATCACATGTGAAGCACATGCACCCCAACACGCCTGATCCCACAGCCAGGATGGATCTTGCTGTGCACAAATCTGTGTGATCCCAATGTGGCTCATCTGTGCAGCCTGTGCACCTCACCTGGTGTGCAGGGCCTTGTGTGTGCCACAAGCAGCATCCCGTGTGCAGCGTGTGGGTCTGGGCATGGTGACCCCACGTGCATGAACGTGCACCTCGATGTGGGTGTGCTCAGGTGCAGCATGCACATCCCTGTGTGCAGCACCTGCATTGGTGTGATGATCCCATGTGCAGGGTGCATCTGGGCGTGCATGACCCTGTGTGTGGTGTGCATGATCCTTTGTGCTCTGTGCATCTTGGCATGCATGGTCCCTTGTGTAGTGTGCCTGATTCTGTGTGTGGCATGCACGATCCTGTGTGCAGCACGTGCATTTGTGTGCATGATCCCACATGCAGGGTGCATCTTGGCATGCGTGACCCCGTGTGTGGTGTGCCTGATTCCGTGTGCTCTGTGCATCTTGGCATTTATGACTCCACGCCCACCACGCATCCTAGCGTTCACCATCCTGCGCGCAGCGTGCACGATCCCTTGTTCCCCGCGCATCCCGGCGGGCGCCCATCCCATGCGCTCCGTTCACCTCGCCGTGCGCGGCGCCGGTGCGCGCATCCCGGCGTGCGCGGTCCCGGTGGCGATGCGCGGCCCCGCGGCGCGGCGCGCAGTGCGCATCCCAACAGCACCACCCAGCCGCGCGGCCGCGCGCTGCAGCGGGGACGGCGGGCGGGCGGCTCCCGGCGGTCCGCGGAAGCACGGAGGACAACATGGAGACGAACAAAGCGCTGAGGGAGCCGGGCTGGGGGTTTGTGCCTGCTCCGGCCTCACCCGAGTGTGGCCGATCCCCTCCTGGGATGTTGCGTCTGTCCAGGGACAGGTCGCTTTCTTTTGGGCATCGCTTGGGAATGTGAACTGGAACTCTGTCTGGCAGTGGGTGCTGCAGGACTGGAGCTTAGGGTGGGAGTGGGCAGTGCAGCATGGGGAGCTGGGTGCCCCAGTGCCACCAAATCGCTGCTGGTGAAGCCACAGGCTCGATGCTGCTCACGGCAGACTCCAGCTTGTCCACTCAGGCTGGTTCACCTTGCACCGAGCTGGCAAAGTGCTGGTGTGACCAGTCACTCCATCACAGCCTGATCCACATCGTGGGATCCAGCACAGGGACAAGGGACCCCACATGGCACATCCATGTCAACCATTCTTTGTGACTTGGAGGGCACCTGGTCCCCACACAGACCCCACACTCCCTTCAGCCCCGGGGACACTGCACACCCCAGGGCCCTGCACACGCCTTTGGTGCTGTGAGACATCACCACAACGTTTCCAATCTTTTATTGCTGGGGTGAATCATTTACTGGGGCAGCCAGCCTGTCTGCAAAACCCTGGTGCCAGCTGGTGCCAGCTGAGCACAGCCTCCCTGGGAGTCTGTGTTTTTTGAGGTGTTTACCCCGTTGTGCACTGGGGTGCAACCAGTCTGATTCCCCTGCTTGGTCAGGAGAAGGCTTCAAACCTCACAGTGATGCTGGGTCCCCATGGTGAGGAAACAGGGATATGTAGGTGACACAGCCACCTGGACCAGCACCCAGGCTGTCTCCTGGGGCAGTAGGGGAAGTCACTTCCTCACACCCCAGGGCGTTTGCTGCCTGTGACACAATCCCGGGTGACTGTGCCATGCTGTGGGCAATCCTGCAGGGATGGGGAGCTTTGCTGGGCCCTGCTCACTCCTCTCGGGCTCAATAAAATACCCCAGGGCAGTGCAGGCAGTCAGCCCTGCTTCCTCTGTGGGGAGATGGAGGCAGAGCTGGGGCTGGAGGAGGTGGGACTCAGAGATGTCCCATGTCTTACTCTGGGCCAGCACAGGGGTCCTCCTTGGAGCCATCCCACCACCGGGATGGGACCAGCATCCAGTCCCTGTGTTCTGGAGGGGCTGGAGGTCCCTCACATCAGTGACAGGCTCTGTGATACCTGTCCCATGGGCAGCAAACACGCTTTGCCCACCAAATTCCAGGCGCTTCAAGCTGCTCCCAGGTACATCCACAGATCTGTGCTCAGGAGCAAATACTTTGCAGAAAGTGAGAGATTTTGCCACCTGACCAACAGCGGTACCGCTGCACCAGGTGCCAAATTTTGTTTTCCCGAGGATGTGCATTTCCCCCCTGGATCTTGGTTGGGAGTTTGGCAGCATCTCCCCAGCCCAGCGTGTCGGGCAGCAGCCCTGGGCCAAGCCCGGAGCTTTGGGCACGGTGTTGGCCGAGGCAGAGCCGCTCCTCCCTGTCCCCCCCGCGCAGAGGGGAGCGCGGAGAGGAAATTGCTGCTGACGGAGCTGCGAGCGCTGCCGGACTGGGGATGACTAAGTTTGGCAGTGCTACCTGCTGGCTGTTTTTCCTTTTATGGAGGATTTGAGCGAGCCGCTGGAGCAATTCTCCGAGAAAACCCGAAGGGATCCACCCTGACCTTGGGGATGGGCACTGCCGGGTTGGGGAAAGGCTGGCTGGC
This sequence comes from Zosterops lateralis, assembly GCF_965231275.1. Taxonomy (NCBI): domain Eukaryota; kingdom Metazoa; phylum Chordata; class Aves; order Passeriformes; family Zosteropidae; genus Zosterops; species Zosterops lateralis. The sequence continues at coordinate 1,969,359 of NC_139775.1, forward strand.
GAGCCGGGTGGGTCGTGGGACGTTGGGGCGGCGCTCAGCTGGTAGAGGCGGGGATGGGCCCCCCTCGCCCATCCGGACGGGGCACCCGAATGTTTTCACTTTCTATTTTAAGGCGCTGGACTGTGGCCCCGAGCGGAGGCCCGGCCCGCGGTGCCAGCCGGGGCGCGTGGCTGCTGCCACCTCCCTCTGAGGCCACCCTCCAGCTCACATCCATCCCGGTGTGGCTTTCCCACAGGTGATGGGGTGAAGAGAGAGGGTGAAAGGGGATGTGTCTCTGCAGGGGGACACCTCACTGGAAGGGGACACTGCTGCAAGGGTGGGGGCATCATCTTCTCAGGGACATGCTGTTGCAAGGTGACAGCATTGCAGGGGACACATTTCTGCAAAGGGACACAGCTCTGCACCCCAGAACTGCTCCACGCTGCTGAGATGGAAACGGGGCAGCTTCGGAAAGTCCCCAGCTGGTGAGAAAGGCAGAGAAAGAGAAACAAAAATAGCACCATTCCAGTGACTGTAGTGGGGTGGCTTGCAGGGACAGGACTGGGCTTTGGCCAGGCTGCCTCAGCACCCAGGCCGGCCGTCCCATAGCCCCCAGCCTGTGTCGAGGGGCTGGGACTGGGCTCCTCAGCTGTGTCCTGCATTCTTGGCATTATTCTCCTTTTTTCTCCTCCTCCTCCACCCCGGGGACAGCTCTCAAACCTCTCCATTTATGGACAGGAGGTTAGGTCAAGTGGGAGGCTGAGGGGACGCCCAGGTCCCTGGGGAGGGACAGGGGTCCCACGTGGTGCTGGGAGCTGTCACCACCCCTGGAGGTCACAGCAACGATGATTGTGGGAAGCTGAGGGTCACCTGGGCATTGCTCCTGGGATCCCCATCATGATGCCCAGTGCCACTGGGACCCCACCCAGTGTGGTGGTTGGGGTCCCCCGTCCCCCCAGGGTGCTGGTGCACCCCGAGCTGCTGCAAACAGGTGGGGAGAAAAGAGGCCCTGCAGGTGGGGAGAGTTTTTTTCCTCTTATTATATTATATTATTTTATTTTGAAGCCAAAAGCTGCCAGTTTGGGGGTTGAGGCTGCAGCAGCTGCTCCCCACCCCAGGAGGGAAGGTTGGATGTGTCCCCAGCCCCAGGCCACCGAGGAGTCACTGGGGCAGGGTGAGATGACTCCAAAGCCACTCCAGATGATGAAACATCTTGACTCATTCTAATCATTAATATTATTTAAAAAAAAAAAAAAAAAAAAAAAAAAAAAAAAAAAAAAAAAAAAAAAAAAGGAAGAAGAAATGACTCAGGCAGCAGTACTCTGCCATTGGGTGGTGACAAAGTGGCTGCTTGGGGTTAGGTTTTTGGGGTGGATTTTCCCCCAGTCTATAATAACACCTTGGGGTGTTGCTGACAGCAGTGAGCTGAGGGAGAGGCAAATACCCGAGGAAATGTGCTGCTGGGGATCCTCCCACTCTGCCGTGCTTTAAAGGATGCTTTAAAGGGCAGTACATGCAAGCCCCCGCTGAGCCCTGGCATGTCCCAGGTTGTCCCCTGGCCGGGGAAGGACAGTGGCACCTTGTGGGGAAGGGTGAGATGAATGAACATCAGCTGTTCTTTGGTGTTTTAACCAGGCCTGCATCCCTCTGGCCAAAACTCTGTCCCCATGGGCTGGGGGGCCAAGGGAGGAAACCTGGGGACCCATCCCTGCACCCTGTGGGGGCTCATCGACCCCTCCCCTGTTCCTGGCTGACTCAGCCATGCGGGATTCCCACAGTTTCCGTCAGATGTTGCCTGGAGTAAACGGGGAAGAGGTTTCACAAGCCCTGGTAATTAATGCTAATTACAGAGCAGCGACATGGGAAACATTTCTTCCCCAGGTGTCCTTCCAAAAATGGTTTTGTGCAGGTGTGGCACCATCCTTCACTTGTCATTAGCGCTGCTCCGCCTGGGAGAAGGTGAAACCTTCGAAGGCTGGGACTGTGGGAACGGCGTGGCGGGGGCCGGTCCCCTCTGCCCCGCGGGCGCCCGGCCCGGCTGCGGCTGCTGGCAGCTGGTTTGGCTGCAGGGCAGGGCTCATGCAACCCCGGGTCAAGGCAATCCATGGGGAAAAAATAAAAAATACCCTCCGACCTCCTTGAGCAGCATGACTCCTCCTGGCAGCTGCTGGCAGAAAAATAAAACCATGGAGAAGGGGCTTGGAGGGTGGTGGTTTTTTTTTTTGTTTTGTTTTGTGTTTTTTTTTTTTTTTTTTTTTTTTTTTTTTTTTAATGTGACTTGGTTCTGCTGCCTGCATTGGAGGGACAATGACATCCTCCTAGGACCAAGGGCTCATGCTGAGAGGGGTTGAGCTTCTCTGAGGCTTGAAAAAGTTAGGCTGAAGGGGTTTAAAACTCCTTTTCATCTTTGTTTTTCTTCTCCTCACTGAGCTGCTCATGCTCAGGCACGCCCCACCCCCCAGGTGAGAAGTATTATAAATAAGGCAGGGTGAAGGTGGGCTGGGAGACCCAAGCTGCAGAGCCAGCTGGGATGGGCTAGGGAAAGCCTCCCTGGCCTAGGACATGCTGAGCATCTGCAGTGCTTGGGATGTAGGAAATCTCTACTTCCTTTTATCTGGATGGAGAAAAGAAGTTACAGGAGACACAACTGGGCGAGGTGTGGAGGAAGGGAACACTTTGTCCTCAGTGGCCACAGTGACCAATGACAGAAATCCTGGGCTGGACTGTCAGTGGCAGAGAAGTGGGGTAGAGGTGAGGAAACTCTTCTCATGCAGATTGTGGTGTCTTCATCCCTGGACCCTGATTTTATGTGATTTTTATGGAAGACTGAGCAGTGGGAAGCAGCTTGGAGGTGATGCAGTGTTGCCAAGTGGTGATGGTAGCGTGACCTTTAATGGTGACTGTCAACCACCGTGGATAGTTGCAGGGGTTGACAGCCCTGTTGGTGTCCCACAGCCCCATTTTGTTGTTTAAAATTGGTCCTTGAATTGTGGGGTTTACATCTCCACCCAAGGATGGTTGTGTCCTATTTGCCTTAAGGCTCGGGACTTCTGGAGCAGAGGGAGATGAAGAGGCTGGTTCTTCCCTGTTTGATGAAGAAGCGCATATCCCAGGCTGGAAACATATTTGTTTAGGAGTGGAAACGATGTCAGAAGACTTGGAGAAAGCTCACAGAAGGGGAAATCAGATGGAATTAAATCCACCCAGAGACAGTTTCCAGGCCATTTCCATGCTTCTCCCAGTCTGGGGGTTGTAGGTGCTGCAACTCCCTGTCCCCTGGCCAGCCAGGGTGGGGACAGAGTGGGGCTGGCAGGTAAAACCTCATTCCCATTGGGCTGGTGAGCTGGGAAACCGGTCCTGGCACAGGAGAAAGCCACCTCCTCCTCAGGCTCAATGGGAGCTGTGACTGTCTGTGGGGTTTTAAATAATCGTGACTTTGCTGAGCTGATTCCTTTTTGATGTGTGCAGACTCTTCTCCCTCTCACTTTCCCTTTGCAGCTTTCCCTCGCAGCAAGGGGAGTTGCTGTGCTGATCCCAGTGGATGGGGCTTCTCCCACTGCTCCATCCTTTCTCCTGTCTGAAGGTGGGGAGGAAAAGGGCCACACCAATCCCAGTGCTCCTGTGTGTGAGCCAATTCCCCCAAGGATGGTTGCTTTAATGAGATGTCACAGCTAATGAGTCTGCTGGCAGAATGCTCGTGGAGAAACGTGCTGGGAAGTGGTAACGCAGCAAGTCTCAGCCTTGGGATTGTGCAGCTTTCCAGGCTCTGTCCCATCCCAGAGATGGGAAGCCATGGGAGCAGCTGGGTGAAGGACCTTGTGCTCCATCCCAGCATTAGCCAGGAGCAGTTTGCTGACAGCCCACTGTGTGCTCGCTATCAGGATGTGATTGGGCCAAGTGAAAGGAATAAATTCATCCCAAAAGAGTGGGGTAGCCAAAGCAAATATTGGAAGCTCTCAATACACCAGACACTAGTGCAGAGTTCATTAAGTGGGACTATGGGGAGAAATTCATGCTACTGGTGGGCTCATTCTGCACTGTGAGACCCTCCTTGTCCACAACCCAAAAAATAACATCAGGCTGCCAGCAGATATAAGGCTCTCCTTTACAGCAGCTGGGCCTGAGAGGCACCTCAAAATCCCCCTGATGAGTGAGCATCCAAGTTCCCTCCATCCCACTACATGGAGACTGAGGGAGCTCAGAAATGTTTTCACTGCTGAGCACAGAGAGTTCTCTTGGAAGCAATTTATGCCCTGGAATCTGCTGGGAGTGAACACACAAAAGTAACAATGGGAGGTTGAGGAGGGGGCTCCTGTCATTGTTCCTTGAGCTGCTGCACAAGGGAGGGGAAATAGAGACCTTTTATCTGCCTGTGCCTGCCCCATGAGCAGGGATGCAGGATGAACAGGGTGCAGGATGATCCGGGGCACCCATCTCATAGGAGGGCACCCCCAGCACTTATACAGGGCAGAGGAGGGAGGAGATTCATTTCTAAGGTATATTCCTGGTGAATTTAGGCTTACAAAGCGACGGAGGGGGGCAGAGGGCCTCAGCTGCTCTCTGGTTTCCGGTTCCTGCTGCCTCTTGCTCCAGCTGGTTACCGCAGACAGGGCCAGGTTTTGCCATTTAAGGCTGATTTCCCCAGGCTGGGCTGTGCCGAGAGCTGCCTGGGACGGTCCCTCGGCCACTCAGTGTTAATTAAAATGTGTGTCCAGAGACATGTGGGTCCTCTGGGGGAGGAGGGAGAACCCTCCCCATCTCACCACGTCTTCTTTCACCGATCTCCACAGCAGAGGAAAGAGCCAAGGGAAGGGCTCTGGGTTCATCTGTGGAGTGATGTGCCCGGGCTTGGATGGGCAGGACAAAACCTCTCCAGGTCCCAGAGGCAGCAGGTTCCAAGCAGAAGGCCCTGGTCCCATTGATCCAGCCCTGGTCCCATTGATCCAGCCCTGGGTGAGGGACCTGAGCTGAGCAATGCCAGGGTGGAGCTGGGACACCCTTTGCCCTGCCAGGCTGTTTCCAGGACTGAGCCCAGGCTGTGCTGGGGCTGGAGCTGCCCCACACTCTGGGCTTCCTCATTCCTGTCACCACAGTTGCTTGCTTTTTTTCTTCCTCTTGCTTGTCCCCATCTGCCCCAAGCTCTTGCAAAACATGAACAAGAGTTCCCAGAGAATGAGATGTGCTGTGCAGCCCTCTCACAGCCTTGGGCAGTGATCTGGGAACCAAAAGGGCTCCTGCAAAGCCCCATAGGAAAACCACTCCCTGTTTTCTCTGCATGCTGACTTGCCTCTTCCTTGGGCTGCAAAACCATAAAGACAGTGGCCACTCTTTGTGTCCATATGAGCCCCACCAGGGTCCTGGTGGCCTCTGTACCCACCTGGCTTCTGCTGCTCTGTGCTCTAGCAGTGGAGGAGCCCTGGAAGCCACCTCAGAAACCCCACGCTGCTCTGGCTCTGGCATGGGGAAGGGAAGAGAGTAGGAATGTGGAAGACTTAACCCCATTTATTGTTAAAGGCTGCAGAAGGGAGAGGCATGTTCATACCCCACCCTGCTCATGCCAGCAAAGGTTGCCTTGGGGACACCTGGGCCAGGGAGTCCCCAGGACTGTGCCATTGCTCCAGTAAGTGCCACCTGCAGGTACTCAAGGTTCTAATGCCACTCAAGTGCATTTTTCAAATATTCTCAGAGCTCATAACACCTCTGCCGCTCCAGAGGGGCTCAGTGCCTACCCAAGCACACATCACCCAGCAGAGTTGGCACCCCAGGGTGGCACAGGGACATGAGAGAGCAGAGCTCTGCAGTCCTCCTCAGGGAGGAACCTGACAACTCACTCAGCCACCTGAGTCCCACCACTATTTCTCTTTCCAGACCTTCACCCCACAGCCCACCTGTGGTGGAATGAAGATGGATGTGACCTTGCTAGTCCCAGATGAGAGCAGGTGAGGAGGGAGCAGGGTACCTTAATGAGTCAGGGGAGTGAGAGCCAGTGCCTGGCACCCAAGGCTTTGGTTTGCCTTTCTCCTGAGATCTTATCACCTGCCAGCGGGAATGTGTGAAATGAGCCAAACAAAGCACATGTGGAAATACTGTCTCGAGTGAGGGATGGAAACTTTGGGGGCAATGGGCTGTGAGGGAAATGAAATGCAGGGGGGCTTGGTTCCTCTTTGTGGTGGTGCTTTCCTCCCGTGCCCAGTCTGTGTGAGTGGATCATGATGATATCAGAGGGATGATACAGTTGCAAACTTGCTGGCTTGTTCCCAGATTTGCTGCAGATCTCGACGTGATCTGGACCAGAGGGGCTGGTTGGGAGCAGCACCACCCTGCAGAAAGCCTGTGCTCCCTCCTTCCCCACTACCAGCCCATTGTGAGTGGCATCACCCCACTCTTACCCCAGCCACATGGACCCCACACAAGCCTGGCACCAGATAAAAGCCACCTGGCTCTCTCCTCCCATGCACCTGCTCTCCAAGGTGGGGGGAGAGGGATAGTCACTGAATTTCAATTGTGGTGGCTCTGTAAAAGGGCTGAGTGCTGTGTAAGTGCTGAATCACCCCCGAAGGTTTATTTAAACTTGGAGGAGTGGATGGGGCATTGACTAGAGCAGGTCCCACTCCTCCGTCACTCTCTCCCTGCCTGGGGAGAGCCGTTTGCGTCACAGCTGTGCAAACAGAGCCGGGGGCCAGCCCAGGCAGGGATGGGGCTGGGACAGGGCCCAGAGCAGTTCCTGGGTTCCTCTGCATCCCTCCTTCTAGGAATGGGCAAACCCTGCCTCGCCCATTCATTCCCTGAGCATCCCTGCACCTGCAGGGACAGGAGCTGGTACAGGTCTGGGGTCACTGGAGGGGTGGGGATCCCCACCTTTGGGTGCACCCACAGCAGCACCAGCACAGTGGTCAGACCCCTGTGCCTTGCTGCGGGAGGTAAAGGGGGCTAATGCCCCAAACCAGAATTATCTGCAGAGGCACAAGTGCTTTACATCACCTGGCATGGGTGGGAGAGTCACCCTGACTGAGGGCAGCTGCCATCCCTGCTCTCCCTGCCTCTCTTCCTCACACAGAAAACAAAGGCAGCATTATTCCCACTCTCTCCAAGGTAGGAGAGGTCACCTCTGTCAAAGGCTTGAAGCCCCTAGATGGAAAGTGCCATTAGCCTGGCAAAGATCAAAGGCAATCTCCCGGCACGCTTGGGTAGCCCAGGATCGGTTTCATTTCCTAGGTACCGTAGGAGCAGAAAACTCCATCCAGCTGCTCCCCTGCCTTTACCATCAGACACCAAGAAAAATCAATTCTCAAAGTAATTAAGAAGCAGTTGAAAAAGCACCGTATGGCTTGGCATAGTGTCACGTAACACCTGTGGGGGCCTTTTGCCAGGACAGGTAACTGAACCCCAGGGAGCATCCTTGAGGGACAGAGGCCCTTGGAGGTGGATCAGAGCTGAGGGGTCATTCAGTTGCATTTGGGTGGCAATGGGGGTGGCGTGAGCAGGGGCCAGAAGGCTGAGACGTGCAGAAAAAAACCCAGGGAGAATCAGCTTTTTCTCTTCCCCTTCTGCTTTTAGCTGGAGGAAATATCCCCTGAAACTGATGCCAAGCCTGGCTGGAGGGGAGGGCTGCTCCACCGCTCTCTGTCCCTGCAGGGAAGCTCCAGCACAGGATTTAGCTTACACCTGTCCCATTGCTGTGGAAGAAGTGGACTCCAGAGATGGCCAGGGTGCAGGGCTGGGGCTGGGAGCCTGGCCGGCATCGCCCCAGGGTCTGGCTGTGCCGGTATAATCGCACTGTGCTGCGGAATGACCTTGGGCTGAAAACAATTCCACGCTCGGGCCTCACAGGCTGTTGCTATCAAGGTCAACCAAAACAGCCCCGGCAGCACGTTTAACCAGTGGGGGAAGGGAGGGCTTTCTCGGCTCTGGCCGGGCCAGTACAGCTCAGGGAGGGTGGGAGGATGGCAGGGGCTGTGGGGCAGCAGGATGGGGCTGGGCAGAGGGTGTCAGCCTGGGCACTGGCTGATGAATGCTGACCTGGTTGCCTGCAAGGTTGGGAATGAAGCCTTGGCCTCCTGCTGCCTGTGTGAGCTGGGGGACCCTGGGGCCAGGACAGGGATCAGCTCAGGGATATGCAATGAAAGGGCTGGGGAAGGCATGAGGGCACAGAGAGAGACAAGGCTGGAGGCAGCAAGGACAGGCAGGGCTGGAGAAATAGGTGGAGAAAAATCTTCAACCCCTCCAGCAAAGTCCACTTATCAGGGATTGCAGGCTGTAAATCAGGCACGTGCACCCTGCCACCACCTTTCCAATAGCCTCTGCAAAACCAGGCACAGATTGTTTGTCTGTGCCTTGAAAATGGAGAATGGTGAATTTATACAATTTTCCAGCATGATACAATGTAATGCTTTTCATTCCTTGTGAATGGGAGGGATGCTCGATGCACTGTTAGCCCATCCATGTGGATGCAGCAGATCAGGAGAGAACATCCTTGCACATGGAGGTCTGTGAAGGGAAAGGCAAAAGGATTCTGCAAAAGGACTGATTGATCAGAGAGAGCTCAAGGATCAATACAAAGGAGCAGAAACCTCGGGGAGGGGTGTATGAGAGTGGAGAACAATGCTTAAAGGGGGAGAGTCGAGTCTGCAGCTTGTCAGGGATGAGCTGGCATCAGGGATGCAACGCAGCGAGCCAGGAAAATGTCAGGGGCTGTTTTGCTTCAGGTTTAATGCTGATTATGTTCCCATAAAGGGAGAGGTGGGGGCTGCAGTGAGGCCCCCAAACATCTCCAGAAGGAGTGAAAGGCCTGGGGTTCCTGCTTAGATTTTACCTCCTGCAAATTCCCGTTACAGCTTATGCTGCAAGGAGAAAATTGAAAGAGGAAGGTGCTGATATGGTCCCTGTGTCTGTGAAACAGGGGATGTGGTCAGCACCTTTCCTTCTTCCCCTTGGGGAGTTGGAAGGGAAGGGAAAGGCAGTGCTTCAAAAAACCTCCATGATTTTTGTGTGAGGGCAATTCAAAGAGATTGTGGCTGTTTCAGAAGTTTCTACCTCTCTTCTCATTGTCACAACAGCAGGAGGGAGAAAAGGGAGGTCTGAGCACATGACAGAGTGAGAGAGATGGTAGAGCTGGCACTGAAGGGGATGTGCAGAAATCCAAGCCAAAACTCCAAGTCCAAAAACTACCAGGAATATTTCCCCCCTTTGACCCTCCTGTCCCCAAAAGTGTGACAGATGCCATCCCTGCATGGGCAAAGGGCTTCTGCTCTAGGGGAAGGGCTGGGAGAAGTGAGAGGAAAGCAGAGCTCACATGTTGTCCCACAGCGATTCAAGCCCAGCCATATCAGCTGGCAAAGGGCAGGAGGATCCTCCCTCGGATAGTTTTGTCCAGAGTCAGTGCCAGCCAAGCACCAAGGACAAGCAGGGAGAGATGAAGCAAAACATGGGAACTTGGGAGCTTGTGATGTCTGCCCAAAGGTAATACGACAGCCAGGAAGCTTTTTGCTCAGTTCCCCTTTCTCTCCTCTCAACTCTTGCAACAGCCCAGAAAAGATGGGAAGAGAGCCCCAGCCATGGCCAGGGAGTTGGCCAGGCCGATCACACAGTGGTGAACATGGCGACAGGCCAGTGGCTTTGCTGTCAAGGTGCCTTCAACCTGGGAGGAAGTGGTGGCACCCAGCCATGTGCTGGAGACCATATCCTGCTGTCCCACCAAGGCCAGACCTCTCTGCCCCTAAAGCCAGGAGACGCAAGGCTGGTGCTGCTGCCCTCCGGATGCTGGCGGATTGATTGCCTTCTGATTCAGTCCAATAATCAAGACTAATTGCCTGGCAGTTCCCTCCCTGCCTAATGGGCTGCCTCGCATCATGGCTCCCCAGCCTGGCTCCACCCAACCTGCTCACTGGGATGCAGCAGAGCGCAGCATCCCACCCCTCTCATGCACGCCCCGTCCATCTGCTCAAGACCCTCATAAGCCCTGGTGGCCTCTCCACCTGGCCCTGGCCTGATGTTGCCCATCCCAAACCTATCACCCCAGTAGTACTGTTGGACTTTTCCCTGCTTTATCAGCACTTCCGTGGACCACGCTTCCCAGCTGCGAGGGCCATCAGCTCTACTCATGCCTTGTGGCTCCCCTTATTTGACGTATAATCTTCTAATTAATAATCAGCCTTTTCAAAGTGGAATGCAAACATTAATTAATTCCCCATGAGGCAGGTAATTAACAGCAATGACTCCCATTTTACTGCGAGGGAGGCTGTGACAGAGAGATCTTGCACGATCCACATCGTGGTGACAGAGGAATGACCGGGCAAAGGCAGCTCCACTCCAGCGTGGCCCTGCAGGAACCCAAGGCTGAGTGCCCTTCCACTGAGAGCTTCCTATGGGGACTCTCCTGGGCTATCTCTTTATCACTGTGGTCATCTCCAGTGAGGAGGGGATGCCATAATCCCAAAGTGGCCTGGCAGGACACGTCCATCACTGTGGCCACCTCTGTTTTGTGGGATGAGGTATGCCCCTGGGGTGGCCCAGAAGAGCCCACAGGTCTCCTGTCCCTCTGTACCACCCTCTCCAAAGCACCCACCTGGGTGCAGCCATGATGCTGAATTTTGAATTCATCAGGACAAGGCACTCCTGGGGAAGGGGATGCCATCCAAAGGAAAAGGGTTTCTCTTGTATTACCATCCATGCCTGGTGTCCCATTCCTTCCCATCCCCCTAGGTAATTGCAAATCTCCATCTCAATTAAGCTTTTGCAGGTTCCTCCTGCTGCTCTCCTCCTTTGTTCATCCCACAGCAGGAGTAATGAAGCAGGGGGGAATAATGCCTGGGTCCCCTTCAGCGAGACCCACACGGGCAGTTTGGGGAGGGAGCCCCAGCCTCATCCTCCTCATCCTCACCGTGATCTCTCCTGATGACAAAGAACTTGCTGGCGTGGCCTGCCAAGACCTTGATTGCAAGCCTGACTCCTGTCTCTATGATGCTGGACAAGGGGCATCCCATGGAGAACAGGCATTTTCAGCCTTTTTTTTTTTTTTTTTTCCAGAGATTTTTTTTTTACCTGTCAGTACTGTTTTCAAACGGCTGAGATTACACATCCAAGGTCCCCACGCTGAAGTCTGTGTGCTTCCAGCCGGCAACAGATTGCGAGTGGCTGCTGCTACTTTACTTACAGGACTGCTTAATTAACTTGATTAATCAGCCCGTGTTCGCACAACACTCCGGAGATGCAAAGCCCTCTGGTTGTTGCTGCCTGCTGCTCCTGCTGCCCTCGCCTTTATTCCTGGCCAGTGTGGGATGGTCACAGGCACGAAGGAATTGCAGAAAGGCAGCCTGGGCTGGAGCAGCCACGTCTCCTACTCCGGCAAGGTTTGGATCAGAGGACAGAAACAAATATTGCTCAAATCTGACCAAACCACTGCTCCCATCGTGTCCCCTGCCAGCCCGGGGCAGGATGGAGAGCGGGGACCAGGACCCCCTGCTTGACTCGATGCCTGAGCCAGGGGAGCGTTCCCTTCTCCCAGGTCCCGCTGCCACCGTAAGGCACACGGTCCTTAATGGTGCCCGGTGGCGCCGGCGGCATTCCCGGTTGCCCGGGCGGGTCCAAGGGCCGCGGGCCTGGTGGCGGCTGGCAGGAGCCGTGTCGCCGCCGCTTGCTGAGATCAGCAGTGAACTTGGCCCCGCGTCCCGCTCGTCCCGCTCCCGGCCGGGGTCACCGGTGCCCGCCCGGCCCAGAGGTGCAGGTGACGGGCGCTCCACGTGCCCCGTGCCGGGGAGCACCGCGGGCAGGGCGAGCAGCGCCCCCGCGGCCCCGCACCGCGCTACCCCCCTGTACCCCCGTCCCTCCCGGGGGGCCGCACCCGCCCGGCTCCCACACACACAACAGGCGAACGGGCCGGGACCCCCACCCCGGGGCTTTGTGTGAGAGCTAGGGTGAGGGGGCTGCACAGGGACGGCGGGGCACCGCGAACCGCGGCGGGCAGCGAGCAGAAGCCCCGTCCCCAGCCTAGCCCGGTGACACCGGGGGCCGCACCCCGCACCCCAGCCCGCTCGGTTCCCCCCCACCCCAATATTTTCCCCCCTGTCGGGGCGGCGGGGCGGGCTGAGGGCTGGGGGCGTGGCCAGGCGTGGCCAATCGGAGCGGCGCACTCCGAAAGTTTCCTTTTATGGCGAGGCGGCGGCCGCGCCGGCCCAATATAAAAGCGCGCGCGGGCGGCGGGCGGCAGCCGCCGCGAGCTCTCCCTGCCCTCACTGCGCGCGCGCCCCGCTCCCGCCGCCGCCTCACGCCTGCCCCGGCTCCGACCGCGCCAACTCCCCAAAGGTGAGCGCCGGCACCGCGACAGCGGGGGATAGGACAGCGACGGTGCTAATGAGGATATTAATGAGCCGGTGTTATCGTGAATATCGGTGCGATGGGGGTTGTTGGGACGCGGCGCGCCCTTTGTGCGCTGGCGGGGTGTCGGCCCCGTAGCGCGCTGCCGCGTTTTAGGGGATAGAGACGCAGCTCGCGGTTTAAGGCCGGTTTCGGGGGTGATGCTTGCAGGGGGGGGGTCGCGCCGCTGCCACGCGTGGGGCTAATCCGCCCCGTAAGAGGATTGCTGGTGCGGACGGGGGGAGCGGGCGGCTCGGTGCGGTGTCCGGGGAGCGGCGGAGCGAACGGGGGCGCGGGGCTTTGTCTGTTCCGCGGAGCCGCCCGTGCCGGGGTCGGGGCCCGGGGGCGTTGTCCCCCGTGAGGAGGGGCGCGGCCCCCCCGCCCCGCACATACGGATAGTCCTGCTGGCTGTTGATTGCGGGGAGGGGGCGGCACCCCCTGCACGGGGCGAGGCTTTGGATCGGAACAATGCGGGGTTGGGGGGTGCAGGAGGGACCCCCCCCGCCGTGTGCCCGGAGCGCAGGTGCAGGCGGGCTGCCCGCTCCGGCTCCGACTACACTTCCCAGGCTGCCCGTGCGGGGCGGCACATGTGAGGCAGCTCCCGCCGCTCCCCCCCCGCCACCGGATTACACCGGCGCGGCCGGAGCCACCGCGGCTGAGCCTGGGCGGGCGGCAATTGCATAAGACGCTGGCTTTAATCCCGCCTGTGGTGCCGGCGGTCGATGGGGCAGAGCCCCGGTCACGCTTGACTAGTGGGCTGGGCGTGGTAGCCAGCGCTTGTGGTGCTGCGGTGCCTTGTAGAGGCTGGCTGAGGCTTGGGGGGCTGCGCGGAGGGGTTGAAGGCTGCTGGCCGTGCCTGGCACACGGCGGGCACCGGGCGTGACCCCTTGGGCTGGATGGGCGCGTCAAGCCCCGCTGACTGGCACATGGCGGGGCTCTGAGGAGAGCGCCGGGCGTGACCGGCGGGGCTGTGCGGAGGTGTTGAGCTCCGCCGGCCGGCTCAAGGTGGGGCACCGGGCGTGACCGGCGTGGCTGTGCGGAGGCGTCGAGCCCGCTGGCTGGCACACGGCGGGGCGCTGGGGTGTGGCGGCCACGCCCGCCCGCTCCGGGGAGTGGCCGCCGCCGTCCCCCCGACAGCCGGTGGCGGGCGAGGTGCGGCGCGCTCCATCCATTGCCTTTTATGGTAATAATGCAAGAGGGCGCAGGGACTTCCTTTGTCCCAAATCCGCGCAGTGCCGAAATCTGGGAGGCGTCGCCCCCTCTAGCGGGCGCCGGGCGAAGCGGAGCGGCGCCGGCAGGAAGGAAATGGGTGGGGAAGGCCTTGGCGGCATCGCCTTCCCTTCCCGCCATCGCCTGCGCTTCCCGCCATCGCCTTCCCTTCCCGCCTGCCGCCGCGGGACGGGGTTCGGTTTGTGAGCAGGGACGCTCATGTCTCCTTCTCTCCTCTCCTCCCTTAGCCAGCCATGGATGATGATATTGCCGCGCTCGTTGTTGACAATGGTTCCGGTATGTGCAAGGCCGGGTTCGCTGGGGACGATGCCCCCCGTGCTGTCTTCCCATCCATCGTGGGTCGCCCCAGACATCAGGTAGGTGGCTGGTTGTGCTTGTTGTCTTAACAAAAAGAGAGGGGTTTTAAGTGGAAGTGGTTCCCCTAGAGGCAACTAGCGCTTTTATTTGGCGTTGTACCATGAGAGGCCTGTGCACTGCAACACAGCTGGTGGGGAATGCAGCCTCCTGCAGAGCCTTTGTGCAGTGTGTGTTGGAACAGCTGACAGCTGGGGATGCCTTTCCTGATAGGTGACAGCAGAGGGACAATAACTGGAGATTTAGCTTTATGAAAAGGGAATTATTCACTCTTCAGCTGTACTTACCACATTGTCTTTGTTCTGCAGGGTGTGATGGTTGGTATGGGTCAGAAAGACAGCTATGTTGGTGATGAAGCCCAGAGCAAAAGAGGTATCCTGACCCTGAAATACCCCATTGAACATGGTATTGTCACCAACTGGGATGACATGGAGAAGATCTGGCATCACACCTTCTACAATGAGCTGAGAGTAGCCCCTGAGGAGCACCCTGTGCTGCTCACAGAGGCTCCCCTGAACCCCAAAGCCAACAGAGAGAAGATGACACAGGTGTGTAGAACTCGGCAGTTTGGAGCTAAAGCAGATAATTACTGCAGGCCAGCTCTCCTCTTCCATGTTGTCCTCTCCTTCACCACTATTCTCATTTTTTGCCATCTTTACAGGGTTTTCCTTTCCTGGCCTGAGTCTCCTCTTTGCTGGACCTTGACAGGTTTTGTTTGCTTTTCTAAGCTGGCTTTCTCTGAGACTGAACTAGCAACTGGTCTAACTGCTGTTTCTGACTAGGCACACTAATCCATTTACAGCCCTTGAGTGACCCTATTGTAGTTTACTTAGCATTTGTTTTGTTCCTTGCTGTGATATGTGGATGGGTCTGTGGCAGTGGTGTCCCTGCTCAGGCTCTGACATGGCAGGTGTGGGTGGAGACCAGGTGAGATAAGCATGGACTTGAGGGGCAATAGAGAGATACCTCTTACCTAGGGGCCAAAGTAAAACCACTTGCATGGACTTGGTATGGACATGTAGCAAGAACCCTGTATTTTCCTGTTGACTCAACCCCTCCTTTTCTCTCCTTAGATCATGTTTGAGACCTTCAACACCCCAGCCATGTATGTAGCCATCCAGGCTGTGCTGTCCCTGTATGCCTCTGGTCGTACCACTGGTATTGTGATGGACTCTGGTGATGGTGTTACCCACACTGTGCCCATCTACGAAGGCTATGCCCTCCCCCATGCCATCCTCCGTCTGGATCTGGCTGGCCGTGACCTGACGGACTACCTCATGAAGATCCTGACAGAGAGAGGCTACAGCTTCACCACCACAGCTGAGAGAGAAATTGTGCGTGACATCAAGGAGAAGCTGTGCTATGTTGCCCTGGATTTCGAGCAGGAGATGGCCACAGCTGCCTCTAGCTCTTCCCTGGAGAAGAGCTATGAACTCCCTGATGGCCAGGTCATCACCATTGGCAATGAGAGGTTCAGGTGCCCTGAGGCCCTGTTCCAGCCATCTTTCCTTGGTAAGTCCAGCTTTTTTAGGATACTCTGTTGCCCCTTAATGTTCCCTCTGTGGAAGGTGACCTGGAGACGGTGGCAGTGTGGCACCAAATACTTAACTGCTGGTCTTGTAGCAAGGCTTGTGCTGCCCACCAGTTAGCCTCAGTTCCTGCACAGGTTAAAGCTGTTGGAGGGACTTGGGTCAGTAGAGCCAGAGGTTGAGTCTGTCCCAGCCATGGCTCTGCAGTGTCTTCCTGCTGAAAGGACTGCTGGTCTCTTAGTTGCCTGTACTGTCTTCTTATGCTTCCTTGACTCTGACTCCTTGTTGATTTAGAACTTCTGCTTCTTCACAGGTATGGAGTCCTGTGGTATCCATGAAACTACCTTCAACTCCATCATGAAGTGTGATGTGGATATCCGTAAGGATCTGTATGCCAACACAGTGCTGTCTGGTGGTACCACAATGTACCCCGGCATTGCTGACAGGATGCAGAAGGAGATCACAGCCCTGGCACCCAGCACAATGAAAATCAAGGTAGGATGGACTTGAGGGGACATCTCAGCACCCCTATTAGGCTGAAATATGTAGCATGTGTGGAGGGTGGTATTCTGGTTTCCTGCTGCAGAAGATAGAAACCATGTCTGTCTAGTACAGCCCTAATGGCTTTGGGCTGGACAGGATGGCATTCACCCAATTGCATGAATAATGGGATTAAAGGCTGGCTGCAAAGGAGGGAGGTGGGTGTGTGAAGTTGTCTTGATCCTGTTTCGACTTCATGGTATCTTGGCCAAGGTTAGATAAGGGAATTAGGCAGATCCATCTTGCAGGGCCACGTGTGGGCTGTGAGCGTAGTGTGATGCTGTGTCTGACTGGTTCCTCCTCTTCCCTGCAGATCATTGCCCCACCTGAGCGCAAATACTCTGTCTGGATCGGAGGCTCCATCCTGGCCTCCCTGTCCACCTTCCAGCAGATGTGGATCAGCAAGCAGGAGTACGATGAATCCGGACCCTCCATTGTCCACCGCAAATGCTTCTAAACCGGACTGTTACCAACACCCACACCCTTGTGATGAAACGAAACCCATAAATGCGCATAAAACCAGACGAGATTGGCATGGCTTTATTTGTTTTTTTTTTGGCGCTTGACTCAGGATTAAAAAACTGGAACGGTGAAGGTGTCAGAAGCAGTCTTAAAATACAACATGTCGGAGCGAACGCCCCCAAAGTTCTACAATGCATCTGAGGACTTTGATTGTACATTTGTTTGTTTTTTTAATAGTCATTCCAAATATTATAATGCATTGTTACAGGAAGTTACTCGCCTCTGTGAAGGCAAAGCCCAGCTCGGAGGGAGTCCACCAGTTACAGCTGGTGTTAGGTTATAATTGCTTGTCTGTAAATTATGTAACCCGACAAGTGTCTTTTTTGTATCTTTCCGCCTTAAAAACAAAACACACTTGATCCTTTTTCTCTTCGATTTGTCAAATAAGCAGCCTGTGTTCCCCAGTGATAGATGTGAATGAAGGCTTTACAGTCCCCCGCAGGGTCTAGGAGAAGCGGTGCCAGTATGTGGGGGAGGGAGGGGCTACCTGTACACTGACTTAAGACCAGTTGAAATAAAAGTGCACACCATAGAGGCTTGACTGGTGTTGGTTGTTGATTTTCTTTCTTTTCATGCCATTTTTTGACAGTTGCTCCTTGCTCTGATCTCCCCCTGCCAGGCTGCACAGCTCTGCTATCAGGCTGGGGGGATGCTGGTGCCACAGGACACAAGGCAGATGGCTCTGGGTGATATGGGGAGGAGTAGAGCTGAGCCTGCCAAACCTGTGGTCCCCGAGGTTGCCTTGGGCTGGAGCTCTCCAGATACTGCCACTGTGTGCCACAGGGAGCTGCTGGAGGAGCTGGGCTTTAGTGGGGTGTTCAGTTGCTCCTTCCCAAATGTTTCTCTGTGTGTCTCCCTCCTCAGTGTTCTATGTCTCATGCTGGACTGATGGAAGCAAGTGGGGTGTGCTGATGCCACAACCAAGTCAAAGCAGCTGCCTTCTCCTTGACTAGTCTGCAGCTCTACATGGGGCAGTGTCCCTGCTCCAGGTATCAGAGCTTGTCTGTCCTGCTCCCAGTTTGCCTTGGGAGGGAAGCTGGGGTTCAGGTGGGGAAACTCATGCCCTGGCACTGTGCTGGCTGGATGGAACAGCTTTCGGGTGAAAGCAAGAGAAAGTCCTGTGAAGTGGAAAAAATTGACTTCAAGACAGCAGGGCTACTGGAGTGCTACAGGGGTGGGGCTGGGAAAAAGGTGCAAGGAGGAAGGAAGGAAGGAAGGAGGAAGCTTTGGCAGGGTGAGTGACACACCTCCAATGCAAGTACCTGCCTCCAGCCCAGCATTTGCCATGAAGGTTTTTGGCTTATTGACTCCGTACCCATTCTTTGAGCTTCCTCAAACCTATGAAAATGTTCAGCCTTGTTTGATTAACTTCTCTGGTTTTGTGGAAAAGAACAGGGATGAGCCTGCCAAAGCTGAGACCCTGTTGGGTATAGCAATGTCCACAAGCCCCCAGAGCTGGAGTCACATCTGTGGAAAGGAGATCTGCATTGAGGCTACTGGGTCAGGAACCAGGAAATGCCGAGCTGGTAACACTGTTGCCAGCTCAGGGAGACCAAACCTGGGAGCGTTTTCAGGAGTGAAGCTTCCCAAGGCTTTGCCAGCCTTGCCGGCCTTTGAAGAGCTAATGGCTGTGATTGTGTCATGCTTGAAGCAGATGAAAGACAGGGAACAGGGTCTAGTTCCTCTTTAATCCTCTGCCTGGCCTGCTCCTGCTCTGGCATTGTGCTGTACCCAGGGTGGACCTGCCGGTTTCTGCCCTTCATCTCCCCAGGCTCCCTCCTGGGTGCAGTGGGAGCCTGGCAGGGCTGGAGGAGCAGACTCTGGGCTGAGCTGATGAGTACTGGAAGCACCAGTTTGCATGAGAGGAGGTGAAGCAGGTTGGAGCAAGGCCCAAACTGGGCTTATAACCTGAGGTCTTGGGGAAATGGGGTGAGGAGGAGGCAATGGCAGCTCCTGGGGAGGGAGCTGGTAGGAGCAGGGTAGGAAAAAGGCCAGCAGCCAAGAAGAGATGACAGCAATAGGGAAATGGGGTGCCTTTTTTCAGCCTTTTATGAAATGGTCACTGATTGCTGTGGGAAAATGTGCTGAGACACAAAGAACAGAAGAAACTGGTGGTGGTGAGAAACCAGTGAGCAGAAAAATGCCGGGGGCTAAGAGCAGCTCAGGTGGGCAGAGGTGTGAGCATGGGGCAGTTGCTGCAGAGCTGCTGGACACAGCAGCTGGGATGATTTTCATGCTCTAGAGCCAGCCGAGGTATGCTGTTAGTTAACACTCTGCAGGGCTTTTTCTCCTTTCTTCCCATTTCACTTGCTGTTTTAACTAACCCCTCAGTAAAATGAGGCTGGGCCTTCCACAGCCCTTCCTGATGTCTCTCCAGCATGAGGCCATGGCGTGCACAGGCACTGCAGGCTGCTCCAGCAAGGCTCTATTTATCCCTCCTCTGGGCCATTACATGCTGAAGAAAAGAATGTGGTGCCGGGGAGGGACAACTGCAAGAATTACTCACTGCTCCCAACTCCAGTGAGCACAGGGGGAGCCTGGAGTGGTTTTCTCTCAGGAATGTCAAGTGCTGGAAAATAGGGGATTTTTTAACAAGTTTCTCTGCCACGGAGTTCCAAAGGGCTCAATTCATCCCTCACTGTTTCACAGAGGTGGGGAAATACTGAGAGGCCTGTCAGGGAGGGCAATAGAGAAGCCATGTCCTGGCTTTGTCAGACTCAAAGGAGAAGTTGTGTAGGGAATAATCAGTACTCTGGCTATCTTCTCTTCTCCAGCACACAAATAGCCTGGGGTTGTGAGGAGACCAGAAGGTTTAATATGTCCACCCATGGGCCAGGCTGAGCGTGTCCCCCTGTCTGGCTCAGCCATGGTGATGTTCCAGGATTCCTCAGGCTGCAGAGACATCAGGACTCGACTCTAGATCCTCCCAAGTCATCCAGCCCTTTCCTACCTCCCTGTAGCTGCCCCAGGAAAGATGGCTGAGCTCAAGGGAGCTGAGCAAACATGTTTTACATCCTTTCTTCCCTCAGAGTTCCCAGCTTTCCCTCCTGCTGGAGACAGTTGCTGGCACTTTACCTGCAATTAGCTGATGACCTGGAAAGTCACCTCACTGAGCTGCTTATGGAATCAAGCCACCACCAGGAATTAGTGATGTCCTTGGCAAAGGAGATGGTTGCAACTCTCGGGATTTAGCCTTGAAGGGCCTCATTGTCTCTCAGCTGTGTCGGGGACAGTTGACCAGAAACGGTCTCTGGATGAGGAGGGTCCTGTTCTCTCATTAGTGAGCATGTGCTCTCCCCCAGGAGAGGTGCCAGCTGGCTGTGTGCAAAATTCCCAGGGAATCTCAGAGCGTTCAAACTAAACCAACCTCCTTGCAGAAGTCCCCTTGGAGGATGCAAAGCACCAGCTTTAGAAAATGGCCATTCCAAGGTAGCTATTCAGGGATGGGTCTGCGGTATTGGCTGTGCTTAGGGCAGGAGCAGTCTTGGTCTCTGAAGTCGTTCTTTGCAGGACTGCTGACCTGGACCCTGCCCTGACTTGCATTATACCCATCTGTAATCCACTTTAGCAGGCCTTACAGTATTAAACTCTATCAGGAATTGAGAATCACTTCCAGCAGTGGAGCTAGCAATCCACCCAAGCATACCAAGTGCTGTGGCTGATGCAGCCCAGCTGGGCTTTAGTCAGGCTGACAAAAAGATGTTCTGGCTGTATCAGTCTTAAGAAGAATCGGAGGAGAGAACTGAGGCAAGACTTTCCAGAAAAAAACCATAAAATCCCCAGGATAAACTGGCCTTGAATGTTAAGATATTATGTTTTATACAGAGCAAAATATCTTGATAGTAGTATTAATTTGTTTGCCTGTCTGGACTGGGACAGCATGATATGTACCTGCCTTGTTTGGGCTAGGAAAATGTGTATTGTTTGTGAGATGACCGAAGTCTACCCACATGAAGTGCATTCCTGAAGTGAGGCACAGCAAGGAGGGTTTCCTCTATCACTGTCTGGCCACCTCCCAGGGCCCTGAAGAGAAATGCCAGAGTTTGGTGTAGATGTTCAATTCCTTCCTCCTTTACTACTCGCTTCTGCCTCATGTTCAACCTCTCTGTCTGATCTGCACCAAAGCACTGCTTGTTTATTTGGTGGATCACAAGTCAAAATGCAGCTACTCTTACAAAGCCTCGTTTCTCCTCAGGATACCCTTATACCACCCTCTGTTCCCAGTACTTATTTGGGGCTGTCAGCTGCTCTCTGGTCCCTGTATGCCCCAGGGCTGGAAGGGAACCTATGGCTACTCTGAACACAAGCTGCTCCAGCCACCCTGACTCTCTGGGCAGGGCCTTCCTCTACCTTTGGGACTCACTGATGGTTTTATTTATCATTTGCATTGGAAATGCAGGTCTCCTCCACCCTGGTCTCTGCTTTCCCTGGTGACTGCAAATATGGTAGGTTGGTATTTTTCCCAGATGTCAAACAAGTTGGTCTTGACTGAAAGGCCTCCGGATTTAATTTGTGATTACCTTTTATTTAAGTGAAACACATGACAAGCAAAGCAGGAAGAGATCCTCTACAGAGGCTCTCCCTCATCTAAGAGCTAGAAAGGGTTTTCCTCTTTGACTCCAGAGCTCTCTCACAAGCCTAGAAGCAAAATACATAATCAAGACTTGAGGCACTTGCTATTTATTTCTAAGTGAAACCCCCAATTTACCCTAAATGTAATTCACGGCCTTAAATGGCAACAATCAAGCAGGAAGAAAATAGCAACTTATTCATCTTCCTTTATGGGTCATCTTTAAAACACATTTTCTATGAACAAAATTCCTGAAGCATACACGTAACTGGAAATTCCAGCGCTCTGGTCCTGTCTGTACTTGAGATTTGGGATAGGAGCTATGTGGAGCTCCACTGCTGCAGCCAGCTGCTCCTCTTGGACACAGCTGTATGAAATGGCTGTGGTCACCGCAGCGGTCACAGCAGCCCTGGTAGATTCTGCACAGCCCTCTGTACATCAGTGAAGGGTAGGATGGTGATATTGGGAAGAAATTGTTCCCTGTCAGAGTGGGGAGGTCCTGGCACAGGCTGCCCAGAGAAGCTGTGGCTGCTCCCAGATCCCTGAAAGTGTCCAAGGCCAGGTTGGACAGGGCTTGGAGCAACGTGGGACAGTGGGAGATGTCCCTGCCCCTGGAAGTGGGATGAAACAAAAAGATCTTTAAGTTCCAAGCCAAACCATTGTAGTATTCTATAGTGTGACCAGCAGGACCAGGGCAGTTATTCTGCCCCTGTACTTGCTACTGCAGAGGCCACACCTCGAGTGCCGTGTCCAATTCCAGGGCCCTCGATCCAAGAAGGTCATTGAGGCACTGGAGTGTGCCCAGAGAAGGGGATGGGGCTGAGGAAGGGTCACGAGCACCAGGAGCAGCTGAGGGAACTGGGGAGAGCTCAGCCTGGAGAAAAGGAGGATTGGGGGGACCTTATTGCTCTCCACACCTCCCTGACAGGAGGTTGTAGTGAGATGAGGGCTGGGCTCTGCTCCCAGGGAGCAACGGGCAGGGCGAGAGGAAATGGTGTTAAGCTGTGCCAGGGGAGGGTCAGACTGGACATCGGGAAGCATTTCTTCACAGAAAGGATTGTCAGGTATTGGGAGGGGATGCCCAGCTGGGTGCTGGAGTCACCGTCCCTGGAGGTGCTTAAGGAAAGCCTAGACACGGCACTCAGTGCTCTAGTCTGGTTGACACGGTGGTGTTCGGTCAAAGATTAGACTCGATGAGCTCAGAGCTCTTTTCCATCCTGAACCACCCCGGTGTTCTCGGACCCCACGGCCCCGCCACTCCCCCCATGGCGGCGCCGCTCTCAAGATGGCTCCGCTCCGCGGCCGCGCCGCGCTCAAGATGGCGGCTCGGGGCGGGCGCTGCCGCGGAACCGGGTCATGGCCGCGCCGGAAGAGCCGTGAGGCGGCCGGGCCGGCGGGAGCGAGCCCGGGACGCGGCCGCTGCCAGCGGGGCCCGGCGGGGCGGTGGCGGCGGGACCGCGCGGCTGCCGCCATGTTCCGCTGCGGAGAGGTGAGTCGGGGCTTGTGGGGCTCGGCTCGGCCCCCGCTTCCCCTCCCGCTTCCCCTCGGGGCGCCGGTAACGGGGGCTGCCGCGGGGCCGGGGGAGCCCGGAGCCCTCAGGGCGGGAGCCGGGCTCGGGGACAGGGGGAACGCTCGGCGGCGGGGCCGGGGCACCGGAATGGCTCTCGCCGGGGGGCTCCCGGGGGCTGTGAGGTGGAGCAGCCCCGGTTCCCCTCAGGGCTGCCCTGGCGTTAGTGCCGGTTTGGGCTCTGGTGCCGCCGTTAAGGTGGGAGTGTGTTGCACAAGGGCTGTGGGTGATGTCGGGCTGCAGTGTTGGTGTGTGTCTGTATGTGTAAACAGATATATATAGCCCCATATATATGTATATATGCATGGTTATGTAACTCTTAAGGTTATTGAAACGGGCGGCGCTTGGAGGAAGGATGTAGAAAGAGATTGCTGTGATATATTTAGGAAAGGATCATGGACAGTCGCTTTTCCAGTTGCAAAGTAAGTTGAATGCATGGAAATGTTAGCCAAAGGTGAAAGGCCAAGTGAAAGTACCATGGTTTTGTGTGAAGTTTTGCACTGCCTCCATATTCGCCTTTTCCTTTTTCCTCTTTTTTTTTTCCATCAGGAGGTCGTAAGTGAGGAGAGTGAGGAGGAAAGCAATGGAGTCAACTTGATGGAGTTCTCGGATGAGATCCTTCTGCACATCCTCAGCTACGTCCCTTGTACAGACCTGGTCCTGAATGTTAGGAGAACCTGCAGGAAACTTGCAACACTTTGCCTTGACAAGAGTCTAACACATACAGTTCTGCTTCAGAAGGACTATAAGGTGGGGAGGGTAGTTTGCTTCTTATGTTAGCTGTGAAGATAAATCTGACTTCTGAAAAACAATGCCAAGAAGTAGAGCTTTCCAATGTGGATCCATAAATAGACTACTCCTGAACTTTGAAATCAAGTACACAGTAAGCTGTTTTATAAAAGCATTTATTTTCCAGAATGCTTTGTTAGAACAGCTCTGTGCTCCCATAGGTATATAAAATACTGTCAGTGAAAACTTAACTTCTCCATATCTCTTCATAAAAATGAAAGTAAACTTGACCTTCCCTTTGTAACTGTGGTTGTGTAAAGTTATCATTTTCTCAAAGTATGTTTTCCACGTTGTTATATAAAAAAAAAAATCTTGTGTATGTTGCTGTCAGGCATGCAGTCAGCAAACCCAGAAATTGTGTGCATTTTATAACAAAAATAAAGCTGGGGAAGAAAGGGTGATATATTCAATGAGACCTGTATCAGCCAGTGCAGGCAAGGGGAAGCCCCTGTTGCTCATTTGTGAAAAAAAAAAGCTGAAGGAGGAAGAATGGGAACATTCTTCTTTCAGTTTGAGTTTCTGCACGTAGTCAGTTTTGCTGAAATAGCTTTGCTGGTAGAAAATGGAGGTAGTTTTCCCTTCCACTCTCAGATGCTGAGCTGTCTGTAATGCAGAACTGCAGAAGCCAAAAGGAAGTGTAATCCTAAGGGTCCAAAGCATGGCAGACTGAGACTGAGCCAGCAGTGTGATAACTCTTAGGCCGTGCTGCCATCCCCAAACCTTTGGATGAGGCACGTAATCCAAGTGCCAGCCACTCTTATCCCCATCTCCAGCTGGGAAACTGAGTCAGTGCCCAGCACTGCCGTATCTCTCACTGAATGTGGTTTTGTTTGGGTGCAGGTAGACAAAGACAAAGTGAAGCAGCTGATGAGGGACATTGGAAAGGAGATCTACCAGCTGAACATGGCTGGCTGCTACTGGCTGCCCAGCTCCACCATTGACCATGTAACACGGTGCAAGAACCTGGTGAAGCTGAACCTCTCTGGGTGCCACGTCACCTCCCTGCGGCTCTCCAAGATGCTCTCCTCGCTCCAGCACCTGCGCTCCCTGGCCATCGATGTCAACCCGGGCTTTGATGCCAGCCAGCTGAGCAGCGAGTGCAAAGCCACCCTCAGCCGCGTCTCAGAGCTGAAGCAAACCCTTTACACGCCCTCGTACGGCGTCGTGCCCTGCTGCACCAGCCTCGAGAAACTGCTGCTGTACTTTGAGATCCTGGATCGCTCGCGGGAGGGGTTCATGCTCTCCGGGCAGCTGATGGTGGGCGAGAGCAATGTGCCCCATTACCAGAATCTCCGCATCTTCTACGCCAGGCTGGCTCCTGGCTACGTCAATCAGGAGGTGGTGAGGCTGTACTTGGCGGTGCTGAGCGATCGGACACCTGAGAACCTCCACGCCTTCCTCATCTCTGCCCCCGGCAGCTTTGCGGAGACAGGAGCCACCAAAAACCTCCTGGACTCCATGGCCCGAAATGTACGTCTGGATGCTTTACAACTGCCCAAAGCCTGGATTAACGGCTCTGGGCTCCTGCAACACTTGAAGTTCAACAATCCTTTCTACTTCAGCTTTAGCCGATGCACCTTATCTGGTGGGCACCTGATCCAGAGGGTCATTAATGGTGGGAAGGATCTTAAAAGCCTGACCAGTTTGAATCTCAGTGGCTGCGTTCACTGCCTGGCCCCAGAGTCCTTGTTTCGGAAAGCAGAAGATGACATTGACAGCAGCATTTTGGAAAGCCTGGTGGTGTCTTGCTGCAACCTGAGACACCTGAACCTCTCTGCAGCCCACCATCACAGCTCTGAAAGCATAGGGAACCACCTGTGCCAGCTCCTGTCCAGGCTAAAGCACCTGCTCTCATTAGCACTACCAGTTTGCTCCATCACAGATGTTGCTGCAAGCGTGGAGAAGCCTCCCACCACACCTAATTTGGTGCCCCAAACATTTGGAAGGAAAGTTCGGATTGGGGTACAGACATATCCAAAGAACTTAGGGGACCAGGCAAATCAGAAGATGGAGTCTTCAGTGTTTTGGGCTCTGATGGGAAGTCTTCGATTTTTGGAAACCTTGGAGATAATCGGGTCCAGTTTCTCCTCTGCCATGCCCCGCAACGAGCCAGCGATTCGGAACTCTCTGCCTCCCTGTGTCCGGGCACAGAGCGTGGGGGATTCAGAGGTGGCTGCCATTAGCCAATTGACTTACCTGCAGAGCCTCACCTTAGCACAGCTGCCAAACGTTCTCACGGGCTCTGGGCTCATCAGCATCGGGCTGCAGTGCCAGCACCTGCGGACTCTTTCCTTGGCCAACCTGGGCATGATGGGCAAGATGGTTTATATGTCTGCTCTCATGGACATGCTGAAACACTGCAGGTGTTTGAGAGATCTCAGGTGAGGGGCTGCCCTTGAACATCTCCCGTTTTGTTTGTGGATCTCCAGAAATGTGATGTGTGGTTTATTGTGGCTAAAGTTAAAAGTGCTAAAAGTGTTCCGGTCCAGAGTAGCTGCAATGGCTTGAAAACTGGGTATTTTCCTTCCTGACTTGTGGAGAATGTGAAGGCGTTGCACGTTGTCCTTGGGGGCTCAGGATATGCCCTTTAACCAGTGTTTTAGGAGCAAAATGTGCTGTGACTGCCTTCCTTTTAGATAAGGAGGAGTGCATGCTGCTTTTTTGGGAGCTAGCAGCTTGTCAGGGCTGGTTAAATACTACATGCCTTTGCTGACTTTTTGGCTTTGTGTACATGTACACCTTTTAAATTTCCAGGAAGGAAGAGACTCCTACACTGTCTAGATAATGTAGAGTTTTTTTGGGTTTCCCAGTTAGGTATTTGTCTGCCTTGAGTTCATATGAAAATCTCCCTCTTTATTTTTTTAGTTTTCTTTATAATGTACTGAAAACATTCCAGATTTAAAGTCTGTCCTGTTGGTGTTTCTGTCCTGGTGGGATTTAAAGGATCAAGAGTGTACCATGAGCAAAGGAGCTTCATGGTAGCCAAAATGTGCTTGTTAAAGGAAACTGTGATTGTTTCTTTGCATTAATCCATATGAACACAAATGTTATCATGTTAGAGAGATGTGTTTTTTCTTCTTTTGTTTTCCAAAATCAACCTCTTTCAGTGAAACTGCAGAACCTGACAGTCCCATTGTCCCCCTTTGTTCCCAAAGCTCCAAAGGGCTGTGCAGTTGAGACATCAAGGTCACAGTTCTGTTACTGTGGCTGAAATTACCGCTCATCACCTGAGACTGGTGCTTGTGAGCCTGTCCCTGATCCACTGCAATAGTGAGGGGAGCCAGGGGGGCTGAGGAGGGTTTTCATTTTCCACCACTTCCCATTTATAACGGGAGGAGTGTGCTGGTCTCATCCAAGGGGTGGCAGCTGTTGGGAATTTGGTTGCTCAAGGTCTTGGGTTACGCGAATGTGTCTTTAACCTTGAGGAGAGTACATAGCCATGGAGGAGCTGAGGGCTGGGGAAGGAGGTTTGGGTGTGCTGTGTTGCCCTGCTCATCCAAAGGCCCTGTAGCTTCCTGAGGCTTTGAAATGGAGGCCAAGAGCAATAGAGATGGGAGGCAGTGCAGAGCCTGGAATAAAGGCTGCAACAGGGCTGCCTCCTTGTACTACATTTGGGTGGAAGCTGTCACTCTTCTGCCCTGAGTAAAGTCTGAGGTTTTATATTGGCTTAAGAAGGTTTTAGAAATGAGCACTGCCTCTTGATAACGTAGTTTCCTTTTGATTTGACTAATTCCCTGCTGTTTCCACCCTTTTTTCCCTTCCCAGTTTTCCAGGCTGAGGAACAAGTTTAAGAGGCTATTCCAAAGCAACATTGCCATCTAGCGAGTGCAGGGCGGCATTGCAGGTGTGGCTGGTGTGTCCCAGGGATTCACCTGGAAAACCCGGATCCTGGAGATTCTCTGCTTTTTGTCCTAAATTTACAGTGCCCCTTAATGATGTTGAAAACTTGAAGAGGCTGCCCATTCTCTTAATAAGAATTTTAATTCATTACCCAACGTGCAGATATGCTCTTAGGATCTCTTCGGGCAATGCCACCCAACAGCAGTCGCAGGCTGAGACTGAAACAGAATTTATCAATTAACAGGATTAAGTTGCTGAGGTACCCCTGCATACTACAAAGCCTGTGCAGAGATTACCCAGATCAGGTTGAGCCTGACAGCTTGTTATCACCTAATGGATTAACCTTCTTGGAGCTCTTGGCTTTCCTGACCCAATGACTGAGATTCCCAAGTGCTCTGAAGCCTGGTAGTAAATCTGCACTAAGCAGATGAACTCTGCTGGTGGCACGGGCCTCAAGCAGGTTCAGCTCCCTGCAGGCTGGTTTCTGTGAGAGAGTCACCCACTTTATGCTGCTGATCAAAACATAGACCCCTTCTTGGCCAGGGGTGGCTTCACTGTGTCATTTTATTGTCCTCCTGGATCACTGTGATAGAGGATCCTGTCTCTCTTCCCTGAGCCAGGTGTTTAAGGTAAAGGTTGGGTTGATGATGGTTGTTGTTCTTGTGGGAGAGCAGTAGCTCTGATCCTTTTCCAGGGCTAGTTGTGGTCACTGTGTTGGCCCCAGTTCTGCATCAGCCTGTGTGCACTGTGTATTTTTCATGCCTGCTTCTCCCCAGGCAGTAAACTAAAGATATGACCAGTTTGGGCAGTGTTTATACACTGGAGCAGAAGGTCCCTAAATCCACACCACCTGCTTCATGGATATTGGGTACAGAAGCCAGGCTGTGCTTTTAAGACCAGAATGGATCTTCTGCTCAGACCCAAGTCTTGTCTTACCCACCACATTTTGTCAGAAACTTGCAAAACCAGGGTTATTCCAAGGTTACTCCCTGTGGGCACCGGAATTCTGCAGTTTAGGGCCTTTCTGCCTATTTGTGCCCTTGTCCTTCAGGGTCGGAGGCACTGCTTGATCCATTTGCCAGCCCCCCATGAATGTGCTGTGTCTTTCCCTCTTGTCTGAGAGCGTTGCAGGCATGAATTGCCCATTGAGCTGTTTTTTGTTTATTCCTGCAGGCTGGAACAGCCGTACTTCTGTGCGGGCGCCCAGTTCTTCCAGGCACTGAGTCACTGCTCCTCTCTCCAGCGCCTTTGCATCGTCTCCCGGAGTGGGACTCTGCAGTCTGACGCAGTGATGTCATTCATGGCCAACTGCCTTGAGGTCATCATGTGCCACATGTTTATGGGAGAATCTCTCACCGTTTGCAAAAATCTCCAGCAGTCCATTGTCCGGAGGTGAGTGCGGAGAGGGGCGGATGTGGGGTTTCTGGAGCTGCCGGAGATTTATCTTGGCTCCTTGGCTTGCCAAGGTTTATATGGCTTGGAGCTCTTGTTCCAAGGAGCTAATAGGTAATGTGTAACTGTTTGGCACATAAGCCAGCCTCTTACTTTAATAAGAGGGAATCGGTGAAATATTTGAAGGTATAACGTGAAATTTTGGTTCCATTCCCACCCATGTTCTCTGCAGTTCTGCTGGCCGAGTTGAAGTTCTGGACGCAAAGCTCCATCATAAATCAAACGACACTTTTTGTGTAAACAAAACATCTGCCGACATTTTAAGTACTGAGAGATTTGACCTTGAAGCTTTCCTCCTTTCCCACAAGTGACTAAGATAATTCTCTGTCCTCTAATCACTTGTAAATGTCACTTACTGATAATCCCCTGGCAGCGCAATTCAAAGCCTTTAAAGGGTTGTTGTGAAGGGTTTTTTCTTCGGAGGGGTTCCTGAGGGGGGAGAATTGGTACAAACTGCCTTTGCACGTTTGGCAGTTCTTAAATGCATTTTGCTTGGCCCCTTGCAGGGTTCTGAGGCTCACGTGGTGGGAAACGTTTGTGTGTGAGCCGTGAACTGCATTTGAAAAGAGAGCTTTTAATTACGCTTGGCATTTGGAAATCTTCTAATAATGGCAGTCATCTTACAAAATATTTCCCATGCAGCAGACTTTCCATTATTATCTTTCTTTCTGTAAGGCTATTTCCCCACCTTCAGTCTGTTTTCTTTGTCACCTACTGTTGCTGTGCCCTGTTAAGCTCTAATAAAAATTTCAAATCACACGGCGTTATTAGTGCATCCTAAAGGGTGCTCCTCCCCCCCAAGGCTTCCTCCAGCTTCAAACTAACTTATTACACTTGGCTTATTTCCGTGGATCAAATCCAGAGAAGGCTGTGACTATATTAGCTCCCTACCAGACTGCTCCTGAGATTGTTGCTGCCTCTGAAAGCCTCTGTGTCCTTCTGGGATAGGGATTGTTGGAAACATCTGAGTAAATTCCTTGTGATGCAATAAGGATTCTTTGAGTTTGTTTTACACGAGGCTTCATATCTGTGAAAACATTACTGGACTGATGTCAGTTGTGCTTTGGGGATCCTTAGAAAGAACCAGAAATCTGCAGTTCCCGTTTTTTACTTTCTCTCCCTCTGAGGTGCTGGTGCAGCGCTGTCCAAAATTTTTATGTCCACTTACTGAGCAGAAATACACCATTCTGCAGTCTTTTCTCCCTCTTTTTCTCTGTCATGGACTGATTCTCACTACATTCTCTGCCTCTTTACAATCTAAACCCTGGGAACCTTCCGAAGAGCAGCTGATGCCTCGTGGAAATGTTAAAAACTATTTTTATATTTAGCTACAGTTCTGGCTGTCAAACTTATTTTCTTCTTTTGTATTTTATTAATGGAGACACTTGTATGAAAACAGGATTTTTTGAAGGTTGGGCTTGGTGTTTTTTTTTTTTTTTTGTTTTTTTTTTTTTTTTTTTTTTTTTTTTTTTTTTCTGAAGAGAGCATCTGCTCCCACTGCAAATTCTACACCTGAAGTCATAATCCTCTGTGACATTGTAATTGGTGGCTCTGGAAACGATTTTGATGTCACGTAAGATTATGACTTCAGGAGGAGGATAAGCAGGGGGAGCAGATGCTCTCCTAAGCAACAAAGATCCCGTTCTCATGCAACTGTCTCTAGTAATAAAATGGAAGAAACAAACCACAGAAAATGATGTGTAAGCAAAGCCTGGAGCCTTCCACAAGCCCATCAGCCAGGCTTTAACCACGTGGCTTCTCCAGCGATTCCATTCTCATCCTTGCACAAATGTGCCTTGAGATGGGGTCAGGAATTGACTTGCTTTTGACTGCATTTTGTCTGCTACTCCAAGGCAGAGAGATGTGCAGTAAAATCTGTGTGTGAGCTTAAACCTGTGGGTAAAACTCCAATTCACACAGCATGGCTTCCTCTAAGAGTGTGCAGCTGGTGTCTCTTTAATCCAGGTTTTACACCAGGCAGCAGGTTGGAAGTTATCTATCCTTGTGCCAGAATTGAACAAGGGGATTTATGCTTATTTTTTTCCATTTGTTTGGAATATGTGTGGATGCTGTGTGTAAAACATGGGGAGTGGGTGGGAAGGGGGAGGTGAGAGGAGGGACCCCGAGCCTTTGTTTGCTCCCTTTCTTGATCTGGGGCAATTGATCCATATTTCTCAGGTCCCACTGAGAGTCAGGGTTCCTGTTTTTAGGGCTGTGGTGATGGTGTTGTTTAGGCTGAGAGGTAGTTTTGAACAGCAAGATGGGGCCAAAAGGATTAACATTCTCCCAGTGCCTCTAAAAAAGAGAAGAAATGTGAGTGGGAATGGGAAGGACCCAGGGCTGGACATGTATCAGGAGTTTGCTGTAGGAGGTAGAGCTGAGAGGGCTTGAAAATGCCATTTAGGGCAGGGCAGTCCTTTTTGAAGTGTGGTACTCAGGAGGGTTTGGGTAACAGAAGAGGCCAGAACATATTTGGGGAGAACAGACTGGTTCCAGCTGTGGAATTGTACTGGAAAGATGGTGAATATACAGGGTGTGGTACTGGGAGCTTGGGAATTAAATCTGCTGCAGCACAGCAATGGCTTAAAGCCTGAACCGCTTCTCAAACTATCCATTTTTACTGTAAAAGGAGGTTAGTGTTATGTATTTCTGTTCAACTGGCCTGAAAAGAGAGGTTGTTCTCATGTCTCTTAGTCTTGTGACAGCTTTGAACCAGACCCTGTGGTGTCCAGCTTTCTGGTGAGCAGTTTCTGGTTGAAGTTTGCTGCTATTTGGGACAAACTAATTCGTGTATTTGAGTCATTAAAAGCCTCTGATTCAGTTCTGGCTCTTTTGCAATGAAACACAATAAGCAGAACAGGGCTCATCTGGAGCCTCATCAACAAACAGGAGGCTTGCAAGGGCAAGGTCTCCTCTGAGCTGTAGAGAAGACTGTAAAGATTGTTTCCCTCTGGGCAGATAAATCATTGCAGTGTTTTTCTTTATTCTTATTCCTTCAGTGTGAAGGGGAGGGGGGAGCTCCTTTATGGTTCAGGGAGATACTCTGCACATAAGAAGGGCATAGTGGTTAGAGGGGGAGATGTGGCTTGAGTGATCCATATCCACTTCCCTGATCTTCCTCAGGTTTCACATGTGATGCTGCTCTAGTCTCAGTTTCTGTGTAAATTGACATTTTTTTCCCCATCACATGGTGCTCAGCTGCTGCCACACTTCAGATAGCAGTGGATTCAGTGAACACAATGTTTACCATTTTATGCTTGGACCCAAACTTTGCTGGAGTGCTCAGCTCCAAGCACGTGTTGTCCCTGTTTAAATAACTCTTCTGTTCAAACCACTGCAGCATTAATTCCACAAACACTAAAATACCACAAATCTGGGGCCCTGTGGTTGGAGGTTCAGGTGTGACCCCAGACCTGCTGCTGTGCCAAGATGTTTTTTGCAGAAAAGGTAAATTTGCTTCACCATTTTGTGCTGAGCTGCTGTGCTGGGATTGTTTCTAAATTCCTGCACAGACCCGTGTGTCCAAAGGCAGGTCCAAGGAGATGAGCCTTCCAGAAGCTTTCCCAATCTTTTCCACAGTGTTATTTTGGGGAAGAGTCAGTAGATGGAGCTGTGACCCATGGAAGGTCCCACCATTTACCAACGGGCTGCATGCTAAATAATTGTATTTATATGCTGGTATGTCTCTGCCCCAAAAATCCTGCGGGCAAGGAATTTGGATGACTTCAGGCTTGCACAGCTACATGGTGTGGTTAGCAGGCACTTCACAAATGTGCAGGAGAAGTTGCTTTCCTGGTGCTTTCCTTGCCATCAGAAAACAGGCTGGAAGAGGGGATGGGAAATGCTTCAGCAAATACCCCCTTGGCTTCAAGGACAGATTTTTATTTTCCACTGTGTGCCTTTAGAATTTTGTCGGTTTTAGCTGAAGTGTTTAGATAGCTTCTATCATTGTAGTGGTTTCAAGGACTCTACAACACCAGATAATACAAGCCAGTGAAAAGTCCTTGGAAAAACACCTTGGAAAAAGATCAAGAAAGCTACAATAAAATAAAAACAAACAAATAAAAATAAAAACCCAAAGCAAAACAAAAAACCTCTGAGAACACAGTGTCATTAGGGATTCTTCATAAAGAAGGGGGAAAGTGTCAAGGTGTAGAGGTGAGCTGTGATTTATAGAAATGGAATCCAAGGGAAAAAACGTGGTGCAGCTGGAGTGTGTTTTGGGGTGCTGGGTGGGCAGCTGGGCTCAGCTGTTCACATCTCCCAAAAGTGCTGTTGTAAATTCCCGGAGTCTGAGAGCTGTTGGGAGATGGTGCAGAGGGCTGGGGCTGTGTGGGGTTGTGGAGCAGCATCCCCCCAGAGTTGTGGGGTTGGTGTGGGGATGTGGCAGTTCTGTCCCAAGCTCTCTGCCCCTGTTCCCCAGCCACACTGGTACCTCTCTCAAACAAATGGCTTTGCAAAGCACCTGAGCAACTCAGCACTGGTGAGGCTACACCTTGAATCCTGGGTTCAGTTCTGGGCCCACCACTTCAGGAAGGACATTGAGGGGCTGGAGTGTGTCCAGAGAAGGGAACGGAGCTGGGGAAGGGTCTGGAGCACAAATCCATGGGGAGCAGTTGAGGGAGCTGAAGGTGTTTAGCTTGGAGAAAAGGAGGCTCAAGGGGATCCTTCTGTCTTTCCGTAACTCCCTGACAGGAGGGTGCAGCCAGGGAACAAGGGACAGGACAAGAGGAAATGGCCTCAAAGTGTGCCAGGGAAGGCTTAGGTCGGATATTAGGAACAATTTCTTCACCAAAAGGGTTCTCAAGCACTGGCAAAAGCTGCCCAGGCAGTAATGGAGTCTCCATCCCTGGATGGATTTAAAAGCCATGAGGATGTGGCATGTGGGGACGTGGTTCAGTGGTGACTCTGGGGCAATGGTTGGGCTTGGTCTTAGGGGGATTTTCCACTCTAAACAATTCTGTGATTCTGTGACTTGGGTCACTCTTGGGTTAACCAGTGCTGGAAAGTGCACAGAAATTTTCTCATTTAGAACAATCTCAGGGTTCTGGAGATCCAAACTGTGTGACACAGGATACCTGCCTGTGTCAGGTAGGAGCACTGCTTGGTTTGAAGTGACTTTCATGGTAAGATTCCTGCCACTTTCTAGGAAGAGCTTTCATCCTAAATTAGATCTTCCTGTTCAGTCTTCTGTAGCATTATCTAAATTCCCTCGTGCTTGTTATTGTCCTTTTTTTAACATGAAACTCTTGGCTGGATCTTCCATTTTTCTTAAACTGCTGATTGCAGTGGCCCTGTGTGGCTGTGAGAGCTATGAGCTTGCTGAAGGGATGAAGCAGCCTCCTGGGATTCAGTTGCAGAAACAAGGCTTCCAGGTGGGAGCATAGGGCTGAAATTGAGTGCTGAGTGAGCCAGTCCCTCTCCTGGCATTTAGCACAGGACTGAATTATCACAGATGAATTTTTGCTCACCTCAGGGCTAAGTATTCCCCTTTGCCCTGGATATCCCTGCAATATTCTGCTTGCCTTGATTCTCATTGTGGTCTCAACCTCATAAAATCCCTTTTGGGGATCCCTTTTACTCTTAGAGAGGTTGGAGGAGGCTCTAGGGGCAGTAGGTGATTGCAGGATCATCTTTGAATTCTGCTGAGTCCCTCAGTGTCACTCCCGTGCTGCCCACCCGACTGCTGCAGTCCTACTGACACTGCAAAAAGCTGCTGTGAGCACCTAGGGCTTATTCAAGATTTTCAAGCTGGTTTTGCATCCCTTCAGCACCTTCTCTTCCTTCTGACCTTGAAGAAGTCCCTGTCTGTGTACACTGCTGGCTTTCCTGGTCCCAGAGCTGCCGGCAGCGGCTGCTGCTCCCACCGTGCCGAGGGCTCCAGCCCCGCACAAGTGGGATTGCAGAGGACTTAATGTATCACCAGGCTGGTGTAGTGAATCATTAGCATCCTGCTCAAGCTTTCATTGTCTGTTTCATTTCCTGCTCTTGGAAACCCCTGAATCATTCTGTCACAGGCTGAATAACAAACTGCATCCTTGTCGGCTTGCGTTGCCCAAGGATTCCTTGGCGGGCTTGGCGAAGGTTGAAATGCTTGAGGTGTGGCCCAGACACTTTTGCCTTCTACCAGGGATGTTGTTTATGGGTGGGTTTAAATACTTTACAAGCCAGCAGGGATTGCGGGACCATCCCCAGTTTGCCATATTAATTTGTCTTCTTTTGGGGGTACTCACGAACCCCCTTCTTTGAATGCATTCCTGTGGCTGACCCAAATGCCTCGTTCTAACTGCCAGCTCATGTGTTTTGAAAGGAATTCAGTTCTGAAACCTTCCTCAGCGGGCAGATTGGTTTGTGCATGAAATAACTTTCAAGGATTGTCCTCTCTCTCTTGGCTGAGAAATAATATTGGAATAGCACTGTCGTGCTTTCTCTTCATGAGGGTGTAAAAGGCTGAACGGAAGCATTAACTGCAGCTTTAAAGCATTTCCATAGTAAAATAAATCTAATTGAGCAGTTATTGCAGTAGCTTTTTAATTTGTGGAAGAGATTAGGAAATAACTTTCAGCTTGCTCTGGCAGAGCACTCCCCTAGGACATGTCCTGGGCGCTCTGGCATCGCTCTTTGGGTTCTTATTCCCTCCCCCTCTAATTGTCCGGTCACATTTGAGTGATGCAGAGTTCAGCTGGCAAAATAACGTAGGAACCTCAGTCTGCAGGCGTGTTTGATACAAACCTCAGTTCACAGGAGAAGTAGCAGAGTGCCATTCATGCCTTACAGGGAAACCACAGCAGAGAGATGTAATTTGCCTCGGCTCGGGATGAGTCTGATGTGTTATTGCTCCTTCCCTGTGGCTCAACGCAGTGGCAAATGAAGAAGCTGCGTTGAGGATAATGGGAGAGTTGGCAGTGATGTGTGTGAGTGATTTCCAGAGTCCCATCTACACCCCTCGGTCTCAGGTTGGAGACTGCAGTGATGGGACTTAGTGTGGAAAAATCAGCAGCTTTGGGAAAATGTTGGTTTGTCTACACAGACATGAAGGGATGG
Organism: Zosterops lateralis; assembly: GCF_965231275.1. NCBI lineage: Eukaryota > Metazoa > Chordata > Aves > Passeriformes > Zosteropidae > Zosterops > Zosterops lateralis. The sequence goes on from NC_139775.1 coordinate 2,005,126, forward strand.
AAAATACCCCTAAAGGAAAACACTTTATAGCAAAAATATCTCATTGTGTGGAGTTAAGAGCAACCAGAGGAATCTGAACGTCTTTCCTTGGGAACTTTTCAAGTCCGTTTCTGAGGTTTGGAAATAAAGTCTGCTTAGCACTGGCACTCTGGCAGGGCTGGAAGGGAGAATGGCACTAAGAGAATGGATCTGCTTTAGAGTCAGTGTGGGGAGGGTTTGGACCCCTCTGAGATGCTTCTGGGGGATGAGTGGGAGGCAAAGGTTCTCCTTGCTCCCAGGGGAAGGGGCCTGGGAGAATCCCACCTACAGTTTCTTTGGCATCTTCTTTGGAAGATGCTCTGCAGAAGCTTCTTTGGCAGTCACTGTAAGCAAGGAGAGGTTTGCAGCTCCCTGCTACTGAGGTCAGGGCACGGCCAGTGGAACAAATCTTAAGTGTTTGCCTGGCTTTCCCTGAGAAGATGAGAAAAGTGTGTGTGTCTCTGTTGGGTCATGCTGCTGCCAGCTGCTCCAGCTTGTCCTGGCACTTCCTCCATTCCACCGTGCCATGCTTCAGGAAGGGAGTTTCCAGGCTGGCTCAGGTCTGCTGGCTGAAGCTTTCAAGGCAGATGCCCCACTTGAAGTTGGAGGTGTGAGCAAGTCTTCCAGTGAAAACAGGCTGTGCCTGGCAGAGGATTAACAGAGGTTTGTGCATGTAGGTGAGAGAGCTGCACACAGGGCAAAAAGTGAGTTGGTCTGAAACCTCTGCTCTTGAGAAACTTGTGCCTCTCCAAAAACAGCTCATCAGCCTGTGGGGAAGGTGAAAAGAGAGAGGGGAGAAGGTGTGTGACTGCAGCAGAGACTGGTTTGCATTTGGGAGAGTTGTGCCAACCAGAGTCCACATGTGCTCTGTCCCTGCTGTGCTCTGTTCCCCCAAATCAAACTTCTCCTCATTTCCTTCCTTCCTCTCCTTCTCTAGAGCTTCTTTTTCCAGAAGCTCAGCTTGGTTTGTGGAGGTCAGAGATCTGCCCTTGATCCATTCCTGATACACTGTATTTCCTCACTTCATCTGCCATGTGCTGCTTTTGTTGGCAGTGTTTAATTATCCCGCATTGCGTGCCCTCGGTCCTGCTTGCCAGCCTCTCTGAAGTGGGATGTGCTGAAATGTCTGATTTGGCTTAGGACTTTCCTTGGGTTTCTGTGGAAATCTCAAGGGGAAGAACATTCTTCAGTCCCAAATACTGCCTTATCCTGCCTGTCCTTACAAGTAAAGAAGGTTTGAGCAGCACCTGATGCAGAGAGCTGTCACCTTCTGGTGTCTGTGGTGCAGAGGGTTGCAGGGGGGGTATAATTCATCTTTCCAGACTGGCTGGTGAGATTCCCCATGGCTTTGGGCTACCCTTTGGATCTATCAGCAGGTGGAATCTCCTGGGCACTCACTGTCCTCTCTGGAGAGGCATGTCAATGTTTGCCAGGAGATAACTGCATTCCAGGGAGGGACTCTTTTGTCTTGCTAAAATCGAGGAAATCTGATCAAAGTGCAGGCTTGCTTTAGACTTTTTCTCTTTCTTTTTGACTTTGTCCCTGACCTACATATTGGATCCTGCCACAGTGGTTGGAAGTAATTGAGAGCGTAGTGTTAGGCTATTTACCAAGCTGTTCACTTGAAAATAACCTTACTGAGTCCAGTCCACACCTGTTCTGGGGGAATTCTGGAGACAAATAGCATCATTAACCCTTTCATTCACATACAACTAGTTCAAGATCTAAGAGCAGAGATGCTGTACCTCCGCTGAAGCCAGGAGGAATTTGTGACACAGGGTGTGCTTCACCATTTGTTTCCCAGTTCCCTGGATGATTCCAACCAGCTGCTGAGGCCAGGTCTGCTCTGTCTCCACATCCACATGAGGACACTTCAGAAACCTTCTGGAAATTCCTGCTGGATGGTTGTTGGTTTGGTGTTGATTCTGCTGCACCAGAGGTTATGCTGGGGAAAATATACTGGGGAGGGGGGGGAGGTGTTTTCTTTGTTATCCCAGTGGTTGTTTCTGATTAAAGGATCTGTTTTGAAGGGGCTGCTAGTCAGTTGCCTAGAAAACTTGCTTTCATTTAATTAATCATGATGAGTTTAGTCTGGAGGTTTTGTAGGAGAGGGCAGGCAAGCATATCCTTGGCTTTTTTCCCTTGGAAAAAAAAACCAAACCAAAAAAAGCAGGGCTTCATGTCTGAAACTGCAGCTCTTTTGTCTCCCCGGGTCAACATCCTTCTCTGTCCTTCGGGTTTTAATTTTACAAGCCCTGCGTTTGCAGAGGTGGATGGAGTTTGAAGTCCATCCAGGTGTGGAATGAGGAAAGAACCCTCAAGAAGATTACAGGAGCTGTTCTGCAACTCATTAACTCACTCTCTTCCCCTTCTTGTTATCTCCTCCCCATGCCTGGGGCCTTTCAAAGTAGTGCTCTAAGTGCCTCTCAGTTAATCTAGCCCACCTGGACAGGTGTATGAAGAAAGGAATTGCCTTCCGGGGAAGGACTAAAGGAGCATAGATTGCAGAGGGAGGCTGCTTTTGGGAACTGCTAATCCCAGTTTAACATTATGACAGCTGCTCGTTAAAATCAGGGTGTTTTTTAACAGGCAGTTAAAGGAGAGGCTTTGCACGCACATTTAACTGAGAATAATAGTGAACCATGTGCATTTGATTTTTTTTTTCCTTAAATCACGCAAATTGTACATGGAAAGAATTCTCCGGCGTCAACTTGCTGGGGTATGGAATTTACAAGGTTTGCAGTAACCTACAGTTTCCTGTTGAGGGGGGGTACAAAATCACAAAGCTTTCCTTTTTTTCTCTTATTTTAAGATCAAGTTCAAACCCCTAGTATGAACCCAGCCTCTTTAGGAGGGACACTTACTGTGTTGGGGTTTTTCACTTGTCTCGGTAGCAGTTCATCATGTAAACTTGTCTGGGTTCTTTTTTTTATAGCTACATGTAAAGGCTGCTTATAAACTCCAGTTTTGTACATGGTGAGGAGGCAGCACTCAGGTCCAGTTTGAGAGAGTCTATATACAAAGAAGGAAGCAGTTTCTTTCCCTTGGGGAGATGACAGTTTCTTCCTTTGCTGAACTTCAGTAAACTTGGTCTATTACCATGATTTTCTCTGCAGGACTGTGGTGTTGGATAAGAAACATGAAGTGCTGAGGCAGAGCAGGGACTATCAAAGGGACATTTGGATGTATTTTATGTGATTTCACTGCAGACTTTACCAGCTGCCTCCCAGATCAGCAGTTATTTGCTGGTTGATTTCTTGAGGGCAGTGCTGTGGAAGTAAGAAGCTGCACAGCTCTGACACAAGTCCCCAGATCTACTCAGGGAGCCGTGTCCTTTTCTGCCAGCCCTTAGGCAGGAAGGCATGAAGGGCAGGTCTGTGATGCAGGCAGATATAAAATTGCCCCAGGTAGTTCTGTTGCTGGAAATTCTTATTCCTGCAGCTACTTAGGTTCAGGCAAATTAATTCAATCTACCAAGACTGATCAGCTGGCCTGGGAATGGAAGTTTCTCTGCTATGTTTTTGGCAGCTCTACTCCAAATCATATGTGGATATAAATGTCCTTTCTGTCTCCCAGGAAATGCCAGTCTCTCGTGTTGCTTTCTCCAGCTGGCTGTATTGCTACCTGGGATTTTCATGTCTGTTTCCAGCAGCTGGATCTCCAGCCTTTCCTCACTGTTTGACAGAAATCTGGCCATTTCAGAGCTAGAGATGAGCTGGGAATCTTCCAGGCACACACCTGTCTAAGTTTGTTGAGCAGAGAGCTTCTCTTTGGACCCAACACAGCTTGGTTCAGCCTCCAGGGATTGATGCTGCCAGTGTGACTCTGCCTTCTTGTGACTGATAATGAATTGGTCCTTCACACTGGTCCTTGTCACATCCTTCAGAGGAAACATCTTGGTGGCACAGGACTAAGAGTCACAAATCCTTTTCATCTTAAGGTGTAACTCTTGAGGGTAATTACGCTACAGTTTTACCACCCCCCCCCCACCCCCCCCCCCTCCAGTTTTAAAAGGCTGAACTCTTGTTACACTGCACTAATACCATTTCTCTTCCTCACAGGTTGCTGTCATGTAAAGTACTTGCTGATGGGCACTTGGGCTTTTTCTGTACGGTTCTTTCTACATTGTTTAATGGCTTTAACTTTTGCAAATCTCATCCTTTGCTCTGCAGCCTGGATTAAAAAGGAGGCTGCAGTGTGTGAGTGTGAGCACACTTAAATGCTTATCTGCACATCTGAGCTTTCTAAACTTGCCTATGCTCTAATTGCAGAGTGTAGACTCTGCATGCAGAACAACCCAGCCTGAAGTGATAATCCCAGGCTCAGCCCTGAGGGAATGCCTGACATTGCTCTGGCCTGATTTTCCTAATGGCTCTGCAACTTGCCTCTGGTTTGCAGGTGGTTTAAATTGTTATCGCTGAGCACCTTGCCCAGCTTGGGCAGAGCTCTTGGGATCTCTGATCCTCTAAGAGTACCTACGTGTCTTGATTCATTTCTTATTAATTTTTTTTTAAACTTCTTCCTCCCTCCCGACTTTAGGTGCAATTTGGGCTTGTGCCAGCTTAGCAGACTCACTGCAAAGGGGTGCAAACCCAGCCTGCTGAACTCCCTGCTGACACAGAGAGGGAAGAGTGGGAGACCTGGAGTTCCAGCTGCCCCTCCTGCTTCCTCTGAACAGCCCTTCCTTGCCCCCATCCTGCATGATCGATACCCAGGCCATCCCCTTCCCTTGCACTGCACAATTGGTATTTTTCCTTGGCTAATAACCTGTGTCTGATTTAGTTTCCAGGCAGAACGCCCTGCATTAAACGTCGTCATTTTCCCTCTGCTTCACGAGGACTTGACAGAGGTCATCAGAGATGTCCCCATGAGGCACTTGGATGAAATTACCTTGTTTAAAAGCAGAGTGGCCGAGGAACCTCCCAATTTGTGGTGGTGACTGTCACAGCATGGAAAGGACAAGTCAGCGTGAACCCATGGAGCAGCTTCTTGTTGGCCTGGATTTCCCATCCTTGGCTCCTGGCCACCTCACTGGATGCTATACAATCATTTCAACCAGGTGCAATTGCAAAATAAAAAAAAAAGGCAAAAAAAAAAAAAAAAAAAGCTGGTTCTTTGCACTGGGGAAACATCTATTGGATATTGCTTGCATCTGAAAATCCTGTCTCAAAGGCTTGTGGAATCTGATGAGTATTTCCTTGCGGTTAATATGAATCGTTTTTTGTTATTTTACTGAAGTTAAAGGTAAGAGAAACTGACTTAATGATGCTCTTTCCCTTGTGTCCCCTGGTGTCTGTCCCAAGGGCCCCTGTGTGCGTTGGCAGTGTGCTTTGTGGTTTTGGTGGAAATCATTCTTTGCTTCAGTCTGTTTTTGGCAAAGTAGAAAGCCTAGGCCAGCTCAGAGGCACAAAAATGTGTTGCTCAATTGAAGTGCATTACATCTTTTCTGTGTTACAAATAGGCATTTGTAGTCACACATGTGCAGTCACAGTGGTTAAAGCGGTTCTTTTTGATTGAGAAGTACCACAAGGACTCTTATTTTTTAATAACAAATTAAGGTCATTAACACCTTGACCATGGTATATTCCTGCTGATGCTGTTTCCATTGGTCTGGTGGAAGAAGTTCTCAGCTCTTTTGGAAATCCTTGTCCTAGGGTAGATGGTGCCTACAGTGAATAAATTGAAGCTCAGATCTGATTTATATGCAGTCTGTCTTGCAGTGTAGATGGGAATGTAGTGTTCCAGTTCTGTCCTTATATCCCATGCCTTGAGCTCATGCTAATTTTAGAGATGTTATGAAGTATTTTCACAGTGTGATTTCAGTCAGCTTCTCTGCTCCACAGAACTTCCTCAGGCATCAGTAGTGGTCTGGATCACTTTCATATTGCCTTATTTACTGAGCACTTTTAAAAGCATCAGACAGCTGTACCAAAAGCCAAGTTACAAATTCCTGGAGCTACATGTCTGGGTGGCAGAATTTTCCTTGGTAGCATACCAGGTCTGACTTCTGCAAAGCAGCTGCTGACCAGAGCTGTCTAATTTCACCCAAATCCTGAATGTGTTGAGCTCTGCTTTTCTGGGGAGGCCCAGAGTCGTCCAAAGATGATGTGCCCATCTCCTTGTCAGCATTTTCTACTCAAGATGCCCTTTCCCAAATGCTCTTCTGCCCTCAGTGTTCATAGGAGGCCTGGTCTGATGGGATAGATTTGAGAACAAAATTAATCTCCCAGCCTTGGCGGATTTCCTGTCCTTACTTTCCAATCAGCCACGTGTGAGCCTGCCTGGAATTCTGTCCCACAGGTGTAAATTTTGAGCCAGGCTGTGATAACCCTTGTGCTCAGATGGGTTACAGTAAAGAGCAAGTAAGTGTCAGGCTCTGCGAACAGAGGTCTGTGCCTTGCTGAGACCAGCCCCTGGTGTTTTGTTGTCCTTCCCAAGGCTCTGTCCCTTCCCCTCTCAGGACAGGGAGCCAGCACAGCCTCTGGAGTGCAGCTGGCAGCAGGATGGTGAGGCCAGCTCGTGCTCCCCTGGGAATGCTGCAGCTGAGCTGTGAGCACTCCCCGAGTGTTTGAGGCTCTGCCTCAGCCTCAGCTGAGTGTGAGGAGCTGCTGCCCTGCTCCTGCCACTGCTTTCCCTCCCACTCTCCCCGATGAGGTTGTTCTTTCTACCTCTTGTCATAATACTCACCTGTTTGAATCCCCTTCTCCCCCTCTTCTCTCCCTCTCCTCACTTCAGCACATCAGATGTGCTTTTGGCAGGAACACGAGCTGCTGCTCTGTCCAGTTCAGGCCACTTCAGCTCTGCCTGGTTTTTGTCCATGTTTTTTTCCTAGGATAACTAGAGAGGACTGGGCACAGGGTGTTTGCAAAGCTGCTTTCTCCTCCTTGTTTGAAGCACTGGAAAGGTTTCTTTGTCCTGCTTGTGCTGCTGGCCTCAGGGCAGAGGGAATGTGGAGGGTGTGGAGGCAGCTCTGATGCCTTCAGGGGCTTGTTCAGTCCTGTGAAGGAATCCTGATGTTTGGTTCCAGTGAGGTCATCTCCACCTTCACCGGGGATTTCTCCTGCATAAACAGGCTGTGGCATCAGCAAGGGCTTGGCAGTGCTGCCAACTCACCTCTTCCTGTTCCGCCGGAAAACCCGGACTGGGGGACAGGGGTGTGCAGAAACCAGCTGCTGCTTGATTCTGGTGTTAAACCTTCACTCTTGGGGTTGCAGTCACCTGGTAGAACATCCATAGCCACCTGCCTCGTGTCCTGCTGGATGGGAGCAGCAGCCAGGGATTTTTTATAGTGCTGTTATTCCCTTGCCAGGGGTATGATGTTTGGGAATCTGTAATCGTGCAAGTGGGTCACGAGTCCTGGTGATGCTATCAGTTATAAGCAGGGCTAGGAAAGGTCACCCACAGGTGATAAAGGTAGCATCCCAAGTAGTAATAAAGAGCTAAAATCTCCTTCCACCCCCAGCTCCCCAACTCCAGGCCAGTGCTCGATATCTCTACTACAAATCCTCTTATGGTGAGTGAGAATTTCCGCTGCTTATGCACTCCAGGCAGGATTCACCAGATGTTAATAATGTGCTTATTTTCTCTAAGTGCTATTTTGGCATCGGTGTTAATTACAATTTATATTCTGCAACATTTACACTGGGAAAAGAACCCACCCTAATAGTACCCAATTGGCAGAGCTGGGCTATTAAACACAGCTCCATATGTTGTGAGCAGAGCAGTGGATGGGACTCGGAGCCCACTCAGCGCTCAGGCTCCGGCAGGCAGCTGTAGAGAAAGAGAGGGGTGTTCTGCTCCTGCATTTTATTTAATATTAAATCCCCCCTCCTTTTCTCTGTCCCCATCTCTCCAGAAATCTCCCTCCTGCTGTCTGTGAGCATTTAAGGAGGTGATCTCTGAGCTGCTGATGCTGCTGTCCGTAGTCTAAAACAAATGAATTAAATTCCAGAAGGTGCCCTTCTTGCAGGGAGTGCCTCTGCAGGATCCCAGTCCCTGCTGGCCAGTACCTTGCTGCCTTCCAAAGCAGACCTCCAATCTTTGGGAACTGCAGCAGAAATCTTTGCTTTGACCACCACCAAGGTGGCTGTGGTTCTGTGGGAGAAGGATATTTTGGGACAGGTTCTGTCCTTGTGTAAAACTTGATGTTGTTTGCTGCTCTGCTTGTGTCCAAAGTCTTGTTTGGCAAAGTGGCATTTGGTTCCTGCAGGCTGGGAGGGTCTGGAGTGACACTGGTGTGGGGAATTTGGAGGGGCTAAGTCATATATGTGGCCATGGGTTTCTCAGGAGTGTAGGTTAAAGAATTGCTTCCTCAGCTGTTTGCAAAGCTGATTTCATGGTCTCTTTAGGAAATAGCAGTGTATCCAGTGTTCTGTTTGGAGAAGGGGCTGTGTGGTGACAGTCAGGAGAGCTCTGACTTTGGTCACTTCTCTGTCAGGGAGAAGGAGAGAAGGGAGGCAGGATGGAGTCGTGGATCTCACTCTGAAAGCCAGGCACCCATTGTGAGGCTCAGCCTGTTTCCTTGCTTGTGGAAGGGGAGGAGGCTCCCCAGGTGCTGAACCCTCCCTTCCAGGTGAGGTGTTGCTCTCTGGGGAGCAGAGAGCAGGCCTGGGGTAAGTGTGGACTGAGAGCAGCAGAGCCACAACCCCACTCACTTTAATTCCCATCACTGCCTCCTGCTCTTCCGGGTGTGTGGGATCCCAGGGAGCAGGGCAGGACCCGTCCCCTCACGTTGATGGTCAGAGCTGTGGCGGTTCTGGGACGATGGGTGGATGTGTGGGACCATCCGTGTGAGGTACTGGCTGCTTTCTTCCAGCAGTGCTTCTTTAGGATAGGGCCACAGAAATTTGGGACTTTCCCACCGGTGGAGTAAACCAGTACAGAAGGGTTGTTTCAGCTGACTAAGGGGGATGCAATTCCCTCTTGGCTGGTCCCAGCAGAGTGTCCAGCCAAAGCTGGGAGAGCAGTGCAGGAGCTGTGCTGCGTGTTGCAGAGCTCAGTCTCCTTCCACTGCAGCTCTCCTGCCTCTTTGAGATGCACAGGCAGCCGGGGCACTCTGGCAGGAGAATCATTTCCATAGAAACCAATTGGGATGTTGTACGGGGAATAATGATTAATAGTGAAGGGATGTTGCCTCGGGCCCTTTTCATTTTTTAGGGGGCAGTGAGGGACAAACTGGGGCACAGGCAGGGGGACAGGGGGACTTGAAAACTAATGGAAACTATCTCTTCCATTAATTTCCAGGGCAGCTTCCCCTCTTCTCCTCCTACCCAGCCCCCCACTGCTGCTCCCAGCTTTCGTCAAATTTTCAAAATGGCTAACCTGGTTAGAAATAATCATAATAATAAAAAAGGATGGATGAGGTCTGACTACTAACATTGTTGCTGTTAGCAGCAGGATTTCAGCCATAAAACATGAAGCAAGGGAGGCATTGACCTTTCCGCTGTTTGAAATGAATGGAGACATCAATATCTATTGTTTTGTGGCATTGACCTCTGATGCTCTCGGTTCGCCCTCCCCTTTCTTTTTTTTTAATTTCCCCCTGACACTTGAGGAAAGGGGTCAGTCTGTACCATCTATTGATCCCGATCTTACTTGGTGATAGGGAAATAATTAGAATTTTAAAGATCTCTGCTGCACGCTGGTGAAATACATACACAGAGGCACAGGCTAAGCCCCGTCTTGCCATGTTGTGTTCTCCCCCCTTCCTTGCAGAGATCCAAAGCTCTGAGATCTGAAGGAAGGCAGATCAATATAGGTTTAATCATGATGGGGGTTTTATTTCAGTTTTTTAAATGGTAAAGTGTAACGTTTTATGTTAATGTTGTCGGAGCCTGGCTGCCTGGTGCCTTGTTTTATTTATTCTTTTAAGTAGCCCCTTCTTTTGTGAACTTCATCTATGTACAGAGAATGTGAAATCAGGCATTGCTAATTAGCTGTATGACAATTAAGTAATGTAGCACAAAACCATTAGGACACTGGATTTGTTTTTGAAGTTTGTCCTTTGAAGTGGAAGCTGCAACTCCCTGCCCAAGGCTGCTGGGGAAAATGTTTTTCTATCAAAACTTTCTTTGAAATTAAAATGTCAGTGTAAGAGTCCCTATTTCTGTCGTCTCTCCCTCTAAACAGCGGGTGGAAATTGTTTCTCCCTGTAAAAACTGCTGGCATTGATAGAAAGGGGAATTCAGGAAAGCATTAAATGGGCAGTTGGTCTCCAAACACCCTCAGTTCTGGCAGAGATGTTACCAAAAACGCTTGTTTAGCTCATTGGAAAGGAACGGTGCCACACTAGGAGAGAAGACCCAACTCGCAACTCTGAAGATGGCAAAGGGGGGTGGTCCTAAAACTGGGGGTCCATCTCTGACACCCCAGGTGCCATCAGGGTGACAGCCTGGTCACAGATCCCTACAGGCTCCGGGTTTCGGGCTCCTCCGTCCGTGCGCTCGTTTGACACTTGTGTTTGCATCTGGCCCTTTGTCCTCGTAGTGAGTCGAATTCTGAATGTGCAACTTTCATGTACGCTGGTGGCATGTAAAACTTCAAATAAAGAGTGAAACATTTGGAACCAGCTCTGTCTCTTTGCCTCCTGCTTCCTATTGCCCTCTCAATGTGGAGCCCAAAGCCCCCCTCTTATGGAGAGCACTCCAGCATTGCCAGGTAAGGTGTGTGTGGGCAGGGCTGTGCCTTGGTTCAGCCCAGGTCTGCCCTGGGAGCTGTGGAGTGTCTCTGGGAGTGCTGGGATGAGCACTGTAGGGGTTACAGCCCTGTTCTCATGAGTCTCCTGGGTTTGGGGATGCTGTTCTGTGGTGTTTGTGACTGTGGACTCAGCTATAGAAGGAACTACTCTGTGTTTAGGAAATGCTTCTCCTCTTTGGATCTCTGCACATCCCACTGCTGAGCTGTGCTGATGTGGGACAGGACATTCAGTGCCAGGTTGGGTGGGAATGATAGGAGCAGCCTGGCCTAGTGCAAGCTTCCCTGCCCATGGCAGCAGGGTTGGAATGAGATTAGCTTTGAGGTCCCTTCCAACCTGAACTCGCTGGGATTCTGTAACCATTATCCCTGGGTAAGTGTCTCACAGTGACTTGGAGGTCCATCTCTCTGAGCAATCCCAGACCACCACCCACACCTTTCTCTGACAGCAGCCCCTGGTCAGCAGAAAGGACCTGCACCACTGCTTTGTGTGAAGCCAAGGGCTAAAATCAAGCGCCTGGTGAAATGTGAACTGGGATTGCCAAAATCCCATCAATGGCACCATGACTGCATGGATTCAGCTGAGCTGGGCTGGCTGAGGCTGCAGGAAGGGGAAGCTGGGGTGGTGAGAGTGGGCAGGATGGGCTGCTCATGGTGAAGGAAACTCGTCAGGCATTAATCTGCCTTGCCAGCAGCAGTTCTGCCCTGGCAGCCACCTCTGGTCCCTGGGTCCTGGAGCTCTGCAGTGGTGGCTGAAAGGGCATTGCCACCCACATTGAGGAGTTGGAGGGGAGTGGGATGGATGTCCTGGGGCCACACAGTCCTGGGGTCTTCTCTGTGTGATCAATGCGCAAGAAAATGTGCACCCTGGTGAGCTGTCTCTGTGTTGCTGTTCCTGGGGATAGTGGTACACAGGGAAGCAAGGCTTCAGCACCTTCTTTGAGTTAAGAAAATCCACAAAACAAACACACAGGAGGAGCAGCTTGGTGGAAAACAGTGCAGTTTTTAAAAGGTGATCAGGTTTTAAAATGTGAATGAGTCCATGCAGGACTTGTGGTAAGACTGTAGGAGAGCCTCTGTCTTGGGATGTCTGCCTGCAGTAATCCAAGGTTTTATCCCGGAGCGGGTGATGGACTCTCCTCTGTTGTTTTTCTGTTCTGGCAGGTCTGCTCACCCAGGCATGGGGTGGAGGCCCTCCTTCCATCCCTCCTGTGCTTGTGTTCGAGTTATGGATTTTATTGTTCCAATAACATTTATCTAAATGTGCTTTGGGGGGAGGGAGGAAGGAGATAAGGAGGGAGGAGGCTGAGGAAAGAATGTGCTTTTGGACTCTGCTAAGCCTCCATCTTATTGCTGGGACTTGCTGTGGGGTTTTGGAATTCACGATCCCAGAGGAGGACTCAGGGGAAATGGCTGGAAACAGCTGTGGGCAGTATGAAACACTGGTGGGAGGAAACCCAGGGATAGCCTGTGCAGAGCATCCCTCTTCCCTTTTGGTACTTATCTCAGGTCCTCTGCCAGCTTATCTCTTGGCAAGGAGGGACCTGACTCAGTTTCCAGGAAAGAGAACTGGAGTGGAGGTGTGGGAATGCTGAGGGTGCAGAGCTCAGCTTGGCACAGGGAGAGATTTTCCACTTGGATGTCTTGGAGTGTTTCTGGGTTTGCCCTCACCTGCACAGCCATGAGGACATGGAGTAGTGATGTCAGGGAAAGGGGGCAAAAGGCCCTGGTTCTTCCACCTGCTGGAACATTCTCTGGGAAGTCTCCAGGAATGGGATGGCAGGAGAAGAGGTCCTCTGGGTCTGTGCTCCAAGTGCAACTTCACCCCCAGGTCAGTTTGGGAGCAGTTTGTGCATCCCTGTTGCTGACACGGAGGCAGGAGAGAAGAGAGCATGGAGGAGAGAGGCCAGATTGCTTCAACTCCCAGAGGCTGAAGGATGTCTCTGGCCACAGGATGCAGCTGACAATTTCCAATGTGCCAATTTTGGGCTTGGTTACTTCTCAGCCCCAGAGCTGGCCTCTCCCAGGGGCTGGCAGATGAGGTGGAGGATACCTGCACTGCAAAAGGGAGAACCGGCATGTGAGTGAGCTTCTGACCATGGGGAGAGGTGGAAAGTCTTGGGAAGGACCAGAAGGATAGGAGGAATAATGGTGTCAGGGCGTGGATGAGCTGTAGCCCTGGTTGAGTCCCTGTGATCCAGCCTTTTCTGTGCTTTTTGGTTGCCATCAGAGTGGACTCCAGGGTCCCATTCCCATTTCAGTGTGAATTTGGTTTTTGGTGTGGCGGTGAAGGCTTGCATGGTGAGAGAGAGCCATGGCGAGTGGATAAGGAAAAGGATGAGCTTTCATTTTCCTAGGAAACACAGATGGATGGAGCAGTATTTCTGAACAAACAAGTCTCTCCTCCCTGTCTCCTGGAAGCTGCATTATCAGAGCACCATCACTGTCCTCTCTTCTCATTCCCCCCGCCCCGTCCCCCGATGAACAGGAATTAAAAATACAACTAATAAAACCCTTTCACTTTCTCCAGCAGGAGGAGAAAAAAAAAAAAAAAGCAAAGCAGCCTTGAAAATGCTAAAGGACATAAAGGGCATTCATGAAAGGGTTGGATGGTGGTTATTGCAGCAGGGGGAAAAACATTATTTCACTGTGCAGATAAAAGGAAGTGGAAAAGCAGCATATTTATAGCTGGGGAGCCTGGATTCCTTGTTAAGCCGCTATTATCAAATTAATGTCAAAATGCATCAAACAGGCACGAGTGTTCTGGGCCCCTTATGCAAAGTGCTTGCAAATTGGTTACAAATACATTTGTTTACAGGGGACGAGGCAGGAGCGAGCTAATTAGTCATTGTAGCAGGGCTGTTTTGTGTCTTTTTTTTTTTTTTTTTACATTTTTTTGGCAATTACACAAACAAGCTGTTTTGAAGTATAAATACATGCTGCATTACAGCTCCTTTAAAGGGGAATCAAATGGGAATCGTGGGATGCAGAGGGCTTGGTGTGAGTGGTGTGGAGCATCCTTCTCTCCTGCCTGGATGCAGCAGGAGTGCCACACTGGGCTCTGGGATCTGCTGCGGAAACCCATCCCTGGGCAGCAGGATGATGAGATGTGAGTGGAAAGGGAACACTTATTTTTTGGTCCTCTGTGGGTGCTGAACCCCCTGATATGGGGCACGGTGCTGTTTTCATATGGGGGGACCTGTTAAGGTTTCAGCTGGAACTCCTCTATCATGGGAATTCCCTTCCGGCCTGGGATATTTTGGGGTGGTTTTGGTGTCAGCAGCAGCATCCAGCTCAGGGTGTGAAGCACCTTGTGCCCAGCTGGTGGGTGCTGACATGGTTTTGGGGAATGCTTGGATGTAGAGAGCATCCCATGGATGTGTGAAGAGAGGAATCTGGTGTGAGCTCTCCCAGGTGAATGTGTCCTCAAGGCTTCTTTAACAAAACCACAGGCTGTGCCTCCCAAACCCATTAATGAGGAAGGGAAGCAGGAGTGTTTATCTGATCCTCAGTGTGGGAATGGTTGGGGAATTTGGTTGGGGGGCAGATGGAAACTTCCTGCTGCCCTGCATCTTAATACATCCCATTCTGAGAGTAAATCACACTTCTGCCACTCAGGGAAGCTGCTAATTGAATCTGCTCTGGTGGGAGAGGATAAAGCCAAGAGGCATTTACCACCATTATTTTTAATTTACTAAGAAAGAGAAAGGAGAGAGGAAGGAACAAGTTGTGCCCCTCTCATGCTGGAGGCCCCGACATTTCTTGGCAGAAGGTGCAAAAACCCCGCGGCTGCTTCTCCATTTAGATTTGTTTGTGGTAAATCTGCCCTTCAGGCTGAAATAACCCTTCTGAGCAGGTCCTGCACTCCCAGAGGTGCTGCGAACATTGAGTTTAATGCCATCATAAAACCCTGCTGTGGGTGGGAACAGAACAGGAGAAAATCTCAGAGGACCTAGAGCTGAGGAGAGGGCAGGGCTTTCCCCAGCCTCCTGCAGGAACTCTGACGTTTGCACCAGGTTTTATTCTTTTAAAACTCAGGGTAATATTTCTCTGCACCTTGGACCTGCTTTTCAGTGCTGCCTTCAAACTCCAAACCTCTCATTACCATTTTTTGCCCAGTTGGCTTTGGTGAGCTCATTTGCCATGGGGAGGGTGACCCACTCCACTGGGATTAGGGGCTATGATTTTGAGGAATGTTCCCATTTCTAGCTTGATCCTACCCCTGCCCTACAAACTGTGCAGGAACACAGCTCAGCTGGTCAGCAAATGTGTGAGCAGCTCATTGTAATCAGGCTCTGACTGGTGCCCAGTTGTTCCAATCAGGACGTGTCTCTCTTCATTTAGAGCAGGGCTTTGGTGTGACTGTCACCTTCTGTGATTGCTGGTGACTGTGCCATGAGATCCTGCTCTGCTTTGAGCAGTTGGTGTTTCACACTTGCCTTTCTTATGCAGGGCTGTTCCAGCATCTCCTTGCTCTGATAGTCGGGAGCAGACCTGGAATTTCCACCCCTCTGTAAGTCACTCTGGTCACCCTTTCCATTGGGGAAGGCTGTGGAGCCTGATGGATTTTCCTTGGTGGAATGGAATGATGGAGTACAGATCTGTGCTTGATTTCCCTCTCCACTGTTAATTACCATAATGAGGGTACAGCCTTTCTTGGAGCTGTGTGTGGCAGTGACTTCCAGGCTGCCTGGTGAACCCCTCAGCTTCCAAACGTGCCCAAAGTACCCAAGGGCCTTCCTTGGTGTGTCCTTGGCTGCAATCCTCAACAGCCTCCTCTCCCAGATCCAGAGGGATGGAAGCACTGCCTTCAGTTCTGTATTCCCCAGAGAACAGGATGTTCCCTTAGGATTGAGGTGTCCAAGGTCTCAAATGCTTGCAGCAAAGAGGAAAACATTGCAGTTGTGCTGCCCTTGTGCTTGTTGAGCTAAAGGGGAAGGATGAAGATGTTTCCTCGAGGCTGATCGGCAGGAATTGGGTGTTGGCCATGGAGGTGATTGTCGTCCCTGAATTTCTTGGTTTCAAGTGTTTGAGTCTTTGCAGCAGCTTCTCACGCTGCTTCATGTAAACAATATTATATTCTTAGAATTTATCTGTAGAATTTATCTGTTTTGCATTCTTGTTCTCTGAGAGAGAACTTGACTGATGGTCATATTGACCAATGGAGCCAGGAGGTTGTAACCTCCTTGGGCCAATCTTGACCCTCTGTACAAAATGTATATAAGCCTTTGGAGTCAGATAATAAAGGGCTTTCCATGTTTCACCAAGCTGCTGCCTGCTGTCCTCTGTGAGGCTCCACTCCCACGTCACAACGTGTTGCCCCTCTAAAGGCTGGGGTAACAGGTGATGATCTCCCTGAGTGTGGGAGCAGAGCTGGGAGGGAACGTGGTGCCCGATAAGGCTGCAGGGTAACCCGGCATCTCCTTCCTCTCCCTGGGAATCCTCATGGGCAGCACGAGGGCTGAGCTGGGCTGGGGAGGGATGTGGCCTCTCCTGATAAGAGGCTCTGGTTCCTGCCGCTGCAGATTTACAGCCCGGGAGCAGGCGGTGGGTGCTGTGCTTTCACCGGGGTGATTTATCTCCGCTTCCCCTTTGGCCGGGCCGGTGCCTGTGCGGGGAGCTCCGCCTGTCTGCCCCAGTCAGGGGGAGGAAAAGGCTCAGCCGAGGTCACCACACGGTGGGACATAGGTCACTGTCACCTGTGGCTCAGAGAATGTCCCCATCCCAGCACGGGGAGGGCTGGGACCATCAGGCTCTCCCATGGCAGCAGGGATGCTCCCAGCCTTTCAATCCCCAGTCCCACATGCTGGAGCCCACCCAACTCACAAGTGACCCACGTGGGAGACCCAGGACCATCACCAGCCTCACTAAGCAATGCCTGCACTGCCCAGTTGTTTTCCATGTGTCCCTTTGACACAGACAATGCCAGCAGGGATGAGCTGCAGTGGGCAAGGAGGGGGAGGATGATGAAGAAGGAAAGGTCAGATGCCATCACTGAGCTCCCTTCCACATCCCAGCTCCTGCCTGGGTGAGCTTCCCAGCTCTTCTGGTTTGTTTTAGAGGCAGCATGGGGGCCCCAGATCCCTGCAAACCCTCCACGCTCTGGGTTTTATTTGCATGTGGAAATAGTTTTGCCTGGTTTCAGATCTGGCTGATCAGTGACTCTCCCGCTGCCCTCCCCCCGAAAGGGGCTGACAACCACGGGCCACCCGACCGCACTCATCTTCCTCCCTCTTTCTTCTTTCTCCCCACATTGTTCTCCGAAATCCCAGCTGCTGCTTTTCCCTCCTCCCTTTCCTCTCCTCTCCCATCAGCTGGGATGGATCAATCTGTGTTTTGTATAAAAGCTCTTTTTTGTTGTCTGTACTCCTCCCCCCATCCTGGGGGTGTTGGGGTGCCCCATCCTCTCCTCGGGGCCATGCAGGGACAGGAGCTCTGGGCACTCTCGTTGTCCCCCCCAGGCTGGCAGTGCCACAGGGGCAAGCCTTGGCAGGGGTGAGGGCATCAGCATCTCCAGAGCCCTCCTTTTGCTCCTCTGACAGGAACTTGGCAGATCCTGGGGCCAGAACTGCCACATTCCTCCCTCGTTTCTCACTGGGGAAGCACTGACGTGGGGGATTCCTGGTGAGCCAGCTCCTGTAGGGTGGGACGGGATGGGATGGGGCAGGGCAGGTCTCCTCGTGTCCCTGGGCTGCTCCCTGATCCACTCAGGCTCAGGATGGTGTATTTATGTGCCAGTGCCTGGCTACAGCTCCCACCAGCCCAGCCCAGCTGCATTCAGGCAGCCAAGCAGATCCCAGGGGAGCCTCTGGCATCAGCAGGAGTCTCCACCTCAGGGAGTTCTTCATGGGGACCCCAGCCCTGGGAAGGGGCTGAGCTGGGCTGCCCCTGGCTCAGTGTGGGGTGGATGCTGAGGTTCCTGCTGTGGTTCCTTTGGGTGTTGTCCCCCCAACCCTGGGGAAGGGGGCGCAGCCAAGGCAGTGGACAGAGACTGAGCAAGGACTGGAGAGCCATTGGTACCTCAAGAGAGGCTTGCTGTGAGCTGGTCAGGGGACTCCAGGCCACTGGCTCCCCTTGCCAGTGCTCAATGGCTTTTCCCACCTCCAGTCTTCCCACCTAGCATGATGAAGGCCCCTGGGCACCTTTAAAAGGGAGCAGGAAATTCTCCTGGGCTCCTGAGCCCTGGGGTTGTTCCCTGTTCCCAAACACCTGCTGTGTCTCCCTCCTGCCAGGGACACTGGCTGTCCCCCCTGCCAGGCTGCAGCATGTAATAAATCACTCTTCATCAAATCTGGGTGAAATATCCTGGATTAACTCACCAAGACTCCACAGGCTGTGCCAGCTGAGATGGAAATAGCTGCATGCTGAGGATCATCCTGGGATGTTCCTGAGGAACATGCTAGGAGTCAGCAAGGACCAGGTGAGGGTGAGGAGCACCTGGAGGAAGGCAGCAGGTGACACCCACGAGTGAGTCCTCTCCAGCCAGTGGGAAAAATCTCTGGGCTTCATCCTCCTTTGGGTGGGCTCTGGCAGCCTGGGAAGCAGCTGCTGTGGGTCTGGAACCTCCTCCTTCCCCAGGGGACTTCACCTCCGAGTCAGCATCTCCCGAGGTGATCGCTTTCCTCCTTTCTCTTTTTAACAGTAATTTGAAATGCATGACTGGCAATTCAAGAGAAAACAGAAGAATGGTTGGTGCTGCTGAGGATCTCAGCCCAGCCAGAGGAGATGTGTTCCTTTTGTGGAATCAAACATCCGTCAGGGAACAGTCATGCAAATTTATTTCGCTTTTCTTCTTTTTACCTGTTCCATTGATCTGGAGCCTGTAGCAGTTGGCTCGTGGAGAGACAGGTTTGTTAATTCAGGAGCCTTGCAAAGCCTCAGTGAGTGAGGAGGGGAGTTTGCCAAAGCCCCTGGCTTGGGGGGACACTTTGTGATGTGTGTGGGGACCATGGAACCGGGGCACATCCCTCCAGAGGAGAGGGGAGAGAGCTTTGCTGTGTCCCTGGGCACTGTGCAGACCTGGAGTGGCCCTGGGAAGGCAGGAGAGTGGCTGCCAGCTCTGCCAAAGCTGCTTCCCACCACGGGAAGGGACAAGGACACTTGGTTGTGCTGCTGGGACAGTCACCACCAGCCCTGAGGAGTAAATGTGGGTTAAACCCTTAAAATCACAAGATGGGCTTTAGAACACCCAGCTGTGAGATTGTATTTGATTTTATCACTATTATTAGACTCTTCAGTCCATCTGGATGTTTTCAGGAATCACCTGCCAAGCTTCTCTTGGCAGGTGGGAGGTTCAGGGTCCTGTCACTTCCAGCAGTGTCTTCATGTTGAGGAGAGGTGACTCCAGCCTGACTGCTGGAGTCCATGGCTGTGCCCGTGGGAAGGTGTCAGGCTGCCCTGTGTTGTCTGAGTCTTCAGAGGAACCCAGATGGTTTGGGTTGGAAGGGAACTTAAAGATCATCTCTCTCAACCCCCCAGGTTTATCCAAGCCCTGTCCAAGCTGGCCTTGAGTCTTCTCCTCCAGCAGTCTCCTCTCCTGGGGATGAAGAGCAGATGGAACTGCCTGGGGAAGGGCCAGAGGCTGCTGCTCTCACTGCTGTAGGGGATCTTCTGCTCCAGGCAAGGGAAGAGCCAAACCCCTCCTTGGAGCAGGAGGAGATCCAGTGTCTGGAGGCTGAAAAGCCTCTCTGTGACATTCCCTGTGTCCCTGCAATGCTGCTGCTCTTATTTCCTGCTGGAAGCTTTGCTTTGTCCTTCAAGAAAATTTCTTTTTTTGCTTGAATGGAGTGTTTTGGTATTCTTTCCCCACAAATCCCATCTCTGTGTGTCTTCACTGCAGGTAGTGGGGGCCAAGCCTTGGCTGGTGACTCCAGATGAGTTCAGACACCTCTGGGTGTCCCCACCATGTGGCTTGTGTGGCTGTGGAGGAGAGAACCAGGGAGAAGCCTCATTAAAGCAATTTTGGAGACGCTCATCTGCACAGAAACCTGAATTTATTCTGCTCGTGCTGCCTCCCCTTCATCTCCTCTTCCCTGAGCAGAACAATTCACTAGTGGGGAACAGAAAGCACAGGGATGTCCAGAAAGGGAGCTGGTGGAAACTCAAGAATGGATCCGATGCCCTCGGTGTTCCCGGCCCCACAGATGCTGAATAATCACAACAACCCTGCGTCCTCCGCGGCCACTGCCCCCTCCTGACGATGATTTTTCCTGTCGTTTCAGGTATCTCCTCCTTTCCCCGGGCTTTTCCTCAGCCCGGCAATGTCTCGTCTGAATAATTCACCTAAAAAAAGCCGTGGTCGCAAATAAATGCGGGATAATTGCTACCAGCTCGCAGGCAATCCACTGCCAGAGCACGGCTGAGCTCCCGGTGAATTATTTATCCGCTATGAATTATTTGCCCTGCTCTGGAAGGAGGAAAAGCTCCTTCCCAACCTTTGCCTGACGAATGGCCTGGCTGGGGGCGACTCTCCGGGCGCTGACTCAGCCCTTCCCCAGCTCCCTGCCCGCTCCTGCTCCTGCAGCCTCTGCTGGACGCCAGGTCATTCCTAAAGCTTTGGGTGTCCTTCAGGCTGGGGATGAGGGTCTTACTCCCAAACCATCCTGTGGCTGCACAATTCCATCTCTCCATGGCAATCACACTCTGCCTCCCTGTGTGACAGGGAGTGTTTGTGGCTTAGGGAGGTGGAAAGGGCTCCTTGCTGTTCTCCCAACCTGCGAGCCCTGGAAAGAGCTGCTGATGCAGGGATGGACTCAGAGCAGGGCTGCAGGCTGAAGATTTCCCGTGGGAGGCTTGGCGGCTCTAATGTCATATCACCGTGAAATGAGCCAATGATCTTCATCCCACTCCACCCATGAAGATGTTCCTCATCCCACACTGGGCTGAGCCAGGTGCTGGGAGCTCTCTCCAGCCCATGGATGGGGGTGATGGCCTCTGTGGGCTTGTGGGATCCCACTGCCCTCTACTTCCCCCACGAAACACAGAGAAATGACCCTCAGAGGTGAGGAGCTGCTGGCCCGGGCTCATCAATCTCCATTTGCATCCAAAGAGGAAGGGAAAAAAAAAAAAAAAAAAAAAAAAGGGGAGATTTAGGAGCAAGATCAATATTGAAAGAGCCTGTCTTTCTTTTCTTTCCTCTGTGCTCCTCTGGGGGTGGGAAACTCAAGGCAGGTACTGGGAGTAAATCCTCCTGGCTACCTGGATGTAAATCAGGAGGGAGATGATGGATTTATGGGAGTCCAGGCTGATTTACTCTCCCGTGTCTGGTCCCTGCAGGTCGGCGCGTGGCCCTGGGGAGGTGAAGTGCTGGGAGGGGATGGAGCCAGCACCATCTCCTGCTGCAGCCCAGATGGGGCTGCTATGGGGGTGACTTCTCTGTGCTTTTTTGACCCAGAGCAGGGAATTTAGGACGTTTTGCTTTGCCTCTTTCTGCTGGAGTTGAGCAAAGCCCATCAGCTCGGACCCGAGTGCCAAAGAGAAGCAATGCCCCGCCGGGGGCTGCCTTTGTGGCTTGGTGGGGAAAAAGGCTTTGGAGTGATGCTTTCCCCCTCCATCCCTCCTCCTCTCACATCCCAAGGGCCGCTGAGACTTGCTGGTGGCAGGGTTAGTGTTCTCATGGAAGAGAAGAAGACTTTTCCTTTGGAAATTCCTCCTCGGAGAATTTTGGGGGGCCCGGGGGTGGTGATGGGGTGAATTGTCCCAGCTCTGGGGCTCCCCGCTCCAACTCCCCCGTGTCCGTGGCCGCGGCAGGGCTGGAGCAGGCACTGGAGCTGTTGTCATTCCTCTCATGCCGCAGGAAGGATTTCTGCGAGTGCCATAAAGCATCACGTGGGCAGAGCCTGGGTGAGCTCTAATTGCTTCTATTTGCATAACGAGGCGAGGCTCAGCATCCTGCTGATATTTGAAAGAGGAAAATCAAAATCAGCTCTAGATAAACAACTCCCCCCTCCCTCCCCTCCCCAGTCCCTGCCCCCCACTCCTAATTTGTGCGTTTTCTCCCTTAATGCAGGTTTTCTGCAGGTCTTTGGTCTCCTCAGGGGCAGCGAGACCACCCCCAGGACCCCTCCCTCCCTCTGGGGCTGGGTGCTGGGGGTGCTGCCCTGGCCGAGGCAAAGGAGACTTTCCCTGGAGCTGGCAGTGAGGGAGGTGGTGTGGAGGTGTCAGAATGGGAGCTGGAGAGAGGATCAGGGTGGGATTGGGGCTGGAAAAGCGGAGCCCCCCGGCTGGAGAGCCCGGGCTCAGCGTGGGGCCGGCTCCTGCTCGGGGCTGTGCCCCCGGGGCTGCGGCCAGCCCGGGCTGGGGGCTCCGAGTGGGAGCCCAGCAGATGTCACTGCAGCCCAGTGTCACCGCAGCCTGGCCCTGCCAGCCCTGGGATGTGATGGGACAGGACCTTTCCTCACCTGTGAGTCCCCAGCGTGGAGGAAGGGCTCGGTTTGCACCCCAGGTATTGCTGGCTGGGGCGATGCTCCTGCTCTGGGGCCACGGACAAGCGGTGAAAATGCCCAGAAAGACCTGGAGAAAGGAGTGACATCCCCTGGCTGTGCTGTGACACCAGCCATGTCCCCAGGTGTGCTGTCCCTCTGAAAGCCACTTTCCCTACACACCCACAAGCCCAGGGGACCAGAAGCATCCCTGCTCCTCCTGTCCCCTCCTGTCCTTCAGCTAAACCTGGGTGTTCCCTTGGCCCTGGGAGCATCCTGGGCATTGCCAGCACTTACTTGGCCCCCATGGCTTTGGGACCTGGAGGGGCAGATCTCCTGGTTGGGGTTCCAGGGGGTTTTTATGCTTCTCTCTGGCAGGGGATAGTGCCTTGCTCACTCGAGGCCAGGTAACAGACACCAAGCATAAATACCGTGTGCCTTCCTTGGGGGATGAGGAAAATGGGCTCCTTCCTCCTCCTCTTCCTCCCCAGCATGAGGGCTGGTGTCCTCTGAACCCTTTGCTGCCCTTTGGGGGAGAAGTGCTGACTCCAGATGTTTCCCTAAATGAGAACCTTCTGCAAGCAGTGCCGGATTAGATTAGATTTTAGGAAGAAATTGTTCCCTGTGAGGGTGGAGAGGCCCTGGCACAGGCTGCTCAGAGAAGCTGTGGCTGCCCCATCCCTGGAAGTGTCCAAGGCCAGGTTGGACAGGGCCTGGAGCAGCCTGGGACAGTGAAAGGTGCCCCTGCCCATGGCAGGGAGTGGACTGAGGTGACCTTTGGGGTCCCTTCCTTCTCAGATTCTGTGATTTTTTCTTTTTGGCCCATTTTCTTTTTGGTCCATATTCATGGACCTTCAGCCTGCAGTGGGGCTGGAAGGATGGGGCTCTGCTCTCCTGCCTGTGCCAAGGCTGTGGCTGGGGGCTGCTGCCTGCATCCCTGTCCTGGACCATGAAAATTCCCCCTTCCCTTGGCCCTTGTGGTGTGTGGAAACCCTTGGTAATGCCAGTGTGCTGAACAGGAGTGGGGCAGCAATATTTCCCCCCAGCCCCTCCTCATCCTCCAGACCCCACAGAAAGAAGCCGCCTGGGGCAGGATGGAGAAAAGGAGAAGGACCCTCAAAGGTGGAAAGATATTTCTGCTGCAACTCTTAAAGGTGGAGGAAGAAAAGGAGCCAGAGGAGCAGGAGCTATCTTGTGCTGCACATGGGGGGCTGTGTGTGCACACACCAACTTTCCATCAGGCTGATTAAAAGACCAGGAGCTCTTGAAGCTGAAGCCAAGGTGAGTAACCTGTGGCTATCCCAGGGGAGCTGGGGGAAAGAACTGTTTACTCAGGAGCAGCAGGGATGCTCTGCCAGGAGCTGGGACATTCGGCTCTGC
Source organism: Zosterops lateralis (assembly GCF_965231275.1). NCBI lineage: Eukaryota > Metazoa > Chordata > Aves > Passeriformes > Zosteropidae > Zosterops > Zosterops lateralis. Next base: position 2,028,636 of record NC_139775.1, read on the forward strand.
GGTCACAGCCTGCCAGGAGGGGTTGGGTTTCAGCATGCAGCCCGTGCTGGGAGGGGGGATGCTGGCCAGGCACCTCCACCCTCACCCCCACATTGGTGCTCCAGGGGGATGCAGGATGGAGGGGGTTTCCTCCCTTGCTGAGTCTCTGTGGCTGAGCTGGGGGTGCTGGGGCTGGTCCTGGCCGTGGTGGGGCTCCTCAGGGGTTCAGTGGAGCAAACACAGCCCAGCCTCCAGCTGGGAGACAGTGGCTTTGTGCTGGCCTGGGCAAGGGTACCCTACCCCAGCCAAAGGTTCTCTGGTGCCTCCTGCCTCAGCATCAAGAGGATTTTTCCTCCTCCCATGTGGAAAAGCATCTCCCACTGCCATCACACAGCTCCTTCTGCCCTGCCTGGGGTCTTGCTTGCACCTCCAAATTTCCAAGGGCTTCCTGGGCTCTCTATTCTCCTCCTCCACGTTCCGTTTGGGATTTGTATTTCATTCTTATTTATCTCTCCATAGGTTTGTCCCTGTCATTGCTCCTGTTCCTGGCTTTCCAGCAGGTTTGCTCTGCAGAGAGCTGCAGGTTGGCTATGAAATATGACAAAGCGTTCATTTAAATGCACACCATGATGTCGCCGAGTCCATTAGGGGAATTAATTTGAATGGTTGGCGTTTAATAAACAGCCTCGTCCCTCCTCTCCACACACAGCCCCCACCTCACCGGTGTGGCAGCTTGGAAGGGTTAAATAAAAACCCCACATGTGGATATTGGAGGGAGAGGGGAGCAAGTATCGGGGTCTGGAGGGAGGATTGGTGTGGGGGGGGGGAATAATAAAAGAGATCTGGTGCTATAAGAGGAATTGCAGTTTGTTTTGTTCACAGTGAAAAAAAAATAAACAACAAAAAACCCCCAAACAAACAAACAAAAAAACCCCAAACATGTGGAAGGGGTTTGGGCTCCTGGGGTGTTTGTGCATGGAGAAAACAGGAGGGGAGCAGGGAGGACACGCTCTGGCCAGAGGGTCCCAGCCTGGCTCCGAGCACGGGGGGAGGAGAGGGGGCTGGAAGGACGTTGCTCCCCATATGGTGTGTATTACAAGCTCCTTTCTAGTTGTAAAGATTAATTTAAAGCCTTTCTCACCTCCCCCCCATCCCTCTTCCATTGACAAATGAACATCTGGGCTGAATGCTGCCCAGATCCTAATCAAAGCATTTTTCCAGGGCCGTTGTCTGCCTTTATGGCTATCTGCTCTTCGGATGCTCTGCAGTTCCAATGCACTTGGCAATTCAGCCTGTAAATACCCCTCTCCACGATTTATGATTGGGGATAATGTGATTTTTCTCTTTGCCTCTGGATTCGTTTGTTTGGTTTAGTTTAACGATGTTGCCTTGTCTCTGCATCAGTGAGGGCACGAAGGGAATTTTCTTCCCTCCCCTCTTTGCAGGGAGTTACTAGCAATGAGCAAAACTGGCTTTTCTGGGGGCCTGATGGGCACACCGAGGGGAGGGTGGGGGGCAAATCCAGCTCTGAATCCCTGATGAGCACCCCTGCTCATCCCAAACCATCTATTTTTCCTGCAGAAGCTTGTTTTAGAGTTTTTTTGAGAAAGCAGCTTTTCACCAAAGCAAAGCTGAGCCCTTTCCACAATATTCAAGGGCTTCTTCATCAGGGAGAGGCAGCACAAGACACAGCCCAGTATGGAAAAGCTGTTTGCTCCCCAAAATGAGGCTTGAGAAGCCAAAGGAGATGCTTGAAAGCCAGGGAGGATTGTGGCTGACATCCTATTCCCACCAGACTGGATTTTTCCTCTGCAAGCTCCAGTTTGGGAGTTAAAAGATTAATATATAAACCCTAGCTAAGATGTTGAATAATGTTTGTCATGTCCCAGGTGCTGTAGGAAAGGATGGTGCTTGAGCCAGGGGAAAAAAGGCAGGAAAATCCATTTAGGGCAAATATAGGGAGTTGGAGGGGTTGTGGCATGGGGTGTCTGTGTTGATCCTTGCCCCTGAATAAAGAGAGAACTGGGAGTGAGAGAATGAAGGGAAACACAGAGCTGATGGCTTTGGAGTATATCCTGAGTGTATTTATCCCTACAAAAGTCCTGCCTCCGGGATTTTTGGGCTTCCCCTTCCCTCTCCCAGGGCAGTGAGGCAAGTTGCTTTTCCCAGTGGAAGCTTTAAGGAAGGTGTGTGAGTTCAGTCCATCTAAACCACCGTGGAGAGGCTGTGCTTACACAGAAAGTGAGCAGAGTAGTGGCACCAGTAATTAAAAAAATTTTCCTAAATGAGATAAAAAAATCACTGGGGTGGAAAGTGCTTGGCTGTTCTACCTTGGCCCTCCAGGAAAAGGTGTAACCTGGATTTTGGTGATGCAGGGTTGGGTACCATCCATCACCAGGAGCCTCCCCACCCCAGGGTGTCACTTGGGAAGCTGAGGAACATCACAGGCATCAGGCTTGTTTTTTCTAAGAAATCCTGAGCTTCCCACAAATACAACGAGCCAGGATGAAGCAGGCAAATCCCTGAAAATGGATCTGGGATTGTGGAGAGCCAGAGCTGGACTGCTGAGGGGTGTGGGGCTGAAATGGCCCCAGCACTGACTCTGGATGAGAACAGCCACCCATGCAAAGCTCCAGAGGTAGGGAAGCACCTCCCTGAGAATCCAAAGGAGACTTTGGGGTGAATTAGAATTTCTCTGCATTTTTGCTGTTGATTTTTAGAGCACTCAGCACCCCTTGTCTCTTTTTCTTCCCTTTCCTCCTGATTCCCCCCAAATGAGCAGTAAGACAGTGAAGCCTGGTGTCAATCCAGGGCTGAGCCAGTGTATCCATGGGGAGAGAGCAGCCCCTGGCAGCCCCAGGGCTAAGGTAAGGGGCATTTATAGATATATTTATATATCTGTGGAGTTTCAGGGCAGCACAATCCATGGTGGGGTCACCTCAGCGGGGTGAGGTGAGAAGGAGGGTTTGGTGCTGAGGGGCATTGTGGGCAAAGAGGCTTTTTGGGAAGAGGGAGGAGAAGGCGTGGAAGGTGCTGGGGAGCCTTCCCCGATGTCCCCGGGGAGGAGAGGACCGTCCCCGGCAGCCGCATCCCCGGTCGGGAGAGGGCGGCCGGGGCCCCGCTGCCGAGCGGGGATTTGCTGAACTCTGCTAAGAAAGTCGCTCCCAGCCTTTTCTCATTTCTTTCTGGATTTAAGGCAGCTTCCAAATTCCTGCGCAGCCAAATCCTGCCTGAGACTGCCAGGAAACCCGGCCAGCAACAAGTACGTGCCGTTTCTGTACCCACAGCGCAGCCAGGGTTGCTCTTATGCTGCGGGTGATGCTGATGACGGGCCGGAGCTCCAGCCCTCCCGGGGATGTGATCCCGTCCCTTCCCGGGCTGCCTCCGGCTCCCTGCCCTGGGCACTGCCCGGGCGTCACCTCTCCTCCATCGCCGCCTTTTTATACACCAAAACACCCACCCCAGACCCCCTCGGCTTTACCCGCCGCCCTCCCCGTAACCTCCACCCAGCCCGGGGAAGGAAACACACTGGCTTCATGCATTCCCAGCGGGATTTACCATCCCGGGGACTTCCTGCGCTGTCTGTCATCGCTCTCGCCCCTTCCCGTTTGTTTCGGGGCTCTCCTTCCACATTTCTTAATTTATTTTTATTTCTATTTCTGCCGCCGCCTGTCTCGGTCCCTCGGGCAGGATTTTAGGGGAGGCGCAGGGGATAGCGGCAGGGCAAGGAAGAGCCCCGAGCTCACAGTGAAGGGCACACTTGGTTTGGTCTCCACGGGGAATAGCTGGGGAAAGGAGGGTCGGGAAAACCCTGCAAACGCCTGAGCAGCACAGGACGCCTCCCCGCATCCCGAGCCCCTCGGGGATTCCATGGAACACACCCCAGAGCAGCCTGGGGAGCGCTGGGAGCAGGGCAGGGAAGGGGCTGCACCCGCAGCATCCTCCCGGCCGCGGAGCCGCCCCGGGCCGAGCCCACCCTTGGGACGCCTGATCTGCTCTTTCCACCGGTGACTCATGGAAAAAAGACTTGTTTTGCAGCGGCGCTCGGCATGTCGGGTGATCCTGCCTCCGTGCCTCGCTTGTCTGTCTTTTTTTTTTAAAGGATCATTGGTATGAAAACATCTGGGAGCCCGACCTTCCTGCGGGGCTCGCTCACCTGAAGGCGTTTTCCCCCCTGGATATGCACAGGCTATGCAAGCCACGCTCTGTTGGCGGCCTGGGAGGCAGCCTGGTCACGCTCCCAGGGCTGAATTTTTTTGGGATTAGTATTTTTGAGCGGCTCTTATACAATGGCGTTGGAAGCTTGGAGGGTTTCCACCGGCTCCTTGTGTGCTGGTTTCCACACTCCTGCCAGCACTGCCAGCTGCACGCTCCCCCCCCCGCCCCAAATCTCTCTGTAAGGTTTGTGGCATAACCTGGGGTGATGGGGCTGGGGACTCATCCAGGCTTGTCCTGGGTGTCCCCACTGTCCCCAAGGCCAGGCAGGACACAAAGAAGTGAGACCTCACCTCACTGTGTGGCTTGGTTTTTTGATGCCTCCTAGGAAGGAAGCAGGATCCATTGGTAAATTTGAGTTAAAAGACTCAGAATGGGAAGGATGCTGATTCCCATCGAGTTCCCAGCATCACTCTGCTTCCCAAATACTCACCTTCCACTGCTTTTTCTGCAAGTCCTTCAGAGGGCAGAGATGGAGCACAGCCCTTTCCTAGTAGGACCAGCCCATCCCAGACCCAGTTGCAGCAGGAGTCTGGGCCAGCTCTGTATTTAACTGAATTGACTCTTTAAAAATATTTTTTCTTGGAAATAGGCACTGAGAGGGATGTTCTGCGGTGCTCACTGCTGTGTACCACACCTTCACCCTTTCCTCACAGAACACTGACCGTGCCACCACTCTCTGCAAAGCACATCAGCATTTTTTTTTCTCTTTGAGGGGAGGGAGGTGTGTGTGATGGTTTAGTTTGGAATCTGGCATGGAAGACCGTTTCCAATCCCCAAATTAGAAATAGAATAATAATACAGCGCCTTGTTTTGGAGGAGGTGGTGTGTGTCATCCCGCAGCAATGAGAAACTTGTGCTGGAGAGGAGCAAAGAGCTGTGATTTGTTTTTTTAACACTCCCAAAAGGACTGACATGGCTCTGGGATGCTGCTCCTGCTCCCTTGTACCCATGGATGGGGATGGGACAGTTGCTGTGGGCAGGAGGGTGTCCTTACATCATGTGAGGGGCTGAATCACTGAATTTCATCGTTCTTACACTTGATTGTGTGGAGAGAAGGGGATTGTGCCGTGTGGTTTTCTGCCTTGCCCTTCCCTAAGGAGTTGGGATGGAGAGTGCTGATGTCCAAGAATGGGACAGGAGCCAGTATTTTGCCATGCTGGGCTGGAGGGAGGGATGAGCAGGCAATGCTTTCTCCTTGGGCTTTCCTATTTTGAATGCTGTGGATTAAAGGGAATCGACTGCGAGTTGCTCTCTCTATGATATCTCTCCTCTAGAAAACATCAAGTCCTATGAAAACTGAGTTGGACTCAGAAAAGGAAGTCATGCTGAGGGCAGTAGCCAGTCCTGCCTGAGATGGGCTCACTGGCCACCACAGCATTGCCAGAAAACCCTTACAAATAACATATTTTTTTTAATTATGAGGGGTTTCCTCATGTGTGGGAGCCGAAGTCCTGTGCAGAGGAGCTTTCACCCTACTCTAGTTCTCTCCCTGTTGATTATAACACACTCTACACCCCAAATCTGTGCCCAAGCTGGGGTGCCCCATCTACCTTTGGGGACAGGTCCTGAGGGGAGAGGTCTGCATGGAGCCAGTCCCTGGGATTTAATAAGACACTTATTGTATGTTAAATATCAAGGGCTGATAGGAAACATGTGTCCCAAGGATTAACAGCCATGTAAAAGATAAAGCCATGAGTTAAAGCTCCAAACAGCGTGTTTCAAATAACCCTTCATGGCTGCAATCTGCACTATTGGGGCAACCAGGAATAGGATGGGGAAAGTAAAATGTGTATTGCAGCTCACTGTGCTCCAAAATCCTGGGGATGGGCTTGGGACTGGTTTTTCTCCCAGCAAGGTGATGCCCAGGGATGCCGGATTGCACAGGGGTGACATCACCTCCTTCTTCCCCCATTTCTTCCTCCCTTACCACCTCTCCCCCTTCTTCTAATTTTTTTCCTTTTTTTTTTTTTTTTTTTTTTTTTCTTTTCTTTTCTTTTCTTTTTTTTTTTTCTTTTTTTTTTTTTCTTCCCAGGCCCCAGTTTCTCCCCTATCGAGGCAAATGCTTTGGCTAATTAGCAAAACGTGTCAAAGAAAATGATTAATGTCCCAGGAGGAGGCTGAGCTGCCTTTGTGCCGGCATTGCCTGACTTTTGCTCTTAAAGGTTTTATTAAAGATAAGGGAGCTCGTGACGGGTGAGCAAAGCATGTGCTTCCCTGGGTGTTAAAGGGTCGGAGAAGAGGGGGATGTGGGGCAGATCGGGGTCACCCTCGGAGGGAGAGGTGAGGGCTCGTGTTTCCCGGCCTCTGTGCGCCACCGTCACCACCGTGTCTGGCCTTGGCAGGGGAAAAGACTTCAAAAAAATGGCTGAATGCCTCCTTTATTCTTCCAGGGGCAGGTAACTCAATCTGCTCAGCTGGGCTATGAATGTTGCTGTGTTATGGGGCTCTGCCTGGCTGCACCCTCCTGAAGTGATGCTTTAGGGGGTGCTTGGGGAAGGGATGCCCAGGATGGGCACCCCAGGGTGGGGCTGGGATGCTGGGGATTGGGTGCAGCCAGGCTCCTGCCCAGGACAGTGGTGGCAACAGCGACAGAGGCGCTTGGGTATGGGTTTGATGGTCCCTGTGGTCAGAGAGGTGCCTGTGGTCAGGCTCGGGCCCAGTGGGACATCCCTGACACTGTTTGCTGTGGGCTGAAACCCCCATCCCAGCTCCCTCCTGGGGATCCCAGGGCTGGGTGGGAATCTGGAGGCACAGTCTCACTGGGCTCCTGCCAGGACCACCACACAGCATCCAACTGTCCTCATCTCTTACGGCTTTGGACATGTTTTCAGCAACCCTCAAAATATTCTTCTTGCAACCCAAACTCCTTCAACCTCCCCCCAAAACCAGCAGTCCTTGCAGGGGGGTCTTGCAAAAGGGAAAAACTTCCCCACAGTGGAATCACATAAACCAGAGCTGGCAGTGCCACAGCATCCTTGTGTCATGCCAAAATCCCATCTGGGACATCAGCCTGGGAACAGGGAGAGGATGAGAGTGCTGGGAGACCCACCAGCAGCACTCTGGTTATTTTATCAAAGCAGGAGCAATTCCCAAACCCAGCAGACACTGATGTCTACAGCCACAGGGGTCTGAGCCCCTGGATGCACATCAGAGGGGTTTGGGGAGGGGGCACAGCTGGCAGGAGCCTTGGGAGGGGCTGCAGGAGCTGCTCCATGAGGTTTTCCTCCAGCAAACAGACCTCTGGGCTTAATAAGCTATTTGTAAAGCTGGCAGTGGGTAAACAGGAGGCCGTGTGTCAGGCTGAAGGTGGCCTCGCAGGGCTCCGCCGCGCGGGGTGGGACCTCAGCGCAGAAATATTTTCAAGATAAACAGAGGAAAATGAGTCCTGGAGGAGGCTAGAGCCGCTGGCAGCAGCACGCCACTCCTCTCCAGGATTATTTCGGGGCAGGAACTTGGCTTTCTGCACACTGCAGGGTTTTTTTTTTGTTGTTGTTGTTATTGTTGTTTTTTCCCCTGCCTCTGAAGGGAACCTCGTGTGCTGCTGATTCAGAAACAAACCTGAGGAGCGGCTGGAGACAGCGGTGAGATGTGCAGAGCCCCGGGCTTGCAGGGGAGTTTTGGGGTGAGGGTGAGGAACTAGGATCCACAGCTGCTGCTGCAGGTCCCCCTCGTCAGAGTGCTGAAGAATCCTTGGGCTGAGGTAATAATATTGGGTTGAGGGTGTTCAGCTTGGAGAGATGAAGGCTCCAGGGAGATTTTAGAGCCCCTTCCAGTGCCTAAAGGGGCTCCAAGAGAGCTGGAGAGGGACTCTGGGCAAGGGCATGGAGTAACAGGACAAAGGGGAATGGCTTCTCACTGACAGAGGGCAGAGTTAGATTGAATATGAGGAAGAAATTCTTCCCTGTGAGGGTGGGGAGGCCCTGGCAGAGGTTTCCCAGAGACTGTGGCTGTCCCTGGATCCCTGGAAGTGTCCAAGGCCAGGCTGGATGGGGCTTGGAGCAACCTGGGATAGTAGAAGGTATCCCGGCCCGGGGCAGGAGGTAGAACAAGGTGGTCTTTAAGATTCCCTTCAATGCAAACCATTCTGGGATTCTGTGACTCCAGTGTGAGCAGCAGAGCTGTCCTGCCTGCCTGCTGGTGCCTCCTGCCCTCCTTCAGCTCTTCTGTTTCCCAGCAAAGGCAGAGGCAACTCTGTGGTGTCCCAGGGCAGGATGTGGGCAGTGCCCTGCCCTCTGCCAGGATGGAGACTGGGAAATGGGCTGGGCTCCATCCTTCCATCCCTCCAGCCTCACTGTCCTCTTCATCCTCCCCACCCTGTCCATCCCACCATCCCTGGGCTGTGGGGATTTAGTGCCAGTTTCCTTCTCCTCTGTTCTGTGCCTGGTCTTTAAACTCCACAACGGTGGATTGACAGCCTGGGGCAAAGCTGGACTTGGGGCACCAAGGCTGGGACCAGCCATAGCCTCAGCAGCAGAGATCTCCCAGTGTATCTCTGCCTCTCTTCCCCACCCCCAGCAAATTTAATTAAAAGTCATTCAGATTCCTTTGAAAGAAAATGTCATCCGTCGACACAATTACACTTTAACTAACCAAAGCTGTTACAGTTCCTATATATATCGGAATCAGGCTGTCGTTATTAGTTCTAAGTAAGTAATTTATTCCCATTATTGTGTTCAAATTACAGGATATTACCCCCTGGGGAAATAATCCTGTTATTTGAAATGTAAAAAAGAATTCACATGGACAACAATGGATTCCTAAATGAACCCAACAACAGTCCCCAATCCCAGTGCGGTATCACTTGCCTCAGATAGGGAAAATGTTAAGTTTCTTTTTAAAAGGTTCTTGTCTCCTCTCCTTCTCTTCTCCTGCCCCAGGTAAGGTAAATCGGGTCCTCCTCTTCTTCAAGTGCATCAGTTCATTGAGGGAATCCTGGATGTGAAGGAATTTGGTGGGGAGCATGGGGGAGGCAGATATATGTGTGTGTATATATACATATATTTGGGTGTCTCCCCTTAATTTGGTGGTGGGAAGGGAGCTCTGGAATGGTGGGCTGTGAGTGCCCAGCACAGCCCTGTGGGTTTCTGCTGGAGCTGGGAACCTTTGCCTTCCTTCAGCAAAGAGCTGCCGAGGTTCTTTGGAAACACCGTTCCCTTGATCACGATCTTCAGCGAAGGCAAATAACAGCTCGTCTCTGCAACACCCAAACATAAGCAACTAATTTGGACCACCGAAAGGAAAAAGGGGGAGGAAAAAAAAGAAAAGAAAAGAGAGAAAGAGGAGGAAGAGGGAGGGGAGGGAAGAAAATCAGATACACTTGTAACCTGATTACAACAGCCAGCTATGTGTGCAAAATCACAATGCAGCTCTATAATTAAATCTCTCTTTCCCCCTCCTGCCGAGCTCTTTCCTCTAACAGGCGCGGTACAAAAACAGTCGTTAGGACATCAAATTCCAGCTCCGACAAGAGGGGACTTTTTTGTCTAAAGCTGCTCGGCTCGTCTTTAAGGAAATAATAATTATAAGCCCAGCGCCGCTGGCTGACGAGCTTTGTGGAGCAGAAAGGGCTCGTCGGGTCCAACTGCCCCTTCCCCCACGCGGAGGGCTGGGTGATGGGAAGAGAGATGGGATAGCCCTGGGAGCCAGCCCTGGACACTCCCTCCTTGTGCTGGATCCAGGGGGAGAGAGAGGAAACCCTGGGGTCTAACAAGATACTCGGAATCACAGAGACTTCTTCCCCTGCTGAATCCACCTCAGTGTTTTAGCACCAACAGTTTGGTGGCACAGGGCACCCGCGGGTGGGTCTGGGTGTTTGAGGGTGCATAAAGCACCTGTGAGGGGCCAGTGGCTTCACGGATAGTGAGAGAACTGTCACAGTGTTTTCCCAAGGGTTCTCCCCTGCCTGGTGCTTGGCTTCTCCAGCCAGATCTGGGCTGCAGGGTGATGGGGGATGCCATGGAAAGGATCAGGTCAGTGAACCCCAAAGGCAGCAGGGAAGGGATCCCCAGCACAGTGGATGGGAGGGGGGAGCAGTGCTGGCAGCCTTTCCCCAGCCCTGCCTGTTGATGACTTGGATTTACTCCACATCGGTCACAGAGAGCTATTCCCATCCCTGTGACACCCAGCACGTGCTTTTGCTGGCAGCTGCAGGCTGGATTCAGCCTCAGGGACACAGTTCCTCGAGGGCAGGCTCCTGCTGGCTTCCTCGGGGTATTTTTGGGAACAAGTCTTGCATCCCCATCTACTTTCCCGCTGCGAGTCGAGAGGAAGGCATTTTGAGCCTCTCGAAACTGGTGCAACGAACTCACAGGACGGCGAAGGAAAAAAAACCTGGCACCAGGAAACCCTCCAAAGGGCCCCAAAGTGCAAGATAGCCACCAGTGAGGCAGGATTTATTCAGCACACCTCGCCATGGCAGCTGGCACGTGCAGGAGAGCACGACCGAGGGCGGACGCGGGCTTCGCAACGCGCGGCATGCGACACGGAAACTCAGATGCTGCTCCAATAAAGCTGTGCAGGTTCGGCTTTAATGGCAATTAACAGCTGTTAAAAGGTGAAGGATCTACTCTGCTAACACCCAGCGCTTCCCATGCCTTTCATGAAGAGATTTGAAAATACATTTGCGAGTGTTAATTTTAAGCCGTGGTAATGTACCCCGGGGAGGTGGATGGTTTTACTCTGTTTTCAGGTAGGGGAACTGAAGCAGGCCAGGGCACGGTGTGCGGATGAGCATTCAAGGCTGGCAGAGGTGGTGAAATCCACATCTGGCTCTGGAAGAGGGATGGGAGCAAGCCGGGGACCAGCCGGCAACATCAGTGCAGTTTTCACCAGCATTTCCCCAGTCTTTTATTTTGTGGGGAGATTAACTTGGTGCAAAACCAAAGGCACTCACGAGTTTAACCTTCAGCAGGACCCTCACGCTGGGGGGGCACGTAGGAAATTGTCTTTCCCTGGGAGATGCTGCAAATCTGGATTTTCCAGTTCCTGGAGGGCTCTGCTTGTTTAAATTAGAAGCAGATAGGAAAGGTGAATTTTAAGAAGGACAGAGCAAAGGCACACAAGTATGCAGTTAACTTCTAAACTTCTTTCTCTGGCTCTCCCGCTGAGTAAATGCTTTAGGAGCTTCAAACCACAGCTTTTAATATCTCCTTAACATGCCCCGCGATTCCTTCCCCCCTGTCAAAACAGTGAGAGCAGCTGTGAATATTTTCCATTTTAGAATGTTTTGTATGCATACGAAAGTACCTGCAGCTCCAGTGGGCTGGGCTATGGAGAACTGCTGGAGCCAAGGGTATCTATTTTATATCAAACCTCAAAATAGCACTTGCTCCTGCCTCTCTTTCTAGCTCGTGTCCTGCATCCAGGAGGGTATTTTTGATTTAACTGACAGATCAAGGGAAAAAAATCCCCAATTTACTCTGTTGATGCAGGTCTTGTCATTCCGAGCTCAGCTCACCTGGATGGAGGATTGTTTTAAACTCCCAAATGCAGCAGCTCTAATAGTGGGGTGTTGTACGGGGACTGCAGTTTTGGGGAGGTTTCCCATGCACATTTCCCCTCCACTAAACCACATTTTTTCCCCTGAAAGGTGTAACTGCCGTTTCCGTGCCTTACGACTAATTTAGCAGCTGATCCGTAGCCAAAAAACGCAGGCAGTAATTACAGCTTTGGGGTTGGTGCTCCTCTCAAAGCACTCTATGGGTTGTGCATGTCAGCCCTCCTCCCTGCCTATTTTTTTCCCCTGATCTTGGATGAAAAAAGCTTATTATTGGGTAAAAAGGGGGAAAAAAAAATCCAGCCTGATGTATCCAAGAGCCGATCTAGCTGCGAAAAAAACCCAGAACAGGGGCTTGGTGGAGGTTGTGGAAAGCAAAGGGTACCCAGCATGGGGCAGGTCCTGGCACTGGGGGTCCCAGCTCGGGATTTGGGGTGGAAATGAGAGCACAGGTGGCAGAGCAGGGTGGGATTGTGCATAAATACCCATCCTCCCGTGCCAGGCAAGGAAAAAACCATCAGTCTTTATTTGGACTTGAAACCAGCCTGGTTTGGGACACATTTGGCTTTACAAACCCCAGAGCTACAGGATTGGAACTGCTGTGAACTGGGGGGAGGGCACCAACCCCATTCCTGTACACACCCTGGCCCCTCTCCCTTCTTCCCTGCTCTGCCTGGGATGGTGAGGATGCTGCAGCCTCCAGCTGCTGCCAGGCACTGGGCACAGCCCCCGCTGCGGGCTCTTTCTTGGGCTCCCCCTTCCATGCAGAGCCCGCTGCCAGGCTGAGCACAAGGGTTATAATCAGCCAGGATTTATGGAGAAAACCGAAATCCCAAGCTGTTCTGGTCATTAATCAGAAATTCTTTGCTCAGTTCCCAAACCGTTTCCCTGGGGATCTCCTCATTGGGACCCCCCCACTCCACAGCCCCCTCCCCAGGGATGGCAGCTCCTTCACTGCAGGCACAGGGGCTGGGCTGGGGACAGACCCCAGGCTTTGGAATTATCCAAGCCCCCCCACCGATAATAAACTGCCATGGATACATTGGAGTAAACCCCAGCAGGGCCCCCCCCCTTGCCTCCAAATCCCACCTCTGCCCCTACAGGGTTTTATTTGGGGGGGATGAGACTTTGTTGTTTCTGATTCTAAGATGGGGGGGAAGGAATGAAATCAGGGCAAAGCTTTGCCGACGCGTTGGGATCGTCGCCGTCCGCGTTTTAATGTGATTTATGCCTGGATTTCTAAATCCAGCCACTGACTGCACGCTTTAAATATAGCTCCAAAAACACCCTGAAAACGTGTAGTAAGCACGTTAAAAACAGCGGGAGGAAAGGATGCACAGCAACCCCCCAGCCAAGGATGGAGATCACGGGGAGGGTTTATTGGGGGGAAAAAAAGGGGATTTGGGGGGTCCCAGAAGATGGGGATGGGGGTGCGTGCCCAGTCTGTGGGTGCAAAGTCTGGGGTTGGCAATGAAGGGGTGAGTGTCCCCCACCCCGCACAGCCTGGCAGCCCCCCCAAAACGCGGGAGATGCATTGGGGGCGGGGGGCATCGGTTTGCTTTGCCTCCCACGTCTCCAGAGAGCCTCCCCCAGCTCCCCCCACTCCCAGATTCCGCCCTCCCCGTCCTACCTGCATCCCGGGAGGGGGGGACAGTGCCCGGTGAGGGGCTGGGGGCTCCGCACCGCTCCGCTGCCTCCGCGGGCACCGGGACGGGGGCGGCCACCGGGAATTTCTTGTTCGTCCGGGGAGGGGAGAGAAGGGAAGGATGGAAAAAACCCCCAAAACAACAACAACAAAACCCCCAACAAACGGAAAACCAGGAAGAAACGCCAAAACAAGACAAAATGGAGAATAAATATTGGGGGGGGGGGGGGGGGAAGGGAAAATAAAAGAAAATTAAGGAAAAAAAAGCACAAGGGGAGAGACGGAGGGAGCAGAGCTGGGCGCGCAGGGCGGGCGGTGGTGCCCCCTCCCCGGGTGGGGGCGGGGGGCGGCCTGGGGGCGGGCGGCACCGTGGGAACCTGCCGGGAGCCCGGGCACCGACATCGGGAATGGGAACGGGAATGGGGGGGAGCACAGCGCGGTGCGGCTGCTCGCGGGACAACTCCCCCCCCCCGCCCCCTCTTCCCCGCCCCGATATTATTTTTAATAAAAATCGGTATTTTTTTGGAGAAAGCGCTGATTGCGGCAAAAAAAAAATCCACGAGGGTACTCGCAGCCCCCCATACCTGAGTGTGTATTTTTGTGTGTCCCCCCCAGCTGCAAGGACGGCTTATTTGGGGAAATAATGGGGAGAAAAGAAGAAGGGCTGGGATTTCCTGTGCAAAACGGTGGGAAAACCGGCGCGCCCGCAGGACCGCGCCGGAGAGGGAATAATAATAATAACAATAACAATAATAATTAAAAAAAAAAAAAAAGCGTACATTAGCTTGGAGGTTCGGTGCGGGTTTTTTCGCTGTGTTGGAGGGTGTTTTGCAGCAGCGCTGCCCCAGCCAGGAGCTGCTGTACAAGATGGCTCCCGGCCGGGGGAAGGGCAGCAGGAGGAGGAAGGGCTGGAGTTGCAGGGAGGGGGGCTGTCCCCCCCCTGCCCCGCCCGAGCCTGTTTTTTTTTTTTTTCTATTTTTTATTAGCATTTCCCTGATTTATGACATGCCAACCCCCCGGCCCGGGGACAGCGGCGGGGAGGTCCGGGCGTGAAGGCATTAAACATTTATAAAATATGCTTTTAAAGCCACATAAAAGCGATCAAACCATTAATATCTTTTTTTTTTTTTTTTTTTTTGCCCCTCACCCCCAATTCTCCCTTTTTTTTTTTTTTTTTTTTTTTTTTTTTTTTTACTGAAGGAGACTGGGAAAAGAAGCGCCCTCCCCTCAGAGGCAGCGAGGTTTGAGCCCTCGCCTCTGACGCAGTTTCGCTCTTAAATATAAATAAAAACATAAATATCTATTATTATTGTTTATTGTTATTATTTTCGCGTTAAACCGGGGCCTCGAGCAGCGTGAGGGCTTCTCGACAAACTCGATTTTGCTCGGAACGTTTAAAAATAAGCAGATTTTTGGGGCTGTTTGTCCTCTTTTTTCTGGCCGATGTCCCGGTGGGTGCCTCGAAACTCTTGTCCGGGGGGTTGGGGGGGGGAAGCTCTATTATTATTACTGTTAATTTATACCAGATTAAATTAGATTTTTCCCTCCTCCCCTTTTTGGTTATAAAAGCCGATTTTTGTTTAATTAAGTAAAGAAGCGGGGGGTGGCTTGGGAAGTTCGGGGGGGGTTTGGCAGCGATAGGGTGTCCCCCCCCCTACTTCTCCCAGAGGAGTGCTCTGTGCAGCGCAAAGGGAAAAATACATTAAAAATAGGGGGGGAAAGGGAAAAATAAATTAAAAATAGAAAGGAAAAAAAAAGGAAAGAAAAGTAAAAGTTGGTGCGGCCGGCGGGCAGTGCAGGGGGGGCCGCCCCGCTCAAAATCCAGAAGGGGAGAGTGTGTGTGTCTCCTCCCCCAGCCTCCTTTTTCACCCTATTTTTGAATTTTTGGGGGGGGCGGAGCCCGCAGGGAGGGCAGGGGACCCTCCCCCGCTCCCCCCGGCCCTGAAAGGCCGCTTTGTCCGCGGCGGGGCCGTGGGAGAGGGCCCGGCGGCACTTCCCCCTCGGCCCTGCCCGGGCGGGATGAAGGATTTAACCCGCACAGATAATAAAGGGGGTCGCGGGGCGCTCCCCCCTCACGGCCCCGCTCGGAGCGGGGGGACCCGCGGCCGCTCCCGCCAACCGCCCGCCCGCTCCGGGCGAGAGCGCGGGGGCGGCCTGGAAACAGCAGCGGGAGCGCCGGGGGCGGGGCGAGCGGGGGGCCTAGAAACTGCTGGCTGTTTACCCGCCGCCGAGTGACAGCCCGGCCGACCAATCAGAAGGCGCAGACAGGCCTCCGGCCCGCCCCAGCCGCGCCGAGAACAATGCGTGTTTCATAGCCCCGCCGCCGCCGTTTTTTTCCCTCCCCCATTCCCCCGTTTTTTCCCTCCCTCCCTCCCGCCCCGCGCTCGCGCTCCCTTTTTTTTTTTTAAATATTTTTTTCTCCCTATTTTTTTTTATCCCTGTCTCTTTTTTTTTTTTTTTTTTTTTTTTTGTCCTCTTCCCTTAAGCGCCGCCGAGCCGCGCGCGCGGGGCCGGCCCGGGAAGGCGGGTGTGTGTGTGTGTGTGTGTGTGTGTGGAGGCGATGCCGCAGCTCGGCGGGGCCCCGCCGCTCCATGGCGCGGCCGCCACCGCGTCGCTCCCGCGCTGCTGCCCCTGAGGAGCGGAGCGGAGCAGCGGAGGAGCCGGGCGGCGGGCAGGGCGGCGAGCCGGCACCCCCCGCCCCAGCCCCGCACCGCCGCCATGCCCCGCGACCAGGCGGCCTGACCGCGCCGAGGTAGGACCCGCACCCGGACCCGCAGCCCGACCCCGGGGCGGCGAGCCCATCTCCCCCCCACACCCCCCGGCCCCCCTCTTCCCGCCACATCCCCCCCTCCGCTTTTTGCCCCTTTTTAGCCGTTTTCCCCCTGTTTTGATTACTTCCCAGCCGGGATCCTGCCGCTCCCGCAGCCCCCGGGTGAGGCTCGCCCCGAGCGGCCACGCAGGCAGGGTTTAATTAATTTTAAAATCCACTCAAAAATTATATTTTAAAAAGCCTCGACAGACCAAAGCAGTGATATTTTTCGGGTTATAATTGTGCATTTCTCTTCTCTTTTTTTCTTTTTTTTTTTCTTTGTTTTGAGGTTTTTTAAAATCCTCCCTCCCCCGCGCTGGAGCGCCCGTCCGGGACCGGGAGCGGCTCCGGCAGCGCTCGGGGAAGGTTTGAGGGACAGAAACCTCCACTTTATTTATCCCCGCAGTGTTTATTACTTCTCGCTATCCCGGTGCAAAATACGGCGGACGAGTGGAGCCTTTCATCAGGCTGCAAGTGCAAATATAGATAGTTTTATATATGTGGTTGAGGTGTTTTTTTGGTGGTTTTTTTTTTTTTTTTTTTTTTTTTTTTTCGCTGTGCCGGGAAATGATAATACTCGGGTTTTGTTTTCCCGAGTGAAAGCGGCGCTGGGAAAAGGAAAAATAATAATAATAATAGTAAAAAAAAGTCGAAAGAACAAGGGCAGTCGGTGGTTTGGAGCCGTGGGAGGGAGCTCGGAAAGAGGCGAGGAGCAGGGCTGCGGGAGGGATGCCGGAGCCCGCGGCGGGGGAGAAATAAAGAAAAGGGGGGCAAAATAAAATAAAATAAATCCCAAAAACCCAACTAAAAATAAAAAGGAAAGAAAGAAAAAGAAGGAATAGTTGAGTGGGTGGGGTTTTGTTGGTGGGGTTTTGTTGTTGTTCTGGGATCTGTGTGTGTGTTGTTCGGGACGGAGCGCGGTCCCGCCGGTGGATCCCGCCGGAGCCGGGCTGGGGCTGCTGCTCTCCCCGGCCCGGCCCGGGCTGCGGCCGTGCCAAACGGAACTCTTGGGGGGGAAAAAAAAGTTTAAATTCTTAAAATGTTATTTTTAAATACTTAGGGTTTTTTGGGTTTTTTTTTTTGTTTGTTTGTTTTTTTTTTTTTTTGTCCCTGCCTTTTGCCATAAGTTTTCCTTAGATTTTTTTTTTTTCCACCCCGCTCCTTACCCCTTCTCCACCCTCCACTCCGGGAAGGTGCGGATGGGTTTTGGGGGGTGTTTTTTGGGGTGGCTGTGAGCACGGGGGGTGTCGGGGCATGTCAGCTCACCGCACCTCCCCCTTCTTTTCTCCTTTGCAGGCAGCGCCCAGACCACCGCGCCGGGGCTGGCTCCCTGCACCGCGCCATGGGACGTTTGGACGCCTTATTTTTGAAAACCATCTGATTTTTTGGGGGAGGAGGAGGAGGGGGGTGGGGGGCGGGGGGGGTGGGGGGGGCGGGAAGGCGGTGGCGGGCATCGACAGCGATCCGGGAGACTCCGCGAAGCCGGCGAGTGGATGATGGATGGCCGAGATTTCGGGCCCCCCCGCTCGGTGCACGGCCCCCCTCCGCTGCTCTCCGGGCTGGCCATGGAGAGCCACCGCCTGGGAGCCACCGGCCGCCTGGCCCCCGCCGCCGGGCCCATGGCTGCCGGCCTCCCCGCCGCCCTCCAGCCCGGCAAATTCCTCGCTTCGGGCATCAGCCTCCACTCCCACCCGGGTAAGGCTCCGCGGATCCCCCGCGCCTTCCCTCCCTTCCCTTCTGTCCGCGGTGGCGAACCCGGGATCGGGCTTCAACCTCCCCCGCTCCCCCCAACCCTCCGAAATATAAATATCCTCATGAGAATTAGAGATTTATGCGCTCGCGGATTTTTCGCGTGTTTTCCTCGAGTGTTTTCGGCTTCGCGTTGTTTGGATTTGGTGACAAAAAAAAAATAGGGGAATGGGGAAGAAGTATGAAAAAAAAAAAAAAAGGGTGATGGTGGAAAAATAAAGGAATGGAGGAAAAAATGGGGGAATAGGGGGAAAAATTGCGCCTAGCCGACAGAAATCCCCCCTTCCAGCGCACGGTTTTGCTGGCTCTGAGGAAAATCCCTGCCGCGGCGGTTGCGGAATAAATCTGGGGAATAAATGCGATTTTCGGAGAGGCGCGGACCGAGTTGCGGAGGGACAGGAGTGCGCTGCCCCGCGCTGCCCTTCCCGGACAGCCAAAAAACCCCGTCTCTGGGTGGAAAAAGGATTAAAATGCGTTTCTTTTAGTGATTTCTTGCCCGGTTCAGCCCGAGCCTCTCAGGTCCCGCTGCCCCCGGGCAGCGCTGCCGGCACCGCTGGTTTTGATGTTGTTTTTTTCTTTTTTCTTTTTTTTTTTTTTTCTTTCTTTTTTCTTTTCTTTTTTTTTTTTTTTTTTCCTCCGCAATTCTTTTTTTTTAAACCCGCAAACAAAACTTCCATGCGATGTGCAGTACTGCTCCCTCCTTATATTTTTTCCTCTTTCTCAACGCGCTTCATTCTCGGGCAGCCCCACGGCTGCATTTCCATTAAAAAAGAAAAGACATTGAAATATGCGCAGTTTGTTTTTCTTTTTTTTTTCCCACAGTCAGCTTTTTATTTATTTGTTTAAATTACTTTTGGTTTTTGGAGGCTTTTTATTTTTTTCCCCTTTTCCGAGCTTCCTTTCCCAGCGGCTCGGGGAGTCCGGCAGGGCTGGGAGGACTCTGCCGATCTCTCCTGCCCACACTCCTGGCTCGCTGCTTTCCCTGCGAGGACAGAAGGGATTTCTGACCGTTTGATTTCCCTCTCTGGCTCTATTTTTAATTTTTTTTTCCGCTTTCTTTCTCCTGGGCGTGGAGAGGTGACTCGGAGTTTACTTTAGGCGTTGGGAGGGTGACAGGTTTTGCAATAATAAACCTGCTTTTCTCCCAGCCGCCCGGGACGAATGACTTTGAAATTTGCAAACCTGATTGCCAACATCTGCAGAGAAGGAAGCAGCCTGAATCGAGGGAAAAAGATTTATTAGTTTTAGACTAGGTGGCAGTGCCAGTTTCCCAGGTGCTAAGAGGAGAGGTGTAAAGCGAACGGGGCTATGAAGCCAAGCACATGGGCAAACACCTTTTTTCCTTCCCTTTTGTCTTTTTTTTTTTTTTCCCTCCCTTTTTTTCCCTCTCTAGTTGTTTTTTTTTTCCTCTCCTCCACCTCCTACTGCAGCAGAATATGATTTTTGCAAAAATTCATCTGGACAATCTCAAGCCAAACCGACTGTGGGTTCTTGGTATTTTTTAAATTTTTCTTATTTTTCTTATTGGGTAATTTTTTTTTTTAAAGTTTTATTTCTCCTCTCAAAGTTTCCTTTTCTGCAATCCAGGCGGGTCAGGAGGGAGGCACAGAGCTCTGTCCTCTCGGAGCTGATCGAGCTCTGTGCTGCCTTCTGGGAGCTTTCCTACCACACTGGGAGAAAGCCTCAGCTTTGGGTCCCCTCACGGAGGGACTAGGGTGTGTGATACCTCCAGTTCTTCTTTATTGCGTTCTTATTTTATTTTTAAAATTACTTTTTATTTTCCTTTTTTGTGGGAGTTGTTTGAAATGCCCTGTCCCTGCAGCTCAGCAGTGCCCGGTCTCCCCGTCCGCTCCCCGGCAGGATCCTCACAAAGCTCGGCTTTGTCACGGCAATTCCCACTCAGGCTGAACTCCATTAAAAAGATCTCTACAATTAACAGCCGAAACTCCCGTTAAACCACAGCAGTGGGGTAGGCAGGGATATTTTGGTGGTTGTTGTTGTTTTTTTACAGCTTTAACAATATCGCCTGAAATGATGATTGCTTCCTGCTACCGAGGGGCCCTTTGTACGTTTGTGTTCACAGTGCTGTTGGTCTGTGGTTTTGGTGCATTTTTTGTTGTTGTTGTTGTTGTGTTTTTTTGGGGGGGTTTGTTTTGTTTTTAGGAGGGGTGGAATGCAAAGGATTGTGCAAGGGGTTAAGAAAAGTGGGCAGGAGGCGAAGCCTTTAAATAGAGCCAGTTCAAACCGATCCCTAAATACCGCCGGGCTGAAGAAAGAGACTCTTGAATCCATCCCAGCGTCCTCTGAAAATAAATACGCCCCTGTAAAAATAGCACGATTGGCCATATTTGAGAATCCAGTTATGGCCGGCACCGACTCCTTGTTTTTCCCGTACCTTCTGCTGGTTCCGGCAGCCGGGCCGTGCCCCAGCGCCAGAGCACGGGCGCCTGGGCTGTGTGCAGTGACCCCTGCACCCTGGGCTCCTCTCGGGGGGATTGCTGCTCCATGGTAGCATTTTGGCCGCTGCTGTGCGGGCCGGGGGGACGGGGACAGAAGCCCCTTTGTTGGAAGCGCATGGACGGAGGAGTGAGCTGGAGGCTGAGGCAGGAGCTGAGCCGGCCTTCGGTGCAGGGATGGCATTCCCTGTCCCCCGTGTACTCTTGGGCATCGCCGTCTCCCCGTCCCTGAGGAGGGCAAGGGGCTGGGTGCCCCTCTGATGGGTGTTGTGGAGGGATAGCGGAGGAAAGGGGCTGTTTGCAATGGAATTTTGTGCCTGGAGCTTGCTGGGAAGATGTTGCTTAAGAAAAGGCTGCAATCCGTGGAATGAGGCAGCTGAGTCCATTAAAGCCAAAGGGCTCACTCTGCTCTGCAGCAGCTCAAAATATGGAGGTTTATAATTTTTGCTCCTTCCCTATTGCCACTGTCTTTGAGTCCTGGTGTCGGCTCCATCCCAGAGGAGCGTGTTGTTCTTGGCAGGCTCTGTGTTTTGGGGGGAGGTGGAAAAGGCTCCCTCAGACGCGATTGCGAAGGGCTGCTCTGGGACCGTGTCCCTGTGTGCGAGCAAGGATCACCCATATCCAAAACAAGACTCTCCGAGTTTAAAATAGCATTAATAGTAATTAATAAAAATGTGCTTTTTGCTGTGTGTTGAGGTATCCTTTCTTGGTTGAAGGGGCTCCAGGAACAGATATGTGTTTGTACAAAAGGGTGCTCATCCTCTTCCCTTAAAATATGCTTCAGAAACACTTTTCAGTGCTCGGGAAAAGGGACACGCCACTATGAGCACGGCTGACTGTGTTAAATCCAGCTCCGGAGCAGTGGCTGGAAGGAAAGCGGGCAGACAGAGGGAAGAGATTTTGGTTTCCCTGCTTTCCTACTTCACATTAGCATGTGCATTCAAATGCAGGGATTTAAGGCAGCTTGGAGACCGACCTTGCTTCCAGGCCTGCTGTGCCCGGAGAGAAGTTTTCCAGAAAGCTGGCCCAGGTAGGAGCATAGGAAAAGAAATAAAAATACCCTTCCATCCCCCAAGACAGCGCTGCTGTGCCAGCAAAATCCCGCTGTAGCCATCCTTATAATGGCAAAATGGTGCTTCTGCTGAGCCCGCAGATTTTGCAGGAGGCCTTGCCGTCGGCAATGCCAGTGGAAGCACAATTTTCTCATCAAACTGCATCCATGCTAAACTTGCTTTGCTGATAGCCCGGGATAACATGGATTGAAACACTGGAGCAATCCGTGCCCTACTCCTCTGCGTTGCTCGGAGCACGATGGCTCCCGGACCACCGGCAGGATTTTGCCCATGGTTCGGCGCGGCTCTCTTTGGTCCCATTTTGATGCTGCAAGGAAAATACCATCGGTGTTTAATGGCCCTTGAAATCACAGTTCCCCTCCCTGCCTGCCCAGGGGGTGGTGCGAGGGGCAGAGCGCAGGGGGCTCCTTGGGGCAGGGGCCAGGTGTAACACCGGGAGGAATGTGGCTGGGCTGGGGACCTGCCTGGGAGGATGCTTCCCCTCTCTTGGGGCCCTGGTGAAACGAGATGCTTTTTGAGATGTGTTTTCAGGCAGAGCAGGGAGTGTGCCTGTGCCTATGGGGCTCGGGGAGGTGATGCTGGGCAGCGATGTTGTGCTTGGTCCCGTCACACTCTGCTCTTCACACCCGGCATCCCCGGGGGTGGAGGAAGTGCTCGGCCACACAGTGATGTCCTGCAGCTCCCTTGGGCTGGCGGCCAGCCTGTAGGCTGTGAGGAAGGCAGGAGCAGCGTCTGGGCTGAAATGGTGGTGGAAAAGGGACTTGTACGTTTTTGGGAGGTTCCCACTCTGAGCTCCTGTGTTTCTCTGAAGTCCTAGTGATTTTTCCCAAGGTCCTGGTGGACTGTGGGGTGGCATCTCCATCCTTCAGGAGCAGTGAGGAAGGGCTGTCCAGCCTGTGCTGCATACTCCGTTGAAGTGCCCATCCCAAGCAGTGGTAGGTGGTAGGGATGTTGGCCTTGGAGCATGAACAAGAGCCCAAGGGCCAATGTGGTGATGTAAACTTGCTCTGAGCAAGGTCCTGTGGGATCCTCTGTTGTCTGAGGGTTTCCAACACCTTCCCAGGTCAATGGGCAGGAATCTGTCCCTGCCTCTGGTAACACGAGGCTGGTAAAGGTGTCTTTTATTAGTGTGGTTTCTAGCAGCCTTTCTCCCACTTGGAGCGCGCCTTGCCTCCTACCCAGTACAGAGTCTCCTTGGTAGGGTTGGAAAACCAAGGGTCCCATCCCTGACTGATGGTGTGCCAGAGAAAATCTGATCTAGAGTATGAGCCGGCACTGGAAATCCTAGTTGGGGGTGGCATGGGGCACTGGGCAGTTCCCTGGTGTTGGGGATGAGCTCCTGCTCTTTCCCAGCAGAGCAGCTGTTGGAGAAATGGAAATTGCTGGGAATTAATCTCACTGCAAGACGCGGTTAGCAGAGCAGGACTTTCGTAAGGGAAATTTTAGATCTCCTTCCTAGGATAACCCAGGCTAAAGCTGAAATTAGTTTATAATTATATAGTAAATAACCCCCCATCTTGTCATTTCACCATCCTCTGATGAATATGGAAATGAACATTGTTAAGGGGAATTAACGTCATTATGGCAGCCTTCCAGGTGAGCGCCTTGCGGTTCGGCCGCGGCTGCGACGGGCGCGAGGGTGTCGGATCACCTCCCCGAGCTGGGGTTAGCGCCCGACGAGTCCAAACAAGGCCCCGTGTGTTTTCACCATGCACTAAACTGGTCCAGTTAAAGCTCCGGGCAGGAGGTGGTGCAGGGAATCGGGGCCAGCCTGGCATGTGCTGACACGAAAGCTGCCGTGCCGGGACGAGGAGATGTTGGTCTGGGTTAGGTAACGCGATCCGGCATTGCCTGCTCGAGGTGCTGAGGACAAGGGAGTGCTTTGTTCAGCCTCACTGCTGAAACGGAGAGCACGGTGCCCCCTGAGCAACCTGAAAATGCAGGCAGGGTGGAGGAGCCAAGGGCAGCCCTGAGTTCCCTGCCCATTGGAGCCAGGGCGAGTGAGCCGTGCTGTGTCCAGGTGCACAGCCTCTCCCTGCGTTTTTTCCAGCTGGGGATGCTCTTTAAAAAGCAAAGTTTAGTAGAGGGGCAGTTCTGGTGTGGCTGCCTCACCACAAGTATTTGGCCGTTTCTCTCCATGTTTCCTCCCATCCCTGTATTTCTGACCAGCTTAGCTCCGGGCTGGCACAGCTGGATGTCTTTGCAGGCATCGCGACGCACCCACCAACGCCGTCCCTCTCTGCTGTTTATTTGCTTTGCTTATTGTTTGCTTCTCCCCTGCTCTCAAACACCAGAGAGGGCAACCACTCACCCAGCCCCTTTAGCTGGTCCCCGTGGGCGCTGGCTGGGGGACGCGGCAGGAGCCCCGATCCGGCAGCACCGCGGCGGTGACAGTTGGGCTCCCTCCCCACGCCGCCAGGATCAGCTGTTGGGTGCACAATATGCTCCCGTTTTCCTTTCCAGCTGTTGCTGCTGATGGTTATGTGAAGCGAAAGGTAGTTGAGAGTTTGGCAGTGCTAAATCAGGGAAGTGATGGGCAGAAAGGAGGGGCCGAAGGGGGGACTCCGTGTGTCTGAGGCTGGGTTTTGTTTAAATCCAGCCAGATTGAAATAGTGGCAAAGGGATTGAAGTGACCTTGGGAATAAATTTTTATTGCCAGTGTAGCAATGGCCAAAGAGCCATTTTGAGGGAGCTGGATGCAGGCAGGCAAGCCAAACATGGTGGGCTCGGAGCAGAGAAGGAGCGATATTCAGGAAGGAATATGTCTTTTTAGAGGAATAACAGAAATTTTAAGGCGCTCAGCTCCGTCTCTTTGGAGCTGTATCCCCAGCAACTTCTGCAAAGGTTGCTCCTGCTTCTGCCTCTATCCATCTTATCCTGATGCATCCCTGCCAGCAAAGAACCGTTTTTACCTTCACTAGTTGGATGTATTGCCCCTAATTCCCTTCATGCCTCCATTGCTTCTCGGTAGAAATCCCTGTGACTTGAATATGCTTTTAACACATTTGGTTTAATTGCTTTTAATTTAAAAAAATATTAAAAATAATAGTGGCAGTGGCCCTTGTGCAGGGGAGGAAGGGTTTTGGAGGGATTGGGCTGTGTGCTGCTCGCAGGCAGCGCCGGTCGCTGTGTGTGGATGAAGCAGCTCCCGTGTTATCACCACACAGTGTGTGTCATCCTGGTGTTTGTGTCCTGGTCGGCTGGGCGTGGGGACATCCCACATGCCGTGTCGCACACAAGCCAATGCTCCAGAGAGTAGAGATCCGGGTGGGTGAGTAAGGAAGAGTGCAGGCACCTTGCTGGGGTGCCGGTGGAAGCCCCGGCTCCGCTGGGATGGGCAGGGCACGCTGCCGGGCTCCTGGAGTGTGCAGCGTGCCGGGGTTTCCCTTTGCAATCCCGGCAACTGCAGCGGGGCTTTCTCCCTAATGAGATTAGTGACACAAAGCAGCAATTCTTCTGCTACTTTTAATGGATGTTCGGGGTTTGTGTAGGATCGGAATTCCTACTTTCATCAGATGAGCCCTCTCTGTGACTATTTTGTGGACAGATCTTCCTTTCCTCAGCTTCAGGGCTGACAGTCTTAATGGCACAAGTATTTCAGGTGTTCCCCTCCTGCCCTCCTCTGCCACCTGTTCTCCTGAGCCCCGGACATGGTGGGTTTTATCTTCTGTCCTGCTTTGAATCTCGCCATCACCCCAAGCTGCTTCCATCCTGTGGAGGACACGAAGGCTTGGTGGCCTTCCTTGGACACACTGAATGCAGCTGGGAGGAGGGAGAAATGCAAAAGTCACTCTTGAACCATTCTTGCAGGTATTCCTTGGTCTTCCTAGTTGAGATATGCAAGCAAATACGTGGGTGTGTATGTACATATATAGGGCACCCATGTAGTGCCTCACCTGATGAAGGGCTGGCTGTCCCTGCCTGGTGTCATCGGGGCCAGCTTGGCAATTTGTGAAGAGCCCAAGGGCTGTGCTTCAATTTGAATACAGATTTGCATAATTCATCAGGAATTAAACCGCACTGCCATAATATTTGCCCGTGTGTTTATCTCCCATTATCAGCAGTGGGGAGGTGTGGGGTCCTGGGTGTTTACTGGCCGCAGATACACCTTTGCTTCACAGTTTAGTGCTTTTTTTGGTGCAGAAGAGGTGACATGGGTTGATGTTCAGGAGGATGTGGGAAGGGCAGGAGCCTCTGGAAGGAGAAAAAGGCTGAGAAGGGGTCAAGAGGAGAGGCTTGGCTGAAGCTGAGCTTTTGAGCCTGGTTTCCTGAGGAAAAGAATCTTATGAGATTGTGATCCATGTGTGGATCCCTTTCTTCCACCCCCAAATGCCTGCAGCCCATTGCTGAATTTTTCCCAGAGTGGTTTAGGTCCCTGCAGATGCTGTTTAAGTCAGTGCTGAGCTCTGGGAGAGGGATGCATTCACTCCTGTGGCACACAGAGCAGCACATGCGGGAGCATCCAGCTTCACCTTGCACTTACTGTGTCCTGGCTGTGCTCTGTCCAAGGGGAATCATGAAGCCAGAGCAGATGAATTTGTTTGGGTCATTGGCAATGGCCTTGCTGCAGCCCTGGGGTGTTTCTCGGAACTGATCCCCTCTTGCTGCCGGCTCCCCAGTGTTGTGCTCAGTGACTGCTGAGCATGCAGGCAGTGGTGATGTGGTGCCCAGGTCTGATTGTGGGGCTGTGCCTCAGTTTCCCCTTGCAGTGCCACTCGCTTTGCAGAGCACCCCGAGAGGTGCTGAGCCACAGCGGCCGCTTTGCAGACAAGAGGGTTTAAAATAAGCAGTGACGGAGGCTGCGTCTCCCGGGCTTTGAGTCATCCTGGCTCGTGCTGACTGCGCCTGGCAGGAGCCTGGGAGGCAAAACAAACCCACATCCAGCTGCCACCTCCCCGCCAGATGTTAGTGGTGGGTGGCTGGTTGGGTTTTGATGGTGGACTCACCAGCAGAGCAGATGGAGCTGCTGTGGGGAGGTGCCACCTCTCTGGTGGCTGTGGTGAAAACCGTGGTGGGACTGGTGGCTGGGGGCAGTCCCCAGCTTGGGGACTTGCAGTTGGGCCATTGGGAGAAAGGGGTGAGATGAGCAGCCCTGATCTGGCACTGTGCAGACCTGGGTTTGCAGGATGGGGTGTGCTGAGGCTCCTTCCAACACTCCTGGCCTTGGGCATGGTGAGACCTTTCTCACTGTGCTGGACAGGAGGACAGGCAGGGGGGAAGCCAAGGGTGATCCTGCAGTGAGCCCCCACTCTCCACCCCACACAGAGGTAAGGCAGCCAGGGCAGTGGGTGTCCATGGGCAGTGATGGGAAGCAGAGGAGAGTAGCAGGCAGGTGGCATTTACCTTTCTGTGGGCACCTGGTGTGTGTCCAGGGCTGGTGCTGCCCATCACACAGCAGTGTTTAATTTCTCAATGGGAGGGCAGGGAGATGATGCTGCACAGTCCCATTTAACCTGCTGGTGACCTGATCTTAAGTCACTGTGGCTGAAAATAGACCGTGTTCCCTCCAGGGCACGGCTAATGGTGCTGGGAAAGCTGGGATCTCTCTTTGAAGGCTGATTTAATTGCTGCTGGCAGGCACTCGGTGCAGGTGATGTGGGGACCAGCACCACCGGTGCCATCCCACAATAACCTCCCCCACTGAGCTCCTGTAGCTCTCCCGGCTCTGGCAGTGAAGGGTAACGAGCTCTTTTCTAATGAAGGCACAGGACAGTGCGTGGGTGGTGCCGGGTTAAATATGCAGGCAGGGCTCATGGAGAGGGGGGCTCACTTGTTTGTATCGTCTTCTGCACTGAGTTTGGGTGATTAAAAAAAAAATTAAAATTTAAATGGGGTGGGTTTAATTTCTGTGCTTAGGAGGGAGGGGGAAGCACCTGTACTGAAATGTGCATCCAGTGCCAGGAGCAGAGTCAGCCTTAGGAACCCTGTGCTGGATACTAGTGGCTAAAGAATCTTGAACATAATGAAAGATGAACCGAGGCAAAAGCATTTTCATGCTGTCCTAGAAAATCAAGAGAGGAAGGTGAGGCTGCAATTTAGCAGCCAGGTTCTGCATTCCTGAAGATTCTGCTAATCAGTTTGAGAGTTTAAATTACTATTTTTTCCATTTCCATATAGCATTTTAGTAAATGTGCACCTGACGACTCCGCTGTGTCACTCCCTGCTGTTTAAGGAGAGCTGTGTGGCTGTGTAGTGAGAACCTGGAGGTTTCAGTGGACCCCTGTTGGGGTGTCAGGTTTAATTACGCCAGCGGAAAAGGAGAGACATCCGACGTGGTGGGGGATTTCAGGCTGGGGGCACGTGGGAGAAACTTCTGATATAGCAGTTGGCAGTGACCCAGGAGCGTTGACACTAGTTTGAGTGTCAGGATTAGCGTGGGACCAGATTGGTGCTTCCCAGACCCTGTGTTTCAGGCTGAGTGGACTGGCTGCACATCATGTCAAGAATCCACTGGGATGATTTCCATCTTGGCCCTTCCAGTGTGAGGAAAAGCCACCTTCACTTTTCCAGAGTGATTCATGTCCCTACCTGAGTGGCTTCTTGTTGTCCCCATGGAGATGCTGTTGATGGGGAGCAGGTGGATGACGTTGTGAGGGATCTTCAGAGTGTCCTGTTGGTGTCCTTTTTCTGAGGCATTGGCATACCTTGGATTGCCTTTGTTTTGTTGTGTGGTGAAAACAAAGTCTCCAGGATATTGGGACAGAACGAGGCGTGAACACCAGTCCCTTGAGCCCTTCCATTTGGAGTCCTTTGTGCCACTTCCCATTTCTTTCTCCTCTGCCATCTCCAGGCTGTTGGGGCTGTTCCAGCTCCTGGATGAGGAGGTGAGCGGCAGGACTCAGCCTGATGATATTTATTTCCATGGAAGCAGGGAATCCCCCCATGCCCTGTGCTCACACCCTACCCTTCAGTGTCCTTTGGCTGTGGGGGGCTGGTGATTCACCACGAGAGTGACACGGCAGGAAAGTCATGGCACGGTATCGGCACAGGGGGAATGGCAGAGGGAGGGCTGGTCGGAAACCTGGCGCGAGCGTGCAGCATTCCTGTGCTGACGCAGCTGCGAGCCATAGTAAATATTGAGCAAGAGCCACTTAAAAATAAAGCAGCCTGGACACAGATTCCCACGTGGAATAAAATAAAATTAAAAGAAACAATAGAGTGCTGTGCTGAGCTGGAGGGAGAATTCGCCTTGGCTTTTAAGGTAGTGATTTTTGCAGCTGAAGGAAAGCGGCACGGCGCTGTTCAAGCCAGCAAAGTCTGGGAGTGTGGACCCCCTGCCAGAGGATGCTGTCTCCGAGCTCGCCAGGGCCCTTAGAAGATTAAATGGGGAGTTAAATTGCCCTGGCCGTTCTGGATCCTGGGGATGGGGATCGAAGGCTTTCAGGGGATGCAGAGAATTGAGGCTGTAAATTAGGGCCTTGAAGCTACTGCCAGTCCCGTGGCATGGGGTGTAAATATGGCTTTTGGGGCGATTTTCGGCATGGGGAGTGGTGGGCTGTGACAGCAGCTTGGGGCTGCTGGGGACAGGGATAGGGACCAGCCACCACTGGAGTCCAGGCACATCTGATCCGAGGGCTTTGGTTTCAGCCCGGCATGTTCAGGGGCTCGTATCGCTGGTGTCTCGTGCATGGCACAGAGTCAAAGCGGCTCCGGTGCCTCGGGTGTCACTGGAGCTGCCCCGGCAGGCAGGGGAGGAGGTGGCAAAGATTTACACTGTCAGCACTCCGGCTCGCAGCTGTTTGCAGCCATAAATGTGTGCATGAGGAATAGCTGCGGCTGTGCCTCACCGAGCTGCGCTGGGCAGAGATGGGGAGGTGTGTGCTGGAGGGGGAGCCCTGAAAGTCTTCCCTGGGAATCTGCTGCTTCTGCAGGGAGAGGATAAGGGATGCACTGATGATGGTAAGCACAGGCAGCTGGTGTGGTGTCTGTCCTGCTGCTGGTGGGAAGGTACTCACTGTGCTTGGACCTTCCCTGCTTTCCTCCCCTCCCTCCCTGCTGGGGAGGATGTAAGCGTTTATCCAGCTGTTTGTGGTGTGGACTGTTGTCCTAGTTGGCTGCCTGTGAGGCACTGTGAGCTGGACTGGGGGAGAGGTGATTGTGCTGCTGGCCAAGGGTGGCTGCAGCTCCTGCTCTGTGCTGCGCCCAGCAGCCAGCAGAGAACTGGCTGCAGCTGGGCTGCAAATCTCCCTTGAGTGCCCAGAGTTCAAAACATCCCATGGAAATAAACCCAAATTCTTGCCACTGTGTTTCCCAGCCCTGTTTGGCTCAGACTGGAGGGTCCAAGGGGTCAGGCTTTATAGTTCAGGCTCTTCTGTGGCCACAGCCCCTTGAAGAGCAGTGTGTGGTGCCAGCCTGAGTCCTGGCAATGTGTCCGTCCATCATGGCCCAGGGAGGATGGGGCAGGATGCCGGCGGTTGGAAATATTTCATAAGTGGCAGAAACGTGTAACAGGCAGATGTGGCTGATGAGAGAGAATTACTTCACTTCTCCCGGGGTGCTGGATGCCACTGGTCTTACGGTGCCAGGGCTGTGGCTTCTCAGACAAGGATGGCTCATGCCCAGCACTCAGCTTCAGGGTGTGCTTTGCAGCCAGCAGTTCGTGTGGCCACCTGTTATCCCACACTGGCCACCAGGGCTGTCCAGCTGTGCTGGACTTGATTAAAGGTCTTTTCCAACTGGAAAGCTGTCCCAAGGTATGAGCAAAGGCTTTGTCGATGCTGCTTCTCTCTGGTGTGTTGGTGCTCTTGGTTAGTTTGGAAACATGGAACCAGACTGGGAGAGTGAATTCCCCATTGAGTGGTGTCTCTGTGTTGCTCCCACTTGCTGCCCTTGACCCTTCACTGTTGTCCCCTCTGTAGCATGTTGGCAGTACGTGTGGAGAGCAGCATGGGGATGCTGAAGGTGCCAGCCGGTCACCTATGGCCGAGGAGGGGCGGAGCAGCTTTCCCAGTGCTGGCACACACCCATGTCACCTCAGGCGTGCAGCCTGGCTCATTGGCCGGAGCTGTGTCCACGGGGGAGATATGTTCAGTTCAGCATGTTGCCTCCAGCTTGCCCTCTTGTTGTCTGGCTCTTTCACAACCCAGGCTTGACTGATTTGTCCAGCTGAGACTGAATTTTAGGCTTGAGATGTGAGGGGCCCCACAGGTTTAAAACTCTGGATGACCAGTGGCAGCCCCCTCTGCTGCAGGCATCGCTGCCTGCCCTCTTTCCCAAGCTCTGCCTGGTGGTGCTTTCTGCCAGCTCCCTCCTCACAGGGACCTCTGTCAACCCCAAGCAGGGTGAGCACTTGGGGTCTGTTTCCCTCCCACTTCCCCCAGCGTGACCTCCGGCCTTCAGACGTTTGGTGTGTGGTTTGTGCGGTTGCTGGTATCTCGTCTCCTCATCGGTCACATCCCCTCTCGGTGGTGAGTCACCCGAGGCCGTATACCTCTTCCCCCAAACCCGTGCTGTTTTGGAGAGCTGAGCAAAGATGGAGAAGATGTTTTCAAGTGGGCTGACACATCTGCACCCGCCAAGTTCCTCTAATAACAGCCCTTAGTGATTTATGTCTCAATTGTGCAAAACAGGTATGTTTTATAATCTTGGAGCTGGAAGGGAGGAGGACAGGTGTGTTCATCCACTGCAGCAACTGGAGCATCACAGGGGTTGCGTTTTGGCTGCTGGCTGTAGGGATAAAGTAATTTGAGGGCCGATCTCTGTGCCCTGAACCCTTCTACCCTCAGAGCTGGGCTGCTTTGGCTCATGTGTGTCCCTGCTGGCATGAGATAAGTGTTGGTGGTGCCTTTCCCAGGTGGTCAGAGGCCGAGCTAATGGGCACATGCGTGTGTTTGGCATGGTGTAACTTGGCAGGGAAGGGGGGGCACAGCCAGTCTGGGCTTGGCAGTGTTGCCAACTCGCACCTCCCTGCCTGTGCTGTGGTGCCAGACCGCCTCTGGGCAAGCAGTCGGCTGGAGGAGCGTGGCTCAGCCTGCTGAGACCTGTCGGCGTGTCCCTGGGCAAAGCGGATCTTGTGCTGGTTCAGCAAACACTCTGGCCCCAGGCAGATGGAGATGGTTGTGGTTTCCCCTTTTCCCCTCCCTTTCTCCTGGCAGAAGCCCATGGTTGGGGTGAGCTGTATGTTGCTCACTGCGGTAGAATTTCTCCCCTTGGCATCGCTTTCTGGCATGGAGATCCAAGGAGGCAGCAACTCACCCGTGGCCGCCTCCTGCGAGTGCAGCTCCTCAGCGCATGGAGGAGCAGCTTCACCTCCAGGTCCTGCCCAGGGCACTGGGGCAGCAGGTCTTGGGCTACGTGTGAGTCTTATGCCAGCAGCCCGTCAGCGTGGCTGCTGGAGGGCTGTACAGAGGAAGGGATGTTCTGGCAGGGCCTCGAGGTTGGATTTGCATTTTATCCTCAGGAAAGCTGTGGTTCAGATTCCTGCTCCCTACTCCTGCTCTGGTTCCTGGCAGGGGACAAGCCAGGTAAATACAGCCTGTGCACTTCTTCAGGCACTTTGCAAGGGAAAACAGTGTCACTGGTAGACCCGAGGCTGGAGTTCAAGTGGTTCTCTGGTTTTGCTGCTGGTCAGCTGCCCGTACCTCAGTTTCTCCATCTGCAGAACTTTGGAATGTGCTTTGAGCTTCTGTGCTGGGCTTATGTCTCTCCAAGGAGCAGCACTAATGTTGTGGGCTTCTGGAATTTACTGGGAAGAGTTGCCTGGTGTGAGGTGACTTTGGGGGTTGGCTGGTGGCATCAGCTCAGTTCTGCTGCTGTTTCCCAGCTGGCATGGTGACAACTGCCCTGCAAGGTTCCCAATCTGCCCATCTGAACCTGTCCCCAGCTTGGACACTTTGCGTTCCCCTTCCTGCTCCTACAGCCCCAGCTGGGACTGGGTCACTGTAGCAGGATGTGATGATGCTGACTGGGGAGCAAGCCCCAGAACTTTCGGGGCTGGGACTGAGCCTGTGTTATCCCTGGGCAGGATATGATGCTGAAAGCAGGGAGATATCCTCACAGGACTAGGGATGTAACTGGTACCAAAATGTCTCTTTGAGTATCAGTAACTTAAGGTGTCCCTGTGCCTGATGACAGTGCTGGAGTGTGTCCCTTCCCTGGAGCCCTGCAGTTGGCTTCATGTCCTTGCACCACATGCAAGTAGGGACATGCCATGGGCATCTGTGCACAGTGGTGTCTGCAGCACGGGCCGTGTCTCTCTGTGATCCCCGTGCCGCCGTTTCCGCCTGCTGGAGCAGCTACAGCTGGGATTGACGTCTGGCTGGGAGAAGGGGCTCACGTGGGGATGTCTGTGGCTGGAGCCTCTGGCCTCGTGTGGCATGGGGTGCTCCAGGGGCTTTGCCATGCTGCAGCCATGTGCTCTGCCAGATGGGACTTGCCTTCCCTTGGAAATGTGTCACTCCTGCTCCAGATGCTGGCTTGTTGCCAGCCCAGTCCTGCCGGAGCAGTGACAGTGACACGGGCATATACGGCGTGGAGTGGAGCTGCTCACTGCTAAGCTAAGCTGGGTTCTACCCAGCTCTCTCCAGCCCTGGAGTAAGAAAAGGTGTTTGGAAATGCTTCAGCGTGGAGGTTTTGGGGTTACCAAGGAGAGGCGTGGATGTGTGCGCACTCTTTTAGCGCCTTTGCAGCGCTTGTGCTCAGGGTTAAGCGGCAGGTTTTACCTGCTGGGAGCAGGCTCTGCGTTGATCTGCCACGGGCACAGCAGCTCCCCTGGTCCCGCTGCTGGAGAGGTTGGCGTGTGCGGGCGATGCCGCTGGGATCTGTCGGGCGATGGATGCGGGCCAGGAGCTGCGCGGAGCGCCGCGTCGGTGAGGCACATATGCCGGGATGCAAACATGTACGCCAAAGAGATCCTGGCTGTCTAAATAATGTGAAATATTGACTAGCTCTCGCAGATGGTGCTCCACGTGCAGCTTCGGGGACTGAACTTCTCCCTCTCCCCTTGGATTTTGGTGTGATGTCGTTTTGAGCCAGTTGGATGCTGGACTCCTGACAAACTTGTTGCCTGGTTGCTTTCAGTGGGATGGTTGAATTTGGGGGAAGTTGGTTGCTAATGTGGGCTGAGGGGAAGGGAGGAGGGTTGCAGAGGGCTTGACTGGCTCCTTCAGATTCTCCTGATGGGTTTAACTCAGTTTTTAAATTATGGCATGGACTGGGGTGCCATAATTTGGCATCCCAGTGGAGGGTTGGGTTTGTAGTGTTGCGCGGATGTCGTTTGGTGGCAGTGTTGGAGAGGAATTGCTGCCTGTACCCAACAGTGTGTGTTATTACCACTATTATAGTGATTGTATTCACTGAGGAAATGCTGATGAGGGCAATTTGCATGAAGGTGTTGCTGGGGACCCAATGTCCAGAACATCCAGACCACTCACAGCAGGGTTGTGAGAATATGCTGCTTTCATATCAGCTCGCAGATGGTTGTCACACTCTGTTTTGCCTTCCTCTGGGATAAGATGCTGGCTTTGGATACATGAAATTGTGCTTTCTGTGAGCTGCTCTGGAGGATGCCCTTGTGTTTTCCCCAAAGATTGTATGCAGTGCTGGGCACCTGCAGCAAGAATGAGCTGTGTTGGTAAAACTGGCAAGAGGGTCTTACATGACTCCGGAAGCATGCTGGGGAGTCCCCTCACCCACAGGTTGCTGTACTTGTGATAAAACATCAGTCAGGTGATTTGGTCACCTTCCTGATCTGAGCCCTCAGGTGTCAGGCTCTGCTCAGGAAGCAGCATGCTCCACTTGCTGCAGAGTTGGAGTCCCTCAGAGGTGCCCAGGTTGAGCTGGGGGACCCGGGGTGGGGGGTCAGTTCCTGAAGTGAGGTCCCCGAGCAAGGGTCCCTGCCCTGGGCTGTGTGTGCTGTGTGTCACCACGTGCGTCCCTGCTGCTGCCGCCGCTCCTGGCGTGTGAGGGACCGGCAGCCACAACAGTCTGTGCTCCTGTGGGGCTTGTTCCAAGGCAGCGTGCTGCTTGGGATAAAACATGTTTTCCTCTTCTGTTTCCCGTTTTCTGCAGGCTTTTCCCATCTGCCTAACGGTCTCTACCCATCATACATTCCCCTGAGTCACCTCGAACCTCCCAGTGCCGGCAGTCCGCTCCTGGCCCAGCTGGGACAGCACAGTCTCTTTGAGTCGCAGAAAGGTGAGTCTGGGACGCTGTGTGCCCTTCCCGTTGGTCACCCCTGGGTTCTTACCCTGTCCTTTGGGCTTCTTTGGCTGCTGGAGCTGATGGATGCTGGAGTGTTGGGGGTGAAGAGTAAGAACCGCCTTGGGTGATCAGCTGGGGATGTTTCCTAGGCTGAGCAGTACCAAGGTTTTGGATGTGGCTGATCTGTAGGAAAGCTGGCCAGGTCCCTCCTTGAAGCCCCAGTGTGCATCAGAGACAGGGCTGTCTTGCGTCCCACACAGAGGAAGCTGCTTGGTCTCCTTTGCCCTGGGCATTTTTGTTTAAGACATCTTTGAAATCCATTCTTTCCTGGTTTGCCACCTCTTGCCTGTCTCTGTGTAGGACTGAAGGGGTTTGGAAGCCTGTGATAATTTTGGCTGCTTTTACTCTGCAGATGGATTCTACCTGTCCAGCCATGCAGGCCAGTCCGCTTTGCACCCACAGCCTCCCCTCTCAAGGACTGTGGGCAGCCACACGCCGAGCACTTTGCTCCGGGAAAAGGACCTTGGGCAGCTGCACAAGAGCTCAAAAGAAGGCCTGAAGGACCCCGGTGGGAAGGAGCGGGCATGCCGGAGCGATCTATCCCTGCCCTTTGCCAAGAAGGAGAGCAAGCCGAAGGAGGAGCCCCGACCCCGCAGCGTGGTCGACCTCACACAGGACACCAAGCCCGACAGCGACCGGAAAGTGAGCGTGGTGGAGAAGGCGGTGAAGGTTGGCGAGCGTCTCTCGCCATTCCTGGCTGAGCACATGCCAAATCGGGGCGCAGGCAGTGGGGAACCCAAGTCCAAGAACCCGCTGCAGAGCTCTTCCCTCAGCAACTGCAACGGCGGCGGAGACCCCATGCTGAAGGTCCTGGGTGCCGAGCAGGACCGCTGTGCCAAGGACCCCGCTCGGCACGATGAGAACATGAGGCCTTCTGCGCACGCCCACGCGGAGCGGCTGAAGCGGGGGGAGCCCCTCCTGCCCTCTGTGGGCGCTTTGCACATCTCCTGTAGCTGTCCATCCCCACACCCCTCGCAGACGGGGAAGATGACGCCGGCCACAACATTCCCTCCGCAGCCCGTCCATTCCAGCATGTACACCATCTTCCCACCGGCCAAGGAGCTGGGGAGGGAGCACAAAGTAATCGCCCCCACTTTCGTGCCTTCGGTCGAAGCCTACGACGAGAGGAGTGGGCCCATCCAAATCGCCTCCCAGGCCCGTGACAACAAGGGGAAGGACAAGGACCTTGGCAAAGTGGGGGTGTTGCAGTCACCCACAGAGCGGTGCCTTGCTGATGCCTCCCGCACACTCTTGTCCCAGGACTTTTCTTGTCACAGTGATGCCAAAAGGATGGAGGTTCTGAGAGAGAAGGGCTCAGTCATCAGGACAAACTCCATGGCACTGAAGAGACAGGTCACTTCAGAGCCCTTCCTCAACCGGCCGGGGCTGGGCTCTCCAGAGAGTAGGGAGTTCCTGGCCTCCAAGGATTTGCTGAAGCCGAGTCCGGAGGCAGAGCATCGCCCCTGTGAGCGGGATCGCTTCCAGCGATCCAGCTCTAAAGAAGCAGCAAAGGTCTATGGCACTTTGGACTCTTCCCGGCAGCACCTGGACCACGGTCAGCTGAAACCGCCTGAGCAGAAGTGGAAGCCCTTTGAGATGGGCAACTTTGCCACCACACAGATGGCGGTGCTGGCTGCGCAGCACAACCACGTCAGCCGGGTGGAGGAGGAGGCCAAGAAGGTCTACCTTGACCCCAGTGGTTTGCCGCGGTCCTCGGTGGTGGGCTCGCGGGGCACTGCGGACGTCCTGCACCCTGCCTCACACGGCGAAGGCTCGGCCATGCAGAGCCTCATCAAGTACAGCGGCAGCTTTGCCAAGGAGACGGCATCCCGGCAGAGCTGCGGCAAGAAAAGCCCTTTTGGGGGTTTGGGCAATGTGAAGTTGGACTCTGCACAGCTGGGAGCCTCCAAGGTGCAGCAGCTGCTGCTGCAGCAGCCTGCAAAGCAGCTAAAGAGGGACCCTGAGAGACCCGAGAGTGCCAAATCCTTCGGCCGTGAGAGCATCGGCTCCCAGGGCGAGGTGGAGGTGAGGCACTTGCCTGTTGGCATTGCTGTGGCTGTGGCCCGGCAGAAGGACAACAGCAGCAGTAGCAGCAGCAGCAAACTGGGGCCCAGCTTGGCAGACCGGGATCGCTCTCTGTCTCTCAGCAGCATCAAAGGTAGGTTCCCTAGAGCTCATCTCAGGGCTTCCCTGGAGGATCTGTTGCCTGGGAAGAGCAGCCACCCAGTGCAGGCTGTGTGCCATGAACTGAGTTTGGCATCTTCAGCTGCATTTGCCTCCCTTGCCAGACAAGGACATGTTGTAAACCACAGTGGGAAGCAAGACCCCCTGTGTCAGTCTCCTGTGCCTGCTTCCATCCCCTCTGGCCACCTCTGAGGGCAATCCTGCTCCATAAGTTTGATCCATTAGCAAAGGGAGTGACAGAGAAACCCCTCAAAACATCTTTGTGCTGGCGTTGTAATCTCGTGGTTTTGATTTAAGCTGTGGTGCTGGCAGGAGGGGACTGGCACCAGAGAGATTTTGGTTCTCTGCTTGGCTTGTATAGCAGGATAACACCCGGGGACTGCCTGGCACGGGGCTCTGGTTTGCCAAGGAGCGATGCCAAGGCAAGCGGCTGGCGAGCAATGGCTAGCTTTCCATTTCTGGCCCTCACTTTCCCCATTTTTCTGTCTTTGCCCCCCTCTCTCGAACTTCAGTGGCAAGAAGCAGTTTCCCTCAGGCAGCAGCCCCTCTCCCCATTCCCATCGCCTCCCAGTGCCCTCCCCACAGCCCGGCAGGAGCCGGCCGAGGACCTCGTGGGCAGCACAGGGAGCTGTTTGTTCAGCCATTCAATCGTCCCAGACGCTCCCAGCTTGCGTTAAATGTAATTTACTGAGCCGAACTAAAAGGCTGCAAACAAGGGTTGAATTCTGGCAGGCCTCTGGGCTTGTTGCTAAGTGATGCAGTTGGCTTTCAGACAGAAAACAAGACTGCTTTTCTCCTCCTCTCGCCCCCCAAATGCTGCCCCCCCTTTGTGTGCCAGGAGATATTCGTCTAATAACATTAGCTTGCTTGCGCTGAGTGGACGGTGCTTGAATGTTTAGACCTTTTAAGAAGGAGAAAGCAGGCTTTAGTTGGCTAATCTGTAGTATTTGGCAAGTAAAATGCAAGTATTTAGTACCGGGCATTGGTTGTCAAGGGAACGGACCTAAGCCTTTCCTCCATGCATAACTGATTGAATTTTTCTATGCAGTCCGTGCGTCATGTTCATATATATAGACAGAATGATCATTCACTGTCTGGACAATCATCGTTCTGTCCAGAAAAGGGACTGTCGTGTTGGTGGGATGGAGGCTGGGCGGGAATTAGAGGTCCTTCAGTGTTTGTGTTTGGCTGGGGGGGTGGAAAAAAGATGATAAAGTAGTCTAGAAATAATGGAGCATAAGGAGTGTAGATAGGAGAGGGAGGAGCCATGATAAAATAACAAAATAATGCGTTTCTAATGAAAGGCTGGGGTTGGGGGTGTACTCACCTTATGCCAAGGAAGGAAGGGAGTCTGTGAGCTCTCCAAGGAATTGTTCCATATTGCTGACACCAAAGAGACAGCTGGGCATTGACTAGGGGAAAGAAATAGGAGAAGGGGCTCCAAAGGGGAAAAACCTGGGCTAGGGTGTGGAAAAGGAATGCTGGTGGAGAGGCAGTGGAAGATGCTTGGGCTCCAAAGGGATTTGTGAGCCCACATGCTGTGGAGGTTGGGGAGTAAAAGTGAGCCACAGAGGCTGTGTGGGGCATCATTCGGTGAGTCAAGGAGGGGCTGGTTTGGGTTGGTTGGGCTGCACGTGGTGTCCTGGCAGGCTGTGAGGGAGATGTGGTGACCCTGGGAAGTCCTTGGGGAGAGAGTGCTGTGTGCCAGGTTTTAAAGCATCTTTGTTTTCTGCCTGGAGCCCGTGGAAGGAGCCTTGGGGAAAGGAACTGGGAGAGATGTTGTCTTGTTCCTGGATTCCTTCTGACAGTAAAAGCTGAGGGAATTGGAGACTTGACAGCAAAAAACCCATGGGCTGTCCAGGTTTGTGGAAATACACACTAGAGCTCTCCTTGAAAAGACTGGCCGTCAGCAGAATAGACTTGATGTTCCGAGATGTTTTCCCATGTGCCAAACCATATTCAGACAGGAGAGTGAGGACCCTGGGAAGGGCTGTTGGGGTGCAGTCCTGCAAGGCTGAGTGCTCTCTGCAAGCAAAGCTGGGATTTAGGAGTGCATTGTATCACCAAAGCATAGTGCAGAGAGGGGCAACAGGGAGTTGTGTGAAAAATGAGTATGCAAGAAAGAAGCTAGTGAAAAAAATAGGGAAAAACAAGCTTAAAATCAGGCAGCTGGAGTGAAGACCTTGGATAAAGGGAAGGGTGGCCTCAATACCTGGTCTTGGCAGAGGCAAGAGAGGCTCTGCTGCTCACTCCTGTAAAGGTGCCTCCTAACCTCTCGCAGATGCAGCTGCTGCCATGCCAGGCTGTATTTGTGAGAGCTGTGTTGATTGTGGACAAGTGGTTTCTCCAGCCAAACATCCAGCCCCCTGTTTGGATTCCTGCCCTCATCTGCCATATGTGTCCCTGCCTCATCAGACCCTTTCTTGTTGCATGTCTCAGGGGGGATGCAGATTCCCGCTAATGGTTGAATTGCGGAGTGGAGCGTGCTGGTTTTGTGAGGGTCTGTATTGTTGGTTCTGCCTGTTGCAGAAGGACAGGGATTCAGAGCATACTCAGTGCTCCCAGACTGATTTACAAGATCAGAAGGTGCTTCAGAAGTGCAGAGATAAAATCCTTCCCCTCTCTGAGATGT
This sequence comes from Zosterops lateralis, assembly GCF_965231275.1. Classification (NCBI taxonomy): domain Eukaryota; kingdom Metazoa; phylum Chordata; class Aves; order Passeriformes; family Zosteropidae; genus Zosterops; species Zosterops lateralis. The sequence goes on from NC_139775.1 coordinate 2,068,076, forward strand.
CCTAAGCAGGACTATGTGGTTTGATGCGGGATTTAGCTGCGTCTCAGGTCTTGCTGGTATGGGAAATCTGCCACTGTCCTTCAGCACAGTGGTCCCTTTGGTCCTGTTGCTCCCAGGCTGGTGGCTATGCCAGCCTGGTAGACCAACCTGGCGTGGCAAGTAGTCCCTTGATGTCTTGGAGACGTGAATCTCAGAACATATGCACTTGGGTGCTACCAGGAGAATATTGCTTTAGTGAGAATATCTTGATCACGCAGAGCGCCTTTCCTGGTCTTTCAGGATTTGAATCTGGAACATCCTTGGAGACACTGGTGTTTGTGTATACTGGCTATCAGGTACTCCATGCCCAGAGGAGAGGGGATGGTCAGCTTTCTCCAGACCATTTCTCCTGTCTGATGGTGCTGGGTTGTCTCTTAGGGCACGGACGCTCCGAAGATGACTGTGGGGATGAGAGGAGCCGCCACCGGGACAGCCACCTCCTGGCAGGGCGCTTGGAGCGGGATCAGGAGAAGCTGCTCAGGTGAGGGTTGGAGGGAGGTGACATCTTTTGCCATAGTATCACAAGCTGAGCTCAGGGACAACCACACCAGAGAGGAGACATGATCGCATCCATCCTAGTTTAGGTGCTGGCACCAAACTTGCTGGTGTGGAGAGGGATGCTGGGTGGGGTACATGGGGCTATAGGCAAATCCTAAGTCGTCAGCAGAGCAATCCTGATAGACAGCTGCAAATCCATGCAAAAGGGCTGGAGAGATGGAATGTTTTATTCTAGACATGACACCTCCATCACTGCTGTCCTCGAGTGACTGACCCTGGTTTGCAGGTTGTGCAGGCTAGTCCATACTCCTGGGCTCCTCCGTCACTTGGACCCTCTCTCACTCTCTCTCTTGCCTCCTCCATCCCCAGAGAAAGCAAAGAGCTGGCAGATTTTGCCCGAATACACCCCTCCAGCTGCGCCACAAACGGTTTGAACTCCAACCTGATGGTGACAGGAGGCCCAGCCCTGGCAAGCTCTGGGCGCTGGTCCGCAGACCCGGCTTCGCACTTGGCAGCCCACCCCTGGCTCCCCAGGACAGGGAGCCCCTCCATGTGGCTGGCTGGCCATCCCTATGGTGAGTGCCCTGGGAGGGGACAGTGTCCAGAGGGTGTTCACACCAATGAAATCCTTGGAAAAGTGTTGCTACAGCCCGGTGAGGCTGTTTGATGAACCTAGGGAAAAGGGAGACGTTTTGGAGCAGTAGATGATTTCTGCTGCGGGTGGGAGCTATCTGCGTCCCCTGAGTTGTGACCTTGGTGTTTTTTCTTCCAGGACTTGGTCACCCCTCCCTGCACCAGGGCATGACTCCAGGCTTCCCCCCTGCCATGGGGGGAGCTCTCCCTTCCGCCTACCAGTTTGCCAGAGACCCACAGTCAGGGCAGCTTGTTGTGATCCCCAGTGAGCACTTGCCACATTTTGGTAAGGATGTGAGCTTGTTCCTGAGGACCATTCTTTGACAGCTGTGGGGAAAACAGACTTTGGAAAGGGCCAGAGAGGAGCATACCTACCTGTGGGGACCAGCAGCCACAGGTGTAGGGTGGGTGTGAGTGAGCCTATTGTTAGGTGTATTTTGAGATAGAAATGTAATCTTTAGCAGTGGCTCTTCATCCTCTGCAGGACCCTGCAGAGTTTGGGTCCTTGGTTAGTAGAATCTATTCATAGGCTCAGGCATGGACAGTCAAACCAAGGGCTGGAGAGCAAAGCAAGTCCAGTGGCCCTAGGGCACAGGGGTGGTGGGATTGGGGCTACAGAGGGGAACACAGCACACTTTCCCCTCAGGTTTCTGGTTGTATTTCTGCAGAGCCCAGTGTTTAGCATCCCCTACACTCTGGGACTGAGAGATCGTTGCCCTGAGTGATCCTGAATCCTTTATCCATCCCTGCTGCATCCCTGACTGCATCTTTGCTCATTCCACAGCAGAGCTGATGGACCGGGCACCCCCTCTGTGGCCCGCTATGTACCCCCCGACCAGGAGCTCCCTCCAGCACGCTCACCAGCTCCAGCTCCTCTCCCATCAGCAGCTGCTGCGGCAGCACGAGCTGTACATCCTGCAGCAGCAAGCAGCCCACGCCATGGAGCTACAGAGGAGTGCCCAGCTCGTGGTATGTTCTCAAGAACTTGATTGGCCATGAAACGGGCCCAAAATGAAATGGGGAGAAAATGCAGCTGAGTCTGTGTGGCAAGTGTGCCTCAAGGGTATGGATGCATTGAGTGATCCTGCCCTGGTCTCTGGGATAAGAAGCATTTGGTGTATTCTGCAGTTAGAGTGGGTTTTGGAGGAGTTTGGTGTAGAGCCATTCAACAGTGCTGTCAGGAGAGCTCCCCAGCAGCAGCAGCAGTGCAACCTAGATTCCTTCCCATGGGATGTCTCTGTATAGTTGTGTGGTTTCCTCCCTGGTCACCTCCAAACCTCCTGAGCAGCTCAGAGAAGCAGCTGCAGGACTTGCAGCAGTCACACTGGCTCTTGGAGAGAGCTCTCGTGCATGAAAACATTTTTGTTTTTTTGAAGTCATGAGCTTTCATTTGGGTGTTTTACACCCATTCATTTTTGTAGTGGCCCTCTGGTTTTCAGCCTTCATTTTACGTGTGGGCTTACTAGGCTGGAGGCTTGGAAATAGAAATGGTTTGTTTTGAGTGCATATGAAAGCTGAGACATCCTTCTTGCGATTCCTGGAGCTGGGAATTTGTAACAAGCCTACTGTAGATCAGTGTCACCCTCCCTCAGATTGATCTTCAAATGGTCTTGCACTGGAGGACATGGGTTTTATTCCACTGCATATTTGATAAGACTTTGTTTTGGTCTTGCTTAGTGGCAGGTCTATGCCACTTTCCATATGTTGTGCTGAGTTTTGCTCTGTTGTTGTCACAGGAGAGGTTGAAGGCAAACGAGCAGCGTGTGGATATGGAAGAGAAGGTGACAAAACGGAGCCTGGACAGTGCCAAATCAGGCCTTTCCTCCTCTGCCCCGGGACTGGTGCACCGAAAACCACCTGTGCTGTCTCCCAGTGCCTCCACGTCCTACAGCAAGGCTGTGAGTCCACCTCCCCTCTCTCCCAGGGCCTCACCTGTGTCTGTGCTCAAAGCTGAGGTGATCCAAAAGATGGAGGAGCCACCTTCGCAGCCAGCCTACTCCTACCCCGCCACCCCCAGCTCCCATCCTTCCAGCCCGCCCCCTGCCTCTCCACCCCCTGCCCCTGCCATCCCTCCAAAGGAAGAGGCGCCCGAGACTGTGGAGAAGAAAGACCTGGAGCTGGAAAAAGAGGCTGCTGGTCCATATCAGGCCTTGTTCCCAGGTGAGAGAGCCCTGCTTTGGCAGAGTCCCATTGTGTTTGTGCATGCCTCCCTTTTTCTCCTTGGCTCTTTCCTGCTTCTGTCCCTTCCCCTAGGGAAAGCTACATAGCTCCTCTAAAAGGCAGGGGAGAGGGAAGGAGCAGGGCTGGTGTAATGGACTCCGATTGATATCTGGGTGCTTGGGGCTGTAGGCTCTCTTCTTCCCTTGGGCCAAGCCTGGGTTGGTTCTTCCAGGGCTGGAGTCCCAGTGGGAGAGAATGCAGGAGGCAGATTTCTCTCTGATTGCATGAAAGTGCAGGCAAGGTGCAGAAGGGACCTCTGGGGTGCTGCCTGTGGCAGCTTGATCAGGAGAGAGGTGCCCAGAGCAACTATTGCTTGAGAACAGGAAGAGACCAGAGATGATGGAAGCAAAGGGAACCAGCTCTATGCCTTAATGAGGGAGAAGGTGCTTTAGAGACTCAGCCATTACAGAGTCTGTCCCTTCTGATATCTTGCAGAGATCCCCCCTGGATACCCATTCCAGTCCCTGCCTCCCTCTTTTGGAAGACACTATCCCTACCTCCTCCAGCCCCCCGCAGCATCTGATGCAGATGGCCTCGCTCCTGACGTCCCGCTGCCTGCTGAAGGCTCTGAGCACATGGAACTTTCCTCAGAGGTCAAGCCCATCCACCTGTCTCCGTCCAAAATCCTAGAGCCCATCCAAACAGAACCAGAAGAGGAATCCTTGGAAGAGAGGGTGAAATCAGAGGTGCAGATGGAGGAAAGCCAAGAAAGCATCTGTGAGCAGGACATGGGGAGTCTGAACATCACCACCTCTGCAGCTGTCCCAGTGCAGAATATGGACAATTGCAATCTCCTCTTGCACCAAGGCGAAGCCCTGGGTGCTATGGAGCAGGACCAGGAAGACCTGCAGAGCTGCCCACCTCCTTACCAGGTTGTGGCCTGTCCTGCAGAGGCAGAGGCTGAGGCAGAGAGCGGGAGTGGAGCAGAAACCTGCTCCATGCACATGGACTATGACGGATTGCTCGTGCATGCAGAGAGTGAGCCACCGGAGATGGACTTGACGCCCCAGCGGGAGGAGGCCTCTGTAGCCATGGATCTGCAGAGTGCTGATGTGCCCCGGGCCAGGGAATTTCCCAGCCTGCCTCCTGAGGAGGGGGAGCAGGGGCCAGAGATCCCTTCCTACACAGAAGAGGCAATCACTTGCCAAATCCCAGATCTGGACATCAAGCCGGGTGACCCACTGGCTGGGATGAATGCTTTGGTGGCTGCTACAGAAATGCCTCAGGCTTGTTCCTTGTTGACTACCACCACTGTCACTCCACCCCAGATGAAGGTGGAGGTGTTAACTGACCAGACTTTGGAGCACTCCTTCCTGCAAGGGATCACTTTGCTGAGTGAAATTGCAGAGATGGAGCTGGAGAAACGGAAGCAAGAAATGCAAAGTAAGTTGTAAGTGGGGAGTCTGGTCAACTTTGGACCATACTGGGTCTCCCAGCTTATGATCCATGTGCTCTCCATGTGGGCAGAAGAGTGAAGTCACAGGTGGGATCTCTTGCAGCCTCAGCCAGGCATCAATGAGAGCATTGCTCTGAGTTGCAGGAGTGGCTGGTACTTGGGAAGGGGTTGGAGCAGGGTTTTTGTTACAGCAGGCTGAGCTACGTGTGGCTTTTGTACTGCTCTCCCTTCCAAAGGCCCTCGCCATGTCTAGACAGTTTGTGGTATGTGTAGTGGAAACGGAGCCCCAGTTGCTGAGAGCTGCCAGGGTAACACCCTTCTGGCAGCCACTGAGTCCACAGTCTGTTGGGGTTTGGCACCAGAGGCCCCAGTAGCTGCAGACGATGCTTTCCAAGAGCTTGGCAGGTCCTGAAAAGAATCTCACCTTCCAGTAACTTCCTGAGGTGAGATGTGATGGGAACGGCCAGTTGAACCATGGCTGAGTACAACAGGAGATCTCACAGGGGGCCAAGGGTGGCTGGGGAGCTCCTTGAGCAGCCATAGTTGAGAAAGAACCATCAGCCCCCTCCTTATGCTTGTTGGAGGAGCAGTCTTGGAATGTGATCTTCTATAGCTTTTACTCTGTTCTTCCCAGCAGGTCCAGAGAGTTTCCCTGTCCGGCCAACGCTAGAGAGTTTGCTGGCTGCCAGTACCCACATGCTCATGGAAGTACTTTCCACCCCCTTTATGGAAAGTCTGAAAACCATCCGGCTGCCTCGAGAGCTGAATCCCAACAAAAAGTACAGCTGGATGCAGAAGAAAGATGAACCAGTAAGTAGCTCTTAGTGTGACTGAGCCTGGAAAGCCACAGTGCATCCACTCACACAACTCACTCTCCCAGCCCCAGTTTGGGGGCTCATGCTGGCTCGTGGTGCCCCTCTGCATCCAGCAGGATGAGCTGGTTGTTCCTTCATGTCACATTCCTGGCTGCACAGGAGTCAGTGGGCTGGAATTTAGGTTCTTCCCTTGTTTGTGAATCAACGTTCAGCAGGACCCTCAGCAGCCCTGGAAGTGGTGTTTTAGTGTGAAACCTGAGGAACCTGTGTGTTACTGTTTTGGACAGAGGATAAATAAAAATAGTGGCAGGAGGGTTTTTCCCTGTTTATTTTTAATTTGCTGGCCCTTTCCTGTGGAAGGGGCTGATAAATTATTTTGTACAGAGCCAGTAAGTATTCCAAGAGAGGGTATATTGTGATCTGTCTTTTTAAACAAGGTAAAAGAGCATTTTATCCTGCTGGTCCTCTTCAGTGTTTTGCAGTCCCTCAGAGCTGATGCCATCCTGTGCATAAGCCCCAGAACATCTTTGCTTTGCTGGTTTTCTCGGGTACCACTCTGGGGCTGTGCTGGTGGGCGAGGGCTCTCTGCTCCTCTCTCAGCACAAAGGGCTTTCTGCCAGGCTGCACATCTTGGCCATTGCCAGAGCACCCAGTGTGCACCCCCTGGGCGTGTCTTGACTCTGTCTTGCTTCCCCACCCCAGATGTACTCCATCAAATCAGCCATTGAGAACATGGATGCGATGGAGCTGGACTACAGGATGCGGCTGGCAGAGCTGCAGCGGCGCTACAAGGAGAAGCAGCGGGAGCTGGTGAAGCTGCAGCGCCGCAGGGACTCTGAGTAAGTCACAGGCTGCTCACCCAAGTTTTGGTTTTTTCCAGCTGGGCACTTTCACTGCCTCTCAGCCCGGGAGAGGAGACTGCCCTCCATCCCTCCCTGCCTCCTCTCCTGTCCTCTCCTCCTGGTACATCCCGCCAGAGCTTTGCACAGCACACTCCTAGGCTATGTGACACGACAACTTGGTAACTGGTGACTGCAGCTGGGAGACTGTTAGAGACAACCTTGGCTTCAGCAGCTCAGTTTAGCAGTTTGGTGGCAGGCGAAGGTTCTGGGTTGGCTCCCATTCTTGCTTGCTTTCTTTTAATTATTTTCCCTTTTTTTTTTCTTTTTGGATTTATTTTCTTTATTTTTTTCCCTGTTTGTTTTGCTTTTTGGTTGCAAAATTTGCTTTTTTTTTTTTTTTTTTTTTTTTTTTTTGGGTTTTTTTTTTTTGGGTTTTTTTTTTTTTTTGTTGCCTTGGTTAACAGTGAAGCGTGTGGTTTTTTTAAAGGGAAAAGCATGACGAGAAAAGTAGAAGCTTGGCGAGAAGAGGCCCTGGAAGGCCCAGGAAGAGGAAACTTGGATCAAGCGCTCTGTCACCCATTAAGGAGAGAGGGAAGAGTGACAGCAAGAGTGGAAAGTAAGGCTGGAATTTGGGGAAGATGGGAACACGGCAGGGTTGCTGCACCAGGGTCTGATTTGGGGAGAGCATCTCGGATGCAGCAGGGGCTCCTTGTGTTGGCAGGTCGGCCCTTAATGTGAGTGTGTCCTTACAGTGGGAATGCAGTGCCAGTGTCCTCCCTCCCCACAGGTAGAGCATGTGTCTGCTGTTGGGTGCAGATAGGACAGGTGGAGTTGAGCAGATGTGAGGTGATATGGCTGGCAGAGAGCTGTAGGTGAGGTTTTGGAGTTGGGGAGTGTGTCCTCGTGTGTTTTCAGGAGAGCAGATGGTGCAGTCAGGTGCTGTAGAGCAAGTTGCAGGGATGTTGGTGTCAAAACTGGGAAGGACAGGGCTATTTCAGATTATCTACTTTGTAGGACCTTTCTGCTGTGTTTCTTCTCTCTTCCTCTCTGTTCCCTGAATCAGTGGGAGTTGGTTTTGCCTGACATCTCTCTTCCAAGCATCTGGATTATTCTCTACTCTGCTTTTTTCTCTTTTGCGAGTCCAGCTGCTCTTGTTTGGATCTCACCACTGTTGGCCGTCTACCCTACCATAGATGGCCTCTCCAGTGGGAAGGCATTTCCAAGCTGCCTCCCTGTGTGCTCCATATTTTTGCAAATATCCTTTTCAAGACTGCAGATCAGATTCAGGTGCCCAGCTCCCACTGACCAATGCTTCTGAAAATCTGTCCTTTCGGTGGCTCCGTGTTTTGCTCTTCATGTCCGGGTGGCTGGACAGGCTGGAGGCATCCAGAGGCAGCTGGAGGTGTGCACTTATGGGTGTGTGATGGTGTTGCGTGTGCACGTCTCTGGATCACAGGAATGCTGGAGCAGGCTGCTGTGGGAGATGGAGGTGCACCCTCAGCCAGTGTCCAGGGCCTGAGGTGTTGGTTTAGCTGTCTGTGCAGGTCAGCAGAGAGGATAGAGGGAGGGTAAATGCCTGGAAGCTGAGGAGGCTGCCTCGTGTCAGTGGTCTTGTGGTGGTGGTGTGACCAGCAGGCTTAGTGTGAAGGAGCCAGAATAGAGAGCTTGAAATGGAAGCTTGGTAGGAATCTTGAGGTGTTGACTGTTGATCCATTGGTTAGTTACTGGAGATGGCTGGGGAGCCGGGAAAGATGTGCTTATAGTCTCACCTACTTTATTTTTTATTTTATTTTCTTATTTATTTACCCTCTCCTTTCCCCCCAAATCCCAAAGCAAATCAAATGACCTAGATCACAAATGCCTTTCACAAGAGGCCCGACTTGGAGTCTGGAGTGAGCCAGTCCTTGCAGTGCCTTTGTCCCTCCCTGTCACCTCATGTGGCACTTCCTTGCCACCTTCTGCTCATACCAAAGCAACCAAAGCAAGTGTCCTGGCAGTGAAGCACCTCCCTGGGCCTCAGGAGTCTTTCTCTGCACCTACAGAGTCCATGGAAGTAGAAGTGGTAAAACATCTTAAGGGCCACCTCAGCTGTTGCTGCTCTGTACCAAATCAGGCACTTTTTGGTGGCTGTTATCAAAACACCAAGCACTTCCTTTTAAAGACCACCTTGGCAGGTCTCTGATTTCAGGCACCCTCATCTGTCCTTGTGGCTGAGAGTGTGCATAAAGGGCTTCTTGACTCTCCAGTTTGGCGGAAAACTTTGTCCAAACTGCTGTCACTTCACAGTAGACTTGGCTGCTGCTGAGGATTCCCACTGTCTTAGGAGGCATTTAACCTCACTTTTGAGCTTGATGGGGATCACAGGGAGGAAAGCCCCCCCACCTTGACCCATCCTGTGCTTGGCTTGCAGACTGAGCAAGTCCTTATTGCTCTCTGAAGACTCTGAGACTGGTGAGGGCATGAAGAAGAGGCACAAAGGGCCCCTCCCAGAGGAGGATGAGGATGTGGAGAGCAGCAGTGGCAAGATGAAAGGGAAGAACCCAAGCTGGGAAGAGCATGATGCGGCTCCCAGTTTCTCAAATGAGGTCAGTGCCCTCGTGGGGAACATGGAGCCACGGGCCAAAAGCCCATCTCTTTCCTGCTTTGCTGGTGTTGGCTTGACTCCTGATCTTTCAGTGTCTGCTTTCAGTTCACATGGGTTTAGATGCTCCTCAAGAGTGGATTGTGTGCACAGGAGGGGCTAATGTTGGCTTACAGAGGTTGAACCTCTTTGGAAGGCAGCAGAGTCAAATGCCTTGGAGCCAGTCAGAGCATTCAGTGTTGCACTGGCTCTGAATCCAGAGCAGGGCTTGTCTTACCCCTTTGCCTATTGAGAAAGCACAGTGGACCTCCTGAAGCAAGGGAGGAATGGGAGCACAACTTTGCTATTTCAAATGCAGGGTTTTCTTCTGCTCCTGTTGAGGCAATGAGATATTTACTGGAGCTTTAAGCTGCTGATGAAATCCAAAATGCATGCAGCCAAAGTACTGGGTTGGAGCTGCTGTTATCTAGCTGTAGCACATGTAAAATATATTTGCTTTTTTCAAGAAGCAAGAAAATACTGAGAAGGATGTAACAGCTCTGGCTTTGGTGCAGTGGTGCTGATACTCATGCTGAGAGTTATTTGGGTTTTTTTGGCATCCCAGCCTCTGGAGCTGGCTGATTATGTGGAAATCCGCATTTATTTGGCTGGGTCTTGGGTAAAGAAGATTTTTAATCCTTGTGATTTAGAGAAAAGCTTGTAAAACCAACCCAAACATACCCTAAAAACCAGGTGGTGTAGAGAAAAAAGACCTCCAAAGTATGCTGTTCTGTGAACATACTTCTTTTGGAAGAACATTCAGGTTTTCTAAGTTAATCTTGCAGTTTTGCAGTGCCCAGTAAAACTGTATTGTTTGCTGACATCTTCCTCTTCTTCCTCCCTAGAACCATGGTGGGTTATGGCAGCTGGGGCCAAAACTATCACCTTGAGGCTTTAGTAGCTACATGCATGAGACAATTTGGAGGGCTAGAAAAATCCCTCAGGTCTGCCATGATATCTGCTCTATGTTCACCTTGTCTCTTCCTTTCACCTCGGCAGTTAAAACTCAAAAAGAAGAAGGTGCCATCAGATCAGGAGCAGCTGGCCAGCAAGCTTGACAAGGCCCTGTCTCTCACCAAACAAGACAAGCTTAAATCCCCCTTCAAGTTTGCTGACAGCTCTGGGGGAAAGCTCAAAACAAGTGGAGGTGGCAGCAGGTATCTCCAAGCCCATGAGGCTCTACCAAGCAAGGAAGAGAAGAGCCTGGCCAAGAACCTGGGCCTGTCACTGAAAACCTCCAAGGAAGGTAAAAACAAAGTGACTGCCAAAATGAAGAAGATGGAGGTGGGGTTAAAAGTCAAAAATCAGCTCAAGGTTTCCCATTCACCAGCAATATCTGAAGTTAGCAGCTACTCCTATAGTAAGTAACCTTTTTTTTTATCTCTTCTATCTGTAGGAGGGGTTGTGGTGGGAGTTTCTGGCCTATTGAAAGGGGTCTTGCGGATGAGTCTGGTGGTTTTGCTCATGAATGAAAAGCAGCCTTCTCCTCTCAGTGACTGCTGCTGCATCTCTGGGGTCAGCATGGGCTGTCTCCCGATCTTGCTGTCCAAGGGGAAGCCACAATCAGTGTGTCTCTTCCTGACCAGTATTGTATTCATTAGCAGTGGAGAAAAACACTTAATGACGTTGACCCATGTTCTTGCTTTTGGGGGAAGTAGGCACTGTCCTTCTACCTGTCAGATGAGCAGGTGTAGCCTCTTCTCAAGGAGGTAGTTGACTTCTGAAGTCCTTGTTGAGTTCAGTGGGCTTGGCTAAAGGATTATGCCATGGAATCTGTTGGAAAGGAAAAGCCAGCCAGTGACACTGATGTTCCTGAGCATCCTCCTGTCCTTCAGTGTCATGGCTTGTTTCAGGGCTGGCTGTGCTGAGCCTTCCCATCTGGCTCATCAGTGTTTGTCCCTACCCCACATCAGTGTGGTGATTGTTACTTCTGAACCCAGAGTGTGCCCGAGGTGAAGGTTCCAGTGACTGACCCCTGTTACAGAAGGAAAAATCTGAATTACTGGCAGTGTTGGGAAAACAGTAGATCCAAACATAGGAGAGTCTTTAACAGTTCAGGCAGACGTTGGGGCAGAGTTTATGGTCTGAGACTGCTGTGTTATGGTCTCAGCTCACTTGCACACACATCTTTCCCTTTGCTTGCAGCTATTTAAAGCCATGTTAAAACCTTTATGGGGTGTTTGTGTGCATAACAAATATATCTCTTGGTGCAACACTAGTTTAGAAATTTCACTAATGGGGAAGATGAGCTAGCGATTTTCCAATGGAACAAATGTTTGGCATGAAATTAGCCATTTATATAGCAAAATAGGAGTCATTGTGTCCACTGGACTTGAACACAGCCTTTGGCTTATTGTGCTGTACACACTACCCAGCAGTTCTGTTTTTGAGTGTGCTTTACTCCCAAAGACAGACATGTGTCTCCTGAGCTGTGGGCTCTGGAGCTAATGGGCAGAGGAAGGATGGGCTGTTGCTAGAGCTAAAGCCTTGGCTCATGAGGGAGCTTTTACAGTGCCTTCACGCTTGGCACTGTGGCTTCATGAACAAAAACTCCTGCCCAGACCTAAGAGAGCTTCTGTCTGACCGCTGTCCAGTGAGTCTCCTGGTGTAGGAATGTTCCTCTTTGTCACTCAGGTCTCAGCTCAGGATTGTTGTGACTGAGGAAAGAGCTCAGCTTTGGTTTTCAAGTTGTGTGCAGGTTCAAGGGAAAGGCTTCAGCCTGTCACTTGGTCACTCAGGCATGGTGAATTTGAGGAGGCAGGTTGAGCACATGGCAACACCTCCCATGACTGGTGGGCTGCTCATGTGGAGAAGGAGAAGTGGGACTGGTGCCAAGTCCTTCTGCCTCCCGACCTCAGGATTTTCTACTTGGAGTCCTGAAAACTTTGGGCATAGATCCAAAGGGTGAAGTAAGCATCTTAATCCCACAAATTTTAAGGAAAGTCAGGTGTCCAAAATAATTTGCATATTTGGGCTTTGAGCCTCCCATTCTTCATGTCTTCCTCTCCAAAATCGAGTGCAGTGAAGCTGGGGAGTGATGCCACAATGTCGGTAATGTTGTGGAGCTGGGGGCATGTCCACAAATGAGGAGGTGACAATTTACACCCACTTCTGTTGCATCCAAGGGTACTGTATACCTTTTGTCCCTCTGATCAGATGCCAGGAGGGATGGCTGGATCACTTCTAACCGCCCACAAAGCTTAGCAGCTTTGTAAAGCCATGGTCCACAGACCAAGGAGCAGTTTGGTCCCTGTTCCTGTGTGTCCTATGCCGTGGAGCATCTGAGGCAGTGTGTTTGCAGTCAGACATTTGGAGTTAGGACATTCTGCCGCCTTGGCAGCTGGGCTTGCTCCAGCCACACGTGTTGAAAACCTTCTGCAAGAACTGGTTCATGTAGAAAAGGAGATTCAGGTCAAGAGTGTTGGATATCACCGCAGCCAAGACAAATCAGGTTGATGGTCCAGTTGTTGACAGTTCTGTGCCTTCAGTGGACATTTTCACAGTGGAAATGTTAGCTTCGTTTTTCTGCTGCCAAGCTAAAAACACTCCTTTTAAGGGAGGACAAGGAGGTGGAGAACATCCATGTGACGGATAGAAGGAAATGTGAATTTCTGTGTCGGTTGAGCGCGAGGCTCACGATGGATCACCTGGGCAGGGGTGGACAGTGGTGGCACCAAAACCCCCCCCAAAATCCCCAAACCCCCATTCAGTGAGGTAACGCTCTTCCTACCCGCTTTGACCACAGATACGGACTCGGAGGAGGAGGAGGGATCTCTGAGGGACGAGTGGCCGGCGCAGCCCCCGTCCACCGCCAAGCCGCGGCCACCTGGCCTGTACAGCTCGGCAGGCAGGAAGGGCGGCCCCAGGGCGGGCGGCGGCCCCAGGGCGGCCCCGCGCAGCACCGCGGCCGTGGCCGGGCGGCCACCCAGGCCCAAGGCGGCGGCAGCGGGGCGGAAGCAGCCCTTCTGCCTGCTGCTGAGGGAGGCCGAGGCGGGATCTTCCTTCAGCGACTCCTCGGAGGACTCGTTCGATCAAGGTTATTAATTTATAGCAAACGCACCCCCCAATGCAGCCCGTGTGGGAGCGGGGCGGGGGCGAGGGCCTGGCGGGCCGGGGTCAGCCATTTTGATGGTCGGAGCCAGGGCGGCCATCTTTGTCCTTGGCAGCGTAGCCTGCTTTACCTATCACCCCAGCGGTTATTTTTTTATCCTTTTTGTATCTGTATCGTTGTGATATTTTTACTGGCTGGCTCTTTTAGAGCTTTTATATCGACTGGGTTTTAGTGTCCACCTCTCCCTGCTTTCCTGTTCCCTTCCTCCCTTCAGTTTTAATCTCGCTTCCTTCCTTGCTGCCACCACCTCCATTATATTATGATTATTACTATTATTATTATTATTTTAATGATTATTATTTTATTTTTGGCATGAGCCTTGTCGAAGTTTGAAAGGAGCTTTTTAAATTACTTTTCCTTTTTTTCCTCCTTTCCCCCCTTTTTCTCCTCCTTTATTATTTTCCCCTCCTTTTTTCTTTTTCCTCTCTTGTTTCTTACCCCCCCCTTTTTTTTTTCTTCCTTTTTTCCTTTTTATTTTGTTCTCCCCTCCCTTTTAATATTTTTTTTATTTTATGACCGGGGTACTTTTGTGTGGCCGTGTGACTCGATGTTTGTACTGCAATTTGGTTTGCCAAGCTTTATTAAACATACCGAGTTCATTTTTAACTAAACCTGTGTACCTTGTCTCTCTTGCTGTGTCTCTTATCAGGCGATTAGGTTGCCGCTTCACTCCATCCTGCTCTGCATCCCCTTCCTGCTCCCACTCCCCATCAGTAGAACTGGAATTAACCTAGTCTGGGGTATTCCCTATTATTCAAATATCCCTGCTGCCTTTGTCCATATAAAGCCTAGGCTTCCCCCTTTCCCCTGAACCCCTTTAAATTTATTTATTTATTTTGTTCATCTGTTTTTGGTTTTATCTTTCTCAGTTTGTTTCCTGATAGACTCTCTCCAGGCAGGTGCATAAAAGATGGAGGCACTGACTCCTTGTTGCTGCTGCAGGAGGGTGCAGGGTGCAGCTAAAAATATTTTTTTTTTTTAAAGTAAACGTAAAGGTTTTGTGTCTATTTTTGAGTGGTAGATTTTTTCTTTTTTCAGATGCCCAGACATAACCCACGGTGCTCAAGGATGTGGCAGTTTCTGCATTAAATTTGACTCTGCAGTTTCTCTCCCTCACCCTCACCCCAATTTTTTTCTTGCAGCTTTTTTTTTTTCTTTTTTTTTTGTCAGCCTGTCATTAGTACTTCAGTGGGAAAAGAGATTACTTGAGACTTTTCCTCCAGAGACACAAGGGGTTTCTGTTTTAGAGCGCTCTCATTAAATAATAATCATGGGGAAAGGTCATTTTAATGAGCCCTCAGCTCCCGAAAGAAAGTAGCTTGGCTGGGCTGAATGCAAAGCAAGAGCATCCCCAGTTGTTATCTGAGTTACATGGCAGAGCTGGATGTAGCCCAGCAAAAGCCTTTCAGTGTTTTACACTGCTCAGGGCTGTTAATTGAAAAACAGGGCTGGATAGTTTGGCTTTTGTTTTGTTTTGTTTTTTTAGTTTATTTTCTCTTCTGAGTTTTTTTAATGTTAATTTCCTCTGTGCACCTGTTCGGTTTTTCTTCTCTCCAAACCCAACCTCCAAAGAAAGATAATTAAAACTAAAAAAAAAAAAAAAGAAAAAATCAAACATGGCAGAAAGATACAGAATGTTGAAGAATGTTGATTTGGTTTGATGTGGCCGTGGGCTGGACCCACCAGTGCGTTTCAAAGGAAACCCAAAAGAGAAATACATGTGTCAAAAAAAAAAAAAAAAAGTTCTTTAGAGAACCCAAAAAGTTGTGGGGATAGTGGATTTTATGTAAGTCTGAGATTGCCACATTTCCATGAAGAGTCTGCATTAACTTCCATTCTTCCCTTCCTTGTTCCTTCCTGCATCTTTTCTTTGTTTGTTTTGCTGCTGTTGGAAATTTTGAGGATATCAATCCCTTTTAGATGCCAAGTTCTTGAGGGGGGTTTTGGGTTTGTTTTTTGGTTTTGTTCCAGGTAAGCAGAGAGGTAACTTGTCCCTTTGTCTATTTTTCAAGTAACCTGTCTGCTTTATTAGGAAAAAGTAGATGAAAAATCCCAGTTTTATGGGATAAAATCTGGGGAGGGGAGGGGGTATGGGAGGAGGTTGGAAAATCTGGAACTAACGGGGAAATGTATTATAAATCCCACTGGGGTGTCATTTAATGATGGGGAAACCAAAGATGCAAAACCCCCTGGGGTGGGAGGTGGGTACAGAGAGGGAGGTGGGAAGGGATTATTGGTTACAATTCGGGGGTTTTTTCCCTGCAAATAAATTTTTGTTTTGGTTTGGTTTTTGGGGGGTTTTTTTTGTTTGTTTGTTCTTTTTTTTTTTTTTGGTCAGAAGCATTTCTTGAAGGGATATTTGGGTAATAGGGTTTCTAATGGCTTTCCCTGAATACTAAACCGATTAATAACCTCAGCTTTTCTAGAAGTGCTCGCTTTCTCCTTGCAGCTGCTTGACCAACCCTTTCACCCCTGCCCCTATCCATGATGCTTTGAATGTCTGTGTCGGTCTCTTGCATTTGCTCTCACGCTGCACTAAAGAAGCAAAGTGGTTGGCTGGTTGTAGGGCAGACACTTCTCAGCGAGGGTCACTAGCCATGAACCTGAACCTTGACCATTGTTATGTAGGTAGGCAAAATAACTTTTCTTTATGTCATCTGTCAGCCTCAGATGTTGCGATGTTGCCTCCATGAATAATGACACGTAGCTCTTTGCATTCTCTTGGTTATTTTGATTTTGAAAATGACTGCTGTCTGCTTTCAACTTTCCTCTGTCCATGAAGAGTCTCATGTGGAAGGTTTGCACTTGTGTGTTTGTGTTTGAGGACTCCAGAAATGCTTTGCTGTTTGCAGAACTGCTTTTGGAGAACCCCTTAGCCCAGCCAGGGCAAGGATTTGCAGATGAGTCCAAGGTGCAAACCTTAAAGGTTTCTGGGCCGTGGTGCAGAAACATCCCTGTGTCTGGCATATTGCCTGGCCCTGCAATATCTGTGTCAAAGGTGGGATTAGCTGCAGGAAAACCTGTTTTCTGTCATCTTGTTTGACACAGATTGAGGGAGGACGCTCTGCTTTCTTACAGACCAAACATCACGTTGCCATTCTGATAAGAGGCAAAGCTTGTGGTTTTTAATCCAGTGACCTTGGAGAGGAAACTGCTAATGTGGGCTAAAACCCATCAGGATAGGTAATTCCTTGAGCTTCCTGAAACCAAAGAGCAATAAGTCCTCTTCCTCCATACTCTGTTTTTCTTAAGAATTTAGTACCTTCTTCTCTGTCCTCTTTTTCCTGACTTTGAGGATGATTTTACCCCAATTAAAAAAAAAAAAAAAAAAAGCAGTGAGGGGTAACCAGTTCCCTGCACATCCCCGTGTGACAGTTGTAATATTTTTTAATTTTTCACAAGCACTTCTGGAGTCAGCAGCACAGCTCATGGAGGGGAAAAATCTTCCAATTATGAGAATGGCTTATTTGAAAAAAAAAAGGTACAGTCTTAAATTGGACATTCAAAAATGAGTAATCTCCAGAATTTGGACAGATCACAGAAATCAGATGTTAATGACCCAGTAGCTGTCTAAAGTCTGCCTGTACTTAGCCTGCTTTGTATGCTGTAGGCCTGCTTGGTGCTATGAGAAAATCATGCTATTTATTTTTACAATGTGAAATGACTGTTTTTAAGTGTGTGTTTTTACTCCCTCCCTTCCCCAGCCTTTCCTCTTCACGCCCCCCTCAACCCATCTTGTTACATACATCAGTCTCTAAAAACCAAATTGCTTAACCAATTTCTGTTCATCATTAACAAATCTTCATTTACTGCTCTCCTACAGTAAAATACCATGGCAGCTTAGCTGTTAAAAGCAATGAGAAAACTTACTATTCTTAACTGGGTTTGGGTTTTAATTCAGTGCAGGTAGAAATTCAAATAATCTTTGGCTCCAGTTTATCTGGCATCAGTAGCATTTAAATATGAATGTATTGTTTGTTTTGGCTGTGGAGTTGTATGTACACGTGTGGTTGCGTGTGTGGGTATATACACACATATACATGCTCTTAAAAATGTCAATTAGAAAAGATATTTTTAACTTTGAGCATTTTTTTCCTTTATCCTCTCTCAGCGTTAACAGAATTACCATTGAAGGAAAAAAAGGTTTTTTTTTTAAATATCTTTTTCCCTGTTGCTAGCTAAGAGTCCCCTTTTCAGGACAAAAAAAATACTGAGGCTTCAATTGTGTAAAGGCATCTGTGCATAGTTAATTTTAAACCAACACACAGTTGGGGTACAGTAGGAGTAAAACTCCTGCTTCCCATTAAATACAGGCTCCAGTCTCCCCAAGGAGCCCTACAGATGGACAGAGCACCAGCAGCTTAACTTGCCACCATGGCCAGAAGTTTGGGGACTTACTTTAGAAGCATGTGGGCTTGGAGCAGAGCCCCAAATGTCCTCTTTTTGCTTCATTTGTTACTTTTTGTCCCTTGAAAAATGAGAAAGAAGAGGAGCAGGGATTGTGTTGTGCATGTGGAGAGAGTGGGGTTAGCAAGATCTATCCTCGCCATGAGAGGTGAAGGAGGGATAGATCTGTGCTGTGAATGTGTTAAAATGGGGTTATTTTCAGGCTGGAAATTGTATCTCCTGCAGATAAAAATATAAGTGTTGTGGTAAAAATGCTGATAAGGGACTGTCTTCAGTTGTCTTTCTGTAGTGTGACGCCATGTATGAGCAGGAGGTTGGAATAACCACCAGGCACCTCATTGTACTGTGTGTTTTCTGTAGCCTCAGGAAAACCACTGCCATCCTGGCTTTTAAATCTGTTTTACCTGAGTGCCTCTGAAATACTGGCGCTGCTGGGTACCCTTTTGCCCTTGCACATCCAGCCTGTGAGTGCTGAAGGAATGGTGCTGCTGGGCAGTCGATATGGCTGAGCCAATGGGGCTGGACTGGTCATGGAGGGATTGTCTTGCAAACTTTCCCCTTTTTTTTTCTGCCCTGTTTTTCCTCCTCAGCTGCCCACTGAGCCACTCTCAGGTGGCTCAGCCAGCTCTCAGGTATGGCATGAGGGGCTGTAAAGGCTGATTTTTTTTCATTTTTTCCCCCTGTTTTTGCTGAAAATTGCTGAATTTCAGAGCTAGATGGGATGGGTGGAGAAGGTCACACTGCCCCACAGGGTGTCACTGAACTCAGCACGGTTTTGCTGCTTTTCAGGCAGGTGGTTTTCATGTCTCAGAATAAAGTTCATCTGGATTTGTTTTCTTTTTGGCAAAATGTGATATAAAAACAGCAGTTGTGCCCTGTTTTCTGCTAGGGAAAGGAATCTGATCCCAATTTGCTGTGGATTTTTTTTTTCTTGCATGTGGTTTTTATGCAAGGAGTGAACAGGGCTGTGGATTTCTTGGTATTGACTGCAGGACTGTAGGTTTAGTAGCATTTTTATATCACAGGGAATCAGTCTGAGCAACTGAAATGGAGAAGGAATTTTTATGCAGTTAAAAATTAGTATTCTGTGACTATCAGATGTATGCTACAGAGATAAACCATCCATGTTTTTAAAGAAAAAAAAGCTGCCAGTTACCTCAGTTGATAAAATACAAGGATGAGAACATTGTTTTCTGATATTCCTGTTCTTTCTAATGTCATGGAAAAATAACACTTTTGTTACTGTATTTTTTTTTTCTGAGCAACCAAGTGTTGAGGATGTTTTTATCTATCCCAGAGGGCATATGTGAAAAGAAAAGGATTTTCATGTTCATTCCAGCTCATTTTGAAGAGATCTGGTTTCTCATTTGGCTGGATTTCAGACACAAGGATATTGGCTGATAGGAGCTGGAGAGTGGGCTCAGAACAGGGCTCCTGCTAGTGGTGGAAATTTTCCAGCAGCCTCAGTGATCCTACTTAAGCCTTCAATTTCAAGAGAAATGAAATATCTTTTCCAGACCCACTTTTTGCCGTCAAATATATATATATTTATAGATCTGTGTGCTCATATATGTGTGTGTATAAGTGTGTGTGTGTGTGTGTGTGGTATATGTGCATTTGTGAAGTGGCTTGCTCACCAGCACTCACTGGATGAGATGCTGTTAAAATTAATTGTCTCTGAGCTGCTGACAGACTCTTGGGAAGTGCTGCAGGGAGGGAGAGGTGCCACTCTCTGAGCATCTACCCCCAAAATACCTGATGTGTACACACCCTAGAGGAAACCCTCAGCCCACTGCTCTGCAGGTGTCAGCCAAGGCAGGCAGTGAGGCTCATTTCTTTGCCAGAATTAGATTTTGGCTGTGGGCAGCTCTTCCTGCCTGTGCTGAGCCAGGCTTCCCTGTCCTGAGCTGTAGAGAGGGAGATGAAAGGCATGGAGAGAGTTCTGAGGCAGAGGGTTCAAACACTGCTCCTTGTCTCCAGCACTACCCATACTTTCCTCCCTTATGCATTCCAAATCCATTGCTTTCGAATTATTATTTCTCCCCGCTCTCTTTGCATTTTTGCTGCCTGCCCCTTCTCCTCCCTGTGTCCCCCTTGCCTCCTGCCATGGCACAGGCTGCTCTCTGGTATTCCCCTTCCATGCTGATCTCTGGTTCTGATTACACTGATGGGTTTCATTACGGAGGAAGTGTTGGTGGGAGGGAGGGGAATCCCACAGCTCCCAGGTTGGGATTTTCAAAGGAATTAAGCTTTTAATTCCTCCTGAAAGCTGTAGGGAAGGGGTGCCTGGCATCCTTTTCAAGTCTGCAAGCACCCCGCTCTTCCCTCCCTTGCCCTGAGTGGGTTGTCTTTGCTGTACCTGTATTGCTGTGTCCTTCCAGGGTGGTGGCAGGCAGGGTGACACTGGCTCTATGGCTGCAAGGACATGTGTGTGCCCATAGCCAGGGTCTTGTGGCTCAGTCCTGGGTGGCTCAGTGCCACTTAGGTGGGCACAGAGCAGCAGGAGAGTTGCGGTTCGGGTTGGGAATGTGGCTGGTGCACGACTCCCTGAGGTTTGTAATGGGCTCCCTGTTCTCTGCGTGCCAGATTCCAGCTCGGAGGAGGAGGAGGACGATGACGAGGAGGAAGAGGAGGAAGCAGAGGACTATGGCACGGATGGCACAGACAGGCTGTCATCACCTGCCCTGGATGAGAGTGGCCTGGGCCTTCTGGCCAGGTTTGCTGCCAGTGCAATGCCCAGCCCCATCGTTCCCCCTCCGCTTTCCATCATCCAGCTGGAGGCCAAGCAGAAGGCCAAGAAGAAGGAGGAGAGGCAGAGCCTGATGGGTGAGTTCTGTGGTGGGGAGTGCTGGTGGGTTTGGGAGGTCCCAGCTGTGCTGCAAGAGAGCAGGTTGTGTACCCAGACACTGAGCTGCCATTTCTTTGCTTTGGCTGCTTGGTCCTGCTGCTGAAGGTGGAGAAAGTGGCCTGAGAGGAAAGCAAAAACCAGTCATGGACATGGCAGGTTAACAGCTGCAGCTGTGGCTTCCCTAGAGACAGCTGTGGCTTTGTCAAAGTTTCCTCTCCTCCTTCTTGGCAGATTCTCAACAAGACATGCTGCAAAGGCAGTCAGTGGGATGCTGCATCCCCTTGGACAGAGTGCAGAAGGCAGTGAAGTGCTGTTAAATTTTAGGGAAGGAAGCATGTGCTAAATGCAGGTGATCTTGGATACCCAAGGGAAGCAGAGACACCCAAGCAGAAGAAAAGCTCTTTCCATCAGCCCATCCCATCAGCTTCCTTATAGAAACCAGCCAGTGAGATTTGAAACAAGCATTCCTTCTTCTGCTCATGTGTTTGCAGTGCCAGAATCTGGGTTTCTGCCCTGCCTCTGTTTCAGTGTGCTGAGAGTTTCATTTCTTCCCTTCCCCATGCCCTGCTGCACTAGTGCCCACTGGTGACATTGTTCCTGGTTAGACAGATCTATATGGGTTCCATTTATAATTTCTCTATTAATATTTATTAAGTGATAATGGAATTTATAGCATGCCTCAGAATGGAAAATGATGTCCTCCTCGGGAGCCTGGCTTGTTTTAGCACTGTTTCCATGCTATATTAGGCTTTTGCCAACTTGTTCCAACAGCCTCTGCTAAGAATTTATTGTCTTGTAACCTGCCCTCCTTGAAACTGGAAGCATCTAGAAATTACCTCATGCAGTGCTGAGAGAGGAGAAGGAGTGTTTTAATTTCCAATGGGTTTTTCATTCTGAGCCTTGCCAGCTTTGGTTTTGACATGCTGGCTCTTTTTCTCTTCATGTCTCAGGGGAAGAGAGTTGGGTAGATGAGAGCAGTTTCCTGCAGACTGAATTTACTCAGGAAAGTGAGTGTATTTGAGAGAAGGACCAGGAAAAGATGCTTTCCTTGCTTGTGCCTTGTACATTTTCTGATGTGAATGTTGTTTGTCTACCTCCTGCCCGTGTTGCTGAGTGTGTAGATGCTGCCTCAGTTTCTCGTCTGCCCCTGGAAACATGATCTTGTTTTCCTTTATCAGGTTCAGGGGAACACAGTGAAGGTGGGGAACATCTTGGCATTACTGCAGTATTTCAGGCCTCTGGGTACTGCTGTGCCTGTACTAAGCAGAGGCCAGTGTGAGGGGAATTCCATTTGCCACAGGCAAAAGATCATTTACCTCTCTTGACTTTAAGGCAACTACTTGAGCCAGTACAAAGATCTGTGGTGTCTGTTGTGCTGTCTGAAATATGGGTTTATTCCATTTGTTAAAAGACATTGTTCTTCTGAAACAAAGGTGAAACTGGAGAGGGTTCCCACCAGGAGAGAAAGAGGGATCAGCTTATGGGGTTTATGCTTGGTTTCATCTGAGCAGCTTCTTTTTAAGAAGGGGCATGTTAAAGTATCTTTTCAGAGCTTCCCTGCAGGGTTTTGCTTGTGGGAGAAGGGAGAAAATGGAGGCAGGGAACACACTGAACCACACTGCCTGAATGATTGGGCTCTAGTTTGGAGCAGGGCAGGCTTCCTTCCAGGGAATTTCCACAACGTTTTATGGCTCAGAAATGGAGGTCCGAGGGATGTGGGGATTGGAAAGAGGAACAAGCAAGAGCTTTATTGAGCAGGTACAGCATCTCCCATGGAGCCCAGGAGTTTCCAGCAGGATGTGTCCCCTCTTGGCTCGGCCAGGGCTTTGACTGATGGTTAAATCCTTTGCACCCAGGGACAGAGTTCGAGTACACTGACTCAGAGAGCGAGATCAAGATCAGGAAGAAGTCTCCTTCAGGGCTGCTGCGCGGGAAGAAGGGGCTGCTGGAGTCCAGCAGCATCCTGCCAAGCCAGGCCCCCAGCAGCCTTGACTCCGGATCTGGGAGCACTGACAAGACCAAGCTGGGGTCTGAGAAAGGCCGCAAGCTGAAGAAATTTAAATCCCCCAAAGACTTGAGCTTTGAGTTTGGGCTGGAGGCCAGCGATGATGACCTGTGGAACCGGCGCCGCAGCGAGCGGATCTTCCTCCACGACGCCACCACGTCCTCGGCCATGCTGACATCCACAGCGCCTGCCAGCTCCACCCCGGTCTCCAAACCCGGGCGCTGTGGCAAGGGGGCCCCCATGAGCCCCAAAAAGGAGGGCAGCAAGGGGAAGGAGAGGAAAGAGCTAAGCAAGGTGAGGAATGTGCTGGCCAGATTGGTGTTGGGATGCTTGGGAGCTGAGGGGGAGGGGAGGGCAGTTAACCCCACTAAGGCAGAGGAGAGTTGAGTCCTGTCTCAGCAGTTGTTTGGCTGCCCCTTGTCACCCCTGTCAGCCCCGTGTATACCCAGAGGCTCTGGCAGACTTGGATCTGACTTGCAGGGAGTAAAAGCCTGTCATGTTTGAATAGGGCTGGTTACTTCTGTCACCCTCCATGTCCCAAATCCATTCTGTTTGGGTGTCCAGAGTCAATGATCCTGCATTGAAACAGATCCTGTGAAATCTCTCTCCCACTCTCTGCATGAGCTTGTCCTCTTGCTGACCTGTGACCCCCAGACTGGCCTCTAAGGCTGTTCACCTTTTATGTGGTGACTTCTGAGGTCTATCCCTGGCTGGGGGTGACAGTGGTCTCTGGGTTACTGCCTTTTCATCTAAGCTGAATGCTTGGCTTTCTCTGGCTCCAGTTCAGTTCTTGGCAGTGTTGTGGAAGAACACTGATGGAGAGAGTTAGACAAGTTAGTTGTGACATGAGGCCAACTGGGATCTTCTTGGAGCTCTTTGGAGGGAAGATTTGATGGGCAGGAGTTGCTCTCCAGGGTAATGAAAAGCTCTTCACAAAATGTGTGAAGCCAGAAAGCAGAGCTGGGAGATGCAGGATGGGATGTGGGCAGTGAACTAACTGCTGGCTGAACATAATCCTACCTGTGCATAGCCTGCATTGCTCCACCTTTTCCCTTTCCTTGGACCTAGATCTTTACCAATCTTCTCTTTATCAATGGAGGTATTTTGTTTTTATTTTTAGCAGCGGAAGAAGGGTAAAGAAACACCCTGCTGCTCCTCTTCCCCATCCATGTCTCCTCCTGGCATCCCCAGCTCCCCCTCTGATGTTCGGCTGAGCCTGGCAAGTGCCATGGGCTCCACCAAGAAGAGCAAAGCTAAGGTGAAAGCCAAGGAGGTGAAAAAAGAGGTGAGGGTTGGTTCTAGTGTGGCTGCAGAGCCCAGCTCTATCCTGGACTGTTGCAGTGTGAGGGAGGGAAAACAGGTGCAGGTTTTGCTGGGTGTGCTAAAGGCAAAGGCCTAGTTTGAGATGCCTAAAATCCAAGGAAGATTCTCAGATAGTACCTGCTGCTACCATCTGGTGTTCATTTACCTTCATCCCCCAAATTAGTGAGCAGGCAGGATTTTCTCTAAGGCTGCCACAGGGTGGAGGGAGAGCTTGCATGGACAGCAAGGACCAAGGAGATGGTGATGGAGTAGCCCTGCTCAGCACTGGGTCATGGCTGGTTCCTGCTCCACTGCTGTAGCCTGTCATCTCTCATAACACACATTGCTGTATTCTCACGTGATTTCTGTGTGATGCTTTTGGTCTGTGTGTAACAGCAAGGAACAGATCATGGAGACTGGAGAAGAAATAGGAACAGTGCCTGGTGCCTGTTCAGTGAAGGCAGAGGCCCAGGAGCATTCTGGTGAATGTGGAGCAAAACTACAACTCCACAGCATCTCTCCCAACCTCCAAGATTGAGGATGTGGGGAATAGCTTTTGGTCAACTGCTGGTGATGCTTGGGGATAAAGGCAGCAAAAAGTTTGGGCATACCCATTTAACTGTTTGTGAGATGAACATTTCTGAGGATGGAGACAGGTTTGTCCCGATATCTGCAGATTATTTTTTGTTGGAGGAAAGTGAGATGGGATCAGACTGTTTCCTGTGGTGATCCAGCTGATGTGCTGCTTGCTCTCCTGCAGAACCGAGGGAAGGGAGGAGCTGTCAGCAAGCTCATGGAGAGCATGGCAGCAGAGGAGGATTTTGAACCCAACCAAGACAGCAGCTTCTCAGAGGATGAGAACATCCCACTGAGCATGCTGGTTGAGAGGCCACCCACACCAGGTGAGGGCAGGATTTTACAGGTAGAGAAGCTGGGCAGGTTTCCCAGGGCTGCTCAGAGGACAACTGTGCTACTTTCACACGTTCTCTTTCCAAAGTCATGGGTCTTTGGGGTGGAGATGCCACTTTTTCAGTCAATGCAGTAAAAGCTAAGCCTGATCAGCATCAGGCTCACTGTGACATCTAGTTGAAGCCCAGTCTCTGAGTTGCCCTATTTTCATTTACTGGTATGTTATTACCAAGAGAGGGGGCACTGCTGCTGGGAATATGAAGCTTCCTTCTCCCCTCACTGTCCCTTTCCCATGTGTGGTGCTCACTAATCCCCATCTTGCTCCAACACCTCACAGCTCCCCGTTCCTGCATCATTGACAAGGATGAGCTGAAGGATGGCCTGCGTGTCCTCATCCCCATGGATGACAAGCTGCTGTATGCTGGGCATGTCAAGACAGTGCATTCACCAGACATGTGAGTTGAGGGGCTGCTGTATCCACCTGGGATCTGCCAGAAAATGGGGACACAGCTGTGGCATGGATCAGTTTGGGGGTTGTGTAGAGCTGGCTGCCCAGAGGCTGGCAGTGTCTGGCAGGGAGGGAAAGAGAGTTCACTCTGGTTTATCAGCACTGAGGGAAATCCAATTATCTCTCATTAAGTGCTCTCACATCCTCCGAGAGAGGCATTACCTGGTCAGGGTGGTGTCTCCCATGTGCTGTGTCTGACTGAGCCTTTGTGTTTCAGATACCGGGTGGTGGTGGAGGGCGAGAGGGGAAACCGTCCCCACATTTACTGCCTGGAGCAGCTCCTGCAGGAAGCGGTACGTGTGCCCTGTCCTCGGTGCCCATGCCCTGTTGTGGGGTGGGGAAGGATAGCTGGAAGCTCTCTCCTCCAGCTGCAGGGATGCCCCCATGGTCAGTGTGGGCAGAACTCCCCTTGATGCGCTCGCTGCCCCATGGCCAAGCTCCCCCACTGGCAGCAGGCAGTAGTCCTGTATTCCAGCAGGGATGATCCTTCACACAGTAGGCCATTCCATAGCAGGGAAACTGTCCCTCGCTTTCTCCAGAGCTGCTTTGCTCCATGCCAGGTGTGGTGGGATGGTCTGTGCTGGTGTCAGGGTGGTCAGTAATTGCCTTCCCCTTTCCCTGAGCAGATCATCGATGTGAAACCCCCTTCAGTGCGGTTCCTGCCCGAGGGCACGAGGATTGCAGCCTACTGGAGCCAGCAGTACCGCTGCCTCTACCCAGGGACAGTTGTCCGAGGTAAGGCCACCCTGGCTGCTCTGTGCTGTGAACCTGGGATGTCTCAGCCCTCTGTGTCCTCAGGGATGTCAGGCTTGTCTGGAGAAGCCCTGAGCTCTGCTGTGAGTGTCCTGGAGGTCAGAGCCTGGCCTGTTCTCTCCTCCACGTCATGTCCTTCTCATTAATGAAGCAGATTTAGTAACATCCTGCAGGTTCAGGAAGAGATTCGAGCAATTTACAAGCTTAAATATATCAAGGACATTTAATGCATTTCAGAAAGTCAGAATTTATTCCAGGCATCAATAATTTCTAAGCCTGTTTTAGAAACCTGAGTCCAGTTTTTTTTAAATCACCTGGACACTCACAACTTTGCTCTAACACAAAACTCTCCAGTCTGGTCTCACTAAAAAGATGGTGAACGGCTCTGGACAATTCTGCCATGACCAGTCTTGTTTTTGGGCTCTTGGTCATACCATGTATGTAAAAGGGAATAATGACTTTTGATGTATAAAGCAGTAATGCTTATGCAAGAAGAGGGGATGAGAACACAGCTTATTTCTCTTGGAGAAAGTGAAAAGCAGTGGTTTATGATGGCTGAGAGTAGTTACAAAACACAGGTAAAAAGATACCTCAGTGAAAGGAAAGAAGTGAATTTCTGCAAGAATAGAGGGAAATAATGGAGAGAGGTGGGAAGTCAATGTGGAATGGCTGTTACGTTCTGGAGCCATGCTGCTGATGGGGAATTTCACACTGACTGGGCTGGTTTATCAGGGACTTTCCATTGCAGAGTGAGCCTTCTGTGCCCTCCCTGCACAGGAAAGGTGAGGTGGGATGGTTTGCAACTGGTGCAGCACCCCTGCCTTTCCCCATGTCCCCACTTCCCTTACAAGGAGTTTGTACTCCAGTGTTTGTTCCTAATCCCTTCTTCTGCTCCCCATCCCACAGGAACCCTGGATCTGGAGGAAGATGGTGATCTCATCACAGTAGAGTTCGATGATGGGGACACGGGACGCATCCCACTGTCTCACATTCGGCTTCTCCCACCTGACTACAAGATCCAGTGTGAGTCTTGCTGTTCAGTTTTTTTGCAAGACACTTCCCACTCTGACATATATGGAGTTTTGGGCTGCTTTCCTTAAATTTTGGGACAAGTTAACAAAGATTGCACCATCAATTACAGAACACAGAGCTGGGGTGGGATATCACCCATAAGGAAAAAGGCCCAGTCCCTATTGCAGATTTGGTTGGGATACTTTCACTATATTACATTTCTGTTTTATATGTTATTTGACTGCGTTTGAACATCTCTTTCACCTGTTCCAGGTGCTGAGCCTTCCCCTGCCCTTCTGGTGCCCAGCACCAAGCGCCGCAGCCGTAAATCCAGCAAAGACACTGGAGAAGGAAAAGAGGGAGCTGCACTGGGGTCAGAGGAGCCTGTGTCAAAGGGCAAAGGGCGAGGGAGAAAGCCAAGTGTCAAGGCCAAAGCTGGTAAGTTGCCACACCGACAGACATGGAGCTGAGGGAATCCTTGCACAGTTCCCCACTGTTCTCCCCAAGAACAGTGTGGCTGTTGCTTGGAGCAGGATTGTGAGGATACATGCATTGCTTGAGTGCAAAGCACCCATGCATCTTGCTCTGCTGTGGCTACAGTTTACAGGAGGCTGGCTTGGAAGCTGGCCTGTGCTGTGACAGCTTCCTTATGTCAGTCAGGAATGTGGAGCAGAGTCTCTGTTTCAGCTGAGCCATCTCTGGAGCCATCGGTAGGGCCAAAGGTGCAGGAGATTTGTAGTTTGGTTCTCCTGAAGTTGAAGCAGCACCCCTGGGCATTGTCCATCACTTCTCACAAGTGCTGGCACCAGGCCAGGCTGTTCAGTGAGCAGTGAGGACACCCCCTGTGTTCCTTTGGGGGTACCTGAGCAGGCAGGAACAAGCCATGCTTGACCAGAGACCAGTCAGCACTGGTGTCTGGTTGTGTCTGAGCTAATAAAGCCCATCTGGAGGGATAACATCTTGTCTTTGTGTTTCTTCTCCTCTGCAGAAGAGGCTGCCTTGCCTGAAGAGAAGGATCAGGTGGAGCCTTCACCTGTTACCTCCTCAGTCCCAGAGAAGCCGGCGTGCTTGAGCAAGCCAAGCATGAAGGGGTCACGAAAATCACAACCGCTGCCGACTGGAGGCTCTCCTGCTCCCACAGAGGAAAAACGGTCAAAAGCCAGCAAAACGAAGATCTCCACAAAGCTGCACAGCCCCCCACAACCCTCTTACCAGCCTGCTGTGTTTGGCAGCATCCTCAGCACGGAGCCCTACAGTGATCTCCCGGGAACACTGGCGGCCTTTGGCTCCAGCGATGCGTCGGTGTCCAAAGCCAAGGCCAAGAAAGGGCGGCCCACAGAAGAGACACAAGAGTTTGGTACCATGGTCAAGTCTCAGAGGAAGCATGACAATGAAATCCTGATCAAGCTGGACCATGAGGGTGTGATGTCTCCAAAGACAAAGAAGATGAAGGAGGCAATGAGGATGCTGGAGGACTCGAACCTGGCCAGTCACAGAGATGGGAAGAGTCTCTTGGGGCTGGGCTATTCCTCTGCAGTGAGTGTGGAGGGCAAGCAGAAATCTTCCCGAGCCAAGGTGGCTGAAGGAGACCCTTCCCCTGCCAGCTTTGGAGGAAAGTTTGATGCCTCAGCAGAGAGCCTTGCTGCTTCAAAGGACCAGGAAGAAAAGGCAGCAGCTCCAGCAGCCATGGAGGAGTCTGACAGCAACAGCAGCGACAGCAGCTCGGAGTCAGAGGGAGAAGAGGAGGCTGAGAAGAACCAAGGAGAAGCCCAAGACAGCAGCTCAGCCAGCTCAAGAGCATCCACCCCTCTCTCCTCCTCCAACTCCTCTTCTTCTTCCTCTTCTAGCAGCAGCTCCTCTTCATCTTCATCTTCCTCCTCTTCCTCCACCTCATCAACCTCTTCTTCATCAAGCTCCAGCTCTTCTTCCTCCTCCACTACGGATGAAGATTCCTCCTGCAGCTCTGACGACGAAGTAGCTGAGGCCCAGCCAAGTTCCTCGGTGCAGCAAACCCTCCCACCCAAGCAAACCAAGCAGGTGGGGAAGTCCCGGGCCTCCTCCCACCCGCAGGGCCAGAAGCAGCCGGCGCAGCAGCCGGCGCAGCAGCCGGCCCCGCCACAGGGCGGCAACAAGAGCCGGCCCAAGAAGCGCGAGGGCATCCACCTGCCCACCACCAAGGAGCTGGCCAAGCGCCAGCGCTTGCCCTCCGTGGAGAACAGGCCCAAGATTGCTGCTTTCCTCCCGGCACGACAGCTCTGGAAGTGGTTTGGGAAACCCACACAGGTAAGTGCTCCCATAGCGCTCAGCATTTGAGTTTGCCTCTCCTGGTGCTTCTTTCCTTCTTCTGGCGTGGTGGAACTGCTGGCATGGTGTGCCAAGTGTCCCAGCCTTGCAGGGAGATTGGGGTTGGCTTTCGCTGTGTTGGGGAAGCCATTCTGCATGGTGTGTATCTCTCTGCCCCAGTTCCTATGGGAATACTGTGGCTCTGCCAACAGCAAAGGGATGCATGTGGGACAGGGCAAACCAGTGGTGTGTGGCGAAAATATGGGTGATCCCTGGCTGAGCACCTGTGGGATCCTCTCTTGGCAGAGACGAGGAATGAAAGG
Organism: Zosterops lateralis; assembly: GCF_965231275.1. Taxonomy (NCBI): domain Eukaryota; kingdom Metazoa; phylum Chordata; class Aves; order Passeriformes; family Zosteropidae; genus Zosterops; species Zosterops lateralis. Next base: position 2,097,599 of record NC_139775.1, read on the forward strand.
GAAGGCCAGGAAGCTGTTCTACAAGGCCATTGTGCGGGGCAAGGAGATCATCCGCATCGGAGACTGCGCCGTTTTCCTCTCCGCTGGCCGCCCCAACCTGCCCTACATCGGCCGCATCCAGAGCATGTGGGAGTCTTGGGGGAACAACATGGTGGTCCGAGTCAAATGGTTTTATCACCCAGAAGAAACCAACCCTGGGAAAAAACTCAATGAAGGCAAGGTAGGCTGGTCTCCTTTGCTGAGAGGGCTGCAAGGCTCCTTGCTCCCTTTTGTTTCCAATGATGAGGAAAACACCCAAGGCCAAATTTGTTACTGGTACCCTGAAGGGGATGGCCCCATTCTTTCATCTTGTGGGGGCTGCCTGTGGTGTGGGCAAGCCCAGTGTTGGCCTTTTGGAGAAGGGACGGGTGGATTTCTCTGTATTAGGAAACAAAGACTTTTGCATTCGTCCAAAAAGAATATCAAGAGCCAGATCAAATCTTTAAAGTGTAAGAAGGATGGGCCTGGTGCTAAGAAACACTGGATTTTGCATGTGTGTAGCTAGTTTACAGCAGGATTTATTCCTAGTGGCAATGGGCAGGAGTTGAAGTTCCAAAAGCACATGTGGTGCAGATGATGGCATGGAAAAACAACAAATTCACCAGATTTTCATCTCTGTTTCCTCTTTTCTTCTTGGGCACAGCGCTGGGATCAGAAATCGGGCAGGAGTCTGTCCACAGCTTTGCAAGCATCCAGCCAGAGGAAGGACTTTATGGAGGTTGGTGAGACTGGGGGAAGGCTGGGAGGGAATGCTGGATACCCTGTAACAAATAAATACTGCTGGGAAATGCTCCCCAAACTTCTCTGGCTCTTGCTTTTTGCCTTGGCTGCCAAGTCTGCAGTGCCCAGGACTTGGGATGGATATTTCTGGGGGGGTGAGAATAGCTGCAGGTGCTGGGTGTAGGGGGAAACAGGGAGCTGGTATCCAGCACCCATCTTTGCATTTGCATCCTTGAAATTAGGTTGACAAACTCCTGGCCTCCATATTTCCTTTATGTGTGCTTGGCAGCTGCAGCATTCCCACCAGTGGGAGCCAAGTGAAAGCCAGGGCTCAGGTTCAGTGGGCTGGAGGGATTGTCCAGGCTGCCCAGGGCCCTGTGCAGATTCTCAGTGGCTGGCTGTTGGGATGAGTGAGGTGTTCTTGAGTGTGAGCAGAGTCCTATCCCATTATGATGAGTGTTTTTCCTGCTCTTTGAAGATGATGCTGTAAATGCTGTGTGATCTAATGGCCCCTTTTTTTCCCACCTCCTTCCTTCTGTTCCTGTTGTGCAGAGAGCCCTCTACCAGTCCTCTCACGTGGATGAAAATGATGTCCAGACCATCTCACACAAGTGTCTTGTTGTTGGTCTGGATCAATATGAGCAGATGCTAAAGACGAAGAAATACCAAGACAGTGAGGACCTCTACTACCTTGCAGGGACCTACGAGCCCACCACGGGCATGATCTTCAACACTGATGGGGTCCCTGTCATTTGCTGACCACCCAGGGGACACATGCCACCCCCTGGGAAGGGATGGGACAAACCTGAGGACGTGCCTGTTCAGACGACATGATTGTTTCTTTCACTGCTCATTTCTGTGTCACACTACAGACAGGAGAGCGCGAGAGACGTGAGGAGGAAGGAGAAGGCTGAAGAAAGGGGTTGGGGAAGCAGTTACAGGACTTGAGGAAGATGCCATTGTGGGTGGTGGTGGTGCTTGAACCCCGAGGCTCTTCTGGAAGTGGCTTTAAGTAAGGTGACACTTGACCAACTTCTCCCTTCCTCCTTTTGGTCCAGGAAAGCACATGGGTCTCGTGATCATTTCACCAGCGGGACCCCCCGGCAGGAGGGATCCCTTTTGTGTCATTTCCCCCATCAGTAACTCGTAAGCCGCCCGCACGTGGAAGGACCCTCTTGCCTTCTGCGTGCGCTCCTCTCCGTCCTTATATTCCCTTTCCGGCTTAGTTTCGCATGACCCTTTATAGGAAGGACAGGGTGAAAGAGAAAGGAGATGAGTCTCTCTCAGCGCCTCGTCTCGATCCTCTCGGCGCCTTTTTGCCTTTGCCGTTCCCTTTCCCTGGAGACCCCTCCAACAGTGTGTGGAGCACTACAGGACAGGGCTGGCCCCAGCACTGACATGGCAGAAGAGAATCCTCCAGGCTGGGAGGAGCCAGGTGGAAGAGGGGCCAACATCCAGACTGGAATGCTGCCTTCCCGCTGCCTTCCCACTGCCTCGAACAAACAGTCTGAACCCTCTGCAGCTCTGCACCCCTTCTGCCCTGTGAAGGTGCTGGAGGGAGCAAGCAGGTGGCCAGGGGAGTAACAAGTGGCAAACTGCGACCTCATCTTGGAGCGTGTAGTAAAGAGGCAGGAAATGACTGGGAACAGCTGCTGCTTGGAGGAAAGAAGATAGAGGCCACTGGAATCTGGCATCCCTCATCCAGCTTTACCTGCCATGCCTTGCCTGCTCTGAGACGTGGAGCTGCTGGGAAGCCTTGCCCATCATTTGAAGGGAGTGAGGACGGTGTGTGAACCTGGCTGTGCCTGCCTGCAGCGTCCCCACAGACAGAGCCCCGCTGCCACCTTGGGCTCAGGGACTGCACTGTTCATCTTCCTCCATCTACCGAGGAGCTGAGCTCCCCTTGGGCACATGCCAGACCCATGGCACTGCCACTGCTGCTCCAGGGTTACACCTGGCAAGGGGGAACACTAGAAGAGAATCTGAGGAGGACGACACACCATCCTTGCACTTAAAACTCCCAAGAGACGCACTGATCTTTGCAACTCCCGACTCGCACTACGGATCGCCAGGACGCGGAGCGGGGCCCGGCTCGGCCCAGGCTCCAGTGGGGAGATGCTTAAGCCAAGGACAGATTGGAAACTCTCCACCCTGGCTGCGTACCAGAGACTGGAGGCCGGGACTCAGGGGTGAGGGACAGCCCCACAGAGTTACCCCTGGTCCTTTAAACAAACCACAATGGTGCTGAGCTCGTACCATCTCCACCCCGGGCCACCGGCGCCTCGGCACGGCGGACAGTGACGGTTCTAGCCTGTACAGTTTTAATGTACCAAAAGACTCTTTAGCCCTCCTGTATTATAAGTCTTTAAATGGATTCAACTTTTTAATTATAAATATAAATATAAATATATATATATAAATATAAACTTTTTAAAACTGTGAAAAAAATTATGAAATTATAAAAAACAAAAAAAGAAAAAAACCCACAACGGCAGAAATGAACACAGTCTGACGTTTAGAATATTATTTTTTATTTCCTGTTGGATTGTGATTGTAAATGATCTGGGAACAGGCACAACCCCCACGCTCAAAGTGTACTGTACTTCTAGAAGCAAATTGTGTGAGCATATTTTAAAGAGCGAGAGAGCGCGCGAGAGAGATTTTATGCTAATGTTAAATAGAAAGCACTTAAAACCCACTGCCTTCTATGGAACACAAGGATATTTCAGACAATCGAGAGGAAAGGAGAGCCAGGTTTTTGTCTTTTTGTTTTGTTTTGTTTATGTTTTGTTTAAAACAATTTTTTTGGCATTCTGTTTGTTGGAGAACTCAGTGTGATCTTTTTTCATAAAAAAAAAAAAAAATCTAATTGAAAAAAAGCAACCCAACGAAGCATCTTTCTTTGTCTCACTTGTCCTGACCGCAGGGTTTTTCTCCCCTTGGTGGCAATGATGGCTTTTTGGTTCAGCCCCTGCCCTGGAGAAAGACACAGCCCAGGTGCCTGGTGGCTTTTTGGGGAGAACCCGTCTGTGTGATGTGGTGGCACCAATGGACAGGACTGGACACTGGAGTAGAGGTGTCTGCTGGACAGGGCCTGTGGGTTGTGAGTCCTCCCTCTGTCACCATCCTCAGGGCACCATGTGCTGAGGATGAAATGCTGGATTTGCTCTTTTTGGTATGAGCTGCACTTCATAGAGGCAGGAGCTTGGCAATGGCCAGACCCTCCCGTGCTGTGGGGGCCAGGTCGGGGCCAAGCCTGGCACTCACTGGCTCCTTGGGCTTGATTCCCTGGGAATTGGCACCTGCCAGCTGGCACAGCGAGGTGCAGCTGGTTCCAAAACATGGTATTGGCACCTTCTCCTGATGTTTTCTGTTCCTCTTGGCCTGTTCCCTCTCCCGTGTGATGCCCACAGCAGTTTGCAGGCTGGCAGGTGTTTGGTGTAACCCAGTGACATGTTCAACCACCCCAGGTGACAAAGGGGGCCCTGAAGATGGGGAGCAGCACAAGGGGCACCCCAAGACCCAACAGGACACGCAGCAGGCACCACTGTGTGTGCCAGCCCAGCCCATCACCAGTGGTCAAGTCCCACTAGTACCAGTGGCACAGCTAAGGACCAACCATTGTTGCAAAGACATTTAATTATTTAATCAGCTTCACTTATGTCCTGTGCAATAAACCTTGAAGCTCAGCAGTGGCCTGCAGGTGGCACTGGCAGTGCTGTAGCCTTGGGACCCCCCCCCTCTACCCCTTGCAATGGGACAGATTCACAGTGTGGGGTGGGGGGGAGGCAAGACCCTGCCTCTGTTACAGTTAGTGGGGTAAAACAAGACACACACAAAAAAATCTTTTCCCCAACCATCAGAAGTGATTCGCTTATTTAGGGAGGGACTGTGATTTCAAGCCATTCCTGGTGAAAACCTGCGGCACCATCAGTGGAAGTTGAGACCCACCTTCCCAGAACCACCTGAAGGAGTGTTTCCTTCCTTTCTTGCCCCTCTTCTTCCTTACCAGCCCTCCATCACCCTCCTCCCCAGTGCTGGTCCTATTCCCTTTAGGATTTGGCAGTATTTTCCTCCTGGCAATGGCTTGGTGCAAACAGAAGATCCCCAGCCTTCACTGGAGAGCTGCACATTGCTGATGGGGAGATCCCCCAAAAGCAACAAGAACTGTCCCCTGGGGTGGGAGGAATGTCACCCCAAGCAGTGGCCCTGCACAGTGCCTGGCTGGGGAGCACAGGCCATTTTGGAACGCCACAGTCCTTGTCCATGCTGGGGTGGATTTCTAGCTCCAGGCTCCCTCCTTGAGGAGGGATGTGGGGCTCTGGGGACCATGGTGGGAAGCAGGTCCCATCCTGTCCCCACTGCCCTGCCCCAGATCTCAGTACCCCAAGGTAAAGGAGCCATTGGAGGTCTCGGTGTAGAAACAGGTGCTGTGGGAGGTACTGGTGAGGCTGTAGGCAAAATACGCCACGGCCGAGCCCAGCGTCAAGCCTGTCATGTAGGACACAGTCATGGTGTTCCCTGTGGGAAGGACAGGGGGTGTCAGGGTGCTCTGACCACACCACGTGGGATTCCCGGGAGGGCTTGGTCCTACCTGCCAGCTCCCGCTGCTCCGGGCTCACTTTGCCTGCGGCCAGGATCATGGGGACGCTGCCAAAGTAGCCATTGGTGATGCCCATGAGGAGGGAGAAGATGCAGGGCCAGGCGGGGTGGCCGAAGGTGGGCTGCCCATTGGGGTAAACACACATGATGAAGAGGGGGATGAAGACCACACGGAGGCAGGAGTAGACGAGGAGGTGGGTCCCTCTCCAGTCGTAGGGCAGGGCAGCCAGGATCTGCAGAGAGGGGCAGAGACTCTGCTGGGGGGCATGAGGAGGCTGGGGAGGGCCCTGCGGTGCCCAAAATGGGGCAAAAAGGAGATGAAGTGCTGTGGGAACCCAACCTCGGCCGTGCTGGTGAGCACCAGCCTTGCACTGGTTAGAGCCCCATGGGTAGAGATGACCCTTGGTGGAGCCAAGTGGCTTAAAAAGAGGACACCAAAGGAGGACAGACCCTCACTGTGCTGGCTCTGGCCTCTCTCCTACCTTGCCAACGAAGTCAGAGAGGTTGAAGATGGCCATGATGAGGATGGGGAGCCATTCCCCCAGTGTGCAGTTGTGGATCTCTGACTCCAGCCCAGGAAAGAGGCACAGCGTGATGAAGTAGGTCATGGCGATGGAGAGCATGTAGGCCCAGATGAGCCGGGACACGACATAGCGGTAGAGCAGCATGTCTGTCAGGGACAGGCAGCACAGCTCAGCCAAAACTGCACCCCGCCCCCCTTGGAGAGCCTGAGAGCTTCGTCTGACCCCTGGGGCTGCCTTTCGAAAATGAATTTGTCCCATGGTTTTGGGCATATCATTAGGAAAGGGATGATAGAATCATAGACTGGTTTGGGATGGAAGGGACTGTTAAAGATCATCCAGTTCCAACCCCCTGCCATGGGCAGGGACACCTTCCACAATCCCAGGTTGCTGCAAGCCCTGTCCAACCTGGCCTCAAACACTTTCAGGAACAGGGCAGCCACAGTTTCTCTGGGCAGCATGTACCAGGGCCCTCCCCACCCTCACGGGGAAGAATTTCTTGATAAATATCCCATCTAATCCTGTCCTCTTGTCAGTTTGAAGCCATTTCCCTTTGTCCTGCTAGTCCATACCCTTTTCAGAAGTCCCTCTCCAGCCTTGGGGATAATCCTCCCCCATAACTCTGTGTCACTGATCATTTATCCCACCCCACGGGCATGCCTTTTCCCTGAGCCCACCACTCACCTCGGAAGCTGGGCCAGCTCCTCTTGATCTTGGGCCGAGGGACATCGAAGCGCATGTAGGTGCCACTCCCAGCCAGCTCAGCTTCAGGGCCGGGGCTGCCCTGGGGGGAGCTCGGCTGCCCCTGCTCCCGATTTTCCTGGATGAGAGGGGAGAGGGGACAGCAGTGCTGAGGTGCAGCGGCAAAGAACCCCAGGGCTGGGGAGGGAAACCCACTCTTGGCTTACAAATCGGACATCCTCAGAGGTTACATCGTGGTGCACGCGGTAGCCGGTGCCGGGGTCGCCGGCCCCGCGGCTCTCGGGGAGGCCCTTGCGGGAACAGTCCGTGTAGTAGCGCACGAAGCGGGTACGCTTCACCAGGAGGTGCAGGATGAAGCACGTCAGCTCCATGCCGATGGAGATGAAGAAGAAGATGACAGTGTTCTCCTTCTCGTCCGACAGCAGCAGCTTGGTGAAGATGCGGCTGAGCGAGATGATGACCCCGGCGGTGCCTGGTGGTGTGGGAGAGCTGTCAGTGCAGGGCCCCCTTGAATCCCAGCCCAGGGATCCTCATGATCCCCCACTGTGTGAATGTGATGCTTCCTGGTATAGAGGAGTCACCAGTAGTGATTTTGGGGTGATAAAGCTTCTGGAAGACATCCTCACCGCCAGCCTGGCATGGCAGTGCAGGGACTTAAATACCAGCAAACTCCCTGGTTTGCTGGGGAGCACCCTGAGGTGTCCCTGATGTGCTGGCAACCCAGCTGGGCTGTGCTGGGGCCGGTGGGGACCCAGGTGTGACTGACTGGGGCCCCAGGAGAAGGTGCGAGGCCATGTGGTGGGATGTGGACATGGTGAGTGGCTGTGGGTACTTACTCTCGCCCGTCATCACTCCCTGCGTGTAGCGCTTGGGCAGCAGCCCCGTGTAGCCGTAGAAGCTGGATTGCTGCACTTCAGGAGAGATGCACAGAGGGGAGAAGGAAGGATTATTGCTGCAGCCGAAACTCCGGGAAGGGGGAAGAAACCCCAGAGGGAACTGGGAGCTGCTCCTTCCAGCAGCCTCCTTGCTCCAAAAGCAGCAGGGCCTTTTTTCCTCCCTGGATGCTCTGTCCCCACCCAGAGTGGGCACCAGGTGTGGGGGCTTGGGATGTCACCATGGTGGCCCAGATCAGTGGTGTTGGTGACCCATACATGGTTTGGTGCTGGTGCCCCTGGCCAGTCCCACAATGCCTGGACAGAGGTGGAGGGGGTGGGGCCTGAGGGTTATAGGGATCAGAGCAGGAGGTTGTCCCAGGAGATCATGGCTCAGGGATTGGGGCTGTTTCCCACCCCTGCCTGCCATGTCCCAGCCCAGCTGCTCTGCCACATACCTGTGCAGCCAAAGGCCACCACCCCGACAGCCACCAGGTTGATGGCGTAGGCTTGTCTGCGGCTGAACAGCTCTAGCCACACGTCACAGATGCTGACAAAGAGCAGGGGCCCCAGGGCAAAGAGGTAGCCTGTGGGGGGCAGACAGAAGTGGTGGCAGGGGCACAGCAGGGGGACAGCACTGCCTGGAGCTGCAGGGACCCCACTCACCCACAGAGATCCGGGTGTGCAGGCTCAGCAGCTCCACCAGCGCGTTGTTGAGGATGACGGCCACCAAGGCCACCAGGATGTAGGTGAGGCTCATGTCAAAGACAATGGAGGTCCCTGAAGAGAGGCATGTGATGGGGAGTTCAGCTCCCTTGGAAGTGGGATTGAGCTCTCCCCGGGTTTGGGGTGTCAGGGAAGTGCTGGAGCTGCTCCAGACCTACCTGGATATTTATGGTGCAGGTAATCCACATCGGTGATAAAGCTGTTGTAGGGCAGGAGAAATCCCACCCCAGCCAACAGCATGGCAAAATAAATCCCATGGTATCGATCCTGAGGCTCAGGGTCCTCAGAAACTGCCCCAAGAGAGGAAAGAAAGAGAAAAAGACATGACAGTGGCACTGCTGCACCCCTGAGATCCACGTCAGACCCCAGCCTTGAAGCGATAAAACAGCTCAGCTCCCTGAGATGTACAAATAGCCCCAGCTCTGAGAATTTCCTTCCCTAAATAAAGACATTTCAGTTGAGACCCAGGAGGCAGGAAAACATCTGGGCTTTGGGTTCCGGTGAGTTTTAATTGCAGCTAAGCACGCTGAGGGTGCACATAACAGCACAAGTCAAGGTGCAGGAAGGGTCAAGGTGGGTATGGAGGTGGACAGGGCTGCCTCAGGATGTGGACCCAGGGCTGGGGTGAATCCCAGGGGTGTCCCTGAGTCCTGCATAGAGAAAGATGAAGCTGCAGGCTGGGGCTGAGCCTGGCAGGAGAACCAGGGCACCAATCCTCAACTCCTTGCCAGCCTGCAGAGCCCACTGTCACAGGATGTGCTGGTGGCTCACACGGGTACAAAAAGGGATGAAAAAGGGTAGTGGGCAATATTGTGGCATTTCAGGCTATCTGTGGCTATCAAACCCATCCTAGGAAGCTCCTGAGCGGGTGGGAAACAAGCAGGGAACCTGGCTGCTGGCTGTGGGTCAGGTTGGGCCGTGCCTGCCCTCACCTGGCTCCATGAAGGTGAGGACACCCTTGGCCTGGCTGCCCCGCTGCAGCTCATCCTCCTCCAGCTGGTAGCTGTCGAAGCTGAAGCTCATCACCACGTTCCCCTCCGGCGTGGCCGCTGGGCTCAGCTCCTTGAAGCGCTCGGCTCCCACCGAGCCCATCCTGGCCACCTGAGAGGGAGGGACAGCAGTGACACCCCTGGGGTCCCCTGCTCCTGTGTCCCTCCTGGGTGATGCCAAGGGTCTGCAAAGGACAATGGCACGTGGGTGGCCCTGAGCCTTCTCCACCTGGCTGTATCCCAGCAGTTCTGATGTTTTTCCCTCCTGGAAAGATGATTTCCCCGAGGCAAATGAGATCCACCGACCTTCTGAGTGGAAGTTTACCTTTGGGGTGGTGAGCAGAGCTCGTGGGGGACCCACAAGAGCACAGACACAGCCTGGCTCAGCACCTCACAGGGATGCTACCAAAGACAAACACCACTGTGATTTCCAAAAGCAATTAGAGAAATTAATGGATGAAAAGCACTCATGGAAAGGCGGCTGCGGGAATGATCCCGCCTGCCTCGGGAAGCCCTCGCTCCCTGCAGGCAGAACACTTGCTCTGCTTTATGCCCTTCTCAGCATCTCTGGTGCCTGGGGCTGGGGCAGAGCTGCCAGCCCGGGCAGACACACTCTTGCAGCTTTCAGAGAGGAGGTAGGACCCTGCTTTTTTCAGATCTGCTTTTCTGGAGGATCAGAGCCAGCACGAACCTGCTGCAAGAGCTGCCAGAGAGACCCCAGCATCACGCCTGAGAGGGGCTGCACCAAATACATCCCAAAAAGAACTCTTCAAATACATGACATCCTCCAGCGACCCCGCCAGAGCCACCCAAAACAGGCTTCATCTCTGTGGTTCAGCCCCAGGGGACTGCTCTGAATTCCTTGCCCGTCCTCAGCCCACCTCCTGCAGATCTCCCTGGCATCCAGGGGTGGTGGTGGTGAAAAAAATCTCCTCCAAGGCAGTAGGTTGAGTCAGGCAAGGGAGGAAAAATCAATGACAGTGATTTCTTTGGTCTCCCTACCAGACATGGCGTTTGTAGGAGCAGAGAGGTTTTCCAGCTGCCAGGATGTGTTGGATGCTGGAGGGCCCTGAGGTGGGTGGGCAAATGTGATGCTCACACACCCTGTGAGTGAGTTCCTGGAGCCTAAAATGCTTCTCTTGCTGCAGGGGCGGCTGCACAGGGCAGCACTGCCCCGGCCCCGAGGCTGTGCTGAGGTCACAACACTGCTGGGGGGCTGGGATGGGGTCCCCCTCCCAGAGCTCCCCAAGATCCCCATCCCAGAGCTCCACGAGCAGAACAACCCAGCAGAGCACGCTGTCCTGGGGACACCGCTCCATCCTGCTGCTCCCAGAGGAGCTGTCTGCAATCCCCTTCACCCACACCCTCCCGTGCCTGCTGCCACCCCAGGCGATAAAACCCAGTGGGAAGCATCTCCCGGGGTGCCGGAAAGCCTGTTGCAGGATTTTTCCATAGTAGGAAATCCCATACATACCAGCTGGAAAAGCCTCGTACGTACTGTGTGTGGCCCAAACTTCCCGGGGCCAGGAGCAGAGCGGGGTGCGGGATGCGCTGCACAGCCGCGGCGCTGGACCAGCCGCCGGCACTCTCCGCCTCGCTCCCCCGAGCATCCCTGCGCTGCCGTAAATTGGATTTTCTCCTCCCGCCGGATTTACATCCGTCTGCCCCTACAGATTTACACCCCGCCACCCCTGTGGCCCCAGTGGGGGGTGGGGGCGTTTCTCCATCGCGGGCAGCGGTGGGAGATCTCAGCCCAGAGGAGCCCTTGCCCCGCTGCCCCCCGGCTCTGCGTGACCCCCGGGCATCGCAGCCCTCCTGTTAGGGCACAAAAGCGGGTTTTGCTCTGGCAAAAGGGTCCCCTGACATCTTGCCGGGGGCGAAGTTGCCATAAACGGGGGGAATTCGGTACCCCACGTCCCTGGTCTGAAGGAGAAGCTCCTGGCCCCGGCCGCGCCCGGAGGATGCTCGGGGGGGGGGGGGCCGGGAAGATGCTCAGCGGGGCCGGGGCAGGCAAGGGCTCGGGGCGGCGGCTTCCCCTCCTTTTCCCCCGCTCCCCGGCGGTCCCGGCCGAACACAACAGGTCGCCGCGGTTCTTACCTCGCTCCGCCGCGGCGGCTCTGCGGCACCGGCGCTGGCCCGCCCCGCTCAGCCCCAGCGGCCGCCGGCCCCCGGCCCCGCCATACCGGAGCCTCCGCCGGGAGGGGGCCGGCACCGAGTGCGGCGGCGGCGCGGAGCGGGGGCGGCCCCGGCTCTGCCTCCCCCCGGCTCTGCCTCCCCCCGGCTCTGCCTCCCCCCGGCCCTGCCTCCCCCCGGCTCTGCCTCCCGCTCCTCCCCCGAGCCCCCCCGCCCGCCCCGGGGCCGCGGGAGAGGCTTTCCCGATGCACGCCCATGCCCCTGTCCATAGGCACCGCCTATAGGTACCGCCTATAGGTAACCGGCTACGGGCGCCTTAGAGGGATGGCGGAGGCCCGGAGCTAATTGCAAAGGGAGATTAATTAGGAAGAAAGCCCCCGTAATTTCATTCAGGGCATGAGCTTTTCAGGGAGAGGGTTGTTTTTGCCCTGCGAAGGGTTTTGTCTAAGAGGGACTGATGGAGTCAGGAGGGATGGGTGGACAGACGGAGGGATGGGATGGATTGCAGCTCTGGCTAACAGAACACAGAAAGCCCCCAGCTTTTTGAGGAAACAACCAAGAGGGCCTCTGCTCCCCTTAAAAACCAGGGAGTGGAAGCAGAGGAGGAAAGGATCCAGCACTATGGGGCAGTGTGGATATCCATCCAGGGAGAAGACACCTGTCCCAAAGGTGGGTGATCGTGGCAGGTGTCCCCATCCCTCCTGGGCTGGGTGAGCCGGCCCAGGCTGCAGGCTCCATCACAGGGATCTGGTGCTATCGGATTCTCTCCAGGAGCAGCAAGGGACAGAGGGGGGACTCAGCAGGTGCCCCCTCCCAGCGAACTGGCTGAAAGCCCTTGCTGGGCTCTCCTCGCAGAGTATGTGAGGATGGAGGCAGCAGGAAGGAGGAGAGGAACCATCGCTGCTCCCAGGCCGTGGCTGCACCGCCCCGGGCTGTGAATTACAATATCCTCGCAGTCAATAGATGCTGCGTTGTGTAAATCAGCGTGTGGGGCCGGGGATGCGCTGCTGCTGCTGCCAGAGGAAATTAGAGACACAACTGCCTGTACTGCCCCAGCCACCCCTCTGCCGGGAACGGGGCTGAGGAAAGGGTCTCCTGCAAATTCTTCACAGGGAAGAAAACAGGCCAGGTGGAAATTTCCATCTTTTCTCCTTGGCTGAAATAGCTGGAGTTTGGCTCAAAGCACACCCGATTGCTGTGCCAAGCATGGCCTGGAGCCGGGGCTCAGCCTTCTCTGCTCCCCTCTGGGCTGAGCACCTGCACAGCTCGGCCCTCTGGTGCAAAGGGGGATTTTTTTGGGCTGTTTGCTTTGGCACATTTGTTCAGCTTTAATTTCATAGTGTCTTTGTAAAATCTCAAAACACCTCACTCCCCTTGGGGTACATCCCCTTGCTCTACACCAGACTCCATCATTTTTTTACATTTTCCAAGAACCTTGAAAATGTAAAAAAAAAAAGGGGGGGGGGGGTGTGAATGTGATGGGGGTTGCCTGGCCGTGTCTGCTGCTGGTTGGCACCCAGACAGTGAGAGTGCTCCAGGAAAAGAGCAGGATGAGCTGAAGCATATGTGCACCCGCCTTTTCCCGGCGCTCGCCAGGCAACATTACTCACCACAGGGATTCCCCCCAGGAGCCGCTTCTCCCCATTCCAAAGCCCTGGGAATAGCACCAGGGGTGCTCCTTTAGAGACAACCCAGCTGAGGGGAGCAGCTCAGCTCCCAAATGGATGTGGTGTTCTCCAAGCTGTGGGGAGATGCAGTAACCAAACACATGGTGGCAAAGATCAAGGCCCCAAGTTTTAGCCGCCTCTCTAAAATCACGCTATCAAAAGATCCACATTTTAGGGGACAAGGGGGTTCTCTTTCAACTTCTCCTGCTGTAGATGTGACAGAACCATGCTGGGATACCCCAGGAAACTGCTACAGCTTGGAGTGCTACAGGGAATATAGGGAGATGAATCCATCAGGGTGAACTTCTCTGGGTGCTTTCCCTTTGCTTTCCCCATCCCCAAGGGCAGTGTTAGACACAAACAACAGAGTCCCCCCGCCCCCAAAATGCCCAGGGTGCCCCCTGAGCATGGGCAGCCTGAGCTGCCCCTGCCTGACAAGGGTATGGGGGTCCCATGGGCTCTCCTGGAGTTTTGCTGGGCTCTTCAATTTTTTAAGCCAGCCGTGAATAATTCAGCTTCCACATAGTTGGCTCAAGGTTGGTGAGCTCAGATGCTCCTTGGGTTTCTACTTGACCCACTTTAACAGCCAGGAGAACCAGCCAGGCATGGTGCTCATGGTCCCAGGCATCCTGGTCCCTGTGGCATGAGGGACATCCCTTACACACAGCCCCGCCTGGAGTCTTTTCCCCACACCCTACATCCAACAGCCTAATCCCTCACCCACACTGCAGATTTTTAGAGGTATTTTTTTGTTTTCCCCTTCTCCTGCCTCTCCCTGCTGTCCCATGGCTCCCAGCACGAGTGGGTGCATCCCAACAGTGTTTGCAGGATTACAAAGGAGGGATTTGCTTGGCTCCATGAACCAGCCAACATCCTGTGGCCACCTTGCCACGGCTCCTTGTTATGCAGAGCCTCACCTCGCTTCCCAGGAGCCTGGATGAACATTGACTAATCCTGCCAGCAGAATAAGGAGCTGCTGATTCATTTGGCTCCGAGATGCTGGATTAGGACCATCTCCAGAAATGTCCTGTATTGTTGTTTCTTTCCTTGCCCTTCCAGCCGAGTCAGGTTTTATTAATAGTTGCTGTCAAGAGGGGAGAGGAAGGAGAGAGCTTTCAGTTTGTCAAAATCCTCAAGACAGGGCTTTAAACTGTTGGGGACCATGGGAAGGGGCTGTCCCTACTGTCTCCATCCCTGTGGGCACAGCCAGGAGCCATCCCTTGGTTAAGGAGCTCCTTAATCAAGCTGTGCTCACCCTGCCAGGCTGCCCTGGTTATTCTGTGCCCAGTGGGTGCCCCCTCTGCACCAGCTGGGCTGGGTGACACCGAGGAGGGGCAGGCAAAGAGATTAAACATCTACACCCCCTCCCCACACCCCCCCACTCAGTGCTCCCGGGAGCACTGCACATCCATCTTTTCCACTTCACGGGAAGAAGAGGCTGTTCTTAAGCTTGCAATCCCCTCTTGGGAAAGCTCCTTTAAATAGCATTGCATCCTTTGCATCCCTCCCCGGGGTCTGCTCCCAGCACTGGCCATGTCGTGCCAGGAGCATCCTCGGCAGCCGTGGCTTTGCGTGGAGGCGGCGGCGGGGATTAATCAGGGATGTTGCCTCTTGGCCAGAGTCACACTTGGGGGATTACTGAGGCCTGCAAGGAGCGGGGAGTAGCCAGGGAATTTGTTCAATGCAAGTGGAGGGGTTTGTCACAATCCGATTGCAGAGGAACAGAAATCCCCAGCGCTGGCAGGAGCTCAGCACTGGAGGCCGCAGGGATTAACTGGTTTTTCCCCAAGCTTTGCCACAAGGCTGAAGTGGGAGGAGATGCTCTAAGCCCAAAGCTCTGGGTTTAAAACCTCCATGGAGATGCAGGGGCAGAGCTGAGCATCAGCTTTGGGGCACCCAAGCCTTGTCCCAAAGCCAAGAACCAAATTCTTTCACGTGGATGCCCCAATTCTCCTGCAAGGCACAACTCTGCATCCCTCCTGCCCTCAAACCAGCCTGGGAGAGCTGGAGAAACCCTGGGAGGATACCCATGGCCTTTGCATTCCCCTCGCTCCTCTTTGTTGGAACAGATTTGCATCCATCACTAATTAATCCAAGATGAGCTCCTAATTCAGCTCCTTGATTGCAACTTTGCATAATTGCTGCACGCACAGCCAGAGTGGCAGGACGGGATAAAAAAGGAGACAATCAGCGGTGGGCGGAGAGGAAACAACGCCGGGAAGGGCCGGTTCAGCTCGCTCCCACTCACCGGGCTATTTACAGACACAGGTTGAGGGCGATTTTCTCTGGAAGGAGAAAATGGTGAGTTACCCTTGGAGGCGATGTTTATGTTTTCCCCCGTGCTGTGCTCACCACGAGCCTCACCAACAGCCACAAACCCCTCAGGCAGTGAGAAAACCAGGAATTACAGGCCAACCCTTTTTGCTATTCCTTTCATCACTGCTGCCCTCTTCCCCAGGCTCCCCTTTTCCCAGCACTGTCTGTAGGGTTCAGAGGGAACATTGCACCAAGGTGAGCAGGGCAAATCCATCCCCTGAGCCCAGCTCGAGGCTTCTCCCCCAGTAACCGGGTACATCACACCCCGTGTCTGTAAAGGCTTAAAGGGTTAAACAACCCCCCCAAATCAAATTCCAGAGGCTGCCTCAGGGAGAGTAAACCTACAGCACGAGGGAGGGCTTGGGCAACGTGGTGACGGTGAGCTGACCTCAGCTCTCGGTGGCACAAAAAGTGGGAAAAGCCCAGCTTTTCCTGCCAGTGCTGCCCAAGCCACTCCCACAGGGCTCCAGCAGGCACCCTGAGCACTCACTGCCATACAGGATCCACTGTGTGCACACAAATCAACACTGATATCGGCTCAAGGGTTATTGCACCACCTTCCTCTTCCTTCCCTACTCACATCCCACCCACAGCCATCCCCCTCTTGCAGTGAACACCTCCACACATCCTGAAATCTGAGCGACAGGGCGGCAAACAGCGGCGGACAGGTCAGCCCTGCAAAAGAAAATCCACTTTCAGTCCGGTCTTTTCTCTGAAAAAATGCAGCTCCCAGCGCAGAGGCCCCTTGGCTGGCCCCACGGTGGGGGTTGGAAGGGGGTTTGGGCAGCCAGGCTGGCCCCACCACCCCTCTTAATCAGCCGGGGCATGCATGAAGCCTAATGCTGTCGCGAAGATTTGGGCACTATTGACACACACGGCGCATTAAACGCCTTACCGGGGATTTGCATAAGCTCGGGGAGGGAGGAAGAGCGAGGAGAAAAGTGTCGACAATGGGAAAGTAAATGCATTAAAGTGCTTAGGGGAAAAAAAAAATCTGATAAAGGAATAAACCAGTTAAGGGAATATATTACTCATAGCCCCGTTATTCAAATCCTGCCTTATAGGAAATCCTCTTAAAGCGATCACCTGATTGTGTGTTAAATTCCTAATTGAATAATAAAAGAATTATGTATTTTCTTCCATAAGGGCACAAAGATGAGAGCCCACGAGGATGCTCGGTGAGGGGGGAGCTGGTGGCAGAGATGAGGGGAGCGGGGTCTTGGGGCAGCAGCAGCATCCAGGAGATGGGATGGGAGATGTGGGACTTGGGAGGGATGGCTGGGAAAGGGGAAGGTTGCAGGGCTGAGTGCCTGTGGGGAGTGGAGAGCTTTGCCGGGATGGGTTTAGGAATGATAGTGCCTAGAGGGAGGAAAAGCTTGATGGAAATCCAGGGCTCCTCCAGCCCCACTGCTGCAAGAGCTGAGAGGAGACAGCAGACGTGGCCCCTGCCCTGGAGCTGTTGGGAACCCCCCAGGATGCAGGCAAAGGGAACTTCGGGGGGGTTACGGCAGCTCCTGAAGCTGCCGAGGAGAGGGAGGGCCCATGTGCAGCCCCGGATGCTGCAGGAGAGGCTCAGCCCCTGCTGCCCCCTCCTTTCCCCAGCCAGGACTGAGGGCGATGCCTGCACGGCCTCTCTTGATGCTGCTGCCCTTCCCCCCACCTCCATGCTATAAATAAGATTTAAAAAAAAAAAAAAAAAAAAAAAAAAAAAAAAAAAGAGCACATCACCTGGCACTCAGGAGGTGAGGGAGAACAGCAGGATTGACATGCACCAAACCCTCAGACTGTGCAAGGAGGGTGGGGGTGGGAAGGGGGGGAGAAACAAAAGAGCTAAAAATAGCCCAGGGAGCTGCTTTCTTCCCGGAGATCATTTTTTTTTTCTACCCAGCTGTTTCATTTGATAAACAAGATTATTTATTTATTTATTTATTTCTCCCTCTCTTTACTCCACTTTTTACTTACATTTTTTTATTCAGTCAACTTTACCCATCCTCACATCTCCTTTAAATGAAGGTAAAAACCAAAACAAAACACCTGAAACCAAGGGAAAAAATCCCCTGAAACCAGCGGCCTTGATGCCTCCAGCAATGTCTTTCGTTGCTACGGCTTTTTATAGGTAATTTAATATCCCAGAGTTGCACCTGCTAATGCAAACTCTGATATCAATAAGTGGCAGCAGTGAGGGCAGAGGCAGCAGCTGAGAAAACAAAGCAGCAGCGCCCAGCAAGCCCCAGCCAAGCTCCAGGCTGTCAGAGCCTTTTTATTAGGCAGGATTGGGTTGTTGGAGCCAGGCTGAGGTCCCAGTCCAGGGCTGGAAGGAAGCAGGGGCTGCAGGGAGGTGGCTCTGGAGTTATCCTCAGGGAACTGACCTGTCTAAGCCAAGCCTGTGCAGGGCAGAGGGGTGCAAAGCCCCCTCAATTCCCAGGGGAGACCCCCGAGCCCTGGAGCAGCTCCAGCCACACCGAGCAGCTCACAGGTTTGCTCCTCTCACATCTCCAGCAGTGCCTGTACCTCCTCCTCGATCCCGCATCCTCCAGCAGCAGCCAGGGAAATCAGGGATGACAGGAGCAGTTAATTTGAGCCTGCAGAGGCCATCTTCCCGTGCATGTGTTGTTTTGTTTCCAAATAGGCTTTGAATAACGAATTTCGGATGGTAAAGAGAAAAAGCTTCGTCCTGACCTCTTGAAATGCAAATTGCCTTTCACCCTGGGAGAGATGAAAGGCTGTTTCTTATCTGAAACGGTAAAAAGGGGTGAGATAACATCCCTGGCTCTGTCTCTCCCGGCTTTCATTTCCAAAATTGTTTTCGGGTAAGGAGAGGAGAGATGCTCTGCATGATTCCACCGTGCTTGGTGCCCACAGAGAGCAGAGGGGTCCTTAGGGGACCCCTGGAGCCCTGTGCCCTGATGGTGCAGAGGGAGGGGACACAGCCCGGGCTCTGCATTTCCTTTCACATCAGCCCTGCTCCAAGCTTCAGCCAGCAGCAAAGGCTGTGGGGCTAAGTGAAGCCCAGAGCTTTGCCCTCCCCTGCCAGAACCCAATTTTTGGGCCCAATTCCAAAAGCTGCAGCATTATTTGCTCAAGAAAACACAGCAGAGCAGCAGCACAGCCACACAGCCAAAGCCAGACCCACTCTGCTCTGGCCTCACCACAGTCCCCTCATCCCAGCAGGGCTGGATCAAGTTCCACACACAGCAGCCAAGCACCCTCTGCCTCCCCCAGCAGTTTTGGCACAGGGGCTGAGTGAAGGCAAGTACAGATCAGTATTTCTCCACCTCCCAGTCATGTTTTGGTCTGGGTCAAGGAGCACAAGAGCAAGGCAAATGCCCTCAGCATGCACAGAAGGTGCTGCAGAAGTGGATGAGGGATGTTATGGGAGTAAACAAGGGAAGGAGCATGGATGCACCAAGGGGAAAAGGCTGGGATGCTGCCAGCAAAAGAGTAGGGAGGTTTTGGGAAGAAAAAGACTGGGATGCTGCTGGTAAACATGCAGGGATGCTCTGGAGGAGGAAAGGCTGGGATGCTCCCAGGGAAGGAGCAGGGATACTCTTAGGAGAGGAAAGAACATGGATGTTTCAGGAGAAGAAGGTTGAGATGGTGCCAGAGAATAGAAGAAAGAACATGGATGCTCTGGGGACAGAAGGCTGGGATGGTCCCAAGAAAGGGACAGGGATACTCTGTGGCCCCAGGCCCCTGCACCTCCATCCAGCAGCTGCACAACAGCAGAGCACAGCCCCCCCACTGCTGGCCCCTAGAAGCCTTCCCCTCACCAGCCACAGGCCCATCCCTCTGCCTGCCCTCCACAGTTAAAATAAATTATCAGCCCCAATCTGGAGCTGCTGAGGAGCAGTGGCTGATGGTGCCACCAAGCCTCCCTCAAAGCAAGGAGGAGGGGACAGCAGTGACAAGGGAGATGCTGAGAAGTTACACACCAGACTGGCACCCAAAAGTGACTCTGTACCCACCGTGTGGACAAGGTGGATCTCATCACATGGACAAAATGGATCCGTGTATTGCATCACTTGGTGCTCCCCAGCTCCACACAACTCCTGTGGAAAAATGAGTCTCTCCCAGGGCTTTCCTTGCCCCTGCAAAACAGAATCCAAAATATCAAAATACTGCTCAAACCCTCTAGCTTACTTTATGGACTTACCCAGATACAGCAATCTCCAAATCCTTTATCACCTGTAACTTAGTAAAGCTCTCTGCTGAAATCCCCAACCCAAAACATAACCCAGTGCCGGAGGAACCAGCATCAGCTGTCCTCAGCTCCAGCAATCTGGGCACAATGCCCTCATTACCTCACAGTTCATCATTAATTAGCTAAAAAAGCCTCTGCCAAGGGTCTGTCTGAGACTTGCATGGGTTGGATGTAGCACAGGAGAGGTGAATGCTCAAGGACCAGCTGAGTGTGGGTGCTGCAGAGCAGCCTGAGCAGGATCAAAGTGGTGCTGGTGATCACCTCTGGCTCCAACACCACCCCAGCATCTCCTTTCTGCCCACTGGCTCTAAAAATGAGTGATGCTGCATCCAAACCAGTCAGGCCAGAGGCAGTGTGAGCTGCTCTGCCTGGTATCTCACTCCTTCCTCTGCTCCCAGCACTGTGTTCAGCTCAGCCACAGCCCAAGTGGGGCTGTTCACACCAGGATTGTGCTTCTGCTCAGTTGTTTCATCTTGGACTCAGGTCCTGTGTAATGAAGGGCATCAGGGCCTGACCATTGGGCAAATCATCACAGCCAAACCCAAAAGCCTCCCCAGTACCAAGAGAAAGCAAGGAGGAACAGAGGCATGAGTCCATGCTTACCCTTGTAATAAGATAAATAATTGGAGATGGGATTGCTAAGTCCCTTCCCTGGAAACTCATGCTCAATGGGCCAAACTCAGTACCAGCAGATGGATGTGAAACTGCTGTCAGAAGGCAACCACAGCTGCCTATTTCAGGGCTGGGTATGACCCACTGTTCACAATTTTCCCCATGGTCGCTGGAGAATATTCTGCTTTGCTTCCCTAGGGCAGGAGCAGAGGGGCTGCTGGACCTCCCAAAGCATCAATGGGTCTGGATAACTGTCCACCTGGGACACAGGTGACAGAGGAGTTGTTGGCATCACCACGGCAGATGGAAGTCACTGCCACTTCCTGAATCCACCAGCAACTTCCCTCAGATCTCCAGTTTGCTCCAGGCAAGAGACAGGGAAACATCACCAGCAGCCGAGTGAACAGTTTGGAGACACTCATCTGAGCTAACAGAGCTTATTTTGCCTGGAGCAAAGGGAGGCACAAAGCAGCAGTGACAGGGCAGCATTGCCCTCCAGAGCTGGATCAGGGGAGGCGGTGCCTGCAGCTCCTCAGCTGTGGAAACAGCCGCACGGGAGAACAGGGAGAGTCTCATCCTCACCTCATCCCCGCCTGCTCCAACATTGCCAGCGAGAGCAGAAAGGCTTTTGCTCCTCTTGTCCACCCCGATCAAAGCTCTCATCGCTGCTTTGCAGGAGGAAGGACACAGAAGCAGGAGCTGCCTCCTCCTCCCCCATCTGCAAGGGCTCGCTCCACATCTCCCTGCAGGGCTTGAACGTGAGAAGCAACAAGCCTGGAGCGACAGCACAGGGAGTGGGCCGGGAATGAAAGTACTGCTTGAGATGCATCCCATGAAAAAAAAAAGAGGAATAAAGGCACTTATCAAACTCACCTGAGCAGCATAAGAAAAATACACAAATGCAAGTCCTGGGAAGAGCAGCTTTAAGGAGGAACAAGAGGGAAAGTTACATTTGCAAGCAAAATGTGCCAGGAAAAAAGTCAAGCTTGTCCTTTCCAAGTCCCTGCAAAGCCCAAGCTGAGTGTCTGTGGAGAGCAGCTACTCAAAGCACAGCTGAGACCGAGGGCTCATAACTGCTGCTGTTTTGATTTGGGCCACGTAGCCTTACCCTGATCTTATCTGGCCCCATCTCCAAGTAGCAAACAAAAGGAAGAAGACACAGAATACTTATCACAACACAGATTTAATTTCTTAGGCAGTTATAAAATTACAAAGAGCGACAGGCTAGCAGTGAGAGCCAGACACTTGGTGAGGTGGAACGTTAAGACAGATTTTTCCACTTATCAACACAGATACCAAACAGTCAGTGAGCACTGCAGGATGCAGGGTTTTCTCCAGGTAAGGAAGCAAACGCAAAAGCAAATAGATCCAGGTAGACCTAAGGGCTGAGTCAATGCCTCACAGAAACCCAGAGCTCCAGGTTTGGGGAGAACTCCCCACTCCTGAGTCGGACACATGTAGGGTCCCTGCGGCCACATGGCCAAAGCCACAGCACTGACACCTGTAACGAGCACAAGGGCAGCTGTTTGCAAGACAGAATTACAACTTCTTGCCTGTTATTTTCAAAGCAGTGTAAGATGAGATTTGCCAGTTGGAAGAACATTAAAATGAAGGCATGTCATGATTAGAAAAATAGGAATTTGCTGAATTCCTTTGGTTGTACAACTGGAATCTGAAAGGATTTATTTACAGTCAGAGCCATGCTTTCTTCATTGCAAGTCTTTCACAGGCCAGCAGATTCCAGGAAAAGAAAGGCCTGCTCTCCACATGTGGAGAAGACACTCGGGGCCTTGCTCTCAGATATTAACAAGTTAAATAAAGTTGACTGTTAGCCAGGACAGCTGGAGCACAGAATAAAACTTCCCAAACCTCTGCAGTGATTAATCCCCACCAATGCTTTGGACAAAGACTCCTATTGCTCTGCAAACAGCAGTGGAGCATCTGCACACACCAGTGGGATACTGAACAGCTCAGCAACCCACAGGGAAAGAAATGCTACTGTCCTACTGCATGCTGGTTGGTGCTAATGCCATTATTGGAGCCAAGAAAGCACAGCATGGGACCTAACAGAGAGTGCTGTGCTCGGGCTCAGCGCTCACCCAGCCTGGGGCTCCTCTGCTCACTCCTCCCTTTTCACTATTCCACACAGGTCAGGCCAAGTTTCCTCTGTGCAGACACCTGTCACTGCATTAAAGGTCTTCTCAGGTATTTATTTGCATTCAGGCAGACTTGAAAAGCCACCACCTCTGCAAAACACAGCCAAGAAACTCGCCGTGCAGGACCCAGAGCAGCGAGGTACAAGCACACACCTGATCCCAGAGGGAGCACTCGTGCCAGTGTCTTGTTCAACAGGGCATCAGAACAAACAGCTTTTACCAACCTCTTGATGCTTTCTACTTCCTCCTCCTCCTCTGCCAGGCCCTGCCTTTTTAACTGCTAGATTCGTATCTATCACTTGTATTTTGGAAACAGTGACATAAGAAGAGACCAGGGCAGATAAAAGCTTTCTGCCTCAGAACTTGAAATACAGAGTAAACAGACAGATGTCAAGACAGCAGCCGAGGACCTGCACTCGCTGCCCATTTGCACATCAAGAGAAACAGCTCCTTCCCTACGGTACTCACTGGGAACTCATCCCACTGCAAGCTAAGACCTGAGTTTAGGATTCCAAGTTTTTCAGTGTTCCCCCCTCCCCAGCTTTGGTTGTTTCAGTTCTCTGCCTCAACTCTCCACTGAGTTAAAAGCTATCAAGAAGTGCAGCCCATATGGAGAGAAAGAGACAGGGTGTACAGAACAAACACTGTCCTTCCAGGGAAGGTCAGTCTAAACTGAGAGGGGCTGCACAGGTGTTCCCATATCCTGTGACCAGGAGCTCGTGGCCACAGCACAGGGCTTGAGCCTCCTTGGCTTGCCCTGGGTCTGTCAGAGCATCAGAACAGAAATGTTTAGACACCACCTGATTCACAGAGAACAACAGTGCAATCACATGCTCCACACTCAGGTGAGGATGCAGCTGCAAAAAGCATTTCTGGTTATGTTTAAAGAAGAAAAAAAAAAACCAAAAAAACAACAGAAGCACATCTTTATGTCACTGGGATAAACCCCCAACCTGAAAGGCTTCTAACTTTGGTAGCACACCACAACAGGGTGGTTACTGAGGGCCTATGGCCATCACAGGGAAATTAGATCAGTCATGTTTTATCTGAGAAAAAGTTTATATCCTCATGCAATGAACTTATGACAAACTACTGTCACCACTCTTAAATACACAGCCAGTGGGGACCAGAAATGACCTGCTCCACCCTACTAGCTGGTCACTAACCTCAGAACATTCATATTTTTTGCTCTATAAAAAGATTTTCTCAGGTACAACAGCAAGAAGATACTTTTAACTGGCTTTCAGCTTCTATTTAAGAGTGAACCAAGTAGGGCACAGCAATTCCACAGTGTGTGGCTCAGGAGCAGGAACACACTACAGCATATGGAAGACACATACAGCAAATATGGGATCTCCTACTCACCTCCTACTCACTTACCTTACAATAAGGTAAGAAAATTAGGAAGGAAATAAAATTAATACAATAAATGATCTCAATTTTTAACAGTAAAGTTAGTAATTACATTTAGGGGTGTAACATGGCCTTTGTTACACTCAAGAGTTGTAAAACTTGTGTGCTTAGCAGACCTGTGTTGCTGGTGCATTTTTACTGCTATCTGTGCTTGTGGAGCCTAGGCCAAACCTCCAAGGATGTTATCAGGAATGTTAACCAGCTTTAGTCTGGAATGAGCAGACATCTCCTGGGTGGTTCAGTTTGCCAGCAAAGCTCACTGAGCTTATATTTACTTCAAGACTTGTATTTCACTCTGCAGCTTGGAACATCACAGCAAAGCTGGGAGCAGTAAAGCAGAATATAAATAAATAACTGCAGACCATGGAATTGAGTTGTCAGCTAGACCTTAAAGTCAAGAGACTAAGTGAGATTTCAGCACAACTCAGGGGTTTGCTGTGAATGTGCTGGGTTCTGGAGAGGACACCACAAGCCACTCCAACCAACTACTTAGGACAATCAAGGGTTTGCAGTAAATAAAGAAGCCTGATCCCCTCTCTCCCACACAGAGTTGTGTACAAACACCTTCCACTGACATGGACTCACAGCAACTTCCCTGACAGAGCTCTCCTGGCAGGGGCTGCCACCTTCTTCGTACTTATAAAGGCAGGGAAGCTCATCTGCCCACACAGGGCTTTGGGGACAGAGCCTACTGCCTGCTACTGCTCCAGGGAAGACTGTTCATGGTACCGAATCCTAAAAGAACATCACTGCCTCGTTGTGGTAGGGAGTTCACATATAGCTGGAGCATTCAGCCTCTGTCCTCCTCTCAAGTTATGCAATTTCCTTGCCTCTTTTTATATTTACTCCTTTGCAGTCAGTAGAGGGAAAGGAAACAACCCACATTCCTACACAGAAGGCAAAGTGGGCTCCTTTTGGCAGAGGGAAGTAACACTCACCAAGTACTTCACTAATTACTTGCTCAATAACTGTTATCCAAGACTTAAGAGAAGGCACATTACAACCCTAAAAATAGTCTGCAGCACTGCTCAGCCTTGGAAAGCCCTAGACAGTGTCAGGGCAGTTAAGGATTTACTCCAAAACTGCCAAAGAAACTACCGGTCCTTGAGTGTATCATAAGAGGTACTCTGATGAGAGGGGGAATGAGAAAAAAAAAAAAAAAGAAACAGAAAGAAAGAAAAGCATTGTTATGCATCAGTAGAGGACCCAGAAGTGAATTAAGTTTTCAAAATCATTTATATTTACATCAGTATCTGAAGGAAAAAAAAAAATCAAGAACTTTCACTATTGGAGCAGTAGACTCAGCCCCAGACTGAGAAGAAGCAGGAATTGAGAGCCTTCTAGCAGGAAACCTTAAGGCTGTTTATAGAGTGGGGCTGCCAAACTCTACAGGGACTTCCTCCAGAATCCTTGCTTTGGGTAATTTAAAAAGGTATAAAAAAAGGTTATTGCTACTCTGCCAAGAAAACAGGACAATCTACAGGAAAGAAAGAAAGTGCAATCCAAGTCTTCTCTCAAAAACCCACAAGCTTATCAGCCACCACAGGCTACAGACACCCAAGTACCAAAGATGTACAGACAAGATTCTCTAACAATCCTTCCCTCATTCTAGCTCTTCTTCCTGCAGCAATTCCTTTCCTTCCCTGTAAAGGCACTTTCTATATTCTATATCCTTACGCAGGGAAACACTTCCAGTTTTCCATCCCAACAAACAGAACAGTCCCACAAATACACAACATTCAGAAGGAATTTTAATTAACAAAATGGTCCAGGAAAGGGAAGGGAGAACCCCAAAAAAACAGGCCATTGCATGTGAAAGGTTGCATGTCAGTCACTAGGTATGCCTGCAAGCCCATGCACAGGAAACCAATTTGGACCTTTGTCAGTGCAGAACTAGTCTCAGCTTCCAGAACCACTCTTCTACTCCTTCCTTATATAGGCTAAATATTATATACATATATAAAAAAAATACAAACTTGAGTTTGTTATAAAGTGGCTTCTCTCTCTCCCTCCCCCTCCTATGCTTGCTTGGCACATGAATGCATGCAAAGCTAAGTAGGCTCTGAGGGCTGCACAAACAGCAGATTTTGGCAACAAAAAAAAAACAAAACAAAACAAAACAAAAAACCACAGCTAAAATAGATAAGCAAGATTAAAAGCCACTGAATTGAAAACCATATATTTTTCCAATTGTATAGAATTAGAATTACAGCTACGACTTAGAACTGTAAGAGTCTGTCATCCTCTCTCCCAACTCATGTCAAAGTTCATAGCAGCATAACACGAGATTCCTCAAGAAACATCAAGCCAGTGTTCTCTGCTTCAGGAGTGAGTTCACAGGTCCAAGTTTAGTCTGTGCGAAGGATCATGGGGGGATGCTCACTGTCTTCATCCAATCGAAGGGAGTTGGTTTCATCTTCCAGGCAAGCTCCACCCACAGCACCCAGGTCATCCGTATAGGCTGAAGAGAAAGGAACAAGGAGTTGGGGAATCAGCAGCAACAAACTAAGGCTTGGATCCAGAGTGGATGAGTAGAGCTGGAGTACCAGGCATTACTTGAAATAGTTTCACTGCCACCCTATGTTTGTTTTTATCATGACTCTGTTTCATGACTGCGTTTCTCCAAGCCAAGAGCACTTCACGATCAAAATTAAACTCCTGTGTGTGTGCATACTGGAACTTTGGGCAGGCTGGTGTTTTCAGTCTCCACTGATGCAGTGCAGTACACACCTTGGTATATGCTGACTGTCCTCCCTTTGCAGCAAAGCACTAACCTGGGTGTCAGACGTGGCAAAAGCTCCACTGACATGGAGAGCTGCAGCATTAACCAAGTTCTCATCCTCTTGATTTAACAGAGCAGTGAATCAGGCTAAAAGGTCATTGTTCCCATAAAGGAACAATAGCAGCATTCATCAACTTTTCATTAAAAAAAAATTTAAAAAATGGGAGCAGGGCTACAATTCACATGCTTTGCACAAGGTCTGGGTACAGAACTGCCTCAAGAACCACTGCAACTAGCACTACAGCAACCAATCACAACTCAAGACAAAATTCTAGCCAGGAAGCAGCAAAGACAAGTGATCCATCTACAGAAAGCTACTGCACACCACGAGTGCTCCTTTCCTAGGGCTCACCAAGGCTCCACCTCGCATACGCGGTTACGCAAAGCTCAGGGCAGACGTGGACCAGCTCACGCAGCCATCTAGAAGGAAGCAACAGGCAGAGGTGCTCCCTGCCCCATTCCCAGCCTTCTCCTTACCATGCCTGGTGGGTGAGGAAGGCACATATGTACCTTTAGTCACAGCGGCACTGTACGTCTGCGCTACCAGCGGCCGGTCATGGGATGCAGACTCCAGGATTTCGTTGGCGGGCTCCATGCTGCCATCGAGCCTGCCAGGAAGAAGGGTTAGCTGGAGAGGTGATCTGCCTGGGCATAAGGCAGTGTGAGCTGGCAGCTACAGGAGAATATTCCATCTGATGTGCAAGAATAATATACATAGAAATGCAACGGGAGGAACTTGGTCCCTCTATTCCGGAGGTCTGGCAAGAAAGCACCTGACTTGGTATTTCTCTGAAGACTCATCAGCATCATGTTTGCCTCTGACACAGCATCAGGATCTAAATCCTAGTAGCTCATAGTAGGAAAACAAGACTCAAAACGAGACTGCATGATTAAAAAAACCCATTCCAATCAGCAATACTGTAGGTTATCTTGAGCTCTGTCACAACAGAAGCGGTTACTTCATACACAGATACTAGAAAGCCCTCTAGAGAAAGTATTAGACAATTTCAAAGATTAACAACTTGGTAGAAGTGTCCCTATATGAGGCTTCACTTCATCTCTAACCAGAGGTCATGCCTTCAATTGTTCAGATAAATGTATAATTTTTTTACCATAATTTTAGGTTGACCAAAGCTGCAAACTTGAATTATCATCACAAGTTATTATCTTTAATTCTATGATTGATCAAGTAATTTGACTGTATTACTCTAGCTTTTCCTGCCAACCCTATTGAAAAACAGTGCATTGTCCTATTTCTGTAAGTGTTCTACAGTACTATTACAGAACACCAGCTGCCTGGCCTATATGCAAGGAAGTTTAATAAGGACACCAGCAGAGAAAGCACAGGGATAATTTCATAGGCCAGTTTCCCCTCTGTGAAGTCAGAGTAAGATCTTTCTCATGTTTGTAACCACCTCATTTATTAATGAGGAGTGTCACACGTTTCAAGTTCTTGTTTAAGTAACTCAACTCAAAGTGCCAAGAGGAAACAGGAGCACAGAGAGAACAGCGATTGATCCCTCCCTGCACTGGGACAGTGTTAAGTTTCTGCTGCTAAAGCGGTACTTGCTGCTAGTGGATACCTGGAAGGAAGGCTCAAAGGGATTCTGAAGTTACTCATTCGTGTCAGAGGTCTGGAAAAAGATTAGTTTGAAGAAATGAGCTATTCTAAGTTAGACTTTTCCAGAACAGGACTAAGTTTGAGAAGAAACTGGATTTTGAGAGGAAATAAAAGACAACAGTTCTCAGCTAACATGGACTTACTTGTGCTGCTTCATTAGTGTGCACTCGCCTCCCTCCTGGGGGTCTAAGTTGTACATGTAGAGATACCCATCAGCAGCTCCCACCAGCAAACGAGGGATCTTCTGAATTCTAGAGAGGTTTAGAGCAGAAGTTATTAAATAAAAGATTATTAAGTAACATAAGAAAGAATGCTCTCCTCCTTTCCCATGATTTAATGGTTAGACTCGATCTCAGAGGGTTTTTCCAGCCTCAACGATTCTATGACTTTAAGGCATTATTTTCCACACTTTTGCTGGACAGGGAATGCTGTTAACAGTTAGAGCACCCAGGAAAGAACTGTGTGTAAAAAATTTACAGCATAACCACATTTTGGCGCTAACAGGATGCCACAGGAATCAAGCAATTACATATAACTCTGTGAAACAGATTCAGAAGTCACCATCCTGTTATCAAGCTTTGTGCAACTCCAGAGACAAATATTCTAGCGGGAAGGATTTACTTATTTGAGAAATGTTACAAAGCTTAATTATTGCTTAAAGGGTGCTCTGAGATCAGAGGAGTGAGAGTACAGACATGAAGTCAATTTAGCATAAAAACTATAAAACCCCCACAAAGTAAGTTTACTACTGCTCAGCTTATTACTTTGGTAGCTGTGCCAAATGGGACCTGCCTTTGAGGAAGACAGCATAAAAGATTAGATTTAGTCCTCAAAATTAACTTTAATGAATGCTACGCTGTTTTAGAGACAAGAATTATATGAACTTGCTTTCAAAGACTTCTTTAATGGTTAGGCTGGATTGGCTAATTTTACAATTCACTAACAACATACACCATCACTCCCCATAGCACTAATGGAAGCAAATGCCGTAAAAGCCCAGGGCTCTGATCTCAATATTCTTGTTCCAAAATTAAAAGACATCTTTAGAAGACATCTTTAAACAACACTTAGAAACGGGCTATTCCTATCCAAATATGAAGCCCTTTCCTCCTCCTCTCACAGGACTGTGAGGTGTTAGCTCTGCCACATTGCTCTTACACTGGAATGATCACAGGTCACCCATTTGCTCTGCTGCAGATGAAGCTGTGTTTGCAGTGGCAGCCTCTCCAGAGCCCAAACA
Source organism: Zosterops lateralis (assembly GCF_965231275.1). Lineage (NCBI taxonomy): Eukaryota > Metazoa > Chordata > Aves > Passeriformes > Zosteropidae > Zosterops > Zosterops lateralis. The sequence continues at coordinate 2,126,911 of NC_139775.1, forward strand.
CCCCAGCAGGGTGGGGAGTGCAGGCCCCATTGCTGTACTCACGTGGCAAGTGCACAGATGTTTTTGTGGCCACAGAAGGGCAGACGGACTGTAGCAAAGGCTCTACCCTGGTTGAACATCTCTGTTACTTGAGAGGGCAGATAGCTCGTTGAGGCCATCAGCACTTTTCCAAAGTAACCTGTCCAGGTTGTAGGCTCTTCCTGAGGTCTACAAGTCAGAAGAGAAAAGTGACCCACTTTGCCTTCACCTTAGAGAGAAAAGCGTGCAAACACTTGGAAATATTAAATTTTAAAAGATATTAAGCAGCTGTTTCTCTTCAGAAATAACTAACACTCTTGAGAATTCTAACACACTTCATCTCTCCTACAGGAGAAAATGTGTCCTCCAATACCCTCAGCCTGTTATTTAAGCACGTCTGATTGTAAACTGATACTTCTGTATATAAGACTGCATTTTATAACATTCATTACACAACAGCAGAATCTATGGAAAGCACCACACTTCAGGATTTTATTAATCTGTTTATCACTAAGCAAATCATTGTTTCCAATAACTTCCACTGAAATGGAATTAAGACTGTCCTCTCAAATAATAAATAGGAAAATTTTACAACTTGGTGCCTTTTAAAGCCCCCTATATGCAGCTGGAAGGTATTGCTGAGATAGCTCTTCCCATATGGATGTCAGAGGAGGTGAAACAAATGTAACTGAAAATCTTAAAACTGCTCCACATTCCTCTGTGAAGGATGGCCAAGTTCTCTTTGGCAGAAAAACACCTTTTCTACTCAGTGGGAGAACAGTACACAGCTCAGCTGCAGTTGCTGATTCATAAGTGACTTCTTATGCCCTTTACTTTACAGTAAAAGTTCAAAAGAAGTCTGTCCACACTTTTGAAACTCATTCTGTTGAGTACAGTCAACTTTTAAGCCTTTTCCTTGAAAAATCTAAGGCACCTTTGAAACCTACTTTTCTTTCACAGTCTCAAGTTTGAAGATATGCACCGTCTCTGTGTTACTGGATGCAGACAGAAACATGCCATCCATGCTGAAAGCCAATGAACAGATGCTCACACACCTGGGAAAAAAAAAAAGAAAAAAAGAGAAGAAAAACAAGGAAATCAAACTATTTGGCTTAGTTGAGAAGATTTTTAAAGTCACCACTACTTCGTAAGTAAGAAAAAAAACCCTTCAATAATCAGCATTCTGAATTCTCTGATAATTTCTTGAAGCTATTCAAGCATAAGATTAATGATGTTCAGCTCTGATGTTTACCAGGTACGGGATCAATTAGTAACAATCTGAACTCAGTCTCACCCTGCATAAAATACAGAGTTACTGCTACCACAAACCACACCACCATTTCACAATGGCTATTAATGGCCACAGCATTAGAAGGGTTTAGAAGAGAGTAAGAATATTAGATGTACAGCCTCCAATTGCCATAAGAATACAATATATCCTACAGAAGGTGACCCACTTGAAACGAGTTCCCTCAGCAATAAATTTTTAAAAGGCAAGAGGGAGTACAATTCTGACAGGATTGATTTGTAGAATAGTCAAGTCCAAAGGGATGAAATTGAAAAACATTCAAGCTGAAACTGTTATAAGCATACATGCAGGGATGAATGGAGATGAAAACAGGCAAAAAAATCAGGATGCCAGCTCAATTGCTGAACATACTGGAAATCAACCATAAGGAATGAGTGTCAGGTAATTAACCCAGCTGAACCTTACCTCTTCACTCCCCTTCGGAACTCAAAGAGTTTCTGTCCCTCTGGAATGGAAAACACTCTTATTACTGTCCCCTGCAAAGAAAAAAAATAAATACATCATTTTTCATTTCAAGTTCATTCATTTTGTACTAGCTCTAGTGAGCAGAGTACAACTAGAAGCAGCAAACCACTTTGCTGTTAACTCATTGCTGTGCAGCCCAGATACTACATGAAGTATTTATGGAACTTGTTTGCAGGATGTGTTTGAAGGGTACAGAAACAAGAGGTGGGAGCTACTAATGCAGAGAACAAGCTGTGCATCAAAACCAGCCCTTCTTATCATATTTGATCATGAAAACAAGCACACTAGACAAGTACCATGAGTGCAGCCACTTGGATGTCTTTGTGCCTTTATCAGATGCAATCAGTTATACCTTTATAGTCTAAGCTTATTACTCAAAGAGCAGAGCCTTCAGACTCTCTAATTTACACACATTACATGAGCAATTTGTCATCACATGCCAAAGACTAGCGAGGCACTTCTATTTGGATTTTAACTGTCTTGTTTTCATTAGGAAGACAGCAACAAAACAAGACAACTGATTTCTAATAAGTATCCTGCACTAAAGGGAGAAACACTCAGAGGACTGCCCTAATTGCAGCCAGATTAAAATGTTTCATTTAAATAACCTTATTAGCCAACATTTCACAGCATGGAAATTGTGTCAAATATCATTAACAGATCTTAACTTAGACTTCCCCTTTTAACTGTAAGCCTTCTTTTCTGGCACTTGCACATGGAACTGTGCACACTTAAAATACTTAATGACAAATTTGATTTTTATCACTGTTGGCAAGGCAATCAAAAGCTCACTTACCTTTTCTGAGGCTGTGGCAAGTTTAGTACCACTTGCATCAAATGCCAAAGCAGCCAAGGGACTATCATGAGCTGGGATCATATTGGCAGCTCTCTGCAGTGAATCAACAAAATAGAACCTTAGAACAGCACAGGTTCAAAGCTACATGTGCTGCATATTTAAGCACATTCAAGGCAAATATAGGTCTTACTTTCTGGACAAGAGCTTCAATATTTTTTTCAGTAACTAAGTACATAAAATTATCTGAAGCATATACATAGAGAGTACAAGCCGGAGGAAGACAATTCAAATAGAAATTACTTGGTTCCATCCATTTGCCCAATTCTACTCAATCAAATCTAGCATTAGCACTTGTATTTTCTTTGCTGACATTCTGTGAAGCACAAGATGCTTCAAACTGTTGCATAGAAACCTCAGTATCCAGTAATTCCTCCCTGAGCAAGTTAAGTAATTTGCAAAACCTGCATCTTTAGAGGTGGGAACAGGATTCAAAGATTCTTACCAGATTGATGGTGTCAAAGACTTGTACTTCTCCAATAGTTGCACTTCCTGGATAGGCCAGGTAGCAATTATCATTGTTTATTGATAAAGCACACAACCCTAGAAGGGATGCAGAAACAGCATTACAAACAGGCAAATTCCAAGACTTATGCAGTAAAACTTTCTGATTCTGTGCTTGAGTGTCACAAAAATAACTCCAATTATCAACAGAAACAAAGATGAGTAATCTCAGAGCCAACCTGCAATATATTCAACTATTTAGTGTCAGTTTAATATAAAACAGAAAAGGAAGAATACCAACAGTTACAATAACTGATTAAACAGTAGAACCTCCCATGTCTGCCACGATTCCTAAAGCATTAACCTGACAAAGTCTTTAACTATTCCAAGTGCTGTCAAAATCCACTTTTTATCTCTCATGTTTTTTTCTAACATTTCAACACATCCACTCCAGGGGACCAAAATACTGGGAAGATGCAGTTTAGGGCAGAGGCTGCTACTTGTTCTCAGCTGGATCAAACATGTAGGCTTCCAGACAACACTCACATTTGTTATTGAATTTGAAAGCAGAATTAACAACACCACAGTTCCCTGTAGGGAGCCTCACACACTGACAAAGAAAGCACTTTTCAGAGTTCTGCTGATTCTACCATCACATTTACCTGCAGGATTGGGAGGTGTCTCCCTGATTGTATGTAATACCTTCATGTCTCGTATGTTGTGTATATAAAGAGACTCTTCCAGACATACTATCAGCCTCTAGGAAAAGGGAAAGAGGACAAAATGGTGACGTGGAAACAGAGATCATATGGATTTATCAATCCTAAAAAATTCTATCCCAAAATGCAGCAGGTACCTTCCAATAGCGAAGAGGTTGTACCCATCTGATGTGGAGAAGAGTCTGACAGAAGATAAACAAGATCCAGCTCCTGATACAAACACTGCATGTGGTCACTTGAACTGACCACTGCACCCCACTTCCCTCAACCTCACCAGCGCAAACTGAAGACATCCCCATTACTAGTTTAAGTCAGCAAACCGGAAACCTTCACTTAATTCTTATTCTGTACCAATCTGCATGTGGAAATAATGGAAATTACTTTCTGCTTTTGCTAAACAGAGAAAACAAACAAGACTTTTTAACAATTCATAAAGCCTATAACTTATCCATAATCATGTGTGAATGGCCTCTTTTTTTAAAAACTAAGTTCTTCATCATCTCATTTACTTTGTAGACAACATGTGGATAACTAACTAGACGTTACTCATTGTACACTAACTCCCTGTGCCTGAAATCAAATTACCCACTCTTTCTCTCATGACTTTAAATAGGAAACCCCTCCTCCCACATCCATTTTTTGGGGGCAAAGACAGACATTAAGATTTTCTCCTTCAGATGCCATTCTCTCTAGTTTGAATGAACTGGCTAAAGACAGAGAAGTCTGTATTTGCTGAAGAACCTACTAATGATTTATCATATAGCAAACTATGCTTCCAGGTACTTAAAAGATTCCCCAGTTGCATGACATTTTTTAGATTTTATTTTTTGAGAAGAATTTAGCAAACAGCACTTACAGCTATAACAATTTATTAGATAAGTTTAGATTTTGGCCTGAAGAGAAAATGTCCGCCTTACATACTTTCACATTTAGGATGAAAGGATGATTCACACTGGAAGCGACCTCAGGAGATCTCTAGTCCAATCTCCTACTCAAAGCATGTCCTGTTTAGTCAGGGTATTTCCCCAAGTAAATACATAAACACAGAACCAAAAATACTTAACCAAATACAAGTACTGAGATGCCATACAGAAGCCACACTTGGAGAATTACTACTAAATTTCACACAGCAATTCTGTCACTAAAGGAAGAGACATCAACCAGCAGAGGAAGTGCCAGAAGATCCAAAACCCCTTTCCCAGATTTCCATCCAGCTAAATCCACTACTCACCTGTCTGTTGAGTTTGACAGCCAAGATGGTGTTGGAGTAGCTGTAGTTGCAAATCTCTGTCCCCTTCTTAAAGTGACAAACTTTGAGCTTGCGTGGAGCTTTAAGGCTAACTATGGCCACCAGACTGCTGGAGAAGAGCCTCTCCACAATGCACACATCTTCTGTGTCAGCTGAGGAACCACAGGAACGAGGGAAAAATACAGAGGGAGATTTCAGGGAAGAAGAATGATGCAGATCAACAGGAAATACTGTCTAAGAAAATCACAGAATTCAGTCTATTTAAAAATACAGTTTAACACCACAAACATTTTGCCATGACAGCTCAGAGTCAAGGTGGGACAAAGGACAGGCTTTTAGGGCAGAAAATCTACATAGTGAGTGTTGATTTCCAAAGATTTCCTCCCTGTCCCCAAGCTGTCACACAAGTTTATGTTTCAGGACCGTGTCTACTCCCTACGCCCAGAATCCAACAGAAAAAAATCCCAAAGTTACAAAACCCAGGAAATTGTCAAACTCCAGAATTTTATAATCTTTTTTCATCTCTGCAGAAATCTAGTAAAGAAAACAGGTTTTGGGCTTTTTTGGTTTGTGTGTTTGGGTTTTGTTTTTAAAGCTGTATTACTTGAAAAGGTTCCTGATGACCCAAACCACCTGGCCAGTGGAATTGGCATTTCCATTTACCTCTCTACAAAGAAAGAAAAGTTACAGTACTCAGAGAAGCTGGTGAAACTCATTTGCCACAAGACTGCTCCACACACACCATCTTTGACCTGACACGCCCTAAGAGCAACTTGTACAGGAATCACCGATGCCCAGCGTTCACATGCAGAGCCATAAAACATCAGTTTTGCCCAATGTTTCTACTATGGGAGCACTGAAAGCAAAGGAGGAACACAAATCCCTATGTGAGGAGAGAGCAGGAGGGAGGAAAGTCCAGGATCTCTGGCAAAGAGACACTTTCAGAGCATTTGATCATAGCTCAGCACTGGACCATGCTGGCAGGAGACCAAGTCCCACCACCAGTTATCCTGGCATTTGTGCCTCCCTCTCCATCCCATAAAGCTCCTCTCCAAAACCCCAGGAACACAGTGGACACAGTTTTCAGGGCAGTGAAAAGCCAGAGACAGTTTTACCATGCTCTGCAGCTCTTTCACAGCCACTGGCTACACCTGCCCTTTCATTACAAGAACCCAATCAAGACAAGTGACTTGAGCCTTTAGCCTTGATCCATAAAAACAAAATTTCCAGGAGTCAGCTCCTGGATTAGCTCAATGCTTAACACATTTCAAACCATAAAACTGCCAGTTAAAAAAAAAAAAAAAAAAAAAAACAAAAAACAAACCCCCAAAAACCCCAAAAGAGCTTGTTTCTGAAGGCTTCTGTTTTGGCCAAGAAAAACATTAAGTAATTAATTTGCACTGTTCTCATCAGCAGTGACAGAAATTCCATGAAAAAAAGTTCTGTTCAACGTTCTCAGTATATGACACTGCCATCAGTGTGGGACACATCTGCTTTCAAAGTGCTTTTTCTGGGCAGTTATTTCAAGAAAATGAACACAACATATTTAATGTCCTACATTTTTTTGAGAGAAACAGTCTACTTATGAAAAAGGAGCAGGTTTACACCCTGCATTTTCAGTACTCCATGCTACATAATTGACTTTTATCTACATCTTGTATTTAATATGGTGCTTTTCAGAGAAGACATAACAGCTCACAGAGGCTTTGAAAATTCAATTTTCTCATGCAACAGGGATAATGCATTTTAGTAATTACTTTGTATCCAAGGAATTGTTCTCTATTTTTCCGATACTTCACAAAACACATGAAAAAGAAATACAAAAATCTGCTCCAATAAATGTACGCCGAGACTTTGAAATGCAGAGGTCAGTGTTCCTTGAATCAGAACAGTTACATAAAAGACTCTCAAATATTTTACAGGATGGGTTATCAGCTTTCCATCTAAGCCTAGAGTCCTTCAAAATGATGACATCCTTTCACAAGAGTCAGAAGACCAGCACACTGAGACCCAAACCCCTTAGTCTGCTCCCAGCTCCAGGGCGAGCACAGTTCTGTCCCCATCCAGGGACAAGTGTTCAGACACAGATTCTGGGATATTTGTCACCCCCCCCAGGCAGGCAGGAGAACTGGTATTTCAGAAGAGGAACAGCAGCAGAGATTCATATGGAAAAAGTGCTGTCCTATGCTGCACTGATGGGAAGGCTGGGCAGCAGGGAAGGGCACTATCAACAACTAAGCCACGAGACAGAAGAAAAGATTTTCAATAAGTAAAATGCCTCAAAGGTATTGATAATCCTTCAGTCTCATCATAAAAAGACTATAATGCAGACAAGTTACCTTTGGAGAAAGGCTTTGTGATGGGCATTTAATTAAATTCACTTTAAAAATACAGGATGCACCTCTGCTCCTTTGTCTTCCTTTAACAGGAAGAAGAGATAAAATCTCTTCACAGTTGCCAAGTAATTTATGCCTCCCAACAGCAACTATTCAAGAGGGTACCAGGCTATACTGCCCATCCTATGTTCAGCTGACCTGAATTAATCATATGTTTATAGCACTAAAACCCTGTAGCAATGCTGTTACTCAGGTTTGTTTTTTCTATCAGTATTATCTCCTTTACACTACACAACTGAGCATTGCCAGAAACTCAGATTCAAAACAGAGTAAGAAAAAAAGAACTGCAAAACAAATTAAGCACCAGCAGCGAGGGGAGAACAAGCAAACACATAACAAGATTAGTTTCATAAACACAAGCGTGTAGCATCACAGACAAGAGCTGGTTAGAGCCAGCTAGATTATGATCAGCTGTGCCTTTATTCCATTTTTAATCCAAGAATATGAAGCATGGTAGAAGCATTCATTAAGCCTTAAAGCACCCTCCAATCTAAAGCTTGTTTTTACAGTGGGATCAACTGCACAGGGAGTCAGGAGATTTGCAGTCATAGGAGAAGTCAGTGATGGGAGCAGCCAAATCTCCCACTTTTTTTTTGTATTTCTCTCAAACACAAGACAGCTGAGGCATATTCTGCAATTTAGTTTGAACACCTACACAAGAGTTGGCAGATCAATCTTCCAGAAGAGAAGGAGGGGTTCTTAACAGTGCTCACTCAACACAAGAAAGTCTTTAGACCCACTTAAACTAAATTGGGAAGTGGGAGGCACCGTGTCTGGGAGGCCTCAAGATACCTTTCCTTGAGGAAAGGAGGTACCCAGTGCACAGGAAGCCCTCCACTCTCATATCAAGTTTTAACAGGCATGGTTTACAAGTCCAAGACTGAAAATTATTTGACTCATACAAAGAAAACGAAGGCATCTCAATATTTCAATCTGCTTTGAGTCAAGACTGGCTTCCACAGGCCAAACCATTGGATTGTTTGTAGTGAGAGGACCAAGAGTAACGAGTTCAAACTCACAGAGGGGAAATTCAGGTTTGGTGTACGTTAGAAATTCTTCTCTGTGAGAGTGCTCAGGAGCTGGCACAGGCTGCTCAGAGAAGCTGTTGGATGCCCCATCCCTGGAAATGTCCAAGGCCAGGTTGGATGGGGCTTAGAGCAACCTTGGATAGGGGAACTGGATGATTTTTAAGGTCCTTTCCAACCCAAAACATTCTACTAAATGTTACCTCTCTGCTCAGCTTTTACAGACTTAACACTCAGGAAACTTAAAATACCAAGCACCTCAGAACAGTCTGAAGACAAGACTGGAATAAGCAGGTCAAAATTCCGATTCCAGCTGCTTTTATCAGATTATTGCAAGATGTTGAATAAAGCACTTTATCTAACCTGTACTTCCTCTCTCAAGAACTGACCAGAAGATGCAGCCCTGCACCTGACCTCTGCAGCTGACCTCACAGGGCACTTTTCAGTGTCTCGTGTAACAGGGAATCATCTTCACTGAGTCTCCTGGGGTGATACCAGGCCAGATACTGTAAGTGCCTGACATGCTGCAGAGGTCAGGTACATAAACTCCACAGCAGAAAATGGAATCCAAGCCACTTATTAACCAGTACAACCAGACCATGACTCAAATAGGAAGATGGAGCTGCAACACAATTTAACCCGACCACGGGTGCCTAATTTGAACCTCACAATTACTTCTCTCCATTGACTGTGTACAGAAGCAGGCTGTCATGCCAGGTAATGGGTGATCTGAATCACACCCCATTTCCAAACTTAACATGCCACAGGGTCAGGTCACTTTGGGAATGGACTTTGAGGACAACTCTGTAATGGGATCCCACTAGAAATGCTGACATCACAGCAATTCGTACCACCTGCTCACATGGAGTTTATAAGAAAGCAAGGATACTCACGCATAGCATTCATAGATGACTTATTAGCATCTCAAAAAAGGGAAGTCCATGAACTGCTGGGAGAACTGGGGATACCACTACCCCCCCAGGCCTCCCTCCATTTCACCTCAGGTCCTACTCAACTGTGATCACTATTGGGAATTTATGGGAATCTGAGTTATTTACCCTTTTGGATGAGCAAGCCTGCAGATATCACATTTAAGAATAATTTTCTAACAGAAAATATTAGGATAAAAAAATAAAATTAAGGTTTTGTTTTCTTATTTCATAAAGGTATATAAGTGCTTCCATGCCCCAAAAGACACTCTCTCACATAAGTAAATTATTCTTTTTATGCCCAGCTGCTATGTAACCTGGCTGGACATAAAATTAGAAAAGTAGAGTTCTCATAGCTACTACCAAATTTCATACCACACCAGCTAAATTTAAATACAGAATATTGATTCATAGTTTTACCCTGCCTGCAATTAATGTTTTGTATTTGTGTGATATTTACATAAGGTTCCTTTCATGCTGATTTCAAACAACCTGTGAAAAAGTGAAACATTAAAAAAAAAAAAAAAAAAAAAAAAAAAAAAAAGATACTCACTGCATTCATAGATCTGCTCTAATTTGTCCACAGAAGAAAGAGAGAAGAATTTGTAGCCTGATTTACTGCCAACTGCAAGGGATCTGCAAAAGAAACAAGCCAGTCAGGAACAGGAACTCCAAGAGCTGTGATTACCCTTGGACAGATTCTTACCCAGTTCTAAACCTCCAGCTGGGTTAGCTCAGTAAGGAAAATGATAAAAAGTTTGTCCAAAAAAGCCATAACAGACACAGACAGCTTCCTCAATTCTGATTAGACCAAACAGCTTCAGAATTACAGAATTCAGGTGTGGAATTCTGCTGCACATTTATGAAATGAGAGTTCACAACCTAAAGTAAACCTGCTGCCCAATTCTCACTGGTGATTTCTTCACACAGGCTAAAAGTTTTAGTGTGGAGGGAAGATGATGACTTGAATAATGTAATGCAAACCAATTACATCATTGCCTCATCATTAGAGGTGACCTCCAAGACCTTTGAAACTGGGCTGTCTGGGGATTTTTGTTCTTTACAGTGTAACCGTCCCTGAGCATCCCAAAAGAGTTTTTGTATTAAAAAAAAAAAAGTAATTAAAGACTGCCAACTCTAATTTTCTCTGGCTTTACGTGATGATGTTCTAGCACCTCCATTGTTAGGTCTCAGTCTTACAAATACTCATACTGAATCTTTGATCAGAGGCACCCTCTACAAAGTGCCAGCCACTGATGTCAAACAGATTGAACAATAGCAGAATATTAAAATACTGACTAAAACCCCTTCTTTCCTCCATTACTCAATTTTCACACTTAGCTCACAGACCATTTAATTGCTTTTCCAGCCAAAGTCAAAGGCAGGTCTTAAATTTTAAGCTAGAAAAATCTTTAGCCTGTCTTGCAGTTCTTTACACATCAAGGCAGCAGACAATGGCTCATTCTTGTTTCCACTCCCCATCTGGAGGACGATTTTATGCCACAGATAAAGAAAATTAACAGTCAATATAATTTTACAGAAGTGCATTAGTATGCTTGTAGTTCATATATTTCTTACTGCCAAGAGACATGGAGGAAAATTCCAATAAAATACATTTCAATACCCTAAATTGTGGCAAGTCATTCAACACAGGGCTCCAATCCAACCCTGCCAGTCAGGCTGCCAAAAATGCCTTTCTGAACTCAGCAAGATGATTCTCTACAGTTCAGATGCACTAACAATTAATGCTGCATTTGGAATACAATGAAGATTCCTAGATTTCATGTTCTTTCTGTATTTTCCACTTGTGGCTCCAAAGTGAGTATTTTTAAATTTCAACATTGCCCAGAAGATTAAAAATTGCTCCTCATATAGTTCACCCTCTGAAATTAAGCTACAAAATCAACTTCTGTAGGATGGTATGACCTTTCTTCTAGAAGAAAATACAACTGGCACAATCTGGTCAAGAAATTATATTTGAGAAGGCTTAAACCTTCAAATTAAAATATGAACCATGCAAACATGAGATTCAATTCCACATATTCAATAACCAAGATATTAAAAAAGCCTATTAGGCTTAAAGATAGAGAAGCAATCATAAAACAAAATTTTGCTGCTGCTCCTCTAAGTCACCCTAGAAATACTGAATTTAATTTTCCTTCAGACAAAATCAGTATGTTCAGCAGTCTCCACCTTATTAATCACCAAAGATACTTCAGTGGTTTTGCTCAACTACTTTTGTACAACTCAACAAAAACTCACATTACATGAAAAAAAAACCCTGAAACTCTAATTTGGTAAAACAAAGCAATGAGTCAGCTTTTCTTCTATCATCTACTGCTTTCCTCAAAAGAAAGTTTAATAAAGAATGACATTAAAATTGTCACTTTGCAAACGTAAACAAGCACTCCACAGAGCTAAAAATAAATGGAGTCACAAGACTCCTTGCAATATAAACGATCCACAAAAGACACAGGATCATTTCCTCATGGAGAACCCCACACAGCAGCTATTTGTATGACTAGGCAGAACTGATTCCTGACTTGTACTTACAGCTTTAAATACAGAATACTGCTGAATCACTGTTTTACTGACAGGACCACTGAAAGCAGTAAGGAAGCCCATTTTTCTTGTCCTACGACAATACCTCATTCAAATGAGCTGCAGACAATGGCAAACAAGAATTTGTGGACACGATAAAAATCCCAAAATGCAGAAGCACAGAATGGACCTTTCCATCCATGACAACTGCTTTTTGTTATTTATTTCAGGATCGAGGTGATGAAGTCACAAATTATTTGTTTACATGGAGCAATTTAAGTTTTTTAAGCCGTTTCAGTGTAAAAGGGTAACTGGAAAATAACCCTTTTTTATTCTGTAAAAGCAATCTTGCTTTTGGAGGGTTTGCTTTGCTGGTTTGGTAACGTACTCTTAAATTACTTCTTATGAAACTACTGGAAAAAGGCTTTTTATATGTAATAAGAACCTACTAGGCTGAATTACAGCAGCATAATCACAGTGATTTAAATCTCCCATCTTCCCCCGCACCGATATTACACTTAAGCCCTTAAGACACCCCACAGCCATTGAAATGGCCAAATCCACTAAACAAGGACCCAGCCAAAATTACCTCACCCCTGAAAAAATGGGCAAGCATATGGGGAAGAAATATGATCAGTGAGCCATTCAGCTCTTGCTCAGATAGACAGCGGCCAACAAGAAGCTGCTGTGCTTTATCAGAAGCTCCTTTTACAGTGTAGGTGTTATGCTTTATAATCACTGATTTTCAGGAGCTGATGAGACTGTAATTGAAAATAAAAAAAATATTCTCTAAAATGGTCTTTTTTTTCTTCAAAATATTATGCTATACACATGTGGGGTTTTAGCTCTATTATGTGTAGCCTCTATTACACACTTTAGACTGTAGACTCTGAGCTATTTCATCATGAAGGTTGTCTCCTCAGTACAAAATTATCAATATAGCCATGATTTATGGAACTGTGTTTATCCACTTTCTGCAGAGATAATGCTGCAGACTGATCCAAGACTACATAAATCTTGATAGTATTTTCAAGAGTGACTATCATAAATAATTAAAACCATCCTCATCAGGCAAACAGCACTAGGAGATTTCACACACATTGGAAGATGCTGACACTGGCTCTAAGTGCACTCACCTAAAGTGGGAAATCAGCTGCTTCAATCCCTCTGGCTCTTTAGGAACAAGTTTTCTCAGCTGGGTTAGAATCCTAAGGTTTTCTTTTGTTTCTTTAATATACATATAAAAGGAAGAAAACCAGTTTTTCCCTTTCCATATCACAGAGGACCTTAACTTTAATCAAATATTCTACAATAATCAGAAAGTTCCTAACAAGGGCAGCTCTCTCAAAGATTAAATCAATTGCAGCTGCAGCATAAACAGGACTCTAGAAGTCATTACTACTTTAAATAACTGGTTAATTAGGCCTACTTTCATTATGATACAGTCTCATTATACTAATGTTCCATCTCATTTCAAAACCAATGTAAATTTCCACAGACAAAACATTCTGGCTTATGATGAAGAGGGGGGAAAATAATAATAATAAAATAAAAATCAATTAAGACATAAGAATTGCTAAGGAATTACTAAGGAAATGTACCTTGCTTTATTTCCCTCTCCAAAGTATCTGCTGTAACATCTCATGGATATATCTTAATATCAAAGGTCATTATTTTGGAAAAGAGATACAGAACTTCGTACATTCAATGTTTTTGTCAGCAACATTCTGACAACCCACAGGACATTTTCCCATTATTCTTGTATTAAAAGAAAACCCACAAACTTAAACCTGCTAAAGCAAAAGGAGACCACGCCTGCTCATCACTTAACATGCAGGCCGGGACAACAGAAAGTCCATAATCCAAGTAACTATCACTATTCTTGGGGCAAATCCCCATCCAAATGGTCACACACTGAGGAACAGTTCCTCTGAGCAGCCCCCCTCAGCTGCTGTGCCCTCTGCAACAACAGCAAGAAACACAACATACGGTTGTCTCTCTCAGCTATCCTCCCTGAGTGTAGGAGCTACGGGACCGCTCTGTCCTTCCTTTTTTTGGTCTGTGTTTAGCTTTAAAGTCTCCTTGGAATAGAGAGCTCTCCTGTCCTCAAGGATCACGGGTGAAGGACACCTGAACCTAGGAGAAACAAAGGCAGAGGAGTGAATGCTCAGCACCTAACCCTTGCTCCTCCCACCACAAGCAGTTTACTACAGAGATCCAAACATCAAAGAATAAGGGAATGAGAATGCAGCTTCTGGGACACAAAGCATGCCCGATGCATATAGAGACAGCAGCATTTGTTCACAATACAGAATGAAACTGATTTCTTTGGGAAATAAAGGGCAGAATTAAATTGGAAAGAAGAAATATATGGACTGATACATGTCATGTGTAACTCCACACATAAATGAAAGCAGAGCCTGAAGAAATCCTTGCCAGTAAGGCACACAGCAATGTTTTCTTTAGAAGTCCAAACACAAGGTTTCCTCTTCCCCTTTCATCAGGAATCTGTTTTCAAAACTGCAGTGAGTACTTTGCTTCCAAATGCTGTCACACAAATTACTTATTTTGAAAAAAGATGACTAAAACCTCTCTAGTCTGCCCACTCCCATTATTTCACCAGCAGGCTTTTGGTGGGGTTATTTTTTGTGGGTGGGGGGAAGTGGGTGCATATTTGTAAATTGAATCTGAACACTATTTGTAAGTACTTCCAAGAATACCTGTGCAACAGTTTAAACACTGAAAGTTTTACCTATTATATAGATACATACAAGTTTTGGGATCTTGAAGTTATGCTTTGCTTAAAAAGTCACCAACTTCTAATCCATTAGCATTTCCCTTACGAGATTTAAAGCTTCTACGAGTTTGTGAAGTGTTTAATTTTTCATAAACCTATCTGTGCTCAGTTTTATCACTTCTCCCAGAAGTAACACAAACTGCACTTGGGTTTTTCTTCCCAAGCATCCATTGTTACAGATTTATGTAAAACCTACCTAGCACGGAGGCCACCCACAAGCTTCCACAGCCTGGATGTGCTGGGACACCCGAATTCCGATGGGTTGCTCCACTTTGATGTGCAAGCTGGAGCTTCTGCCTCTCAATCAGGGAATGCCAGTCATGCCAAGTTGTGCAATGATTGATTCACTGGGGAAAAGGGCTAGGTCCAAAACAAGCACACTAACATCTTCTGAAAATACCCTTCTCTGTGGTTTGTTTTTTTTTTTTTTTTTTACTTAATGAAAACATTATATCAAAGAGAAGCCACAAACCAACCCCTTCTGCTGCATTATAGGTGAAGTGTTTTCAGGCAGAGTTCCAGTCCCAGCCAGTAATTCAAAACTCTCATGTATATAAAGCTTAGGGCAATGTGGGATAAACAGGCAAGACAACACCTGCAATAATGCAGATACTATTCCAAGAGACAATGTCACTACACACAGCATCCATGAATGAATATTAGCCAAGTCTGGGAAAACCAAGCTACTAAAGCAGGATAGAGGAGATCTGCTTCAGTGGCCAGGGATTGCAACAATCAGGAAAATGCAACAGCAACTTTTGTGATGACAACATTTTTCTAACTACCAGCAATCCAATTTCCCAAGACTGAGAGCCACCCTGAAGCTCATCTTCCTACAGGAGAGAGAAACTAATTACCAAATTTTCATAAAACCAAAGAAAAGTCAGCTTGATACCTATTTTCAGCAGTAACAAGCTCCATCTTTTCCTAACACAAGGAACTGGCTCTGCTGTGCAGGTAAACAAGGCACAGTTAAGCCTGAGTTGAACTGGCACCTTGTTAGGATGAAGGTAAAAGCTTTAAAGGTAGTAACAACAATGAGCCAATGTCATTTATTTTCCAGTTTTGTCTGTCAGCAATTTTTCTAATTACTGAAGCACCTTAAAGCATGATGTGAGCTCTACTGACTGGGCAGACATAAACAAAGCTTGTCTTTCATATACTGCCTGAAAGAATATACATTTGTTTACCTTGCCTGTCTGGAGAAGGGCTCCAGTTACCTGTAAAAGTTGAAAACAGGTGAGCTTTCTGAGGCCCAGGATGGGAAAGTGTAACTCATTCCTATTAAGTTCTTTTTAGCTCTTCTCACCTGGTAAACTGTGATCTCCTAGATATATAGAATAGTACACTATAAACCCAGAGAGCTGCCTTCTTGTTTCTCTACTCAAACAAGAAACTAGGAGACATCATGGGTGAGAAACAGAAAAAAAAAAAAATTAAACAAAGTTCTGTTTAAAGAACGTACAAACCCACTAAATTCTGCTCAGTTCAGAAACTTGAATGCAACTTGGTTGTTTGGGCCACTTACCACATCAGACTAGTGCTTTACTGAGAAGCTGCTCACAAAGGCATCTGCAAGGCTGGTTTTATACTCGCTTTTTCTTTTTATACTTACTTTTCTTGGGGAGTTTTATTTAAGACAATGTTAGTAAGAAGAGATTATTCCACATCATCAACCACCTCATTTATCTCACATTAGGAGGCCTTTTAAATTAATCTCAGAATTTTGAGACAAAAGTATGAAGAGGAGCTTTTTAATATTTCTGTCATTTCTGCATCAAATACCTGAATTCACAAATACTCAAAAATGACACAAAAGCCCTAGTAACTCAAAACTTGGAACTGCAAAGATCTACGGGCCAGGTCTGCCTCACACAAAAGATACATCACCAAAATTCTCATCAGCTAATCTCAAGGTGATTTGTGTATCAATCATATTTTTAAAAAACACTGGTTATTGACACAATGGATATTAGACTACCAAATTGAAAAAACAAAACAAACGCAAACCAGCTATGAAAGAACATCTTTTGGTTATTTAGAAAACTGAAATACAAAAAGTAGTGCAGTAGCACACTCAACTGAGGAATGAAATCATTAGCCAGGTGTCCCTTTTCTCTCCCTACAAACTCCAAGTTATAAAGGAAACACCTTTACACTCCTTGAAGAAAGATTTCAAGGTGTACAAGCCAAAACCCATCTAGGTAAGTTTATATTTTGCTTTTTTTTTATTTCTGTCTTGGTCTTGTTCTCAAGTCAGCCTACAACTCTTGTTCAAATTAAGTGGTTTTTGTGGGGTTTTTTTGTTGTTGTTGGTTTGTTTTTTTTTTTTTTTTTTTGTTTTGTTTTGTTTTTTGTCTCAGTTCAGTGATCTTCAGGTACATAAAGTCTCCACAAAGCTAAGGTGGAACTAAAAATGCAGAGGTGCCACACTGGAGAACACAGCTGAACTTCCAAAACTTATATAATGACTTTTATAAACTGCAGAAGAAAGAGGTGACAAATCCCCTAGTTATTATGACTTGCTGTTTATTCCAGTAATAGGTAAAAAAAATGAATGGTAGCTGAGCAAAACTTGGGCATGTTTTATACAGACAGAGACAGAGTGAGCTCTATATGGCACCCACTGAAAAAATGTGAAGAACAGTTGCAAAAGTCTCTGGCTTGAATCAATATATGGATAATGATTTACTCACAAATACACAGAGCACTACTGCTCCCCCCCATCATTTACCATAACTTATTTACTGCCGGAGTCTCTTGTCTCAAACCCATCCAGCTCCAATTGCTCATCTCTTCACCCCCAACAAAACCTACAAAAGCAAACAGAGTCTCTCCTGCTGTGATGTAACCCTGCTTGGCAGTCACCAGAAATAACCTTCTCACCTTCACAGCTCCCATAGGCCACAGGATGTGCTGAGGACAGGCACAGATCTCCCTCATGAGGGGAAGATATTGTTGCTTGCAAGAAGAACAAGCTGTTAAAAAAAACACCAAACCCTCCACCACACACGTGGGCTACACTCTGTGATGCCAACCTGAGATCATTTCCTCTTACTCACTTCCTAAAACAAAACTCCTTTCTTGAGTACAAGATCTTTTGGTTCTTACTCCCCAGTTTCATCTCTCAGGTATTTAAGTCAGTCAAATCATTCTTTAAATGATCTTCAGAGCTCCAGTCCCAACTAATAGGGGGTTCCTAAGTTAAAAATACTGCTTTATAATACCCCATAAAAAAACCCTAATATGCACTAATTGATCTAAATATGCTGCAATGATTAAGTAATTTCCGAGACGTGGAGCTTGAACCGTCTGAAGCTCAAGGAAGTGCAGTTTCAAGGCTCAGAGAAAGGCCCCTATTCAAAATCAAAACCGAAAGTAGCATGAGCTCATAAAACACCTTCAATCCAAAGTCTCGGTGCTTCAACGTAACAATGAAACAGCTGTATGGAAAGACAACTGTGACAACTTTTGCATGAAGTCTTTGCACGTCCTGGAAGACCTGGGGCTTCATGTCAGGCCCTCCTAGAGCTGAACATCAGCCGGGAGCAGCAGCAACAGCCCTCTTTCCGTCCTCTTCCCCACGGAACAGCGAGCGGGGCTTCCCAAGCCGGAGCAGAGGTTCCCCAGGACAGCGACCCGGGGGAGGGAGAGGGCACCGCGCTGCCGCCACCCCCCAGCTGCGTGCCCGCGGGAGGGGCGGCCTGTCCCCGCGGCCCTACAGTGCAACCGGGGGGCACAGGGGGGACAGCTCCCAGCCCTTCTCCCTGCGGGGGTCCCCGGCCCCCGAGGCCCCGGGAAGGGGCGGCTCCAGCGGCGCTCCCCGCCTGGGCAAGGGGCGGCACCGGGGAGACCCCACCACGCCCCCCCCCGCGGCCGGGCCCGCTCAGGCCCCCCCCGTCCGCCGCCCCTTCCCCGGCCGGGCCCCCTTCCCCGGCCGCCGCCCCTTCCCCAGCCGGGCGCCCTCAGCCCGCTCCCTTCGGCCAGCCTTACGTGTTGTCCTGGTTGAAGTTGGCGAAGAGCAGATGGCCGCTGCCGGCGTCGCCGCTCTGCCCGGCCAAGTTCATGGCGGGACGGCCCTCGCCACCCCCGTCCGGCGGGGAGAGGACGAGGAAACACCTCCAGAAGGCTTCGCCCCTCAGCCGCGGCCGCCCCGACCCCGCCGCATCCCCGCCGGGCCCTTGTTTACGCGGCGGGCGGCGGAGCGGCCCCCGCGCCTGCGCCCTCCTTCACCCCTCCCGGCCACCGTCCGGGTGCCGCGCATGCGCGCGCGCGCGGTGGCGCCAAGCGGAACGTGGCCCAAGCTAAGCAGGGCCCGACGCGGCCGGCCGCTGGATGGGAGACGCAAAGCGCGGCAGTTGATGCCGGCTCGGCTCGGGCGTGTCCCCACAGTCCCCAAGCAGAGCGCGGCCATCAGGGCGCCCAGGCGGTCACACCCCGCGGTGTTTCCGCCCGCCCGAGCCTTTGCAGTTCCGCTTCATTGCCGCGGCCTGTCCTCGAGGACCAGCAAATGAGTGCACGGAGCTCCCGACTGGGGACAAAAAAAAAAAACAAAAAAAAAACACACAAACAAAAAAAGCCCCAAAAGCCAACAAACTAAACAAACAAACAACAACAAAAAAAAAAAAAAAAAAAAAAAAACAACCCAACAAACTAAAAAAAAAAAACCACCAAAACCCACAACAAACAAAAAAAACCCCAAAAAAACCAAAAAACCCCAACAAACTGAAAAAAAACCCAAAAAAACCCAAAAAACCCCAACAAACTAAAAAAAAAAAAAAAAAAAAAAAAAAAAAAACAAAACCCAAAAAAAAAAAGACCCCAACAAACTAAAAAAAAAAAAAAAAATCAGGAAACTAAAAAAAAAAACAAAACCAAAAAACACAACAAACTAAAAAAAAAAAACCAAAACCCCAAAAAAACCCCAGAAACTGAAAAAACCCCCCCCCAAAACCCATAAACCGCAACAAACTAAAAAAAACCTCCAACAAACCCCAACAAAAACTAAAAACAACAAACTAAAAAAAACTCAACAAAAAACCCAACAAACTAAAAAAAAAAACCCAAAACACAACAAACTAAAAAAACCCCTAAAAGCCCAAAAAACCCCAACAAACTAAAAAACCCCCTAAAAAACCAAAAAAGACAAACAAATTAAAAATACCCCCAAAACCCCAAAAAACCCAACAAACTAAAAGAAAAACAAAAACAAAAAAACCCACAAACTAAAAAAAAAAAAACCAAAAAACAAAAAAAACCCAACAAACTAAAAAAAAGCCCCAAAACCCCCCAACAAACTAAAAAAAAAAAAACCAGAAAACAAAAAAAACCAACAAACTAAAAAAAAAATCCAGGAAAACACCCAAAACCTAACAAACTAAAAAATAACAAACTAAAAACACCAAAACCCTAACAAACTAAAAAAAAAAACAACCAAAAAATTCCCAAAAAACCAACAAACTAAAAAATTAAACAAAAAAACTCCAAACCCCAACAAACTAAAAAAAACCCAAAAAAACGAAATCCATAAACTAACAAAAAAAGCCAAAAAAAACCACCACCAAAACCAAACAAAAAACACCAAAAAAACCCCCACCACAAAATAACAAAAAATCCAAACTAAACCAAAAAAGCACCCCACACTTCACCCCTCCCAGCCGCTGTACGGGTGCCGCGCTTGCAGGTGCCAAGCGGAACATGGCCCTGAAAGAAATAAAGTTTAAAAAAGCTCCTGAGTATATGTTAAAAGTTTAAAGTGTTTAAGTCCTCTTAATTGTTGTATAATAAGTGTATTGATGTTTTAAATGATTTGTAATTTTAAGTCCCTGTAGTCTGGCAGTGGGGGCCACCTCCATGGCCTGTTTGCTCACTAGAAGCCGACAGCCCCCCTGCACCGCTGCCACCGCGGAGCCGCCGAGGCCAAAGCAGCCCCCTCGCCACCAGAGCCGCCGCCACAGCCGAGCCCACCTGCTGTCAGAGCTGCGGGGCCCTGTGCTCCTGCCACCGCTGCAGAGCAGCCCGGCCCCCTCCTCCACAACAACCCCCCGCGCCGCAGCCGCCACCGCAGCCACTGCCAGGCTGGCGCGGCACACACACACACACCCTGCCCATCAGAGCAGTGGGACCCACAGCTGCAGCTGCTCCCACCATGAAGGCGCTGGAGGCCAAAGCACACACACACCTCCCCATCGAAACCACGAGACCCCCGAGCCGCCAACAACTGGCCCAGCCTCTCGCCCTCACAGCCACCACGAGGCATCTGCTGCCGCTGCTGTGGCGGCCCCAAGCCGACCCCGCGCCTTCACAGCCAGCGGCCCCGTGCCCCCAGGTGCCGCCACGTGCGGCCCACTGGTATGTAAATTAGAAAAACCTCAGTGTAAACTGGGACATTTTTAGCACCAAAAGTCCCCTGCCAAAACAAACCAATGTAAAATCTGGACCCACAAAAGACAATACTGAACTGGCTATGCCCTAAAGTGTTGATAAACAGGTTTTTGTATCTCGCTGTAACTTAAAAAGTGCCCGAGAGTGAGGATACCCCTGGAACAGGCCGGCAAAAGTGAACTCCTAGCACGCCTGTGAGGGCGGGGCTCCCGGCTCTGCAGTGACCTAAGACTGCAAAGCCAAACAGACCCTCCTCCTCAAGGGGAACCAAGAGCTGACCATCCCTTGAGCCACCCTTTTAAGAGCTGATCAATAAAGGCATTTTAAGGAGAAAAATACTGTCTCTGCCCATTTTCAACAATTTGGGGCACTCGTCCGGGATTGGCCACGCCCAGAAGAGGATCAGGATGGGAAGGCGCCGCCCGACCTTGGATCTCCTGGACAGCTGGCCTCCTGGACCAAAGAGGACAACGCACGCCAGCCTCGTGGGACACCATTCCAGCCTCGAGGGGC
Organism: Zosterops lateralis; assembly: GCF_965231275.1. NCBI lineage: Eukaryota > Metazoa > Chordata > Aves > Passeriformes > Zosteropidae > Zosterops > Zosterops lateralis. The sequence continues at coordinate 2,148,553 of NC_139775.1, forward strand.
ACCATTGAGGAGCATCAGGTAAGTATAAACCCGGTGGCTGGAGGGGAGATGTGCAAGTGTGGAATGTGTGAGACGGGGACCGGCAGCTCAGACCCCCGACATGAGTGAGGACTCCTAATTACCGCAGTTCCACACCTCCGTGAGGAGTGTGGTCGGGAACAGGAGGAAGCGAAAGGAGATAGAGTGAGAGAGGCGTCTCCAGGGGTGTAGTGAACCCCCCTCCAGACTTGCGGAGGATGATTAGAGTGTGAGTGGCACGTCATAGAGTGAGTGGTGCTGTAGGCTTCCCCTAGACCTATAGGGGCAAAGCACCCAGGTCGCCTCAAGTGTACGAGAAGGCCAGGGATGAATGTGTGAGGCACGCACCACACTGGCACAGGTTAGAGGGGTGGCTAGGAGGCTGCTCCCAGGGCCTGCAGGGGTGTGGGGAGTGCAAGGGGTACTGGCCGAGGTTACTAGCTGGAGATAACTGACAGGGCACAGGAAAGGTCACACTGGTCGGGGGTGCTCAAGAGAGGAGTACGCTACCAGGTGTGGAGAGTGCACTGGGCGGTGGTCTTTTTAGATACGCTACCGGGTTTGAGTGGATCGTGCTGGTCGGGGGTAGCCAGAAGTGCTATGCTACCGGGCACAGAGAGGTAAAACTGGTTGGGCATGCCCAAAAGGATGCTACCGGGTGCAGAGAGTGAAAAATTTAGGGAAGCTCCAAAGTGTGAGGGACTTGATGATAGGGTGTATGAGTGAGTCACATGCTGTGTGTGTGTATCCTGGCAGAAGTAGCGACTGGAACCCTGGGCCCAGGTTGGCCGACTGCTTACGGGGATTTGCCGGACGCGCAGGGGTGAAAGAGGGTACCGGCTGGGGTGGCGGCTGAAGCACCAGGAGTGCTCAGGCCAGTGACAGGTACCAGGGGCTGGCTGTAGCAGGGGTCGGGACCTTAAGGGCGGGTCATACAAACTGCTTCCAGGGCCCATGAGTGAGTGTGAATTAAGTCTAAGGGGATTTAAGTGAAAGTGCTTTAAAAAAATTTTAGTTGAAGTTACCAAGTGCGAATGGGTACTTGGATAAGTAAGCCAAAAGAGGCTGAAAAACAGGAGAAAGAAAAAATACCTCATATCCCTCCAGGGAGCCCACTGGGAAAAATGTTAGAACAGTGGGACAGGGAGGAAAGTACTAAAGCTTTGAATAAAATCAAAATGATACATTATTGTGTGGAGGTATGGCCTACTCTAAGTCTACCTGGAGAATGGCCATGGCATGGAACAACTGACCCTTGGAAGTGTACTCAATTAAATCAACATCTGAGAGCCCTAGGGGATACAGATATAGAACAAATACCGTATGCTGCTTGTTGGCAAGAACAGAGCAGAAGTAAGGAAAAAGTAAAGATCTGTAAATTACAAGGGCAAAAAGAAAGGAGAGATAAGAACAAGAAAGAAGAAAATAGCCCTATTTTGGATCCACTCAGCTATTTACGCCCCCCTCCCGCTTATCCAGATATGCCCCAGGTTCCACCTGTAAACCCCTTTCGGCATTCCCAGACTGTAACCCCTGTCTCTCTTCCCATACCTTCGGCCCCACCTATAAGTCCCCCTCAACTTCCTCAAACTGATTCCCCTATTCCTCCCTATAATCCTCAGACCTTACCTACAAATACCCTTGTCCCCTCCCTAACCAGCCCTTCAATAAGTCTCCCTCCATCAAGTAACAACCCCTTCAACTCAACAGTAATACCTCCAGTCTCCCCTTACAGTAGCCATATTCCCTCTCCCTTGCCATCCATGGTTCCAGCACCACCTGCCAACTGGGAACCGAATTTGCCCACCTCAAGCATAGAGCTTTCCTCTGAAAATAATCAAAGAAGACATTGCTATAATAACCGATCTAAAGCTAAACTTTTTCCTTCAAGAGAAGTTCCAATGGGTGGAGTTGCTGGAGGGGTGGGATTTGTAAATGCCCCCCTGACAGCCTCAGAGGTTAGGAACTTCAAGAAAGAACTGGGGAGCTTAGTAGAAGACCCAGTAGGGGTGGCTGAACAAATAGATCAATTCTTGTGTCCCAATACTTTTATGTGGGTGGAGATAAATTCTATATTTAAGGTTTTATTTAGCCCAGAGCAAATGAGAATGATTCAAACTGTGGGGAAACAGATTTGGGAAAGGGAGAATAGAATGGGGCCCCCAGGTGATCATAAACTACCAGTAAGTGACCCAAAGTGGAACCTGAATAGGGAAGAAGACAGGAGAAACATGGATGATTATCGAAATTTGATGATTAAAAGGATTAAAGAGTCAGTTCCCCGTAGCAACAACTCAAAGCTTGCCTTTGATAATATGCAAGGGAAAGATGAAACCCCGGCCACGTGGCTGAATAGAATAAAACAAAATTTCCGGTTATATTCTAATATTAACCCTGAAAGCCCCGAAGGCCAGGTGCTACTTAAGACCCAATTTGTCACCAAGTCTTGGCCGGATATTTGGAGGAAATTAGAAAAGATGAAGGACTGGCAAGAAAGAGGAATAAATGACTTGTTAAGAGAAGCTTTAAAAGTCTATCTAAGAAGGGAGAAAGAAAAAGCCATAACAAACAAAAGCAGAAGTTATGGTAGCTGTAGCTAGGGAAAGTGTGTCTAAGCAAAATCCACCCAACTGAGAGGACGGGAAGCCAGTAAGAGGGAAAAGAAATATCTTACCACCCTGGGTAACCCCTAGAAAGCAAGGAGAAAATTGGAAGTGTTTCTACTGTGAGGAACTAGGACACCTGAAAAAAGATTGCCAAAAGTTATCAAGAGAGAGCAAGACGCATTGGAAAATATATTAAGGGGGGAAAGTAATGAAAATTAACAGTGTCATAAACCTTATGACTTTCAAAAATGTGTTAACCAAATTAATAGAAGAAACACAGTCAAATTAGCTCAGATGCTTGCCTCTTGCTCTTTTGCGAATCAGAACCAGGCCCCAATCTGACATAAGGATTTCTCCTTATGAGATGATGTTTGGACTTCCATTCTTGTTAACCCCCTATAGCACTGGAGGTTACCAAGAAGGAGAGACCAGAACCCAAAAGTACATAATAACAATTGGGGAAACACTAGAAAATCTCAAAAAAAAAGAATATCTTCCCCAAACTACTCCCCTTGACTCAAACATTCACCAAATTAACCCTGGGGATTGGGTATTAATCAAGTCCTGGAGTAGTACTCCATTGACCCCAAAATAGGAAGGTCCTTTCCAGGTGCTGCTAACCACCCATACCACAGTCCAAACACAAGAAAAAGGCTGGACCCATGTTACCCGAGTGAAAGGACCAGTGCCACCTCCATACAATCTGTCAAATCCAAACCTTCCGAGAAATCATCCCAAGTTATTCCACATTCAGACCCTTTAAAAATACCCTCAAGAAGAAACCAAAAACCCAGTGGAAAAAAAAACAAAACAACCCAAAACAACTATATAAGTCAGATACCACATACAAGACATTTTCAGATTACTGTTTTTATTGATATTGTTGTGATATTGTTATTAAGAGTTTGTCGTTGAAATTGTAATGTTGTTATTGGGAGCTCATATCAATCACTGAAGTTGTGGGATTGTTTGTTGCTTTTAGTATAAATTATTAGAAGAGTTACTACAATTACTAATACTTATTGATAAAAAAATCAAAAATTTAGAAATCTCTCATAGAACACACCCCAAAAAAGCTACCTAAAACGAGCAGCCAAGTGTGACGGTATAGGAGAAAAACTCTGGAGGCCGAACCTGAAGAGCTCCTAAACCCAAGAGGCAAAGCCAAGTGAAACCTAATGATGAAAAAAATTCATACTAACCTCTTGGGAAGACTGATGATGGTCTTAATCATGAGTAAGCCTATAAAAAAAGCTAGTTCAAAAATATATTCCCCCATCTACAATGGGGAGAACTTGCAGTCCTTAATCAGAGTTTATACCAGCGCAAACCCCACTTGCTTTGCTGACTCCCAACTCTCAACCTGTCAGGAAGAGAGAAAACAATATTAGATCACAAGAAATGCTGCCACCTTTAAGCAGTGCTTGACTGGAGAGTGCTCTATAAGAGAATGGTTTTGTCTAAAAGAAATAAATATTTTAGAAAGAGTTATAAACCTCATAAAAGAAGAACCACTAACAATAAGAAAAACTAAAATAGGCAAACCCCTCAATAAGAACTTGTTTATTGATTCAAAAAAGAGAATTGATTATAGAAAGTCCCTAGTAGTCAAAGATGTGGCCCAAAATTGGATCCCTTTCAACACCCAAAACACCTCAGGAAAAGCCCCAAAAATTAGGCAAGCAATTGCAAAACAAAACCAAACTGTGATTGATATGAGCAATTCTCAAACTTGGAAAAGTAAAGTTTGGACCTCAGGAAAAAATCATAAAAACATACAAGTCAGTCACCTGGGTACAAGATAAGTCTTGGAAGTACAAAACCTTCATTTATATGTTAAACCAGATTATCCGATCGCAGACAATATTAAAAGTGATATCAAATAAAACAGTCCTAGCCCTAGATCATATGAGCCATCAAATAGCCCAAACAAGAGCAGAAGTAGACCAAATAAAATTAGTAGTAAACTATTTGCTAGCAAATGAAGGTAGCATCTGTGAGAAGTTTAATTCATCAAAGTGCTACTCTGAAACCGATAATAAAAACAGAGTAATCCAAAAGATTTCCCAAAGAAAAAGAAAAGTTGCATATGTAACTACCCAAAAGTGGACACTCTTAATTAATATCAATTGGTGGCACAATTTTAAGCCCCTAAAAGAAGCCTGGTGGAAGAAAATTGAATTCATAATTTTGAGTGCAGTTGCAAGTCTCCTCCTTATTCAAATTATAACCTCCACAGTACAAACAAGTCTTCAAATTTTAAAAATCAGCCCCAGAAAGCCTGCAAGTGTACTAGAACTGACCTCTAGTACAAAAGAGCTTGATAAAGCAGAAAAGATTTACAACTAATATCAGAAGTTACAAAAAATACATTACCAAAAGTAAAATTGATGCGGGTCAAAAACCTGATCAAATAGAAAGAGAAGAGATTGAAAGAAATAAAGTTAAAAAAAGCTACTGAGTATATGTTAAAAGTTTAAAGTGTTAAAATCCTCTTAATTGTTGTATAATAAGTGTATTAATGTTTTAAATAATTTGTAAATGTGAGTCCCTGTGTTGTAGCAGTGGGGGCCACCTCCATGGCCCTCCTGCAAAAGCAAGGGGGCCTGTTTGCTCACTAGAAGCTGACAGCACTCGCCCCCCCCCCCCCCCACTGCCGCCGCCGCCGTGGAACCACCGAGGCCGGAGCCAGCCCACCACTGCTGGGGCAGCGCGGCAAAACCCCCCACCGCCATGAGACCCCAGCCGCCGTCGGGGCTGGAAGCTGCTGCTGCCGCCAGAGCCGCTCACACCCCCCACCCCCCCTCCCGCGTCGGAGCCGCGGGACCCACAGCTGCAGCCGCTCCCGCCGTGGAGCCGCCAGAAGCCAAAGCACACACACACCCTCCCTGTCGAAACTGTGAGACCCTTGAGCTGCCAACAACCAGCCCGTCCCCGCGCCCTCACAGCCGCCACGAGGCAGCCGCTGCCATTGCTGCTACAGCCCCGATCCGGCCCCGCGCCTTCACAGCCAGCGGCCCCGTGCCCCCAGGTGCCACCACGTGCGGCCCACTGGTATGTAAATTAAAAACGCCCCAGTGTAAACTGGGACATTTTTAGCACCAAAAGTCCCCCGCCAAAACAAACCAACGTAAAATCTGGACCCACAAAAGACAGTACTGAACTGGCTTATGCCCTAAAGTGTTGATAAACAGGTTTTTGTATCTCGCTGTAACTTGCCCGAGAGTGAGGATACCCCTGGAACAGGCCGGCAAAAGTGAACTCCTAGCACGCCTGTGAGGGCGGGGCTCCCGGCTCTGCAGTGACCTAAGACTGCAAAGCCGGACAGACCCTCCTCCTCAAGGTAAACCAGGAAGGGCTGACCATCCCTCGAGCCACCCCTTTAAGAGCTGATCAATAAAGCATTTTAAGAAGAAATATAGTATCTCTCCCCATTTCTAACATTTTTGGTGGTGGTTTTTTTGGGGGTTTTTTGTTAGTTTGTTGGCGTTTTAAGTTGTTTTGGTTTGGGTTTTTTTTCTAGTTTGTTGGGGTTTGGAGGTTTTTTGTTTGGTTTTTTTAGTGTGTTGGTTTTTTGGGGTTTTTTTAAGTTTGTTGGTTTTTTTAAATTTGTTGGGTTTTTTGGGTTTTTTTTAAGTTTGTTGGGGGTTTTGGTTTTTTGTGGTTTTTTTTTTATTTTATTTTAGTATGTTTTTTTTTTAATTTGTTGGGTTTTTTGTTGGTTTTTTTTTAGTTTGTTGGTTTTTTTTTATTTTTGTGGTTTTTTGTTGCTTTTTGGTTGGTTGGTTGGTTGGTTTTTGTTGTTTTTTGTTTGTTGGTTTGGTTTTTGTTGCTTTTTGTTTATTTGTTTGTTGTTGTTGTTTTCAGTTTGTTGGGTTTTTTTGGGTTTTTTTTTGTTTTGTTTGTGGGTTTGTTTTTTTTTTTGTCCCCAAGTCGGGAGCTCCGTGCACTCATTTGCTGGTCCTCGAGGACAGGCCGCGGCACTAAAGCGGAACTGCAAAGGCTCGGGCGGGCGGAAACACCGCGGGGTGTGACCGCCTGGGCGCCCTGATGGCCGCGCTCTGCTTGGGGACTGTGGGGACACGCCCGAGCCGAGCCGGCATCAACTGCCGCGCTTTGTGTCTCCCATCCAGCGGCCGGCCGCGCCGGGCCCTGCTTAGCTTGGGCCACGTTCCGCTTGGCGCCACCGCGCGCGCGCGCATGCGCGGCACCCGGACGGTGGCCGGGAGGGGTGAAGGAGGGCGCAGGCGCGGGGGAATTCCAAGATTCTGGGGTACCCTGAATATAGTCAGGATTTTTTCATACCACCTAAACAGGGGAGGTTTCGTGTTTTCCTTTAAATGAGGAATGGCTCATGAAGCCCCGGGGATGTTTTCTTCCTTCCTTCTGATCTCTTCTCACTGGTGACCTGTGACAGGACCCCAGGCAACAGCTGGAACTCTCTGAGGAAGTTTAGCTTGGAAAAAATTCTTCCCCCAGAGGGCAGTCAGGCACTGGACAGACTCCCCAGGGAATGGGCACAGCCCCAAGGCTGCCAGAGCTCCAGGAGCATTTGGACGATGCTCTCAGGCACAGGGTGGGATTGTTGGGGTGTCTGTGCAGAGGCAGGAGTTGGACTCTGATCACTGTGTGTGTTCCATCTCAGGATATTCTGTGATTCTCTGCTGGATTCCCACAGCTGGAGACACCTCTGTGCACTGTGCCCTGCCAAAGGGATCCCAGCAGTGAGTAGTGTGAGTATCCACACGTTTGCAGCGATGGCAGCATTGGGCTCTCCTGGCAGCACACACTGTGATCCCATTTCCCCAGGGAGGGGCCTTTTCCTGCACATGAAACTGCCAGAGCCGACAGGTATAAAAACAGACAATTTGAGATTCAAATCTGCCATGCGGAGGGAAAGGCTGAAAGAGCTACAGGACACATGGATGTGTTGGGTGTGATGGATAAAGAATGCATACAATTCCAAGTTATAAGATCTATAAGGATTTTTCAAGATTTATGATGGTTGAATTATTTGTACCCACTTTGTAACTCCAGAACTTCCCTACCCCTCCTCCCTAAGAACCTCCTTACCTTGCTCTGACATCTTTGAATAGGCTGGTGCAACTGTTTCTCATCTACCACAAGCCCAACTCCACCTATTTCCCCGCCTTTGTTGCTGCTCACCTGTCAATCAACCTCCAGCATCGCTTGCTACTCCAACTGTTTCTCATTTGACTGTCAATATCAACCTCCAGCACCGCCTGGTATGAAAATCCGAGAACACCAATCAGAACGCTCCCATAGTGCATTACGCACACTGGTGTCCTGGGTTGTACTGTAGGATGTACACAAAGTATTTATTCTATCACCATCTTCATGAACTGTTGAAACCAAGTGGGGCAGCGCTCTAGTGTTTCCAGGCCCTCTGCCTTTGGGCTCTTCTGCTAATGGCTCATCAACGCCTTGCCCATGACTCACAGGGAACTCCCTCCAGGGGTTATCTCTGTTTAATGGGCCATCAAGGATCCACTTCACAACTCCTCATCCCATTATGAGATGCTCTGCCCAGGGGGAGGAGCCAAGCATTCCCACCTGGATATAATCTGGGATTTGGAACAGTACAAGCAGCCCTTACCCACTGGATTCCCAGAGGAGCAGAGCTCCCAGACCTTTCTACAGGATCACTGCTTCAGGAAGAGCACCTCATCTGGACTGCTCCCACCATCCTACTCAGGTTGTATTCTGACTCTGTCAGTGGTCCTTTGTGTTACTGCATTTATTTTATTTTATTTTATTTTATTTTATTTCACCTTTTTACCTTTCTTCTTACTAAATTATATTTCTGTCTTGGAGCCTCTCACTCGTTTTGCTTTTCAAACCACGAAAACTGGCTACTCGCCGTAACTTAAAAGATACTCTAGAGGCAAGACACCCCTGGAGTAAAATGAGCCAAACGGGAGTTCCTGGGTTCCCATGTGGGCAAACTCCTGGCTCTGCAGCGGCATACTGCAGCACCGAATGAGCACCACCTCCTCAGCAGTGGACACGAGAGCTCCATCGACATAGGGCATTCCCTCGAGCTACCCCTTGATTAATAAAGGCATTTAAATGAGGAAACTTGGTGTCCTGCCCTGTTTTTAGCATTGGGAGCAGTGTGGGGGACAGGACTGGCTCTGGAGGACATGGCAGGGTGGGTAGAGGGTAGCAGGGAGCTGGGGAACGGTCACTTGGGGTTAAGCCATTTGCAGAGGTGTCCATGGCAGCAGCTGGAGGTCCTTTTGCCTTTCAGGCTGGGAGGCTCCATCACTGCACAAGTCATGAACCCTCTGGAGCCAGCTGGCCCCAGAGGCACAAAGCCAACACGTGGTGGATCATATCTCTGTGATTGACTCTTTTCCATCCTAATCCCTTAATTTTGATCCCATTTTCAGAAGTTGGTTTTTCAGTGTCAGGTGGGTTGTTGGTGCTTTTTTGGTGGCGGTTTCTTTGGGGTTTTTTGGGTTGGTTTTTTCTTTTGGCTTTTTTGGTTGATTGTGGGGTTTTGGGGTTTTTTGTTTGATTGGTTGGGGGTTATTTGTTGTTTATTTTTTTTGTTTGGTTTTTTTGGGGGGGTTTTTTCGTTGGTTTTTTTTTGGGGGGGGGGCATTCTTTATTTATTTGGTTGGTTGGGGGGGGGTGGTGGAGTTTTTCGGGTTTTGGGGTTTTTTTTCCCTGGAATTTGTGTTATCCACTAGACCAGGATATGCTCAATTCAGCCTGGCTTTGGACACTGCCAGAGCTGGGGGGGGACATCTGCAACCTGTCCCAGAGCATCACCCCCATCACAGGAAAGAATTCCTTCTGTGTATCTACTTCCTGTTTCAGTGTGACCCCATTACTCCTTGTCCTAATTCCTACAAATCCTGCCCCATCCCCTTTTCAGATACTGCAGGCTGCTCTGAGGTGTCCATGCAATTTTCTCTTCTCCAGGCTGAACGGCCCCAACTTTGTGTCGTTGGAACGGCCCCAACTTTGTGTCGTTGTTTTTTTGGCTTTTGGAGCTTTTTTGTTTGGTTGGTTGGAATTTTTTTGGGAGGTGTTTAGTTGGGTTTTTTTGTGGGTTTGTTTTTGTGTGTGTTTGTTGTTTCTTTGTGGTGTTTTTTTTTTTTTTTTTTTTTTTTTTTTTTTTTTTTTTTTGTTTTGTTTTGTTTTGTTTTGTTTTGTTTTGTTGGTTTTTTTGGGTTTTTTCACAGAATCACAGAATGTGCAGGTTGGAAGAGGCCTTCAAGACCATCAAGTCCAACCTAGCCCTAACACCTCAACTAGGTCACGGTATCAAATACCACACCCAGTTTCCTTTTAAACACATCCAGGGATGGTGACTCCACCACCTCCCCGGGCAGACTATTCCAGTATTTAATCACTCTTTCTGTGAAAAACTTCTTCCTAATATCCAATCTATATTTCCCTTGATGCAGCTTAAGACTGTGCCCTCTCATTCTGTAAGTTGCTGCCTGGAGAAAGAGACCAACCCTCAGTTGTCTACAACTCCCCTTCAGGAAGTTGTAGAGAGTGATAAGGTCACCTCTGAGTCTCCTTTTCTCCAGGCTAAACACCCCCAGCTCCCTCAGTCATTCTTAATATGGCTTGTTTTCCAAGCCCCTCACCAGCTTTGTTGCCCTTCTCTGGACATGTTCAAGCATCTCAACGTCCTTCCTAAACTGAGGGGCCAGAACTGGACACAGCACTCAAGGTGTGGCCTCACCAGTGCTGAGTCCACGGGAAGAATGACCTCCCTGCTCCTGCTGGCCACACCATTCCTGATCCAGGCCAGGTGCCATTGGCCCTCTCGGCCACCTGGGCACACTGCAGGCTCATGTTCAGCCGGCTGCTGACCAGAACCCCCAGGTCCCTTTCAACCTGGGCACTGTCCAGCCACACCATCCCCAGCCTAGAGCACTGCAGGGGTTATTGTGGCCAAAGTGCAGGACTCGACACTTGGACTCATTTATCTTCATTTTGTTGGACTCTGCCCATCGATCCAACCATTCCAGGTGTCTCTGCAGAGCCCTCCTATCTTCCAAGCGGTCGACACATGCCCCCAGCTTTGTGTCATCCGCAAATTTACTAATGAAAGATTCAATACCCTCATCCATGTCATCAATGAAAATATTGAACAGAGCTGGCCCCAGCACAGACCCCTGAGGAACACCCCTGGTGACTGTCCCCAGCTGGATACAGCACCATTCACCACCACTCTCTGGGCCTGGCCATGCAGCCAGTTCCTAACCCAGCAAAGAGTCCTCCTGTCCAAGCCCTGGGCTGCCAGCTTTTCCAGGAGTATTCTGTGGGAGACAGTGTCAAAAGCCTTGCTAAAGTCCAAATAAACAACATCCACAGCCCTTCCTGCATCCACCAGGCCGGTCACCTGGTCATAAAAGGAGATCAGGTTGGTCAAACATGACCTACCTCTCCTAAACCCGTGCTGGCTGGGCCTGAGACCCTGGCAATCCTGTAGGTGCTGTGTGATGACAGTCACTATAAACTGTTCCATTATCTTGCCAGGTACTGAGGTCAGACTGACTGGGCTATAATTACTGGGATCCTCCTTCCCACCCTTTTTGTGAATGGGTGTCACACTGGCCAGCTTCCAATCTTCCGGAACCTTACCAGTGAGCCAGGACTGATTGTAAATGATGGAGAGTGGCTTTGCAAGCTGATCTGCCAGCTCCCCCATCACACTGGGATGAATCCCATCTGGGCCCATAGATTTATGAGTGTTCAAGCATCTCAGCTGTTCTCTGACTGCCTCCTCTTGGATAATGGGAGGACTATTCTGTTCCCTGACACCATCTACTAGCCCAGGAGGACAGTTGTCCTGTAGGCAAGTTGTCTTCCCACTGAAAACTGAGGCAAAGAAGGCATTAAGCACTTCTGCCTTCTCCACATCGGCAGTTACTAAATTCCCTTCCTTATCCAATAGAGAGCAAAGGTTGGCCCTACCTTTCCTTTGACCATTAATGTATTTATAGAAACACTTTTTATTGTCCTTTACAGAAGTCGCCATTTGCAGTTCAAATTGAGCTTTGGCCTCTCTAATTTTTTTCCTACATTCTCTAGCAGCCCCCTTAAATACTTCCCGAGGGACCTGGCCCTCCTTCCAAAAACGATACATCCTCTTTTTATTCCTCAGTTCATCCAAAACCTCCTTGCCCATCCAGGATGGGCAATTGCCTCGTCGACTGGTCTTCCGGCACACAGGGACAGTCTGTTCCTGTGCCCTCAAAAACTCTGTTTTGAAGTTTTAGTTTTTGTTTGGTTTTTGTTTTTTATATAGTTTGTTGGTTTTTTGGGGTTTTTTTCGGGTTTTTTTTAGTTTGTGGGGGGTTTTTTGGTTTTTCGGTTTTTTTCTACTTTGTTGGTTCTTTTGGGTTTTTTCACTTTGTATTTTTGGGCTTGGGTTTTTTTTTTGTTTTTTTTTTTTGTTTTTTTTTTAGTTTGTTGGGTTTTTGGTTTTTGGGTTCTTTTTTTAGTTTGTTGGGGTTTTCTGTTTGGTTTTTTTTGTTTGTTTTTTGTTTGTTGTTTTTTTGGGGTTTTTTTAGGGTTTTTTTTAGTTTGTTGGGGTTTTTTGGGGTTTTTGTTTTTTTTTTAGTTTGTTAGTACTTTTGAGTTTTTGTTGGGTTTTTTTATTTTGTTGTTCTTTGGGTTTTTTCACTTTTTTTTAGTGTGTTGGGGTTTTTTGTTATTTTTTAGTTTGTTGCGTGGTTTTTTTTTTTTTAATTGTTTTTTTTTTGTTTGTTTGTTTTTGTTTTTTTTTTTTTTTTTTTTTAGTTTGTTTGGGTTTTTTTGGGTTTTGTTTTTTGGGTTTTTTTGTCCCCAAGTCGGGAGCTCCGTGCACTCATTTGCTGGTCCTCGAGGACAGGCCGCGGCACTAAAGCGGAACTGCAAAGGCTCGGGCGGGCGGAAACACCGCGGGGTGTGACCGCCTGGGCGCCCTGATGGCCGCGCTCTGCTTGGGGACTGTGGGGACACGCCCGAGCCGAGCCGGCATCAACTGCCGCGCTTTGTGTCTCCCATCCAGCGGCCGGCCGCGCCGGGCCCTGCTTAGCTTGGGCCACGTTCCGCTTGGCGCCACCGCGCGCGCGCGCATGCGCGGCACCCGGACAGCGGCCGGGAGGGGTGAAGGAGGGCGCAGGCGCGGGGGAATTCCAAGATTCTGGGGTACCCTGAATATAGTCAGGATTTTTTCATAGCACCTAAACGGGGGGGTTGCACAGTTTTCCTTTAGATGAGGAATGGCTCATGAAGCCCCGGGGATGTTTTCTTCCTTCCTTCTGATCTCTTCTCACTGGTGACCTGTGACAGGACCCCAGGCAACAGCTGGAACTGTCTGGGGAAGTTGAGTTTGGAAAAAATTCTTCCCCCAGAGGGCGGTCAGGCACTGAACAGACTCCCCAGGGAATGGGCACAGCCCCAAGGCTGCCAGAGCTCCAGGAGCATTTGGACGATGCTCTCAGGCACAGGGTGGGATTGTTGGGGTGTCTGTGCAGAGGCAGGAGTTGGACTCTGATCACTGTGTGTGTTCCATCTCAGGATATTCTGTGATTCTCTGCTGGATTCCCACAGCTGGAGACACCTCTGTGCACTGTGCCCTGCTAAAGGGATCCCAGCAGTGAGCAGTGTGAGTATCCACACGTTTGCAGTGATGGCAGCATTGGGCTCTCCTGGCAGCACACACTGTGATCCCATTTCCCCAGGGAGGGGCCTTTTCCTGCACATGAAAATGCCAGAGCCGACAGGTACAAAAAGAGACAATTTGAGATTCAAATCTGCCATGGGGAGGGAAAGGCTGAAAGAGCTACAGGACACATGGATGTGTTGGGAGCAGTGTGGGGGACAGGACTGGCTCTGGAGGACATGGCAGGGTGGGTAGAGGGTAGCAGGGAGCTGGGGAACGGTCACTTGGGTTTAAGCCATTTGCAGAGGTGTCCATGGCAGCAGCTGGAGGTCCTTTTGCCTTTGAGGCTGGGAGGCTCCATCACTCCACCACTGATGAACCCTCTGGAGCCAGCTGGCCCCAGAGGCCCAAAGCCAACCCATGGTGGGTCATATTTGTGCGATTGACCCTTTTCCCTCCTAATGCCTTAATTTTGATCCCATTTTCAGAAGTTGGTTTTTCAGCGTCAGGTGGGTTGTTGGTGTTTTTTTGGTGGCGGTTTCTTTGGGGTTTTCGGGTTGGTTTTTTCTTTTGGTTTTTTTTTTTTTTTTTTCTTTGGATGTGGGGTTTTGGGGTTTTTTTTTTTGTTTGTTTGTGTTGTGGGTTGAAAGCAAAATGAGTGAGAGGTTGCAAGTCAGAAATACAATTTAAGAAGAAGAAAGGAAAAAAGTAAAATAAAATAAAATAAAATAAAATAAAATAAAATAAAATAAAATAAAATAAAATAAAATAAATGCAATAACACAAAGACCACTGACAGAGTCAGAATACAACCTGAGCAGGGTGGTGGAAGCAGTCCAGATGAGGTGCTCTTCCTGAAGCAGTGATCCTGTAGAAAAGGTCTGGTAGCTCTGCTCCTCTGGGAATCCAGTGGGTAAGGGCTGCTTGTCCTGTCCCAAGTCCCAGATTATATCCAGGTGAGAATGCTTGGCTCCTCCCCCTGGGTGGAGCATCTCACAATGGGATGGTAAGTTGTGAAGTGTGTTAGAAATGGGCGGAGATAGTATTTTTCTCTTTTAAATCCCTTTATTGATCAGCTCTTAAAAGGGTGGCTCAAGGGATGGTCAGCCCTTACTGGTTTACCTTAAGGAGGAGGGTCTGTTTGGCTTTGCAGTCTTAGGTCACTGCAGAGCCGGGAGCCCCGCCCTCACAGGCGTGCTAGGAGTTCACTTTTGCCGGCCTGTTCCAGGGGTATCCTCACTCTCAGGCACTTTTTAAGTTACAGCGAGATACAAAAACCTGTTTATCAACACTTTAGGGCATAGCCAGTTCAGTATTGTCTTTTGTGGGTCCAGATTTTACGTTGGTTTGTTTTGGCGGGGGACTTTTGGTGCTAAAAATGTCCCAGTTTACACTGAGGTTTTTCTAATTTACATACCAGTGGGCCGCACGTGGCGGCACCTGGGGGCACGGGGCCGCTGGCTGTGAAGGCGCAGGGTCGGCTTGGGGCCGCCACAGCAGCGGCAGCGGCTGCCTCGTGGCGGCTGTGACGGCACGGGGCCGGGCCGGTTGTTGGCGGCTCGGGGGTCCCGCGGTGTTGATGGGGGGCTGTGTGTGTGTTTTGGCCTCCAGCGGCTCCATGGCGGGAGCGGCTGGCCTTGGTGGTTCCATGGTGGCAGCGACGGGAGGGGGGCCTGCTCTGGCAGCCTGGGGGCTGCTCTGGCCCCGACGGCGGCCGGGGTCTCATGGCGCTGGGGGGTTTTGCCGCGCTGCCCTGGCAGCGGCTCCAGTGGCGGCGACCTGTGGCCACAACGGCGGCTGGTGGCGGGCTGCCTGGTGGCCCTGGCGGTGGGCCGGAGGTCCTCTGCGGTGTTGAGAATGCTGGCTTGTTGAAGAGCGAAGCGGCTGTGTTTTGGCCCTCACTGAGACGGCGGCGAGGGGACTGCGGTAGAGGAGGAGCGGGGCCGGGCTGCTCTGCATCGGTGGCGGGAGCACAGGGACCCCCAGCTCTGACGGTGGGTGGGCTCGGCGGCGGCACCAGTGGGGGGCGCTGTCGGCTTCTAGCAAGGAAATCAGGCCCTCCTGCTTTTGCGGGGGCGCCACGGAGGTGGCCCCCACTACTACAACACAGGGACTCACAAATTATTTGAAACATTAATACACTTATTATACAACAATTAAAAGGATTTTAACACTTCAAACTTTTAACATATACTCAGGAGTTTTCTTAAACTTTATTTCTTTCACCTTTGTCAGGGCACAGTGCACAGAGGTGTCTCCAGCTGTGGGAATCCAGCAGAGAATCACAGAATATCCTGAGATGGAACACACACAGTGATCAGAGTCCAGTTCCTGCCTCTGCACAGACACCCCAACAATCCCACCCTGTGCCTGAGAGCATCGTCCAAATGCTCCTGGAGCTCTGGCAGCCTTGGGGCTGTGCCCATTCCCTGGGGAGTCTGTTCAGTGCCTGACCGCCCTCTGGGGGAAGAATTTTTTCCAAGCTAAACTTCCTCAGAGAGTTCCAGCTGTTGCCTGGGGTCCTGTCACAGGTCACCAGTGAGAAGAGATCAGAAGGAAGGAAGAAAACATCCCCGGGGCTTCATGAGCCATTCCTCATTTAAAGGAAAACACGAAACCTCCCCTGTTTAGGTGGTATGAAAAAATCCTGACTATATTCAGGGTACCCCAGAATCTTGGAATTCCCCCGCGCCTGCGCCCTCCTTCACCCCTCCCGGCCGCTGTCCGGGTGCCGCGCATGCGCGCGCGCGCGGTGGCGCCAAGCGGAACGTGGCCCAAGCTAAGCAGGGCCCGACGCGGCCGGCCGCTGGATGGGAGACACAAAGCGCGGCAGCTGATGCCGGCTCGGCTCGGCTCGGGCGTGTCCCCACAGTCCCCAGGCAGAGCGCGGCCATCAGGGCGCCCAGGCGGTCACACCCCGCGGTGTTTCCGCCCGCCCGAGCCTTTGCAGTTCCGCTTTAGTGCCGCGGCCTGTCCTCGAGGACCAGCAAATGAGTGCACGGAGCTCCCGACTGGGGACAAAAAAAACCCCACAAAAAACCAACAAACAAAAACCCAACAAAACTAAACAAAAAACAACCAAAACCAAAAAACCCAACAAACTAAAAAAAACCCCCAAAAAACCAAAAAAACCAAGAACAAAAAAAAAAAAAACAAAAAACAAAAAAAACCCAAAAAAACCCCCAACAAACTAAAAAATACCACAAAAACTCCAAAGAATCCTAACAAACTAAAAAAAAAAAACCCAAAAAAACCCCCAAGCAAATAAAAAAACCAACGAAAAAACCCTCAAAACCAAAAAAACCCAAGAAACTAGGAAAAAAAAAAAAAAACAAAACCAAAAAAACCCCCACAAACAAAAAAACCCAAAAAACACTAAAAAATTTTAACCCCCCCCCAAAAACCTAAACCCCCCCAACAAACTCCAAAACCCAAAAAAACTCAAAACCCCGAACAAAATAAAATAAAAAAAAACCTAAAAAAACCTTAAAAAATCCCAGAAAACATTAAAAACCCCCCCAAAAACCCCAAAAAAACTAAAAAAACCCCCAAAAAACCATTAAAAAAACCCCAAAACAAAAAAACCAACCAACTTAAAAAACGCCAAAAAAAACAACAAAAAAACGAACTAAAAAAATCCCAAAAAACCGACAATACCCAACAAAGTAAAAAAAAAAAAAACCAAAAAATGAACAAACTAAAAAAAAAACAAAAAACCCCAACAAAGTAAAAAAACCCCACTAAAAACCACCAAAACAACAAACTAAAAAAAATCCATAAAAACCCCCAACAAACTAAAAAACCCAAAAAAGACCAAAAAACCCCAACAAACTAAAACAAATAAACAAAAAAACCCCACCCAAACACACACACAGACACACAAAAAAACCCCAACCCACAAAAACCCCAACCAACCCCCCCAAAAAAACCCCAATCAACCAACAAAAAAAAAAAAAACCACCCCAAAAGAACCCACAAAAAACCAAAACCAACCAAACAAAAAAGCCAAAAAAACCCAAAAAAGGATGACACAAAGTTGGGGCTGTTCAGCCTCAAGAAGAGAAAATTGCATGGACACCTCAGAGCAGCCTGCAGTATCTGAAAAGGGGATGGGGCAGGATTTGTAGGAATTAGGACAAGGAGTAATGGGGTCACACTGAAATGGGAAATAGATACACAGAAGGAATTCTTTCCAGTGATGGGGGTGACGCTCTGGGACAGGTTGCAGATGTCCCCCCCCAGCTCTGGCAGTGTCCAAAGCCAGGCTGAATTGAGCATATCCTGGTCTAGTGGATAACACAAACTTCAGGGGAAAAAAAATGCAAAAACCTCACAAAAAAAGAACAACCCAACCAACCAACCAACTAAATAAATAACACCCCCCAAAGATAAAAAAAACCCCAAACCAACAAAAAAAACCTCAAAAAGCACAAACAAAAAAACACCAACCAAACAAAAACCCAACCCACAACCAACCAAAAAAAAAAATAAAACAAACAAAAAACACACAAAAAACACACACACACACACACACAAAAAAAAACCTCACCAAAAAAAAAAAAAACAAAAACCAACAAAACCAACCCAAAAGAAAAAAAACCCAAAAACCCAAAGAAACCACCACCAAAAAAAACACCAACCCACCTGACACTGAAAAACCAACTTCTGAAAATGGGATCAAAATTAAGGCATTAGGAGGGAAAAGGGTCAATCGCACAAATATGACCCACCACGGGTTGGCTTTGGGCCTCTGGGGCCAGCTGGCTCCAGAGGGTTCATCAGGGATGGAGTGATGGAGCCTCCCAGCCTCAAAGGCAAAAGGACCTCCAGCTGCTGCCATGGACACCTCTGCAAATGGCTTAACCCCAAGTGACCGTTCCCCAGCTCCCTGCTACCCTCTACCCACCCTGCCATGTCCTCCAGAGCCAGTCCTGTCCCCCACACTGCTCCCAACACATCCATGTGTCCTGTAGCTCTTTCAGCTTTTCCCTCCCCATGGCAATCTCAAATTGTCTCTTTTTGTACCTGTCGGCTCTGGCATTTTCATGTGCAGGAAAAGGCCCCTCCCTGGGGAAATGGGATCACAGTGTGTGCTGCCAGGAGAGCCCAATGCTGCCATCGCTGCAAACGTGTGGATACTCACACTACTCACTGCTGGGATCCCTTTGGCAGGGCACAGTGCACAGAGGTGTCTCCAGCTGTGGGAATCCAGCAGAGAATCACAGAATATCCTGAGATGGAACACACACAGTGATCAGAGTCCAGTTCCTGCCTCTGCACAGACACCCCAACAATCCCACCCTGTGCCTGAGAGCATCGTCCAAATGCTCCTGGAGCTCTGGCAGCCTTGGGGCTGTGCCCATTCCCTGGGGAGTCTGTCCAGTGCCTGACCGCCCTCTGGGGGAAGAATTTTTTCCAAACTCAACTTCCTCAGACAGTTCCAGCTGTTGCCTGGGGTCCTGTCACAGGTCACCAGTGAGAAGAGATCAGAAGGAAGGAAGAAAACATCCCTGGGGCTTCATGAGCCATTCCTCATCTAAAGGAAAACTGTGCAACCTCCCCTGTTTAGGTGGTATGAAAAAACCCTGACTACACTCAGGGTACCCCAGAATATTGGAATTTCTCCTTAAAACCCTTGCAATTACTCAGATCTTTGCAAGGTGAGGAGCACACCAGGGATGGGAGAGGAAAGAAAAACAAGCTGGGCTCGTGGGCAGAGCACAGGAGGAGAGCTGCTGTGCAGGGAGGGGACACATCCCAGTGGGGCACAGGTGGTGTGAGCGTGGACATCTCCACACCCCACCTTGGAGCAGCCCCCGGCTGCCTGTGATTCTCTGTCTGCCAGGTTTGGAGGTATTGCTGGGGCTGGAGCCATTCACCAGGCACGATGCTCGAGGCTTTGGTTGCCATAACAACTGGATTCAGGCTTCAAAAATAGTAACTTATTTTTCATTCAATTTGCCTTTTGCCCTCTGAGATGGATCTATTTTGGGATGGATGGTTTGCTTCAGGTGTCCCTTGGCAGCACCCTCAGCCGTGGGCTTTGAGGATGGGGGTTATTTTGTTAAAATGTGATTTATTGTCCTTTCTTTTTCCTCTCCTCTTCAGGCCCGGAGAACAGGTACAGCAGGGCACAAGAATCCTGACATAGGCTCTGCCAGAGCTCGTCATCTGGTTAAGGAATTTGAAAAAAAATCTTTCTAGCTAAGTAACAGAGCGTGGGAGAGGTTTTCAGAGATGATCTCACTCTGCATCTCAGCTTGGATCTGCCACTCTCAGCCAGAGCTTGGCTGTCCCAGATATCCTACTGAAAATGGGGTTTATTGTGTTGCCCCTACACCTCTTGGATCCTGCTGCCACCCCAGCCTGGTCTCCACTGGTGCCTTCCATCCACAATGGGAATTGTGCAGGAAGGCTGAACCTGCTGCTGGCTCCTGGGGTGCTTCTTGTGTGCCTTGGGGACACCTGCAGCATCCTCTGAGGGATTGAGCTGCTTTTGGAAGAGGTTGACAGCATGCCAGGATTAATTCATGCCTTGAATTAAGGGATTACTTCCTTTTTTGGCTTTTGGAAGGCCTATGTGTGCTCGAGTCCCCATGGAAATGGCCGTAGGAGCACAACCCTTCTCGTCGAGATGTCCTCAGATGTTCCACCTCCAGCACTGCCACAGCTTCAGCAAGAAGAGGTGGTTTTGGAGTGACCAAGACTCTGCACCTCCAGTTGTTGCTGATGTCTCCTTTCTTGTCCCTTAGCTGCTGGCCTGAGGGTGCCTGCGGTCCCTGGCACAGGGAGGGCAAGGATGACAGCTCCAGACAAGCCCCCATCACCTTTTGTGTCCCCTCTCTGAGCTGCCCAACCTCAGATGTACCTCGGGGTGCCACCTCCTGTAGAAGCCTCCTTGAGTGATGTAGAGGAGGAGGGGTGAAGGCTTTAGGATGGAGATGGGCTGATTTTAGGGGTCCTTAATCCTTGCCTTGCTGTGGTGCTGCTTTGCCCCGCTTCTCCCGAGCAGGGAGGGATGGTGGGGTGCTGGGGTTGTGCCCCCACCCGGGGGCACCAGGCAGCGACGGGGCTGAGGCAGAGCCACCCACCCCAGCCGTGGCCTCTGGAAAATAATGGGGGAAAAAAATAATTCATTAAAACCAAACAAATAAAAGCAAAGCCAAACAAACCAGCTCCTTGGGGATGGCGCTGCCCCGGGGACAGCGGAGCTGCCTCGGGGATCCTCGGGGGGACCCGGCGGTGGGCGGCGGGGCCGGGGGCAGCAGGTGGGTACCGGGGGAACGGCCCCACTGCCGCCACCCGGCGCTCTCCCCCTCCCCGATGCTTTAATCACATTTTCAATTCAAATCTGCTGCTATTTGATCCCCCGGGGGTGGCAGCGGGGAGGGTGGGGGATATTTTTAGCTGTGCTTAAAGCTGCCGGGGGGCGGAGGGAGATCGCGCAGGTTGCTGTGGCCGGGAAGAGTTAGAAGGGATTCCCCCCCCTCGACCCCCCTTTCCTTTTTTTCCTCCTCCCCCTCATCCTCCTCCTCCTCGCTGCACATCTGAGGGCGGCAGCGGGGCCGGCTCCCCCCTGCCGGAGGTCGCCTTTGTTTTCCCCGTGTCGCTTCTCCCGAGCAGCCGAGGGGGCGGGAGGGGGCCGGGGCCGGGCTGTGCCGGGCTGGGCTGGGCTGGACCGGCCGCCCCTTCTCCTCCCCGGCCGCCGGAGCTCGGCGAGTTGGTGCCGTTCCCCCGGGCGGCACTTTCCCCCGGGCCGGGGCCGAGCAGCCGCCTCCCCCCGGGACCCCCATGGCACCGCCGCGATGTTCGTGTCCCGGCTCCTGGATTTCCAGAAGACGCGCTACGCCAGGTAAATCCCGTCGGTGCGGCGGTCCCCGACCCCCGGACAACCCCGACCCTTCCTCGGGCTCGGCTCCGCTGGGATGGAGCCCGAAAGGATCTTCCAAAGCTGCCGAGTGCCTCAAAGCACGGGGCAAGTGCGGGCTGGGCTTTCGGCTACCTGCTTTTCTGCATCCCTAAAGGATCC
This sequence comes from Zosterops lateralis, assembly GCF_965231275.1. Taxonomy (NCBI): domain Eukaryota; kingdom Metazoa; phylum Chordata; class Aves; order Passeriformes; family Zosteropidae; genus Zosterops; species Zosterops lateralis. The sequence continues at coordinate 2,169,845 of NC_139775.1, forward strand.
TCAGCATCCTTGGGAGCCCTCGCTGCGTTTCGCTGGGTCTAACTTCACCGGCTCTCCCGCGGCCGGAGGAGCGGGATCCTGCTTTCCCGAGGGGACAGACCCCAGCGCTGGCTCCGAACCCCCCCTGCAGGGACCAGTGAGGTCCAGGGTTCCTCTGCACCCCAGAGAACCCCCCCGGGGTGGCTCCCCCAGCCTGGACCCGCAGGCTCAACAGGGTTCCCGTGGGATGCACCGCTGGTGGATCCTTCTCTCCCTCCATGAAATCCCCAGGGAGGTTTTCCAGCGGCAGCCGGGACTTGTTTCAAAAGCTCAGGTGTAGCAGGAAACCTCAGGGCGTTGTTACCTGCGCGGGGGGAAACCTGAGGATTGCTGAGCACAGGTCAGAGGGCACTGGGCCACACGCGCTGCTGCGGGATCAGATGTGGCCTTTGGGAGGGAGCGGGCGGGTGACACGGGGACACGGGGACAGCGCCTGCCCGCAGCCCTCCGCTCCTGGGATGGGTCAGATGGCACCGAGTGGGGCTCAGATGGGGACCAGGGGGCTGCTGGGGGTGCTCAGCTTTGCACCGAGGACGGGCTTTGCTCTCAGCTCCCTGGGACTCTGGTGGGGATGTTTTTCTGCCTGCGGAAGGTCCCGCGGGCTGGCGCAGCTCCTCGGGGCACTGAGCTCCGTGCTGCCACTTCCAGACTGCCGGTGATTCTCTAAGGGGCAGATACCTGAGAAAAACTTGTGTGAAAAGAAGTGGTGATGGCGTTTCTCGCCTGTTCCAGGCAGGATGGCCCCTGAGGGATGTTTGTCTGGGCTGGGTGAGGACAGGAGACCATTCTCTGACCCCCTCCAGCCATCAGCTCCTTTCCTTCCAGGTGTCCCGTGGGGAAAATCCATGCTTGCATCTCCAAAACTTCCCTGAAACGTTGCCACTTGCTCAAAGACCGTTTTGACGCTGTAGCTGCCTCCTGATAGCCTTTGCCTGGGGGAGAGGCAGGAGACACCCAGCAGATCTGCACAATGTGCCTGGTACAAAACCTTGTGAAAATGGAGAATTCAAGACTTTTTTTTCCCTGCTCCCCTCAGCTGGCATGCAAAGGACAGAGCTGGGGGAAATGGAGCTGAGCAAAGCTCTGCACCCCCCAGAGCAGGAGGCAAATCATACCTTTACCCCATGGCAGGGCTGCAGAGGCTCTTTGGGAACTGGGCAGCAGATCAGGGGCTACTCCACCGACATCAGTCTCCCCCAGCAGAACTCATCTGCCAACCTGTTGCTTGATTTATCAGCACGCTCCAGCCTTGTTGTGGTCCTTTCTGGAGACAACTCGTTAAATGGGATGAGGTATTACAGAGAGAGCCTTGCAGGGATGGTGCCCACATGCAGGGCAGGGGCTGTGGGGCACGGGAAGGGTCAGATCCCCAGGGAATCCTCCAGCTCTCACTGTGTGCCAGGGCTGGATGGGGAGCAGCAGGCGATGGGTGCTCCCTTGGCTTTCACCCCAAGAAAGTCGCCAGCACGTGATGCTAACCCAGGGCTTCCTGTATCATCGCAGAGATCCTCTTAGCCCAGTGCTCAAAAATAACAGTGGGATAATCCCTGTCCCCCCCTCACTCCATGCACACCAGCTCTGCTCTCCATGGAAATGCTCTGCTGGGGCATATCCCAAAAGAAACCCTAAAGCTGCTTCTCCCTTTGTGCCAGAAATGCTCTTCCAGCTGAGATGGGAATTGGGGTGAGCAGAAGCCAGGGGACTCATAGTGGCATGTGTCCTTCAAGGCAGCAGAAGCATCTCAAATCCTGTGTTCAGTTCTCACTACAGGAAAGATGTTGGGGTGCTGGAGCAGGCCCAGAGAAGGATAATGGAGCACAAGTCTGATAAGGAGCAGCTGAGGGAGTTGTGGGGGGCTCAGCCTGGAGAAAAGGAGGCTGGGGGGGGACCTTCTCACTGACCACAACTCCCTGAGAGGAGGGTGCAGCCAGGTGGGGTCAGGCTCTGCTCCCAGAGAAAAGGGACAGGATAAGACAAAATGGGCTCAAGCTACACCAGGGGGAGTTTAGATTGGATATTAGGAAAAACAGACTGCCTAGGGAACTGGCTAAATCACCGTCCCTTGAAGTTTTCAAAAATATGTGGTTGTGGCACCTGGGGACGTGGCTTAGGGGTGAACAAGGGCAGTTCTGGGCTAATGGTTAGACTCCATCTTAGAGGTCTTGTCCAACCTTTACAATTCTATGATTCCATCGTGCAACGTCTTTTCAGGGAACGTGGCCTTGCTTATGGTGTTCCTTGAAAAAACAAAAAATATCAAAGTTTTCCTTGTGGTGGAAAAGCCTGGAACAGGCTTCATTTTTCATGTAATTTTATCTAATTCTGAGCGAGGACCAAGAAGGGAGGAACTTGGCCATTGAAACACCCACCAAAAGGAATAAATAAAACACAGTGTGGTGATGAAAGACCTGTTGTGTGAGAACAAAGAGATGAAAAGCAGCGATCAATGTGGGAACATTCTGTGAACTGCCAGGAGAAAACTCAGGGCTGGAGGGGCACTAGATTGTCTCCAAATCCCTCCTGGCTGGGCTTTGAAGATGCAGAGCTGTGGTGGAGGGAAAGGAAGCAAAGGGAGGAGCTATCACCGTGATAGGAGCAGGGTGCAAGGCAGTGCCATTTGAGCACACTGGTTATAAATGAGAAACTCGGTGATTTCTACTCTGCTGTGGGGCCCGGGAGGCTCTTCCATCACTGACACCGTGGGGAAATGGAGTTTCAAAGCACAGTGGCTGCAAGGGTTTCCCTATCACTCACAACCTGCACCCTGACAAGCAATGTCCATCTCCTGCCCGATGGGCCAGGTTTAACCATGACACCAGCACAGCACAAAGTTTGAGCAGATGTGATTCCTTCTGCTTTATCCAACAACCAGGGGCTTATTCCTCCACTCTCCCTCCAGTCTTCCTCCCAGCTCACCAAAACGGTGCTGGGTCCCTCCCAGACTAACAGATCAGACCAAGCTGCATCTTTATCACTGGGCTTTTTGGTCAGGTTACACTGACCTGGTAACCAAACCCTCCTTGCACCTCACCACCAGTTTTGACCCCATTTTGGCCCAGTTTTAACTCAAACATGGTCTAGTCCTTCCTGCCCATGTAGGAGCTGAGTATCTCCCTGCAAGGACATTGAATGCTTCCCAGACTTTGGCCATCCAGAGCTGTAATTGGAAGGAAACATGATTAATCAGGGAGCTGCTGTATCCGGCCAGCTTCAGCATCTCTGGAGGAGCAGTGGAGAGGGTTTTGCTGGGAGCTGCAGGGCACTGAATCATCCTCACAAACTGATAGCAGTTCCTTTGATTTGTTCATGAAAAAGGCTCTAAATCTTACTGTGCTTGCTTGGCTTGCCCTGCACAGAGTAACACAAAGAGGAGCAGATGGGAAAACGGACATTAATGTCTCAGCCCAGGAGCCTCTGTGGGGGGTCTCTGTAGGTGCATGGTCCAGGCTTGTCCTCACCTCCCTGTGCCTGCAATGCAGGCATTGCCACCTCTTCACCAGCATGAGGGGATGGGGGTCTCAACTTTACACTTGCTCAAACCCAAATCCTCTGAATTTGCAGAAGGGTGGCTGGGAAGACCTTTCTTGTTCCTCCCTGCACCTGTAATTATTGAGCAAGGAGACTTTCATCAGCTATTCCAGCATCTCTGTCCAAGACAGGAAGAGGAGAATCAGCAGAAATAGGAGGAATAGGAAATGTTGGGGTGCTCAGAATCCAGACACAAGGAAACCAACACCATGCTGACAGCCTGGACAGAGCAACCACATTGGGAAGAGCTGCTCCCCATTGCTTTGCTTTACAAAAACATGAGCAGCCCTTGCCTGCTCCCACACACTCCAAGATGCTTTCCAAGAGCTCTGCTTCCCCCACAGCCCACGTGGAACGAAGCAGTGAGAAGGGAAATGCTTTCAGTGTTGATACCACAGCCTGAAGCTCCTCAAGAGGCAGGAGCTGCTCACCTTGCAAGCATCAGCCCCACCAAGACCTGCCAGTCTGTCCCTAGCTGAGCAGACAGACCCTCCCGATGCAAAAAAGCATTGCTGCAAGAGATGGGGAAGCCCCCAAAATGCCAGGGGAAAATCAGGATCAGCTGTTACCAACCAATTCCATGCTGGTTGCTTTGTGGGGCCAGGTTGACTCAGATACCCCCTTAAAATGGCACTAGTAGGAGTTACCTCATGTAGCTCAGGGTGCATAATTGGAGCCAGGTATTCAGGACAGGCTCAGGTGGGGACCACCACACTGAAGACCTTCGTGAGTGGGCAAAGCAAGCCCCATACCTTGTGCTTTTGGGGGAAGGATGGTCTCTTGGCTGCCTGGGAAACCCATGATCTTTCCCCTCCTTCAGCTGGTGTTGGATATCAGCCTGATGTGATTCTTTGGCACAGTTTGCTGTGTCCAGCTTTGCAAGGTAGCAGCCAACACAACCCATGGGAAATTCAAGCCAGTGCCCAGCATGGCAGGTCAGTGACTGTGAGAAACGGGTCTCTGCCAGGACTGGTCCTGGCCTCCCCTCCTCTCCTCCTCCCTTCCCACACCCCCAGCTCCACAGCCAGACAAAGCCATGCCAACAAGTACAACTCCCAAAGAAGGGAAGGGAAAAGAGCACAGCTTATTCCAGCCCTTCACTCCTGAGGAGTGCCTGGCTGCAGCTGCACCAGGAGTTTTGTTGAGTCCCCAGAGATGCTGCTGCCAGGGGATGGATGCTCAGGGCTGGCTCTGAGAAAGGCAGAGGAGATGTGGCCAAACATATAGATCAGGACTCTCTAGATGTGACAAACTCAGCATTTTCAGGCAGTGGAATTCCAGAGCCTGATGGGCTCTCTGTGATAGCACTGCAAGTGCTCATGATAACACGATACCACAGGTGTCATATTCCTGGTGGATGAGTCAGATACCACTGTGTTGAGCCAAGCAGTGCTGACCTTCAGGAGAATTTGGAGTCAACTCTGTGCTCCTGCTCAAGTTTACAGCCCAGGTTTGCTGCTGTTGAGGAAAGGATTTTATGCAGAAAGAGATCATCAGGTCAGGGCAAGGAGTTTCCTCCTGTCTGTGCTGAGCAGCACTGGCTGGCACAGCAGCATTAAACACAACCCTGCTCTCTGTTGTAAGTAATACTAATGGGAATCTTACTATCTGCATGCTTGGCTGGTGAAATACATGATTTTCCTTCTGTGCCTTTGCTGTCCAGAGGCATTTGCTGAATAATTTACAGATATGATTTGTACTTAAGCAGCTTCTGGGAATCCCAAATGAGAGCCTGGCTGTGTCTCCCAGGCCACACTGTGGGGAGATTTTATGAACCTGGGACATGGTCACCTGTCCATGTATTTCACAGTCATAGCCAGGATTAGAGGCTGGGAAAGCTCCAGCCCTCAAACTATCCAAATCTTCTGCCAGCAGGCACAGGATCCAGTGGTCATGCTCACTCCTGCCCACCTTGGGCTGTTGCAGTTAAACAGGCAGAGCCAGCTCAGGATTTATCTCACTAACCCCTTCCTCAAGGCAAGGCAGCAAGGAACACATCCAGTGACTTTCCAAACAAGAAATCAATGAAAAATAGAGGATTTGAAGTCCTGGAAGCTGTCCTTCCAACATTCATGAAACACCTGGGACATCAGAGTCATTTTGTGACTAATCAGCTGTTGTTGGATGTCTCATGAGTACCAAAGGAAACAAGAACTCCCAGCTCAGAAAGTAATTTGGGAAACACTCACCAATCCCATCTGTTGTGAATAAACAAACAGCTCTGCTGTGGTTGCAGGGTCATGAATTGCCTTGGAAGAGTTAGAGGTACCATCTACATAGAAAGCTGGGGAGAAAAATAAATATCCCTGCTCACAGGATGGGAATACGGACAGTTAACACCCTGTTGGGAGTTACTGCTGAGTTTCCACCACCAACCAAGACCTGCTGGGTGTATATGGGCTCTTGTGGGTGTAGAAGTGGTCAATGCCTGCATCCAGCCTGGCTTGGAGCCTCCCGTGCTTGTCCCTGCTGGGATAAGGAGGAAGAAGGGAATTGTGTATGCCCTTGGTATGTTCAGGGGAAGAGCAGCACATTCCCTCCTGCACCCTCTGAGGCAGCAGGATGTGTCGGGGGGTTGCCTCCTCTGTCCCTTCTCAGGGGACATCTGTGCCTGTGGCTCAGAGCCAGGTACAACATGGACCTGGATGAGACAGGGTCCTTGTCTGGGAGCATCTCGGAGTCAGCAGCAGCACCTGCTCATTGTTTCTCAGGGCAGGCAGGTTGTTTAGTGCCAGGGGATGGTCCACAGCCAGCCCAGGGTGCTCATACACCTCAGAGTGCTGGGAATGAGCAGAACTGGGATGGGGGGAATGAGGTGATGGATGACAATCCAATCTGCTGCCCGTTTTGAGAAGCAAAGCTTGCCCCAGGGGAATCTGGATGGGCTACTCCAGAAATCTGGTGATTGGTGATCTGCTAATTTACCCATGACAAAGGTAGGGAAATGCTGGCTTAGATAAAAAGCCTTCCATTTCCTGCTCCCTACCCAAGCTGCCAGCTCCCTGTGCTAGGCACTGTGACAAAAGAAAACATTGAGCTGTCCTGCTCCATCAGCCCTCCTGCCCCTCTGGATGGGCTGGAGTCCCAAGAGGGGCCCATGGACAGTCCTGCCCCATCTCCCCTGGCCCCAGGAACTGACCCCCGGGCTCCCAGCAGGCAGAGCTCAGCTTTGCAAAGCAGGAGTGCCATATGTGTGCGTGGGAGCGTGCAGGCACTGAGGAATGGGCATGGAAGGGGAGGTTTCAGCTCCCAGCAGGTGCCACACAGGCACACACATGCCCGTGTGGGTGGCTCTGCAGATGGCAGTGCCCAGCAGTGACGGCCTCGGCATTTCTGCTTCCCAATGGCAAACATTCCCAAGTCAATGGGTAGAAAGGAAAAGTAGGATTTCACAGTGGGCAGGAATAAAATGCTCCTGGGCTGGATGAAGTAGTAAAGTCTGGGAGAATCTCCTGGGGTCAAGGTGGGATATGGGCATTTCCTCGTGATCCTGCATCTTCTGAACCCTGCGAGTGTGTGTTGTACACAAACAGCAGCCAGGCTCCACGCCAGCACACACAACTTCCCAGGACTGAACTAATTACAAACCACAGAGGAGCTCAAGGGATTGAAGCCTCTTACCAGGGATGCAGCTGGAGCATTACCAGATTCCAGATCAGAGGCAGAGCCTTGCCAAGCCCCAGCTTACGGGGATGCCACCACAGCAGCTCCCATGTGAGCACGAGCCCCAGGACCAAGCCCTGACATCTGTGCTGGGTGTGCAGCCTCGGGGCTATCAGAGCAAACCCAGGCCATGCATTGAAGAGTCAGAGGCCAGTCTGCCCTGCAGGGACACATCTGCTCCATCATTGGCACCTCAGGCATCACAACACTTGTTCTACCAAGATGCAGTCCCAACAGGACTTATCACCGCTGCTGATCGACATCCACCAAATTCTCCCTCAAGCCTTCCTCTCTGACCGCCACCAAGATTTTCTTCTGTTACTTTAAAAGCAGCTTGTGACATCCAGTCACCAGAGGAAGGAGAAATCATCTCCTTTTGCAGCCAGATCCCAAGAACTGCCCAGCAGGGAACACAGCTTGGAAAAGCCCCAACTCCTTGAGCAGGAGAGGGGGATGCACAGCAAATCCATCTCCACAGGCTTCAGGCCAACTCCTGAGCAAGCCCAGCCCTTTTATAAGCCATTTGCAGGTGAAACTTGGAGAGGTGAGCTGCTCTGGGGAGGTTTGTGTCACCTGGGATAACCTTGGGCTTGCTGACTGCTCCTTTGTCCCCGTGGCACCCAGCCCACAGTGCACAGACACACAGACACATGCACAGCCTGATTTATGGCAGGGCTGGGGAGGGCAGGTGTTGGACCAGCTCTTTCCAAGGTCAGAAGCCCAGCTCACACCTCCCCATCGACATCTGAGTGGTGATTTTACACCCTCCTCACACTATCTACCCACTGACTTGCCTAAAGGATGTAAAAATTATTCTCCTCACTTGGAGAGAGGGGAAAGGGGAGTGAGAGGGACATGAAGATGTGGCAGAGGCCAACCAGGGATTTGTGTCAAAGGCAGGGCTAACCCCCATCTGTCCCAAATTTCAGCCTGGCTTGGGGTCTCTTTTGGGGCCATTCCCCTCATGTGTGCAGGGCACAGTTTTCCTGCAAGTGTCCCATGGCTCTGCTTATGTGAGTGTGTGGCAACCATGGAGTGACTGATTCAGGTTCTCTTGGTGCCCTTGGGAGAGCTCAGATGGTCCCACGTGAGCCCTCCTGAGGAATAATGTAACCATATCCCTTTCTTACCTTCTTCCCCCTCTGGCAAAGCAAGAGCCAGGCAGGTCTGCATGATTTTTGAGGTTGGGATTTTGTTCTTGGATAAAAGTCTTTTAAAAACCCAGTAAAAACCCCTAAAGCTATATTAAAAAAAGCCCCAACCCAACAGAGTGGGAGAAAGAGCAGGAGAAAGGAGCAGGCCTGGGAAGCCAGCTCTGCACTCTGCCCCGGCGCCCAGGGACAAGAGGCTCTTTGTTTCCCTGGCCAGAGCCTGCTGTACTGGCCCTTTTCAGGCTCCCTCTCTGGGAAAGGGGCCAGGGGGAAGCAGGCACAAGCAGGGCAGGCAAAAACCCTGGGGGCTGCTGTGAATAACCCCTGGTCAGACCCTCAGCAGCCCCCCCTGTTCATACAGCCAGTCGTAGGGAGTCTGCCAGGAACAGCACTGGGAGGAGAAGGTGCCCAGGAACCCTTTGGCTCCCTGCTTCCCACACACCATCCCTGGAAATGAACATGCTCCTGTTCCTGCTGTGCAGAAGTCTTTGAACTTCTGTGTCTTTTGGAGTTTACCGTCCTGAAGCACCTGCTGAACTGCACTGGAGCACCCAGTGGTGTGTAAACACCTGCTTGTGGCTTGCTGGGCCCAAGAATCACAAGTGCTCTTTCCAAGTATATCCATCTGTCTGTCCAGGCTGGAGCTGTGGTTTGAGGCTGGTTCTGCACACTGGTATGACAACTGTCTGCAGGCTGGGAATGCTGCAGGGCTCCCTGTGCCCTGCCCTGCATCCATGCCAGAGACATGAGCTGGTCCATAAAATCCCAGGAGAGCAGGGGAGGAAATGGCCTCTGCACCCCTGGGAAATAAGGTGCAGCCAGGGACTTATCCTGCCTTGCCAGGAGATATGCAGACATCAGCTGCTCACATTTCTACAGAGGATAGAGCACCACAGAAATGTGCCAAATTAGCCCCAAAACACAATGCAGGTCCTAAAAGTGGGGCTCGGGCTGGCCCAGCACTGGTCCCACATCTATGATGCTCCATTTCCCACCATCCACAGGATGATGCTCACTAGAAAGCAGGGCAGGAAAATAAAAGCAATCTCTCCCCAGGTGAAAAAAAAGGTTCCCCCCTCAAGGCTGTTGTCCCTCTGGGAAAAGCAGGAATTTGTGATGTTCCACCCCAGCACAGCTCTGGCCTTCAGGAACATAAATGCTCTTCAAGCTCGTTACATGGGGATGGCTTGGGTGGTCCTTCCCAGCTTCTCTACCCCTGTACCAGAGCTAGGGAGGATCTCTGCACCCAGGGACACCTTCCCAAAGGGTCTGGGTGCCCCCAGCCCTGGGGAGGGGGCTGTGGAATTGGTTCCATGTTGCTGCTCTGAACAGCAGCAGCAAGAGCAGAGGGGAGATGGAGCAGCCTTTGTTAAAATCAATAAATTCAAGGAAAAGGCCTTGAATGTGTTTCCTCAGCAACTGTGACGTGATGTAGACGTCTGGCCTCCCCTTCTTCCCCCCCTCCTTCTTATTATTAAAAGGGAAAATAAAGGGAAGCAGACAGTGAAGGGGAGCTGGGGACAGTCTCCTGGCAACGCTGGGGACATTCTCCTGGCAACGCTGGGGACAGTAACGACCTCCTGCCAGGGGACATGGCTCCAGCACAGGCAGCCCTGCCAGGCCTTGTGGCTGGAGTGGCAGGATGAGGAGAGCATCCCTGGTGTTCCTGGGGTGGAGATGACACTGCTCTGACCACAACCATGTCCCCAGGGATGCTCAGCTCCTCTTCAGCCGTGCAGTGCCCCAGGTCACCCCGTGTGATTCCTCGGTGAGCAGAGCAGTGGGATCTTGGCCCCTGCATTCCCCCTCTTAATTCCAGACATTTTTTGGTGATGAGGACCATGAATCTCTTCCCACAGTGCCAGGGTCTGGCAGGAGTTTCTAACCCTGTGTTTCAGAGGCATGGCAGGACAGGGGCTGGGGACAGGGCCCCTCTGTGGGTTGTCACTGTCACCTGCTGGGGTGCCCCTCACCCCACTGTGGCCACACAATTCCCCCCACACCAAATCCTCGTCATTTGAGCCATTTAATCCATCCTGGCTCAGTTTTAACAGGCAGCAGCCAGTGGCTCAGGCAGTGGGGCCAAGCAGGCAGGAGATGGCAGAGGAGTCCACACAGGCATGACTGGCTTGGGGACAGGGGACTTTTCCTGACCCTGTGCCCAGCAGCAAGGTCTTGCCAGCCCCTGAGCCCCTTTGCTGGGCACAACTCAGCTGTGAAACGCCGCAGATGGTGCTGGAGCTGGGGGTAAACAGGGTCACAGAGCAATTAGCCCAAGGTCCTGCTGAGCAGCCCCGGCGGCGCCCACTCGGCTTGACTGGCCTGACCCGAGCCACAGCAGGAAAAGTCTTAAAAACCCTGATTCTCAGGAGAGAGAAGGAACCCTCTCCATTTCCCTGTTTCTCGTTCCCTTTCCCAGCCTCCACTGCTGTCTCCTGCCAGAAGAGGGTGGTGAACGAGGCTTTGCTCAGACCTGTTATCCCGCATGCACATTTAATTTGTTGTTACGTACCCAGCAATGGAGTGACACTCTTTTTTATCGCTGTGTGTTGGTCCAGCAGGGGAAATCAATACATTCCTGTGAATGCCAACAGCAAGCTGATGCCTCCTAAAACTAAGAGAAACACAAGTCAAGATGCAGGTTTCCAAGGGAGGGCAGTAGGCTTTCCCCCACAGCAATCTGTGTTGGGATGTGCAACCCTGGGGGTAGATGCAGGTGGTACCCAGAAACCAAAGGCACTGCAGGGATACTTTTTTAAGAGCTGAGCATGCTGCTGTGACATGAAGGTGTCACCCCTGGATGGGTTGGGGTCCCACAGGTCTGCCCACCACCCTATATTCTCTCCTTATTGCTGGGACTCTTCCCACCTCTGCCCTCAGCAACTGGCAGAGCTGGCTCCTGCCCTCTGCTCTCCAAGCAGCAGCAGTTCCCAGGAGCTGCTTCAGCCTGAGCCATGGCTGAGCAAGACCTGGGGACTTGGCACAGGTGGACACACTGTGCTTTGGGTTCTGTAAGGCAGCTGGAGCAAAGCTGAGCCATGGTAGGGCTGCAGGCCGGGGGTGGCCCTGTGCAGACCCCTCCAGAAGAATTTTGCTCCACCCCTGTCCCCTGAACTTGTTTCTCTCCCTGCTTCTCGCTGCAGGTTCATGAATCACCGTGTCCCGTCCAACTGCAGGTACCAGCCCACGGAATACGAACATGCAGCCAACTGTGCCACCCACGCTGTGAGTCCCTGTCCCTGGGGGAGGGAGGACACTGCTCATCTCTCTGGAGATCCACTGAGGAACCTCAAGGGACACCCTCAAAATGTCTGTGTTCAGCCCTGGAGCAGTCACTGAGAGTCTGAGGGCTGTGATGAGGCAGATGTGTCCCGTCTGCTCCTGGGGGTTGGGTTGTTCTCCCTCCTCCTGCCCTGGGAAGTTGATATGCATCTCCCTTGCAGTCACCCACTGTGGCCCCATGTCTCTGGGGAAGCTGGCTGTGGGCTTGGTGGGGCAGGAGTATTTTCAAATCTCCCTGAAAATGGATTGTTTCACAGCAAGAACAGTGACAGGTGCCCATGGGGCTGCCTGTGTAGCAGTGGGAGGGACTTCTCCTCCCATCAGGATTTCTTTTGGGAGCTGACAGTTCCCACTCTGAGTCCTGAGAGATGACTCAGAGACAGCCATTCTGCTTGTGCCTTCCTCTTCCTCCTCCCTACCTTCTGGACAAACTATTTTGGAGCTGTACCACGCTGGGAGGGACGCTGCCTGCCCCTTATAGGTGGTAGCTTTGACCAGAAGCTAAAGAAACACTAAAAGGAAAAGTGGAAGCTCTCTTGTAGCTGCTCAATGGAAATGCAGAGAGCAAACAGTGGGTTTGCTTCCCCTTCCAGTTCTGGATCCTGCCCAGCATCCTTGGCAGCTCCATCCTCTACATCCTCTCTGATGACCAGTGGGAAACTATCTCAGCCTGGATCTATGGCTTTGGCTTGTCCAGCCTCTTCATTGTCTCCACCATCTTCCACACCATCTCCTGGAAGAAGAGGCATCTCAGGTATCACCCCTGATTACTCAGGGCTTGGGAAGGGGGAGAGGGTCCTGGTGTCCTCAGTGCTGTCACCCATCTGTCCATCCTGCAGGACTGTGGAGCACTGCCTACACATGTTTGACAGGATGGTGATCTACTTCTTCATCGCCGCGTCCTACGCTCCCTGGTGAGTTGCTGGTGGTTGGGGGCCTTCACCTGGCCCCACTGAAGGGGAAAAAAGTCATCCTGGTTCCAATAAATAGAGTTTCCCTCTCTGCCTTTGCTTCTTTTCGAGGCTGTACCTTACCCCTTTCCACAAAACCTTCACATCCCATAGATTTCAACCTGTTGAAGTTGAAGTTACGAGTTGGGAAGACTCTTTGGTGGGACAGGCATGGGGGTGAGGGGGTGAGCCCAGTCCAGGGTGCTGCCCTAGACCCCCCTCACCACAGCCCTGGGTCTTGCAGGTTGAACCTGAGGGAGCTGGGGCCCTGGGCCTCCCACATGCGCTGGATCATCTGGATCATGGCATCCATTGGGACCGTCTACGTTTTCTTCTTCCATGAGCGGTGAGTGTCTGCGGCCAGCTCCGACTGTGGGGTGTGTGAGACTGGGACACGGAGCAGGGACCTGTTGCCATGAGTGGCCCTGGGACACGGAGCAGGGACCTGTTGCGATGAGTGGCCCTGGGACACGGAGCAGGGACCTGCTGCCATGAGTGGCCCTGGGACACGGAGCAGGGACCTGTTGCCATGAGTGGCCCCGGGACATGGAGTAGAGACCTGCTGCCATGAGTGGCTCCCTCCACGTGGTGGCACCAAATAAAAAGCCAAAGGCCCCGGACGTCACCCTGATGGCCCAAGTGCCAGGTCTCAAGCCAGTCCGTACATGAGGACACGGGACCTGCTGTGGTGGCACTGCCACCCCTTTGCCTGTAGCAGTGTTGTTGAAATTGCAAATGTAAAACTCAATCTCTCTCTGTCCTTGCTCCAAGCTGCCTCTCTGTCTGTTGCAGATACAAGCTGGTGGAGCTCGTGTGCTACATCATCATGGGCTTCTTCCCAGCCTTGGTCATCCTCTCCATGGTAAGCCCCTGCTGGGAAGCACTTGGGCTCAGCATGAGGGACAGATCCCAGGAGGGATTTGAAAACCTGGAACAGTTTGTCTGCAGTGGGTTGGTGCAGTCTCCAGGCTGTGTGAGTGATAAAGCCATCCCTGATACGATGTGGCTCACCTTGGTTTTGCAAGTGCTTTGGGTACCCAGCAGGCACCACGTGCACCTCCCCCAGATCTCCTGCCTGGGCTCCGTTGTTTGGAAATTGTAGGATCACAGAATCATAGAATAGTCTCACTTGGAAGGGACTTTAAAGATCATCTAGTCCCATTTCTCCTGGGGCTGCTGGGTCCCTGCTGTCTTGCTGGAGAGGAGGGGGTAGCAGAAGGCAGAGAAGTCCAGAGCTGCAGCTGGACAACACTTCTGTTCTTAATGGGGTGGTGGGGGGAGGGCAGATTCCCCCTTGGCCTCACTGAGCATTTCCTGCTCCCAGCCCAACAGGGACGGCCTCCTGGAGCTGGTGGCCGGTGGGTTCTTCTACTGCCTGGGCATGGTGTTCTTCAAGAGCGACGGCCGCATCCCCTTCGCCCATGCCATCTGGCACCTCTTCGTGGCCACTGGAGCTGGCATCCACTACTATGCCATCTGGAGGTACCTCTACCAGCCCGGCGCACTGGACACCGAAACCTCCCGGTAGAAGCCTTAGAGACATTGTTTGTGGCACCTGTGGGGACACAGAGGGCACTGGGTCACAGCCTGCACCGTGGGCTTGCCCCAAACCACCCCCTCGCCCCATGGACAGCAGCTGTTGGTGCCCTTCCCACACAGACGGGAGGTGGATTTAAAATATTTTTTGGTTTTTACCTTGGGAACTGTTTATTTTTTAGGCAAAGGTTTCAGAACACAGTGACTGATTGGGCTGTGGGTGATAGGGGAGTGACACTCACTGGGAGCTTCACTCACTCACCTGGTCTTGAGCATCCCACAGGACTGGGAACCTTGGCCCCACATGTCCCTGGCTATGACACCCTGGGTTTGGCTACTGGAGTCCTTAGCCTGTGCCACTGAGGGGACTGGAGGAGTCACAATGAGGGGAGAGAGCCAGTGGTGGAGATGGATGGTGACACCCCTGTGCCACCTGGACTGGCTCCTAAATCGTCCTAAGTCTTGTCATCATTAACAGCTCCACCCCAAGTCCTTGAGGGGATGGTCCATACTCACAAGCCTTACAAGAGACTGAAACTTGAATTTCTTCCAGGGCATTCCAGTCCCTGAGCACTGGGAAACCCATTCTCTAAGCCAATATTAAAAAGTGCACAACTCAGTACATCCCTGGGATCCCCTATGGACATTTTCTCCCTGGAGTGCTTGGTTTTCCTCTCCAGCCTCGGTGCCAGTGGCAGCCTGAAGCACAGCCCTGCTCCCAGGCCCTGCTGCATGTGTGCCTTCAGCAGGGAGCAGAGCTGGGATCCAGCTCCTGGCATCTCCCTGACTGGGGTCAGCCCATCCACTTCAGGGGATTCCCTTTCTCCTCGAGGGAGGGAAGTGAACCTCCTTGGACTGGGATCACAGGGCTAGCTGCCTTTTCTGCTCCCATTTTGCTGATGAACCTATTCCTCATCAGAATTAATTCCACTTTCAGAAACATTTCTGGCATTCCCAGGATTGCTGCAGGGCAGGAATGCATCCACATGAAACCTGGATGTGAGCTCTGATGGAAACATCTCAGTCTTTAAATGCTTAACCATGGCCACACAGTGCTAACACATGGAACATCCATCCAGCTGCTGGGAGCAGCAGAATGGGAAAACCACACCTGATCCTGCTCCCCAAACACCCTTGCAGAGCTGCAGGAGCCAGGAGGGTGTGGTGTGTGCTGGGCTGTGCCTGCACCTTCCCCATCAGCCTCCAAAAGAATCAATTGCCCATCACCTCTCTCTGGCCTTTGATTAATCCCAGCTGCAGCCTCTGGCACGATGTGGCAAGGGAAGGAGATTTATGGCCACCATCCCACACCTCCTGTTTCTCCAGCAGTGTTCCAGGGAGCTGAGCAGAGCTTAGGGCTCCCCAGCCTGTGGCACCCCGGGACTGGTTCTCCAGGGCTGTGCCATTTTGCAGCAAATTACCAAAGAGGAAACATCTGCATACTCACCCCCTCCTGATGTGGTGGCTGTGGTTGCCAGGCTGGCAAAAATATCTGGTGTGTTTTCACTTCCATAGGCAGAAGGTTCCTGTAAAGGGCTCTGGGAGCTGTACCCAGCATCCCATGGGGCATAGGGCTGTTGGGGGTCTGTGCCCAGGGCACCCCAAAGCAGCCTTTGGGCTGGCACTGCCCTTGGGGTGATGGGTGGTCCTAGGGATGGGGATGAAGGAGCTGGTGTGAGCTCAGACTCTGCTGCTGCCTCTGCCCAACTCTGGCCCTGTCACCTGCTGCAGATGGAGAGGTGGAGAAGGATGAGCTGTGAGTAACCAACAGTTGATGGAGCATATCCAAGGTTGGAATAGCAGGATACAGAGGTCCCAGAATGGGAGATGCCATATTTTCTGTCATTACCCTTCTCTGTGCCTCTGTTTCCCCATCTGTAAAATGGGGGTGAAGACCCTGCCCTACCTCACAGGGCTCGTGTGAGGACCCTGTGAAGTACGAGGGGGGCACCCAGAGCTTCACAAACACCTTCAGCTTTCACTGAGTCGGGGGGAGCAGTGACAACGTGGGGCAAGGTGACAACTTCAGCTTAATGTGCCTGGCTGTCCCCCCCCTCTGTCACCAAATCCTGTGGGGAACCACTCTGGGCTCAGCCCATGCACACAGGAGTCCCAGCCACAGGCAGATGTCCCCTGGCAGGGGCTGAGGGTGCCCAGGGACAGTGTTTTGCCCATAGGCTTCATCCCAAGGGATTTATCTCGGAAACTGTTTTGCCATTGTGGTCTTTTGGCCATAAATCTGTCCCAAGGGCTCCTGAGGCACAGAGAGGTGCCAGAAGGACCTTTCTGAGGCTGCTTCATCTCAGTCTCCTGATGAAAATCCAGGGCAGGACAGATGCCCGGGCAGGAATGGATGGCCGGGCTCTGTTGGGAACATCACCCCCCTGCCTTCAGCCTGGGTTTGCAGAGTGGGCTTCTCTGTAATTGAGAGGCTCCCCCTCTTCTCTTGCTCCTAAATCCTCTCCTTGCAAAGCATGGGGGACACAGGGCAAATTATCGCATTGTCCTCCTATTTTATACTAATTTTAAATGACTCGTAACATTCAGGATGTTTGTGGAGGAAGGCTCAAGGGATCTTTTTAGCATCTCATGTTTTTCACCATCCATCCTTGTTCAATCAGTATTTTATATTTAACACAGTATTGGGTGAAATACAAACAAATGTAAGGAAGATAATGCTAGTGGATATTGTTTCCTGTGGAGTAGGATCAAAATAAAAACTCAAGATACCTCACTCTTGCCTTCTTGTTAAATCAAAATTAGTTCCCCTGCAGCATCTGGAAATAAACTCATTTTCTACCTGACTCATCCCACATGGCTTTGCTCCCTGGTGAGGAGAGGAGCCACTCAGCCAACTGCAGGGTGCTGAGCACTGACTCACCTTGGTGCAGGGATGGCATTGCCGGCTGCTGAACAAACAAACAAACTAACAAACAAATAAATCAGTGAGTTTGCTGACAGTGCCCCTGGGCCCAGAGGTGCTGGCTGAAAGACTCATCAGCATTTCACCACAGCAGCTTCAGCACAGAGCCCTCCACGCCTGCTGCAGCCCTGCCATTCCCCCTCCTCCCTGGCTGAGTCAGAAGTCGAGGTGTGGAGCCCCAGGGCTGGCACTGCAGGGGGATGGAAGATGCCAGAGCCACGGAGGAGGAGAGAATCTGTGGCAGAATGGGCACAGCTCACTGCTGACCCCACAGGAGAAACCCACCATCACCCAGCAGCTCCCACCAGCCTCTCCCATGGGCAGTGGTTCCTCTTGGAGGGGGAGAATTTGCCCCCATGCTGGAGCTGCCTGCCCTGGCCTCTGCACATCCATTGTCTGCCCTCTCTGCCATAATTACACAGGGATGAATTCCCCCCAGGCTGCCATGCTCAGTGGCTTTCCCAGAAAGCCAGGGAGGGTTCCCTGCTTCCAGGGGCAGCTGAACTCACCCCAAAACCTGACCCACAACTTCCACCTCACTCATAATTTCTTTGCTGCTGGCAATTGGGCTGGACTAGGAGGCCTCCTGACTTTGCTTTGCTTTGGTGCTGTCATTCCCAGAGGGTGTCTGGGTGGCAGAATTGCTTTCCCACCCAGAACACCCCTGGACAGGGAAACACCCCTTCAAGGAAAGGAGACATTTTCACCAAGGGAAGAAATGTCCATCTCAACTTAAACAACTGCCCAGTGCAGTAATGATCCATCCCTTACTCCTTTCAGGCACCAGCCTGTGTGCAGCCTCAGGAGTCTCCAGGTCAGCTCTGGAGCTGGTTTGATAAAACCTGTTTGACCAAGGCCAGCCTGTGCAGCTGAGGTGGTGCTGCCTGCAGAGCCCTGCCTGGCTCGCTTTGGGAATTTTCATAGAATCCTAGAAAGACTTGGGTTGGAAGGAATCTTAAAACTCATCTTGTTCCAGCCCCTGCCATGGGCAAGGACACCTTCCTCTAAACCAAGCTGATCAAAGCCACCTCCAACCCAGCCTGGAACACTTCCAGGGATGGGGCAGCCACAGCTTCTCTGGGCAACCTGTTCCAGGGCCTCACCATCCCCACAGGCAAGAATTTATTCCCAACAGTCCATCTAATCCTGTCCTCTGTCAGTGGGAATCCATTCCCCCTTGTCCTGTCACTCCATGCCCAGAGTCTCTCTCCATCTTTCTTGGAGCCGCTTTAGGCACTGGAAGAGGCTCTAAGGTCTGGAGCCTTCTCTTCTCCTGTGGACTCAGGCTCCATGGGAGAGGTGCTCCAGCCCTTGGAGCATCTTTGCAGCCTCACTCCAACAGCGCCACATCTTTCTGTGCTGAAGACCCCAGTGCTGCATGCAGTGCCCTAGATGGGGTCTCAGAGAGTGGGGCAGAACCCCCTTCCCACAGCCCAACACATTCCCAGTACAGACCCTTCCCACATCCTGACCTTTCCCAAATCCCGACCCTTCCCACATCCTGACCTTCCGTAAATCCCGATCCTTTTCCAATACAGACCCTTCCCAAATCCCGACCCTTCCCCACATCCCGACCCTTCCCACATCCTGACCTTTTTCCAGTACAGACCCTTCTCCAAATCCCGACCCTTCCCGATCCCGACCCTTCTCTCATCCCGACCCTTTCCCGATCCCGACCCTTCCCCAAATCCCGATCCTTTCCCGATCCCGACCCTTTCCCAATCCCGACCCTTCCCTCATCCCGACCCTTTCCCGATCCCGACCCGTTCCCGTTCCCGGCGCGGTGCCGCGGGCGGTGCCGCGGTTGGCCGCGGGGGGGCGCCGCAGCCGCGGTCGCTCCGCCCCGGCGGGACGGGACCGGCCCGAGGTCCCCGCGCAGCCCCGGCGGCTCCGGGCGCTGCCGCCGCCGGGGTCGCGCCGAGCCTGCCCCGCTCCGACGGTGAGTACCGGGGCCTCGGGGAGCGGGGGGAGAGAGCGGGCCCTACCCCAGGGATCCCCCCTCTCCTGGGGGGCGCATCCCCGGTGTTTTGTCCCCGGACACCGTCGCTGCGCCGGGCGGGAGCGTTTGTTCCCCGTCCCCCGGGAAGCGGAGGCGGGAGGGGCGCGGCGGTCGGGGCTTGTCCGGTTGCCGTGGGAGACCCGCGCTGCCCGCGGAGCCGCACCGGGAGGGCTGTGCCGGGCACCGCAGTGCCCCAGGGTCCCTGTCCCCTGGCCGGGCACACGGGGAGCCTTCCCCACGCTGCCTGTCCCTGGAGGTCCGTGTCCCATCGCACATCCCTCGGGATCCTCCCCGTTCCGTACCCCCTGGGCTCCTTCTCCCCATTGAACTCTCCTTGGAATCCTTGTCCCCATTCCATACCCCTCAGGATCCGTCTCCCAAACGCACGTTCCTTGGGACCCTTCTCCCAGCCGCATTCCCCTTGGGCTTCTCCTGCCCCTCGCACTCCCCGGGATCCCTCTCCCCATTCCATTCCCCTTGGGAGCCTTCTCCCCGTTCGCACTCCCCTTGGGATCCTTGTCCTGTGGCACAACCCTTGGGATCTCCTGCTCTCCCACCCCCGCCGTTTCACCTGTGCTCAGCCGCCTGCGGTGGCATCCCAGGCCGTGCCAGGGAGGTGCTGAGATGATCTGTGTCCCTGGGAGGCTGGAGCAGCTTCATGCTGAGTTGTAACTTCAGCAGAGGAAAAAACTCAGGGGAGTTTGCTACTTGCTTGGGAAGTGCTTATTTTCAGCTCTCTCCAGGACCAGCTAATTATCGCTGGAAAAAAAAAATAAAATTATTGCTAAGATCTTATAATTAGGCAGCCTATGGAGACTGTGGAGCTCGGGAGGCAGCAGAAAGCAAATGCTCTTTGTGCAGTGTTTCTGGGGTGTGTGAATAGAGCTGCCGGGGCAGAGGGGCTGGCATTTGCACTGGTGCATTACCGGAGAGCTTGGTGCACGTTGGCGGCTCAAAACACTCTGCAGAATAATTACAGGGGGGGGGAAAAAAGTACCGAGGAAAGAAAACGTGCTGCAAGGACTCCTGTCGTCCTTGTGGAATCAGGTCCCAGGCTGTTACAATGTTTGCGGAGCGATAGCTGCCTTTGGGAAAGTGTTTGCGGGGCCGGGGCTGCCTTTTCCATCCTGTGTGAACAGTCCCGGGGTCCAGGCTGCTGCAGGGTGCCTGCTGCTAATAATAACCTGGTAAGGAGTTTACCCGCCCTGATCCGGCTAAAGACGGCACCGAGGGAGCCGCGGACATCATCAGCCTCCGGTCTGCCCCAGGATTAGGTGGATAAAACTCGCACAAGGAAAGGCTGGGCTTGGAGCGGAGACTTGAACCCGACAGGAGGGGGAGTGGGGGGCTCCCGTCCGGGCAGAGGGTTTGGGGTTTGCCCCGGCAGCCCCGGCTCTGGGGACAGACAGGATCTGCAGAGGGGCAGGATTTGGAGCCCAGGAGCAGGATTTGGAGCCCAGGAGCGCACGTCAAAGCCGCCGCGTCCAGGGCGTTCTCATTTCCTTTGCTCTCCAAGTTCTAATTTGTTCCACATTGCAGTGCCGGAGCGGCCTCTCCCTCCTCTCCCTCCGCTTGCAGCATCCAGGCTGCGGTCACTGCCGTTAGTCCGAGGCTGCCACTCCAGTGGTTTCCATCCAAAAAAAAAAAAAAAAAAGAAAAAAAAAAAAAAAAAGGCAGAAAAAAAGGAAAAAAAACCAAAAAACCCCCAAAAACCTCCCCCCTAAAAAAACCTCCAAAAACCCACAAAACCCCAAGCAAAAAACAAAACAAAACAAAACAAAACAAACAAACAAAAAAAAAAAAAAAAAAAAAGGAAAAATTTCAAATAAGGATCTGAGGAAACAGCTTTTCTAGTTCCTGGTCTGGGGTGGTTATAGCTGAAATCTCACCACCCATCCGTGTACCAGGATGAGCCCCGGGGAAATTCCAGATGATTAAAAAGTGTTTTAATAGTGTTGTTGCTCTTCCCAGAAGGGAATAAGATGACCTGGTAGCTACAGGTTGATTGGCTTGATAGCATCCCCCCAGGGAGAAGAGGGAGAAGCCTGGCTCAGGCTTGAATTGATTAAAGACTTCAGCACCAGGAATAAATTCCTGCCATCCACCATGGCTATATGGAAAATAACTCCTGGCAAGTAGAAATTATTTCAGTCTCCAACATGAGAGGTGACTCTCTGGCTGTAATACACTTCTGAGAAGCATTTGAGTTATGGGAGGTGATATTCTTGTAAAAATCTGTACTTTCCAGTATTAAAAAAGTCAATCCAGTCCAGTATTTAGAGCTGACATTACACAGTGTCAAGAAAGCTGGTATTAAATAAATGTGATCCATTTCCAAGGCAGTTATCAGGGAGATTATCACTGCTGGGCACTGCTAGCTGGTAACATGGACTTGGTGTTTTTATCACTAATCTGGAAGAAAGGAGATGGAGATGATTTCTGGAAAAACCTGGATCTGACCCAGAGCAGCTGAGTGTTAATGGTTTGCACAAATCCGGGTGGTAAGCTGAGTGAGCAAAAGGCATCCTGACTGGAGCAGAATGGAACATGGAAACCTTTTACACCCAAAAATAATAACTGTGGCTGTGCGTGGTTTCCTGTCCCTAATCTGGATGGTGAATTTTCAGCTGGAGCTGCCTGCAGATGCTGGGAGAGGCAGCACAGGGGTTCACCAGGCAGCAGTTTGGGGGGTGGCTGCCTGTCTGTCTCCATTTCTGCACTGGAGAATTGAAAATTTTCAGGATAATGTGAACTTTGGCTCTGGGGGAAGAAAAAAAAAAAAGCAGTTATTTGCATGTCTGGTCAGAACCAAATATGGGCTGATGGCAGCCAAATCCAATTTTCCTTCTCAGCAGAGGAGATGTGGACTCAGAGGTGAAGGGATCAAGGGGCTGCAGAAAGGGTCTTACTGGTGGAGAGGAGAGGGGCATCCAGTGAGTCCGCTCATAAATTAAATCAAAGGAAAGAGGAGGGCTTGGCAAAAGCATCTAAATACTCTCACAGAGAAGAAAATACATGGTAGCCAAAAGCTCATTAATTGAGCAGAGAAAAGATGGCAAGAATCAATATCTGGCAGCTGAGGCCAGACACACTGGAAATAAGGCATAAATATTTTACCAGGAGGAGCAATTAATCATTGGAAGAAATGTGGGGCAGCAGAGGTGGGGTCAGCACCTCTCTACCTTTCACATCACCACCCATAGAGTTTCTCCACAGCCCCAAGGCTGGGCCAGCAAGAGGGACTGGATCAAACCACACCGAGGCCCTGATTAGGTGATTTAATTAGAGGATGATGCATTTATCATTAATCATGATGGAGCCATAGAAAAGAGTAGTCCTTGTGCCCTGATGGCTCCTTCCAAGGAACACCTGTGAAATCCCTGGTGGCACTTGGCAGATGCTGCTTTTAGCTCTGTCTCTTGGTCACCAGTGGTTGTGTTCTCACAGATCTGTGGTGGCAAGGCAAGGGGACAGTGCCTGGTGGCTCTTCTTGACGTCCAGCAAAACAGCCTGAGATTCAGGGAAACAAATCTCCATGAGCCTCCCAGCATGCTGTGGCTGCTGGGGGAAGGACCTGCTCCAGGGCTTGCTTGTCCACCTGTGGGTCAGAGTGTCCCCACCCAGGCCTCCTTGGGGACACGTGTGCTTAGGAGAAAGAGATAAAGGTCTCGGGGCTGTTGCAGGTTCCATCTCCTCCCTTTCTCCTTTCCTTTCTTTTCCTCCTGCTTTCTCTCCTTTCCTTTCCTTCCGGCTGCTGTTCTCTCCCAGTCTCCCATGCAATGCTGTTGGCTATGGGGTTGTGGTTATGGTTCAGTAGCCCACATGCAAACACCAGGACCATGTTGCAGAACCTCTGAGCCTTCCAAACCCAGCACACTGCGAGCAGCCGATGTCCGTGAGCGGCCCAGGACCTCTCCTCCTCCTCCTCCTCTCTCTGAAAACCTGACAGACGCCTGCCCAGGATGATGCACAACGAAGGGCAAAGATTGTTTTGAGAAGGAGACTCAATGGAAGGGAAAAAGGCACGTGAGAAGGATGGCAAGGTAGGGAGAGGCTTTCCCGAGCGCTGGGTGGGGGCACTGGGGAGGAGCTGCTCACCCATTAGAGGAGCAGGAACCTCAGGAACCTCAGGCCTGCAGGAAAGTCCCTGGCGGTGTCAGAGTCAGTCGTGGTGATGGGAGGACACGTGGTGGCCACGCGAATACCACGGGCATTTGTCACAGCCCTGACAGGCAAAGCTGGCTGTGGAAAATAGCTGGGTTTGGTGTGGTCAGGCACTGGCTGTGAAGAGGTGGAGGATCCCTGACACACACCTCGCTGGGAGGCAATCCCAGGCTTTTGAGCCGTTAGAGACACAATGCCACTGAATACTGGAGAAAGGGACTCTTGGGAAAGTCTGGATCGTGCTCCATAGCTGCAGGCTTGTGTCCTTTCCAGGGAACTGGTGTGCAGTGAGAAAGGGGCTCAGCTGGGCTTGGATGTCCGGGAGCACTTGTCCCACTGACCTGCTGGAAGGTGTGACACTCTTGTTGGCTCATCCCCGGGCAGCTGAGTGCAGCTGGAGCATCCCCACTCCCGCAGCGGGGCTCAGCGGGATTGCACGTACCAGAGATTTCCTCCTGGTACCAGAATTGCCTCCTGGTGGGAGATGCCGGTGTCCAGCGTGCCGGAGCACACGGATGTGGGAGGAGCCCATTTCATTATCATCTTATCCTTTCCATTAGACTCCTCAGGGGGATTAAGACCGGGTGTGTTCTGCTGTCTCCAGCAGAAGGCTGGGATTTCTCAGGTCACCCAGGCTGGTAAAATCACACTGGTGCTGCTCTAGATGCTGAAAATTGGGGTGACTGGGCTGGCACCTCCTCCTGATCCAGGCTTCTGATAATTTTCCCGCTGAAATGTCTTTGCTCCTGAACTCTGTAGGAGCTGCATTTGATAGAAAGAGCAGAAAAATAGCTGAGCTATAAATAACACATTCAAAACCAGGCAGGGACCTGCAAGAAGCAAAGATGCTGTCTCTGTGATGTGGGCTTGGAGGAATGATTTTGCCACCAGCAGATGGTAAAAGGTTTCCCTTTCTGCTGGGGGTTGTTCAGGGTGGAGGAGATTAAATCAGTGAAACCGGTGATTTGATGACAAAGTTTTGTCTTTTGCATCCTTGATGACAAGGTCCTGTAAGGACTCTGGGGCAGTTTTCCTTCTGGTCAATGTTAATGAGGGCTGGCAGGGCCGTGCTGGAGGCCTGGGGCAGCTGTTCCTGAACCTGACTGACTGCCAGTGCCCTGACCTGCTCCCCAGGTCGGGGCGGCACTCCCAGGAGATGTCACACAGCAGACATCAAGGGATGTCCCCAGGGATGTCCCCAGCGGGAGCAGCAGCTCTGGGCTCAGCTGCAGAGGGAGGAGCAGCAGTGTGGGGGGAGCCAGAGCCCCAACCCCATCCCTGCCTCAGTTTCCCCACTTGTAAGGTGGGAGCAGGAGCAGCCTTACCTGAACCCAGTGAGTTGGGGTGAAGTTCTGGGGCAATATAAACCACAAGATCCTCAGCCCTGCTGTCCTGTGCCAGGACTCCTGCACTTCAGCACACCAGGAGTCAGTTTTGGAACCAGCAGGTCGGGAAGAAGGACAAACCCCAGCATTTTCACAGTCCTGGTAGGGCTGAGAGAGGGGAAAGGGGTGACTTGGATTGCAGCAGCATTGCAGGATTACACAGCTCCCAGCCACATCCTTGGCACCTGGTGCCTCAGTTTCTCCATCTGCAGCATTCCATGTGCCTCTGGCTGTGGGAGAGGGGGATGCACATCCTGCAGCAACGCTCGACACACGGCTGGGAGGTGGTTTCTGGGTTAGAAGGTGACCTCTTCCATTAGCAGCAGGGACGCTCTTTTTTTCCCTGAATTAGATGGTGGTTTGGAGGCTTTCCAGGCCCAACATCATTCTGCCTGAGAGCGCTGAGCTTGCTCTGGCTGTGCCCGAGTGAGCCGGGGCTGCAGCTGTGGGAACCTGCTGGCACCTCACGTGTCCCCAGCCAGGAACACCTGGATCACCCCAACTGCTGCATCCACACGCTCTGATAGCTGTGGGTGGGACATTTTGGGGTTCCTCTGTGTATCTGTGGGGTCCCTGCATGTTATAGATCTGGGCATGAGGGAGTTCCCAGCTCTGTCCCAATCAGGAATGCTCAGATTGTCTTTGCAGACCTGCCCTGCCAGCAGGTCACAGTGTGGCTGTGGGTTATCAGCAAGCACCAGGTGCTGGTGCAGCCAGGATGGGATTTCAAAGCCATCCTCACGTGGTGATGGTGACATCAGGCAGGAGTGCTACCACCTAAATCCAGAAGTGATTTGTTGTTCCCAGACCATTCCAGAGGATTGAGGAGCACTGGGAGCTGCCACATGGCCGTGGCCACGTCCTCTCCAGTGCTGCCCACTCGGGGCTGCCCTGAGCAGCCCTGCCCTGGGCTAATGTGACAAGGGCAGCCTTGTCAGCGATGCCACCCTGGGCCTGAATGTCCTCCACAAACAAGCAACAGCCAAGAGATTTGCCGAAGTCAGGACATTTTTAGAAAGGCTAATTAAAGCCCATTTTCACCCTGTGCCTCTCGCTGAGCAAAAGCATTTAGCAGTGACCTCAGAGTGAGTGAATTTGCACTTGAGCTTTTCCGTTTCACCTCTAAAAAATGGGATTGCTCCGTAAACTCGTTAGTGAAAGTAACTCCTGATGCCTTGGCTCCCAACCAGGATGGGCCCTGCCAAGTCCCGCCGGGCTCTGCTCTCCTCCCACTGCATTTTGCCCGAGCAAGAGGGACCTCTCGATACCCACGAGGGAGAAATATGGGGCCTCTCCAGGCCATGCTTTCAGGGACAAATCCATCCAGGGGTAACTGTGCTGCTGCCAAGGAGCTTGGCTGAGCTTTTCCACTGGTGTTTTGGCTCGCACAAAGGGAAATGGCCCTCCCTTGATCTGTCACCTTGGAGGCGACACTGGCTCCTCTGTGTCCACCTGCCCTCCAAACCTCTCACTTCTTCCTTTTCTGCTCTTCCCTGCCCAGCTGTGCTTCATGACCACGTCCCGCACCATGTTCTACGGGCCGTCCTCCAGCATGGCCCCTCCATCCAAGAGCCGGCTGAAGCGCCAGGGCCGGCTCTTCTCGCAGGTGCTGTACCGCACCCTGAGCTACAAGGACCGCGCCGCCGCCTCCCCAGCCACCGCCGAGGACGACCCTGCCGAGCTCTCCACCCAGCTCTCGGCCCCCGGCATCCTCAAAATCTTCGGGGGCAACATCTGCGCGGGCACCAACTACAAGAGTGTGCTGGTGACGGGCAGCTCGGGCGCCCGGGAGCTGGTGAAGGAGGCCCTGGAGCGCTACGGGCTGAGCCAGCTGAGCGCCGGCCAGTACGCACTGTGCGATGTCATCGGCCGCTTCCAGGGCCCCGAGAGGCAGTGGCAGACCGAGGGGCTGAGGGTGCTGGGCGACCACGAGAAGCCACTGCTCATCCAGGACCTCTGGAAGCCCAGGGAGGGGTTCTCGCGCCGGCTGGAGCTGCGCAGGAGGGCGGAGGTGGAGGAGATGGCGGCCAGGGATGTGGACACCACCACTGCAGGTCAGAGCTGGGTGTGGGGCAGGGAGAGGGGTTGGGGTGCACCACCAGGAGCCCTCCCACACTGGCAGCTTTCACACGTGGTTTGGGTGCAGGAGGTGGTGGCCACATTTTAGCTGTTGGGCTCCTGGGTTGAGGCAGGGCTCAGCACTCTCCCACATCAGTTTGGTATCTGTGACCTCAAATATTTACCCCGGCCTCTTTTGAGATTAATAACAAACCCTGCCCGTGGCTGGGGAGCAGCAGGCAAGAGCATCAGTGCTTCCTGCTCTTCCCATCAGTGAACCAGCACCATGGCATCCCCAGGTTCGTGCCTGGCAGAGCACTGCCCTGCATCCCTGTCTCCCTCTGGGCATCCCCGAGGCCTGACACCCCGGGCAAATCTGCAGGAGCAATTAAGGAAAATGAAAAGCTAATGAAGAGAGAGCAATGTAGGGCAGGAGAGCCCCTGCAGCAGTGCCTGATGGAGGCCAAGGCTGGCAGGAGGAGATAAGTGCATCATTAGGAACCAGCAGGTTAATAAGTGACCCCAGCACACAGCAATGAAGCTTTCCTCCTCCCACCCTCAGATAAAAGCCCTGCAAAGATGAGGGCAGAAAGGTTTAAAATCAGATTTTTACTTGCACAATGTGCTTGCTGGGTCAGACCTGCTGATAGAGGGGTCTGGACCAGGCTCCAGAGGTGTCAGCCACAGGGTTTTGCTGGGATGGGCCCTGAGCAGTTCCTCACTCATGCAGGAAAGGGCTGTTACTGTCAGTACTAAACTGATGATGATGATGCAGGAATTACTCCGTGTGCTTGGCAAAGAAGAGCCAAGTATTTCCCCCACCAGCAGCAGAACAAATGGTCCAACCTGTCCCACGCCTGGGGGGACACAGCTCCTCTCCCACCCATCCCAACAAAGGCTGCAAGGAGCCCAGGTACACTGAGGGAACCCAGCCATGGGCATTCCAGGGGAGAGCAGAGAGAGCTGGAGCCCTCCCAGCTGCAATTTTCAATTGGGATTTTACCTGAATCTTGAAGAGACAGGGCTACCTCCATCCTCACCGTGTCCACTCTGTCTGCTCAGGGAGGGGATGCCACATGTGGTCCCAGCTCATTGCATGTGGGACACGGAGACCCAGGGGCAGCTCCTGCCAGAGCCTGGGCCAAAGGAGGTGGATGCTCTGCTCTCTCCAGCCAGGATCAGAGAGATGTGAAGCACTTTGGGAGAGCAGCAACTCTAAAAACAGCTTCTGTTGAATAGAGGGAAGGGCAGGAGCCAAGTGCAGTGGTTCAGCACACGGTGGGCAGAGGCACGTGACAGCTCCTGCCAGAGCCCGAGGTCACATCCCCTCGGCCTCAAATCCTCCCCCTCGGATGCAGAAAGCAACTTTTTTCCCCATGACCTGGATCCTGGGTGGGCTGTGAGCTGTGGGAGTGCAGGGCTCCCACACAGGCAGAGGAAGCAGCAGGTCTGGGCTGCCCAGCACCACATCAGGCTGGCCTGGGACTGGCACCCTTGGGTCATTTCTGATGGAGGAGCAGTTCCTGATAGGATCCTGTGCTCTGCATCTGGAAATGAGCCCGTTATGCTTTCGTTATCACTTCATTTGTTTTAGCACTCCTGGGTGGGGCTGTGGAAATTCCCCATTTTTTAACCTTTGGGCATTTTCCACAGCTGACCAAGCTCTTCTAAGACAGAAGCTACACCCACAGTCAGGCTATCTGTTCTGCAGGCTATACAGCCCATAGTTGTCTCACCTGGTGAAATCTCACTCCTGCAGCCCTTCCTTTTGGTGGCCCCAGGGCCTCTGTCACCAGTGTCACCCTGTGCTGGTGGCCCTGGGATGCTGTGGGGCTGGGACCACCCTTTCCCACCTCACCTGCAAACTGACAGGAGTGAATGTGAGTGATGCAGCCTGTGACCCAGCACCCCCAAAAGACAAAAAAACTCCTGGAATAGAGAGTATTGACCATGAGTGCCCTCCACCAGGGTCACCCTTGTCACCAGGCTCAGGCTGGCAGAGGTCCCCCTGCTGAGCAGCAGCTGCCTCCCAGGGTGGTGAGGCACTGGCATGGAAAACACAACATCTGTGCAAAAATAAAGGGAATTTAGGCTTGCAGCTCCCTCGGAGAAAAGCAGAGGGATGCTCAAATCATCCCCAGGGCAACACCTGCAGGCCCTTCCCCACACAGGGCATTGCTGGAGCAGCAGGACTGGGATGACTGGGACCACTGAGGTCACGCAGGTGCATTGCTGGCTCCACATCCATCCATGACCTGTTAGCAAATAGCTTCAGAGTTTTATCTGCTCAGTTACCCATTATCCTAATTAGTTTATTAGCTGCTTCCCACTGGGGAGGACAGCGCTGGCTCCTCATGCCACTAATTAGCAGCACAGGTAGAGCCTCTGCAGCAAACGAGGCAGCCCCTCTCCCCCTGCTCCCCCCAGCCATGCTCCTTTTGGGGACCACAGAGGCAGCAGTTATGGAGATGTAGGGAAAAGCCCACAAACTGGAGGGTGCTGGAGGGAGGTGCAGCACTTGGCATCTCCATGGCATTAATTTTCCAAAACATCCCCATTTTGTACCAGGTCCTGTCCTAACTGGAGCTTTCCCAAGAGGTTGAACTGCACACACAGCTCCAGAATCTCAGGATTTAAGCCTGTTATTCTAAAAGATGCTCTGGCAAGTGCCTTTGAGGATCTGGCTTTGATATACCTTAGCACAACTGCATCCAGGGAAGATTCCCTGCAGAGTCTGCAGAGCAATTACATTAGGAAGGACTAGCCTGGTCTTAGTCCCTCCTGGGTACATTCAAAGCATTTCTTCTTTCCTGAGGCCCACGGAGTTATTTGTTGATTTATTTCTCAGCCAGGAAAAGCGAACCTCTTTCCTCAGCTGAAAAAGAGGCAGATCCCAGCCAAGATCCCAGGCACCAGAACTAACAGTTTTCCCCCTGGGTTGCAGGATGGGTTTGGAGGCAGCAGCTTGGTGGGGTCTGGTGGGTGCTGCCCAAGGGGTGCCCAGCTCTCCCTAAGGATGTGATCCAGCCCTGTGTTAGGATCTGATTAGTGAGAGATGCCTCTGCCTGAATTGAGGTGCAAACGAGACAAATGCTGAAGTAAATAATACAGATTTTATTAGCAATCAATGTGAGGGAGAGAGAGAGAAAGAAAGGGGAAACAAAGACAGAGAGAGCACTCTTGTTTTGAGCTGATGGTTTCTTGGGTTGGTGGTTGTGAGTCTCCCCTTGCCAGAACTGCCTCTTACCCAGTCAGGGCTGATTCAGCACAGTTGCTGAATTGCTTCTATTAGTTTCTTCCTTATCTTGGGAGTTCTGCCAAATGTCCTTGTGGCCTGTAAATTCTGTATTCTTTGTGCCCACTATCACTGGTGCATCCTTTTTCCCAAGCCTTGTTAAGCTCCCCTATGCCTGAGATCATTGGAGCTTGTCCAGCCCTAAACTTTAACAAGGCCCAACACCCTGACAGCAGTACCTCCTTTCTACAGCCCAAGTCCTGGTTATCTAGGCAGGAATATAATATTTGGGGATACTCTCTAACTCCTTCCACGCTGTTCCCATCCCAGTCTCCATGTGGATTCAGCAGCCACTGGTCCTGCCCTGGTCAGGCTGCACTGGAGATGTTCAGACTGAGTTTTGGGTGGGATAACCTGCACACGCTTGGGAGGACAGAACAGTACCAAAGGATGAAAAAAGCCTAACCCAGTTTTATGGAGGGACTTTGTTTTGCTCAGGAAAAGAGCTGTGTTTATCTTTCCAGCACAGCCCCGGGGTTAGTGGGAGCCTGTGACGGGGGCTCTATCGGCAGTGAAAAAGCAGCTTTTTCCTACACAAAATAAATACAGAAGCTTCCTCTCCCCTCGATAAGGGGCTGCTGATGGCCTGTCTCTGCAGGCCCTCTGCTCCGTCCCACTGAGCTCCAGCAGCAGCTGCTCCCCAGGATCCAGCCCCACTCCTCCCTGCTCCCACAGGCGGCTCTGGGATCTGCATTGCCCCGGCCGTCCTTCATCCCTCTGGCCCTTTTCCATGATGTGGGTGGGGGACAGGGCTCCTGGGGGGATCCGAGGTGTCCTGCAGACACATTTGGGGTAGCCTTTGGCATCTCCAGCAGTGTGGCCTGGGTGGGCTCACTGCTCTACCTGGATGTCACATCCGTGCTGTGGCCAATTGCCTTTTTAAGAAGGACACGGGGCACGGGACCTTGGGGTGGCTTGACTGTGCCTTGCCCTAATCCCAAGGCATGTAAACAGCAGGGGCTATTTTCTCCCTGTCCCACCCCCCTCCCCATCCCCATCTCTTTGATTTTCCCAGCAAAGGAGCACTCCATCTAAAACAAACAAACACAAAAATGTATTTCTGAACCGGCAGCCCATTCCTCACCAAATAAGGCAGATGATTTTTTAAATTTTTTTTTTTTTTTTTGGGTCTGAGCTCGTGAGTGTCCCTTTAAGCAGCCCTGGGCACCAGGCTCTCTGCTGTGCCGTGCCCAAATCCCGCCGGCTGTCCCCAAATCTCGCTGTCCAAAGCCAGGAGCGGGGCTCTGGCTCTGGTGCTGCACCGACAACGCTGCACTGCTGCTCCTGCAAGCGAGTCCTGTCGGGTTTTTTCCCCCTCTTTTCGTCCTCCTCGAATGCCAGTGACCTGCTCCCAGGAGGCTGCCCAGCTGAGGTACGAGCATCACCCCTCGGACACACAACTTCCTATTTCTCCTGCAGAGCTCGAGCCGCGCTTGCAGCACGGAGGGACCCACCGGGATCCCCCCGGGTCTGGGGGTGCCGTGCGAGGGGCTGCTATTGCAGCTGGGCCAGGCCTGTGCATTCACTCCGGCTCCTGTTTGTGTCACGGACAGACAGCTCTGCCCGAGCTGATGCTTGGGAGAAGTTAATTACAGCTTGTTCCTGCTGCAGCCGGGCTCCACTGCAGCTCCCATGCCTGGCTGATGCTCCGAGGAATTGAGGGGGTCCCTGCGGTTCCCACTTGCTGCTGACGACCGGGTGCCGAAGGGCTGAAAGCCGAATCCGGGATGATTTTTTTTTTCTTTTTAGCAAAGATTGGGTGAAATTTCTTTTTAGCAGGGATTTCCTCTCCCCCCCCAAAGCCCTGCAGCGTGGCCAGGGCAGATGTGGGATACTGTGGACCGGCTGCTCTCCATTCAGTGAGGTTTGGGGGCCAGGGAGGGCCGGGACACCCCCTTTTTTAGCAGTGGCATTAGGACACTCAACTCTCCGCGCCAGTGTCTCGGCGTCACCTTTCGGGGAGGGCAAAGGACCATCAGGGCAGGGTGGGTGCGCAGCGCCGGGAGCGTTCCGGCCGCTCCATCCCCCCTCCGGCCGCGGGGAGCTGCGGCGGGGCCGGGGGTGCCGCCGGGGGGGCGGGAGGGGCTGATCGCCGCTCCGTCTCCCCCCTCCATCCCCGCAGGCATCAACGCCCAAGCGCGGAAGCTGCAGCGGCACCGGGCGCGGGGGGCCCGGCGGGCGGCGGGCGCTGAGCGGCGCGGGCCCCCCCCGGCCCTGCGGCGCAGCCTCAGCGAGACCAGCCTGGGGACCCCGGCCCGGCGGGCGGGGAGCGGGCCCGGGGCCGGGGCCGGGAGCGGGGCCCGGCTCCAGCGGCACTGCTCCACCCTGCCCGGCAGCCCGGCGGCGGCGCGGAGCGGCGGCGGCAGCAGCATGCGGTACTCCCTCTACCAGTCCCCGCACCTCCTGCTCCTGCAGGGCTACAGCCAGCAGCATGTAAGCACCGCGCCGCCCTCCTGCGCACCCCCGGCACCCCCCCGCTTCCTTCCCACCGCCCGGAGCCCCCGGAGCGGGGCTGCTTGCATGGCCGGAGCTGCTGGGGTCCAGGGAGGTGGTGGTGGTGGTGGGGATGGGGATGAGCATCCTTCAGGAAACGGGCTTGGGACTTGCAGCCTTGTCCTCGAGTCTGTCCCCAGCCTGTCTCCAAGTAGGGGGAACAAGGAGGCAGGAGCCGTGGCTCCCTGCAGTGTCCCAGAGGGATGCAAGGTGATCCCCGAGCAGCCTCCCTGCCCCGGCCCACGGGAGCGCTGGTTCTGCGCTGGTGGCTGAGCTGCCCCGTCCCCTGTCCGGCCGCTTCCTTAGTGGCAACTGGGATCAGAGGCTGCAAGGAGAACAGTGCGTGTGCTGGGGGCACTGGGAGAACTGCAAAGGACGAGGCTCGGCCCTTGTAGTTAATGGCTACTTTGTTCCCCTTGAGTGTCCGGCTCTTCCGAGCTTTTTGGCAGGGTGACACCGGCACTGCAGCCATCCCGTTAGTGCTGCCGGGGAAACTGAGGCACGGGGTGGTCTCTGAGGTGCCTCGGGGTGTGCGGGCAGACTGCAGGGAAAGGCAGGGCCAGGGGTGGATGCTCTGACCCACTGTCCCCCCGGGCAGGGGGGGCAGGCATCGCTGTAGTCTGGGGAGAGAAGGTGGGAAAGGAAAGGAGCTGCAGAAGGGGTGAGGGGGAGAGGTGGAAGGAGGGCTCCTTCTGCCCAGAGCAGCCCCATTTACTGCACGCCCAAAGTCATTGTACTCGTTTATTGGCGTGGCCAAGGCAGGGATCGCTGCTGTCCTGCTTGGCAGAGAGGAGAGTTAAAAAAAGAAATGGTTTTTGCTATGCAAAGGTGCAGGGGGGACAGCTGGGGACGGCGAGGGGACAGCTGGGGACAGCAGGAGGCTGCAGCACTCAGCGCACGGCAGGGAGGAGGGTCCCTTCTCCCCCCTGCCCGGTTCATGCCGCGTCTCCTCGCTCGGCAGGACAGCCTGGTGTACCTGCTGAACCGCGAGCAGCACACGGTGGGCCAGAGGACGCAGGCCAGCAAGCCCAGCATCAGCCTGTCGGCCCCCGACATCCTGCCCCTGCACTGCACCATCAGGAAGCTCCGACCTTCCCGGCACCGCTCGGAGGAGAAGCTGGTGCTGGAGCCCATCGCCGGCGCCGGCATCTCCGTCAACTTCTCCGAGGTGGCGCGGACGGTGGTGCTGCGGCACGGGGACCTGCTGTCCCTCGGCCTCTACTACCTGCTCCTCTACAAGGACCCCATGAAGGCGCAGCCGCTGCCGGCGCAGACCCTGCTGAGGCTGCGGGCCCTGCGCCCCGAGGGTCCCCACGTGTGCGGGGCGTGCGGCAGCCTGCTCAGGGACAAGGATCCCGCCGCCAAAAAGCGCGGCCCGTCGCCCGCCGGCGGCCCCAGGACGCCCCGCAGGAAGCTGCAGCTGGAGTTCGAGCCCGCGGCCGAGGACGTGCTCCTGCGGCGCATCATGACCCTGATCGAGCCCGCCGGGGACGACCACAAGCTGACACCCGCCTTCCTGCTCTGCCTCTGCGTCCAGCACTCGGCCACCAACTTTGAGCCAGGAGACTTCGGGCAGCTGCTGCTCAAAGCGGCCAAAATGATCCAGAGGACGGTGTGGGTCAGTCGGTGGGGCGGGGTGTTTGTGGGGTGGGGGTGTTGCTCGGTCTCTCCCTGGGGATGCTCAGGCTGGTCTCCGGTGGCAGCGAGTGCTGGTGGGGGTGATGCTCGTGCCACCCCGTCCCTCTGGTGCTCACTGTGCTCTCCCCTTCTCTCCCTGCCCAGGAGCGGACGCGGGAACTGGCTGAAAAGCAATCCCAGCAGTAAGTGTGACCCTCCTTGGTTGGCCTCAAAGCAGGGGGAATTCAACCTGCTTCTTCCTCCATGAGTGAGGGAAGTCCGTGGCTGGTAAAACCACACTCCCAGCCTGTCAGCAGTAATGCATGATGAGTTTTTCCTGCTAAATCCCACGCATTCTGCTCTCTGGTCTTTTAACCACAATGCCTGCACAGAATGTGTGGGTTTGGAAGAGCTTGGGAGGGAGCAGGACCTGCAGCAGCTCTGGGGTTTTCTCTGATCCAAGACCTGGCCAAGGCTTTGCCCTTGTGGCTTCATCCCCGAGTGATGTAATAGGAATGTCCCTTATGTATCAGCCTGACCTTCCTCATGCTGGAGACCCCTCAGGAGCTGAGATGGAGCTGGCACTGCATGTGTGCACACAGGGGTGGTGGCACAGGGTGTCCAGTGCTGGGAGCACCATTCTGGGACAATCACAAGGAGCTGTCTTCCCAGCCATTTCCAAAATCCCATCTCTGAACCAGTATCTGGAGAAACTGTTGGTGCTTGCTCTGAGCTCTCCTTTAGGATAAACTTCAAGGATGCTTCCCAGACCCTTCCTATTGCAGGAAAAAGCAGTTTAGCTGTTGAGAAATTTCCCAGATGCTTTTTATTTTTGAATAGCCCAGGAGGGGTGAGCTGGGTTTAACTGTCCAGAGCTGGCAGGAGCAGCAGATACCTCTGGGGAAGGGCTGCTCTTCAGCCACAAGTATTTAGTGCAGTTCATCTATATTAGGGGAAGTCTCCCCCAAAAGTGGAACCCAGAAGAAAGGCCAGGTGGCCTTGGTCAGCCTGGTCCCCACAGGGTCCCCTTTACCACCCTGCAGAGAAGAAACCACTGAACTTTTCCTTGTAAAGAGTCCTTCTAAGGGGAGTGCTGGGCTTGGGGGTGAGGGGATGTGAAAGCTCTTTGGCACTGCCCCAGGCTGGTTGTTTTCTCCCCAAAAGCCTTAGTGGGGGTGCTGAGGAGCAGCAGGTTAACACGTGCTGTGTCTCCCCAGCCAGGACCCTGCCGCCCTGTCCCGCTTCAGCATCGCAGACCTTCTCCCAGACCTGCAGCACATCATCTTCTGGATGGCCAATGCCATCGAGATCCTCTACTTTGTCCAGCAGAAATCACCCACCTACATCCAGAGCATGGAGGAAGAGCTGGACATCAAAGGTAAGTCTGGATGCAGCATCCTGCCTGTTTTTCCAGCTGGAGCAACTCAGCTCTGCTAATCCCCAGTCACAGGTGGTGGTCAGTGCCCTCGAGATGCTCCATTACCCTCTGTAATCCTCATCAGTAGAGACATCTCTGTGGTGTGGGCTGGGGAAATCTGTTGGAGGAGCAGCCTCACATCCTGCTGTGGTGCTGCCCAGCTCCAGAGCCAGGCCGTGTTGTGTTCACACACAGCTATCCCTTGCCACCACAGCAGCTCGTGGTGTGGCTTTATTCACTCAGGATTTGCAGGTAGCCCTGCAGAACTGCTCACTGGTGAGCCTGTGTCAATGCCAGCAAAAGGAAAAAAGAAAAAAGATAAAAATGTATTAAACCAGTCTTAGAAACTTTCTGGTCTATGCAAAAAGTTAAAATGTTCTTAGGCCAGGGAGGTGCAGCCCTGAGCTGGCAGCAGTGATGGGCGCTGTGGGGCAGGGCAGGTGGGAGCTCCCCCGGGCCAGAGCAGCCTCTTTGCCCTCTTGAGGGATTCCATGAGGATGACACAAACCGGGAAATTCCAATAACCCACACCCTGGGAGTTTGGGGGCCTTGCTGCTGCAGGTTTGCTCCCCCATCCTCCTCTCCTCTCCTCCCTGCAGGCTCCAAGGAGTCTCTGTTCTCCTCGACCATCACGGCCAGCGAGGAGGCGATGACGGTGCTGGAGGAGGTGATCATGTACACCTTCCAGCAGTGTGTCTACTACATCTCCAAGGTACAGTGTCACACGGGGCCAGCACCAGCATCCCCAGGGCTGTGCAGGAGGGATTTTTTTTAAAAAGCTTTTACTCCTTGGCAGTTGCACCACGCCGAGGTGTTTTCCTTCGGGCTGAAGTGCCCCGATTTTTGGTCGCAGCCCAGGAAAAGTATTGAATTACTGCGGCGTGTTTCCTTGTCTGCAGTGCAGCGGCTCGGGGGAGGTGTTTGGGGAGGGCTGCTTGGCTCGGGCCAGCGCGGCATAATGGTGTGATTCAGGGCGTGATGGAAAGGGGCCCCTGGGCCGCCGGACCGCGAGCGCCGGGCGGCAGCGGGAACAGAGCGGGCAGTGTGAGGCACAGAAAGGCTGCCCTGTGCAGGCTCCTGGCCACTGGCACCGGCACACGGGGACACGGGGGCTGCTCCTGCACCGCTCCGGAGCAGCACCTTCCTCCCCTGCGCCCTCCCCTTCCCTTGGCGCCGGCAGAAGTGAGTGCGGGGCGCTGCTCTCCCATTTAAGCCATGTGGAAAATCATCCCCATCGATCCTCACTTTTCTTCTACCAGTTCGTGCCCAAGTGATTGGTGGCTGTCCTGGTTCACGTCGGGTTTTGTAGATTTTAGCTGGCATCACAGGCCATCTCTTCCAACTGCTAAAAGTGACCAACGTTAATTTTTATAATTTTTTAAACTTCTGCATGACACTGGAGCTCCTGGAGGCAGGGGGAGCCCCTTGCTGGAGCAGCACTGGCAGGGTTTGCTTGGCTTGAGGAGGCAAAGGAAAGGCTTGGCTCGCGCAAAAACAGAAATACCCAACAAACCGAGTCTGCTGTGACCTTGCTGCTCTGCCTGCAGTGTCTGTACGTGTCGCTCCCTGCCCTGCTGGAGTGCAACCCCTTCCAGAGTGAGTGCCGGGAGAGCTGGCGGGGCAGCCCGCCGCTGCCCGAGGAGCTCCGCAGGGTCGTGCTCATCTACCAGGCTGTGCTGGACCTGCTCCACCAGTACGAAGTGCACCCCGAGATCACCTCCCAGATGTTCGCCTACCTCTTCTTCTTCTCCAACACTCTGCTCTTCAACCAGCTCCTGGATAAGGGTCTGTCCTCCTTGCATTGGGTACCTCATAGGGGACTGAGCTATTGGGACACCCTCCAGTTCATCCCAGTGCCACCTTAAGGGGTGCAGGAAGGAAGGGGCTGGAGATGGGCAGGTCTCAGCATTGTTACAGGGAGGCCAAGCACAGACCCAGCTGCTGGCCCCTGGGTCCCCATTCCCAGGAGAGGCTAAACCCCACAAGGATCCAGTCCCTATTCCACTGCCTGAGCAGAGGAAGCTGAAGGCAATTAATAGGGGCAGCTCATTAATCAACTACAGCAGCCTGAGGTGCTCATTAGCCCTCATTAACACAGCTGCCCCATTATAAGTGCCAGGCAAGGTCCAGCCACCGCCAGGAATTACAGCCACAGGATGTTGGGGACATTAACCTGGGGCAGGGGGACAGAGGGGCTGCTCCCTGGTATGGCTGATGGATGCTTTGCCTCCCCAGGCTCCTCTCTGGGCTGCTACCACTGGTCTCAGGGGGTGAAGCTGCGGGCCAGCGTGCGGCTGCTCCTGGAGTGGCTGCGAGGTGCCGGCTTTGAGCAGCTTGCCCAGCAGTTCTTCGCCAAACTCGCCAGCGTGGCCAACCTGCTGGCCATGCCCGGCTCCCAGCTGGTGCAGGTGAGGGATGCCCAGCCCAGGGCTCGTGGCATTGGGCAGGAGAGCTCCTGCTCCGTGTCTGGGGGGTCCCTACACTGATGTGTCCCTTTTACAGCCTGCCACCAGCTGCCCTTTCCCAGGGTCTGTGGGTGGGCAGTAGCCAGGAGAGGATGTTCTGGTTCTCTCCATCTTGCCTGACCTCTCCCTCCTGTGCCCCTTGCTCCTCAGAGGAAGCAGTTTCTCACCCCTGCCATTTGCCCCCTGCTCTGTCTCCTCACACAGATGACCTGGCCATCTCTGCGAGCCGAGTTCCCCGCGCTGAGCCCTGCGCAGCTGCACCGGGTGCTGAGCCAGTGCCAGGCAGTGATGGACGTGGGCTGCATCTCAGCGTGGCAGCCCAGTGAGGAGGAGAGCACCTTCCAGCCTGGTGAGTCCTGGTCAGCCTGCTCCAGTCACATACAAACCAAAGAGGTAATTCCCTTCCCCTTCCTGGGTGTCCTGTAATAACTTCAGTAAATCAAGCATAGCCCTAAAATGCAAAGGATGCAAAGTGCATGAGGCTTTTTCTCCTGTCCCAAGTGAGGGATGCTGCTGGCTCAAGCTCACTAAATCCCTGATCCCAGCTGGGAGACTGCATGGCTGGGAGCTGGGAGGCAGAAGTGCAGCCTGAGCCAGTGCTAACCTCCATCCCTCTGCCTTTCAGATGAGGTGCTGGAGTCCTTCGACAACCACCCACCCATCATCCTGCCCAGCGGGGGCTTCAAAGTGGACCTGGAGGTGGAGACGTTGGACGACAACATCTACAGACACCTCCTTTACATTCGCCACTTCCTCTGGAGCCTGCAGAGCAGGAGCCCCCACAGCAGCGAGGGGCCAGGCTCAGCACTCCCAAAGGTAGCCTGTGTCCCACTGGAGGGGGATTGTTCCTCTCCTGGGTGGGCAGGAGGGTCTTGGGTCCCTCTGCAGACCCCTCCAAGCCCAGTGCCAAGGGCTGGCTGCCCTCGCCTGCAGCTGTGGCAGTGCCCTCTTGGAGAGCTTCTGGAAAGATTAGTGCTGCTAATCCCCCCAGCATGGGGGGCACGGGAAGGTGAGCTGGAAGGACAGGCTCTTCCCAGCAATCTCCTTAGCAGGGAGGAAGGGAAGATGTCTGTAACAGTGCTCCCGTTCTCCCTGTGTGTTCCCTGTCCTCCCTGTGCTGCACCCTGCCCGTCCCCAGCAGCCAGGCTTGCGCAAAAGCACTAATTAGCTAATGCCTGTAAAGCACAGGGAGGGTGGTACGTGCTGTGGGTGCTAAGCTCAGCTGCCATGTGGAGGATGTCACTCCAGCAGGTACCCTTCTTGTCTCCCATCCTGTCCCCAGTCTCTGCAGCACTCACAGGCACTGCTGCCTCCTGCTGTCACCCCGGGGCCACATTGCCCAGCCCTTGTGGCACAGGAGGAGCTGTGCTACCCCAGTGTCCCCTTCCAGTGGGACCTCCCAGCAGGGACATGACCAGGAGTCCCCTCCTGGCTGGCTGTAAACATCCCCAGCACAGCCCTGGCCACTAAACTGGGGTGTGGGAGCTGTGCTGGGAAGGCAGGACAAGCCTAGCAGCGTCTGAATTACCAAGGCTTGGATGGATGTCGCAGCCAGGAAAGCACCAGGGTGGTGGGGTACAGGTGGGGAGTGAAAAGCACACACGGGAGGGGTCCCAGAGCATTTTCCTCCTTCTTAAGAAAGAGGCAGGCACGACGCCGGAGGTGCTGGAGGTGAGCGAGGGCCCGGTGGCCGCCCTGGGGAGCACCATTGCCCAGGAGGATTTCTGCTCCCTGGGGGGCTGTGCCGAGCCGGAGGGGACCCCCCAGCTCTGCCTGGCCACCAGCGCCTGTCCCTGCGAGCCCCCCGCCGGCGAGCCGCAGCTCCAGGAGAAGCTGAAGCAGCTGCAGCTGGGCAGGAGCCCGGTGCCCAAGGGCGGCACGGCGCCCACCGACTCCTCCTGCCTGCTGACACCCCCCACCACCCCGCTCAACTTCGACTCCGGGAGCCCGGAGTCCCCGCAGGGCAAAGGGCTGCAGGAGCCCCGCAGGAACGGCATCAACGGCACCAAGGGCGGCACCCCCGAAGGTACCGAGGGCTGGCGCTGCCCCGGGGCGCTGCGGCGGGGTCGGGGCCGTGCCAGGGCCGTAAGCCGCTCTCTCCGCCGCCAGGCTGCTCGCCGACCCCCTATGATTACCCCACGCCGGAGTCTTCCAGCCGCAGCTCTGCCACCGACGACTTCTGCTACGTCTTCGTGGTGGAGCTGGAGAGGGGCCCCATCGGGCTGGGGATGGGGCTGATCGACGGCGTGGTGAGTTCTCACACAGCTACAGTGGGATGTGGTTTTACAGCCCAAGAAAAGCCAGCAGAGAAGCTGATGGCTTCCCACGGGAGCTGGGCTCCTTCTGCTGAGGACAAGGAGGCACAGAGGGATCTCTCTGTGGCTCTCTACTCGAAGGTCACTGTGCTGTGCGTGCAAAGTCCACAGCTGTCCTGCAGCTGGGAAAAGCAAACAGGCTCAGCTCTCTTGTGGAAGGAAAATGACTCAGCCGAGGTCTTTCCTCCACCCTTCAGCGGTGGCAGGAGCGGCAGAGAGGAGCAGGGAGGCTCACAGGGTGTCAAAACAGCTCCTCCTTTGCATAAGAAGGAATCTGGCATTGTGGGTGGATAATTCTAGATGGCCTTTCCCAGCTGTGCTGTTGGTCAGTAGGAAACAGCATCACCGAGCCCTGGGACAGTGTGAGCAGAGCTCCCCTCCCAACACGGCTGCAGGTTAACGATGCTTTACTCTTCATTAAATTGAACAAGAGCAGATTGCCCCCACATCTCCTTTCTGTGTGTAAATTGATACAAAACTAAAGGATCGCGTTTCCCTCCTGTTACTGTTAGCACCTTCCCCAAGCATCTCCAAGGTCCCCCTTGCCATCAGGCGGAGGCCTGGGGGGGCGGGGTGTGAGTTGTCCTGCCTGGGGAGCTCATCCCTTTGGGACCACAAAGCTTTTGTGTCCCTTTTTTCTCTCACCGCCTTGCCCTGCCCACAGCACACCCCTCTGTGCTCGCCGGGGATCTACATCCGCACGCTGATCGAGGACAGCCCCGCCGCTGCCGACGGCCGCCTCTCCATCGGGGACCGCATCCTGGCTGTCAACGGCACCAGCCTCATCGGGGCCGACTACCAGAGGTCAGCCTCACCTCACCACAGGGCCTGGGGAGGTACCAGCACTGGAGGAGTTACTGGCAGGTCCAGGGTTCTGGTTGTTTTGCTTCCAGAGTTGCCAGCCCTGAGGATGCTGTGGTACCAGCAAGCTGCAGGGAGAGGAGTGACCCCCCAGAGAGGGGGGAAGGCTGTGGGTTTGGAAGAGGGGTTATGGAGCATATATGGGGAATAAATGAGAGCTCCAGAGGTGGGTCTCAGCAATGCGCAGCTGCTCTAGCCCCAGCCCATGCCAGGTTTCCTCTGGAAGGTGGTGGATGGGGCAGCTCAGAGGCAGAGCACAGGTGCCCATAGCACAGAGCAGCTTTGGGCTTGTTTGCTCTCGTTGTGGCATTACTAATCTGGAGGCCAAGCCCTCCACAGAGCTACAGGCAGGAGAGAAATAGCCCCTGCTTGTAGCCCTGAGCAGGCACAGGTGATTGGCAAAGGAGGGGGGGGGCGGTGTTTTGTGAAATGTCCATGACTTGGCAGGCTCCTGAGGGAGCCAGGACTCACCCCTGTCCCTATTGCTGCTCCCTGCAGTGCTGTGGACCTCATCCGCTCCGGAGGGAAAAAGCTGCGGTTTCTGGTTGCCAAGTCGGACATTGAAATAGCCAAAAAAATCAGTTCCAGCTCCTCTTCCTCTTAGTCCTTGTGGTACAAGGATCCTTCTGCAGCAGCTTGTGGCTACAGCTCTGGTTAAGGCTGACCTCAGGGAGCCTGGAGTGCAAGAGGGAGGACCAGGACTCCACAACAGCCCTCGATGTGCTTTTGGACACTTTGCCCCTGCACTGCAGCAGATGAAAGGACACACAAGGATGGTGCGCGCTTCTCCCACTGCACTGGCTGGGAGCATCATTCCTGATCCACTGCCCAGCCTCCCCTTATACCCAGTGTTGTCCTTCTCAGAAGCTTTCCTGTTCCTTTGTCCCCTCTGGCAGGGGGAGGGAAGGGAATGCTCCCACCCATGGGGACTTGTAGGCAGGCTCCTCTGTTCCTCTAGGCTGGCAGCCCTGTATGATATTTTATGCTGGCAGGCAGAAGGCTTGAAATATTCTTGGGTTTTGACGAGAACACGTGGGACAGGCCTGGGCTTCACTGTGGCAGTGGCCACCTGAGGTGCTGGCACATCAGGCTGGAAAAGTGTGCCTAGCTCTGGGGGTGGTGAAGGCAGCACAAGCACCCAGGAGTGGGATTCCACAGAGGATACATCACGAGGAGTTAATTCCCCTGGTGCCATACGTGAGCTCAGGGGCCTTTCTGCTGCTGGGCTACAGCTCTGCCGCAGGATGGGAAGCAGCTACAGCAAAGGGCTGACACCACCAGCAGTTCCTCTGAGTCCCGGAAGAGCTCCCTGCAGAGAACTCCCTTGCCCTTGCTCTGATTTACTGCCCGGCTCTGGCACCACGATCCCGGCTGAAGGCTGCCAGGACTGATGGCAGAATGCCTCCACAGAGGATTGGTGCCACCAGGAACCTGAGTGAGCCCAGCAGCACTCGGCAATGCCACCAGCCCAGGCAGACAAACCACAGCTCGGCACCATGTCCTGCTCCTCCTCCTGCAGCTCCCCAGCCCATTGCAAGGCCACCCTGTTTCGTGCCCAGCTCGGAGCATCTCCCTGGTGTGTGCTGCTGAAATGCCGACAGGTGATGATGGACAGCAGAGACTCCCTTTAGGAGGACACTGATGAATATCCCAGGAACCGCTCTGCTACCTGCTGCCGAGCCCGGTGTCAGCCCAGCCGAGGGTGCAGCTCCATCGTGTGGCTGCCCGGACTCCCGCACACCCGGCCTCCTGCCCGCCGAGTCCTCCCTCTGCTTTTAGCACCATTAACGGGATAAACCCGACCTGATTTCCACATATAGACAGATATTGAGACCTAGTTTAGCCGAACCCTATTAAAACAGCCTGCAGCAAAGCCCTCCATCACACCCTGCACGGTCCAGGCTCTGGCAGTGGATCAGATACTCACATGGCATCTCACAACAACAGCGCTCTGAGGATTGTGATACTAAAACAGGGTTGGCTTTAATTAGGCCTCACTGCTGCAGTTTTGGTTCCTGTGCTTAGTCTTGCACATTGCAGGAGGAGAGAGATGTCAGAACACTCCATGCAAAGGGAAACACTCCACTGCTGGATTTCAGTGCAGCCTGGACTGCTTTTCTAGGCAAGATGGACCAGGCACCTTCCCTGAGACATGAGTGCCTTGCTGCTCTGCTGGGCCATACTCACAGCCCTGGCCTGGGGTGCATCCTCCTGCCACTGACTCAGCTCTCCCAGGCAGGTGAGCAAAGGCTCAGGGCTCCTGGTGATTCACTTCACTTTCAATCAAGTAGGTATGTTGGCCTGTCATCCTCCACAGAACTTGAAATGGGCTTCCTAAAGCCCCTGGGCAAACTGCATGCACTCCTTACTCCCCTCTGCCCCGGAGCAAGGGCTTGGGAGGAGGCTTGGTTTGCACTAGACAGTGCTGAGGCTGCATCCTGGCACGTTCCAACAGTACCAGCCCAACCCACTGAGTACCCCTGGAGCTGGAAAACAGCCTCAGAGCTGTGTGTTGCTCACAGTGCAGTCAGGTATTGAAACAGACTGTAAATAAACCCTGCTATTTACTAGTGTGCATGAGGGCTGGCTTCTCCCAGGAGGAGCAGTGGGCTGGACTGACTTCCCTGTGTGTTAATAGTGTACAGCTGAGATGTGTACAAAGCTCTGGTGCAGATACTGAGCACAGCATGGCGCCTGTTGGACACGGTGGATGTTAAGAAATGCTCTGTATCAACAATAAACTGGATCAATAAATCTAAGCCCTGCTCTGGCAGTTGTCTCTTGTATCTCTC
Source organism: Zosterops lateralis (assembly GCF_965231275.1). Lineage (NCBI taxonomy): Eukaryota > Metazoa > Chordata > Aves > Passeriformes > Zosteropidae > Zosterops > Zosterops lateralis. The sequence goes on from NC_139775.1 coordinate 2,213,778, forward strand.
CATGTTCACTCCAGTGGGGAGGGTTCCCAGATGCGATGGAGTCAGTCCTGCTTCCTCCAGCTCACACAGGACTTTGCCTGATCTGCTGCAAGGAGAGGCAAGAAAAGCAGCACGTGCAGATGCAGTGAGAGCAAAGGGGAAGGGAAACAAGACATAGGAAGGGAGGGAAGAAGTGCATCTCCAAAGGGACAGGTTGTGCTGGCAGGGTATTAATGCACCATTCACTCTCCTGCAACATTCCCACAAATCCACTAGGATTTTCAATGCATACTCACCAGGAAGGGATAAGACAAGCTTAGGAGATAAAAAAGCAACAAGCACTAGGACACAGAAATACAAACAGCCTCAGCCCAGAAGAGCAGCCTCAGCTCTCCTTATTTCTGTTCTCTGTTTCATTTACAATAATTTGTTCCTCTTTTCCAGTTAAAATCAGGGCCTCAGCCTTGGGTGTCAGTGTCCAGTGAGTTACTCCAGAAATCTCCTGCCCTCACACTGGCATAGAGCCTGGAGCAGGCTCCAGGAGCTGGGTGACCATCCTCAGGGCCAAAGGGAGGGAGTCATTCACGTCCTTCTGAAAGCGTGTGCTGGCCACGGGTGGGGTGAACACAAACTGAGCCACACTGGGCATTTTCAGCAGGTTCATGAGCTCAGTTGCCCGAATAAGGATCTCCTCAAGGTCTTCCTCGCAGTAAACAGAGGTGACAGCAGGGCTCTGCACAAATGTCCTCATCTTGGACAGGAACATGGACACTCTGCAGGAAAGAAGGGCATGGATATCAGCTGGCAGGACCTTCTCCCCCAGCCAGGTCAGCCAGGTCACTACTTAAGTGTGTAAATTCCAACGGAGTCCAACAACTCCAACTCAGCTAGTGCAGGTGACAGAGCATTAGTCAGCAGATGATTCCCACTCCTCCAAACTGTGCCCTTCCACAGCTCACCTCTGTCCTTTTTCAGCTGCCAGACTCAATTATTAATTAACACCATCAAACTCACGTTCAGACCCATGAGATCTGCACATTTCAATGCTTTGCTGGGGCTCACCTGGGGATCAAGTCCTGGCTGCGGGCTGCCAGCTTGGTCAGGGTGGCCATGAGGACACTGATGGCACGGGGGGCACAGCTGGGGGTGCTGGCCTGTGGCCGGAGCTGGGTGATCTCAAAGAGCACGGCCTCGAGGCTCTCGAAGAACCGCGTGATCTGCTCCACTGTGCAGCGCCGGTCGTATGACACCGACAGGTACTCGCCGACAGCCCACACCTGGCCAAGAGGGAAGCACAGGGAAAGGGAACTGAATGATTTTTAGGGACTACAAAGTCAGGTGAGGTAATGCTAGGAGAGAGGAGGAGAGGGAAGGTGAGCAGCAGAGTGCAGCCCTGCTCACCATGTGGGTGAAGATGGGCTCCTTGCTCTGGATGTTGCTGACTGCTCCCGAGAACTCCAGGATCTCCGTGGACAGTTCCACCACGAGTGCAGGGTGCAGCCCGCAGAGCACTGCCAGCTGTGAGCCCAGCACCCTGCAGCAGAGAGAGGGCACAGCTCAGAGCAGGGCAAGGTACTGATGCCCAAAGCCAGGAGGGGCTGGCAGCACCCAGCTACTGGCACAGGGCTGTATCCTCAGGATGCTCCCAGCTGGGATGAAGGTGCAGCCCCCATTTTGTATCCTTCAAAGATATGTCACAGTGGGGACTGGGCCAAAGCTGAAAAGCCTCCTGGGCTGCCCTGGGATGCCAGGAGGAAGGGCTGGGAGCTGGGCTGTGCCTCCTGTCTCATCTTACCTGTACACATCCTCTTTAAATGCTGGGATCTCATAGAGCTGGTCACTCCTCTGTAACAGCAGCACCACCAGCTGGTTTATCAGAGACCCATCTGCAAACTGAAAACCAGCCCTTGTTTCAGGACTACCAGTGACATCCAGCAGCCAAACCCCAACCAACCAGCCAGGTGAGACAGCTGGCAGAAAAATTGACTGATCTAGGAGGAGAGCAGTGCACAAAGTTGGTATCAGGCACTCACTGTGCTCTCATCTCTCTCCTTTACACCTGACTGAGAGCAGAGTGAACCTGACACTGGCTCCACAGAGCTTTTCTGTTTCCCTGGATCAAGTGGGCAGTTCAGTGCTGGTCCATGCCAGTATCAATCCCAGCCTCCCCTCACACACCTGTCTCTCAGAGAAGCAACACATTCACAATTTTGCTTCTATGACTGCTCTTCACATAGCAAGAGATCCCTGTGGCACAGCTGGGAACCAAACTCCCCCAAAAGGACCTACCTCTGCCACCACCCTGAAAAAGAGCTCCAGTAAGACAGGGACACTCTCTGCACACTGCACCACCCTTGGGCTGCCAGCCAGGGATCCCAGCAGCAGGCGAAGTGGAACCAGACTGTGGGCAAAAGAAGAGTTACTCTTAAAGGTTTGTTCCCACTTGCCTTTCCCTATTTCCCACAAGGCCTTTGAGCGCTGGCAAAGCTGACAGAGGGGACAGAAATCCACCTCGGGCCAGCTCAGAGCAGCTGTGCCTTTCCCAGTAATCCCAGTGCTGCCTCCCAGAGCTGGATGGCTGAACCACACTCCAGGCTGGCTCCTACCTCTCCGGGGCATCCTGGGGAGCAGACTTGGTGCGGAGGAGATACTGGAACATGCTCTTGTAGAGGGGATGGCGAAAGGCCTCCAGACACGAGGCTGGTTTCCCAGCTGGGTCACCCCCGGCCTTCTCAGAGGCAGGAAGAGCAGCTGCCCTAGCAGGGAACACACAGGATGTGCTGCACTGTGAGAATGGGCCAGAGCAGAGCTGGGATCCTGAGCACTGAACAGCAAGTTGGTCTAATCCAGACTCTCAGAACCCAGAGAGCCAACCTGATGAGCTCAGCCCCCCCATATTCAGGTAATAGTTCCAGATTTGCTTCTGTGTCATGCCTGGGAAAGGGAAAAATGGCACTGTGTATCCCTCAGTCATCCAAACCCACCAACATCACCCTCTTTTCTAAGCACTCCAGAAAGAGCTGTAGCGTCAGGAGGACAAGGAAGAACAGAGGTACAGCCAGTTCCAGTCGTATCCCATTTTATGGAAACTCACAGTTCCTGAGATCTCAGGACGGAAGTTTTGTGTGCCTCTAGGAAAACAAAGCCAAAAATAGGGCTAAGAGCAGGAAAGGAAGAATAGGGTTTTCACCTCTATATTGAGGTGGTAGCTCATGAAAGCCTCAAACATGTGGCAATCATTTGGAACTGGACAGGGAGAGGGGAATGGCAACAGCTCCCTGAGTCCCAAAGACAGCCCAGTACTGAAATGTGAGAGCTGGTCACCTTCTCTTCCCATGTACAACACATTACTAGGAAAATTGGGCTGACATCTCTGCAGCCTTGTGTTAACCTGACTGCAGTGATGCCTCTTGCTCTGTGCCAGCTGAGGCTCAGGAGTGTGCACTGGGCTTTGGTCAGTGCTGAGATGCTGATGAACAAGTGAGAGGAAGGGAAGGAGCATTACCTCAGCTGGATGTCCAGAGCTGCTGTCAAACAGGGCAGGTCAAGCAGCAAATGGAAGATCTCAATGGTTGTGCCTGGATCCAGCAGAAATGGGAGAAGGTCCACAAACTCAGAGATCAAAGGTGGGCTGTTCCATGCCAGGAACTGCAAGGAACAAGCACAAACTGCTGCACTACCCCTGCTACTCCATCACACACCCAGGCAACTCCACACTGTGACCAGATGGGATGGGGAAGGAAAAGTCACTTCTGAAAAGCAAAACCAGAGAAGTCTGAGGGTTTGGTCAAAACCCAGGAGCCTGTTAGAAGCTCAACACAGGCTTCTGGCAGCTGGTTCAGTGGCTGGCAAGCTGCAACTTACTAAACTTTTCCAGAAACAAAGTGCTGTGTCCTGTGTTCACTATTCCTGTGCTCCCCAGCCCTCTACAGTCCTGCCAACCCAGACTCTTCTCCCTGGCAGTGCTAAACACACCCAGAACCCTCCTCCCCTTCAAACTCATACTTGTTTTGTGAGTTTTGTAACAATCCTTCTAGCCTGTGCTCTCCATAGCACTGCCATGGAGGGCTCTGGGGTGCAAAACCAAAGTTCTAGGGCACAGAAGGGGATGTGAAGCAGGCTCTCTCTTCTGCTGCTCCAACACATTGTACCTTGAAGAGATTGGGGAAGCTCTGCCTGAATATGCTGGAGGAGTCTGTGAAGAGTTGGCTGTTGTCTTTGCAGAACTGGACAAATTCAAAGGCCAGTGATGGGTTGTGGAAGAGCTGAGCTGGGATATCAGTGAAGAGGTGTTTGTAGATGGCATCTGAGTCAACAGCTGTCAGTTTGCCTGGGAGGACACAACACCTTGCTGAGCACAGCCCACACAGCAGCCCTGCCAGGGCTCCAGGGGCTTAGAGATCTGGGTTATGTTCCTCTAAAGAGCAGCAGACACCCCAGCTCCTGGGTCTCCTGGGGTGGGACCATCCATACCAGAGCACAGGCAAGGTGGAATTACCAACTCTGGCAGGCAGCAAACTGCCAGGAGAGAAGGCTGGAATAGGCAGGACTGGATTGTAGAGGAGGGGGTGGGAACTGAAGACTTACTGTGGTTCAGGAAGAACTGGGCAATGGGCAGCAGTGCCCTGGCATAAGAGGCATCCCCACAGATCCTGCTGTGCAGGATTTTCAGGAAGGAGGCAGCACGGCACACGTAGGAGGAATCCTGTTTGCAGATGATGTCCATGATTGCCACTGCCTCAATGAGACACTGCAGGAGAGCAGAGAGTTAAGATTGGAATGGGGGAAGCCAAAACTCCCAGAGCTTGAACCCCACCTCTGCGCACTTACAGCTTTTTGCAGGTCTCCATCATCTTTTTTCAGGGGTCCTGCCAGAGAAATGAGTCCAAGTCACGCTTTGAGCCCACACAGGAATGTGAGGCTGTCAGTTTGAGCACTAACCCTGCCTCCAGGGCAGGCAGGAACACACACACTGACCCTAAATCAGGCCAATGAGAACCAAGTTTCACAGCCTCCCCTGCAAATCAAGGAGGCAGAACGTGACTGTTGCCTCCACATCTTCCCCAACACCCCAGCTCAGGGCTGGTCAACGGCTTGCTCCAGCAGCTTCAGCAGGCCCTATCCCTTGGAGCCTGACTGTGGATTCCAGGGAGTGAGATCCCAGCCCAAACATGCAGAGAACCAGCAATATTTAGGAGAACACTACCAGGAGGACTCCCAGGAGGGCTCAAGGCAAGACTCACGGCGGTTGCTCTGCTCGACGAGGCGCTGGCAGTACTCGAAGGCTTTGTCCCGCAGGCGCTCCCTGGGGGGAAGCAGCTGCCCAGCCCTGCCTGTAGTGGAGGCCATGGATGTCACAGTCCTGTCCTTTCCTGCTTTGTCATCTGCACAATAAATGTCACATGTGTCAGCAATGTCACCCACACAGCAGCCCAGCAACAGAAAGGCAGCTGACTGTCCCTAGGTGCAGAGTGAAGAACATGAGGCTGAGGAAGAAGAGAATGTTACAAGAATACTAAGGAGATGCTGTCTCCCATCACCCAGGCCTTCTTTCCTAGGAATCCATGGGGCTTTGGCTGAAAACAGGAGACTCATCCAACAAGCAATTCCCCAAGGAAGGATCAATAAGTATCAATCAGTCAGGAGGTTTAGTGATATTCTTTCCCAAACTTTCCCTGCTCCTAGTCCAAGATCTCTGAACTCTTGCCCATATTCCTGTCACTCAGAATCATAGAATGAGAGGATGGTTTGGGCTGGAAGGGACTTAAAGCCTATCCAGTTCCAAAGCCCCTGCTATGGGCAGGGACACCTTCCACTATCCCAGGCTGCTCCAAGCCTTATCCAATCCAGCCTTGAGCACTTCCAGGGATGGGGCAGCAATAGTTTCTCTGGGCACCCTGTACCAGGGCCTCCTCACCCTCACAGGGAATCATTTCTTCCTAATATCTAATCAGTTTGAAAAAGAGGAGATTGCTGGGTTGCTGGTGCAGCCACCTGATATGACATCTGAGAGCACACAGCCCTGTTGGGGCTGCAGACCACAGTGGCTTGCAGACCTTCAATCCCTACCTGGATTAAGGGTGTTCATCTCCTTGCCCCCATAGCACAGCAGCCAATTTTTCAGCATGGAGAAGGTCTGCACATTGAGCCACTGGTCCTGTGTGTAGTGCTGAGCCACGGAGAGCACTGTGAAGAAATCTGTGGCAACAGCACCGTCGATCTCTGTGACAGGAGCAGGCTGAGAGAAAAGATAAAGCAGGTGAGAGCCCCAGGGAAAGGCAAAGTGAGAGGGCAGGGAAAACCCCACTGAGCCCATGGAGACAAGGAGCTCTACTTTGGGGTACTGCAGGAAGGCAGGTGTCCAGAGAGAGAAAAGCCATCTGTGCTGGATCCTTCTCCCCAGCTGAAACACACAAATTTGCTACTTTGACACTGGTCTTGTTTGCAATCACCTTTAACTCTGATGTACACAGTCACTAAATGACTCCTCTCTAGAAACTTCCTCAAGGATCAAAGCTCTGGCTCGACAGCTGAACTCCTAAATCTAAGAGCTGTAAATCCCCCTACTTTGCTTTCCTAGGTGTCTCAACCACGTATCCCACAGAAAATGCTGAAGAACAGCAGCACTTCTAGGCTAATCACCTTCCAAAAGAAGGTGATTCTGGAAGCCAAAACAGCAGGTAACAGACTAATAAATGCCCTTGTGAGGTATGGCATGGCAACTCAGCACTCACCTGTTTGGTTCTGGGACTGGAGAAGAAGCCTCCAGAGGGCTGAGCCATTCCTTGCTGAATGCTTGCATACCTCAGCCAGTCAGCCAGCTTTTTACTGACAACATTGGTCTGTTCTGTACAAGAGAAGTGACAGGGTCATTGCTAGACTGGGCAGAGAAGCAGCCTCTGCAACATATTCCTGTTAACTCTCAATTGCTGTGCTTTCTCTCCAGCCTGGATCACTCCCTGATCCAGCAATCCATAAAGAAATTGATACCCCAATTGGATGTCCTATACTCCTCATACTACCTCAGTCAGGGAGTGAGTGCTGTAACCAAGGACTCTGCTACCAGTCACCAAGAGATATTTGTTCCTTTGTCTCCATCCACAGCTGCTATTAGGAGGAATGGGCAAAAAACACTGTCACTTTATTCAGCTCTGAAGCCAAAGGCAAAACTCCCTCACCGGGAACTGACAGAAGCTGGGGCAGGTGATCCTTCCTGCTCTGCCAGCCCATGCACCCAGCCCAACATCCTCCCCAGAGCTTCTCTGGCACACGAACCTCACAGGAAACTCCCAGAAACTCACTCTTGCTCACAGCTCCCCAGCATTTGAAGCCTGGAATGCTCTCCTAGGTTAACTCACCACCACCCACCCAGTGCTGCCTCTCTGATAAAGAGCACGTCCACTCTGCTCTCTTGACCAGAGGCACAGGCACTTGTCTGTCCGTCTCTCTGCTTGATGCTCCTCAGGACAGCTACAGTTTCACACTCCTGCTGCATCTGGAGACCTCAGCTAGGGTGCATGATCCTGTTACACCAATCCATGGCCAGGATTTGACTGGAGGGCCCAGTCACAGTTCTGTGTGATGGAATACATCCCACCCAGTAAGTTCCCTTTCCTTAGAGCACAGATGTCACTTCTGACAGCAGTTTCCAACTCAGAGCCTTCTGATCACTACCCAGATCACAGCCAGGTGGCAATCTCAGCCCTTCCTAGAGATTTACCTTCTGTTAGAGATTCTGGTGACAGGCTGATGACATTTGCCAGGACAGGAAGGAGGAACCGAGCACTCTGACCCTCAGGCAGTTTTCTTTCAAGGACTTTCACAACATGCTGCCCCACAGCTGCCACTTCGCCCTTTTTTGCCTGAAAAATAAAGCAGAGGTAAAGATAGATAATCTACCATTACCAGAGACCAATCTCCTCCATCAGGCATCAATACCAAAGTCAAACACAAAAAGAACTCACAGTACAGGGGATCTGACCACATTTCACAGAGATTTTCTGCAATTTGAATTCACAGATCCCAAACTGGGGGGCTGTTTATGTGTGTTTTTACATTGTGGAACTGCAGGACAGTCTCAAGGCTGGATATGGGAGAGGTGAGCTATGTGAGGCAGCACATAAGCAATACATTGCTGGTTTCTGTTTCACTTCCTCTAGTTAAGTAGACTCAGATGAGTGTCAGAAACATTGGAGACATTTCTAAGCACACAGTGAAACTCAGAACAAGAAATTTCACAAAAATATTTTACCTTTAACAGACATAATAAAAGTAAAAGAAGGAGAGGAAAAAAAGAAGTTTCCAGCTTGTTCCCCAGGCAGCACTCAAAGCAGGAGGGTCCTCACGTTTGCTTCTCTCCATGGAGAATGTGGACCTTTGAAGTGTCATTTGCATTTACAGTCTCACATGTTTTATAGGTTCCATGTATGGTTTTTATATGTGAACACAAAAACCAATATCATAAGAAAAAGAAGAATATCTAAAATCTTTTGCTTTCCTCCCCAGGTTCAAGCAACCCTGATTTAAAATCCATTCCAGCAGCCAGCTCTAAAGGGTTGTTTTTTTCTTCCAGAACCTCAGAGTCTAAACATTACAAATTCAAGCATTTTTTGTTTTTAAGTGCTATTCACAAAAAATTCCCATTTTTTCCTATGCAAAGCAGAATAATGAGATCTCTTAAAGGAACATCGAAATGCCTGTGCTTTTTTCTACATATTTCCAATTGATTTTTACTCTCCTTGAGCTCAGGGAGGAGCTCAGGAGCAGGGAACAATCAAAAAGCAAATCCATATTGACAAGGGAAGATCTCTGACTTGACAGGTCATTTACCTGAGCCAGAAGGACTGAGGATACCAGGCTCAAAAGCTTTGTATCTTGAATCTCATCACAGGAGAGGATCAGATCATTGCAAGGTGACATCTCTCTCAGGATGGCAGCACATAACATCTGAATCTGCTCAGGGCTTTTGGGTGAGCACAGCACTGCCTGCAACAGCTCCACAAACTTGCCATCGAGCCTGCAAGAGTCACAGTAAACATCACTGCAAGGCAAGAAAAGATCCGGATGTTTATTTCCTGCATATTCTTGGCTTTGGGATGATCCCCCCTGACAGTGACTAATGCCACCCGTCACCTTCATTTCTGAGTGCCCTTTGACAGAGCACTCCCTGACACCAACACTTGTTAATCTTGCTGCAAAAGGAGATGGGCACCTTCTGTTTGGCAAGGAGGTGAAAGGCAAGGACGGGCTTTGTGTTTAAATTGAACTTAGGCTTTTCAAAGCAGCGAGTTACTTTAAAGCCCCAACGCACGCCCTTCCTTTCTTTTTGGTTAGGAAGGTAACACCGCTTTGTTTCTGTGAACACCCGGGGCACACAGGGGCACTCACTCACTCACTTGCGGGGGTACTTGGTGGCGGCCACGGTGAGGTGCAGCCTCTGCAGCCCGTCCACGGCCTCGGGGCCCGGCTCGGGGCCCTGCAGCAGGGCGGACACGCGGGCGGCGAATCTCCGCAGCTCCTCCTCCTGGCTCTCCCTGCCGGGGCAGTCGGGGCTCTCAGGAACGCGGGCCCCCATCCCGGGCCCTCTCGGTGAGCTCCGGGCTGGAGGGTCGGTACACACCGCGCTCCCCTCCGCCCGGCTCCCCGCTCAGCCCCGGCGACCCCGCCAGCACCCCCGCCCGGCCCGAGGGGTCCCTGGCGCTGTCCCCCGTCCCCCTGTCCCCATCACACCTCGCCTGCCTGAGGAAGCTCTCGGCAGCCGCCGTGAACATCCCGGCGCCGCCGCCGCCCGGGCCCGTACCGGTACCGCGGTACGCGGCCAAAGCGGCCCCCCATGGGCGGGCGGTACGCCGCGCCGGCTCCGGGAGGACACGGCGGATGCTGCGCGAAGGTTCCGCCCGGCGGGAAGGGCGGGCAGAGGCGAGGGGTGACCAAAATCCTCGCTGGTGGCTGCTCACAGACTGTTCGAGGTGCTGCTGTGCTAATTCCCCACGTCTGGAGCCTGAGGACGAGCTGGGCTCTGAGGCCACCCCGCCTTAGGCACTCAGGCCTATGGAGAACATCGTTACACAGCAGAGATGGGAGCTGGGGCTTCTCGGATGTGTCAGACTTTCCAGCAACCTGTTCCTAAAACAGAGCTTTCCAAAACAGGTACGAGATATCAAAACCAGCTGCTCAGGTCTTCAGCAGCCCCAGAAGTTAAAAATCCACCAGGACCTTCTCTCCCCACTGCTAACACGGCCGAAGCTCTCACAGCACGCCGAGCACTGCCCTGCAGGGAGGAGACGCCAGGGGATGGAAGTTGGCACTTTGCCCTCGGGTAATTCCCTGCCCTGGGCTCTCCTGGCATTAAAGTCCATTAACACCCTGCCCGGGCAATCGGCCAGCGGAGCAGCAGCACGTGGGGAGCACGTGGAGAGTGACAGGATCATGTTAAAGACTGCCCCCAGAAAGAGATCGGGATGAATATATTCCCTCTGTACTGCGTTAGTAATTTTTTAATTAGTCAATTAAAAAAAATCCTCTCTGTAGTACCTGAAGAGAGACACTACAAGAAAGTTGGAGACAAAGTTTTTACAAGGGCATGGAGTGACAAGACAAGGGGCAATGGCTTCAAACTGAGAGGGCAGGGTTAGATGGGATACTGGGAGGAAATTCTTCCCTGTGAGGGTGGGGAGGCCCCGGCCAGACTCCCAAAGAAACTGTGCCTTCCCCTGGATCCCTGGAAATGTTCCGGGCTGGGTTGGACAGGGCTTGGAGCAACCTGAGATAGTGGAAAGTGTCCCTGCTCATGGCAAGGATTGGAATGAGGTGATTTTTAATGTTCTTTCCAACCCAAACCATTCTGTGGTTCTAAAATTCTATGAATTACAGGTTCTTTATGACAACTGAGGCCTTAAAAGATATTCCTATTTAATTTTGGAGCTAAGAATGTTCAGTCAAAATAAACCCAGAACTAAACTGTGCTTGCATTAGGAGGACAAAGGAGGAAAAGTCTAACTACAAGACAGATAAAATACTGTTTTCTGACCTCACAGGCTTAAATGAAAACAATTATGCTAAATTACAGGGGAATAGTTTAACTTTCAAAATAACAATGTTTCACTTCATGACAAAACAAAGCTGGAGCTGGAGGAACAGTTTATAAGCCCCAGGGGAAGCATCAGGGATCTCAAACACACAAGTCCATATGTTCACTCTGCTGCGAGTCAACAGCTGCCCAAATAACTGACATGGGATCAAAAGTGGGGTGTCTGAACTCTAAACAGTGCAAGGTGTGCACATACACACTTCCTTCCTGCATGAAAAAAAAAAAAGGAAAAAAATATTAAACACACTGTCCCCTCACTGCTGCAGGAAACTCAACCCCTCTATGATGCTACACTGGAAGGATCCAAGTCTGTCACCCAAAAACAGCAAAGCAATTCCAGGGCATTTTCTCTTTCATATATAATTTTATTTCTGGTTATAGAAACAAATGCTAAGAGGAGAAGCAACATTCCCCAACCACATACATCAAATTAAGGTAACAGAACAGTTAAAATAAATGAAAAAAAAAAAAAAAAGTAGAAATTTAAACCTTTGTTATAGCTTTAAAATATTAACGTTCTCGATACATTAGAAATCACATTCAGATCTCAAATTACTTAAAAAAAAGTATGGCTCTATATTAAAAACACAAACAAACAAAACCACTGTATCCCATGTGATGTGGAAACACAGGTCCTGCTCCTGGGATGCAGGATCCCACACCCTGGTGGGAGCCACGGCTGCCTTGAGCATCTCACAGGAGCAGTGCTGCAACATGGCCAGAGAAAGAGCATGAGCTTCACATCCACTGCCCTACACGGAGCTTCCCCCTTGGGATACACACCTGCTTTTTAAAAAGCACTGATAACGAAAACAAGTCACAAAAAAAAACCCCCAAAAAAACAAAAACAAAACAACTTTTGATATCAGCTGTAAAAAAAAAACTAACCCCACAAACCCCAAAACATCTGGCTGGAGGTGTCTCGCACAGGCAACGCCAGGAACTGAAATGCAAGCATGGCTTTAGCTTCCCCTTTCCATCACCTTCTTATTGTATAAAATAAGTGCCAAACCGAGGTGAAAGGGGTAAGGCTGGCCCAGATCTCTGTAGCAAACCCTTCTGTGAAGCCATTGAGGTATTTCAGGTTCTCCTCTCAGCCTTCCCCAGGGACTCGGTGGGAATGAGCATCTGCAGAACAGTGGGAAGAGTCGGATTCTTCTGAATTTGTTGTTTATTAGAGCGATTGTTCAGAGTTGGATCTGAATTTCCAGCTTTACCATCCGTTGCTCACATCACACACAGCTTTTGATTTATCCCTAAACAGCTTTTAACAGTCCTTTGGATAACAGTCCTTTGGATAGCTACAGACTCTTAAAATGCTCTTTTTGGCTACATGGAGGTTGGCTGGCAGGCTGGACAAGGCCAGCCTCCTCAGCACAAACAGCATGTCCAGAACCCAACACAACATATAGTCTTGTAAGATTTTCATATTTTAAAGCCATTTTCTGTATCACTATATTTGAGTGAGTTTGGTTTTGCTTTTGTTGGTTTTTTCTTTTTTTTTTTACATTCTGTTTTCTATTAAAGCAAAAAGATCTTATAAACAATACTCTGTTTCCCTCTACTTCAAGCCCATTTGAGGGAGAAAAAAAGGAGAGATTAAGCAAGTTTAGGTTTACAGTAATTCAATTGCTACAGAGCCAACTTAGCAGCCTGCCCACCTCCCATGAGCAGCATATAAATCAGCAGAACATCAGGATGTTCTGCACCAGACTTTTAGCAGCAAGACAGTGAAACAGAAGGAATTCTCACTTTTTCTGCTCCATTTAAACCTCATTTTTCTTCAGCTACCAGACATTTCTCTTCACCGTTGCCCTTAGCTTTAAGGAAGGCTCTGTCTCAGACTGCTTTAAGTGAAACTGAGGTGGGGTAGGAGCAGGACAGAGAGGTCCAGATCACAGCATAACTTGGCAGCAGACACCAGGCAACAACCAAATATTAGGGGAAATCTGGGTTTCACAGGGGCTGTTTTCTGCTGGATGAGGAGGAAAGCTGCTTCCTTTCACTGCTCCTATTCTGGTCACTCTTCCTATCACCAACTCTGTCTTCCCTGCAGGACTTGAAGCCCCATCACCAGCTAGTGATTGCTGAGGCGAAACTTTCACTCAGATCCTCATAGAGAATTTTTGCTCCTGGAAGAGCAATTAGGATTAGGAAGTCAAATACCACCTGCTTTTATTCTCAAAAGATTCAAGTGGTTCAAAATACACCCTTTTCTGAATTTAGTGATCTTTGTGGAATTAAACCACACTTGAACTTTGGCCAGTTTAGTAAAAGTGGAAACATTAGAAAAACTTTTCTGTGCTTGTTTTTAAGGAGATATAGACACACCTCACCCCCCACAAAGAGACAGAAGCATGATAAAAGGAAAATAATCTCAACCACAGAGGAAAAGAAACCATTTCCTAGTGCCCCAGTGTTAGCTTAGCCACTTGACAGGGAGGAATTCTTCTGCCTTACAGCATCCTCATGGACCCCCCATAAATCTCTTCTGTTAGAAATAAGGTCCCATTACTTAGAGAGCAGAATCTTTAAAGAACTCCCTGATACTGCATCTAGAGAGAACTGCAGATAAGAAAGGATTCCAGCTTTCATTAGTGCCATTTGGGGGGTTTTCTTGCCAGAAAAGCAGCGTGGACTGGGGTTGCTGAAAGCAGGACAAAGGCAGAAGCAGAGATCCTACAAAAGGAAGATGCAAGTACCAAGTTGCCTCTTCTGCTCTGCAAGAGGAATGAAAGCAATCACTGAAGTAAAGCTGCTTCCACTGGCTGCTCACATTTGTTACAAAAATAGGTTCATCGTTCTTTCAGAGTCAGTGCCTGGTGCAGGAATTTACCAACACACTGTATAAAAGTCTGTGTAAGTACCATTCAAGAGAAAGAAATAGTCATGGACCATTTATATATCTATATTGACACACACGCTCACACACTCACACATTAATAAATATAAATTTTATGTTTTACACAGATCTAATTTAATATTCTCTGAAAAAAAAATTTAAAGGGTTTCTTCCTTAGCTGCAACTCATGAATTGCCAATGTTTTTTTTCTGTCTTGGGAGCAAAGGGGTAGATTTGGCACAACTACCCTCGTGCTCTGAAACTTAAAGTGACATATAAGGAGAGGACCAACCATACATTCTAAAAGGTTTTAATTCAGTGTTGGTAAATCGAAAAGGTATCAAAAGAATTTTCCAAACATATAAATAGAAACGTCAAAATTGATTCAAAATTTAGAATTTAAATATAGTGCTCCAAGAAAACCAAGTATTTTTCAAAACGTCTTGCTCAGGCCAATGTAAAATGCTCCCTGGTGTATTATTGCCTCATGAAAGAGACCCTAAGAGAGAAAGCCCACCCTCACAGCTACAGAACTCCCACTGCTGATCATGGCACGGGAATATACCCACACCTGTGTGCACAAACACATGCACTGACCTGCAAACAACCCACCCAGCAGAGAGAGATGCTGATCTAACAAATCACAGCCTGACAGCTGCCAGGCAGCCCAGAGAGATTCCCCTGCCACGTTTTCATCAGGTGCAGATCAACATGCAAGATGGCATTGCCTCCCAATCCCATCAGCTCCAGCGATCCAGATGACCTTGTAGTGTAACTGTTTTCTGCAGCACAGCTGGCTCCATTGGAAGCTACACTCCCCAGCAGTAGTGTATGCTATAGTAGCAGCAGCTTGGGCATAATTTTTCACCCAGAATGACACAGAAAGTTCTACAACAGATTGTTTACTTGTGTAACTGCAACCTAACACAAGAATCCTCACCAGATGCAGAGCTTCAAGCAATGGAATTAAATTAGGAGTTGGATTAAAGGACTCTAGAGTTGACAGAAATAACTACAAATAGAGGGGAAAAACTGATGAGGAGCAGAAACAGGAGCTGCCCAAGAGACTGGCTGGCAAGAGAAGACAGATTATTTGCTGCAGGATGGCATTTGCAAACTCAAAAAGTGAGCAGCAAGGGCAAAATTATGAAGCAAGTCCTGTTCCTTTAGAGGTTCATTCTTAATGCCCTAGTCCAACTTATTAGCAGCAGGACTTAAAAAACCTCAAAGATTTTGCAGCAGGTAGAAACTCTAGGAAAGTTCTGTATTGGATTGAAACTATCACTTCATAATATAAAGTACAGATCTTTAAAAGTGATCAGATCCTTCAGTGCTGCTTCCTGCTCAAAGACCCAAGCTAGGACTGTCCCTTGCAAGAGAGGGAAACATGGTGGCATCTGCACAAATGGAATCCAGTCCACTCTGTGATTTGTTCTTTACACTTTACATTTGTTTTGCAGCAAGAGACCAAACAGGTACTGAGCTGTACTGGGAAAAGTGTAGCTACCAGGCCAAGGAAAGAGATTCCTCTTCCAACCCATCCAGCATTCCCCAGATGATGTCTGCAGCATTGCCTCTGTGTTTGGGCTCACAGTGACCTCCTCCAGCAATTCCACCTGATGGACAAGAAGAGACCAAGACAAGCAGGCTGGTTCAGCCTTAAGAGAAGGAAGCAAATTCTTACTGGAATCATCAAGTACCTATCTGCAACATGCAGAGGAGGCAGAGCTGGGTTCTCCTCAGAGGCAAGGAACAAATGCAGCTGCATGGGAAATTCTTCTTATGCTGCTGAGAAGTTTTCACCTTGTGTGGTGAGAGTGGATTCTTCTAAGAAAAGGTACAGAACTACTGGTGGTGAAATCCTTGTTATCCAAGATCCCCAAACCCAGGTGTAGCAGGGAAACACTTTTCCTTTCACCCTACATTTTGACATTCACTTACACACTAGCACACACCAGTGATACCAAATGAATACCCCCTTGCTAACACAGAGGAAAAGCTCCAACACCAACTGAACATCCCCAGCAGGAAGAAGTGTTTCACACCACACTGCAAGAGAGTTCAGGTCAGATGCTCTCACTTGCTTAGATACAGGTCCCTAGCCTTCTGTCCTCCAAATTTCATTCCATTGTGGGCATTTTCCTACTGAAAAAAGGAAAAAAAATGGAAATTAACTCTGAATGACAACTCTAAGTCAGTACACAAGACCAAGCATGCAATATCAAGTTTACTCCCCCCAAAATCTGATGCTAGACCATGACACTGATGGCAGAAGCACTGTAAGAGCTTGAGCTGTTATTTCCTTCCTCTTACAAAGCTTTAACATGTCTCTGAAAACACTCTCCTGAATAAGCTCTGCCCAACAGTAACATGTCTAGAACACAGCATGAAAATTAATACAGGGTTACCAAAGTGACCTTTCTCAAAATGCTCTGGAGCTCCATGTATTCCACAGGAATTTTCATCCTTAAGTCCTCAGGCAGAGCTTAATGCAAGGTGCTGCTCCTGTCAGTGGATAAAAATGACTGGATATGCTACAAGGGACAGCATTAATAGTATGGGGGAGGGAGGAATATGGGAAGGAAAAAGAGTTGAAAAGAATATATGAGCTAATCATGAACTTCAATTTTGTGCTCAGCACTGTGCTGTGTTATCACTAAATCAGATTAAATTGATCTTTCTCTAAAAAGCTTTCTGTATCCTAAGAGCCAAGGTCAAGACAAACGACATGGAATTCCAGTAGAATAAAACAAAGAGCGACTGCATTCAACTCCTGCAAACTGGGGCAAGGAAAGTTGCTATAAACTAACTGATCAAAGTAAAATTAGTCAATGTCATTGCCTAAGGTGAAAAAAAAATCAATAGAGAATGGTGGAAAGTGAATTCATACATTAAGAACTTGGCTTTACAGTTTTGCCAGGTCTAAGTTATCGCAGTTTAAATATTCAATATGCCTCGACCTTCATTACACAGACAGCAGAAAATCCAGTAAAGCCTCCACCTTCACTTCCCCTCAAACCTTCTTTAGTTAATGTAATCAAAGATGAGATGCAACTTTTTAGACAATAAAAACAAGTCAGATTATCAATTTAAAATAACCTGAGTACTGCATATAACCATCAAGGTAAACATTTTCTTTCTAGTTGAAGACTTAATTCTACCACCACATGAATTTCACACCTCTGCAGCCTGGAGAATCAGGACTGGTGTGTAGAAAGAATGGTGCTGTCTTCCAGACTGAGCAGTGTTGAAAGAATTCATTTTGAGGCCTGAAACAAAATGTCTTCATCACACTTGTTCTGGATGAGGACCACACTTTTCCACAACTCTCAACACGATTTAGCAAAAACAGTTATTTTACTTGGTACCAGGCTACGTTTAGGCAAACCTACAAAAAAAAATCTGCAAGTGACAGGACTGCTTCTTACAGTAGCAGAGGGATGCAGCAGACTGATACAGCAAAAAACCCCTGACAGGATGAACTGATAAATTCCAGACATCTCAAGCAGAAAGAGTGAACAGAACAAAAATATTTGCTTATCCTCAACTCCCATTTGAACCAGCAGGCATTGTGAGCCACAAAAAGAAGAGAAAGTGTTATTCTGTTCTAAATACTCAGGAGGCAGATCTACACATGCAACCTGAGGATGGACTTTCAAGAGGTATCTATAAAGCAGCAGCTTTATGGTGGATGAAAACATTGTCAATCAGCTGATGTCTTTGGTGCTGGATTAGTTTACAGAAGTTCAGGGCTTAATTATTTAGACTCTTCAAAAGAAAAGCATCAGCAAAGAAAAATCCACAGAATCTTGGCAGCTCCACAATCCTGAACAGTTTTCTGTTGGTTTTTCATCTTGCTCTGACTCACCCAACATTCTGGAAACCCAAGGACTGCTGCGCTTCCGGAGCGCTCCCAAGCCTCGGGGCTGTTTCAGAGGCGTGCCTGTATCTAAACCAGCAGTCACCCGAAAGTAATGATTCATCACATATACACTGTGCTGCACTCTCACTTGTGCCTTCTGCCTTGAAGTTCATTTTATTGACTCCTGGCTTTGAAAAGGCTACAGAAAACAGAGCTAATCCATGTGTTTTTCCGCTGCGCCACACCTTGCCTTCCTAGCGGGAGAAGGGACAGCTGGAAGCCAGCCTGCTTCAATTACTTTGTGGTCTTTAACAATTCTCCTTCACAAAACCATTTCAAAGTACTAAAATCCCATCTAATAACTTGTCACTAAGGGCACACACCTGAATTCTGAAAGCCCAGCTGAGATAAATGATCTGTCATGAATATTTTATGTACCTCTCTCCGCAGAAAGTAACCGCAAATCACGAGATCAAGAAATTCTTTCCTTCTTTTAGCAATATTTCTCACAGAACAATGGACTTGAGAATTAAGTATGTCTGGGTTTTATTCAAGTGGTGGGACTTGGTTATTGAATAGGATTTGGCAAAGACAAAGGAAACCTAGAAAGGAACAAGTGATGCCAGCTGTTACCTTGTGGATTTCTCCCCCAGATTCCAGCAGGCACTGAAGGGCTGTGCCTCACCCCTAATCCTCATGGATATGCTGACAGTATCATTTACTGCACATTGGGTAAGGCTTTTTGCAATGTTTCTGCAGTGGGTTTTGCCTCTCTGCCTTGTCAGACTGCACAGGACAGCAAATCAGTCACAGGACAGTACAGGTGGGGGATAACCCACCAGAGGCAGAGCCCACTCCTCTTAAGTCTCTCTTGCCATTACCAAAGCTGTAACATTGGCTGAATTAAAAAAAAAAAAAAAAAAAAAAAAAAAAAAAAAAAAAAAATCTCTCTGCTGTGCTGCCAGAAGACACATTAGCCAAGGGAACTGCAAAGGGTGTAAAGCCAAAGGGGTTGGCCGGAGGCTACAGGCTGGGGTGGATTTCTTTGCCAGTCATAAGGTGTCACAAGCACCCACTGCTGCACGTGGCTGAAGTGAGTCAAATCTGCCTTCCTCAAAAGACATCCTTGTACTATGTGAGGAGCCTGGAATACAGTTTGACTAAAGCCCTCCTCCTACTGGCCAACCCAAATGGTTCTCAAGGCAGAAGAGATGGGAGAGGGAGCCAAGCAACGAAAGCAAACCTCCAAATCAATTTTGGTAAAACTGAAGACCTCCAGTGAGTTGTCATGTGGAAAATAAAAGTCTTTTGCCTTGGTCTACAACACCCTGACAGAATTTGAATGAATCATGGTATGACCTCTGCTGCCTCTCATCCAACCCCTGAAGTTCTCTCTCCAAAGAATAACACAGGAATTTTGCTGGTAGCCATGGAAGAGGATCAGCTCTGACCTCCTGCTCACAGTCCATCAAGCTAAGGACCACACCACCACCAGGAGGTAAAGGTGACTGCTTTAGTGCACAACATCAACCAGTATTTTCTCAAGTTCACAAAGACAGTGGCCATGCCTTCACTTACAGTGCTAATTTGAACAAAAGCTGATGCTCCACACAAGCTGTGATCAATCAAATGCACACAGAACCCCCTGGAGACACCCTTCACCCATGTGATCCTCAGGCATCAAGATACTTTGGCTGTTCTCCAGAGCAAGTGATGAAGAATTAATTGTAAGAAATTATTTGTAAAGATACAAACCCCTTTGTTTTTAACATCTTTATAGGAACCAAGTTAATACAGTTTCTCTGGCCTCCTATTCCCCCTCAGAGGGAATGGAGAGAAACTGTATATGGAAATCCAAGAGACTGAGCCCTGTAACTCTTCCTCCTGAATCCCCATATAAATAAGCATTTTATAGTCAGAATTTTCTGTTTTAAAAAAACAGAATCATTTGCCTTTTTTTTTTTTTAAGCTTGGTACCATGTTTCTTTAACGCTGTTGTGAGATACTGCACCCATCCTTCAGCATTTGATTGCCTTAGGTGACCTTTTTAAAATGGTCCTATGGTTCAAAGCTCTCAGAAGTGTGGTATTAAGGCATACAACATGAAGAGTTTTCTTTCCAGGGAGCAGACTGTATTTGTATTACATTCCTTTAGATTCTGAACTGCAAATCCCATCCCCTTGGAGCCAAAAGGGTAAAAGATAGTTAAAAATATCCCAGCAGTCATACAATCAGTTGTCTGTATTTTTTGAATCTTAAAAAAAAAAAAAAAAAAAAAGGAGAAAAAAAAAAAGAAAAAGGAAAAAAAAATATCCCATAAGTAGAGACAGAACAGAGTTCCAGATATGGATTCTTGGGAGGGATTTTCCATTCTTTTTGGCACCTTGTGATTCTAACAGCTGTTGTCCTCCCATTGAAAGATCTGCCTTTAAAAAGAGCTCATTATCAGCTGTGTTTTGAGCTGTTACAGTTGTGGTTGGTTTCCTGTGAAAGCTGCTTTAGGGCTCCTGCCATCCCATGCCCACCCCGCCATCACTCCAGCTCCTCCCACCGGTTCTTCATTCACTGGTTGCCTGTCCTTGTGGCACTGTGGATGTGATGACTCCAGTCTGGGCTGGCACTGCTCCACTGGGCTCCTCTATCCGTGCTCTTTTCACTTCAGGTTCACTGGAGGAAGCTGCTGCCGTCTCTTCGGTCCCTGGTTCACAGACCCGGCTGACTACAACAGGAGTGGATGAGCTGGCCTGGGCTGCAAGGAGCTGCAGTGGATTTGTAAGAGCTGGGAAGGAGGAGAAGAGAGAGAAGCAGAATCAGTGGGGTGAAGCAGAACAAGTGTTTGCTATTCCAAGAAAAGCAAGAAAACAAAATCCCACAGTCAAACATGACAGCTGGCACAGGGTCAGGTGTTGTTTCCCCCGTGCATTTTGACAGCTTGGCTTGCCTTGTCCTTCCCTCTCCCTCCACAACCTCAGCTTATCAGGTTTACCAAACCAGCAACAACCCTTCTCACAGGAGAACTTCCCTCTTCCCATCCACTGTCAAACAAGGCATTGCCAGCTAAGTATTTGTCCCCAGCTCTAGTTAAAATTACAGCACATCTCTTTGAGAGTAGTTCTGACTGTAGGTGGCCAGAGAATTTCTCATGAACTCCAACATCCATGTGCTGAGCCTGTTATTTGGAGGTTTAGAGGCTCTTTTGAGCCCTGCTCGCACAGGAAGAACAAACCAGGCTGTTGGGAAATAGAATCCCAATACTGAGTGTACTGACATCCCACTTGTAAAAGGGGCAGGAAAGAGCTTACCCCAGACAACCACATGTGTTCCCATCAGAACTGGGATCAGAACATAGGAATTTCTGGCTTCCAGTCTTGTATTGCAGTGCTGACACAAGGTCTCACCCTCCCATTAATAAAAGTGGTAAGAAAAAAGATGATTTAAGTAGTAACCCTCTGTAAAAATGTCTACAATTCCTGGTTCCAGACAGAGAATGTGCTTACACACTGACTTTGGCACACACCACTGCTTGGAAAACAAAACACATGCAGTTTTTGGACCCTGCATCAATCACAGAGGAAGCCAAAGGGGACTCAGGAAACAGCACATCCTCTGCCCTCCAGACTCATTTGCAAAGGATGGAATGACTGAACACCAGTGCTGTGTTCACTGCTAAATGCATGAAAAAATGAGCCCTAAGATAAATAAACAACACCAACAGAACAAAGGCCCTCAAAGTCCAGTAACTTCTACCAAGGCATGAGAAGAAAGCTGTAGAGTATCAAGAGGATGAAGGAAAAAAAAAATAGGGTAAAGATGAGGGCAGTCAGCAATTACAGCTTAGTGACTCAGAGAACCTAAATCATGCAGTTGAAGAGAAGTTAACTTAGTACAGATGAGAGTCAAGAGACTCAGGCTTTGTTTTGTGAACCAGAAAATTTACTGTCACTTATAAAAAAACTCAGATGCAACTGGAATACTTCCCACTTTGATGAGAGTTAAGAAATTTGGTGAGATTAAAATATTTTAACATAAAAATGTTAAATAAAAAACCATCTGGTTCTATATTAGACAAATGCTGCTGGTGGTTAGTAGAAGCTTGACCTATCTGATCTATTAATATCTTATAATAATTGCATAAAAAACCTTATCACTATCATTTTTTCAGAATTCCAATGAGATTCTTGCAATTCAAGTGCACGCCAGGTAATAACTGTGAAGAGATGTGGCAGAAAATTCTGTAGAAACATTCCTACTTTCATGAAAGGCATCCAAAGCTCAGCAGTGTCCTTTATTTCAAACTCCCAAAAGCACCAGCCTGAGGCAGCAGAAGTGCTTGGCCTCTCAGTGAAAAAAGCCATAAGAAACCTGGATATTCCCATCTCCAACCAAATAAAATCTGAGGTGCTGAGCAAGCAAGATGAGGCTGCCAAGACATGACTTGCATGGAATTTCAAAAAACCATGCTTGACAAATGACTAGAACACATCCTGTGTATACAAAATTCCTACATTTGTTCACCTGGTGAAATAGATCTTGTTTCTCTCAGGCTCTAAGACTGTGAGATGGGAAAGTTTGTTATTTTCTTATTACTCTACTGAGTCATGTTTCACAAGATCTAAAGAACACCATGGAAATTTTATTATTTGGCATGCTGCAAGCAAAGGCTGTTGGTCAGAAGAAAAGAAATGAAAACAGGCTCTCCACAAGAATCACTGACACTTTCAACAAATAACCTCAAGAGGCACAGAGTCTCAGTACTAATAACTGCATAGCCAAGGGCAAAGGAAGGACAGGGCTTTTCTGTCAGAGAGCAAGGCTTTTCCCCCAGGAAAGGCAGCAGAGGTGGACAGAAGGAAACCTCCCACTGATTTACAGCCCTAGAAATGGAAGACTTGCAAGATGGAGACACGGAATAATGGAAGGCTTTGAGACGGACACATGGAATAACTTGATACACAGAAAGCAAGAGGAGAAAACACTTGGAGCTTTAAACCCTGGCTGCAAAGCCTGGGGAGCAGTGCCAGCCAGGAGAGCAGAGCAGACCCACCATAGGCGCTGCCAGCGATGCTGTTGGTGGGCACGGCGTGTTTGCCGTTCTGGGTGACCGCCCGCACCGGCAGCTGGTGCTGCCCCAGGGCCACAGGAGCTGCCTGCTGCAGGATGGTGACAGTCTGCCCAGGGACACCCTGGGCCATCTGACTGGCCACTGTCTGGATAACACGGCTGGCTGCGGGGATGGTGGCGAAGGCAATCGTTGGCTTCTCGTCTATACCTGTGGAAGAGCACAAGGGACAAGGATCAGTCACTACCCTGGCTTAGAGGCAGGTTTTATTCTCATTAACACTCTAGCAGGGATACATAGCCCAGGATTACAATACCTCAGCAGGTCAGGGATGAGTATTTGGAAACACTAAAATATCCTCTATGGCACATTTACTCTATCAATATTACGAACATTTTTCTTACAGCATAAGCCACAAGAAAAATAAAAAAAATCAAACCCATCAATTTGATCCTTTGCCTTAAAAAGGCATCACCTCCCTTATTGGCACATCACAGCTGTGATATGGACAGCAAGCACTGCAAAGCTCATAGCTTACTTTGCAATTTCAAACAAACTTGCCTGACTTTCAATACCACACAGCAGGAGAAGGCATTAAGATCTTAATGCCTGGAGCCAAAAGTCTGCAGCAGCTTGCTGTCAGGCTTGCATGGAGGCTGATTTACAAGGAGGTCTTGCCACAATTCCCAGCTTTTGCTGTGGAAGTATAGGAGAAGAAACAGGATCGAGTAAAAATAAAAAATAAAAAAGGAGAGCAGAGTTCCTGGACAGAGGTAACTGCTTGAGAGCACTAAACCATTTTTCTCACTTCCTAGGGTAAGTCAATTCAGCAGGTATGCAAAAGACAGAGGACAGCATCCTGCCAGACATGCAGGAAAAGAGAGGACTCACTCTTCCAGGGGCTCTGTGCGTCTTGAAAGAGAGAGGGCAGGAAGCACAGTCTCATTAGTCTTGTAAAAAAAGAAGGCCTCTCCCATTTTAACATTTGCACACAACAAGAATTAGATGGGACATAAAACACTGAGCTGAAACCTGCAGGCAAGGTGATGGGAATGGGGAGACAAAAGGCAAGGAAAGCAAGGTGTTCAGAAAGGAAAAAGCAGCCAGCAGGGAAAATAGAGACTACAAAAGGATATGAGTGGGACAAGTAGAGAAAGAACAGGCAACAGCAAGAACCAGTGAATGAAAGAAGGGAGCAGGTGATAGGCAGCTGCAACTCTTAGTGCTTCAGGAACATGTATGGGATCCAGACAGGAATTTCTAGAGAATGCAAGTGAAACTCAAGCAAGATAACCAGGGCTGAACTAAAAATGCCAGTGGTCCTGCTGCTGCAAGAGGGGAAGCTCTTTGTCATTTTTTCCTTCTCTCAGAGAGAGGGACCATTGTTCCGCTGCCCACATAAAAGCAGTCAGAGAAACCAGCCTTGCTGCTGGTACAACATACACTGACCTTGTAGCACTAAGACCTTCTGAAATGGGGAGCAGACAAGGTGTTGTCTAGATCACAACAAGAGAATATTTAACTCACTAAATCCCTCAAGGCTGGAATTTCCAGCTTAGGGACAAAAAAAGGCCTTTGTTCTAACTGGTTTGTGAAGATTGCTTTAATGGGACACTGCCTGCACTTCCAGAAGCACATGCTTTCCTCTAGGAATCCAGGCCTGCAGAAAAGAAGGGCTCAGTCATTTACTTACAAAGCCATCCTGAAGCAGAGTTGCGGCCTTTCCCAGGCTCGCTCCTTTGGCTGGAAAATGCACACACCTTCATAGCCAATATACAGGCATAATATTGGCATTGGGGATAATTACAAAAGCGTGGAGAGACAGGACAAGGGGGAACTGCTTCAAACTGAAAGACTAGGTATAGATGAGATATTAGGAAGAAATTCTTCCCTGTGAGCATGGGGAGGCCCTGGCACAGGGTGCCCAGAGCAGCTGTGGCTGCCCCATCCCAGAAGTGTCCAAGGCCAGGTTGGAGAGGGCTTGGAGCAACCTGAGATAGTGGAAGGTGTCCCTGCCCATGGCAGAGTGATTGGAATGAGGTATCTTCAAGGTATCCTCCAATCCAGATTATCCTATGGTTCTATGGTAATAAGCAAATTTTAAGCACTGCATTAATTTGGCTCCAAAGTCTGCCAGTTTTGTTCCCCAGGAGACAAGGGAACACAGTTGTCCTGCTCTCTGGTGGAGACAAAAAAAACAGATGACCTCTCATTTGGTGTAAGTTTCACCTGGAGAAGCATCTTTTTTAACAGCTCAGTGCCCAGTGAGCGAAAATGTTCAACCACTTTCCCCTCTGAACCTGCTCAGGACTTACTAGCAGACTAGCAAGGGAGACAAAACACTACCTCGATGGTCACCAGCTAAGTCCAACACTGCTCCTGCAGCTTCATGAGCTCCTCCTGCTGTGCCCTGGTTTGTGAGGATGTATCCATTTGCAGAGTTTGCAGAGGAGGTCACCACTCGGACCATGGTGACAGTGGGAGCTTGCTGAACGACGTGGATGGCGTGGCACGAGGGCTGCTGAGAAGTCACTATGGATGCTGGCATGTAGGCCACTGGTTTGGCCACCAGGGTGGATGGTCGGGGAGGAACAGCCATAATCACTGGCTGGGCACTCACTGGAGATCCTGAACGGAAAAGAGAAGCACACATTAACAGGAGAGGTAAAAAGACTCACATTTATTTCATCTGTGCACTTTCAGTCTACTCAGTGCTTCAGCACTGGCAGAAATGGAGGCAGAAACAAACAAACAAAAGTATCAGCTTCAAACTTCTCACTATTCTGTAAAAAACTTACTTGTCATCTGAGCACATTTCTGTGAATAAAAGCCACAATAAACATTAGGAAATTATCCCAAACCAAGCTTTCCTTAATGAGCTTTGCCTTCCAATCTCACCCTCCACCCCAGGTCAGCAGAGCTGACAAGCAGATATTTACCAGGCCCTGGCCACAGCACCAGAGCTTGGTGTAGCCAAGCTGATCTTATTCAGAGGCTGGCAAATGACAGCAAGTGAGCTGTCATGGTGCTGCCATGGCTACTTCTGCTGTCAGATCTTTACAGCCACCTAGCTCAAGGTTAGATCAGCTGTCTCTACACATTCTGCCCCTCGGCCAAAGAGGAGTAAGAAAAATGGTTTGAAGTTGTACTTGCACTGTCAGTCTCTAACAACAAAGTGGAAAGAGAGTCCTGGATCCTCAAAAAAAAGAAAACCACTGCAGAAGCCTTCCTGTGGTGTCCTCAGCATGGCACATGGGGCAAGTGACCAGCCAGCCTCTGGAACAAGAGCTACTCACCGGGTGCACTCTGGGAATACCGATACTCTGGAACTGAGGCTAACTTTGACCCAAAGTCGTGATCGTGTGGAATGGGTGAGCCCTCCCGTGACAGGCACTCTGGAGTCTGTAGGCCACTAGAGTGAGGGGACAGCAGGCCAGGGTGAGTAGGGGAGGCAGGAGCACTCCTGAAACACCAAAACATAGTGTTGGCAAGTGCAGATGCATTTTGACCACAAGACAGCAGCAGAGACCCAGAGTTATGTCCAGCACAGGATTCTCTAGGAAGGACAGCCTTTACTCCACACTACCCACTGCAGTCCTGCTGGAAAGAGCTGAAAATTACACAGGGACCCCACAAACACTCCAGCTCCAAATACTGCTGTGTTATTCCTTGCTGAAGGAAAGTGGACCCTTCAGAGTAGGGTTAACATTTCATTGTTAGACCCACTACTGACAGAGAATCCCCAAATGCTGCACACTCTCATCGGTTTTATAATTCCAAGTCATTCTTGAAGAACCTATGTCAGAGTCTGAGAGTGACAGGGAGAAGAAGATTCAAGCAGAGGCAAGTGCCTGGCCCTGCAGATGCTTACAGAGCAGTTGCTTCCCCTTCTCCCTCTTGCCTCCTTCCCCAACCACCTGGTTCCCACCTCTGGTCCCAGACACGTGAGGAACTGTACATTTCTTTAACGACAAACCAGAATAAAGAGCTGAAAAATTCTCCTTGTGTTTCCCCCACATTTTAACAGATAAAGCAGGAGGTGTGGGAGGAATGTTCCCTGAAACTGCTCCAGCTAATGCTGAATTCCAAGTCTTCTCCTCACAGCTACAGGGCCCAAAGAAGCTGTCATTGCACAAGGCAGTGGAGCTGACTGGAGCAGCCACACAGAACTCCCGTTGCTTCACTGCTGACAACCACCATCAACCTGATTCTCCCTATAGGAGAGTGTTTTAAATACCACAGAAGTTATTCCCACTATGATCTAATCCATATCTAAACACAGCTTTCCTGAAATCAGAGATTGGCATCTGAAAACACTCACTCCAGTGATAACTGCTTTGAATTTCTTTGAAATTATGCCAAAACAGATACGTTATTTGATGCATTTTTGCAGTTTGATTCTGGATTTTTTTTTTTTTGTTAATCACTTAAGAAGTCAGAACAATTTTCAGATTAGGCCTCAGGACTAACTATATCACCCCTCAAACTACAAACAGAAGCAAAGTTTACTCACTGTACTTCAGGAGAAGTTCTAGCTTATTTTCTTTGTAATGAGTTTGGCAGAGAGATGAGAGGAAACTGAAGTTACCTGGAGGAGAGAGGCCCAAAAGGTGTTCGGAAGCAGGACACTCCTCTTTGCCTTCTTTTTCTAAATGCTTGTTCTACAAGTTTGGCTTCAGAGGCAGGGTCAATTCGCCAAAAGGAGCCCTTTCCAGGCTCCTCTTGGGAGCGTGGGACTTTAATAAAGTAACGGTTCAAGGAGAGGTTGTGCCGAATGGAATTCTGCAGGAAGCAGAGGAATGAGGTGATTATTTTGCCATGAAGAAGTATGTAATGAAGACAAATGGGCTGCACCACACAGCTTGGAAAAGATAAAGCCACACTGCCAGAATCAGTGTTGAAGGTAGAAACAAGTCACTCAACTCACACAGCTCCAAAGTCACAGGAGAACAGCAGGAGAACACCTGGGGGAAAGCGTCAGAATTTCTCCTAACCAAGCTGAAAGATGGGTTTGCTTGGTACTAACCATTACTTAAATATATCTGGAGACAAGCAGAGCAGTGACTTCTCTGTGGAAAGCCATGAAAGCAGAGCTTTTGCTGAGGCAGGGGGAAATCACTGTAAACCACATCAGAACTCCCTCAAAAGAGAGGCTTTATTCTCGGCAAGCGGAAAAAGTTGCCTGAGCCTGTGCTAACTGCTCACCTGCCAAACGATTACCAGAGTGCCCAAACATGCCCTAGAGGACACTGCATCTCACAGTAATCACAATGCAAGGCAGCCAACATGCCCTCAGCCAGCTCTGGGAGGAATCCATGAGCTCTGTAGATGATGACAAGACTGTTTATCCTTTCCATTGCAACAGCCCAACTCTTACAGGGTGCAGCACTGCCTTTTGGGCTGAGGAAGGGCTCAGCAAGCCTCCATGTGCACAAACTCATCCCTCTTCCACTTTCAAAACAAAACAAAAGCTTTTCTAGTAAGTTTAGACAATCTCTTCACTGGTGAAGCCTTACAATGCCATTGGAGGGGAGAGAAAAAGGCAACTTCACTCCCTGCTGAAATGCAGCTCTCTGAAGCAGGATGCAGCAACTGGTTCACAAAGCACCACTCTGCCGAGCAGGTTAGGGCAGGAAGTGAATTCCACAATTAATTAGAACTGCAGGGAAAAGCCAGGGAGGCTTTTATTCCAACTGCACTCAAAGTGCACCAAGCAGTTCTGCTCCTGCCAGTTGCACACAGTGAAATCAGCAGCTGCAAGAGCCTTTGCAGCTGTATGAGTGTATTACATTCAAATGCCAACACCCATGGCAGAGGTGTGATGCCAAGAAAAAGTCTGAAAGCAGGTGGAGTTGAGGTTCCTGAAACTTTGGAAGCAGCCCTCAAGTGAACACTGAAGTTTGATTTAGCATGTGTTAACTACTTCCAAACTCTCCTCTGAAGCTGGTCAGGTTTCCTTGAGTACCACAAGGAGTGCATGGACTCCCAGTTTCCCAAGCTCCCACTCAAATTCAGAACTTGCAAACTGTGACTTAAGCAATGCAGTTGATAAACTGGGAAAACCAAAACATCTGTAATGATTTAAGGTGCTATGATTAAAAACTGAAGCCTCAGTTTTAGGTTGGATATCCTGTGTTTGGAGAAATCATGCCAAAGATGAGGTGAAGGATTAAGCAAGTGTCTGGGCAGAGGAGTGACTGATAGCAAGGATTTAGGGAAATGCAAAATGAAAGACACATGACTACAGCATTAAAAGAGGAACCAGAGAGCCCAAGAGTAACACACTACATTGCCCTACAAAGTATTCAAAAAACCCCAAACTAATCACCCACAAACGAACTAGTCAGCTTGTGTTAAACAAATTCACTCTGGGAACAGTCAAAGCAGCTCTATTCCCAGTGCCCCAAATCTTTAATAAATGCATTTCAAAGCAGATAAGCCATGCCAAAGTAGTTTAAAAGCTTGTCAGTGTCAAGAACTCACCTGCCAGCCCTTGTCAGCAGTCCTGTAATATGGATAATGCTTGGTAATGTGGGCATAGATCCCACTTAGTGTTAATTGCCTGTCCTGTGCTGAAGATATAGCCTGCACAATTAGCTGAGCATAAGAATAGGGTGGCTTGGATTCATCCTAAGCAAGAAAAAAACCAAACAAAAATTTAGTCACTAACAAAGAATTCCTACACTGCAGTGTACCACAACCCAAACTTAAAAAGCACATTGGGCTGTTAATTTTCACTGATGCCAAGAGAGCAGCAGGGCAGCTAAGAGAGCATCAGCTCTCCCTTTGCTGTCTTATGCTGCTACCACCCCATTTAGCACAAGCATTTGCGTGCAAACAGAGCTACAAGTCAGATGAAAATATCTCCTTCCATCTCTCCAAAAACACACATAAACCCCAACTTCAATCTGATTCCATTCCCCACACATGCTTACAGCAGCACAAGGAAAGGGGTCAAGACAGGCAGTTAGAATCAAGAAACAGAGTATAGGTAAATTCACTGCTTTCTGTGTTCTTGAATTAAAGCCTCCAGTTCTGCCCAGCTACAGCTCTACTCTGCTAGAAAGGTTTCAGGCAGTATGTTATCAGCCCTCCTCCCAGCAACAAGCCCAACATGAAACCTGATCCCATCCCTTCCCTTCTCCAGCAGATTTGTTTCATTCTAGGAACTTTAATTTGTTTGCTGGATCTCATATTTCCAACTCTTTGCATTACTCCATCAAGAACAACCCTTCTTGTCTCAAGGGAGAATTAAGTCTACAAAAAAAGCCATCTAGCAGTGTGCTCCTCCACCCAAGCCCAAATCAGGTGGTTTTGGATATGGAACTTTTAACTTTGATCTGAAGATCACCTCACCAAAATTACATTTTATCATTCTAACTAAGTTATTTTTTAATCTAAATTCCACTTGCTACTCTCCTCGTTTAACACCTACTTGGCGGGCCTTCATGTTTCTTTTAAAGTCTGACTACAGATTTCTCATGACAAGGATCTGGCTTCTTCCCCTGCTTCTGCTTTCTCCAGCTGTGTTTTGCAAAATACCATTAATTAAAAGAAGAAAATGAGATGTTGAATTTTATGTGCCTCTTCTTTATGGGATCTTGATTTATCAAATAAGCAAAAAAATTATTCCTGCTTAAACCCTTTAGTGAGTGATTTGAATACATTTTGGGCAACTAATCGAGGAGAGACTACCACCAAGCCAAGGACAGTTTGAAGTAATGACCTCAAACCCCTGGAGGACACTGTACACAGCACCTTTATGGCCAAGGTGTTCTCAAACCCCTTTTAACTCTAACCAGCAATATAGCCCCAGGTTTTACTAATCCACCCAAGGAGCACTGCTGGGTAAGAAACGTTTGTGTGAACCTTTGGGCTGTCCCCGCCAGATGCATCTGCCTGCTGCTCTGATGCTGCCTTTGCCGCGTACTCTGCTGCCAGCTGCAGATCCGAGGTAATGTTGTGAACAAAACGATATCCTGAGGATCCAGCACCACGTGGACTGGCTGGGCAAGAGTTGGGAACACTGGAGAAGGAAGAAAAAAAAAAAAAAAAAAAAAAAAAAAAAAAAAAAAAAAAAAAAAAAAAGGAAAGAAATACAGTTGTTATTTCATTTATTACCAAGGCACGCAGTTCTTACTCTCGAAGGTACAGTAAAGCTCTCTGGTCATGGAGAAGCAGATGCAATGGCCTTACTTTTGCCCCTGTGGCTTATCCAAAGCTCAGACAGACTGAGGAAAAAAAACCACCAGAGATAAAACTGGAATCTCTACAAAATCCTGACACTCCCTGCCATATACACTTTATGCAATCACAACAGAGCAGTGTTTGAAAGTATTAAACAACTCCTTTGTGTTCAGAGAAGCACTTAAACAACATACAGTGTATTAGGGATGAATATTTAAGTAAATGAATAGTTTGTTATTATGACTTGTTAAGCAACAACACAACAATCTCCTCGTAACACAGATCACATTTAATCAATCTTTCTAACAGACAGTTCTGCAGCATCAGAACTGAAGCACCCAGAGCAGAGATTTGCCATGAAGGTCCCTAACACCACATTTGAGCTTCACAAGACCGTGCCCTGATACCACACAGCTGGAGACAGGCATTTCCCTGATTCACCCCACGCTCATGCAGCCAGCAAAGGGAAGTTGCACTCACAGCCTACACACAGAGGTAACCCAACATCAGTTTTGACTGGAAAAGGCACATTCAGAGTGGCAGGGCCACCACAAGATGGCATTACAGGAACGGCGACAGCACTGCAGGCTCTGAAAGGTGATAAAACGCTACAAACACATAAAAGGGGGCTACAATTTGCAATATCACTCAGGCACGCAGAAATGAGTGCTACAAGATGAGAACTAATTAGAAAGGCTTGTCTACGGATCACACGTCTTTGATTTGTAGGGTTGGAAGAATCAAAGAATGGTTTGGATTGGAAGAGACCTTAAAGATCACCTTGTTCTGACCCCCTGCCATGTACAGGGACACCTTCCACTGCACCAGGTTTTTCCAAGCCCCATCAAACCTGGCCTGGAAGGATGGGAGGAGAGGGACGAGTCTGGGAAGCTGAAGTTCCCTTT
The DNA here is from genome assembly GCF_965231275.1 of Zosterops lateralis. Taxonomy (NCBI): domain Eukaryota; kingdom Metazoa; phylum Chordata; class Aves; order Passeriformes; family Zosteropidae; genus Zosterops; species Zosterops lateralis. The sequence goes on from NC_139775.1 coordinate 2,245,701, forward strand.
TTCTGTCTCTCCCTTGTCCTGTGCTGTCCAGAAATGAGGGATTCAGTGCCAGAACAGCAGGCTGCACAGCCAAATCCCAGGATTACAAATGTCTTCTAGGAGCAGAGAAACAGTAAACAAGAAAGCAAACCAATACACAGAAGATTTACATAGCAAAACAAGCAGTTCAAATTGTTTGAAAAGATGCAAATTGAAGCTCACAGCTGGAACCAGAATTCAGTAAAACTGGCATAAACAATCCTCTTACTGCTGAAATGCCCAATAACTGACACAATCAAATGCTGAGACTCATCAGAGCACTGCACCAAATGCTGTATGAAAAAACACAGAACATGGTCCCTTCCTCAAAAAGTGACTGGACAGCTTCCCCCACATACAGACAGGGATGCAGATAGAACTCGTGTTTGCTCAGTGGGGAATAACTTGGGTGCAGAAGCAATTTGTCAGTGTAAGAAATGACCATTTCCTACCACAGTCCAGCCTGTAAACTGAGAAGTGCTGCTACTCCTTGTGGTGTGTCTGCAAATGGCTGCAGTGCTGAGCTCAGCACAACCCAGACTGGCTTCTTTCAAAAGTGAATTACAGAATAGGAGGGCTGGGGGGCAGAGAAAAGGCAGCAGAAATATCCAGTCACAACAAACCCTTGCAAAAGGGAACCAAGCTCACCCCTGCCCCATATACCAGCCTTGTACAGCACCTGATAACCCTTTCAGTGCCCACAAACAGCCCTGGGCATTAATGGGTGATGCTGTTCAAGAGCACAGTAGAAGGTAAAGCTTTCAGGTACTGCAAGGCTAAAAAGGTTGATGAGCCCATACTTATAGACTTCCCTTTGCCAGAGATAAAGGCATTTCTTACCCAGCCTTTCAAAGAGCAGAGATCGATTTGTGCAGAAAAATGAATGAAAATTTGCTGCTCCAAGCTTTGGAATTGGGTAATACCAAACCACAGAAGACACTCTTGATGTCGTAGTATTCACATGAGGAGCTGGTGAGAATTTAATTATTCTGCTGTCATTTTTCAATAGCTTCTTCACATACACACTTCTTATAATGTGCAGATAATTACAACTGAAAGCCATTTTCATACATGAAACAATGACAAACCAAAAACACAGTGATTATTTTTGTGTTTGGCACCCGAGCAATTATCGTAACACACGGGCTAGAAATGGAATAGGATGAAACAAAGTTCTCTGATTTTGTTATTTGTCTGCAGAAATACACAAACAGCAAACCACAGAGACAGAAGCCAAAACTCAGGACAAAGATATCGAAGAGAGAAAAATTCTCCAATAAATCCATGCTCTACAGAGCTGTATTTCTTGCTTTTTCTTTTACTTTTTAATAAATACATAAATAAAAATAGATAAAAGAATTTATTCCTTTATTCAAGATTAGCAGAGCAAGGAACTCAGTTTTTGCCTCTCCAGCTCGAGCTTCTGAATTTTAAGTACGATCTCTTGCTTAAAAAAAGCAAACAAAAAGGGAGAACCCCATCCCTTGCAGGACTGTGATTCTCTGGAGTGTTGACAAACCCCCTCCAAACTAAAGTGTTAATAACTTGTAGAAAAGCCAGGCTCTGCCAGCAGATATTCACTGAAGGACATGATCATGATCATCCCCTAAAAAACAGCTGCCCCTTGAGACAGCCACAGAAATAGCCAAAGATTTGGAAGAGATACTAATCTTTTATCAGAATGAAGCCCTTTTGTCCAGGTAGATCTGCTTCCTTTCAGCCTGGATCAGTGATCAAACCAAGAGATGTGGGGACAGAACAAACACCAGCTTTAGGCACTCCATGCACAGACAGGGTAACACAGGCTGCTGAGTGTTCAAGCTCTCAGTCAATCATCACAGCCCTTCAGAGGGGAGGCAGAAAGAGCTGACTGCTGGAAAAAACAAGGAGACACAATCTGTTCGCCTCCCAACATGGGACAGAAGGAGTGAAGAAACAGTTTTACTAAAAATACCCCTCTGAGGGTTAAGTTAAAATTAAACATTAGTGCAGTCAAAAGAAAACAAGCAAACACAATGCAGTGACATCAGTTTCCTGGAGTTCCTGGAATTCTCCTCACCACCCAAAGCCAGGGGCTGGCTGGGGATGCTTGCATGCACTCACACCCCCTTTAAAAATATTATGAAACAAAGAGTTTTCCCTACAAACACCTGTTTGTCCTATAAAACAAAAAAAAATCAACTGCAAGCAGAGTAATAATGATTTGTTGGATATTAACACAGCATCAATACTTGGCCATAACTTGATCCACGTTGATACTATAACCTTTCACTGAGAAAAGCACAGCTAGGTCTGCAATTTCACCCTGCTCTGACATCCTGCCACACTGCCGTGATCCATGCCCACTGTCCATGCTGGCAAACTTAGCTTACAAGCAATCCAAGCTAATTTGGGTTAAGCTTGCTTGTTACGGAAGAGAGCATTTTGGAGAGGAAGCAAGTGTTTTACACCACTAAAGACACACAGAGCATGGAAGCAACCCAGCTGCAGTTACCCACAGTCTTAATCCCACGGAACCATGGTTAATGCTCCAAGTGCCAAAGATCTTTGATAGCCACTGAGGATTCAGCATCTCAACTTGAAACAGTGACTGCAGGCAGCCACTGAGCCACAGTTCTCTAAACACCATGCTGAGAACTCAGCTTTAGAATCAGACTACAAGCACGTGCTGAATCACACCAGTCCTCTGCAGCCTGTTTTCCATTTCAGACTTAACCCTTCTTTGGCAGGAGGGCCAGAAAGATGAGGGCTGAAGGCAGTGTCTGCAATAACATGTACCCATGGAAGTGGCAGGATGCCTTTTAAACACCGGGCTTGAACGTTCTTTGTAACACACCACGATTCACTTTCAACTCCTGCCAAGAGGAACCCAGCCTGTAAGTTCACAGCACTTGCTAGGAGTAATTAACTCTAAGCTGCTGGAGAGTGTGTACAATGTGCTGCACTGCTATTGGAATGTCCACAATCAGTTTGTTTAACCAAAGAATTAGTCTGCAAAAAAAGGACGTACCACTGTGTGCATGGTGCATTCGCACGAGGACACCATGTGTTGCTTGTCTACTCTTATTAAAAAAAAAAAAAAAAAAAAAGCGAAAGGAGAAAGGATAGAGGAGATCCAGAGAAGGTACTGACAGGGATAAGTAGGATAATTGGAAATATGGATTTCATACAAGAAAAAATTGTTTAAGACAGAAGCTGAAGTGCTAAGTGACAGAGCTATAAAAACAAAGCCAAGAGGAAGTGTTTAGCTCCCGGCCTCTTGCACCAGAAGAGACGGTGAGCACAAAATGAAACTAAGCAGCACGTCCAAAACAATAGAAAGGGCTTCTACTTCTGTGGCTACACTGTGCAGTGACATGCTGTTAGACAGGGCTGATGATAAAGTCTGTGTGAATGGAAAAGGACAGTACACAAGTTCTCGGGGAAAGGGAAAGACAGAGAAGCCATCAGGGGCTTTAGAAGACATAGCCAGGAAGGCTCTGCTCCAAGGCAGTCTCCTGTCCAAGAAAATGGAGGCAAACTACACCTAAGTCAGCATTACTCTGTTTTCTGTGTTCTTATATGATCCCCAAGATGCCCATGTCTGAGGCAGAGTGCTGCTAGAGGGATCTGTTCCCTGGGCACACTGAGATTCTCACATAAAGGTTTTCACAATGTCTCACTACTAGGCACGTTTTATGGACTAGGGGGTAATAAAAATAAAAATGGAGCAACAAGTACTTACATTATTTATTTACGGTCATATTACAAGTCTGTGAACAATCTGGAAGCCAAAACACTCCCAAATTCCAGTGCCAACTTCCCCAGAAGGAAAGGCAGTGGCAGAAAGCAGGAAAGTTGCCCTATTACTCAATCGAGGGATCAAGCTATGGAGGCTAAATTTAAAATCAGGTATATGGAAAAACAATCTATCCTCTTTATGACAAAGAGGAAAGATTATCTGGAATCCCATAAAAAATTGTTCACCTGACTTGGAATCTGCACTGCTAAAGAAGAACAAAACCATTGCTGGTTTAGGATATGGCACACACATGGTAGTGCCTTTGTAAAACTCCCACGTGCACATTTGTGAAGCACGTACAGACACACAGCAGGGGTAAGAGTTACAGCCTTGGCAACGCTGCCAATATACAGATTCCAGTCTGACTGGGCATTTTTTAAGCCTCTGTTGGGTACAGAAAAAAAAAAAAAAATCACAATTTGTTAAAATCCTCCCCAGTCTCTTCCTCGAATGCAAGCTGGAGGTGTGTTGCCCTGGGCACAAGGACTGTGGTTAGAGAAACAGCATAAAGCTCTGCCTGCCCCAATACTCCACTTCATGAGCCCACAAAAAGGGGCATGAAGACACAGGGACGCTTTTTATGTGCAATAAGCAAGAATTAGGTCAAAGTACAGCCCTTGGACTTGCGAAACAAGCCTTTCCACGATACACCAATCAGCAAGAATGGCTGAGAATCCTCCACTGCTCTCACCTTCCCCAGCCTAGCCCCAAAATCGTAACTCAAAGAAAGGCAAGTCCTTGCACGTTGTGTTTCAGACAGGTTTCAGAAGCAATCACAAGCGGTGAGACTGCCAAACCAAGCTGGATTTTGATGTGAAAGGAGAAATCTGAGAGCTACCCTGCCTGCTTAATGCTGAAGAAAACCAAAGCTGTCGAACAAGCCACAAGTGAGAGAAAGTGAGCTATCCACGAAAGGTGAAATTGTTGTTACTCGTCAGTGCTCCAGTGGTTCCCCTGGAAAGGAAGTGACTTCACTCCAACTGTGGATTCAGTGAATATTTTATACTCATTGGGGAAGAGGAAGTGCTCCTGTAGCTGGTGACATCTGCAATCCTTCCTCCAGCACACAGCTTGGCACATCTCCTCTAGCACACAGTCCATTATCTACAATAAACATGCGTAGGAGCTCCCCAGCCCAGCAGAGACTGTTGCTTCTCTTATGTGATGTATATGCATCACTCTCCTTGGCTTGTGGTTTGGAGACTCGGGTGATTAAAAATAATCACCTCTCTGTCCAACTGTGGGAGTTGCCTGAGCTGTGCATTCTGCCTGAGTGCAGGAAGTAATGTATAACTGAGACGATGCAAAAGAGCTGCAAAAAACCTGCCTTGGAGCTCTTCAGCAGCGTTTCAGTTCAATGGCTCAGAGTGCTCTGGGAAGAGGCAAAGCCTGAATGAAATGGAGCAGGGAATATTTATGCATCCTGCTCCAGTGAGTGAATGCATCCAGTGAAGCCAGGCTTCATTCAGCTCCCCCCTACACACCTTCAGAGTAAATGTGCAAGTGCAGAGTAAATCCCAAGGGTTGTGAAACAGCAGTGCATGGTTATCCCAGAGCCTATAAAAAGCCTCCCCCCGCTTTTTCCCAGCCAAGACTGGATCAAAGCAGAGCCAGCATTTGCAGGTCTGCTGGAACATGGCTCACACAGACTCTTTGTCATGCTTTATGGAATAAGAGCTCAATACATAATTTATCTACTACACACGCCTGTGAAGTAGTAATTACACTATGCATGCATAAAAATCAGACAATGAATTTAAATGACCTGTTAAAGGCCACAAAACAAGTTGGTGGCTAAGTCAAGATAATTGCAGCTACCTCTGAGTAATCCACTATCAGAGCATGCAATGTGTTACTGATGTAATTTCTCTTAGTGAAAAAAAAGACCGTATGAAATCAAGCAATTCAGCTCACATCTGGTTTACTAATCAAACTTATAGAACAAAAGAAATTGATCTTTCATTATTTGTACTATTAACTACACTGTAAACTAGTTATCAACCCTTCTAGTAACAGCAAACATGGGCAGGCACATTAAGTGCTAACAGTTAAAATACAAATTTGGGTTCACACACAAATATTTTTAACAGTTTAGCTGTTAACACTGAACCTCACCAGGCACTTTTCAAGCAGTGGTTCTCGCAGGGCCTTAAAGACTCTTACTCCTACATGTCAAAGCAATTCTTTTACTGATAAAGACTGCGTTTGTGAGCTAAGAATCAGTGCCCTTTCTGTGAAAAAACCCAAACAAGTATAAGACAAAACGTTCAAGCCCAAAGTTATTCTAGTCCAGAGATAAGCCAGAAGTAGCAGTTGTAAAATATAAATAACAATACCGACCTCCATAGTAGGACATGGTATTTCTCTATTGTAGTGTGTGTATATATCTATATATCTCTATATATATCCCACTGAGAACATAATTGCTATTTAGAATAGGGAAGCAAGTACAAAGAAAGAATTTCATTTTCATAAATATGAAAACCACCCCATCTCTGAGGGGCAAGGCTGCAGAGAGAGATGCTATTTGGTAAACTGAGTTAAGTTACTGCTACAGGGCCATTAACAACGGACTATAGTGAAAAGAAACTAAACACTGTAAATCTGAACTCCAACTCAGCAAGACTTTGAGACCAGGAATAGAGTCCTGCATCACACTTTATCTCTGTAGATCTGTTAATAATCCAAGCACAAACCACTCTGCGGACTGGGTTTCAACGCAGAGTCACACACATGTAGATATTGTAGATATTGCTTTGCAGCATAGGTGAGAAGCTTTGTGGAACCACTGTCATTCAAAGAGGATCCTCCAAATTCAAGGTGCAGAGGCTTAAAGCCATGTACCGACAGACGGTTCCTTAGCTCCTGAAATTCTGACTCAGTTTTATCTCCTGAAAAGTAGAGCTGAATTCAACCAAATCCCACATGATTTTTACAGAGCTTTTCAATGCCTTCAACCTACTGAGGAGTGATTTGGTGCTACTCTGCCCTTTCATATGTTGTGTAAAATGGCAGGCTGCTTCTGCTGAGTTCTTAAAACCACAGTGGCCTTTTCCTTTCTGGAACATGCAAGTCTGATTTTTTTTTGAAAAGGAGTTTTGAACTCAAAGCACAAGAAATAATCCAGGCCTGTTTGTAACCCTCACAGCATGCTGCCAACCAACATTTTCCCTTACAGCTATACAACAGCACTCAAAACACATCCACACACAGCCCCTCCTGGAGACAAAACACCTAGCTGAAAAAACAGTGAGCACATTTCTCCCCAGGAATAAGCAGGAATCTTGCTTTGCAGAGCTGCTGAGGGTGGCAGGTTCAGTTTTGTTTAACTAAAGCTCATTCCCTCTCTAGGCACTGCACTTTGCAGAGGGAAAATAAATAGGCTGGAAAAAACCCAGGAGCTTGCAGGGGAGAACCTGCAGGGAAGTAAGCTGCAGTGTGAACAGGGAGGCAGAGCAGGGTTGGGGGTCAGGAGGGCAGGGCTAGATCTGGTAGGGGGAGTGCAGGTACAGCCCCTGCCCTACACCAGGGCGGAGGCAGGAAAAGGGGGCCAGGAGCCACTTTCCAAAAAGGAAATTTCACCCTGCGCAGGATTTCCAAACTGCAATAATTTTCCATGGGCCAATCAGGGAGGAGCAAGGCAAACGCACCAAATTAGGAAAGTAAATACTAGAAGGGGGAGAGGAAGGAGGAGGAGGAGAACCCAGCAACCACCTCCCAAAGCCAGCAGTGGGAGAGGGGGCTGAGTTTCAGGCTTATCCCCCCCAACCCTCCCAGCTCTGCCTCTGGGAAGGAGGAGAGGACACTGTGCCAGCCTCACCCAGCACTGTGAAGCCACCAAGACAGCAGAGAGCTGCCCTGGAAGTCAGATGGCCAGAATGCATAGCTACAGGCTCCCAAAGGAGCATTCCCTTCTCAGGCAGAAACACCCAAATCACTTCCCACAGCCCGGCCCACAGGGGAGAGCTGCAAGACCCTGCTGGGGGAGAGGAGAAGGCTGAAGGGGCTGAGCAGGGATGTTTACAAACGTGTCAGCCCCTCCTCTGTAAGAGGAACTCGGAAATGAAAGGGCTTCGGCAAGCGAAACCTCAGATGTCTTTTGAGGTTTTCTGAAGACTTGGCTGGATTAGCTTCTGCTCGAGACAAACGGATGCAATCATTAATCATCCTCAGTAAACACTGCGTTAGGGGCTGAGCACAATTCAACACTACTATTTCCACTTTCCCCTTATGCAAAAGAAACATTCTCAGGGAATCAAATATCAGTTGCAAGCATATGCCAGAGTCAAAAAATACAGCCTCTGTTAGTAACACAAACCACACTGTGCTGCTTTGCACAAGATGACTGAATGGAAACTAACTACCATATGTTGGCAAAGGAACCAACCCCCTCCCCTCCAAGCAACAAGCTTCATCTAAAAAGAGAAGGTTAAATATAAACTAAAAGCAGTCCCTGAACAGAGGACTAAAACCACAGCTACCTCCAGCCCCCTCTTTCTAGAATATCTGCACTGCACATCTGTGCAGCTCTGTAAGACGGTCGGAAAAACCCAAACAAGCCTCCAGATCATGCAACCCCAAACTGGCTTCAGTGTGACACTGAACTCTCAGTCTCAGCCATGCAGATTTGAATACTACTCACTGAATTAGTGCTGTCAGAAGAGATTTGCATATTATACCTTTTTGCAAATGTACAGACAAGAAAACCCAAAGGCTAATACTATTACCAGGCACACTCTTGCTATTGTGATGCCCACACGTTTTAAAATTCTAATACATCATCCTATACCATGAGTCTCCTTTACTTTATAAAACATACTTCAAGTAACAGATTTAACTTTAAAAGATTTCACTGAAATTCTGTAACCTCAACTCTCTGGCAAAAAGGAAAAAAATATTCCATACAGTGACTTGATGTTCAGCTTATTTCTACTGCACATCCACGGATCAGATAATTTACAAAACAGGATACTGGCCCAGATGTACATTTAGATTGCTACAGCCCCTCAGTCCATGGTCAGCATCGTACCCCCATTTCCTTCCATTCCCAGGAAACCACGTGCCAATGGCCACCCTTGTCCCTAACTTCAGATAACAGCAGCACCACCCAGCAACAACAGAATATTCCTGAGATAAAAATAAAACAGGCAGTCTTAAGATAGAAAGTATATGCCTGCTTTCTTTTCTCCATGCATATAGGTAGCTCTCAATAAATATTTCTAATTCCACTGCCAAAGATAGCCTCTATATGTAATTCTATAGTGTGAAACCAACACTCACGTTTACCCTTGAACCCCCTGAGCTCTTAAACAAGACCCTTGTACCCTACTGCCGGCCACCATAACGTTTTTTAGCAGTCTTCCATAATTCTGAACATCAGAGATTTAAGTAGTTCTTTTTAATGGGGCATTTCTTGCACCAAGGATACCAAAGCAAACGAGGCTGGCAGGCTGATGTCAGAGAAGATGTTTTTGAGGATTCACATCTTACCTGATAGTGCCTGTGGGGGATGGGAGGGGACTGACCACGCTCCGGAGATCCGGCTCCGGGATGTGGATCTTCAGAGGTGATATTTGAGGGTAAAGTGGCCGAAGGGGATGTGTTGAGGCTTCCTCTTTTACTTCCTCTTTATGGTATAAAGATGTGAACTGGATCTTTATAACCGTGCTAGGGAATCGGAAAGTACATCTGGAAAGGAAAAAAAGGGAAAAGTCAGTTTTACATATGATACTGAACGTATTTAAAAGGTTTTGTATGCAGTTGATGCATCATTAATTAATTCAAAGTCCACCATTCTCTACTGATCTTTCTGCCCAGTGTCTTGGGCAGAATTACTGATCATTCCTAAAGCTCTGTAAATACATCACAGTGAATCACGGGTCATCTAGAGATGAGATGCAAGCTGAAGGTTTGGGTAAGTTTCCTCAAGGCCATATATTCCATCAGTGACTAAGCAAGATGAACTCCTGTAACAACAAACTCTTGGGTTCCTGCAATGTATCAAGGACTAGGATCTATTTTTAATTAGCTCACTGCTCACATCTCAGGAAGATCCAACTCACTAGAAAGTATCAAACACCAAACAACAGGGAGCAAAACAGCCATAAAGTTCAGGTAGAGCAAGAGGCTCCAGGTAAGACCACAGAGCACTATTTAAAGACTTGTCTCTATATATTGTATAATTGATATCCATTTATATTTGTGCACATGATGTTAAAGGGTCATCTAGCAGGTTTCAGATTAAAATACATTCATTTAGAAGTGCCTCCCTTTAGGGCTACAGCTAGCAGGTTTAGAACAGGGCCCCTGCAAGCCTGTGGGGCCTTATTTCTTCTCTAAGTAATACTTCTTTCCAATTGTTATTTAGGAAAAAAAATAATCACACATCTACAAGTGCAGCCTTCAGGAGATGCTTGGAAATTCAAAAGGAAATAAGCACTGACATTTTCCATATTTGAACAGAAAGCTTTCTAATTTACAGTGTCTACAATGAGCACAGAGCTGTAAGAGCGAGTGTTCTGCAATTCTTCTTATTGCACTTTAATTAGACAATCATGTGCAATCAATACAAGCTTTCCAGGGATCATTTCACTGATACTAAGGTTAAAGCAGCAGGAAATAAAAACCAGGTTTCACCGTGGGAAAGGCCAGCAGAGCACAGTAATTGTGCTGGATTCCAGCATCTTGCCTATAGAAGGAAAGGAAGGGATTTGGGTGGTGTTCTAGCACTCTAAGTGCTGCTGTGGGCTGAGCAGAATTCTTTTAACCAGTGCATGATTGAATTCTATGAGGTACAGAACAAGGTGACAAGCAAGTCAACCTGTTTTTGTGACCACCTTATCTTAATACTGCTACTGACAGAAATGCAGCTCTAAAACACATTCACTTGCTCTTAGTTCTTTGGCACAAGCTGGTTGTGCTGTAAGGTAATGCTCAAAATTATCATTCAGGTATGGGAAGCTCATTCCCATCTCCCACCTCATCTCTCAAATGAGCTGGCTCAGCACTCAGTGGCTCACAATGGCTCTGCTAGTACAGCAGCAGTTTGCATTGCATTTAATTCACTTCAGAGGTCCTGCCACCTGCACTCATTAATGCATTAAATAAGAACATCATTGCTGGCAATGCAGCCTAATTGTGTTTATCTAACCCTTCTAGACAGGGTGCCCTGCAGACTGAACAAGAAGGCATAGTTCAAAACAGCAGGGTCTGTGCCTTGCAGTGTCTGCCAGCAGCAGGCACCAACCTCCTGAGATGAAACTGAAACAAGGATGTTGAGCCACTGCCCTGGATTTTAAGCTTTGTACTGCTACATGGATTTGCTTAAAGAGAAGAAGCTCAAAGTACATCTATTTGCAATGAGCATCACATGGACTAAGGCTCAAAACCAGTATGAGCAAAGCTTCATCGTTTCTCAAGCCCTTATCAGGGAAAAGCTGAGCTGCCTGTCACAGAGCGATGGAATTCTCTGCTGTAACACCAACTGCTCAGCATTTTCCAACACCTGAGTCAAGGACAAATCAGCCCCTGTTCAGCAGTGCTCAGTGCAATCCCAGCCTGCTGCTGATCAACAGGCCTGACTGCACAGAGCCCCAAGGCAGTTTTGCAGCCCTGCTGAGGCCAGGAGATCCCCCACTGCAGCCTCACAGCATAAGGAGCTCTATCCTACTGCCACTTATGTCTTCCTTTTCAGATGGACCCAGCAATGCAAGATCCAGATCTCTTTAATTGCTCTGAGGTGATGGTAAAGTAACTCCTTAACTCTACCCCACTTACCAATGCTGCAGCAATATTAGATAAAAAATGACACCTGCACCCAAACCACTGTGAGAGGCTGTCCCATCGGCCTGTGAGTGTGGGCAATCTCAAGAAAATCTGTTACTTGTCCAAAATCACGGATCAACCTGAGATGTGAAGTCTAAAGTAAGGCAGTAAAGTGCTGAAAAGGCCCATCCTGCAGTGCTCTTCCCTGCGAGCCTCCCCAGAGCCACCCGATCCAGCCATGTGATTTACCCGCAAGCTCAGCCTGCCACCAGGGCAGAGAAACAGAGCCCGCCTGGCCTGACTACACAAGCAAACAATTTGTTGGCTGCTGGGATTTTGTTTTTAGACAGACAGGCTTCCTAGTTCGCTGAAGCAGAACTCAGGATGTACAACCAGCTTTCATGGATTATGGTAACTAGCACGACCATGGATGGCCATTTTGTAAGGAAGCAGTCCCAGGAAAGCCAGGGAGTGAATATCTGCAAGGGTGCTCACAGCTTCAGAAAATCCTGCCCCTGCTCCGTGCTGCCTTCAGTACTGACACAGCCTGCAAAGCCCAAGCTGGGGGTAATGAAGCCGAATTTATGCTTTTCCTGATGTAAAAACCTTCGACCCAAGAAATGGAAATACGATGCAAAACAGATTGTAAATTCCTGCGGAACTCCGCCCTTCCCTTAGGGGTGAGAAGGTGCCCAGGATTAAGGTATTGTTCCAGTTCTATCACAACCACCACAGCAGTGCAAACAGGGGCACCAGCACAGCCCAAGCCACTGCTTCAAATCGACACAGCCTAATGCTGGGGAACCGTGTCAGTGAGAAATCACAAAAACATGATTTTGGAAGATCACTTTTCATTACTTTGAACCTGAATGCAATTTTAATAAGCTTTTCTATTGTTCCCTTAATTACCCTCTTTCCAGCCAAGAGGATAAACTTGAATTGTATCAGGTCCTATTTAAGAGTGAGGCACATTAGTGCAGGACTTAAACCTTTGAGAATTACACTTCCACAGAAGATAAGCAGGACGAGACAGACAACTCATGCAGAACTGAGCATGCATTCCTTAAGATTACTGTATATATTTCAGGTGATTTAAACTTGGTTATACTATTTGATCCATGTTGCATGATTCCTATCAAAGATGCAGTAACAATCTTTACTCCTGCTTAACATTTTCATTATGAGAAAAAGATCCATCTGAAAGCACAGATTAAACTCAATCTAAAAAGCATAATGAAGTTAACTGGTATTTCTAAGGGTGCCCAAGAGGCAATTCTTTCAAGCACCTCTGAAATTTCCAACTGATCAGATGGATGAATTAATGGTCTGCAAAATCTTTGGTGTTGTTGCCAGCAGGAAGAGCCTGCCTCAGTTACAGATCTGCTGAGTTTACTCAACAACCTGCTATAGACAGGTATGTGCTGCAATCAGTCCCTAGCCATAGAAATCATATGGACTGAAATCACACTTACAGTGTGGCACATACATCAATTCCATGTGGGAAAGACTTCTAATTTCTCTAGGATGCCTTGCAAGGCAGTGAGAATAGAAAGCTTTTTACTTTTTATTATTTTTTAACGTTTGTGTTAAAACTCAAAACACACAAACAAGCCTCCCCAACCTCCACAGAAACAATTCTTGCCTTCTTAGACTACAGGAAGGAGAGAGTCACAGAAAATGGACTGCTGGCTCCGTGGTGCCTGCTGGAGTGCACAGAATCCATGGCAAGTGGCTGAATGCATGCTATATATACACTGCGGACCGAGGGGGAAAGAACAGGAGTGCACATTCCACACATGGTTACAGTCACATAAAAGATGTTGCTACGGTTTTGTTTGCTTGTTTTACACAAGACAGATTTTTCCAAAAGTTTCCTGGGCGAGCTCCTCCCACTGACAGCACAGCTCCCATGCTATTAGGCATCCTTCATGTGGTGAACCAGTGACAGTGACCACAAGCATTTCATCTACATAAAGTCTGAAAATAAAGTGCTAGGAAACACTAGACTTTACATAAACAGTCACCCTACAGCAGACTTCAGGAAAGATGGTTAGGGGAAAAAAAACCCAACAAAATGACTGCATACCCTGCATGGCTCTATAAAAAGCAGACATTCTCCTCCTCCTCAAAGCACCTTTTACTCACAGATGCAAAGGGAAAGGAGATACGTTTGCCAAAACATAGTACCAGGTTCAATACAAGCTATTACAGTCACTGACTTCTTTGTTAAAGCACCCTGAGTGCTGTTAGCACCAAATGTCTTCTGCTAAGATCTGCTGCATGACAGCAAGAAAAGGCTATTTAAAGATTTTAAAAGGAGGTAGGAAACTGTGCTGGATTTATGCTTTTACATTTACACTGAGGAAAAGCACAGTGACAAAAGAAGACAAATCATGAGAAAGCCACAGTGAAAGAAACATATATATAAAATATACATATAACACACACCTATAAAATTTGGAATGATATTTATATATATTATGTTATATATATAAACATAATGTAGTATGTTATGTTATATATAAACATCATTCCAGTTCAGCATGCAAAAGGAAAAACCAGAAAAGTAAGCTGGAACTGCTACACATGTGTTGTAATCAGCAAGTTGGTACCATCTTTGTCTACTTTATCTTGCCGTAATTTATGAAATCCTGTTATTCCTGAATGCTGGGGATATAACTGCACCAGTAGCATCTGTGGTACAGTGCTGAGATGCAAGTTGAGCAAGAAACATTGTAGTAGGTGGTCTGTTAAAAATATCACTTTTTACAATTTGAATCAGACGGTACCACAGGTCCCAGGAAGGACATGGAGGGGCTGGAATGTGTCCAGGGAAGGGAACAGAGCTGGGAAAGGGTCTGGAGCACCAGGAGCAGCTGAGGGAGCTGGGAAAGGGGCATAGCCTGGAGAAAAGGAGGCTCAGGGAGGACCTTCTGGCTCTGCACAACTCCCTGACAGGAGGGCACAGCCAGGGCGGGGTCAGGCTCTGCTCCCAAGTAACAAACAGCAGGACAAGAAGCAGCAACCTCAAGTTGTGCCAAGGGAGCTTTACATTAAACACTGGGAACCATTTCTTCACCTAAAGGGTTGTCAAGCACTGGAACAGGCTGCCCAAGGCAGTGGTAGAATCACTGTCCCTGGAGGGATTTAAAAGACCTGAGGATATGGCACTTGGGGACATGGCTCAGTGCTAGGAGAAAAGCTGGGCTCAATGATCTTAAAAGTCCTTTCCAACCTAAACAATTCTGTGAATCTGTGATGTGAGGGGACAGTAGTCCAACTCTTGAGGATGAGGCAGTAAATACTTTGGATTCAGCAAAGGTGGCCAGCCAGAGCTCTAATCACAGCAGCACCTCGTGATGATAACAGAACTATGCCATTACTGACTAGAGTTTGACCAAGAATGCCAACAAAAACCCTTGTAAAAAAGAAAAAAATGCCAACCAACCCCCATGAAACAACTGTTTCTCTCTTCCCTGTAATTTCTCTGAAAATAATTTGTTTTGTGCCAATTACACATTGCTCACCCCAAAGAATACAGTACTATTTCCAAGCACGAAATTCCAAAATCATGTTGGATTTCTCAGTACAAGTGAGAATTTGCTGTAAGTCATCTCTGTCAGGCAATTACCCTCACCAGCTATTTCAAGATACCTGGCACAATTCTGCTGGAGGGCAAGATGGATACTTGTCATCCTTTCAGTGAATGTGTACCATAAATACCAAAATTTCAAGCTACAATCAATATACAGGTGCTGTACAGAGCAGTCATTACAGAAAAGTGCCCAATTACCTCCTGTAACCAGCTAAGCAAAGAACCACAAGCCTGCATCTATGAAAATCCTAAATCCACTTCCTATTCACAAAACCTTTTGAAGCAGTGTGAAAGGACATGCCTTGGACAACATAAAAGACTCACTGGGAAAGTTTAAGCACCTGTGCACCGAAAATGAAACCAAATTTGGTTAGAAAAAGATAACAGTTTGCTTTACTTAACTAAACATATATCTAAGCCCTGAAGGTCTGCCCACAGAGAGATAAGCAAACTGAGACAAGAATTACCTGAGATTCTAATTTCTTCAATAACAAGGCTTTGAAAATTGCTGTGACCTCTGCAACAACTGAGCTGGGAGAATTTATTGACCAAGACTTGTTGCTTTGTGATGGTGCACTCTGCCCAGGGACAGCAATGCTTTTCAGAACTTCAGCTTTTCAACAGCACAAAGCCTCAATGCATCACGCAGTACAAAACAAAACACTTCAACTGCAAAATATTGAGAAGGATGTCTCCCGTTTCAGTAACTAAAATAATCAAATCAATGTTCTCTATCTTCACAAAAATAAACTCGACCTTTATTTCCCAACGGGAATAATCAACACAAGTATTTTGCTCAAAATGATTATGTTGCTGGGACTAAGCTGCTGTCTAAAGCAGCAAGGTGGGCAAAAGCACAAGTATAAAAACCACCTTTCAATCACAAGTGAATTAAAATTAATATTAGCTTGAATGATTGTCATAAAACCATTCAAGAAGCTCTGAAAGCTGTCTGTCACCGGAGATTAGGTACTATTCACCCCTCCTTTGCAATAAAATAATAATAATAATAATAAAATCATCCAACATTTCCTGTTCCACTCCCTACCCTATGATTTTTTCCCCTAAATAGCACTTAGTAAGCAATACCAATAAGAAACCAGTTATATCATCCACTTGGGTAGTGCTATGTCCATTCCAAACAAAAAAGTTAATTGCACTGAGGCTACAGAGAGTTCTGGAGGAAAGAAGACAGGTACATTTTATTCCTTTTAGTCTAAATACACATCACAAAACAAGCATGTGCCTATCACCATGGTAATTTTAGAGTCACTATAATGCTTTTCCTTACACATCTCTATAGGCTATGAGACACAGGCAGTGTAACTGCCACAATTTTAAGAGAGCTTGGTTAATTTTGGAGATTACTGCAGTCTAAAAGTAAAGAGTTTTCAGCATTTTCTATTTTCCTTTCAACTGCTCTACTGCTCTGAGAAGTTTTAGCACAGAAATACTATTGAAGACCTACCCATAAAGTCCTTTATGAAACACACAGAGAAATACCTCCTGGCTGGTAAAATCATTTGTTGTATACATGAAGAGATAACCAAAGGGTCTGTAAGTAAATGGTGAAGTCCAGAATCCACATTTGTTCCTCCTCTAATGAATCAACTCAATCTGAAGAAAAGCAAGACATGCACTTGGTCAAACAGCAGCAGGACAAGGAAATAAACTGCAGAGCTGCCTGCAAAAACGCCTCTCATATTATCCACTATTGTTCAGTGAGAGGAAAAGCTAGAAAAATCACTGTTACTCTTTGTAACATAACTGACAGAAAACTAGATTTAAATGTACTGAGATCATCTGCAAATAACGGAGTACAGAGATCTCCCCCACTGCTCCAATGACAGAGCAACCCATTGTAATGTCTGGTCATAATTATTCTGTAAGTCACCACATGAGTTTAGATTTGGAGGACTGGTTCCAAACCCCAGAGTTACCCTGAGCTCACAAATCACTTGCCTTGCATGCTTTGTAGCACACTCACTGTATTTAATATATGCTGTCATGCTTAATACTGCAGATACACAAAGGAGTTCATCTGTCAGCCAAGACTGAACCAGAACTGCCTGTGTGCATATGTGAGTGAGCTCATGTTTGAAATAATTAGTTCAATTCAAAAGACAGTGGTCTTACTTCTAGAAGTTAATAAATTTAAATTTTCTTCTGTGGGGAACTTCTTCCAGAAAAAGTTCCAGCAACTATTTCCATTGCCATGTTCCAGCAGATGCACAAGAAGCTGAACATCAGAGAGTTCTGGGGTCCCTGGCATTACCCATGCCTTGGGTATTGCTCCTGGACTAGAAATAATCTAAATCCACTTTTAGTAAAGGCAAACTCACACTGAAGTCATCTGGATCTCCTCACACCCTATCCAGTGGAATTATTATCGACTACTCTGTAATTGCAGATTACTGGAAAGATTTTCTGTCCCTCCCCTGAAGTGCATCTGAGTTAGCTGGAAACCCTCATCTTTCCTGGACTTGCTGGATGAGTAACGGGAAACTTGGTAAAATTCTGTGTCTCACGTGGATGGCTCACTGGTTTTGTCTGCCTTAAAAATAATCTCCCCACAGAGATATCAATTGTGTGTTATATACATATATAAAAATAAATCTATGTGAGATTTACTGACAATCTAAATCTGATTCTCTGCTGTAAGAGGCATTTCCTTCACTCCACCACCATTCTTTCCTTGTCTTCTGTCATTTCCTCTCAGTATCACCCTTGTGCCAACACTACCACCCAAACCCCTGCACAGCAAGGCAAACCAGGTAGCTGGAATAATTCTTCATCTCCTTTTTTGTTGGGACTGAGTTGTCAGGCAGATCAGATCCCTTAGCTTGCTTTCCAGATGGCATCACCAACACAGAGGTGGTGAGGGGGAAAATATCAGGTAGAGAAAGGAGAGAAGACAAGGAGAAAGCAGAAAGAAGAAAGGAGGAAGCAAAAATGTTGCAGATTTGTAATAGACTTTTTTAAAAAGACAGAGCATGTAACCACAGGGTCAGATTCAGGCATCACATGATCAAAAGACTGCATTCTCCTTTCAGAAAACAAACTGCAATTCATTCATTTGGAGAAAAGCTCTGGTCTTTATCAGGCAAATCACATCAGCCACATGCTGATACTCTCAGGCTGGAAATTTTCAAAACTTCCTGAATCAGAGAAGTTACCATTTTTTTTTTAAATTCAGCCTAATTATTTCAAACCACAAGTCACTCAGCTGTGTAAAAGGGGACAAAACAAAGACCAGAAATGTTTTCTGCATTCCAACAGGAGCTTCCCGTGGCTGTGTACCCATGGCAATCCTCCCATAGCAACTGGTAGGGCCTGTCTGCAGGAGTGGGTTTGTGTTTATCTCAGATGGGATACACAGGGTCTGCATGCTGCAAAAAATCAATGTTTTTAGTACCTTTGTGCTTCCTGAGCTTATTCACAGAATGGCCTTGAGAAAGCAAGTGCAGTAAGATGGCTGAACAAGGACAATGCTTCAGGAAAATTCAAAATTGCTGTTTCTTGGTCACAGACAAGACCTTTTCTTTATGCTCCTCGTTACTGTTTAGCTGGAATTGTATGCACGACAAAGAACTTTTTCCCTTAATGAGAAGGCACCCAGGTTACACTGGGATTTGCCTAACACTGCAGATCACCAAGCTTAAAATGAGGTTTCCAACACAGCCAGACAAGATTTCAGATGGGCAAAGAGCGTGTGCAGGCAAGTGTATCTACTTAAAACAAATACTACCAGCAGCATCAGGCAAAACCACAACTTATGAATAGCTACATCTCTTAAAAGCACCAAGTAAATTAGCTGTTATGAATGTTTCTATTGAGCACAGTTGCACAGGGCTTCCCTCTATGCCATTTCATCAAGGTTCAAACAAATTGAGAAACACTTCCACAGAGAGGCAGATTTTCAAGTAGGTATTTTAGCAAACTTCGTTTGAAGACAGCAACGTTCACAGCAAAGTTTGGCCAAACTTCTGGGATTCTTCTCCCTGCCAGCAGCAGGACACACAGATGGACTAAAATATTTGTGATCCCTCAGTCCTTGCAGACATCTCCCCTCAGAGCACGGAGAACAGCAAGCTCCCATCCACTGCCCAGCCCAGGAAAAGGCAGCGAGTGAAACTCAGCCAAACAGGTGCTGGGGGGGAAGGAGTATAAACACCCCCAGGCTGATAAGAAAGGCTAAAAAGGAAGAGATCTCTGAAGCCCAACCCAAAGAACTACAAAATGCTGGTTTGGTTCGTGTATTATCTTCTTTAAAAGCACACAGAAAAAGATGAGCATTTTGGTTTTAGGCTCCAACAAATGGATGCTAAAAGTAAAACCTTCAGGAGGGTTTGCACTATAGATATCATGCTGTGAAACTTCAGCATGTCATTTTATTCTACACATCTTTCCCACAATTCCTTATCTTTCTTAGCAATCCTTTTAATTGCTGTCAGAAAGTAAATGGATAAATGGAGTTAATTTTTCATTCAAGTGAGAACATTGGAGACTGTTTCACACTGGAGAATTAGCAGTGAAGAATCAAGAGCTGTACTTTTGTATATGTGTCTTTATTTTACATTCCTTACATCTCTTTATTAATGTTCTGATTTCACTCTTTGAAAATTATTTGAGACATCAAGTGCAGCTTCACTTTCAGATTCTCCCCTTTGAGTAGAAAAGGGAAAAAAAAAGAGCAAACCAGGTAAGATATTATAGGTGCCACTTTTTCAGTGTAATGAAACACCGCAACAAGGTCAGGGAATAAATTCATGGAGTATCAAAATAGCAGCTCACAGAAGAACCGGGGAGAAACTGCCAAAACTGCTGAGAAGGGTGTTTCAATCTGCTAATGGAGAGCCAGCAGGAATAGCAGGAGGCTCCCTCTGAAGTCGCCACCCTGCCTGGAGAATTAACATTATTGACAGGTTTTCTCCAGATTCTACCATTCTGTGCTTGGCAGGATGCAACTTATAATAATCCTGCTCAGTCCAATGCCAAAAAAAAACCTACCAGAAGCTGCTCCAGTCTCCTCCAGAGAGCCATCAAAGTGCAAATGGTCAGGAATGTGCATTTTCAAAAATGACCTTTCTGAAAGTTTTTCAGCAGCAACTATAAGCCAGCTGTGTCTGTCCATTCACCTTATTGCCTGCAAAAAAACCTGAAGGATATTCTCAAAATACCATCACTATCACCAGTTATTTACAAACTCAATCCACACCTGACTAGGGATTAATTCACTTATCTATTTTAAACCTAAAAATCCTCAACTACTAAACCTTCTATTAAAATTGATAAAAAAAAAAAATCTTGATAATTATTTCCAGACAAATGATAAGCAAGATGATGTCAGAAGCCAAGCTTTGGTATAATCAAAAGAATATAATTAACAGGCTTTTATAACAAACACCATTAAGGTGAAGAGTCTTTGTTGAACAGACTCACAAAAGTCACCTCTTGAATACTCATGACAACACAACATGGTTGTTGTTACTGGGTGCCCATCCACCGAGTAGAGAAAAACAAAGAGGTGGTGCTGTAATTGTACCTCCTTCAGCTTCACATTTCAAAACATTAGAGTCAGCTTCAAAATATGCCATTCATTCCAAACCAGGAGCACTGGGCACAGGGCTGGCTATCAGAAGACAAATTCCTGCTCCCTTCCCGAGTGCTCCAATTCCTTTGCACACCAGCACACTGCAGGTCAGCAGCACACAGGGCAGATTTCATGGAGTACAGCCAGTCAAGATCTAACTCGAGTCTGCCAAGGTGCTAAATGTAGGAGCCTTAAAAGGTCTTGCCTACACCCACAAAGATCAGATGTGATTTTACATCAATATAAATTAATCTGCATCACTGACATCTACCTTTTGATCAATACTGGGTAGGGGTTTTGTTTGATTTTTTTCATTAAAGACTCCCCAGGGTGAATTCTGGCCCCACTTCCAGCACAGCATTACAGAAGCTGCTCTGTTCTGCTGTCTAGTCCTTACTATAAACAGCTTCATGTCTCTGAGCACAGTCAAGTTACAGTGAACTTTTTTCTGTGTGTCATATGGCAAACCACATCTTCACCCAGCACCACACTCTGCCAGACAATTCCACTCTCTCATTTATTCTGCCTTTCAGCTTCTCCACGCTGAAAAGCCCTGCAGTTGCATTCCCAGGGGTGTTAACAGACCTGCAGAGAACATTTAGTAAAGATGTCCTTAAAGGCTAAAATTAACCATAAAGCTGGTGTTTATTTTGAAGCTTGGGAACAGGGAGGTGTTTCATGTGTCAGAACGAGTGGCCTGACATCAAAAACCCGATATGAAAGTTTGCCACTGAAGAAGTGGGCTGGCACAAAGAGCAGACGAGGCTTTTATTTAAATCAAGTTGGCTGCCAGCACCAGAGAGTTTCACTATCAGCACTGCAGATGCCTGATACCATCTGTAACACACAGCAAGCCTATTATGTTATTTTGTTGTGTGTGTGGTTGTATACATAAAAATAAGGAGAGGTAAGAGACTCTATATAACACACAACAGCCTGTGTACCACGGCTGCTCTAATCAGGTATTCCAGCCTGTGGAGGTCTAGATCCTATCTTAACCATTTCTGCACCAGCCAAGAAATATTTGATCTTCAGAGAAAACGTAAATTACGTGCAACACGTGTGTGTACCTCACTTGTATCATCAAATCTTCTAAATACAAAAATCCCTTTCCATGTTAGGCTGATCAATCTTTTTTTTTTTTTTTTTAGTATACTGTCCATAAATATGTTTTAATTTTTTTCCTAAAACTTGAAAATTATCAGTATTTGTGACTTGAAAATAAATAACCACAACTTAACATACTACCTAAAGACACTCCAAAAGCTAAATAGTTATCTAGTTTGTACATAGCTAAGAGGGGCCAGGAAACAAATTGTTTTAGTTCCAGAGAAGGCTTTTTTAAATGAACTCAGTCTCTTTTTGACTCCAGTATTTCTGTATTTTATTTTCCTAAATAGTGCTCGCTTTCCAATCTTCCATTTTGAACTTCTTTGCATTCCATGTAACAGAATTGTTTTTCAAGATATCTTTTTTAAAAGGATCACTGCTTAAAACTCCTGCAGGTCACAACCCTCTGAGCATGTTTCAAATCCTGATTTCTCTGTGGAGATCAGCAAGCCTCTCCCACCAAGAGAAAAATAGAGGTTCCCTCCTCAAGAGCCATGGGATGTTTCCAGAAGGCCAAGCTAAAGAGAAAAGAGTGCCACCACCTCCACAGACTGCCTTGCTCGAGCTTTTACTGTGTCACACGAAGGGAAAACAAGGCTGTGCTGCCAGGCATGAGTCCCTTGCCAGTGTTTTTGGACAGCAGCCTCTGGGAACACCAGGGCCATGACACAGACACGTGGACATCGTCAATAACATCACTATCAGCTGCAAGTAGACACAGATGACCAGCCAGCCACTCCCTCCTCCCAGCCTCCTTTGTGTCAATAAATCTTAACCTGGCTGTTTGACCAATGTTTAATCATAAACAGTTGGGAACATGCTGCAGAATATAAACAAAGGTGAGTAGGACAAAAACGGAGAGTGCAGTGTTGAGAATCACTCACCACTGAGCCAGGTAACAGAGAGCAGAGAAACACAGAACTGCTGGGGAACAGCACACAAGCAGCTGGTGTTCATTTAAAGCAATGACCATGCAACAACATTTAAGTATCCAGGACTGAAGCCACAAAAGGATTTCAAGGACTAAATGCATTAACATTCTTGGTTCTCTTAAAAACAAACAAAAAAGAAAAATTAAATGGCTTAGAACACCCACTCAGATGCATGGAAATAAACTGCCCTCATTGATCTCATCCCACTGCCATTTACAACAGTCATCTTGATTCCCTTCTGTGTTGCTAATCAAGCTAAAATTAACTTCTCTCCTGCTTACCACACATGCTAGAGCCACAAAAATCAACACAGGGGCAGCAGGATCAATTGTTTCTCTCTAGAAGTGCAGCCCACCTTCCTAATGTGGTAAACATATATTTAAGACTAACAGGATCCCTCCAAGGATTTTAACCATGTTTATCATGGGGTTGGGAAGCTGTTTAGACTGGGTGACAGAGCAAGTAGCTTCAAACACTTCTGAACAACTTCTAGTCATTACTGGCCTCTATGGACCTCTGTAAAACAGGCTGCAAGAAAGTGGGGATTTCCTTCCTGTTCAGCCAGTGTCCATCTTGGAAAAATCAACATCACACTTGTCACTTCCGCTCTGACTGAGAGCTAAGACATG
This sequence comes from Zosterops lateralis, assembly GCF_965231275.1. Classification (NCBI taxonomy): domain Eukaryota; kingdom Metazoa; phylum Chordata; class Aves; order Passeriformes; family Zosteropidae; genus Zosterops; species Zosterops lateralis. The sequence goes on from NC_139775.1 coordinate 2,269,123, forward strand.
TCTTAAGGCAGCATCTCCACAAAGCTCTGGAGGACTCTGCATTCCTAGAAGTCTGAGGCTTATTCAGAGGACATAGAGCTTTGTTTATATGGCTGTCACTCTAACTACACTGGTAAAAAACCCCAAAACAATCATATCCGAGTGTTCAGTTCTAAAGCAGCTTCATCTGAGATCCCAATGCGATGTTTTAAAGGAAAAATGCTGAACCAAAACAAAATCCCAACCCTACCAGATAACAGCCATTAAACAAAGCTGGAGTACAGATCAAATTGGCAGAACTGTGGAGTGGAACAGAAGTTTCAAAGAGAAAAGCACTCAGTGGAGATAAATAGACTTCAAGTGTGTGCTTGACAGCAGCCAAGGTTTTATGGTATTGGAAAAACACAGTACAGCGATACATAAGGTTAGTCCATCCACCCCCATGGTAACTGGCTGTCCCACTAGGCACACAATGAAAGGCAACTCTCATGAAACAACGCAGGATGACATTTAATTCTGTGTTCTGCTCTGGCCACCTCATCCTGCATTGATCCTTCCCCAGACATCAAATTCTACACTGTAAGGCTGAAATGGCAGGCACTGCATAAGTCCTGGATCAGGAGCACGATTTGCTCAGCCCTTGCAAGGGCTCAGAGCTGTGACGTGTCTCACCTTCCCATAGGATTTCTCATTTCCCACTTTCCCCAGTCCTAAGGGAGTCCTAAGGGAGCACTGCCAAACCACAGCTCCCAATCCCAATGACAAGATGTAGCCCCTGGCTGCTTCAGGACTCCTGGACCGTGACTACTCTGGCAGCACCAGGCAGTGAGTCTGACATTGCTTTTCAGAGATGTCACAGAAACGCTCAGCACCAGCTCTGGAATACACACACATTTACCCATTTTCTGGTGGAGTGTACCAGAAAAGGCTGTCTAGCCCCATTCACACTCAACTTTTCCTTGCTCCAAGATAAACCTTAAGATAAGAACCTAAGTCTGGCTTCCATTCCACCACAGCAGAGACCACAAGAAGTGACTCAGCCTCTGCCACCACCTCTCATTCCTTCCCTGCTTCTGTGAAATTCAAGAGCCCTTCTGAGAGGCTTTCCAAGCCTCTGCTGGTCCCACTGATCTTGGTTAAATGAAAAAGGTCAATATTAACTATTTTCCTTCTTTGCTCATCTTGGCAGAAACACTCAACTATGTTTCCCTCTCAATCAAAAACCACAATTAACACCTACCTCAGTGCCAAAAAAAAAAGCCCCACCTGCACCCACGCTCAGAGGAACTTCCCTATACCAGCTTCTACACAGAGTTCTGGTTTCAATAAGAAATTCAACCGTACACCAAGAATTAAATATGTACTGACAGTATGGAACTAAATGCAGGGCCACAGCCGGCCTCTACAAGAAGCACTGATTATTCATTTCCATACCTCACTCAATACCAAGAATTTTAAATCTTTGCTTTCCTGCCATGGAACTTTCAGCTGGCTGCAGATCCTGCCCCTTTCACCACACAAGTCTGGCCACTGCTGCCACAGGCAAGCAGCAACTTCAATTCTAGCCCCACTTTCATCCTAACTCCCATGTCCTCGAGAAGACTCATCCTTTATTACTACAAGTATCCAGACTCTTGGGAAATTTTTGTACCCTGGAGAATAAGGGGAAACTAACCATTTGAAAATAGCAGTTCATAAAATCTCCTAATATCCTTTTCAGAGAGAGGCACTTGTTTCAGCATCTTTGCTGGATACACTAGAGCAGTTTGATTCTCATGTAAAATCTCATTTACAATGCCATCAACTTTCTTCTAATGGGCCATTCATCATAGTAGAGTTTGCTTTCAAGTAGCCAGCCCAATACCTTGAAAGGTCTCACACAAGTCATTTAGCAGACTCACCCTTCCAGAGCCAGGGAACTATCTATAAAGACATTAGGAAAGGCTGTGCAAAACAAAATCACCTCAGTAAAGCTCAGGAAGAAAAACCTAATTTCCACATATATATGCCAGAAAAAGCCTGTGTGTGGGATGGTACTAACCTCTGAATTCAATCAGACTCTCTAAGAGGGCTCTAACACGCAGAGCATGACTGTGATGTATTTTCCTTTGAGGCTGGTTCAGTTCATTTAGAAAGTGATTTGGAAAAGCTAATGTACTATTTACGTACATTATAAAAAACTACCCATATGGAGTTAAAACTTTGCAAAATGTTCACACAAGTCCGTTCCACTCCCTCTGAAGACATTTCACAATCCATTCAATAACCAGTAGAGGAAGCCAGGATTACTGTTTTAAAACAGCTCTGAGGGTAGTTTGAATGTTTTAAAAGCTGACAACTTCTAGACTCAGAGCCAAATAAACATTTGGGGCAACAGAGAGCCTCTTAGACAAGTGTCTACAAAGTGACATCCACCTGCATCCTTCCAAATACTGACATTTAAAATAAAGGCTGAAAGAGAATCCCAGGCACAACCTTCCCTCCTACTAAAAAAGAGAATACTTTTACTATGATTCAGATGATGATGTACTGAACTGGCTAGTGGGAGACCACCTTGCAGGACGTGGTTAAGACTGCAAACAATAAAAAACAATCAATCACAAGATTTCTAACGTATTCTAAATCCTGACAGTATATACAACTGTGCTGAGGGGTTTAATCCTCGAAAAGAGTTTAACCAACTGAAGTGACAATGACTCTTGCAAAACACAGCATATGTGGAAGTTGTCACCCCAGTGGTTTCATTATTTTTCAATCAGGGAAATTTTAGAGAGTTATCTTGTCATACTACTGGCATAGTTTAATGCTCCCTTTCCTTTGCTTCAGGAGAATATACAGAATTAGGGAAACATTTTACTTTAATGGATGTACCTTACCTGGAAGATTTATATGAATTTCAGAGTTTGCAGTATCAGCTTTTAGGAGAACAGAATTCTGGCTGTTTTCTGCTATAGGATTTTTTAATAGGAATTCTCATTCTTGCAATGGAGAACAAAGCAGGGAAAAATGAGAAGAAACTGCAGCCTCTTGGAGAAGAGGATGCACCCACCTGGTGACAGGAGACCTCAGATTCAGAATCAATATCCACCAAAACAAACCTGTTTCCCAACTTCATCCTGGGGCTGTTTGCAGTGATTTTTACACAATTGTAAACAGATGATGTGCAAGTCTAAACTACTCGGTTGTGCCTATTTTCAACAGCCAGTCTGCATACGCCTTGTTTACACAAAATACACACAAAAAAATGACTGCAATTCTTTTATTGAACCACTAGCAATCAGGAATTTTCTAAGAATTCCTATGCCTGAAGGAAACTTCAGTGCTTGCCTTAATATTCCATAAAGGCATTAGCAGCAAAGCATATGCCAGCCTTTGACTTCCTCTGCAGATCTTCCCAGGACTGAGTTTCATTATCTCCTCTCATTAGACGGTGTCTGAGGGAGACATGGGAAAAGAAGAGCTATAGTAATTATCCAGCTGAATGGACAAGGCAGAAGGAGGCAAAGCCACCCAATTGCCAGGCTTGTTGACAGCCAACACCCCTTTACACACGGTGGGCAGGCAGCCACCAGCACCATGTTACACCAGCCATGAGACAATTAAAAAAGGAACGAGATCAATAAATAAATAACAGTTGGCACACCTCCCACACCAAGAGCCTACCCTTACTAGCTTGGGCTACGCCTCAAACTGAATATGAAAAGCAAAATCGTTTTTGGTCTACCCATCAGGTAGAAACAAAATTTGCTTTCTGTGTCTAGTCCTTTTCTCCTCCCACGCAATCAGGATTCCGAGTTTGTAAGAGTCCAGAGTTCTTATGCCCTCGAGAGAGGAAAGGCCTGAAGTTGCTCAAGAACAATTCCTTCAGCAAGTGCACAAACTGGCTCTGCAGGGAGTCCAGTCCTGCTTAGACAAACTGTTGGTGGCTTCTGTATGTGGCCTAAAGGGAGATAGAAGATTAAAACAGTTTGTGTGGGAAGATTTCCCAAGGCTCTCCTTGAAGTGGCACGAAGCAGAAAAAAGGGGTACAGCTCCAAGGTCGTATTTCAGAGAGAGAGGGAGGGACATCCTCTTCCACAGTGCTTACACCACCTCTGCAAGGCTTTTTGTCTCCTCATTCTGTCCTAAAAGATGGAGTGGATTGTACTTGCACATGAAAGCAGGCTCTTATGCTAGAAGATTCTTGGAGGAGGATAATAAGTGGTAACAATGTGCTTAAAGTTTCCTTCTACTTCTCCTCCTATCCTAATCACACAGCATATAATAACAGAACCAGACAAAGACTGTCCATCTTTGCTCCTTCAGCTAAGGCAGAGCTCCTAATTAACTTCTACATTATTTCTCCCCAACTGTCAAGATGTCCTCAAAGAACATGAAAATTACATATCTGGTACATTTAAAGGAGGGAGGAAAACCACCAAAGTAAATTGCACATGCACAACAAACGACAACCCAAGAAATTAAACTCGCTTTTAAGTTACTAAAAATAGACAGGATGGGAGGGAAGGGACTATCAATCAAATCTTAGAGTTGCTGAATATTCAAAGAACAGTCTTGTAATAGACTGCTCTCTCAAGATTGCTTGAAATTTTTATGATAAAAAATGCACGAGGACATGAAAAAAGGAGCAGAAGGATAACGAAGAGCAAAATACACATGACAGAAGTGGATACAGAGTATTAATTAGGCCATTAAGATACTTAAATGTTTTACTGTCCAATAAAATATGTATTTCATAAAAGTTAAGTGCCATGCAGAAGGAATGCACACATCAATTTACTGAGCTGTTTTGAAGAAACCAAAGATGTGGATTATTAGCAAAAAACATTTGTGGACAAGAGTGAACAGGCATCAGTAAAATTGTATTTCTATTATGAAAACGAAGAATATACAATTGGATGGAAATTTTCACTCACATTTACTTAAGGGAGAAATTCATCTGCTCTATAAGCATCTCATCAATCTGCTTTTATGAGGAGTCTGCAGTCAACTGAAATAGGGAGACTTATAAATACTTGAAAAAACAGTTCAGTGATTAATACTGAATTATTGACTGAAGCGAATGCATTAAGAGCAGACAATAATTTGTACTCACAATTAGTCGATTAACCATGTCTGGAAGTACATCAAGATGTCTTTTCATAGCCCACATTCAGGAGACAGAAAAAAAATGCCTCAGCTTTTTCATCTTGCAAATTTGTCAAAGAAAAAAAAAATCACTGCAAAAATGACACCCAGACCTTCAGCCCCACATATTCCCTGGTTTCAGTCTTGCAGTCAGTTACATCAGGGCCCATCAGCCATTTCAGATGCATAAAACAACATTTTAACCTTAGTTTACCTGTCAGGAAACACTGCACAAGCTCGGGGGACTTCTAAGGCATTTGTTGCAAAGCATATGCAAATATAAGAGAACAAAGACCTTCACTATCCAATACACTGTGGACTAAGATTTACAGCACATTTCACTGCCATACTTTTCTTTCTTTACACTGGACATCCCAGTCATCAATCTCCAATCTCAGGAAACTCCTGGATGTACAGGGACTGAACCAAAGATAATAAAACAAAGCTGGTGTTGGGCATAGCTACATGTGAGAGAAGCCTCTGTGCTCTGGACAGCTGTTAAGGAAAAAGAAAGGAAAGAATTTATACTAAAAGCAAATGAGAATTTTTCTCCCTTTTCATTAACATCACCAACTCGAAAGCACATGATTTTTCTTTTTTTAACCACATTTCCACTTGGATTGGAAAGGAAAGCTGTTTCATCCACGTCTAACCAGCAGTGAGGTGAAGCTCAGTCTGGAGCATTCCTGGTTATGGAGCCCCTGGGCTCTGATGGCAGAACACCCAGACACTGCTCAGACACTGAGCTAGAAGGAGCTCAGAGTAAATCACCACATGCCAGAGGAGCTGATATGGAGCTGAGTGCTAGCAGAGATCCCCCCAGAATAGGAAAGCCAGCTGGAGGGAACTGTCAGATCTCTGAGTGGTTTAACCAGCACCTCACCAGGCTGTGTCCCCTTTGTCACCCCTCGCTGTCACAGAGCAGCCCCCAAACCCTCGCTGCCATCGCTGCACAAACTCCTCTCAATAACAGATCGATAACACTAATTACCACACCTGGGCCAGCAATCAGCCTTTATTTGCATGGCATAAGTGGCAAATTCAAGGAGTTCCCTGTTCTCTACCAACATCCTGTTGCCACATCTAGTCCTCCAGGAAACTGCAACGCCGAGAGAGAGAATTTGGCGTCCCACAGAAGGGCTCTGACGCCAAATGGCCAGCAGAGCAGTCCCTGGGAGCTCGCTCGCACAGACAACAGGCACATTAATCTGCTTGTCATTTATGCTCTCAGTTATTCACTGCAAGGCTGCCTATCACGTTTTCTGGAGAGGGAGGGGAAAAAACAAAGCAAACAGCATTATTTTGATTTGTTACCAGGACAGATGTTCTACAGTGAGTACACTCACCCAGCTGGCACCAAAATAACTAGGATATGAATTACTACAGATTTCATCATTTTTATTCCCCATTTTCAGGAAAGCAAAACCTTTCACATTCATTTATCCTCTAGATTTATAGGAAAAACACAACAGTACCCACAGGAAGGAATCCACAGTCACCTAAGGATACGTGCCATGATTAAGAGTTTGCTAGCACAAAGAAGTTACACCAGCACAACTTGAATCCACATTTATTACTTTATAGCTGAGACTCCACACAAAACTGTACAAGACAAGTGTGGCATGTTCTCATTAGACTAATCTTTTCATAATCAACACATCAGCTAAGCTGAACCAAGCCTGGTTTAGAAGAATCCATAAGGACATACACTGAGTTTTGCATAACCTTAGTTTATATTCACAACCTGACTTACAGCACAGCTATTTTTGAATCAACAAATTGAGCAGCAGTTTCACATGAGAGAAACTTTTCCTTAAATGTTTAATATAACTCATGACAAATTGAGCTGCTTAGCCAAAAATTATTACTTGACATGAATTCCAAAATTAAAATCAAGTAATCCTTTATCACATCTTGCTGTGCAACAAAAAAACCTGTTCTCAAAGACAGTCTTTGAAATTAAGTAAGAGCATGAAAAATACAAGATGAAGCACTAAGAAAGCAAATCTTTAAAGGGTTTCTAGCAAGAGCAAAACCACCATCCACAAGCTGTAGCACAGCAAATAGCACATTTCAAACAAAGAATAAAAAAACCCCAAAAACCCAACAACAACAACAACAAAAAAACAAACCCCAGTTGCCAATGTAGATAATGCAATATTTAAGAAGCAAAACTACCCGAGGAGTTACCAGAGACAACATACATATGCAGCATTTCAGAAACAACTAGTTCTGCAGTCGTGGTTATGTGGTCAAAGCATTTCCTTGGTGTGTGTACACAGGGTGTGCAGCTGCCCCAGATGTAAGGACACCCTCCCTTGCACCCACCATGATGGAATTGTTCCAGCCACAAGAATGGAGCTCGAGTGGTTGGTGAGGTCACCAAAACACTGCACTGCATTGTGCACATCTCCATTTTTCTACAATATGGCATTTTTAAAAAAACTTGAATTAGTGCCTTGAGTTTCTGGCTATCAGACTGTACAGCCACGTCCCTTAGAAACGGGATCTAATTCTGCATTTTCTGGTTGCTAAACTCCAGTTGCTGAGACACCCCCACTACCCAAACACCGAAGGGAACTTAAGATTAATGCACGTGTAAAATTCTGCAGGATCAGCACCTTGGTGTGTGGTCAGAGTATTGGACTATTTATTTTTGTCAAGTTTATTGAGCACCTAGAAAAATCCCATTATAAATAAAGCAGCATGCTCTTAATAAAACTTGACACGCATGGTAAGTTTTCAATTTATAATGGGGCTTATATACTTCTTTTTTTTATTTTAACTCTACATTTTAATTTGATTTCATACATCCATATATTTACTTCCCTTGTATTTATTCTCAAGCTAAAAAAGCTCCTCCATTTATTTCCTAAATGCTAAAAGAACTGCAGGTTTAAAAACTTGTTTTTATGCTTAGAAACCTCCTACTGAAAGAACCCATTTACACAGAAAAACACCAACTTCGGGCTCCATTAATTACGCTACTGCAAAAATTCTAAATGGTCACAGAAGCAATAAGCAAATATCCCATGAAACATTCCCAGGCAAGCATCATTTTCCAATCTATTGAGCTCACAGTTCAAAAAGCTCAAGTGCTATTATCAGGCCATGCTCAAGCAACATTTGCAGGTTTAGTCAATAGAACTTTTGTATTTAGGAGCATCTGAAGGCCTGACTCATAGCCACTTAAAATTCAGGTTAGCGAGTTTAACTTTCAACTGTTGCAGTTCCTTCGGCTCTGGGGGACAAAATAAATAAATAACTGAACAAATTTTAGTTCATTTTTAGCTTTATTTTAGTTACTGGAAGTGTCTAACTTGTTATTGCAAATTATTTTTAAAACTGAGTCAATTTTGAAGACAACAAAGAAAAAGTTAATAATCCATCATTCACCTGATCCTGTAAGCACCTGATTACACCATAAATTTTAAGAAATTACTGTCTTCAACAGGAAAAAATACTCCAGTTAATGGTTCCTGCTCTTACACTTTTGCTGGTATCAAGAGTGCATATATCTAGTGCATATTCTCCTGGTAGTCTTGAGTTCCTTTCCTATAGAAAAATACCCAGATATTTATCTACATACTTCCAGCTCCCACCAGCACAGCTAAAAAAAAAATCACAAGCTATAAAAAGAGTTTCCAGCAAATCCTTAATTTGATTTGAAGCACTTATTTTTGATGTAAGTACTTCCACCATTTAATCTTGATTTATATTTGTAATGTCTGCTGTAGTGTGGCACTTATTAATTAAACTGATTAAGGATCTTCAGCTGTACCATAGGCTCTCCACTCTTCCACCCACTTTGTTCCTAACTGTCATTAACCTCTAGGAAATGTCCTCTTTGTTGGTTATTACTGTTTAATTATACTGTATAGTTATGTCATCACATCTGTGAAATACAACCTCCCATAACAACACAGCTGTGGAATATGATACTCCTGCCCAGCAGTAAAATCCTGGTTACAGCAGAGAATCCACACTCACCACGTTGATGGAGGAAGTGATATAAAGCTTTTCAAAAGCCCTTGATTTTGAGCAGGGCTCTTGAGACAGGAGGTAAGCACAGCCTTCAAGAGAGGTCTCAAACTCCCCCTCTTTCCTCCCTTCCCACCCCTCCTGACAAGATTCTCAGTACATTTCAGGAATTACTTCTAAACTCAGAAAAGCGAAGTTCTATACAGAAATAGTAAAGCGAGAAGGAACTTCAGAAAACAGAATTTATGAGCTCACCATCTATTTTTTAACCAACAGTATGAACTACAACTGAAAGAGACTTTTTCCTGGAACCCTCTGCTTCCATTCATGATCTCATGATGCACAAGCATTTCCTTTGCATGTAATGTAACAGCAGCAGTGACTGCAGACGTTCAGAGAAAACAGCACTCTGCACATTTCTGCCATCCTTTACAGGTGTGGGGGGAAAAGGGAGGACAACCACTCAAACAACTGTTTTTTAGAATATTACCAGCAAGTTCTCCCCACATCACAAGGACCTCCCTCTAAAACACTGGATGGAATGATCACTAATTCCTGAAATTTAACATAAACTGTACATGCTGCTGGTACACGGAAAAGGTGTGGCTGTATCAAACATGGCAGGAGTGTTACCATAATATGCAGAAAACGTTGTGTAAAGTTGTACACTACAACCTGTCCTCACTTTGTCCTCCTCCTGACAATATTAGCTGGCAGAAGCACACAGGCTTCTCTGCAGGAAAGAAACGGCACTTTCTGTTTACTGGGGAGAGATTCTCTGTGTGTGTGTGGAGAGGGTGACTGGGAGAGAATGGTCTGATTTTTCAAGTGCTGAGATAATGAGATAACAGCAGTTTCAAGCCTCAATCAAGACTGTGTACACCAAGTTTCAACAAGATTTTCTTTTTCCTGGTCTGGGTTACAAACCCTTGACTGGCCAGTAAGAAGTTGTTTACCTGATAGAAGCAAGGGGGCAAATTCCTTTAGATTGATGCAAAACATTTTCCTACTCTGGAAGTCAGAAAGGGAGGAGCACCAAGTTTATTTATGTAGCTCAAACAGCAGCCAAGCTACGAGGATGCCTTATTGTGTAGAGTTCATAAGTGTACATTAAACTCCTCCCTTTAAAGCAATCCAGAAGGAAAGTTGCCATTCCCACTCCAAGAGTCAAGAGCAAAAAAAAGGGGAGAGAAATAAGCAACGAGGTTGCTGTTTGACATAGTTTTCTGTCACAATGGTTATGATTAACCAAGTGAAGAAACAGAGTGACAGGGAGGAGAGAGCTTGCACAGATACCAGAGCCAGAGGGAATGACAACAGAAGTGCCCAGGGCTTCGGGTGGTCTTGTTTTACAAAGCCAGATTAATTAACCAGACACTAAAGGACATCTCTTTCAGAAAATGAAACACGTTAGAAACCAAAACACCTCAGAGAGTGAGCAGCTAGGGAGCTATAACTAAATTACTAAGTACAAAATGAAGCAGCCTGCAGAGGAAATGAGTAATTAAAAAACCCTCCCCTGAGCGACAGGCTGGCGAGAGACGGGTAACTCCAGGACCCTGGTGCTGGAGGTAAACACTACCAAAGCCAAAACGTGACAGATGAAAACAGATGTTTTATACTAACAACAACCCCCCAATCTCCTGCCTTTAGAGCACACTCTGAGGTAGCATTAGCCACAGTCAGCCTGGAACAACCTGAGGAGATGCACACAGGAATTACATCACCCACCACTATCACGCTGCTGCCCTGGGGTGAAGCACTGCACTCGCTGGACAGTACTCAGCAACTATAAACAATGTTTTCACAGGAAGAAATAGATTAACATCAAGCTTGTTCTTCTTTCTGCAAGAGAATTAAGAGAGCAAAGACCCTGGTAGCACATAAAACCCTTCTGCACCCCTCTCCCCTTCCTTAAGGAAGCAAAGACACCTTGGGCACCTGCTGTCCTGGTGAGCAGCATCACTCCCAGCTTGGCCTGACTCCTTTCTTTTCTGCTGCTCCAGAGAAACACCAGGAACAACACCTAACTTGCCAACCCTTAAGTAAGCAATTCTGGCAAAGTGGTTTCCAACTTTTTTCCGCTAGATCTTTTCCAAGGAAGACAAGCCTTGGGTGTAGCAAGTTTTAGCCCACCGAGAGTCCTTCCTTCTTCTATGTCTTTTCGGAACCCTTAGGAAACACCAGTTGAACATGAGTCTGTCTGCAGGCAAGCACGGAGGATGATGACCATGGGGGACACCTGGCAGCGAGGGGCTCACACTTTTCCCCCAGACATGGTTCCCCCAGAGGGAGCAGCCCCAGTTCCAGTGTACATCATGCCCTTTCTCAGCCTCGGACGGCAGCAAGGCTGGGAAGGCGAGGACATTCTGTGATGATGCTGAGAACCTCATCAGGCAGATGTCCCTCACCATCAACTCAGGCCCTCCACCAGGTGAATGCTCCTCACCCTCTGTGACCAGACCTTCACTATCCCCTGAGGCTCTCTGTGACAGGGGAACCCTCATCGCTATCTCAAGCCCTCCACCTTCTTCAGAGGCGGACCCTCACCATCCCTTCAGACTTCTGGTGGGCAGGGGAACCCTTGGCCTGTTTCCTTCGTTAGCTGAGGCCCTTCACCATCACTCAGGCCCTTCTCCTGGCAGACACACAACCCCTGCCATGGGATACGGGCAGCTCACCGTCCGCTCCGTGGGGCGAGGGACCCTTCACTGCCCCTCCTGGAGGGAGCCCCCGCTCCGCCCAGCCCCACGTCCCCTCCCCGGGACAGAGGGTCCCTGTCCGCCCCCGGGGCCGTTCCTGCCCAGCGGAGCGGGCCCGACCCGCCGCCCCCGGCCCCCGGCACTCACTGCGGCGGGAGCTGCAGGGCCGGGCCGCCGCGGCGCTGGAAGGCGCCGTCCACGAAGACGCCGTTCTTGCCGAGGCAGCGCAGGTAGAAGTGCGGCTCCTGGAAACTGAGCTGCAGGTGCCGCCGCGAGATGAAGCTGGAGTGCCCCATGTTGACGTCCACCGAGCCCTGCGAGGAGTTGCGGCCTATGGTGACGGCCGGCTGCCGCATGAGGAACTCGAACTCGCGGCCCTGCAGCCGCGCCAGCACCGGCCCGGTGCAGGCGGCGGGCGGCGCGGCCGGGGGCGGCGGCCCGGGAGGGGGCGCGGCGGCGGGGCTGCAGGGCGCCGAGCGCAGCGCCAGCAGAGCCCGCGCCCCGCTACTGTCCTCCCCGACTTCGGCCATGTTCCCCGGCAGCGAGCGAGCCAGCGTGCCGGCCTCCGGGGCGGGGCCGGCGGGGCGGGGATGGCGGGGAAGCGGGGCGGGGCGGGAGCCGCGCCGGCCGCCGCCTCCCCCGGCAGCTCCGCCGGGCGCGGCCGCCCCGCCGCGGTCCGGGGCGCGGGGCGGGGGCGGCAACGGCGGCCGCGCGGCGCCGCCTGCGGGCCAGGGCGGGCAGTACAGCTCAGCACAGCACGGCACAGCACAGCAGCGCGGGCCGGGGGGAGGGAGCGGCCGCGGCCTCAGCGGCTCCGGCGGTTAAACCGCTCCGGGCCGGCCCCGGGGCCCCACAGACACCCCCGAGCCGCGGGGACGCCTCGCCGCGGTCAGTCGGCCCCGGGCTTTCTGCGGGCACGGGCAGGTCCGTGCCGCGGCACCGTTCTGGTCACTGACATGGGGTCGCTTCAGCGGCCTTTTGCTGCCTCTCCATGGAATCACAGAATGGATTTGGGTTGGAAGAGACTTTAAAGATCTCCCAGTTCCTGCCCCTGCCATGGGCAGAGACACCTTACACTATCCCGGGTTGCTCCAAGCCCCGTCCAGCCTGGCCTTGGACACTTCCAGGGATGGGGCAGCCACAGCTTCTCTGGACAACCTGTGCCAGGGCCTCCCACCCTCACAGGGAACAATTTCTTCCCAATATTTCACATAAATTCCCACTCATTCAATCTGTACCCATTACTCCTTGTCCTATCACTGCAGTTCCTAACAAAGAGTCTCTCTCCAAATCACCTCATGGACAACTCCCTGTGCTGGAGAGGCGCCCCAAGCCCAACCCAACCTGCTCCCGGGGCAGGGGCACACATATCCTCTGCCTGGGCTCTGGTCCCTGACATCAGCTGCCTTCAGTGGCCTTTTGCTGTCTCTCTATGGAATCGTAGAATTTTGGCTTGGAAGAGACACTAAAACTCATCTGGTTCCACAGCCCTGCCATGGGTAAGGACACCTTCCAGCAGACCATGTTGCTCCCAGCCCCATCCAACCTGGCCTCGAACGTTTCCTTAATAACCCTGGAGTGTTGCTGATGCTTGCTGAAGGGGGAGATTCATCCCACATACGCAAAGCTGTGAGGTTTAAAACACCTTAATGCACTTTTTATAGATTTTATATATATACACAAATACATACACTCATATATGAATGTATGTAATCATATAGTGTTTTTATAGAGCTTTATACTCATACAGTTTTTCATTATTCAGGGACTGTGTAGGTTGTTTAGCTTGCATTACAGCATTTCTTCAAATTACTTTTTATATTTCTGTATTATTATGTATTATATTTCTGTCTATATTTATATTAATGATAAAGGTCATGTTCTGTGCCACAACAGCATATATTTGGCTCATGTATAGTCTGTGCTATACATACATGTCCATATATATATATCCAGATTAAACAGGATATAGGTGAGCTGGTGATACTTTACAGAATCCTGAATAATTAAGTAATCAGAAAATACAACGAATTTGAGAAACTTGGGAGAGCGAGCAGCTGTAGTTTTGTATTGCTTCCACTTGTGTGGAGAATGTGTCAGCTCGTAGCAAGGCTGCTCAACAGCTTCGAGGAAATGGGGGAAAAAAATCCCATAACTGGTCAAAAGTGCAGAGCAAATTTCAGAGATGAAAACTGTAATTAAATGAGCTGGAATCGGTCCAGGACCACAAGGTTAACATCCCTCTTCCTGGAACATCTTCCCTGAGATGTTTAATGACTGCTGAGCAGTCAGGACCTGCGTTAGACATCTCACCCGAGACACCATCTTCAGTGAGTGCTCTTTGCCTCTGCAGTTCAATACCAACCCAGAGGAAGAGAGAAAAGCAGCCTCTAACAAAACACCAATCCCACTTCCTCTGCACCAGTGTCAGCTCTGCAGCGAGACTCAGCCCAGCTGGGCACAGCAAAAGTTGCAGGAGAGGGAGGAAAGGCACCCACAGAGGGAGCATGGGGGGGAGAGAGGTGATCTGAGCTGAGGTCTGAGCTGTCTGCCTGGGCTCCCCTTCTGCCCCAAACTTCTCAGCATCAGCAAACACTTGTGGCCAGAAGGCAAAATGGGACACACTGCCTGACAAGAGCTGGCTCAGGCTTTTACTCCATCCACCCCTGGATGAGTGTGCTGTTACCTGTGCTTAAAAATGATCCCAAGCTGGTAGGCAGGTGAGTGGCAGGAGGCAGGGTGAGAACTTGTTATCAGAGCAGCTTAGCCTGCCAAAACAAAAACAAAAACAAAAACAAAACAAAAAACAAAAAACAAAAAAACAAAAACAAACAAACAAACAAACAAAAAACAAAAAACAAAAAACACCACAAAACAAAACAAAACAAAACACAACCAAAAAAAAAAAAAAAAAAAAAAAAAAAAAAAAAAAAAAAGAGAGAAAGAGAAAGCAGTGCCAGAGATTTTAATTCATGTCTACAACTTTTCTAAAATCTGAAATTTGACCAGGAGGACCCTGAAAGGACCAGGAATAGGGTGAGGCTGTTACCAGATGTTGTCAGTAACTGTTTCTAGGGCTGCCTGAGAAAACACGTTGCGGGCAGGCTGGGTCAGGGCAAGAGCCAACCTCCCATGGGCAGGAGCAGGGCCCTGGTTCCAAACACAGGAGGTGCACAGAAGCCCCTGTGGCCCTCTGATGTGGAGCCAAGAGACCTGTCACTGCAGGGCTGGGTCCTGTTACTGCTCCCACATTCGATAAAAGCTACAGATTTCTGCAGCTCCGGTTGGGGAATAACCCGAGGGCTGAAAAGCGAGGCTGGCTGTGAAGATCCTTGCCCTGCTCAAAGGCTCCCCATCTGCTCAGGACAGAGCTGGTGCAGCATTGCTGCTCCAGGGCTGTGGAACTGCTGATGTCAATGGGCATGTCTACATGTCTCATGGTCATCTGCAGCCACTGGGACACTCCAGCCACACCAATTATTGAGATTTTTTTCTAACAAGTCTTTCCCTTTTTACTTGGAAATTTCTTCTGAGCGGCACTTGCTGCTTAAGCCAGCACCACTGCTGAGATAAATCCAAGCTTCATGCACAATGTGATCAAGTGGTGTAGAGAAACAGGATTCCTCTGAGCTGTCTGGTAGGTTGTTCTTAGCACCGTGTCTCAGCAGCCCATCTGCCTGCGGCATCCTTTCCCTAAGCTTGTAACAGAGGGCTCTGCTCGCAGCCTCCAACGCTCTGCTCAGCTCTAATCTGCCCTGCAACAGCATCAAACCAAAGGCCCTTCAGCCACCGCAACGCTTTGTGCTCCTCCAGTCAGCTAATCCTGCTTAAAGTCAAGCCAGCTGCCCCAGTGTAAATGACTGATGTAAACGTACTCAGGATTGTTTGAATTAAGTTTATCTCGTCCTGCACGGCTGGACTTTATAGTTGTTCGTTTTCCTCGGCAGGGTTTTAGATGGATGTGTCAGCAGATGTGGCCAAACTTCTTAACTCTCTGAATTGCCTACCAAAATGTTCTGATGGCCAGGAGATGCCAGCCGGGTTTCAAGAGCTGTGGGGAGTTGAGTACAGCCCTTGTGCCACCTGAGATGTGGATATGGGAATGACACCTTGGCCATCTCCTGGCCATCTGAACTGTCCTGCTCCAGTCGGACACTCAGGCACTACCATGGTGCGATACCAACAAAAGCACATGAAGAAATAATCCCTCCTGGCACTTTGTAGAGACACCTTGAGCCATTTTGAGATGCTGCCCTGCCTCACCTCTCTGTGCAACAGGACAACCTGAACTGGGAGGAGAAATCAAACATTCAAACAAAGCAGCTGTGAGAGCAGAAAATAGCTGGGATGGAGTCAGAGTTACTCAGAGAGTGGTGTGAAACCCAACTGTCCTTTGTCAAATATTTGTTTGGCTGTGTGTCATCACTGACTGTCTCAATCTGCAACAGCAAGAATCTGTTTCATGCTATCAGTTGTGGGCAAATGAATGTAATGGGTTGTTATGGTCACCCAGATACCACCGCATTGGGCAAACACAAACCTTGCAAAAATAGTGATAAAAGGGCACGTTTCTGCTTTTATCTGCTGGATGGCACCTGCTCAGAAACACTGAGTTTCTCGAAGTGAAATGCTGCATTTCTATACCATTTCATATGGCTGTTGCTCACTGTTCTGATGCGTGAGACTCAATACATATTTATCAAGCCCCAATTCAGCAAGGAATCTGGCCAGCTTCAGCACTGCAGGAAATCTGTTCTACCCCCAGACCAAAGCATCATTGAAAAGCAGCTTCGACAGAAAGGAATGATGAGAGCTGCACACTGGGCGTGAGCCACTTGATATATTTACCCAGCAGCCAGACAACACATTGATGCTCACAATGAAAGGCAGCCTAATGTGGGCAGCCCTGACCTGGGAAGGAGGAGGAGAAGAGTGAAGGAAGGCAATTACTCTAAAGAAGAGAGAGTCTGCTGTCTCCGTGCCAGCCCAGTCCAGCATTTCTTCTGAGCACGGTGCCAATCTAATGGGGTTAGTGGTGATAAGGCTTCCACTGATATAAGTGTGCATCATTAACAAGCAAGCAGAGACTTCAGCACCTGCATCGTACAAACCCTTTGATAAAATACAAAAGAAGAGGGCAGTGTTCCCTCAAATTCCAGCCCATCTCTCCACAGCACTTTTCCCTTTCCCTTCCCTCAGCCATCAAGTAGGTTTTAAATGCTGTTGTGGTTTTTGTCCAAACTGATTTGAAGCAGTGTAAGTGATGAGCAGTGTGCCCTGGATCTGTGGAGATACTTTCCCCAGCAG
Source organism: Zosterops lateralis (assembly GCF_965231275.1). Lineage (NCBI taxonomy): Eukaryota > Metazoa > Chordata > Aves > Passeriformes > Zosteropidae > Zosterops > Zosterops lateralis. Next base: position 2,286,219 of record NC_139775.1, read on the forward strand.
TCCTGTGCTCGGGAGCAGCCTCACTTCTCTCTCCAGCTGGGTGGGTTTTAATTCTGCTTTGTGTCTCAAGGAAATCACTGTGATGTGACACAGGAACAAAAAGGAGTTTGCACTTATACTTGTCTGGTAGGATTTCCTTCTTAACTAAGCAGCTGCAAGAAGTTAAATAAAATTCATTGTTTTGAAATGTATTCAGGCACATCACAGTATCTGTCTGGCACACACACACACACTTGCATGGTGTCTAACTCAGCCTCCCATGGGATTTCTACCTGTTTTCTCAATTCTGTGGCAGCATCTGTGCTTTTAACTCGATCCTTATATCTCTCAGTGATGACCCTTTTGCCTGATCTGGGACAACCATATAAATGTCCCTGCCTGCCAAAACAGCATCCATGGCATGGTTCTCCGTGGTTCTATGACTGGGAGGACACACACAAGGCCCACAGTGGTACTGAGGATATGAGCTGGCATTGAGGGTTTGAGGAGGACGGCAGCACCCTAATCCCATCTGTGACTCCCATAAATACCTTCCCTCAGTCAGAACAACTTTACAGATCTTTCACAGTGGCCCTGAGCCAGGTATTAATCCAAATGAGCTGATAAGAAAGGGTTGGCCTCTGGAGGAGGTGATCCACTGATAGAGGAATTCTTTCTTCTTCAGAAGGTTGAAGAAAGCAACATCAATGAGTCAGAAATGTGGTGGGAGCACTCGCAGACCTGAAAGCTCACAAAGGATACAAATGCTGCATTTTCTCCCCTAATGCCAATAGGTTGCTGAGCTGAAGGGAGCAGGATCAGAGAGAGAAAAAGGCAGGCAAACACTGGGACCTATAGCGAGGGGGCCCTACTTAAACCCTGCTCGTCAGGGCTGCCTCCTGCAAGGTGCTGTGTGCCCTGTGCTGAGTGCTGAGCAGCAGCCCTGGTGCCTGCAGAGATAGGGCTAAATGAGATGCTGTGTCTGTTAGCTCCCTCCCAAGAGCAGCACAGCCTGCAGAGACTGTGCTTTCTATAGTAATGAATTTTTTTTCATTTTTAAATCAGCTGTGATCCTGTTTACTGTAAACTCCAGCATGCTCGAAATGTTCCTATCACAGTTTATTTAGGCTTCAGAGAGATTTCTTTTGAATCACACTTATCAAGAATATATTTTCACAGCGTGCTCTCTGAAATACAGTCAGGACCTAGGAACATCTGATGCCCAGGCTCTGCCATTCCCTAAGATATTATATGATCTGCTCATTCCCCATGCAGGAATACTGTCACTTTTATAGAATCCAAGCCAGTGCCTGTCTGATGCATGATACCTCACTTTGGAAGGCCTTGAACGAGACTATTTGTTGTCAAGATACTTTTACAATAGCAATACCATTTCATGGGTTGTAGTTAAAATAATTCATACAATTTACACTGCTCTGTGTGCTTTGAGCTTTAAACCTGCTTAGCTGACTTAACTTTCATTTTGGCTTGAAACTTGGACCCAGCTGAAATGCACAACACAAGCCAGATCTGAATTATTTGCGTTAGTTCTTTCTGAATGATCTTATTTTCTCACTATCCATAGATTCGAACAGAGGAAAAAACCCCATCACATACTTTTCAACAGCTGAAAACAACTGAAACAGTAAGTATAAAATCTGAAACCAAACACAAAGCATTTCAGCCCAAAAGGAATATGGCTTTGGATTTTTATGAGCCACTGCAGCATACAGTGCCTGTCACTGCTGAAAACAAGCTCCATGCATTGTCTGGAGGGTTGGAAGCAGCTGATCTTAAATATCTTGCTTTACAACCTGCCTGAGAAGCAAGAGGAGACAGAAAAGCCACAAAATTTGCCCTGTATTTTTATAAACCATTTAAACAAAAGGCACAGGATGTGCATGTTGACTGTCCCAAATCCTAAATCATGATCCACACCTAGGATGATGTATCTATTGTGAAGTGCAGCCAGTGGAACATGCTGCCAAAACCACAGTGGTCACGCCTGATCCCAGCATCCTTCCCCTATTTTCACAGGCATAGACCACTCAGGAGAGGTCAGGGCAGTCTGGAATCAGTTCCAAAGCCAGCATGTTGTGTGTGTAAATGGCCTCTCTGCTACATCACCTCTATGCCATGACCCAGCAGCCTGGACTCTGCATTATCCCAGCCTTTGGAAATGGCTGCATGCAGGTGCTTCTTCAACAAAATTCCCCCCACTAAAATAAACAGCCTCCCTGTCTTTCTCTTTTAATCACCTATTAATCTGTTTGATACCAAAAATTTCCCTTCCAGGTACAAAAAAACCCCCAAAACAAACCACCAAGCCATGCCAGGTAAATTAGGAAAATATCTGGATCCAGCCTTTCTCATCCTGTTCAAGGCTCCCTGCCTGGAGCATCCCAGGGATGCATGTACACCATGAACACTCTTTTGGATGGATTAGAACAAAAGGAATAATGATGTAGTGGTTGGTGTTCATGGGGCTCTGTTTCTTCTGAAGTAAGAGGCAGGGGACCAAGGGCAGAGGGGAGGAGTCCAGTGCCCAGACATGGACACAACCAAGGTGTCCAGGGATCCATGTGGGAACAGCCCTGCACCTCAGCCTCTGTGCAGCATCCTAGCAGAGGGAATTTGAGTTGCTGTGATCTATTCTTAGCTTTGGCTGTCGACATGGGTTATCCTTGAAGTAGGGACTAGCAAAGGCACTTGTAAACCATAATTGCTTTCAGTGGGACCTGAGCATCTTTTGGGATCACTGGAGCCTCTCAGCAGGGAGCAGATGCTGCAGGAGGGACTCTCCTAAAATATCCTGCTGTTCTGCAGACACCTCTAAAGCACTGAGCAAACCCAACTTCTGTTTACAGTCCCAGCACTAATGATGGTTCCCAGTAAAATCCTGGATTAAGTGTGGAACTCCACTTTTCCCATTCTGTGCTCCCCTTTCTGGTTGGTTGCATTCATTAGGTGTGTTAGTGCCTTAAGGACATTTGATGTAAGTGCTGGGAAACCCTGGATTTAGAACCATCAGGTGTCACTTCCAGGGCCCACTGTCACCTTTAGAAAAACATCTGCTATAAACAGTTTTACTTACTTACATTACTAATAATACCATACTGTATTAAAAGTGAAATGATTTTAAAAATCCAATTTACTTGTCCTTCAGCTTGGCCAGTGAAAAGAATCAATGAGATGTGTCTCACTTCAGTTTGGAGCACTTTTCACCACTCACCAGTGCCTTCATGCTGATGAACTTGCTTTACAGGAAGGAGAGGTCATGTTTACCTGCTTAAAAACCCTACCTGTGCACCCTGGAAATTGAAAAAAATGAAAACCCCTCTAAAAAAAGAGACAGAAATGAGAAAGCATGAAAACGTGTATTGATTTTCTTCTTAAAAATACATGTTTTACAGAAATGAAACTGTTGCTGAATTTGACTGAAGGTCATTCTTCATCAACAAAATAATAATCATGTGAGAACATAATGGTTGAATCGAATTCAGTTGATGTTAACAGGAGATCACTATTATGGAGTAATCTTTGATGAGATTAAGGATGTTATTTTCCTTTTTCAAGATAGGATTTTAAACCCCTAACCATTAAAACAATTATGGGTTATGGGCAAAGTTTTCATTAGCCAAACTAAAAGATAAAAAGAGGAACTTTGTAGCCTTCAGAAATGTTGACTCTAACGCTGACACAAACCCCAAGGGCTCATTATGCTGGGTTATGTGTTGGCTTTGGGCTAGAACGGGAGAAACCAAGAGAAGGTGATTTGAAACAGATTTATGGAATTCTGTACCTTGACTTTCTGTATAGCTCAGAGTGGAAACTGGGTGGATGCCAGTGTGTCTTAAGTCACTCCAGGTTCTCCAAGGCATCCTGGAGCCCTTCAGCCCCTTTAATTCCCAGCACCACTTACCCTGGGGCACAATCCCTGGCCATGGCGACACCCAACATTAGGACAGGACCACTGCTGCTTGTACTGAATCCTTTCTGCCCCATTCCCCCAGAAGTTGTTTTCCCTCATCATTTCTTCCTGTCAGAGGTTTGCTCAGAAGCCTGCAGCAGGCACACTGGCTGCCATTGTCCATTCCCTTCAGGGTGTGCCTGGTTGGAGCCTGGGCACAGCCACAGATGCCCGTTTGTGCTGCCCATGGCATGGGGACCACCCCTGGCAGCCCTGGCTCCCAGGCTCCAATGCCAGACCTTATTGCTAAATGCCCAGCATGATAATTGGGGATTTTATATTTCCCTCACCTTTCATCCTGCCTGTAATAAATTGGAGTGATACTGTCTCAGGCTTCCTCTGTGCTTCTCCTGGAGCTTCTAAAATTCAGCATTAGCAAAATGTGCCTCTGGAATAAGTCCTCATAAAATATTGTTAGGATTGCTAGGCAACCCAGAGGCACGCTGGGAGCTGAAAGGAGCCTTAAGTGGGCGTAGCGAGCCTGTGCTGGAGTCTCAGATGAAAAAGAGAGGGTATTCTTTGTGTCTCTATGCTGGCAACACTTTGCCTTTGATTTTCTTTTGGAAAGAGGTTGAGATACACTGCTTCCAAATGCACAGAGGTACATATCTGTGTAATTGTTGCTGTGGCGGCCTCTAACCTCAGATTAATCAGCTGGATGAGAAATGCACCTATCCAGGGCTTTTCAATAGCAATAAAAGTAAAATGAAGTTTTTATGGCCATGAAAATACCCATATTCCAGCTGCTTGCATCTTCCAAGGGCTCATTTTGTGAGAAAGAGAGGCCATGCTCAATAAGAACTTGTTTTATGAGGCCACTGAGGCGTTACCTCAACCCCTGCGCATGCTGCAGTGGTGCTTAATGCAAACTGACTCTGCAAGGAAGGGAAACAAATAAGCACACAATTTATTGGCAGGGTCTAGCACAAGTAATCGGCTATTTGCAGATACACACACAGGAATTAAAGGAAAATTGAACTGGGCTTGCAAGAACTTTGGGAGGAATTACTGTAGGTGTAAATAGCTGGGGGTTAGTGCTGGTTTTGATAGTTAAGAGGCTAAAGGGGGTTTCTGGTTTAGCCCTTCCTGCCTTTACCTCGAGAGCAGGAGATGCTGCTCTGAGAATCCACATCTCATCTCTCCAGGAACACCTTGGCTTTGCCAAAGGCCCTTAGCCTCCAGTCCTCCCTTGGGCATGTCTGCTTTGCTTCCACCCCAAGCCAAACCTCCATCAGGCAGCACCATGCTGCACTTTCCTTAGAGGAAACCCTGGAAAAACACAATCACACTTTGCCAGCAAACATAGCACCCAGATGCTGAGGCTGTCCTTGTGTCTGGCTTTTGCTCCTTCCATCCAGCTTTGCCAAAGGCAGATCCTGGTGGCAAGTCCTGCAGGAGGTGGATGTGCCTCTGCTGAGAACAGCTGTCTGTGCCAGAGGCCAGCCTTCCAGCCATGCTGAGTGTGCAATTTGTTTCCCAGAGCTTGATTTAGCACATCATTTTCTGTTAAAACAGCCGGTGGCCAAGCTGGCTAACACATCCATCTGCTCAGAGTTGGTCCAGCTCCTCCACAGGAAGGGCTGCTCCCACCAAATCCTTTCCAGAGGTTACAAATGGCTCCTTCTCCATCTCCAGTGCTCTTGGGTGACTGAAATTCCTCATTCAGACACTCACAAATCCCATCCTGCTTTCCTCCTGTGCTGACACAGGGCTTTGTCTGCTCCGTTACTGGTGCAGCACATTTCATCAGCACAAATGGAGGCACTGAAAATTAGTGGTGAGAGCAGGAGATGATGATTTTGCTCATCCTTTGAATGAAAACATTCCTCATGCACCCAAAACACCTAGATATTCCCATACAACACAGAAAGGGACTGTTATAAGGTAGATATGCATTTCTCAAGACTATTATTAAATCTTTCCATGAGGCTGTTGTTGGCATCATAGACATATTTAAAGGATGTGGAGATGTGTGACTTAGGGATGTGGTTCAGTGATGAGCCTGGCAGTCCTGGATTAATGATTGAACTTGATCATCCTAAAGGTCTTTTTCAACCTAAATAATTCTACAATTTTATGACCCTTTCTGTTGGAAGCTACTCTTGAGCTTGATCTTGGAAAACAGAGAACTAATAGGAACAAACCTCTGATTTCCACAGTACTACAAGGTTTCTTGGATAACTACAGGTGGTATAGCTATAACTACACCCTTCATTTCTCATGTCCTTTTCTAGCCAGATTTAGGTCAGGAAAGAACTCTGTGAGGTGTTTATTCATTCCTGGCAGTGAACTGGGTGATTTTTCTGCTCTGTTAACATTGCAGGTCTCGTGATGCATATTTCAGTACCAAATGGCCAAGCCCAGAGCTCTTGGCACTGCCACACTCTGCCCCTCCAGCCACAGGATGCTGGTGAGTCACGAGGAGCACAGCGGGAGCTCTCCTGAGATGTCCTTTTCCTTCCCCAGTCTTACAGGTCACTTTTGGAGGCACATGAAATTGGGCCAAACCTGGCCTTTCTCTTAGTTTTCTCTTCAAAGCTCCCTCTTCACAGTGAGCCAGAGGTGGGCTGGTCCTCAACATTATTCTAGCAGTTATTTTAATAAAAAAGGTGGCAGCTGGAAGTCTAAGAAGGATGGGAGCCAGGCACCTTAAGAAATGATAATTGCAGACTTGGAGCAGTGCTAAGAGTTAACAGAGAGATGTTTAATCCAATTCTCAGCTTCTATTTTAGGATCCTTTTAACTTTCAGAATCAAAAAAAAAAAAAGGAAGAGGGGAGGGGAAGAAAAAAATAATCTCCATCACAGTGCAATTTCTTAAGCTTGTTCACAGCCCAAAGGTGAATTTTTGTTCATGTGAGGAGTTTGAGGAAAATCCATTCAGCTGTTTCAGAGGTTTCAGAGCATGAAAGCAACATCTGGTTCAAAAATCAAAAATAAAGAGAAATTCCCTTTGCTCATCAGAGTCAAAATGGGTTTTGGTTTCACACCTCTGATTTGGTGTATCTTGAGCTATCCCCTGGAGAAAAGTGGCCATTTCTGCATTGATTTGAAGGGGATGAAATTGTGTTGCAAACCCGACAAAAAAATTATGGTCAGCCAGACAGGAGGGCAGGTGATCCTCACATCCAGTCCAACCCAACACGGGCCACGGCCTCTAAATTGCCAATTTAATTCACTGCATGAATTTCCCACAGCCTGCTGCCTCCTTTGGGGTTTTTTGGGTTTTGTTGGTTTTTTGTTTTTTTTTTTTTGGGTCGTGGTGTGATTTTTGGAGCGTGGTTTGCTGTGCTCTGCGCTGCGCTATAGGTGGCACTGCAGGATGGAAATTGTAGCCTCTTTGCCCTGGAATAACAACCCTGGGCTGTGGTGGCTCCTGCAGCTTGTCCTGGCAGAGGAAACCAGCTCAGATCGCTAATTTCTGCAGCTCTGCCTGCAAATTTCACTCCCTTTTTTACCTGGTTATTAATAACAACACAAACATGACCCCCAGAATAGAGAGCAAGCATGACAAGGAAGCTCTCTGTAAATTAAAAAACCACTCAAATGCTCAAAATCCACTGGCAAATTTGGCCATCCTGTTGCAACACAGGAATATTTTGCATTTCAAAGGAGGCAGGCAGTTGATTTCTCTGTACATCACATCTATGATAAGACTCTGCCTGTACTGAAGTTGTGCTGCTGTAAATGAAAGCACAAACTCTCTCATCGCCCCGTCGGTATTTATAAGGACACAAAAATCTATCCAAATCTAACCATGTGCAGCAAATTTTTCTCCTCCCTTTGTAGAGTTCTCTGGAGTTCTGGGACTAAAAGTAAGAAAAGAAGCAAAATCCAGCTCAGGTCTGCAGCAGGAGATGCAATGCTGGCTGGAATAGGGATGCTACGGAAGAGATCAGGATGAGAAGTGAAGAATATCATAAGCAATTACAGCAAAATGCTTTTGGAAAATCCCTCCAGGTACCCAGGTGCATCTGTCGATGTTTAAACACCTTCAGAAATCTGGCCACCAGCCTGCTGCTCCAGATGTTATAAAAACCTCCAGCAATCAAAGAAGAGTAAAAGGTGTAAGAAAGACAAATTCCTTTTGCCATTGGTGAAATGAAGGAAAAACGTGACTGTTTTAAGAATTTGTGTGGAGAAAACTGCAGACAGTAAATACCAGAAGTTGTCCTTGTCTTCCTTTGGAAAATGATGCTGGAGGAGGATTAGGTACCTGCAGAACTTTGTGGTTTCATTCCAATGAACTGTCCAAGAGCTCCCATCTACCTGTGCCATCCCAGGACTGGATGGATGAACCACTGCAGCTCTCTCTGACAAGGAGCTGTGCAGCATTTCTCTCTTGCAGGAATTTAATGTGCTCTTACACGTCAAGAGGATTCAAATGACAAGAATGAAGGGCAGTAGGCAACCTCATGGTTTGAGAGTCTGATGAAATGATGTCCTGGCACATCCATCAGACTGTTCTGCTGTCACGAGAACGCCCAGCTCTGGAAGATGAGTGTGTTTTTCTTTTACAGTGTTGGGAAAAAAAAGCAGGAAAAGAAGAAAAGCAGCTGTCCTCAAGTCTAACTACTTCCCAAATGTAACTTTGAGATGAGGCACAGCCAGATACATGAGATGAGGGCACAAGTGCACCCAGCTCTGTCTGTAGGCACAGGAGTGGGGTGAAACCTGCACTGTGTGCAAGCAGACCTGGGACTCTGCAGAGCACAGCAGGAGAGACAAGACGAAAGACTGAAGGAAGATTCATTCCTTGCCAGCAGCATATGTAGCCTTTGTGTGCCAATCCCTGAGCATTCATCTCGGAGAAGCAGATGCGGATGTGAGTGAGAGGGAGCAAAGTGTAAATCTGAGCCTGCATGGAAGGAAGGACCACAGTGAAGATATTTGCTAAGCACAGGGCTGGGGGGATGCAGGGATGCAGATGCTGATGTTGCCCAGGCAACACTCACTTTTGCAAGGCTCCCCTTTGTCTCTCCTGATTTTTAAGTGTGGCTCTCACTCTAAAATGCAGATTCTCCAAGCTGTTAATAAGACTTATTATCTCCTAATGCTCTTCCCCTGTTTCTTTTCAGAGGCTGTTTGCAGCAGCGCTGCTTATGACTGAGTTACACAGGAAATTAGGAGCAGCTCCACAGCTGTGGCTGCACAGGGTGGGAGAGGAGATCTCTGGAGAGAGGCACAAGTAAGAATTGGTACTGGGGTGGTGGGTGCAATACACCCTGAGCTGCATTTCCCCCCACACTGAGCAAACTGTGGAGCCAGCAGGATTTAGGGGAAGGATGAGCCTTTCCCAGAAGCCTTGAGTTTATTCTCCAAAAAGTCTTTCTTCCAACTTTCAGAGCTCCTATAAAGTTGGACGTGGTGTTGCTGCTATTGCTCTGTGCTGACTGCAAGGTTTCATGCCCAGAGAACAAGATTTAATGCTGCACTATCCCCAGCCCACATTTGTGTGCAGTGGCCAGCGTTTGTGCCCTTCAAAGTGCTTTTAAAACTCAGGGCTGACATCTCCCAGGAAGCACTGGGGACAGCGTTCTCCCACCAGGTTTCATTCCCTAGGATGTTGTACCCTGGTTTGCGTTTATTATGAGATGCTGATCCCATTATTGTGGAGCAAAATTGCCAAGTGCTGGAAAGAGCACAACAAAAACTGGTGGAGTGGTAAGCTTGAAGTGAGGTGGAAATAATATCTGCCCTGTATGGGAGACCTGGATCTGCTAATTGGACATGGCTAAGGTCAGTAAAGTGGAGTGAGGAGAGCAAGACATTGAGGGGGATGAAATTACCCTCCTGATGAAGGGGCAAGCAGTAGATCCATAAATTGTGTCTCTGCACCTTCCAACCATAAAATGGGACTCAGACAGTGAGAGAAGGATTACAGCAAGCTAGAAACCTCATCCCCAAGTGTGGAGGTGGCACAGGAAGAAGTGGGGCAGCTGGAGAGATGTATTTGCATTTGTAGTGGGGATGGATGAAGGCAGAGCAAAGGCAGGAGCTTTGCTGCTTTGTGAAAAGCCCCCAGATTTCTTCTTCAGCCCAGCCTGGGTGGCTGCCATGACCCCACAAGTGCAACAGCCCCTCCAGGCAACGTGATCTGCCCAGTGTGGGGGACAGAGCTGGCAGCAGCCAACTTGTTTTCATTGTTACGTAGCATTTGGTGGCCCTATTTTGCTGCTTTCTCTTTGATGCAATGAGCCTGTGGGGAATAAAGCTCAGTGGGAGTTTGCTTACGTGGTTTCTAACCCATTAGTTTCTTTTATTGGCTGTTGCCTCAATTAAAAAAAAAAAAAAAAAAAAAAAAAAAAAAAAAAAAAAAAAAAAAAGGAAAAAGTAGTTCAAGGTGTGAAAAATTCACATGACAGAAAAATATATAAAAAGTTATTGGCTCTGTCCCCCTTGGCTCCAATCTCAATCTTATCACCATGCTGTGCATTTATTCTTCTATTATTACACATATTGACAGGGAAATTCTAGCAAGTTATATGCAAAAAGCCAGCCTGCTCCTCTCCCCTTCACAATGAGAAACTGTCCTGGTTTGAGCTCACATCGTTGGCATCTGATTTCAGCCTAGCAGGGTGTTTCAATACCAGTAAACATCTTGTTTTCATGTGAAGACCCGCTTCAGCTACATTCTTTCCCATCTTTTGTGAGCATCAAAGGCTCTGTGTAAAACTTTTTATTGATCACATAAATAGCAGCTCTGCTTCCCTACAGGCCCCGTCTCCACAAAGTGTTTTGATATCTGGAGAATGAAAGGTTCAACAGAAAACTGATTCCCTCGGCATTCTGGGGCTCTGAACGCAGGGCTGCTGGTTTCTGCTCTCCTTGGCAGAGTGGGGTCTGGGGAGGAGAGTGAGCAAGCAGGGAGGGAAAGGTTTGGCTTGTTCTGGCTATGTTTGAGGCAGTTTATACACAGGCTCAGCTTGTCTGCAACAAAGGCAGAAGTAAAGCCACTGTGCAAAGAGCTGGGAGTGATCATTAAAGATTTAATTGGTCTGAAAGCTTCCTGAAATACTAAGGAGAGACTTAAACCACACATCTTGGAGCAGGAAGCCTCCCAAGCTGGCAAGCACCGCTGCTATCGTGTAGTGGGCAGTCACTTGCCCTGCTGCCAGGCCAAGGAATTCCTCAGGAAGGGGATGCCTTGGGCCTACCAGGGAATCCCAGGGCAGTGAGGAGCAGCTCCTTCACATCCCTGGAGAAGCTAAATCATGTCTCACAAGCAGAGACTGAGACCTCTCCCTGCATTCCTGCAAGGCACTGCCGAGATACTGCAAAGGATTGCCTTGAAATCCAAAACCCAGATGGGATCCTTCCCATCCCTGTCCCGGCTGTCAGACCCATTGCACCGTCACCTTTTGTGCAAATGAAATACAAAACCCCTTCAGCTGCAGCCACGCAGAGCTCACGGGGAAGAAGATTAATGGGAGCTACCAGAGAGCCTCATCAGTCCTTGTTCAGGAATCAGAAATCCCAGTCGAAGCCTGCAGTGACTCACGGCTCTGAGCAGGCACAAATTCGACCTCGCTTGGATAACAAAGGGCAGATCTTGTTCGGAGCCTTCTCAGAAAACTTTCATGACCTGTGTTTATCACTCCAGGCTGAAAGGGCGACGGGGACTTTGCTGACCTTGCAGAGTGTGACAGCCCTGGAACCAGCCGGGCAGTGCCAGTGGCTCCTGGTGGGAGAAGCCCTCAGGGCTCCCAGGTGTGAAGCCCTCAGGGGCTGGAGGGACCCAGCCCAGCCCAGCAGCTCGGGCTGAGCCACCAGCAGATGCCCTGGGCAGGTAGAGAGGCTCCACTCCTCTCAGATGCTGCACTCTCAATTAATTTGAATTGTAATTACTTGAGATCCACATGCCTTGAGGGAAGGGAGGGTTCGAGGTGTCTGTGCTCAGCTCTTGGGGCTAAAGAACAGATTTGTCTCTAACTCCTGAGGTCCTGCCAGGTCCTCTGTGGTGACCCTCTGTTTAACTCTCCTTGTCCATGGAGAGGAAGATATTGAAGTATTTGCAGGCTGGAATTGGGTGGCCAAGCCAAAATCTAACACCCATTTCACCTCAAGTACCTAATCCTGGGTATTCAGAAAAGCACTTCTCAAAGCCTCACCTACAAGAAGGGACAATGGTGAGTTATGGGGGTTTTGGTTTGCTTTGCAATTAGGAATTTTGGGGATTTTCAATAGTTCTTCTTACAGGAAAAATCCACTTGCAAGCTCAAAGGTGAAGCTTGTTCCCACACCAGTGTTTCCCCTCCTTTGCTTCTTATACAACTTTATTTGTAGGTTGGTGATAATGAGAATTCCACTGCTATTGATTTTTTTAAAAAACATATATAACTTTGAAACACTGTAGATATTACATGGACTTTGGAACAAGATAAGAAGAGGTAATCACATTCACAGTCTCTCTAGCCTTTAATTAATCTGGACAGCAAACTCTAGCTGTATTCCTAGAGCAGACTGACTACCTCTCCTGAATATTCTCATTTCCTATGCAAATGTGGAGCTACTGGAGGTAATTCAGCACCCCACAGGGATCTAACTTCTGACACTTTATTTTTGTAAGAGAAAATTGTCATGGCCCTGCTTGTTTGAGACTGACTGCTGCACAGCTCTGTGGAGTGTGCTGGAAAACAGAGAAATACAGGCTTGACTTCTGCTAAAATCGTGAACAGTCTCCCTTTCTCAGAACAACCTTAAGATGGAGCAAAACTGTCAAGCTGTAAGGATGTACTGCAGAGGGAAAATAATAGAGATCAGAAGATGAGAGGGTTATGGCCCAGCTTCCCAGGGACCTGATCGTGGAAGAATTGTCCCTGTGCATTTATTCTGGGGTTTGCAAAAGACTCTGGGACCCAACTGCCCCCATCATCTCCTGGGAATGGCTCATGGAGGGTGAGGTGCTGGAGCCCAGGCAGTGTCCTGAGCTCTGGTCTGCAGAACCCACTGTTGCCTCACACCTCACCCTTCCCTCCACTGAAATCAATGGATTAAATGAGCACAAATGAGACTGGAGCTGGCTCCTTGTGCTGGGGTGAGGCAGTGAGGAAGCTGGCCCCGATACATCCATCTGAAGCCTTGTATTGAATCGCAGCTGACAGCTCCAATAATGATAATAGATGTGGCAAAAGCTGCCTCCTATTTGGAGGAGGCCAGGTTCCTCCTCACTGCTCTCAGGCAGGCTCAGCACGCTGCCAGCTCTCGTCTCCCAGGCATTCTGAGGGGTCCAAAGGCACACCCTGCTCCTCACACTGCCAAAGCCCAAAAAGATGACAGACAAGGGGCTGGCTACCCCACAAAGTCAATCCAAGTCCTCACTGGGGTCTTTGCAGGAATCTCTCCGGGCTCAGAGCCTCGTTAGCACCCCAGGATTCACCTTTAATTTAATCTAAAATTTCCCTGGCTTGGCCTAATGTGAGAAATGGTACCAGTGGGATGCCATAAACACATCCCACAAAGCTCTTCTCCAAGCAGAGGCTGCTGCTGCAGATCCAGCCAGCTCCCAGCCCACAGAGCCAAGGACAAGAGCCAAGGACGCCGAGTGGATCCAGGGACACGGTGTGGACATGGCTATTTCTGAACTCACAAAGCCAGGCTAAGCTAACCCAAAGCTCAGTGACACAAAGTCAAGCCATATCAACATGAAAGGCCTCAAGAAATAAATAAAAAATCATGCAAGAAACTTCAAGCATCTGGACTTCATTAGGGCATTATCCATGCACACATGCTGAAAATCCCTTCGGACGCTTTGCCCCTGCAGTCAGCCATGCTGAGTTAGCCATGGCCAAGCCCTGCAGTGGGGTTTAGCAAGGCTCAGGTTTTATCCCATATCCCAAGCCCTGCTGAGCTGGGGTTGTGTCACTAAACAAGCCGGGTCAGGTAGCTATAGAGTAGCTCAGGGATGTTTATAAAACAAAGGGAGATGAACCCTAAAGCAGAGGGCATGCCATGTGTTTGGGGAGCTAAGTCAGCAGGGAATAAATTGGGCTGCCTGCAGTAAGTGATGCTTCAGGGAGGAATAAAGCAGAGAAGCAGCTGGGACAGGTGCCTGTCCCTGCACGGGGTCCCCAGCATGTCCTGCTTCCCTGTGTTTATGCTGTGACAGGGAGCTCACCAGATCAGCCTCAGGTTTTATGGTGTGTACACATTATTAGTGCTTCACGAGTAAATAATGTCATATTTCATTGTTTATTGCTGAAAATGCACAGGAAAAGGCTAAAGCCTTAAAAGCACGGGAAAATAATTTATGTGGGAGGAATGAATTTCCCATCATGTCAAACCTCTGCCAGAATTTATCACGGTGCCCTTCAGTTTGGGTCTCTGTCCAACATTTTAAAGGTCTGCCTTTGTTATACACAGAGGCACAGGGAAGCTGAAGGTTATTGGGAAGAGTGGGAATTGCTGCTGCTGTTGGAGCAAGAGAGAGGAAAGCACAATGTGAAGGCTCCAAAAAGCCTTCCCCCACTTAACATGGAAAATAAGGAGCAGTGACCACCAAGAACCATCCTGGTGAAGGGATGAAATGGCAGGAGGTTCAGCAGTGGCTGTTCTTGAAATGCATAAATTAGGATAGAAATGGATGAGGACCACTGGCTAAACTGTTGGTAGTGATCAATATCTTAATTAATATCTGATTTCCAGTTAGGCACTCAGCACTGGTAACTCAGGCCACAGATGTAAGGATTTCTTGGGTGCATAAGGATTTCAGGGTGTGGCCATGAAACTTCAGAGAAAGGTTTTGAAGCTGCTTTCCCTCCTGCTGCTTTTTCCTTGAGAACCTGCCACGCTGCTGGGCAGGAGCACGAGCCTAAGGGAATAATTGTGTTTTAAAGCGACTATTTCTGTCCCTGCCATTTATATGTGTCTTGTCAGATTTGCACCTGAATCCATCTCCGAGGTGTCGGTACCAACCAGTGTGGAACCACAGCCGGAGCGCTCTGGTGAGCACACGCCAGACTATTCTCCAAAATAAACTTCTCCCTCGATCAAAAGAACAGCTGGAACAGCCTGCTGTGGAAATAAGCACCTGAAAGATTTGGGGCTTTGGGGCTGGAGATGCCCCCACCAGCCAAGCCAAGCATTTCTGTGTACAGGCAAGGTGTCTCCTGCCAGGGACACGGGGCTGGTGTGGACAAGTCAGAAGCCAGAGGGGCATAAAATGGCATAAAAGCACAGAAGGACCAAATAAAAGTCTCCTGCTCCAGAGAAAGCAGATGCCCAGTTTCTTGGGACTGGTGGACATTTTTCTGGTGGGACTCATCCTCTCCCATGCTTCTATTAGGGATTTCCAGGCTCAGGGAGGTGAGCATCCCCTCATCATCTAGTGACTGGTTAAACATTCAACCAGGCAAATTGGATGGGCAAGTCAGGCTGAGAGAAAGGTTTTTACACCCAGACCTGGCATCGGAACTTGTGATGTTCCAAAGGACTTATCTGTGTGAGCCTCTGAGTTCAGATAAGCCAGTTCCAAGGACCCTTTGACCCCAGTCTGTGCTACTGAGTACTTTAAACTCCTTTGACCCCTCAGAAACATTTCCAATCTGAAATAATGATGATGTAACTTTTTCCTATTTTTTTAGCAGGTATCTTAACACAAGTACAAAATACCAAAGGACTTGTAACAGAGTGATTCAAACAAGCCTGTATTTTGCTCACGTAAGATGATTTTAGGGACTGGTTTTTAAAATAACAACAACAAAAAAAATCCTAAACAAACAAACAACCACCCAAAAAACCCAACCTGACTCTAGGCTGAAACTTTAGACCCTGAGAAACTTCTGTTTAGAAAGCTAAAGAGAAAAAGAACATATCAGGATGCACTGCCATGTAATATGAAAACAATGCCAAGATAATCCTTTTCAAACTTTACAGGTTCCTGGGAGCAGATCAGGTAGCTGGTGGAGGGGGTGGCAGTTTGGAAACACACCTGTTTAGGTGAAAAACATTAACCCCAATCATCTCTCTGTTATCACACAGAGCCCTTTCCATGAACCTCCAGGTGTAACGTCCCTGACAGGAAACACTTTGGCACCTCTTTGTCAGGAGACCTGCCACATCTATCCCAGCCACCAAAGAGCAGCTGCCCAAGATCCCGTGATGGAGGCAAGGGATCTTTGGTCTGAAAAACACACTGCGAAAGGATCCTGTTTTCATTTATGACAAATACTGGAGTCCCACGATCCTTACTAACTGTGTAACTCCAACAACAATGGAGCTGAGCCTCATGAGCTAATGGGAGCAGGTCACCCTGGGGGAGGCTGCGGTGGTGGCAGGGACACCGACTGGAGACATGACGTTATTCCTGCCTTGGGCACAATCTCAGGCTCTGCTTTGCATAACAAAGCCCTTCACACACTCGATGATTTGTCACCTTCTAAAAGATCCATTGCCCTGGATGAGTCAAGTGCCCTGACTTCACCAGGCTGTGACATCCCAGTGCACAACTGACCCCCTGAGGCAGAACTCCGACATCCCAAAGCAGGACTCTGCTGGGCAGTGCAGACACTTCTTGGGATGACTTTGCCAAAATGATGGCACAACAAAGCACTACTCTCATGCAGTTTCCCCATCAAAACATCCTCCCAAAAATATCCAGGAAGGAACATGACCTCCCCCTCATACTGGAAATACACCTCACCTATATTTGCATTTGTCCCTCACCTGTATTTGCTTTTGTCTGGGATTTTTGCTGCTGTTCCCTTGTGGGATGTAACCTTGTCTTTCATTGCATTGTAGGTAAGAAATCATGGGTGGAGCTGGCAGGGTGTTTTATTATTTCTTAATTCATTCTAAAAGGCTAAAGAACCTCGAACAGGCTTTTTGTATTGGATTGGGCAAAAGAATGCAGTGCTCAGAGTTAATTAGCCATCCAGATTTCATACAGCTTTTGTAGCTGTCATTTCTTGGAATGAAAAGAAATATAATGATGTATTGCAAAGATTATGAAGGAAGATTGGGATATATCAGGGATATTACTTTAACTGAAAAAAAATCAGAAAAATGTCCTACTTTCTATGTAATTCCAAAGCTCAGTATATGGAACAAAACATCCAGGGGAATTAATTACGTTTTTGTTGAGTTTTTCTGTGAGCTTTTTAAATCCCAAGGAAATCGGTGTGCAAGAGGGTATCAGTCATCTATACACAGAACTACATAAAGTATCATTAGAGAACCCTCCAAATACATTGATTTTTTTCCAGCAGTACTGTATCAATATTTTCACCACAGAAAAAAAAAAAAAAAAAAAAAAAAAAAGAAGTAACCTTCATTATGAAGTATTTTTCTGTGGGTAACTAAACCACTGTGTATCAGGGAAAATAAATAGTTGCCTCCCCACATCTTCTGTGTAGAAAGTGAACTACTTGCACTGCTCTGGCAGAAGAGCTTTGTAAGTTTAATGTATTACTCCCTCCTCCCACCAGCAGCTGCCTTATCTTACCTCATTTTACATTATCTGACCTTTTTTTTCCCTCTCTTTTAACCCTATGAAGCAAAGACTCCTGAGCTTTCCAGGCTAGGACTGTGCTCGTTTCCAGCCCAGCAGTTACTGGTGGCTGGATTATTCCCATTTGTCTCTGTGCCAACATCATAATTTGATTCAATAGCTCTTCTACCTGGCATTTATTCTCATAGCAACCCCCTTCCAGCCCAGCTATCTTTTAGTCAGACTGAACAAACCAAGGGGTTTGGGGGCACCTCTCCAAGAGAGTGAAAAGTGTCACTGGTCTGCTGGACCCTCCCTTAACTGGACTCCGGCAAGTCACTGTGTTCTAGCACTGGGCTGCTCTGAGTCAGGCACAGAAAAAAGATCTTATGGCCAGAACATAAAAACAGTGGACTTTGAACTGCAAAATCTTTGTTGTTGTTATTTTTTTCCTTTACTTCCTGCTGGTTTGATTTATTCTGAGCATCCTTTCAATGCAGCTGTTCAGGCAGTTGAAAGTCCCTTGACATATAACTGTTAATATTAGCACTGGTGACTTCAAAAAGGAGGTTAGACACAGTCTGCAGTGAAGGTCCTGAGATACTCCACTGGTTTGTTTCACTTATTTGTCCTCTTGAAAAATGAGCCTGAATTACAAACTTGGGGTTTGTTTACGCTTAATGTTAAATGAAATGAATGTGGTTCTTTCAACGCAAGGTAACATTACTCTTAACTGTTCTTCCAGAATATCTTCAATTACTTATCAACACTGAAGCTGAATCTGTGTCACTGCTTGCCAGTTTGGTGTTACTCCAGGGCAGAAATCTGCCTCCTCCCTCCCATACAGAGATTAGCTGAGCTCTGCATGATTAGCAGCAATTTTTATGATGTGTATCTAGAGAGTTTAAAGTACTCCATAATGACATAACTTCCCAGCAATATTTATACCCTCAGTAGCACTGCAGAATCTCTACTGATCCAGCCCTGGGAATCTAAAACAAATTCCCCAAAGTATCTCAGGAGAACCTCTTTCACAATCATACTCCAAAGTGACTTAGACCTAAAGATTCAGACTTATCCAGCCAGGCCTTCCCTATACCCACATAGTACTTTCCATTAGGAACACAAAATGTTACCCACTGGGGCTTTTTTCCTTCCCCCCAACAGCTCTTTCTCCTCTGAATGCTCCTTCCTCTCCACACCTGTGCCCCAGTCATAACTGCTATTCCACAGTGTCCTTCCAACCCTACATCCTTTGGTTTCACAGCTTGTGAAAGAAATGCTTGTTTCTGTGTTTTTCTGCCTAGCCCCCAGTCATTATTCCACAAAAATCCTTCCTGCTCATCACACCTTGCTCACAGTCTGGATTTGCAGCACTCCCTGTGTTATGCTGTACATAACAACACATTGTTATTTTGCTTTCCTGAAAGCCATTAATCCATTAATCTGAGCTTCTTAGGGGCATTAGAAATAGGAAAGCAGCTCAGCTCTCTTCTGAATTTGCTGCAAATTTTGGCTTTTTAACCTCTCAGCCTGTGACCACCCTGGAAGCTCAGTGACAACAGCCTAAATGACATGGGGTGACTGTTGTGTGTGTCACTGTCATACATGAATGGGACTCGGGGTGTCACCAGCTGGGTGTTCCCATAGCCAAAATTGAGGGTTGCACCTTCTCACACCCCCGAGCACTCTGCCTCTGCTCCAGACTCCTGGAGGGCTCCTCTGAACCCATGGTGGGATGCAGTGGACTTCAAAATGTCCAGGAGAAGCAGAGGATGGGCGTAAAAGCCTGTGGTGGTGAGGACTAAGATGTTATAAAGGACTTGGAAGGGTGAAGGAACAAATGTGCTGCACCCCTGAGCAGCTTAGGGGGCACCACAGCTGGGGGTTTACAGTTTTATAGAGTGCACATTTGGGCATAAACTGGCTCTGAGCTGTGAAAATTATTCTTTCCCGGGTCATTGACTTTGCTTTGGCATGGATTAATCACCCCCAGGTTTTTCTGTTTATCCACCAGCTGTCCCAAGGGGATGGTGGGGTTGTGTTGTTTGTTTGAAGTTGATAGGCACGGTCCATTTGGCAGAGATCATCAGGTCACCATGCAACACCACAGCAAGGCTTTGCACCTCTGGTTTTTCATCCCAATTTTCCCAGAGACTATAATTACCCCTAAAAATGACCCAAAGAGGACAAAGATTGAGGCTTATTTTTACTGAGGATGGAGAGGCCTACAACAATCCTATTTCCTAAATAAACTGCATTAACCTATTTCCCAACACAGTGAACACAGGAACATTTTGGCTTCCAGTAAACTCAAATTTCAAGGCTATGTCAAAATGGGCAAAGAGGAGCCCTGGAGCACCAATCACTGCTGTGACCATTTCCTGAAAGGGAAAGCACCTCTTGAACCACATGCTTTTGCAACATCTCTGAATCAAGAAAGGCAGGACCCAGCACAGGCTCGGAGAGCTGTGTCATGAACTTGTCTGTTCACGTCAAACTAAAGCAGACTGTGTTTATTACAAAATAATCTACAACTGATCTGTCTCCAAAGGTCAGAGCAAAGGCTGGGCAAAGGTGAAACGAGATACAAATGCTGAGTTAAGGCGGATGATGCTCCTTGGAATGTGGACTGGAATCCACTGCTCAGTCAGTGCAGCATCAATCACAGCCACATCCCTGCAGACACAAGGCTTCTGACATGCCAAAAAATTAAAACACCCCCCTGCTTGCCTCTGGTGCAGACAGTAAACTCCCTTCTGAAGACAGCAGCTCTGCTAATATGAAGGGAATTGCTCATTTTAGAATTCTGGACAAAACCCTAAAATTGCTTTAGTGCACATCTATGCAAACCACAGAACTTCCTGCCCTGGCTTGATCCCCACTGACAAACACCATCCAAAGAGCTCCATTTTCTCCACATCATGATCTCCTCTCAGCACATCCACACCTGCTCTTGCTTTCCAGCACCATCCTCACAGGAGACCCTGTACAAACCTGGTGTTTCCCCTTTTCTCGTGCCTTTTCCCCAGCTGCTGCAGCAGGGTGGGCAGGGGTTTTATTCATGAGCCATGAGTGGTGCTGTGGAAAGGGTGGCACTTGAACTGCTGACAGTTGTGGAGTGACAGCATTTCTCTTACATAACACCTGGCCACAGGCCAGCAAACAAGGTGGACTGGACAACTACAGCCTTCAGAGGGGACAAATCCCTGCCTTAGTGAAAAAAGCTGCTTCTGACCC
The DNA here is from genome assembly GCF_965231275.1 of Zosterops lateralis. Lineage (NCBI taxonomy): Eukaryota > Metazoa > Chordata > Aves > Passeriformes > Zosteropidae > Zosterops > Zosterops lateralis. The sequence continues at coordinate 2,306,833 of NC_139775.1, forward strand.
ACCCCAGGCAGCGCTTGCACTGCACAACAACAGAGAGAGAGATATTTCAAACAAAATCTCAAATTCTGTCAAAGTTGATTCATCTGCCAGAAAAGCTCTTGTCATACAATATGTGAATAACCTTTTCCCTTCTCTTTCCCTTTTGTAAACCAACTCTGACACTTGCTTTGGGATTTACCTTTTCATCGTAACTTGTTTTTATTTAGTTTGGTGTAGGAGCCCAGGGGCATGAGTCAATGGGAAGGCAGTTATTACTTACATCAGGGAAACCAGCTGAAATGTTTGGCAATGCATGCATTAAATAACTTGAACCTTAGACAGTTCAGGGAGGCAGTTGTCTATCACATGAATGGTGTTTTTCAGATTAGCAGACTTTTCTACCTTTGCCTTCCACTCCACCTCCTTTGTGACAGAAGGAGGGCCCCTAAATCATATGACTGGATAAAAAAGATTGCACAGTGTGAAACACTCCTATTTCCACAGACCTGGGACAAGCACGTCAAGGCAGAACTCAGAGCCAATCAGAGAAGAACTGAAATGAACCTTCTGCCCTTTTTCTCTACAGAAACATGGGCCCTTATACTTCTTTTCGTGGCCCTCCTGCTAGCGTGAGTAAAACATTCTTTATTGATTCTCTGCTCCTGCCATTTCTCTCTTCTTGCCATTGCTCACTTTCACATAACAAATCTGCTGAAGAGTGGGTGTGACTTCCAGTTTTCCAGCATCTAACCAGGCTCTGGGATGTAGCAGAGAAGTCTAAAGACTGTCCAGGTGTGTGATCTTGCTCCAAGGTTTGGAGTATTCCCATCCAGTTATGAGATTGCTGCTAAGCATCAAAGGAATAATTGAATAATGATGATGCCAGGTATTGGTTACCATCAGGGTGCTGGTTTCAGTCAGGATCCTGATCCAATCAGGTTATTTTTCACAGACATCCAGCTGTGCCTCCCTGGCTGAGGCTGCTCTGCAGGTGAGCCAGCAGAAGGTGACCCTGCTGCTAAGGTGGAGAGTAGCAGAAAGGCACCAGGAAAAGAATATTCATAGGATAGTTTTTACTCCTTCTGACTTCTTCCTTGTAGCCCAGCTAAGATTCTCCTCAGGATACCTGGACCAGGAGGGGTCCTTTGCAGAGCTTTGATTTCCATCCCAGGTCCTCCTCACAGCCACCTGTGCTGGGGGAAGGAGTGGAGCACAGAGCAACATCAGCCAACTGCTCCTGGCTTTCCAGACAAAACCCCACAGCAGAAATGTACTCCTAGTCCTTCAGGAACTTCCTCCTGCTAGTGAGGAAATGCTGTTGTTGGCTTTGCTGATACCATTCAGCACTGCAGCAGGGCAGGGCTGGTTAAAAGCCCCTTTGCTGGGGCAGTGTCTCCAGCACCAGCCTCTGCCCTGACAAACTGGGCAGTGTTGACAAGCCCTGAGGCAGAGCCCTGCCAGCCATAAACTCCAACCACTGATGTGGTGCACACCAGCAAAGCCCATTTGTCTGCCCTGGCAACGCTGCAGCCACAGCAGCTCAGCAAGCTCAGAAAGTTTTAGCCACAGTTTTCAAATCTCTTCCTGTGATTTGGATCACTCAAAAGCCTGTTTGGGGCTGACTCTTAGAAAAAAAGCTCCCAAACCACACCAAAACAACAAAACCAAAAAAGCCATCCTCAGTCTTGACCCCAAACTCTCATGTTTCAGCAACTCTGTGGCTGTCTAAGATTGCTGGTTACCAGAGTTGCACCTTCTGCAGGCACCTGTGATTCTGCTGTGGCAAAAGGGACTAAACCCAGATCTTTGTGCTCTGGTATCAAAGCTAAAATAGAAATTTCACTGCCCATTGACACAGAGAGGTTGTTTAGATGCTTCTTGTCCACCTGGGGCAACACTGCTCCAGTTCACACTTGAGAGAATATCAGACATTTCTGGTTCACATCCATGGTAGGAAGAAGTAATGATTATTCTTTGGCTTTACACTGAATGGTCCTTTTCAGTCTGCAGAAAACCCCGACACATTTTGGTTGTAGGAGTGTTAGACTACATTTTCCTGGCCGTGTTTCAAATGGTTTAAGCCTGTTTTCCCACAGTATTTGTGGGCTTTGTAACCAGCCCAGCCTGACATTTCCTGGTCCTCCCGCAGCCCTGGCTACCTATAAACATTACAAATGAGAATCCACAAACATTTGATTCCTAGTACTGAATTAACCTTTGACAAAAAAGATTAAACATTGACAAACTGAGTTCTGTGAAACCTTTCTTCACCTGAATACACCCAGCTCCCCATTTTTCACCTGTCCTGTTTGGACCATAAAAAGATAAGGTGGGATCTGCTTTTTTTGCTCTGGCAGAAGCTGTGCTGAATGGGATTGATCTAATCTGGGGTTCCCAGAATTTAAAAAAGTATTGCTAATTGTAAGGGAAACTCTCCCTAAGTCTCAATCTAGACTTTGGCTTTTCAAATAAGCATCCCCAAGATCCTGCCTGAGCAGCAGCTGCCTCGTGGCCTGAAGAGGATCTCTGATAACATCCCCCTGTCAAACCTTCCCTGTTTTTACATCCCTTCTGCAATGAACTGCTCACTTGGGAAGCTGCAGCTACTAACTAAAACCAAATATTTTGAGGAACTCTTTCAACACAGCCAAAGAGAAGCTTCAAAGGGCTGCAGCCCAGGCCCTTGTTGAGAAAGAGAAAGCCCCAAGGTAGAAGCAATAACTTTAGAGCTGCCAGGAAGGGTGCTTCAGAGGAAAGAAATCTGCAAGGCTGTCAATAAAATCTAAAGAGAAAACCATCAAGACAAGGCTTCCACTGAACTAACACTGGACTAAGGGAGGGAAAACAATAAATGAAATTGAAGTACAGTTTGACAAAAGCCCTGTTTGAGACATAATTTCTGGTATTGCTTTGATTTTTCTTCAATAAAAACACATGAGCTTGGTGTTCCTTCTTCCAGCTCCATTTTCTGCCTCTCCTTTGGAAGGCAATGAGCTCCTCTCAGGACTTTTGCTAAAGACTTTGAGATGTTGTCTCCAGAGGTGCTCTGGTGGAAACAATTGCTTTCACACCAAAAGGATCCCTCTGAAGCTCTGTGTGAGCCTTACCATGGTTATCAAGTAGTTTTTTACAGGGCCATTTTCACTTGGACAGCTTTTTTCCCACCTCTTAGATCAACCTCCTGCCCCCCACCTCCCAAGGGATGTTGCTGCAGCCTCCAGGTTTGGGAGAGCTCACAGCCCCAGTGCCACAGGGATTTAACACTGCTCTCTGTCTTTTCTGTCCCACAGATATGGGACCTGGCCATTTGGTTTGTTCAAGAAGTTGGGCATTCCCGGGCCAAAACCTCTGCCTTTCTTTGGGACGTGCCTGGAATATCGCAAAGTGAGTGCCTGAACTCCCCTGGCTCCTTTGCTGGCACAGATACGCAGTGATGATAACTTATCTCCAAATGCCAGCTCCTCTGTCACGCAGGGCTTGTGCAAAGGCCAGTGTGGGATAAGGCTCAGCAGCACAGAGCAAGGGACATTCCCAAAGGAGAATGGCTCTCCTGGCTGGCTGATTTCCAGCTGCCCTTTGCCAGCACCCTGGCAAACACCTCACTCAAAGCACGGTGCACATTTATCCTCATCATGGCTTTGGGGGGAAGGAAGGCTCATGAAACAGCTCTGAACATTAGTTTAGAGCTATTCCTCCCCACTCACCATCTCCAACACCATCTCCTCCACTGCATCCTCTCTCAGATAATTCAGCACCAACACTGCCAGAGCTCAAGAGGCATTTGGACAACACTCTCAGACACGTGGTGGGATTTTAGGAGCACTCCTGTGATGGGCCAGGAGTTGGACTTGGATGGTCCTTATGGTCTCTTTCAATTCAGGATAGTCCATGACAGTTTTTAAATTGCTTCCCACAGGGTTTCATGGAATTCGACACTGAATGTTTCAAGAAATACGGGAAAGTCTGGGGGTGAGTATGAACCACTGATCTCTGAGAGTAAAACCCTTTACTTCTGAGAGTAAAACTAGAATCTGTGCAAAGGGGAGAAAATATTCATTAGGAAAGCTCCTTTTTCTCCACCTGCAGCCCTGACAGTCCCAACAGGATGAGAACAGCAGTGACAGGGTGCTGCTGGTGGCTTACATTGGAGCCTGGTGACACAGATCTGTGTCACTGCCACATCATACAGAAGCTATTCTGATCAATGCTGTGAAAATCAGTTTAAATCTGGTAACAAAAGGCCCTCACCTGCCCCTAACAAAAGCATCAGCGGAACTATTCACTTAAGCAGGATCTGGAACTGTGAGGTTGGGTTCCTCTGGTTTACCAACAGCAGAGGAATGTGAGTGGCTCCCTTTGGAGCTGATCCAAAGAATTCCTTGTGCTGCTGATCCCCACCTGCTGCAGCAGGAGCTGCTGCAGTTATGGCTCTTCTGCTCTAGACGCCTCCTCCCATAGCTTTTGTCACTGTTGTTATAACTTGGGCTACAACCTTGCATATCCTGTGTGATGCATCCACTGGTCCCTACAGCAGCTTTAAAACATGGAGTCTGGAAAATACACAAATGGGTAGAGAGCACAAATCAGCTTAATCTACATCTGTTCCAGGAAAGCATTCAGAACTGGCAGCTTAAAAAGACAAAAACAAGGACTGAGTTTCCTCTCCAAGGATGTCTCAGTGCTGTCAGCCCAAGTCTCCAGACACCCAACTCAAGAGCCTGAAAGGGGTCGAACAAGTTTTCCTTCTAATACTGTAATGTGTTTAAGTGCCTGGAAAAACACAGAGAGTCAGGGGAGGAAGTGAAGACACTTGCTTCATTTAGTATCTGGTCCTCTGAGCAACTGAGCCCTGCTCCTTTCCCAGTGAATTTGGAAGGTGTTTATCCCCTTTCACCATTTACAAAACTAGATGGGAAAAGGTCTGGGAGTCCTTTTCCATCTCTATTTTCTACATTTCTGTACTCGGACAACAGAGCAACAAGGCTGGTAATAGAAGAACATTTATTCAACACATTTTGTCTCGTGGGCATCATCCAAGCCTTACGCTTCAATTTTCTGGGGTCATTTACCTGCCTCCTCTTCTCCCCCCACCAGGATTTACGATGGCAGACAACCCGTGCTGGCTGTCACAGACCCCCAGATCATCAAGTCTGTGCTGGTTAAAGACTGCTACAGCACCTTCACCAACCGCAGGGTGAGAGCAGAGGTGCTCTGTGTGATCCACCACAGAGTCCGAGAAAAGGGCAGGAGGAGACAGGCATGCCAAGCATCCTTTGGGAACGAGTGGCTGCGCTGCAGGGATTGCTGAACACGGCCACTGCATGTCACTGTTCCCCTGCCTTACAGCCTGGACTGCGCACACGGGCTGGCAGAGGGAGCAGACAGTCTCTTCTCACACCTGTATCTATATATTTATGTGCAGATGGATGGATTTGGGTCTGTGTGAGCATGCAGGGATCTGTAAGGGTGCACATGGTGGGTACACACAGACACGCAGGTGTTGAGCTGACTGGACTTGTTCTGGGGCTGGGCATGGCACCTCACAGCTGGCTTAGTGCAGGAATAGGGAATATTTATGGATGTGTGCCTTGAGAGAGGCTGCTTGTCAGGCCACAGCCTGCTGCCAGCAGCAATGCCCCTGGAAGAGCCCAGGCAGGGCTTGCTTGGCACATTCCCACCCCTGCAGGGAGGCTGCTCTGTTCCCTGGGGTTGACACCTTCCCTTTCCCCCTGCAGCGCACGGATCTGGTCGGGGAGCTGATCAACGCCGTCTCATTAGCTGAGGATGAGCACTGGAAAAGGCTCAGGACTGTGCTCTCCCCAACCTTCACCAGTGGGAAACTAAAGGAGGTAAGCCAGAGGGGCAGGTACAGACTAAATCAGAGTCAGCAAGCAGAGTTTTCAGGCTGGGATTATCATAGGGATCTGATTTCTTTAGTCAGAGACCAGCAACTAAGCTGGCCTGCTTAACTTATGCCTAACTCAAACCTGCAAAGTCTTAAAATAAAACCTGAGCAGAGAGCTCTTATTTGTAAATATTCATGAAACTCCCTGTAGTCTTCATGAGCCTGTGTAAAGGAGTAAAATGTGCTGTGCTGAAGTGACCATGCCTGGTTTGTGTTACAGATGTTCCCTATAATGAAGCACTATGGGGAAGCTTTGGTGAAGAATGTTCAAAAGCAAGTGAAAGAGGACAGCTCAATATCTGTAAAGGAGTAAGTGGCTGCTAAGAGCAGCAGGCAGAGCAAACCTTGTTAAAAGTGCTGTGGTTCATTGGCTACCAGCAATGCAGATCTTTGCCTGGGTCAGCCAGGGCTCTGAAAGGAGGAATGGGACCTGCTGAAAGCCTGACTGGAAATTTAAAAGGGGAAAATTTAATTTGGATGTTAGGAAACTTCCCAGAGGTAGATAAGAAGAAAAATGTTCCAGCACAGCTTTGTGAATCCACAGATCCAAGATACCTCCAAGGCAGGAAAACCCAGTTTTTCATTAATACACTCAGGCTGTCAGTGCTGCACCTTCTCCTTCCCCAGAAGAAGGAAGTTGCTGACCTCTCTATCCCACACAGAACTGTGGGATGCTCATCCCTCACATCCCCATTGCTGGGGGCACTGAGGCTGTAGAGTGGCCCTGAGTGTTTTGGCCTCATCTGTGCCCTCCATAAGGGCTCTGGGCAAACCCCTGTGTATTGCACCCCCAATTTTAAAGCAAAAACGCAGCAGGGGCAGCTGCACACCAGGAACCACAAACCAGCAAAGCTCTCCTTGAACCAAAACCCTGCAAGGGAGGGGCTTGGACAGCTTGGAACAAGGGGCTGTGCTGAGTGGAACTAAACCACTCCCAGGGCTTGTTTGAGGTGCAACCTCAAGATTGCACCTCAAACAAGATGTGCTGCAACCCTTCCTCAAGAGGTTGCCATGCTAAGATCCACATGTCCTTCCACTAACCGATTCCATGTTGTTGTAAAATCCTTGGAAAAGCTGTCTGACTTCAAAACCTGTGCAGGCTGGAAACAGAAGCTCTCTAAAAAATCTATCCTCTTCTCTCTAAGTGCTGTTCACACAGCCAATTTTCTTTTCAAACCTAAGGCAGGAGGTCTTCTGAGACTTTATATTTGAATGTCACATAGACACGAGGAAAAAAAAATCCATTCACTCAGTCCAAATATTTAACCACAGTCTATATTTTTTTTCCACCTTCCCTCAGCATCTTTGGGAGTTACAGCATGGATGTGGTCACCAGCACTTCCTTTGGTGTGAACATTGACTCCATGAACAACCCCAAGGACCCCTTTGTCAGAGAGATGAAGAAACTAGTCAAGTTTGACTTTTTTAGCCCAGTCTTCATCTTGTCATGTAAGTGACTCCAGGTTTTGCTTGGATAAGTTCCCTTGCTAGGAAAGAAGTCCTGCTGGCCCCCGTCTCATAATTTTTTTGTTGTGAGCTTCGTGCTGAAACCCTGGGGATGAGATGGGTAAAAGCTTCCTCCACCTTTGGCATCCACAGTGCAAGAAACTTATGAACCACCCAGATATATCCAATTAAGTGCTGGGAAATTATTCGAAGATTGAAAAGCAAGTGAGGCTTGAGGAGAGTGCTGCTATCTGAAATGCATTTTCTGGAAGAGAGTGCTGAGTGGGGACTGTAATTAGATGCAATTTCCTCCAGTGCAATAGCTTAGCAGCAATGGACCTTAAATTAAGGTTAGATACCTTGCTGGAAAGTTTGGATCTGTGCATGGAGGAAGTTCTGGTGCTGTAGATTTCATGAATCTATACAGAATATCAAGATCCAGATTCTATGAGGAAAGAAACACTTTGAAAGGGACTTGAAAATGTTTGCATGATCACAGCAAGGCAGTGAACAACTCAGCCTGAACAAAGAACTCAGAATTCTCAGTATTTCTCTTCTAAGCCACATGCCTGTTGTGTCCAGAAGTAACCTGTCCTTAGAAAACAGAGCCTTAGAAACAGGAGGTGGAATATGCCTTGGTCTTCTCTTAAATGAATGATTATATCCAGCTTGGTTGTGCCCATTTGACACAAAAACTGTTCCAAGGGAATGAAACAGAGGGGGGAAATAGGCAAAGTCCGTGCTTTTCTCAGGTAAAGAAATTAAAAAAGGAAATAATTTACCACTAGCATCCACAGCTATCTGATATGAGGAGGGGTTTATTTACAGAGTGCAATTAAATTCTCTTTTTGTTTTTCAGTTGTTTTCCCATTCCTTATTCCTATCATGGCCAAGATGAACGTAAACATCTTCCCCAGTGATGCTGTAGATTTTTTCATGAGATCCATTGCCAAAATTAAGGAGGAACGTGAAAAGGAGCCTCACAAGGTGAGTAGGAATTTGAGAGCAATTGTGGCAGAAAGTACACTGAGGTGAGACATAAGTAGGGTGATGATATCAAAGGTGAAGACGAAGTACAATGACTCAACAAAACCCTGAGCCTACTCAAGTGTAAACATTTCATTTTAATACTGTCAGAACAGCCCCACCTGACCCATCCTGGCAGAGAATCAGGGGGACTTTGCACATCCGTGATCTGGAGCTAAATCCAGATAAAGGCTCAGCAGAACTGGACTAAGCTTCATTCTACAGCACTTGTAAAGAGAGAGTGAGAGACTCCCTGAAGAAGATTAGGCAGAGGATGAGAGAGTGCAGAGTAAGCAGCACACGAGCAGCAAAATCACCTTTAGGGTTGTGCCTTCCCCTCTTGCTTTTCAGAAACTGCAGCTGCTTCCTGACAAAATTCTGCCTTTTAGAGTTTGGATCCATTTCCCCAAATTAATTCAAGACATTGCTCTCCCACTCAGTGGGATAAGACAGACAGGTTTCCAAAATAAAAAGCAAGTGTTATGTTTTTCAGTGTGGAAGTTGTGTGAATTTTGGGGATGCTCTCAGTCTAAAAATTGTGCTTAGGCTGTGAAATCTGCTTATCTGAGCCTTCCAAGGAACCTGTCACCAAAGAGACTCTCCTGCTTTCCCTCTCAGGGCAGGGTAGATTTCCTGCAGCTGATGATTGAATCCCAGCGCTCAGCCAGCCAGGGGAACAACGAAGAAAACCACTCATATAAAGGTAACAACACCCAAATCCTCATCATGGGCATGGGGGCAGTGGGAGAGAGGAGAATATGGAGAGGTATTTGTGTCACCATCACCTTCACTGACCAGCTCCAGATGGAACTTTGTCTCCTGGCTACAGCACCAGGGCTAAGATCCCTGTCCAGGGAGCTGGACTGCCATGTCAGTTATTTATACTCAGGAAATCACCTCCCTCCTCTATAAAAATGGATTTTTCGAGGCAGGTAGAGCAGCTATAAAAGCGTTATCAAAAAACAACTACAATAAACCTGCCTCCACACCACTTGCTGCTGCCTGGCCCTTGCTGAGACCATCAACCAACACTGCTTTTCTTGTCTCCCCACAGCCCTGACTGACATAGAGGTCCTGGCCCAGGCATTCATCTTTATCTTTGCTGGGTATGAGCCCACCAGCAACACTCTAGGTTTCCTGGCCTATGAGCTGGCCCTGCACCCTGATGTGCAGGAAAAGCTGCTGCAGGAGATCGACACAGTCCTGCCCAACAAGGTAAAGGGAACCCTGAGTGATGGGGAGGACTGTCTGACCCTGCTGCCCTCCTGGGTCAGCCAGGGCAACGAGAAATCTTTAGCTCCTAAACACCATGGATTTTCCAAGAGGCTCTGGGAGACATACACTGAGACTACTCAGCCCTGCAGTGATTTTCTTTTGGCAGCTGGAACCTTCCAGCCACCCCAGCTGCTCAAACACATTTGCCACACTCTACACCCATGCACAAGGAGGATGTGGATTTCCAGGCATTTCCATAACTCAGGGGGGGGAAAATGAACCAAATGGCTCAATTTCTACCTTGCATTTTGTTCTCACAAATCTGGGGCACTGGGGGTTGGGGATACTCTGATTCCCAGTGTCATTTGAGGACAATCCAGTTCAGATGCCAACATACCTGGTCACCTTTCTCCTGTTGCCCTGCAGGCTCCTCTCACATATGAAGCAATAATGAAACTGGAATACCTTGACATGACAGTGAATGAAACCCTGCGCTACTATCCCCTGGGGGGGAGGATTGAGAGAACCTGCAAGAAAGATGTGGAGATCAATGGAGTGACCATTCCCAAGGGAGTGGTGGTCACCATCCCACCCTACGTCCTGCACCGCGACCCTGACTACTGGCCCAACCCAGATGAGTTCAGGCCAGAAAGGTACAAAAAGCTTAATGAAAGGGAAAAAATATCACACTGCTCCTTCCTCAGTAATTAAGCATTAATCTCTGATTAGCTTCCTAATGGTGTTCTTCCTATCTTTTTACAAACAATAAGGATGAGAAATTGCAGGCTCTTGGGAATGTCATTTTAAGAAGAAAATGAGCTTTGTGCTTAAAGCAGGGTTTCAAACAACATAATCTTATTGGGAGAACAGCACCCATACCTCACAGGATCTTTAAGCTTCCAGAGAGGGGGTAAATGTGGAGTTTTTGTAACTGCTGGCCATCCTCTGTATAATCCTTCTTGTTGAACCTGTTCTCTTCATACAAGCTTCTACTAAATATGCCAGACCCGATCCTTCCAGAATTGCCTTCCCTCCTTGTTTTCAAGGATAACCTTCCCTAGCTGGTTATTTTTGTAGCTGATACCTACTTCTCAATCCTAGAGAAACTGAAGCCATAGGCTGCTCTGAACCAAAAATCTTCTCTCTCTAAATAATCTAGACAGGAAATATCTTTCACTGTGGGCCAGGATGTTGACTGGATTTTCACCTTGCTTCCAACTTCTGCTAATCTGGATGGACAGAATTAAAACCAAATCATCAAGTGGGAGCCCACCCTGTCCTGGGCAAGGGCTTGGTCACAGCACTCAGTTTCTGGGGTACTCTGAGACACCTTAGGAAAAACCCAAACCAGGCTCTGCAGTGAGAGATTCCTGGATAAAAATGTAGGTTTTGTGTTTTTGCTGCCTTCATTTCTTTTCCCCAACCATCATCCAGGTTCAGTAAGGAGAACAAGGATTCCATCGACCCATACACCTACCTGCCCTTTGGGGCCGGTCCCAGGAACTGCATCGGGATGAGGTTTGCTCTCCTGACTCTGAAAGTGGCCATTGCCTCCCTGCTGCAGCATTTCACCTTCCAGACCTGCAAAGAGACTCAGGTGAGCAGCCTGTGGAGGCTGGAGGCTGGCACAGCACAGGTGCCAACGCCAGAGCTTTGCACTTCCAGCACTACGGATCCAGTTGTGCCTGAGCCTTTCATCTCTGTATATTTCACTTATCCATCTCCACCTGTGTTTTCCCTCTCATTGTTGCAGATCCCAATCAAGCTGAGTTCAGTGGGGCTCTTAACACCAGAGAAGCCAATTATGCTGAAGTTGGTGCCTCGGACCAGCACTAAGCCTGCCAAGAAATGAAATCCAGCCACAGCCCTCCAGCATCCAGGGGCTGCCATGTTAACAAAGGGATCCCACATCACAGGAAACCTCTCCTACACATGAAGACACAGAAGAGCAGCTCCAGTTAATTTTGGAAGCAATTACTACATATTTACTAATAAACATAGCTGTCAGAAATGTGACGTGAATCACTGGGCAGTGACAATACACAGTCCCCTTAATTTTGATTGCAAAACAAGAAATAAATCCAAATAAGAAGCTGATCATCCACTTCTAAGGGGACTTCTCCATCTGGAGGGAAGGAATTACTGCCACATCCAAGAAAAACAAGGTGTGGTGGAAATTCAAGCTGCCAGACCTCACCGGGCAGGGACGGGTACTGTTCTTCTGGGTGTATCCATGCTTGAAATTTCATGTGTTCTAATTGAGACGACTGGTGTGAGACTACACATCCTAGTTACCAACCCTCTCCTGTGCCATGTGTTAATTAAACTAAAGTGTGTACAAATACTGTCATTAAAAATGTTTGAGAGCTGCTCTGTGTTGTGTATAGCGGCTGATCACTTCCTATTTAAAACCCGTATTCAGCCTCAACCCTTGAAATCATCCATGTACATTGCTTTCCACTTAATTTAATGAATCTGATCCTTCATTTAACGCCATCAAACCCTCCCATTTGTACTGTATTTTACAAACACTCCAGCTCCCACCTCTTACTTTGATTAAGGGGCTGCCTTCAGTTCAGCACTGGCCAACCCTTTCCCATGCTGGAGTGACTGAGGATGGATTAGAGAGAGCAGCAGGTCCCAGGAGGAGAGGACAGCCCTGCAGGAGAGCCAGTGCTCCTGGAGGAATGGTCTGCACACAGCCTGGAGCTGAGCCCTTCCTCCCACAGCCATGGATGGGGTTTAGTCTTTGCTTGTGATGGGGTTTTAGGTGCTTTGAGCTGCCTCTGTCATCAGCAGGATGCTCTGACCCAGTGGCTCATGCCATCCCTGACCATTTAAACAGGGAATATCAAAAAGCAGGTGGGAGGTTCTCTGAGATTTGAGTTTCACACCCCAGTAAATTGTACTGGTCTTGACACCCACCAACCAGAACAGATATTAGTGAAATGGGAAAGGTTTCAAGAGCTGCAGATCAAATCAAGTCACCCCATAACTTTCTCTTGGCACCCTTCATTCCAAGGCATTATTTGCTGGATCATGGTCTGTAATTTTCTCCTGTGGCAAAATGCTTTTCTCTTTATTCTAACCAACAAAATTGCAACATGACCCAAATGCTGCAATCCCACATAGTACGAATTTATTCAACAATTCAGCTCCATTCTTTACCAGTGAACATTCAGGGGTTTGGGAGTGGATTCCTCAACACTGGAAATCCCCAAATCAAAGCTGTCCATTTTTTCTGGAAGATACAGCAACATTCACCAGGCTCTAATTCAAGAGTAAGCAGCTTGTGCTGTCCCAAAAGGCAGATAAAACAATTATAGTGCTCCCTTCTGATTCATCATCTGTGATAGACTGTCTGGGTTGTGCTGTGAGCACAGCAAGGCTCTGAGGAGTGCTGCCAACGAGGCCCTGCCTCACTTTAATCCATTGCCCATCTCTGACCAGGGCTTAGAAACCATCCCTGGAAGAGCTGGGCCTGTCTGACTGACTGTGATGCTGCAGTGCTTCTGATGGGAAGAGTGCAAAGCATGGACAAATCAGTCTAAAAAAGGCATTTTTCTGTAAAAAATCCAGTGCCAGGCAAAACTTACTCAGGATCAAGGAAGGGGACAGAAAGAGGAAATTATAATCAAAGCAGGAAATTATTTACATGCCAAAGAGCTGCCTTGAAGTGATGAAAAGTCCTTTTGGCCCCTGATGAGCAAAGCCAGGTGCCTTTGCAGGGTGCCCAGAAGCACAAAGGGTTAACCCAGCCACACCCCAGGCCCGGCAGATCCTTCCCTGCACGGGGCTCTCCGGGAATGAAGTCATTAAGTGCAACTGTACAGATCATTCTTCCAAATGTGAAAAATGTGACTAATTTTCCGGCTTCAGCCAATTATGACCTGCCAGGACTATCATAACAGCCCATAAATAATGTGTAACAAAATCATGGTAATGAGTCTTCTAGAAGAAAATTAGATCCTCCGTGTCTTAACTCCATAAAATGACTCTGCTTTTAAGGGCTGCCTCCATCATTCCCAGCACTTCCCATTGCTTTGCTGGTCACCCCTCAGAAGTGGCTTGGCCAGGAGTCTGCTGGTCCTGGGCATCCATCAGGTTTCACTGGTTTGGCTGTTTCCACTTGAAATCAGGCATGACACTGCTTAACTCACCTCTTGAATGGTTTTTGCTGATAAAGCACTTATTTTATCTGGACTCCTTGCTGATTCATAAAATGACAGAATCTTTATGGTTGGAACAGGCCTCTAAGATCATCAAATCCAGCCACTAAACCCACCACCACACTCACCACTAGATCATATAAACCATGTCCCCAAGTGCCACAAACACGTTATTTGAACACTTCAAGGGATGGAGATTCCATCCCTGCCCTGGGCAGCCTGTTCCAGTCCCTGAGCACAGTTTCTACACATCCTTGCCAGGCCTGGGACACTGAATTATCCCAAAATATCTGTGTCTCATCAGAGGAAAGAGAACAGTGTAAGGTAGAAATTAATTGTGAGGACACTTCTGTTTCTCCTCCTCACTTAAGTCCTCCCAAAGCTCAAGTAAGAAGGAAAAAAGAATAAAGAAAATTGTTGTTTCATCATCATTTTAAACCATATATGGTTTTCTCAAAGGCTTCACAGCCTTGTCTCAGAGAAGTTATTTTCACATCGCTGCAGTGTAACAGACTCCCACCCAGGGAAACACCAGCAGCACTCAGGAACTTCTGTAAATGTGCAGAAATGTATTCCCCTTAGCACAGAAAGGAGCTTTCCACAGGAGATTTGTACCCCATGGGATGAGAGCTGTTACTGCACCAGTCCTGGTGAAAGACAAAACGTGGTTGTAAGTGTGGAGATTTGTTTTCTGTTTCCCAGTTAACTCCAGCAGAGTCACCCTCACTCCTAACATGCCTAAATGATGGAATGCTTCCAGTCCATTGCAACGACCAAATGGGTGTTATGCAAAACTGGTTTCCTGCTTACAGTAAGAGAATGTTTCATGTGCTCCACCAAATCAGTTATGAGGTATTTCAACACCAGGCTGAGCCCTGACAGAGAGAAGAATGGCCTGACTATTAGCAAACTAAGTGTCCCTAAAATATTGAAGTCTTTTGCAATTCTGCTGTGCCTTTAAAGTGAAAAATGAAACATTTCCAGGCATATTTCACCTGAAAGGAAGAACAGGGAGGGTTGCTCCTTTTACCTCTGCTGAGGCACAGCTTCTCTGGCATCAGGAGCCTGCAAGTCAAGGGACACAAGTGGAAAAGGCAGCACAAGCAGGACTGGGATTGATCTCAGCCCCTTCTTCCTCTCTCCATCTCCCTGGTAGAAGCAACAAGCCAGTGTGGGGAATTACCAGATAGATTGGAAACATGGAAAACCTGCAGCTGAATTTATGCAACGACATCACTTTTCTCTGCTGTAATGGAGAGAATTGGACATATTGAATTGCTCACCACACAGATATGGAATTTTGAAAGCCCTTACTATTGCACAAATGTTGACAGGATATTTTATTTACTGCATCATTAAAGGTTAAAGAGACTCATTCTCCGAAGGATTCATTTTTTCAACTCTTAATATCAATTAAAGCTAATTTCGGCTCTAACTAATGATTAACATAAAATATGGAAAAAGCTCTAACTGAGCATTTCTGTTCATTACTCCAATTCTTTTGTATTGCTGGGGCACTTTATAGGTACTGATGCAGCTTTGTATCACCCATGACACAGATAACTTTCCCCTCCAAGGTTTGTTGGGGGTTTTTTTGTTATGTTTTGTTCATGAAAATGTTGCAAATACACTCAAAATACCTTTGATGACTTGGCACTAAATTTTTATTTAACCATTTTGTAGCTGATGATCAGGGATGTTCTCCACAGGCTTCCCTGCATGGCTGGGTGCAATGTCTGGATACAAATGTACTTTGTTCCAAGGTCTGCAGCCTCCATATCACTCATATATATCATAAATAAACCCACTCTGAGGTACCTGTGCAGCCACAAGTTTGCAAATGGAGTGGGGAAGACACTATAACTGTTCAAGGGAAAATGAAAAACCTTGCCTGCCACTTATGAACTGAAGCCAGTCCAGATGCACAGCTGGATGCATTTATCCATCCTCACTTGGCAAAATGCTGATCCCATCCACACAGCACAGAGAGTCCAGGAAAATGAGCTACAGTTCATCTCCTGGACTGTGTCTGGGCTTTGTGCAGCCCAGCTGAGGGGTGTCACACCACAGCTCCCCCATCCTGGGGCTGTCCAGCTGGTTTTGCTTAGAAATTGGAGGTGGTAGAAATGGAAAAGACTTTTGGAAAATAGAGCACAAAGACAAAACCCCCAACACGGCCAGCACGGTCTTGCACTAACTTGCCACAAGCTTGTCTAACCTTTTCAGGATTTGTCTACTTGTATCCTAATTTTAGGCTATTTATTGTTAACAAGCACTAATCTGGGATCAATCAGCATCCAAAGGTCACAGCAAAAGCCAGAGGGAAGGCGAGGAGTGGTACAGATGCTCCAAGGAAGGTCAGCTGCTGCCACTCAGGCTGCTCTCGGGGGTAACCACACATCAATCACCCCACCAGCAGCCTGAGCCACATCCAGGGGACTCAGCAGATGCCTGGTGCTCCCAGTGACTGTAACAGGCTCCAGTGGAAATCTGCAGGCTGCTCAAGTGGGAAAAAGGCATTTGGAGATGCTCCTTGCTAAGAAGGGGAGCGTTTCCCATGCTGGATGTCACACTCCTGTGCCCAGGGCAGCTCTGGCCCAGGGCTCTGCACTCACCTCCAGGTGTCTCAGGTCACTGAACAAACCACTCTTATTTTCCCTCACCTTTTCAAGTGGCTTTTTCCTTCCCCCTCCTGCATTTTCATGTTTAGCTTTCAGTGACTGGAATTCACTCGGCCGGGAGGAAGTGAAAACGCTCTCTTAAGTGGAAGAGCCACCTAATAAAGTTTTAATGGAAGATATCATTTCTAATCTTTACATTACATTAAAAGCCAGCCGGGAAATGAAAGCCCAGGAGGGTTAGGAGTGTTGGAAACACTCAGCAAGACAGCCTTATCTTCAGGGAGTTCACAGAATAAGTGTTGCCCTAAGGAACAATTTGCAGCAAGCAGAGAGCTGGGGCTGTTACAGACTTGCAGCCACATGTAGACATATGTATTTATATTTGTGTGCACATATCCACACACCCAAAGGGCAGAAGGATATCTTAGCCTTTGGACAGACTCTCCAAATCCAGCTGAGATATCCACCTGGGGGTGTCTGAGGGGATAAGCTTGGAGCCCAGGCCATGGCATGAAGCATTTACCTGCTCTACACCACCAAGGTGCTCATTTAAACACCAAAACTGCTCCATCTTCAGGTGTGTTTTTTTTTTTTTTTTTTTTTGTGACTTACATAGAATTGGTCATTTTCGGCTCTTCAATAACCCACAACCTCCTGAATTTAGGAAACCTTCCCACCACCAGTTCCTTGCTGTGCTGAACATCCAGGAAACAACAGTAGGAGCAGTTACAGAAACCTGTTTCCAGGAACAAGAGCAGAACTGAGCAGTTCTCAGGCTCCCTGGGGAGGGACAGAAACATTCAAGCACATATCAGAAAGACAATGAAAATGGGGCGAAAGAGTACCATGCATTTGTGAAACAATGGCCTTCCAGTTTAAAAAGTTGACGTTGCAAGTTTTGGTTGGCTGAGAGGGACCACATTTAGTGATTGATGTTCCTTCTCCCAGGTAACTAGTGGTAGGTCAAGAGAAAACAGCATCAAGTTGCTCTAGAGGAGGTTGAGGTTGGATATTAGGGAAAATGTCTTCATGGAAATGGTTGTCGAGCATTGGATCAGGCTGCTCAGGAAGTGGTGGAGTCACCATCCCTGGAAATATTGAAAAACTGTAGATGTGGCAACTGGGGACACACTTCAGTGCTGGGCTTGATCTTAGAGGTCTTTCCCAACCTAATCTATTCATGATTCTATAACCACCACCAACAGTAAAACACACTCAAAAGCTGTTTTAAACCAGCAAAAGCCAAACTTCCAAAAACGCCTGAGTATAAATCTTCTCAGGGACCCAGCAGGCCCCAAGGTGGCAGCAATGAAGTTTCTGCAATAAGAACTGAGAGCTTCCAAAGGCAGGGAGAGACCTGCCAGGGTGTCCAGGCAGCAGCTGCCCCAGGGAAGTGCCCAGACCCTCTGCTGTGCTGGCCCCGCTCTAAGGACAGTGAGAACAATGAGAAATTAAATTGCTCTGTCACAAACCCCAGCACGCAACAGCTTCTGGCACTGTTTGGTTTGTTTATTATGAAGCCATGCTGGCTTTGTGTTGGGTTTCCTGCCCTCTCTCTGCTTGCTGGCAGCAGCTCCAGAGAAGATCTTTGGAATTTTGCTAAAAGTTTCAGATATTGGTTTCCTTTGCAGCACCTGCTCCTTTGTAAGGAGTTAGAAGCTCCCTCCAGGCTCCCTCCCTAAACACACACCACAGCTGCACAGCTCATTATTTGCCACGTTTATTATATAATCACCAAAACGTTGGAGGTTTAAAACCTTCTTGTCTCTTGCCCATCTCTGAACTGGCTCCCAGGTGGGGTTTGAGCACCAGCAGCTGGCCCTGCTGGGCTGCTCTGCCCCAGGGGAACATTGCTGTTCTCCAAATCACTCCTGGAGCCACAAGGAAGGAAAACAAACCCACAGATCAGCCTCTCCTCACGGCTGAAAGAGCAATGCAGGGGAGAATTAGGCAAGTGGCTCCTGGCTGGGCACGTGTGTGAGTGTGATCCACACGTGCCTCCATCCCAGGGCAGCCTGAGCCCCAAAGCCCTGAGCTTTCCCTGACTGAAATCTGCTGAAATCATCCATTTGAGTATTCATCTTTCACCTGTAATTTCATTTTAAATATTATTTTTTTTCTTTTTTTTTTTCTTTTCTTTTTTTTTTGGTAGGGGTTGCTGGACTTCAACCAAAATTGCTTTCAGCAATCTGGGCAATGTGAGAGGGGCTGTTTTCCATAGAAAAACCTCACCCCACTGCAGCCCTGAAGTGCAGCCACCACCTCAGTCCCAGGGCTGATCTCTGCGGAGGGTCTGGCAGAGAGACAAATCTGGACTGTACATCATGGACCTGTCAGCCTGGCCTGCCAGGTGAGAACCCCAAAATGTCCAAGTTTCATGGCTCCCACTGTAAATCAGTAAAAAATAATAATCTGGTTTTGGGATAAGCAGGATCTGATTTTTTTTTTTTTTTTAATCATTCAGGTGGTTTCTCAATTAAAGTTTTGTGGAATAGAGTGGCTACAACTGATGCTGGGAAGAAGGAGCATCAGCTGAGCCAGGAGAAAGGATCTGAAGCTTCAAACACACCACAGGTAGTGGGTGGGCTTTTTGAATAAGGAGAAAATTCATTAACTCGGTGTCAAAGATCACACAGAATTTAACGAAAATTTTAAGTAAAATATGCCAAGTGTTTCTGAGGAGGCCTCCTGGATCTTTCCTTGAAGATCTGCAAAGAAATGTGAAGGAAATGCTCCACTTTCAGTATCATACTGTGAGATTAAATGTTATCCTGCTACACATTCTTTTTTTATAGCCCACTTTCTATTTTTATTCCTGTTCTGCTGTGGAAGTGTTTGCTAATAATATATGATAGGATGCTTTGTCATGAAAAAACCTTGTATCATTTATCTGTTTCTGAAAAAAGAAATTCTCAGTACAAATCTAATAAGGGGAAAAAATCCTATTCTAGCTCCTGTTGGAGGAAAGGGATTGATTTATGGAGAGAGATGAAAAGCACTAAGTATGTATTGCTTGGCAAAATGAGGAATTGTAGAGAACTGTCTTTATGCATTTGAAGGGTGTAAACATCAAAGAGGCAGAAGAGCTATTTAGAGCATTAGGAGGAGGCACATCTAGGAGACAAGAGCTGAAATTAAATGAACATCCTTAACTTAAAAATCATACTTCTGCCTGCAAATCTATTTCCTGGTATTATTACTTGCAGCACTCTAATGAGTATAAATGAAGCTTATAGGAAAAAAACACCTAATCTATTTTTCATATCCGATCAGCAGATCTTCCTGTAACATTTATAAAGCCCAGATCCGGCACCTAATCCAGAAATTCTGGGAGAAGAGCATCCTTTAAGCCTCCTCCTCCTCCACCTTCCTGATGCCCACCAAATGCTGATCAGTACAGTGGGTCACTTTCCCACCTCCAGATTGTCTGGGATTGGTCTCATGGGAGCTGTGTGGGTTTAACACATTTATTTATTTATTTATTTATTTATTTATTTATTTATTTATTTTTAACTGCTTTTACTTTTTAAAGGCTAATTCTGCTTGTGAACAACCCTCCTGGGAAAACCAGAGCATCCTTGGGCAGGAAACCCAGCACTGATCCTGCAGGATGCCCCAACCTGGCTGCTTGGAGTTGAGTTAATTGCCCAGAGACCTGAGCTAAAGCATGGGGGAGGAAAGGCTCTGGAGAAATCAGTGCCTTTGCTCTCCTCCAGGATTGGCAGGACGCTCCAAAAACGCCTGACAGCCCACAGAGACCTCAAGGACAAAGCTTTGCTCTCTGTCCTGGGGTGACTTTCTGATGCTTCTATCCCCAGTTGTCTGTTCTGTCTGTTTATGCTGGATATTAATTTCTACACCTTTCAGACTGGTTCTGAGAGCAAAGAGGGGGAGAAAGAAGAAGCAGCAGTTTGTTTTCAGACACTGCACTCACTCCTCTGCATTCCACTCCTGGACTGTGTGTCTGCAGTAGGGACAGACAGCAGGACAGAGATCTCCTGTGCTTTTAGATAGTTTGTAGCTAGCTGAGGCAGAGAGGTTCCCTGGATTGTTATTTTTTCTTTTTCTTGGGACTGTTGAACCCTGCTAGGGAGTGAAAACCCAGGAGAGCACCAGGAGCTCACACCTGCAGCCCACTGGGGCCTGGGCCTCGGTGTCTACCAGTGCCAGAGGGACTGAGGAGAGACTGAGTGGGCCAAGATACACCCACAGCAAGGACTGTCTCAATTTGTCATCTCTCTTCACAACAAGAGGTTTTATTATTTCATATTGTTCATTTTTTATTCTTGTGGGCACTGTTAAATAAACAGGTTTTTTCCACTTTTCTCTAAGGAGATTTTTTCCTGACCAGCTGGGGAAGGCCCGTTTAGGTTTGTTTCCCAGAGGTTCCCCATTCAGAGGTTTCCTCCCAAAATTGCCCTAAACCAGGACACACTCCTGTCGCCCCTGCATTTTCTTGCTTTCAAGTGCTAGAATCTTTGCAGCCTGATTCTCACACTGCTTGATGTAAGCTATATGTATTTTTAGAATTTATCTTGTGTTTTGCATAGTTCTTCTCTGAGAGGAGAACTTGATTGAAAGTAAGAGTGACCAATCAGGTCAGGAGGTTGTAACCTCCTTGGGCCAATCCTGGCCTTCTGTAAAAAGTGTATATAAGTAATGGAGTCAGAGAAATAAAGCAGCTTTCCATGTTTGACCCTGCTGCTGCCTGCTTGTCCTCTGTGAGGGTCCACACCCACGTCGCAACGTGTGACCCCTCAAAGTGAGGCATCACACACTCCCACCTCAAGGAAGGGGTTTTGGAGTAAGCAGAGCTCCAGGACAGGGTTCTGCTCTCCTTTTGTGAGCCCCCCATGCCCACCGGGGGGTGGGATGGCAGCAGACCTGTGCCAGGCTGTGCCGAGCTGACCCTCAGCCTGCCTGGGGTCTGCACATCCATATGGATGTGCCTGGGTAATTGGAAGTGGCATGCAGCTGAAAAACATCACTGGGTTACACACCTCCCTTCTGATTCCTACCAGGCAGTGCAGGATAACAAGGCCTGTCCCTCTCTGTGCCTTTTCTCAGCAGCATTTCACAGGTGACAGATGCTGGAGGTGGCAGGAGAGAACTCCCTGCTCTCAGCCTCCCCAGAGAAATCCTCAGATCTTTCCAGAATTACAGACACCTTTTATATTATTTTTTTTCTGCCTAGATTTTTAGTCTAAGGGCAAGACTGCAGTCTCATATTGGCCATTAAAGTGAAGTAAAGGAGGTGCTTTCTGTGCTCCCTCCCTTCACCAGCAGGAAAAGAGGTAAAATCCGGGGGAACAGAGGCAGCAAAATTGCTAAGTCAGAGCACAGAGGCCATGCAGACTGTGGCTTCCCAAACATCCTGAGCCCTTCAGTCAGAAATCACTTCATCATCAAACACAGCATTTCATGTGCATAAATAAAAAAGAAGAGAAATGATTGCAATAAGCTTCTGATAATAGCCAAGGTTCATAACTGAATCCGTGATATTTCAACAGAAAGCATATATTAATGTAAAATAAACATGATGCCTGTGAATGACAGGCTCTGATTTATATTCCTGATGTTTCCAGCCCTACAGCATCATAAGAACATTGTAATGAAAAATGTTCAGCAGCAAATAGGAAAGGATGGATCTCTGTGGGCGAGAAGGGAATTACACTGCTTCCCATGCCCCTGCCTGGGGCCACCGAGGTCTCACACTTGTTCACATCCACAGACATCAGTTCCTAAAGGGATGGAGTTACTGATGGAGTCACAGCTCTGTGCAAAGCCTGAGCAGCTGAGGAAAGCTTATCCAAACTGCAGGGCAGCAGCTGTGGTGCCCAGACATGGGCAGGGGACACAGGGCTGGGGCAGGGCTGTCCCCACCCTTCCCTGGACACTCACTCCCACTCTGCAGCCTTTGCAGCAAACTCACAGAGCACAAGTCACAAACTCCCAAAATCAAAATGACATCTTACCATGCTGGGGGAAAGGCCACGTTCCTCAGGTGGGTGATGGGGGTGAGGCACAGTTGTGCTTTCACTGGAGACCTGCACATCTCCAGCTGAGCTCAGGAGAGGATTAGCATGACAAGGCTGAGCTTAAATGGGCTCTGGGTGAGGTGTAGAGGGTGTAGAGCCCAGGTGAGGCTGGACAAGGTCTGCCTGTCCCTGCCCAGGAGGCCCTGGTCCATCCTCAGCTGGAGGAAATCTCTGCCTGACAGTTCAGGGCCTGTCTAGTGGAGGTCTGAGGGTCTCCAAGTTTGGAATTAATATCAAGAGAATCAAGGGATGCACAGTACAGGTGCTGACCACCACTGACCAATGCCAGCCCATCCCCAGCAGCCACCAGTGACTCCCAGCCAAGTCCCCCAGTTTAGACACTGAGCATGGTGATATTCCTAAGGCAGGAACAGCCCTTTGGGTCACCTCTCCTGGCCATGGAAGGCAGAGCATGAGACACCTGAAAAGTGCTGGACTCGGGGTAAGGTCCCCTCAGCCACAGCTCAGCCATCGGTGTCACCAGCACTGCTCTCACACTGACTGACCCCAGAGCACTGTACCAGCTACTCAAGAGAAAATTAACTCTAGCCCAGCTAAACCAGGACAGCTTCTCCTGTCCTTTGTGTCCCCTGAAGCACCAGGCTGTCCCTGCAGGCTCCCACCAGCTGGGGCAGGAACTGGAGCAGAAAGGCACTAACCCTGCAGAGGCCACAGGAGAAGTGCCACAGGAACCACCCTGCTGAGACATCCCTGCTGCCTCAGGAGATGCACCATGCTAGGGCATGTGGCTCTCCGAGGGAGAGATGAGTCCATTTATTTCAGGAGTGGATTTGGCCTCGGGCTGGAGCTGTTTAGAATCAAGTTGGACACGGTGACCTGTGCAAAGCACTTGTTAAGCACCAGGGTCAGTTGAGAGCCTGATCTGCAAACAGTGAAATCTGAATGCTCTACCAACCAGAACATGTCCAAAGGCTTTCAGAGATTCCTGCTGAGGTTAGAATTTTCCTCTCTCTCAAGGGAGTTTCATTCTCATGGCACTGTATCCATTTCACAACACAATTCACTGTCTCCTACATAAACATCCTTTCTTTAGTTCTTCCCTTAGAAGGGTGAATGTGAACAACCCCCCCCAAAATATCTGAAGTTCTTCTTGTGGTCAGTTATTAAAGCCAAGGCACAAGAAACATGCTCAGAGGTGAGGAGCAGAGAAAGGAAAGTCTGGGCCTGGGAGCACTCAGCAGAGAAGGAAAGCTGGAAGGAGAAGGTGTGAAAGACTACTTTGTGCTGGCAGGCCTTGGGGATCGTGCATCTCATGCTCCCAGACAAAAAACCCACTAGAATATAGCCAAAACAAGGGGAGGCTGATGAATGAAGCCATTACAGGTGACAGGGGACAGAGACACAAAGCAGAGGAGTTTAAGTGTTGCTTAATGACTCGTGTGGAGGTGTAGGAGAAGGTGGAGGGACAAAACATCCCAATCACTGTCAGCTCCTAATGGGTACAAAATGCTCATTGAAAACCCAGCAGAAGGTCACTGGCCCCTGGGGAGTACAAGGAGGAGGCAGCAGCCAGAACCCCTTGTCCTCTGTGTCTCCCCAAATACCCCTGAGCCACCTCTGGACACATTTTGATGCTTGGTAACATGTGAGGTTTCAGTGAGTGAAATCAAGTTTCTTTTACAAGTTCATCTTCCTCCACTGCACTGTCCCCAGCTGGGGCTTGCCCCACTGACTGGGCCATGCATTAATTGCTGCCCAGGAAATGTGGGGTGGGGGTTTTGGAAGCTCATTCCCCTCTGTTGATCTCTCCATCTCCTTTAAGTGTGAACTCGTGGGATGAGGTAATGTGGCAGGACTGTCTGGGGTGGCTTTGCTTCCCACAGCTCTGCTCAGAAATCCTGGCAGGAATTGGCCTGTGGCAGAGCTGTGGCAGGCTGCTGCCTTTCCCTGCCCAGGGTTTCTTCCACTTGCCAATAAACTCTATGGGCTCAGAGATGAGTCAGGAAAGTAAGAAGCAAGATCCTCATCTAAAGGCAGCATCACAAAAGGCTTCCCCAACCCCAGGCTCCGGGTGGGAGGGGGCAGGTCTGTGATTATTCACACAACAGGAGTGCAGAGGGGCTGTTCCTGTGCACTGTGTGTGTACTTTTGCATGAGAAATGCTTAAAAGAGGAGTAATTATAGAAAAATTTGTCAGGTACCTGAAAGAAAAAGCAGGAAAGGATAAGCAGGTATGGCACTACCTGAGGTAAATCAATCAGAGCAGGGAAGAGGAGCAACTGCATCAACTCTTCCTAGGGGCTGCCAGCTATTTGTCTAAATTGTGTTTCTCAGCAATGTTGAGGAACACTCCCCCTTCTCTCAAAGCACAGATGAAGGCAGGGCTCCTGTGAGGCCTCTTCTCGTCATCCCTTCTCACACCTCCCCATACATTTGGGAACTGCTCCCTGCTTTGGGACCTCCTGCTCACCAGCCCACCTGGCACAGGCCAGGACCAAATTCACTGCTTTGGTAAAATTCTGGCCTCTGCTTTGGCAACAGTGGGGTAGCTGGAGATCAAACCCAACCATTTGCCTTTTTAATCCTATTCCAGTCTTGTAATTGAAAAAGCTTGTACAGATTTACACTGTTTGGGGGCAGGAGGATGTGGGGAATACTCTTCATGGAGCAGCAGAGCTGTGCTGCATTCCTCCATCCCTCAGACCAAAGATGTTTCACCAACTGATTTAATTACACGAAGCTTATGCTGGAGTTATAGAGGGATTATCTGAGTTTTATCATGGTTATTAGAGAAAATGATTATATTGTTACTATTACAGAGTTACAAAAAGTAAAGAGGAATCACAGGAAACTTGGCAAGGGCTCATTAGCAGTGTGGTAGTGTCTGCAGAAGCTAATTAAAAATGTCTATACCTCATAATAACCATTTATCTCATCAGAGCCTCCATCCCTTACGTCTCTTTCTGTGGATAGAGTGAGGGGGAATGATCTCTGCTGGCTGGTGAATGCACACACAGCAATACATCTGAGCTTGGCACAGTACAAATGGCTTTGTTCCGGGATGTGAAGCCACCAGAGCTGCTCTTGCCTGCCTGAGCTGGGGCTGGCTGTCCTTGCCTTGCTCACAAGGACACAGAGATGCTCAGGGACCTCCTGAGAGTCGCTTCAAGAAATATCTCAGCCAACCATCACATGCTGGGTGTCAGAGGATGGAGACAGTGAGCCTGGAGGAGGTGCTGGTTGGGAGGCATGAGAGCAGCATGAAAGCAGCACAATGGCACAAGTGTTTGCATTTGCTGTCCCCAAAGTCCTGCAGAAGCCAATGGTACCTCTGGTGTCTCAGCAAAACTCTGCTCTGAGTCGCTGAGCAGGTGGGCAGGATTTTCTCAGACAACATCTGTATCTCCTCTGCTGTCACATAACTCCTTCTCCAGGCCTCCAAAGCAAACAGAAAAATGACACAGCTCCCAGTTAATCTGTGTTATCTGGAAGAAGAAATCAAGGTGAAATTCAGTTTGTCAACAGGGGTGTGAGTGCTGACAGGAGATGGATCGGAACAGGCGAATGCCAGCTGTGGTTTTGCCCGACAAGTCATTTCTCACACAATGCCTGGATGCTGATGGATGTTCTGGAGATGATGCTTGATAAACTTGTTTTGGATTGGAGTTTGAGTTGAAGGGGTCTGTAGGGAAAGCAGAGGAATAAATCCCAAAAGCCATGGTGGTTGTGATACCATTTTCTGTTCTGCCCTGTGGTCCTGGCCAGCACAGAAGAGACAAAGCTGAAAGGCAGAGCCAGCCTGCCTCACTCTCCAGGGAGAGGAAGGTGCTTCCACTGCTTAGCCCATCCAAAATATCAGCCCCTTGCATATAAATTCCTCTTCATTTTTAATCTTTGCACACATTTGCAGTAAAGCAGAAGGAGTGGACACTTAATAATGAAATCGTCCAGCCTATCCCAGGTGTAGTCAGAGGTAAAATCCCCCTCAGCAGCACTGAGATGATGACAGCAAGGACCAAGTCTGGAACCCACTGGCCTCCAACACAACCTGGCTGGACCTCAGTGCTCAGAGACGCTGCTCCTCCTTGCAAGAGTTCACAACTTCTTGCCTAACTAAAGGCTCTCCCCAGACCTCTGCTTGACACCAGCTGATCAAGGTTTTACTGTGTCTCTCTGCCCAGACAGAGCTCTTACCTCTGACTTTTGGCAGAAATCAAAACAATTTTGTCCCAAACCATTCATTTTTTGTTGTTCCATCCTAAGGAGAACCTCTGTTAGTTATCCTATTCCTGTTATTCTCACTGCATGTGAACACTGATGATGAGTAGTGCCTACTCTCATCCAGCATAGCCAGCCTGACCTCCTTGGCAACTGGGAACACTTTTTCTTGAATCCAGTCAATTAAACCTCACCACTGTGCCTGTTGAGCAGCTCTGTCTGGCTCTCAGAAAAGAAAACCAGGTACTGAAAACCCTGGCACGTCCCCCAGAAATATCACCCTCATTTTGAAAACAACATGATAAAAATCAGGATTTTTCTCCCACAATTCCTGCACACTTTCTCCTTTTCAGCTTTCCCTGCCAAACTCCATCCTCAGATGCATTCCTGCCTGGTTCTGTGTTGTGTCAGCCTGTCTCCCAGACATCCTCTGCTTTCTCAGCCCAGCTGCTGCCCTGGGTGGGGAAATCTCTTCTTGCAATGGCAGCAGTCTCTAAGGGCTTTGGTGGGTGAAGCAACCCATGACTCACTTCCACAGCTTTTCCAGGAGATGCTGGAGGCAGAGGCAGGACATTGAGCTCAGCTGAGATTTCCCAACACAGAAAAGAGTCAAAGAGCTGTTGTAATGTTTGGGTGGCCAAACATGACTCATTTCCAAGCCTAGATCATGCTTTTCTCCCCTGAAATCAAATTATCTACTAAGCCAAACCAATAATTCCTAATGGAAACAAGCTGGAACAGCTTTCCTGAAATGAGAGGAGTTATGAGGAGCATGAACTTATCTCCCCTTTGAGTTTATGGGATGTCCCTCACACCAGGGACCAGGCTGAGAAAAGAGGTGGGAGAGAGCACATGTCCCATCAGATCCTGTCTTCTGAGACCACAGTTTTGCAGTGCTGCAAAATCTCACCTAGAACAAAAAACAATGCCAAAAGCCTGATGGAGGATCTAGATTTTCTTGCAGTAAATTCCTAAAAGAGTAATTAAAGTAATTATGCAGTTGAGAATTGTTCTCGATAGTTATCTGAGAATTAGCAGAGATAAGCACAGTGGTATAAACTGTGATGCAGGCTGAGAAAGGCAGGATTTTACAGGTGTTCCATGCATGGAACATGAGGTGTCTTGACATACACACACAGCAGAAATCAGCTGAAAGGAAGGAAGAGCTTCGAGCAGTGAAAAATTAGGAGACAGAAAAGAAAGAGGGGAATTAATCAGCATTAGTGCTGCCTTCAGCCCCCACGCCCCCAACAGAAATGAAATGGCTTGACTTGTATAAGGATAGCCATTATCCATTCATGCCACTGCTTTCATCCCTCCCTTTCCTGGGAGAGGGCAGTGATGTCCTTGTGCTGAGCCTTGGCTCCAGCACAGAGGGGTTAATCTGCTCTCACTCCTCACCTCTTTAAATACAAGTCATAAACGTGATTGTTTGCTTGCTTTTATTACAAGAGCTGTAGCTCTCCTGGAGAAAATACACCTTGCACTAATACACTGGAGTTTTCCAAAGGGAAGTTTAAGTCTCCTTCAGCAAATGTAACGGTCACAGGCTTTAAATCTTATGATGTGGGCAATAAGCTGTTATTGGCCACAGCCAAAATAATAGCCAAAAGCTATTTTTTCCAGAGCATAAAAGCAAAATACAAGGCCTCACAGCCCAGAACCTGCAGCTCCAAACCATAGATGTAACGTAACTAACATATATAGATGTAATTCTTTGTATAGCTGCTGTAAATACATGGTACATACCTATGGCACTTGCATACACACATAGACACATATATAAATATATAAAATATATATATGTATTTGAAGTGGCCACAAACGGTATTGGAGAAAAACAAGTCTCTGTTTTTCATTACCACCTGTAATTCCACCTGGCTCGCTACTTCTTTCACTGGAGTAATGAATAAAGTAATAATTCTCCCTTAAAGCTGTGTGGTCACCAGCCTCACACATCAAGGGAGCACTGGGAATGGGCATTAGGAGTGGTCAGATCCAGGGATAAGAGCTGAATTTTTCCTCTCTACCCCGAATGCAGAAGAAACCCAGCAGTTTTCGGAGATTTACATTTATTTTTGTGCTGTAAGCTAGAACAAACTGGAGCTGGGATGAGGCTGAAGCATCTGGAGGTGCTTGTGAAGCCAGTGCTCAGCATCAGTGTCCCTGAATAAGCCAGAAACAGTTTTTTCATAGGGACTAAGTGACCTCCCTGCTCCCTTCCTAACTCTGTGTGCTTTGTCTGATGGGCTTCAAGGGATTTCCTCTGATTATTGCCAACGCCTCTGGAGACACATTTAAAAGGATCCTGAGTGCCTGTAAAACCTCTCCCTGTGAAGTCAGCCCATGGAGAGACCTCACAGAGGAGATGTAAATCTTGGGAGGGTTTACAGCAGCTCCTCCAACATCTGTAATTCCTGTATCAGCAAACACTTAACATATCGCTCTGGGATGTAGAGCAGGGAGAGTTATTTCAGAAAGCAACCACTTAACATCTACAGCTCTACATGGCAGCAAAATAATAATAATAAAAAAGTAATCCCAAATAGCTTTCCTAATTCAGATTGTATTAAAATGTGTATATATATATATATATATATATATATATGTATGAACTTACAGAATTTCACTCCCATGGTCATTTTCCACTGACTGGCCATGGATAAACTCTCAGTCATGTCCAGACCCTGCCGTGCTGCAACAACTGCTAGAATAGTTAAATATTCCTGCTGGCTCTCTTCTAGTGGTTTTCCTTCCTAAAAGAGAAAAATGATTGCCCTGTTCCAGATTAAAGGAGGTGAGTGGGTTAAGAGCAGAGTTTTATTGGGTGGTAACAGAGGCAGCAGAAGTGGGATAAAAAATGAGGGAGAAGGAGGAGGAAGGTTTTGGTGCATGTTGGCATTTTGATAGCACACCTAATTCTGGCCAGACTAAACCCTCAGCCTGCTTTGGTTGCAGTGGGATGATGGGTTTGCAGCCTGTTTTACAAACCCCAAATGTATTTTGATAAAAAGTGCCACAGCAATGAAAGGAATCAATACAGCAGTGCCTCTGTGTGTGTGTGTTTTATATTAAGACTTAGTTGATGACTTCTCATCATTTGAAAGAAATGTTCAGCCTCAGTGCTTGAAATTATCCAGCTGCAGCATTTTCTACTCAATCCAATCTCCAGTTAATTTGATCCTTCATTTATCTTGAACAAAGCCTCCTAATAAAAACATTTGTATTACAAATGATACACTTGATCAATGGGATTGCTTTAGGCGAGTATTTGATAATTTGAACACTAGCTATAAAAAGTTCTCATTTAATCAATGTGGCTGGCCAAAATTTGGAGGGAGAGAAAGCCCCAAACCTGCACATTACTGAACAGCCAGACTATAATTACATATCAGGTTATTTAGATGTTCTTACCAACATTATTGTTAGAACTGGCCAATGTAATTGGTGTGATATTAGCCTTAATTATTTTTGGTAACACAATTAATTATTTAGTTCACTCAAAGTGACAAGAATGGAATGAATCAAAAGAAGGAGCTGGCTGGGCTGGGAACTATTAATTTTCTCTCAATCCCATGATTCCTTCAGTCAAATCAATGAGATAAATAGGCAGAAGGAAAAAGCCAATGGACATTTCCATTGAACAGGAAGAGCATCCAGGTCCCAGGCAGGTCAGGAGATGATATTGGGCTTTCACAGGGGCTGGGAAGTTTCCCTTGGGATCATTCAGGTCTGAGAGGATGGTTTTTCAAACCCAGAAGATCTTCAAGGTCACAGGCTGCTCTGCTAAGGGTGGTTCCCCTCCAGGCTTGTGTCCAAAGTAGGAAACATTATCCCTTGGCAGCCAAAGTGAATTTCTGCTTTATTGCATCTGTTGCTATCCTTGGATGCCTTGAGAAGAAATCACATTGCTTGGAATGTTAGCCTGTGTTTATTTACATTAACAGTGGTATTAATCAACATTTTCCTCTGTTCTCCACAGATGGCTCAGGGAATGCCTTTGGAAAGCAAAGAGAAACTCCAGGTCAGGGTTCCTGTTGTTGGACATCGTTATATGTAAAAAGTGAAATTATTCCTCTCCTTGCTCAGATTTGTGCATGAACACTGAAAAACTTCTCACAGCTCCCCCATCCCTCCTGCACCTTGGCTGAGGAGCTTTATTTTGACACAGCCACCAGCAGGTATATCATGAAAAAAAGTTCAGAAGGGCTCAAAAACATCCACAGTGTACATCAGACTATTTCACTTTTTTTCTTCAACCCTTTTAAATCAGCGTTTTTAGGACTTCATTTAAAGTGGGAGACAGGAAGCAGCACAGTGAGGACTCTCTGCTGTCACATCATGCATGGAGCTGTACGACACAGCAGCCTCAAATCTCTTTCAATCCATCACTTATTTCCCTCTAGAAACTTTTTTTTTATTATGTTTTTCTTCCTCCTTTCTGGCTTGTCTTTGACTGTTATTTATTTATTTGGTTAGTTGACTTCAAGGGACATTTCTCCTGGCTGGATAAAGACATTTCACAAACAAACGCAGGGGAACGTTTCTGATGAGGGTCCCCATGGGCAGGTAAAGCTTTGTGTCACTCAGCTCTGCTCCATCAGGGAGCAGCATTTTTCACAGCTGCTCCACCAACAGGCCCTGCGCAGCGGCGGGGACCAAAGCGAGAGGAATTAAAGGGCTGCTCAAGGTTCCGTGGGGCTCTAAAGGGCTCCCCTGGGGAGGATAAAAAAGAATTGGAGAGGGTTTTATTGACGTGGGTGTGCTGCCTGTGCTTTGATACGCACGCAGAGAGTAATTGTGAGTGTGGGGAGGAGGGTTCTCCACAGCTGAAACTATCATTTATACCCTGTGGAGAGTTAAAAAACTCAGTGAAGAACATGGGCAGGCACGACGGCCCAAGGCCAAACAAGGGGCACTAAACAGGCAGAGAGGATTTATAAAGCAGCAATAGATAACATTGCTCCATTTCAAAGAGCTCCACGACTCCTGCAACACCCCAAGACACCTAGAGGGAGGGACATCACCATCAGCAAAACGTGTGCTGAAAAAAACCCCCCATCTCTGGGCAAGTCTGCAGCTGCCAGGGGAGAGGCAAACACGCCGAGGCATCAGCTCAGCATCTGGAGGGGAGAGCATCTGCTGAGAGACACCTCGACACTCACTTGGAGTGAGAAATCATCACTCCGGCTGCAATTCTTCACCAGCCAGACGCACCGAGTGAATGGAACCCACACAAATGAGGTCGTTAGCATAACCGAATACGCTCTTCATTCCTTCAAGAATGAAAAATATGAGTAATTCCCTGGCAAGGCCCAATTACAGCCTGCCAGCACTAGCACATGGGTTATATCTATTATGAAATAATAAGATAACATTAATAAGATTCCCAGAAAGGACATTAGACAGCTAATCTCACGACTGTGTATGACTGGTCTAACTATTCAGGCTGTCTCCTGCCTGCATGGCTCTACACTCTCCAGGTCTTTCTTGTCATTTTCCCTGGGAAAAGTTCAGGTCTACCAGCTTTTAAGCAGGAGGTTCTGAGTGGGAACCACAGGGAGTGCTCCGGGAGTGCTGAGCAACGCTGGGTAGCTGCTGCTCTCTCTTCAGGAGTTTCAGTGACAGCCATAAACGGGAGAGCTACAGCAAACAATCACACACAGCACCCGTGAAATGTCCCTGCAGACAGAGCCATGCTGGCAGCTCTATTTCAGGTCGTTAACCTGAGTGCACAGGCACGGCTCAGGCGGCTGCCAGAGCTTCCAGCCGCTCGCTCCGACAGCACCTGAATAATCCCTTTATTTTACCCCATTTCCTTGTGTCCTGAGGGTCCCGACCCTGCATGCACACACGGCACCCAGAGCTGTATCAACTCAGGCAAGAAAGCGGGTTTCATCTTTTAGATGCACATCAACATGCCTTCCTGAGACACCCACAGAACAAAGCTTAAAAGAGAAAAAATGGACAGTCAGACGCACGTGGAGCTGAGCACAACAACACACATTGCTCAGGAGCCTGCTACGGCAGGAGGCAGCCGAGATTTCCACGGCTGTAATTCAGCAAGGGGCGTCTCGGGCTGTCGCAAGGAGCATCCAGCACCAAGGACACAGCAATAGCAGCAGCCGGACCCCGGGGTTTGGCAGGTGGCTGAATTGGCTCGGCAGCCTCGCTGGCCCTGCTCGGGGAAGGGAAGACGCTGAGTCTCAGCACAGAGGGCTGTAATGAGGATTAATAAGGCGTGTGAAGACGCTCTGTAATTGTCCGTCCGGCTGTTTCCTTTGCACCTTATGCTGTCGTTTATGCTGGTGCAAAGTGGCTGTAAAACGCCCCAGGTCTGATTCAATAGAACTCTGCAGATTCCTCGCACAGGTGTAAATTGCTCTGTGAGGTTCAGGGCACTGTCTAAATGCAAACTAATCTGATCATCTCTGTTGCATCTTTTTTCTTTTTTTTCCTTCTGTAAACTCCTCTGCAGCCAATTGAACATTTTAGTGCCTAATAAACTACAAAATATCAGGTATTTCGTGCATGAACTTACATCCCAGAAACAGAATTCGCAGCGCTGGCCTCAAGGAGAGCTGGAGCTACATGAAGATGCCATGACTGGACCACCAGCACCGCAGTCCTGTGTCCTGGTGTCATGGTTTGAAAGCAAAACAAGTGAGAGGCTCCAAGTCAGACATACAATTTAATAAGAAGAAAGGTAAAAAGGTAAAAATAAAATAAAATAAATGCAATAACACAAAGGACCACTGACAGAGTCAGAATACAACCTGAGCAGGGTGGTGGAAGCAGTCCAGATAAGGTGCTCTTCCTGAAGCAGTGATCCTGTAGAAAGGTCTGGTAGCTCCGCTCCTCTGGGAATCCAGTAGGTAAGGGCTGCTTGCACTGTCTCAAATCCCAGTTTGTATCCAGGTGGGAATGCTTGGCTCCTCCCCCTGGGCAGAGCATCTCACAATGGGATGAGGAGTTGTGAAGTGGGTCCTTGATGGCCCATTAAACAGAGATAATTCCTGGAGGGAGGTACCTGTGAGTCATGGGCAAGGTGTTGATGGGCCATTAGCAGAAGACACCCCAAAGGCAGAGGGCCTGGGAAGAACACTGCCCCACTTGGTTTAACAGTTCATGAAGATGGTGATAGAATAAACAATTTGTGTACATCCTACACTACAACCCAGGACAGCTGGTTGCTGCCCACAGCCGTGGAACATTCATATCATAAACCTCAGGGGCTGGTGCACAGTGACAGTGAGCCTGAACCCAGGAGAAGCCATGAAAAATGAGCTAACGACATAATTTGGGAGGGAATGGGCAAAAAACAATGCCTGACCTTGTTCAGACATGGGGAAAAAAAACAACTGCAGAACTACGGCAGCTGTAAAATGAGCCTGAACTGAAATGTATGAGCTGGTATTACAGGGAATAACCCTTAAGAGGTGGAAGGCTTTGATAGACGAACTCCTACAGGTAGCTTCAACCCCTGGCAGCTGCAAGGCTTCGGTAATGAATGTCAGACTGCTGGGCAGCTGTGAGGGGAATAAACAGCTATTTGCCTTCAGTGGAAGTAGCATCAGTTTGACATATGACATTCAAATGATTCGAGCTTTAAAAGTGTGGTTAAACGACTGCTGTTTGACTTGGAACCTTGAGCCCGCCCGAGCAGCATCGCCGCCGTTTATCTTGGCTCTGTGGGGGATTGAAGCACCGAGCTTAAAAATGAAAGATCAAAGTGTTTCTGCAAATTCAGCCCGCAGTATGTCCTGTGTCCAGCTGCTAGAGAACGTGTGCTGGAGTGATGAGAGGGGTAAAGACGGGCCGTCCCCCTGCTGTGGCCTTCGGCTCCAGTTGCTGAGGCACATGTGGCACTGAGGAGACACAAGACAGGGGATGAAATTTGGGGGATGGAGTGAGAAAAAGGGTTATCCCTACCTGGGCCTTCCCACAGTCCCCTCTTCTCCCACCATCCTCCTCCTTCTCCACATTGGTGAGCTCCTCTTCGAGGCTCTTTGCATTTTGCCTTGCAGGACACCATCCTGCCCTGCACCATCTCCTGCTCATTTTAGAGAAACAAGCGCTGCCAGAACTTACCTGCCTGCTGTACGAGGCCTTGTTAAATCAGCCTGTCAGCTAACTACCAGCACTCATAACCCTTTGATAACCTACCTGCTCAAGTGCTTTGGCTTGCAATCTTCGCAGTGAAACAAGAGCTCAAGACCAAAGTTGCTGGAGGAAAAAAATCGCTGCTTCCTGACCTTTGGGCAGACTCTGTGGGCTGATTATCTCATCGATTTTAACAGAATTGAGCATTCAATACGGGTGTCTGGAGGCCTGTCTCTCCTCAGCAGCAGGTACAGTACAGCACCAGCAGCAATAATACAGACAACCTCTATGCAAGGCAGGGTCAGGGGCAGGAAAGCTCCAGGTTTCCTGTAAATTGTGGCAGGTATTATTAGTCCACCTGGGCCTGGCCCTGGGAGCACTTCAGAGGGGGAGCACCCTGTGAAGTGCAAATGGGTGCTCTCCCTTGCAAGGAGCCAAAATAACTGAAGCAGAAATGAGTGCCACCAGACTGGAGTGATGCCACTTGAGGGAGGACTGTCCTTGCAGGGGTTGGTGCTGAGCTGAAGCCTGTTCACTCTGGGCAGCAGTGCTGTGCCATAGGAGGGGATATGCAGAGCAGAGGAGCTCATGCTGAGGGCTCCATAGTCATCCTGGATGTTTTTTGGGGGGAGTCATCCTGTTTTTTAGAGGGCTTGCTTCAAGCTGTCAGCAGCTGGAGTGTATTAGGGGAGCTCCTGAAGCACTTCTGCTTTAGTGCCCTCCAAAAGGAAACTAATTTGCTCATTCTGGGACCATGCTAGGATCTGAATCAAAACATGGCATAAGGTGGGCACACATCAAATTTCATTATTGCCAAAGCATAAATAGTTTTTATAAAAATTATAGATGCAGGTAAACTGAGGCACAGGGCTGTGGAAGAGCACAGCTCCATTTCCCCTGGATATGAGGGAGAGATGTTTGCTCGTTACCTCTGGAAGTCAGACCAGAAAGAGGTTGACACCAAACATCTCCAGACAGCTGCTCAGTCTGAAATAAACTCAAGAAACAGCATCCTACGTACTGAACCTGCTGGAACACTCAGCATCCAAGCATTTCCCCACTGCAAGATCCCACCCAAACCACTCCCCAGAGCCAAATCTCTTGGCAAACCTCCCTCTAGGACACTCAGGAACCCACACAGATTCGTGCTTCCTGCCCTTAAGCACAAAATTCAGCAAAACAAAGATGAGGTGTGACAGAATTCCAGAGTTTTGCCCCTTTGCAGAACTCCATCAGGTGCTGGTGGATGAGGCAGGGCTGTGTCCATCTCTCTGCAGGTACAGCAGCACTCCCAGCCCAGCTCTGCTCCCCCACTCCATGGCACGGGGTGCAGCAGATGAAGATGCCTTTGAACACCCATGAGAGGGGCTGAAACCCTTTGACACCTCCAAGTGAACTGTGTATTTCCAAAATGTTAAGCAGCTTTGTGAGAAAGATTATCCTGAAGGATGTTTTCCTGTAGTGTTGACATTTCTGAGTGAGTGATTAATTCCAACACGGGCATGGGGTGAGGAGGCAAAACCCTTTTCTTGCTGCCACTGGGCAAGCTCTGGCCTTTGCCCCAGCAAGGCCATTAATTCATCTCTGTGACCCTGCAGGTGACTTTGTCACCTTCATCTTCTTGGTCACTTCTCAAGGCAAACACCTGAGGACTTTCCATCCCCCTATTTATGAACCACTGTGATGGTACAGGCACTTTTCAGCTGTTTGTCCTCCAGGGGTCTGACTCCCTGTACATTTTCTCCATCTGCTGTCACAAACACCCTGCCTTGACTTTGGAAAAGAGGACAGCAACAGCTGAAAACAAAGATGGATTGTCACTTTTGGACATGGGTGGCAGAAGGGAGTTGCAGTACTGCAGGTGACAAGGGCAGGAGGGGAAGCTATGGCTGCCTGAGCTGATGGGAATTTTCTAACCCTCTCACCCAGCTCATTGATGACTCTCTAGAGAAGCAGCCTCACTCCTCCCCTACACTTCCTGTCAAGGATGTCTTTCCCTGGGGAATTTCATTTGCTGCAGAAAGGTTATTATATCCCTTCTGAGGTTTTCTACTCAATTCCTAAAATATATAGAAAGTATTAAAAGAATATGTATGTATATATATACATATTAAAAGAATATATATGTATAATCTATGTACCTCTATATAAAAGAAATATAAAAAGTGCTATGTAGTGAATAAAGTTCCTTTTGCAATAGGAATCACTTCACACCTTCAAATGACTCTGCTCAGCTGTTCCTTTTGGGCTGTTGTACCTCCAGGAGCAGCTCTTAGGATTTATGGTACCCACAGGGACTCATCCAGGATAAAAGGAGTTTTCATCACCTGGCCAAAGGCTTATGAGATCTACAGATGGAGTCACGGTGTATGGAGAAAACACAGCAGCAGAGACTGGCATCAGCTGGGCACAGAAGAGGCAAGTGAACTTTTTATTGCAGTTAACATTCCAGCAGCAGTTTTTGGAGGAATAATATGAAATTCCAGACTCTACAAAAATTACAAAGTTTGGCAAGATTGTGAAGCACTTGACAGGCAAAGGCACCTTTCTTCCAGACAGGGTTGTCCAAGACATCTGAAGGCTCTCAGTGCTGCACCCTGCATAATTATTAATTTAGTTAAGTTGGTCTTACAGTGGCCTAATATAAATCAGACTAAAAGGTGTCATACAGCAGCATGGATGGTGCCTGTGTTGACAATCCCTCCCATGGCAGGTGGCTGCATGCCCATGATAAAATAAACAAACAATCAGGGAACACATGTGGGAATTTCTCTCCCACTCTGCAAATCTCCAGTCCTTAGGGATAACTGCTTCTCTCTGGACACCCCCAGTTAACCCATCTGCACTTGGAATCACACAAAAGCCATCTAAAATCATACCAAAATCTAAATAAATCAGCATCAGAAAATCTGCTGCAAGCATTCAGTCTTCTAAGGACGTGACCATTTTAACACTTGTCAGGGTCTTAGCACAGAGCTGAGGAAAGAGCCCTGGACAACTCTGCATTCCCAGGAGAATAAAACCACAAGACAGAGTCACCCAGCAGGCAGTGGGAACAGGAGCAGTGGCAGCATTACTTAACTATGTGCAATTTGCTCTTCCCATCTTGATTTAAATTACACTGCCAGAAGAGACTGACAATGTCTAGAATCAAATTGCTTAGAAAAGTGCCTCTTCAGAGAGAGAGAAAAAAATTCCCAAATAACTCGAGTGCAAATGGTCTTGCAAAATGCCTATTGTGATTGGGGACAGCAGGACCCGGGGCTCGTGTTCATTAGGATAATGCTCATGTAATTGTGCTGGGCCAAACCCCCATGAAATGGGGGGGAGCTGCCCCCCTGACATTCCTACAGCGCACACATTAACCTGGTCTCCTCTCAAGAGCTGGAGGAGGCACCATTAAATAAAAGAGTCTCTTGCTCTGTTCCTGCTTCCTTCACTCCTTCAGGTCAGCCTGGGCTCTGGGGACCATCTTCAGGAC
Source organism: Zosterops lateralis (assembly GCF_965231275.1). Lineage (NCBI taxonomy): Eukaryota > Metazoa > Chordata > Aves > Passeriformes > Zosteropidae > Zosterops > Zosterops lateralis. Next base: position 2,344,995 of record NC_139775.1, read on the forward strand.
AATGGGCTTCTTTGGCTGCAGGAAACCTTTTGAGTCCAGGACCAGTGGGATCTTGAGCCGGAGGAAAAAACAATGAAACGGCCTCGTCAGCTGGGAGAAAGGACAGACAGGACACCAGGAGCCCTACAGCTCAAACACATCCCAGCTACCACTTATTTGCAGTGCATTTCCCAGCTCACAGGTGTACTTACAGCAGGCCCATCACTATTGCTCGTGCAAAGCAGCCACCAGCAGGTGTTTACCAGCCCTCAGCTCCTGGATAAACTGGTTGGTGAGGTCTGGCTTGGTGCACTGATCAACAGGCTGCACGTGGAGGGAAGAGCAGCCAAACCCCACCCAGGGTGCTGCAGCTAAATGGGGGCATGCAGGGCCATTTTCTTTAATGCAGAAGTTGTCAGTACTAAGTGCAGCTAGATCATAATGGGAGCTGGAGCAGCAATAAGCTCTTCAGGAAGAGCAAAACTAAAATCACTGCTCAGACCCAGTAGCAAAGCAAAAGCATCCCCAACAGGAAAGGTTTCCATGGGGTAGGCTAGGAATCTCCTTAGAAACATTTAAAGCTGGTGTTGGAGGGAGTAATCTTGCAGGGGAGGGAAGTGTGTTCAGCAGTGGATGCTGCTCACATCCCAGCTGCCTCTCTCCCCATCAGGACAAGGGTGACACACTCCCAGCCCAACAGGCCACATTCACCCCTCATATCCCAGTAAGTTTTGTTTCAGGAAATCTAAGCAATATGGCTTGGAGCCCAGTGTGCCATCAGTGGAGCAGTGAGAGGAGGCTGCAGCTTCCATATACATGTTCCAAAGGGATGCTCCAGCATGAAAATTTCCCTCCCACTCTGATCTGATGTACATGACACCTTCTGTAGAGAAAAGGGCTGAAAGAGCCCCATAAACCTATGGGCACCAATAATACAATACATATTTAACTTGTCTCCTTTTAATTAAAGGCAGTTATAAAAAGAATCAATTTTATGGATTGCAGAGGACTAGAAAAATGTCATTAGACTTGGGGGAGGGTGGATAGGTCACTGCATTGTTAATGGACTATTACAGTCTTTCACCTCCAGGTTACTAGTTGAGCTGCAATCTGAATCTGCAGAGATTCCAGCTGAGCACCCGTGCCAAGTAATAATTTAATAAGGAGTTCTCTGTTTCTTACAACAAACGTCCTCTGAGTGACTTGCTGCCCCCTCTGCTCTGACTTCCCAAGCTCTCCTCACCAAGAGAATGTAATAATGGCCCAGCCTTTTGCAGCACTGAGTGCAGGGGGCTGGGTCAGGCTGGGAGCACCATGGTGCTGCCTGCCTGAGGCACAGGAGCTGCCGTGCTCTCAGCAGGGCTGGACTGACACATCATTTCCATCAGCTCCTGCATTTATTTCATGCCCAACACTTCCACCCTGCAAGGCCCATCCCATCAGTTCTGTGCTCAGCATTCACTGGCATCCTGGGCAAAACCAAAGCCTGGTGGGATCCTGCACAGCCCCAAAGAGGGAGAGGGTAACCAATTCAAACTTAACCCGGATTGTGCTTGCTTGAGAACTGCTACCCTTTAGAGACTTCTCTGGCCCATAAGAGAAGAATTTTGGTGCCTGCAGATGTCCCATAGAGAATAGCCATGTTTGTGTTGCAAAACACAGCTCTGGCACAGGCTGGGGAATATTCTTTTCCTTCCTGGAGTAGGATCTTCCTAAGCTGGGTCAAACAGACCAAGAGTGCACTGTGGGGAAGAGAGCACCCCACAATTCAGGTGCATAGGACTTCAGGGATTTCAACCTAAAACATCTCACCAACATTAAATATAACTCTGTGGAGGCTTTTTTAAAAAAGCATGAGTAAGTTGTGGTGAACCCCTTAAAATAAACTGAGAAGATTTAAACAGTTATTCCCACATAACAGTAGGACCATCTCAGAGGGAGTAAAGGGAAGATACTGAGACACATCACCCCACATCCTCACCGGTGTGTCTTTGCAGGGTCTGAATGAGAAGTTCTGCAACAGGACAACCACAGCCACTTTCACAACAAGGAGAGCAAACCTCATCCCTATGCAGTTCCTGGGGCCAGCCCCAAATGGCAGGAAGGTGTAGGGGTCAATATTCTCTTTGTTCTCTTTACTGAACCTGATTATAACAAAAAAACCCACAAGTTAGCAAGAGACATTCTGTTCCAGGATGTGTCAGCTTCCAAATCTGAAGTGATGAGGGGTCTGGGAAGGAAAAAGCCTTTTGTGTTTCTGTGCATATTAGAAGAATCCAGCTAAGTCTCTTATTTCTGTCTCAATAGATACTTTATGCCTCTGCTTTCATCCTACTGCTCAGATTTGGTTGTGCAAATCCAGGTGCATTGGGTGTCCTGGGAATACCTGAAATACACTAATGGATTTTGTAACTACTCTTTTCTCAGAACTCCCTCTCAGCTCCAAAACTGAACCCAGATTTCAAACCCTAAACCACACAGGTCTACAGCTCCACAGCTTCCCTGCAGATCAAAGGACCGAGCGAGCACAAAGATGTTCTCCCCCTGCGTGACTAAAGGCAGGGCTGCTTTTGAGATATGCCAGCCCCATTCCTTTCCTCATCATGAAAAACAGGGAAGAACAATCAGCTTCACAGAGAAATTTGCCACTGAGCATTTTCAGTAATACTTCTTAGTGATCAGTTGGTTTTCATGTCAGAAAGCTTTTCATTCCCAGTGCATGAGGTACAAACCTCAGCCACGCTAAGTCAGAAGTGAAGTATCTCACTACTGAGACACCAGCACATCCCTCTGATGAACTCTCAGCGAGGCAAGTGAGCCCTGAAGAGCTCCTTTACTGGCTATGTCCAGCTACCCATACCCAGTTTGGCAACTGGAATAAGGATGTGGCTACTGCAGCAACTGGTGTAAGCTGGCCCATTGCCAGAGCACTCATATTTGGGTGTTTCCTTCTGAATCCAACACCAGGTGACCAGAGGTTCCACAGGGGCTTCTGCCTGATACTATTACCATGTTTGGTCTCAAAGGTCACCACATCCCCACACCAGGATTAATTTCCAGGATTATTTCACCTCCTAGTGCAAGGGCAGAGGTCTGGTTCTGCTCTCTCTGGACCAAGCCTCAATGTCTGGTGGTCACCTGAAGATCACCAGGTTCAATGGTATCCTAGATTTGCCTTGGGCTATTGCTTCATTTTGTAGGGTCTGACAGTGCTCCTAAGCAAAGATTGCTTCATAACTTGAGTTAAAAATTAAGTTTTATTTCCTACCCATCTTTGCCCTTCCACTGCTGATTTGCAGGGCATTGTGCCAGTCACCCAACGGCTCTTGCTTTAATATCTGGCCATAAACCCCTCAGTGTTACAGCTGCTGGAAGCTGCTCTCACTGTTGCTCCCTTCAATGCAGTTAATTAAATTCCATGCACAGTTTATGGATGTAGATCATAAAACTCCCCTCACGGTAATGCTGGGACGAGATGTCAGACAATGATAAATGCCTAATTTAAATGTTATAATCAGGCATTCCCCACTTTTGCTGTCATTCCTACTCCCAGGGCTGAGGTTGAGCTCGCAGCTATTTCCCCACGTGGCCCTCACCTCTCGGGCCTGAACTCATCGGGCTCTGGCCAGTACTGTGGGTCCCGGTGCAGCACGAAGGCTGGGATCAGCACCACCATTCCCTCTGGAATAGTCACCCCATTGAGCTCCACAGTCTTCTTGCAGACCCTCTCGATGCGGCCCCCGGCGGGGTAGAGCCGGATGGACTCGTTCACCACCATGTCCAGGTACTCCATCTGAGTGAGGGTGTCGTACGTGGGGGTGGCCTGCGACAGGGATGGGAGGGCTGAGAACACAGCACTGCACCTGCCACCCCTACAGCCCCACAGTGCTGCCAGGGAAGGGGCAATCTCAGTGCCAGCAGCTCTGCTACTCTGTTTCCAACCTGGGTTGGCAAGGTGGGTGGGAACAAGCCCAGCATCTTACCTTGTTGGGCAGGTGTGTGTCAACCTCATCCTGGAGCCGCTGCTGCACGTCAGCGTGAGTGGCCAGGTTGTAGGCTATGTAGCTGAGGGTGGAGCTAGTGGTCTCATAACCAGCAAAGACAAAGATAAGAGCCTGAGCCAGAACCTCCTCATCACTTAATGCTGAAAAAAGGCATAGAAGCACATAGAGGAAGCTGAAATTAACAGTAATTAACCCCTGGGAATTCAGGATGCCAGTCATCAGTCTAGGTAATGCTACTCCTAGCTATGTAACAGCTGGTAAAGGAAACATCCAGCTCACCCTCTGGTACCACAGAGGTGTCCTACAAATACCCAGTCCTGGTACCTCAGAAGTTTAAAAGCATCCTGCCTTGAGTTGACAGACCAGGACTATGCCTTGGCTTTATCTTCTTTATCTTCTTACAGAGCCTTTATCTTCTTACAGAGGAAACAGAGATGAGCTCACAGGTGAGCAAGGTACACACATCATATGTGCTTTGTGTGCTTCTTGATACACAGTCAACATTGCTGGCCTCCAGAAGCAACAAAGTGAGATATGGGGGGTAAGGAGATACTTACTCTTTTTGTTTTTTGTTGCACAAACACACCTCATAAATTATCCCAGGAAATGAGATAAAATAAAAATATGGCTGACCTGTGATAAACACCATTATGGTCCCACTACTGAGACCTGGAAACTTGCATGGGATTAATCATTGAAATCTTCTCCCTACTTCCCTTTTAAATGGATAAGGAACTAATGCTTTTTGCTGAGAGGAGGACACATCTCAAGACATACTTTTGTCCATGTTGGTCTCAGCAGACTTGGAGCCATCCTGTGAGTTCTGTGATTCAATCATGAGATGCAGGAAATCCACCCGGTCCTGGGGAGAAACAGAGGCAGGGAAGATGTGGGTGGGGAGGAGACAAACCTTGTCAAGCACAAGTCCCTTGCTGAGACACCTGCTCCACTCACAGCTCATGGCTTCAGTGCATGATGAGGTCTAGACTACAGAACCTCTAGGAACACAGGTACTTTCTCCACTTGGATGCCCAGGCAGGGCATGTTCTGGCCTTTGTTGGGTTTGGTGAGCTTAGAGAGCAGGTGACACAGCACAGCTTCTGAAGATGCCACCAGGCTCCTCCTGCACTCAGGACTTTTCCTGAAGAGAAGAGGCCACCTAGGCTGGACTCACCGTGCTGCTGCCCTCTTTCCGTTCCCTCTTCATTTTTGTGAAGACATTCTTGAAGAAGTCCATGACATCTGAGGGTAACAGAGTCACCTTCATCTTTTCCAGTACAGGGGTAATAAAGGGGAACACCACTAAAAGGGAAGAAGAGACAACACACTTGAGCTCAAAGGGGAAAATCAAAACTGGCACAAAGCATAGAAAGGAGCACTAATCTGGACCTTGACCCTTTTTGTTGCCTCCATCTCTTTTTACCTAACTATGCCTGGGATGCAAGAGTACTTGAGAACCTCCTCCCTGTGTTACTTTATGACCACAATACCACACTAAGTGCAGCTCTCTGTGATAGAGCAGCTCTCCATCGTCTCTAAACAGGGTCTCTCCTTGTAGGAGGACACTGCCAAGATCCACATGGGCCGTACATGCCAAGATCCACATGGGCCGTACAAATCCTGGCTGTGGTTTTCTTGAGGAAATATTTCTGCAGATCTGAGACTGTAAATCCAATCCTGCAAAGTGTTGAGCACCTCCCATATGGCACAAAGGACTCAAAGCCACTAAGGGAGCTACCAGAAAATGCAGCACCTTTCACATCGATTCAGGGCTGTATGAGATGAGGTTTGTCATACCTAAGAGTAAGAACAGAGGACTTAGGAAACTGAATTGGAGAAATTTCTTAATGTTGGTGACAAAGGGGTCATTGGGGTTGTTCATGGAGTCAACATTGACACTGAAAGAAGTGCTGGTCACCACATCCATGCTGTAAGCTCCAAAAATGCTGAGTAGAGAAGAAGAGAGATTGAATGAGATGAACCCAATCACAGCAGTAAATAAGAGCCCATCTAGGAACAATCCTTGTGAGGGAATCTCTCTTAATGCACAGTCCTAACATAGTAGGTCTGTCCTGACCTGGCAGAAACCATCATTTTATTTTTGAAGTTTCTCATTGCATTAATTCCCCCAACTTTTCTCAGCTTCAAAAACCTAAGCTGTAGTTGCAAATCACTGAACTGCAGTCTAGGGTAACAATGACTATATTCTGATTTTCATCTGTAAAAGAGATTGCAAAAATGACATCCAAAAATACCATATCTTGTACAGCTTCTAGACAAACTCTGAGAAATGCTTCCTACCTCAAAAATGCATCTCCAGTAAAATGAAATGGAGAAAGGGCACAGCTCTCCCATTTGAGCAGAGCAGAGTCCAGCAAGCCCATTGCCGAGGAACATGCCATGCCCATGGCTGCTGTGGAGTTTGCTTCCACAACTGACAAGGGATTCATGCTGCAGCATGGGAAAGGCACAGCCCCTTCCCCCCACTGAATACAAACTCTTTCCTGTCAGCCCCACAGTTACTCACTCCTTCGCAGTCACAAACTCATCATTGGCCACTTTCTTCTCAACGTTTTCCACTAATTTTTCACCATAGTGGTTAATGATATGGAACATCTGAAATGCAAACCAAAGCAGAAAGCACTGTTGACTCTTTCCCTGCCACCAAACAAGGCTGGGCCACACTGCCATCTGCCACGTCTGGCTTGGGGAGGAAGGGCAAGCAAGGGGAAGGTCTCATTTCCAGGCCTCAGACTGTGCTTTCTCTCATCTTAACAACTTGTCCAGAGAGCTCATCTAGGACCAGGACTAAACAAGGCTCTCCTCCAAAAATCCACACATAGCTCCCACTCCAGCTTAGCATCCACTCCAGCTGGGAGTGAACATGGAAAATGGACAAGCCTGGTGTGAGCGATGTGTTTAGCAGGATGAACATTCAGGCCATAGGGCCAACAGCCTCAGCTTGCCCTGTGTGCTGTTTCACCCCCAGCCCCTTGGCCTGACTCCCTTCCCAGGATGTCAGACAGACACTGTATTGCTGAATGGTACCAACAATGCAGGTGCTCATTATATGGTCCTGGCAAACAGGGTGACTTCCTCATTTGAGGGTCAGATCTGCACTCAGAAACATCTCAGTTCTCTTCCAGCTATGGATGCAAAGTACCTGTGCTTTACCTCCTTCAGCTTCCCACTGGTGAAGGTTGGAGACAGCACTGTACGAATCCTTTTCCACTGCTCATCCTCAGCCACGTTGAGGGCTGACCCCAGGAGCCCATTCAGACGAAAGTTCTGCACAAGGGAACAGGAGACAGGTGAAGCTTTACAGCCCCTTTCCATGTGACAGAAATGCAAAGAAAAACCTTCCATGGAGTGTTGACTCAGCCTCTGAAGTCATGTCAGCTCTACCTCAACCAGCAAACAACAGAAATGGAAACAAAAGTCTAAGAGTCATGACATCAACCCCAAGGGCACATGCAGGCTGACAGCCCAATGTCCCAGCCAGAGTGACCCCTACACCTCCACAGCAGAGTTTTGATGTTGGTACCATCAATAAACTGGGGCACGTCAGAAAGCAAGGACTTGCTGAAAGGCCCAGAGGAAAACAGAAACCAAGAAGAAACTCCTTCTTTCTTGCTGCACATGCACTGTACTGGACAGAAAAGCATGCGACAAGGTACCTACCCGGCGGTTAGTAAAAATGTTGTAGCACTCTTTCACCAGGATGTTTTTGATAAGGATGGGGTCCAAAACAGCCATCACAGGCTGCCTGCCATCATAAAACCTAAGCCAGGAGAAACCCACAGTCAGTCCATCCTTCATGGTCAGCTGGAGCAAAGGCAGCCTGCTCTGTCCATGGCCAGAGTCATGGCACAAAGTGTTTGGGACCTCTGACAAAGCAGCTGGAAGGATGAGGCTGAAACTTGTTTATTACATAGTAAAAGAGGAGAAAGGGAGAGAAAGTGACAAACATGGGTGGCATGAGCATTTCTAGCAATTGTCTGTGGTACTGAAGAGTTGCCAAAGCTGTGTGGGTTTAGATAAAAGGCAGCTTTTTGCCACAATGTTGATCCCCTGAACTTGGGCTGTCTGAGCTGTTTCCACTACTGATGGCTGGAGACAAGAAATCCACACCAAACAATCCACCTGTAAAGAGATTTCCTGCCTGGCCTGCAAGGCACTGAGAAGCAAAAAACTCATCTGTCTCCTACATTTTCCAATCAATGGAGACAAAAAAACCTTAAAAGTCATGGTGTGGGCTAAAGGGCAGGGAGCCCTGGGCCACAGCTGAGGGAAGCTGCCATCTTCAAGAAGCTTGTGAACATTTAATCTTTAAAAAAAAGAATGCACCAGGTTTCATGAAGCCTCCCAGGATTTTTTTTTGCAGAGCAATTTTGTTTTGGTTTGAGAGGTTCTCAGCAGAAGCACGATAAGAGGCCCCTGCACAAAACAAGCACTGTGCAGGGAGCAGGGGGGCAGGTTGAAAGGTAGCTTGTGCCCCAGCTCTGGGAGAAGCAGGGAGCAAGATGAAAAACACCGTGGCAGCCTGCAGCTTGCTTTCTGCTCCAGACACACAGAAAAGCAGCTTCAAAGGCAGGAGGCTCAGTTTGACACCAAGCAGTGGAGGTGATTTTCAAAGCTTTTGCAAAGGAATGACCGCACAAACTGGCCATCAGCATCCCAACACCACACCACCCTGAAATCCCAGCAGGAGAAAAGCCTTGGAGAGACAGATGGAGACTTTCCCAGTGGTAAACCTCAATCCTCCCAGGCTATCACTGCTGGAATTACAGTGCTGACAAACATAACATCAATGTAACCTTTTCCATTCTATTCTGGGGCTGTGGAGCACCCCAAACTGGGAGCTTTGTTCTGCAGAAACTCACCCCCAGATTTTTCCATACTTTTCAAAGCAATTCTGATCAAATTCATGGAGTCCCTGGAAAAGAAGAAAGGAGAAATGAAGAGTTTGCCACTGAAAAGTGATCAAAGCAGGCCACAGCTGGCAGCACATCCCTCAGCCCCGGTGTAAGTGGCAGAGGTTGAGGTTGGGAGGTGCATGGTCCTCTTAAGCATCATGCAGATGCTTAAGGGACATTTGCATTGGAGACAAAAAAGAGAGCAGAGATTAAAAAAAGGAAAAAGGCACTTTCAACTTCCACCAGCCAACCTGATCTAAAAAGGTAATGAAGACAAGGTATGACAGGGTACAAAGGTTTAGTGAACAGAGTTAGGAGGCAGAACTGGACCCCAGGGTGTCCTTTCACCTTCAGTTCAACAAGTTAAGAGCTGCTGCTGCCTTGTCCTCATATGATCTCCCTGTGCAGTTACTGGACTGTTTCCATTAGGGTTTTAACTGATGTTATATGTAAGGATGAAACTTATGGGACATGTAACATTCACTACACCATTAGTAAGAGGTAACATGTATGATGTAAACCCAGCAAATACAAGTAAAACACCTCTTTTATTGAAATGTTTGCAATCAGTTACCTGGGATCAGCTACTGTTATTTGATGAGGTTTGGTAGCTTGGTAATATTTGAGTTTTATTTTAAAATCTATTTATCTGTCTTAGTCTCAAGCTGGCCCAAAAGTAAGTGGTTGGATGAAGCATTTCTGGGGCTAATTCAGCCTCTTCATGATGATGATAAAAAGGGCAAAGAAAACAGCAGTCTTAAGCAACTTTCCAATACTTTTTGTTTGTTTGTTTGTTTGTTTGTTTTTGTTTCCAACAGAACTTCAGCTGCTTGAGAGCAGGTACAAACACAGGGAGAAACCAAAAATTTAAATTACAAAGTAGTTTTAAAATACAGCACACCTCATTCAGGTCAGCCTGAACTTTTATGTTCTCTGTGTGTCCAAAGAGCTTCCTACCTAAAAGCATAATTTTCATCTGACTGAATCAAGGACAGAGGAAAGAGTTTCCCAAAGAACGGGGGAAACAGCACCAGGCACAGGAAGGATCTAAGGCACTACAGAGTTGGTACTCACATGCCGGTACTCCAGGAAAGTTCCCACAAAGGGCAGAGGCCGTGGGCCAGGAATGCCCAGCTTCTTGAAGGTCCTGTAGGGCCATATCCCATAGCTGCCAAGCAAAGAGCATGTGAGAAGCATTTAAGCAATGAAAACAGAGAAGATACTTCCTCCTGAGGACAAGGAACTGCTTAAATAACCGGTGTCTGTCACTCCGGGAAAGCTGAAATTATGGACCAGCAGCAGCCCTGCTGAGGATACTCTTTGCAATAAATGCAGGATCACTTGGGGTGTGTTTTGATAGAAAACAGCAGCTGAAAGGAGCTGCAGCCCTGCCTAAGCAAACTAGTGTACCTGGGCACCTCAGGGCTTTACTCAGGGCCTCATTCAGTTGCCCAGCTCAGACAGCTGTGGCTCAGGTGCCTCAGGAGAGATCTCGGAGCGATTGAGTTCTGAAGCTGAGCCCTGCCCTTGTGTTTGTCTTTGCAAAGACCTCCCGAGGTGCTCAGGTGGCCGCTCTACAGCGGCACGGCAGGGACATAAATTACCACAGCAAAATTAAGTTTTTGCCCGTATAGCTCACTACAGCTCCCCCGAGCCACATAAGCCGAAGTTTTGCCAACAGAACTACTTAATCGGGGAGTTCTGGCAGCAGCCCCGGCAGGGCTGCTCACAGCTGGCACAGCCTAAGGACGGCCTGGGCGCGGCTGGCTTTAAACACGCGGAAGTTACTCCTTGGGAGAAAGTAAATAAATAAATAAATAAAAGGTTTCCTTTAATTTCCGCCCAGCTGGTCCCCGCTGGCAGCCGAGCAGCCCTCGCTGTGCTCTGAGGGGGCCCGGACTGGTTTCAGCGCTAATTCACTCGAGCCCCCCTGGCACCGGGCTCTGTTCCTGCCCGGTCCCCCAGCGGCCCGGCCTCTACTTACAGGGCCACGAGGCACAGGAAGGCGATGAGGAGCAGCCAGGTGACGGGAGAGAAGCTGGGCAGGAGGTACATGGTGCCCGCTGTCCGCCCGCGTCTGCCGCCGCCTCGCCCTGGCCCCGGCCCGGCCCGGCCCGTGCCCGCCCTCAGCGACGGAGGCGGCGCTTCCCCGCCCGCTCGGCGCCTCAGGGCCGGGCCCGGCATCAGGGTGCCCCGGGATCAGGGTGCCCCAGGAATGCCGCTGTCGGTCCCCTCTCCCCTGGGGCTGGAAATTGCTGACAGGGCGGTTTGCACAAGCGGAGCAAAGGGCGGCGGCGCCCCGAGCTCCCCGTGCGGCCTCTGGAGGGACAAGGAGCTGCTCCCCGAGCTCCGGGGATGTCTGTGCAGATTCCCCTGTGCCTCCTTCCCACCCCCGTGAGTCGTGCGCTGTGTCTCCTGTTCAGGGTGCAGGAGGGAACGGGCTGGAGGAGACAGACCTGCACCACACCCTGCCCAGGCTGAGAGGGGCTCGTTGCCCTCAGGCAGACCCTCGGCAGGATGCAGCGGTGTGGCAGCACAGTTGTAGTCGCAGGTGTGCCTGTGGAGCTTCTGCCTGGTTCGGTGACCTGCGGGCCCCAGGGAGCCCCAGGGCACAGGGCAGGGCAGGGCAGGGCACAGGGCACAGGGCAGGGCACAGGGCACAGGGCACAGGGCAGGGCACAGGGCAGGGCACAGGGCAGGGCACAGGGCACAGGGCAGGGCACAGGGCACAGGGCACAGGGCAGGGCGGGGCAGGGCACAGGGCAGGGCACAGGGCACAGGGCAGGGCAGGGCACAGGGCAGGGCAGGGCACAGGGCAGGGCACAGGGCAGGGCAGGGCACAGGGCACAGGGCACAGGGCAGGGCACAGGGCAGGGCAGGGCAGGGCACAGGGCAGGGCAGGGCACAGGGCACAGGGCACAGGGCAGGGCACAGGGCAGGGCAGGGCACAGGGCACAGGGCACAGGGCAGGGCACAGGGCAGGGCACAGGGCAGGGCAGGGCACAGGGCACAGGGCAGGGCAGGGCACAGGGCACAGGGCAGGGCACAGGGCAGGGCAGAGCACAGGGCACAGGGCAGGGCAGGGCACAGGGCACAGGGCAGGGCAGGGCACAGGGCAGGGCACAGGGCACAGGGCAGGGCAGGGCACAGGGCAGGGCAGAGCACAGGGCACAGGGCAGGGCAGGGCACAGGGCAGGGCACAGGGCACAGGGCAGGGCAGGGCACAGGGCAGGGCAGAGTACAGGGCACAGGGCAGGGCAGGGCACAGGGCACAGGGCAGGGCAGGGCACAGGGCAGGGCACAGGGCAGGACAGGGCAGGGCACAGGGCAGGACAGGGCAGGGCACAGGGCACAGGGCAGGGCAGGGCACAGGGCAGGGCACAGGGCAGGGCACAGGGCAGGGCAGGGCACAGGGCACAGGGCAGGGCAGGGCACAGGGCAGGGCAGGGCAGAGCAGGGCCCGGCCGTGTGGGCAGGAGGTGCCGCGGGCACGGTGCCGGCAGTCCCCAGCCGTGTCACCTGGGCATGGATTTACATCCCCTCTGTCCCTCAGGAGTTCTCTCGGCACTCCGGTCGCACAAGACGATGAAGTTTGGCTTTAGGCAGCTCAGTTTCCCCCTCAGACGCAGACACAGGCACGGGGCTGGCTGTTTCCTGTCAGTGCAATGGGAAGTGCATTACGCGTATGTGGACACAGTGGAGCCTCTGGCCGGTTTAGCTCCAGCCTGTGCAAACACCCCGTGCTGGTGGGGTGTGTGTGTAGGGATGGCTCAGGACGTGGTGTCCTTTGTCCTGGTCACACTGTGATAAATGTCTTCTTCATTCCAGTCCAGCACTGTCCCCTTCCCTGTGTTCCCTGAAGACACCAGTAGAGCCACACGGAACCAGGCAAGGACCCTGCGTGCACATCACACTGACCTCCTCAGACATCACTCCTCTGCCTTTGGCACACTCAGCCTCAGGGAAACCCAGGTGCTCCTGCAATTTCCTGCCAGTCAGATCTCACACAGCTCTGCCTGCAGCCCAGCAGTGGATTTTGCCTCTGCCCAAACATTTCTTTAGCCTCATAAAACACGTGCAGCCAGTGGGTTCAGCAGTCACCTCCACACTCAGGTGGAAGAGCTGAGCAGCAGCACTGCCAGTTTTGGTAGGTCAGTGTCTCAGACATCTTCAGCATTGCACAGCCACGATGTGCTCAGTGATTCACATAATCACTGGCTGGCAGTAATCAATTAACCATTTTATGGAGGCACATCCCTGATTTCTGCTTCTCCAGGCTGCTCTGAAGAGCTGAGCGTGCTGTGACAGGAACTTTATTCTCCATTTTATGGGATCTGCCCCTTTTAAGACACCTTGAAGCAACTGTCCTGGGGGAATTTTCCTTTCTCCTGCATCCAAAGACTGGTTCTTCTCCTTGACAGGTCCCATACCAGAAGGACATAAAGAACAGCAGTGAGAGGCAAGAGGAGAAATCAGGTTCTGGGGCAGTAACTCCCAGGCTGGGATTAGCTGCATTTCTTCCCTCACACAAACCCTTTGATTTTCCAATAACTTTTAACAGCTGTTGTGATTTCTCAGTGGAAAGCGAGTTTGTTGTTCAGTATTTTGTCCTCTCACACAGAAACTGAAGCAAAGACAGATTCAGAGGAGAATAAGGATGTTAGCTAGCCCCCAAAATATGTAAATAAACTGTGCAGCATCTTTGCATACTAGGAAATCACTAATTTGTCCAGAACAGGTTTGAGTGGGAGCAATTTAGAGGTATGGTTCCCTGTGTGGCTGGTGAACATCTGCAAACCCCTGATTTATATGACTTTTGGTTTAGTTTTTTGGAAGGTCTCTTGAAGTACTGTGTACTCCCCAGCTTCCCAGATTTGAGAAAATCATAGTTGATAAAATGTCCACCTCCCAGTCAAAATTGCTGCCATGACTCAGAGCTGCAGGTGGGGCCATTCTGAACACTCAATGTCAGATAATTTTATACAAATTGCATCTATTAAAGTGATGCTTTTATCCTTACACAGCCCTTTAGACCAAATGTGGTGGTATACTCTGTACTTACTGAGACTATTTTTCTAATGTGAATATCACTGAAATGGTACCCAGGAGGAATAAAGCAGAGGGAAAGGCTCTCCAGATCATTTTTCTGGCAACATTTAAAGGGGTTCAGCATTGTGGGCAAGCAAATTGCTGCAGGTGAGGGGCTGCTGTGGCATCCCAGCACCCTGTGTAAGAGAATGGAAGAAAATTGCCCAGCTTTGGGCTACACAACTCTTGTCTGTCCAAGGCTGATGATCCAGCAAAAACATCTTGTGGTATGAAAAGGGGAGCAATGAGTGCTCCCCACTGCACTTGTGCAGCAGATGTGCTAAAACAAGTGAAAAATAGCAGCAGCAGCTGCCTGCAAGTTGACATCAATGATGCTTCTAATTCACCTCCTTTCCAAAATGGTAACTTCCCCTCCACCCCCCTCCCATTTCAGGTAATAACTCATTAATAGAAGCTGTCTCCAAGTGAGCTGCTGGTAAGAGCCACATCAGTGCCAGTGACCTCTCTGATGTGCTGGTCTATAGGCGTGGTTATATATTAAAAGGTGGAGTTGGTTCACAGCCCTTGTGATGTTTCCAGGGTTAGAGCCCTGTAGCTGTGAAGGACCCAGAGTGGTCCAAAAGGAATGTCCTCCTCTGGGTCATGAGCACATGTGGCCTCAGCCTCTCTGACATCGCCCTTCCTACTGACACCAACACAGTGCCACTGCTGTCCCCATTAATAACAAATCCCAAGGGCTCTAAAAAGGCTTGCTGGAGCCCTGCTCATGTGCACAGTGCTATTAAAAGAGTATTTATTCTAATGCCCTGGGGAAAGGAGGAGTAACTGAGTGTGACCCTCTTCCCCCAGGCAGGGTGTCCTGTGGTGGTCCTGGGGAGCACCAAAGCCATGGTCCTGCTGTCCCACACTCACCCTCAGGCCAGGACGTGATCCCTCTCACTGCAGTGCTTCCTGGCATGTTTGTTCAGGCTGTGCCACCCTGCTAACAATCCTAGTTCAATATTAGCTCACACGTTATCTGCCACTCCTCTCCACAATGGCAGAGTGCTGGGTACTCTTCCTGTGTGTGTCAGTCACCCCGGAGCACAGCACCCTGCACTCCTCTGAGCCAGGAGGGAACAGGTGGCCAAGGAACTGAGATATGTGGGGATTCAAAAGCTGATGGTCACCATGGCTAACACAAACAGAAGGAGACATGAAGTGTGATAACTGGCTGCAGTCACCAGTAAAAATGGGACAATGCATCTTAGACCAACTGGGAGAGCAGCAACTGAACTGATGGGGCACAGAGAATGATGTTAAACCTCATGCAGAACTTCAGTTTTTAAAAGCTCCGAGAGAGAGAAACAAAAATTTTAACTACAGGGTCCTCCCTGAAGGAGAGGTGATTTTACTACTGCCTGCTTGGAGGGACTGAAGGAGGCCAGAGAAGTCCTGCAGGAGTGCAGAGCACTGGTGGAAGGCCATCCCCAGGAGACCAATGCTACCCCACATCTCAGGCTCTCTGTTAGAGAGAATGAGACATTATCTTGCAAATAAGATAATGCTTATTTGCATTATTGCAAGATAATGTCTCATTAGTTGCTGTTACAGACACAAAGGTTTTCCTTTCCTCCACATACTATGGGAAAAGTCATGTTGTAACACACACAGTCTTTCTAAAAGCCATAGCAAAATGTCAGCCCCATTAATAACCAGGCTTTTATTCACTGACTGTCCCATCTTTAACAATTCTCTTCTTATTTTCCTCTCATCTCACAAACGGCATCATGAGCTGTTTATTCCTGGCTCTTCCTTACAAACCTTGCTCTCAAATGAGCCTCTTGAAAGTGCTAAATGGGAAAGCACCAGATGTGTGACATCCTCACAGGGCTCCAGCAGCCAGGGAAAGACCAAGGGCTGGCACCAACTTTTGCCTTCCCTCTCACCGAGCCCAAAACCACACGGTGCTTCATGCCTGGGTATTTCTGAGACCTCTGCAGAGCAAAAAGACCATGTTGCTCCTTTCATCCAGTGATGCTGCTGAATGCTCCTGAAGCGCCAGCAGCTGAAACTCATTTCCCTTTCACTCCTCTATAATTTCTGAGCAAGGATGGAAAATTATAAGCAACAGCCAGTGTTAAAGTATCAAAGCAGTTCTGGAAAGCACAATGAGGGCAGTGCTGTGTGCAGTCCCTGCTCATGCTTGGACACCAGCTCCTCCAAGGACACCTTCTCCTTTGCCTGTCTCACATTGTACCAGAGAATGCTCTGCCTTTTCAGACCTCCCAGCTGGTAGCTCAGTCTCACTGCATGAAGCAGACAGTGCTTTCCAGAAAGTGTCATTGCACCACTTGCAATGACCTCAATTTCTGCTGAGCCCCTTCCAAACCAGAAGTCAAGCCAGAAAAAGACAAAAATCATGACATGACCCTGAAGCCATCACCTCCAAACATGACATGCAGCCCTTTCTACCACCATCCTCTGACCTCCAAACCCACCCTATCTCACAAGGACACACATTAGAAGCAATCCAGTGTTCTGGAATCTATTTTGGAGCCAGGATCTCTGTTCAGACCCAGCACTCAGAGCCACATTGCTGCCCAAGGGCAGAGTTTGGCCCATTGTTTCTGTCTCCAGTGCCTGAGTTCTGGATGTTTTTTCCTGGACACAATCTGGGTATGGACTCAGGGCAGGGATGAAGCTGTTTGGCTCTTGAGTCATTTGGCATTGTGGACTCCCTATCAGCAGCTGCTGGATGTGAGCCATCCCCAACATGTTCAGGCACAGTCCTTGAGAATCCAGGCAGGTATGGCTGGAGGCTTATCACTCAGCCTCACAGGATTTCTCTATTGCAGCTAAATCCAAGCGTTTGGTTGGTTGGATTAACCCTTGCTGGCTTTGTGAAATGGGCTTCATTGAAAACAAGCATCTTTCTCTCACCTTTTAATTTCTTCTGTAGTGTGGTGACAGCTATGGATCAATGAAAGTGTCCTCATCGATCACCCTGGATGTTTTTTTGCTGGACAGAGGATTGAAATACTGAATCCTTCCTCTGCCAGTGCTCCCCAAGGTGGGGGATAAAACATTTCTGAATTTCCATCAGGTTGTGTGAGGTTTAATCCCAGAGGATACAGTCTCCCAGCAGATTAAGTCAGTCTCATAAATACATCTGAAAAATTGCCCTCATTTATCCCAGATTTCTCACAGTTCAGCTTGTCTGATGACTCCCATTGGCCTGCTCCTCCCCTGCCCCCCACCTCTGGGGTGTTCATACCAATCAGATGTGCTTGTACATACATAAAAAATAACTCAAGATTGAAAAAGTTTGTATTTACAAGTTGAGCCTTGTACTGTTGGAATTAGACTCTAATTAGGTCAGTCATGTTCCCTTGGTAGGTTAAGAATGATAATGCTGGAAAACAGACAATTTATAAAGACCCAAAAATAACTCATCCTGCTGTTTTGTAAGAAAGATGTGTTTTCTTTGCCCTGTGCTGAGGACATTGCAGCCAAGGCCACTTGGGCATACTGACAGCAGCCACAGACTGCCTTGGTCCCACAGGCAAAGCCGGCCCGTGCCTCAATTTCCTCCTACCAAAGGTGGGATATTCATCCTTCCCAATTTGGCAGGGCTGTGGTTGAGGTCACCTGTGTTTGTCGGGCATTTTGTCACTCTTGGCATGAGGCCCCAGGCTATATGACACAAGCTCTTTTCCCCAACTTGCCTTTTAGACTTAACTACACCTTCTGTGAAGAGCACAAAGGGCACAAACTCAGATTAAGGAGGTTCAGGGTAAAGAACAAGTCCTTGGCTTTGCCCCAGCTGCTTTCCTAAGGCCCTGTGTGTGTCATCAGCATAAAGGGTGCACAGAACACCTTGGAAGCTGCACAGAGCAGGGAATTACCTTTGAGCGACGCTGTGGGTGTTGCTCCCTTCTTCCTCTGAACACATTTTTGTCAGGCAACCAATAGTTTGCAACTTCCTTCTTCTTCCACACGCAGGTGCCAATCCTCTGATTCCGCAAGACTTCACAGGTTTCAGCGCTGCTGACAAATTTGCCTTGTAAAACCTCAAAGAATGTCTTCACACGTCAGCCTTGACTGATTTAGGATTATCCTAACTCGTTAACAAATGGCGATGAACGTGCCAGTTGCCTACTTAATGAAGGTTTCTACCAGGCTGGGGAGTCAGCGGCCACACTGCCTTGGCTTGCAGGGACGTGCCCGGCATTCCCAAGTAAACATGACAGCAAAGTTAAAGAAGTCCTGGAGCACAGTGAAAGTGAACAAAAACTCAACAAAAACGCGTGTTCACACAAAATTCCTTTTGATTTTGTGGGAAATGCAGGTTTGATGTGAAAATAATTAGTGAGGCAAGAGGAGGAGAGGAAAAATAATAAAAACAAGAGGCGGGCTTACAAATGAAAAAAAAAAATGGAAAAGAAAAGGAGCGAGGAGAAAAATAAATAACCCTGGAGCAAAAACGCAGAGGGGAAAAAGAGGGAACAAAAGAGACAAATAGCAGGAAAAGGATCAGTAATGAAAGCCCAGATTACTTGATTCAGTCAAGCCACTGCTTGTGCTGTTCAGGGCAGGGCAGGAAGCCAATCTGTTTTCTCTGGTATTGTTTAGGCTACGAATACCGTGGCAGGTTTCCCATCCACTCCCATGTTTATGTCCGTGCTCCAATCCTAGCCACAAAAACGTGTGGGGGAAACACATCCCGAGAAGAGTAAGGGCTGGAAGCTGGAGGATGATACACTTTGGAGCCAAATGGCCTCAAAAAAGCACTTCTGCACCTTATGGCAATTTTGCAAGATAATGTCTTGTTCACTAAATGCTGTGGCAGGAGGATTTTCATCTTCAAAATGGGTACAGTGATACCTCTGGGTTATTACAAGCTCCCAGCTGCAAAGGGCTGCCTGTATTTATACAACACTGCATTATTTATAATATCCTTTTCAGGAGAAGGAGGATATGAGTTCTTTCCTTCACAGTTAAACTATTTTTTTTCTTCCCTTCTCCCACTTGGAAAACATTGATTTCTTGCCCTCATTTCTCCCACCAGATCTGTAGCTGACCTGTCTGTGTTTAGTTTACTTCTCTAGGCCAGATGCTCAGTGGATGAAAAGCACAACCAACCACCCTGGAACAACAGAGCTGCCCTGATTTTCCCCAGTTGGGATCTGGTCCTGTCTCCCCAATATCTGCACGTTTGTGGGAACTGATTAACAACAGCTACAACACTGCTGGGGAGGGGACAAAGGCATAAAAAATGTTGGCCCCATGGGTTTCTGTTTCCGAGTGGGTTTTGACTCTCCTGTACCAAGGATCTGAGGAAGTTTATTGCTGCAAAATAATAAAATATTTAAGACTGATCAAATTTTGTGTGGAAACTATTTGAGCTTAGCTGAGAAGCAGCAGGGGTTGTAAGATTTTACAGTCCAGAGCAAACAGTGAGGAATTTCAGTCCGTGTTACATTCTCAGTGTCCTGAGCTGTTAACTCGTGAGCATGCTGGCAAGGCACCCAGAAACTTCTTCAGCAAGAGAAGAGTCTGGAAAAATACTTTTTTCCCCTTCTACAGAACAAATGTACCAAAGACACAGATGTTTCCAAAAGGGTTCTTTTAATCAGAAGCAAGTTTGCAAAAGAAGAAGTAACTTTCTCATATAAAATAGTGGAGTGGTGAAGGTGAGGCTAACAAGAGGTGTGGAACAAAAATTCAGGGCAACTCTCCAAGGAGACACTGAATTAAAAGCAATGATCCCAATAACCGGAGTACAGTGAAGGGCAGCTCAGACACAGCTGTGTGAGGTGTCCTACCCCACAGCTGACAGCAGATGCCAAACCAGGGGACGGACTCCAGCCCAAGAGAGGCAAAGTGGCAACTACAAACTCACCAGAATATAGGGTTCTTGCACCTTTCTGCTACCTGAGAGCTCCCACTGCACCATGACAGGCCCCAGCATGGCCCAGGGGCGTAATGACATCAAAGGGAGCCCTGGTGGCACTTCCCACCTGCAGAACGCCACCATTCCATGGAAGCAGAAATTCCCAAATCTAGTGAATTGGACACAAAAGGGAAAACACCTTGATATAAAGCTCTGTAACCCCGTTCCTGTCTCTGTATCCAGTGATTCACGCCCCAAGAAAGTGCACAGTGATCAAACAGCATTGAGATAATGAATTTCCTGTCAAGTCTTGAGGCCCCAAGGCCATTTAGTGGGCAAGTGGCAGCTTTGAGAAGATAAAATTCTGAGTCAGAGCCTGAACCTCAAGTGCTAATGGTACTTCCCTCCTAGTTCAAACAAATCTCACCTGTCCCAAGTGTCACCTGTGTGCTTATCCATTGTGGTTCTCTGCTGTCAGGCGGGGCAAACTCTACATCTGCACAAAGTGCAAGGCAGCTTTCCTTTGCTGGGAAGGCAGGGAGAGGACAAAAGGAGTACAGAAATACAAAGGACAGAAGGGACTGGAAGTGTCCAAGGCCAGGTTGGATGGGGCTTGGAGCAACCTGGTCTAGTGGAAGGTGTCCCTGCCCATGGCAGGGGGGTTCAAACAAAGTGATCTTTAAGATCTCTCCCAACCCAAACCATTTTGGGATTCTGTGACTTGTCAGGTGCAGCCATTTCAGGCCCATCATATTCAGTCTTGGGGTGAACACACTCCTAATTCAAGGTTGGTTTCCGTAAGGAAGTTTGAATGGGTTTTGGAGAACCACATCATCACGTGTGGCTTTGTTTGAACGCCCCTCCAACAAACCTTTCCCCACCTCCAGTAACCTTGTGGCTTCTAGGAACACCTTGATAATGTGTGGATTCCACATGTGCGGGCAACAAACTATAAAAGCAATCTAAGGAATGCGACTGAACTAGCAGGAACTCCAGGCTGAGTGGAGCTGTCTGCAGTAAAACATGCCCATGTCCCAGCAGCTCTGTGGTCCTTCCTTTCCAAATGTAAAATAAATAAAATGCTTCATTGTGTGTGGCCTCCTGGCTGCTACTGGTACAGAAGATCAGTGAAAACATGAAGTCTTGGCATCTTGGTCACTCTTACATATCACAGGCTTCTGGGGTTCAAGATTTCTGCCAGAGGTTATCTTTCTTATTTGCTTTCTTTTTAAGTTTCTGATAAATTCTTTTTCTAAAATTTGCCCTATATATCTGAAAGCAATGTGTGGGAGAAGACACCAGTGCTCTGTATGTATAAAGATCTCTCTCTCCTCCCTTTTTGGAAAGCAGATTAGATAATCTTTGGATGACCCAATGGATTTCTTGAGGGAAGCAATGGCAAGGATAATAAATGCATCCCCATGTCAAGATACTTAGTCCAAACTATTGCTACAGCAGCTTCTGGCAGAGATCTTGGTATCAGAAAGAAAAATGAGATCTTGGCCCATCTGCAAAACATCACCAGTTTTAACACTCAAGATGAAGAAGGAAAAGAAATAATTTTGAGTAATAGTTTAGTTTCTTTTTTGTGTATTTTTTTCTTCTCTCCAGTCATGCCAACTGCTCCCAAAAGTGGGATTGTGGCCAAAGTGTGATTCCTTTAGTAACTGCTGATGAAAGCCTTTGCTGTTCCCTCCCTGCCCTCCCCATGAGGGCGTGCCACGAGTGACTCCCAGGGCAGGGAATAAGAGACTGTCACTGATGACAGCAAAGGAGTGCCCTCTCCTGTCCCTTGTCACTGCTGCCATTTGTACCTCCACAGCGCTGGCCCTGCCCAAACATCAGAGCATTGACAGGCAGGAATGGAAAAAGCTCCACCCAAGGGTGTGGGAGTGGCCATGGTGGGGACACCTCACATGTGACATGGATTTTGGGGGGGATAAAATGCTCTACTCGGAGTGGGCTGGAACAGCACAGCTCCTTTCCTGTGTGCAGTTTTGCCCTGATTTATGACAGGGACAACCTGGGGTTTGGGGCTGGGAGCATTGCTGACAGTGGTGACTGGTGTGTCACCTCAGCCCTGGCAGGAGCTGAAGACTTGGGCACTTTTTACCTGCAGGAGCCTGGGTATTGTTATGGGTATTGCATGAAAAACAAGCTCCTATTAAACCATTCCCTGAAATGTCTCCCGTGGTCATTTCATGATGCTGCTTTTGTTTTTCAGTAACAGTCACCAAGAGACCAGAGAAACAGGGGAAGGGAAATAAATAAATAAAAATAAAATATCCGAAGAAGGCATTTTAAACATAAGCCTTCATTTTTCAAGACTATTCTAAACAGGAAGATGGAAATGGAAGCAAATTCAATGGGTGAAGTTACTGTAACGTGACAACTAATGTTTAAAAGTTGTATTTCAAGGCTCAATTCCCGAAGATTGCAGCAATGAAATAGAGCTTTCTTCCTAACTGATGGAGTATTTCCTTCCAGATAAAACAATTTCCCTGATATGTGAAGTAAATAAAACCTACCTATTAACCTTATTTTACAAGTTGAGTGTGTTAGCAAGAAAAGGTGGAGGCATCACACATGGAGTGACACAGGATCCTGCACAGCAGAAAACACATCCTGTGCTCAGCTGAGGGTGAGCAAGGCACTGCCCCTCCTCACTCTGCAACTGCCCATCCAAAATAAATCCACATGTCACAAAAGCCAACTCCTGAACACAACATGACCCAGAGTGACAACAGAGGGGACAAGAATGGAACAGGAATACCTTTGTTGGGATCTACGGGTCCTAAAGGAATCACACCTAACCTGCTATTTTGACAGCAGTCAGAAGAAAAGAGCCACACAGCCAACTCAGCAGGTCCTCAGCAAGCTCAGGCTTTTCACTTGCAGCTGGTTGTGAGAAAAAAGAAACAGTCTCTTCTCCTCGCTTTGTATAGACCGTGCTGCTCCCCATGTTGTCCTTCAGCAGAGCAGTGGCCACATTTCCTTTATTCCCCATGGTTTTCTTGGGTTGTTTTTTTTCTCAATGTGGTATCAAAGATCAGCCCCAGGGAGTAACTGCACCTTACGTCAACTGAATCTGGCAATATTCAGGAGATGTGGAGTTACATTATGCTTTCCTTTGGAGCAAAGTCTTCCGGTGTTCCATCTACCTCCTACTAATTTACATCCCTAAAGTCCTCAGTGGTCCTTGAAGGGCTCCTCCTGCAGCACTACCTCTTACACCTGTTGGACAAGCGCCATTAAAATTCCAAGAGCAATTGCACTGCTGTGTCAAATGTATAAAAACAATGTGTTTAAAATATGTAATCAGATGCAGGAAATGACAAAGGAAAACAAATCAGAAAGTCACGTAGATAATTTTGTCTAAGAAACAAAAAACGCAGACTGAAAACAAATTTTGGCAGTTCAGTAATTAAAGCAAAGTCCATATGGCTTAAGAGAACAGTCAAAGTGCACAGAAGGCAGTGGGTTTTTTGTTTGCTTTGCATTCCTCTTCACAGCACACTCCAAGTCATCCTCTTTGGAGTCCCATCTCCATCCCACACACATCCTACCCAGGTGCAGAGAGGGGGATGACTCACAGGGTTTTGGCTCAGCCGTGTCTTTGCGAGTCCCTTGCCATCTAATGAGCTGCAGATCATTATCCCAAACTCAAAAGCCCTTAAACACACCCACTGGAGTTTTTGGTTTTGAACTTTTTCTTCCTGGAACCTTTGGAGAGGAACAGCAATCCAGTGCCAAAGCTATGCAGAGTCTGCATGCACCAAGAGCAGCAGTGCTGAAGAGTAAAAGCAGTTCTGAGATCATTTGCCCTGCCCAAGAGGCACTGAAAGGTGACAGCAAGGCTGAGCTGGCCCTTGGACCTCATCAGCTGTTCTGGTGAGGTGCCACCAGGATGCTCCCAACCAGGCCCCTGGGCAGCCTGGCTCCAACAACCTGCTCCCCCTGCCACAGATGTCCCACATCCCTTGAGAGGACAAGGACAATTTTCTATGGTAACAATGTCCTTGACAGGACATTAGCAAGCACCAATTTTCCTGGCTTATCCACCTGGAAGGACATGCCAGATCCTGGCGTGGCAAGGACTCTCCTACTTCCAAATTCACCTTTCAAGCTCTCATGATAAAAAGCCTGGTGACCCAGGACTGTTGCTGCATCCAAGGGCTGGACTTGGATTCTTTCAATGCCTGACAACTTTTCCTTGTGAGTAAACAACTTGCTACTAAACATGACAGACTCAGGGAAAGGATAGAAAAGAAGAAAACAAAAAGTGAGCTGTACAAAAGGATGGAAGATAAACTAAAAATCTCCTCTTGTCTTTCCAAAGGCTGTAGTTTCAAGTGCACGGAGCAGGCTGTAAACGTGCACAGCTAAAGGTAATTCATGACCCCAATGCCTGAAATACCTGGTTAGCTTTATTTGGAGACACTTTTTTGCTTCTCCCAGATATGAAGCTGCAGAATCAATAAAAGGCACCTGTGGACACCAAAATTCACCCAGTCTGTGTGGTGTGTCTTTGTACTAAAAAATAAAATCAAACAAACCCTGCCACTGTGTACTTTTTTACAGACCAGTAAACAGAACTGCAGAGTCTGGGTGAGAAAGGATGCTCAACTTCTGTTGGCAGGGCATGGTAACTCTGATGATCAAAATCCTCATCAATTAGTAAACTCTCTAGGTTTTCACTGCAATTTTAATTGAAAAATTCCTCTGGCTTGCTGGGTTGTGTCCTTTGACTTTTAAAAAATGACTGATTCAAATGGTACACACAGTCCACAAGGAGGATTAGAGCCACACCAAAAATAAACTGACCTTACATCTGAATTCTTCCCACCTGCTTCACCACCACTGCCTACAGCGCTCTTTTGAGCCATCTCCTCTTCCAGAGGCCCTGGAGTTGGAATATCTAAAGAATGCAGCAGGTCCCATTTGAAGAAGAAAGAAAAGCAGGTCAGTAATTCAATATAAATACACCAGTAGTGAGCTTAGAGCAGACACAGTGACACATCTGAGCCTACATTGATCAGCCAGTGCTCCTAATGTGTGGAGCAGCGAGGAGAAGAGAGGAGGTGTCTGCTTTTCACCTAAAAATGTGTCTGTTTTCTATGTTTTACTACTTAACCTTGATGACAGAGAAAATTAAAAAGAAGAGAAAAAGGAAGGGGAAAAAAAAGAGTAGAGAAAAAGGAAGAAAAAGGAGCCTGGGAGGTTTTATGTTTTCTCTTCAAATCACATCACAAAGTCACTCATTGCATCTAGGGAATTCACCTGCTTGTTTGGGAGTGGTGGGACAGGAGGAGGGCAGAGAAAGAAAGAGGGAAGGGCATGGGAGCTGCTTCCTGAAGCAGCGTTACAAAAAGCGGTTAAAAAACCCCTACTATTCACAAGTGGTTAAAATCATCACTGTTCGGAATTCCATTTTTTGTCTTTTTGTTTTCTTAAACAAAGGTTCAGTTAGTTCAGCTCCGTGTTTTTATAGAGTTGATTGTCTTCAGAAAGAAAAAAAAAACCAACAAAACAACCAAAAAACCCAACCAAAACACCAACAACCCAGCCTCAGGTGTGTTCCCATCCGTTTCTACCCTGATAAGAGAGGTCCCCACAGTCCAGCGCCCCGGCCACGCACACAGGTCCCTGTGACTGTCCCGCCGTGTCCCCAGCCCCGCTCAGACAAAGGAGGAGAATCCTGTCACTGGAGTCCGGGAGCCGGGCGCGGGCTGTCCCGTCGGGGTGTACACCCCTCCTGAGCTCTGTGTCGTGATCACAGTCTGGAAATAGGGTTCTGTCTCGCTGGCCGTGCACTCCTCGTATCTGTAGGACGCCGGGTGCTGCTTCACCCCTTTCTGCTGCCGCTTCCACGAGTTGTAGTAGGTGGGGTCGCTCATGTAGTGGTTCACGAAGGAGTGTTTGGGCAGCTCGTCCTCGTAATCCGAGTCAGTGACCTGGGGCATCGGGGAAAATAGAATTAAATAGTCGCTCAGTAGTTAGCATCGATGAGTTTTTTTAGCCTGTTGTGCTTGCAAAGAAATGAGAGGCAAGTTTAGCATCCCCATCTGTCTGAAGCTGAAATGTTAAGGTAAGAGGGATGGCAGTCCCAGTGTGGTACGAACACTATGCTCTGCTTTAGCCAGACTCTGCTGCTAGAGGGAGAGTCCCCTGATGACAAGTGACAGAGAAATTCCTTCTAATTCCCTGCAGAACGGTGCAGGGGCAGCCAGGAGCTCCTGTTTGGGCACAAGATGCAGGGAAGTGTAGACAGGTCACAGCAAAACCAACAGCTTTCAATCACAATCAGAAATACTGCAGTTCCAACTGAGCATATCCCTACTGATGGAAGGACAGCAGGGATGCCTTCCACACAGACACTCTGCTTAGCCAGGCCATTGTTTGGGGTGGCCAGCCCAAGCCACCTGCACAGGACTCTAATTGAAAATTAGTTCTGTAACTGGAAGGGAGTTAAGTAAAATCAGACTTTTTTACAGGCAAATAACACTATTTGCATGTTCCAGCTGATTATGGGGTGGTACAAGGTATACAAGCAGCGGCGACAGAAGAAAGAGAATGTAAAATCTGGGGAAGAAGAGCTGCCAGGCAGGAGGGGCCGCTTCCTTGGGATGAGTCAGACCCAGCTCTGTGCTCAGAGCGGATCCTGCCCCTGAAACATTTATGCACGGTGGCTGGAGAGCTTCAAAGTTCCCATCAATACCAAGCGGGAGCTCTACTGAGATGGAACCAGATAAGCTCTGTGCATCTGCCCCTCCTCTGAAGTGCTGCTGCTGGGCTGCAGCTGGAGGAATCACAGAGGGCTTGTGCATCTCTGCTGAGTTCAGAGACCACGGCAAAGCCTCGGCCATGGAATCTCAGCACACAGAACAGAATTTTCCTTCTGTTCCCACTGATGTTCCCACCAGTAACAGCCCCATCCCATCTCGAGCACAAACACTTACCCAGGCATTTCCAGATCTCATGCCTTTCCTCAAAATCTCCGGTTAGACCATGCTAAAGCTTTTATTCCTTTCCCTCCCCCCCAAAATAATCTGCATTGCCAATTCTAGAGGCATTTAAATATCAAAGTAGGAGCTGCCCAGGACACACAAGAGAGACAGGTAAGTGCAGCTCATCACCGTTCGTTGCTGCAATTAGTTTCAAAAGATTGGTGTGGTTCTGATCTGTGACACCACCCAGCAAACACACATCCTTCTTGATCCTGCCTGCCACAAAACTTGTCTCTCCTCCTCTAAAGCTCCTTTTTAATGGTCTCTGAAGAACAATCCTCAAATGCCTTGTGAACCATCGTTTGAAAAGGGCACAGCATCCATCACCCCACTTCTTTGCTTAGGTAGCTGCTTCAATACTATTCCGTGCCCATTTTCCAGCACGGAGGGTGATGGACAGAGCTGAGAAATTTTTCCCAGGGCTTTCCAAAAGTGAGCAAAGCACCTCTTTACAGCTTTGCAAAACTTCTTTTCAACGATTACCCAGGCTTTGGCTCTTTAGAAGTTATGTAGCATTTGATTTTTAAGAATGAAAAGCTTCAGGTGCCTTGACAAGTAATTACTAATACAACAAAGCCCTACCAGCATTTAACAATTATTCCAGAAGGAACACAGCAAGCCTATCTCCTAGAAAAACACTCCTTTGCACCAGCTGCCAGGCTTGGGAAGCCAACACCCGACTCTCTCCAAAGACCTTCCTGAACAGGTGGTTTTTGCAGCATTCCTGGAATATCCCCAGATTTGGACCAATTCACAGCCAGTGGGTGCAGAGAGCAGCTCCAGAGTGTTGGCACTGCTGCCAGGAACATCCTGCCAACACTGCCCTGTCTGTTTTGCTCCACAGGAGTGCCATGGATGGCTGCAGATGTGGCAGCATGGCGGGGCCTGGCAGCAGGAGCTCAGGCTGGTCCTCAGCTGCAGACACAGCCAACTTCACCAAAATATCCCCAAACCCTGGTTCCCTCTGTACTCAGCAGGAAATAAGTTACTGCACTCTGAATCAGTCTCCAAACATTATGCTATGTGTCCACAGGGTATTTTTAAGGTAAATGCCTGGGAAGCTGAGGGTGATGTGGAAGAAAAGTCTCTGCACCCTGAGCAGGTAGATCACTCACCAAAAGCAGCACCCAGAGGTGTGAACTCCTCTAGCTCCTGTGGATGTGCTCCCTCTGTCAAAGGCACAAGGCACTGCTGTCCCATGTCCTCTGACTCCTTCCCCAGACCACCATCATTTTACTGACTCAGACACACTCAGCCACCCCACAGGGGAACAGAGGGGTCACAGCTGAGCTGAGGTGGCATAAGCATGAGGAGCAAAAAAACCAGCCAACCAACCAACCAACCAACCAACCAACCAAAAAAAACCCCACAAACTTCTGGTGGCTCTTTATGAGTCTTCCCGATGTCCTCACAGACACAAGGGATCTGTGGGGTTGGATAAAGCCAGCTAAAAGGCTGGAAGGCCTAAGGAGAAATGCAAAGAAGCATTTGACATGATTTAATAGCTGCAATAGTACTGATGCAGCCACTTGAGCTCTGTCCATCACCAGCAAAAAAACAACTCTCTCACAAAACGAATATAATTTCTGTTCCTAAGCCAAGTTCTTTCAAGATTGCCAGAAGTCAACACAATAAACAGGAGAAATCCCAGGAACACTTTAAGATGAGCTGCTACCGTTTGAAATACGGTGTCACTCAGATTTGCCATGAACTGAAAGAGGCAATTAAAAACAATACCACTTGCTGATAATTTGTCCACTAATTAGTTCATTATACCCGCTGAAAGGGAACACTAATTTGGTGTAAATAAGGCCATGGTCTTTCAGAAAGAACTGTCATGAAACATATAGAGCTGCAGTAACTTCAGCCTTTCACCATCATTCAGACTGATGCTGGAAAGGATAACCTGCTTGTTAGTGTTGATACAACACGGTTTTTTTCTGTGTTTCTTTCAGAACAGGCAGGAACTGACTATTCTGTCCGTGCTTCTGAAGTATCTCCCAAGGTCTGCTCCCAGCAAGACTCCAATAACCACCCTTATCAGCAAGGAATGCTCCAAACTGGCATTCCACAGCACGATGAAAATCAAGGAGAAGTAAGATAAACCTGTTTAGCATGACAATACAGACAGCTTAGACTAGAGGATTACTCTTTAGTGGTTTTTAAACTATTGAGTAAATAGAAATGCTGCAGGGCTTTTTGCTTTGTTTTCAGTTTTCTCCTTCCCCTGCGACTGTGGCTGTGTTACCTTGGAAACCTCCATAGGCTGGAGCGTGATTGGGTGTGTGGTGACATTACACACTGTCAACCAAAGGTGCATGGATGCCTGTGAAACAACAAATACAGAAAAGGAGAGCCTATTTAGGTATATTTTTTATAGCACAAAACGCACAAGTCCTGCTCAGAGGCAACTCAGCCACCAGAGCTGGCTGGCTTAGTCAGGGGAAATGTGATAATAAATTTGATCATAGTTCCAGTTATCCTTTTAAGTGACTACAAAAGAAACAGCCTTATAAAATTACTTCTAAAAATGTAGATGACAGCAGGATTTTTTTTGTTGTTGGCCTGAAATAAATATGCTGTAAAAGAGACAAGGTAACCCAGTATGCAAAATATTTCTCTGGACATGGGAACTCACTCCTATTTTATGTGTCAGCTGCAGCTGGTTTCCACATAATGTCCAACTTGTCAAAATCACTGGAGAGCTTTACTGGAAACAAGTTAAACCCTATTCCCTCTGAAGTGTTAAGTGGAAATTAATATCTTCCAACAGAGCTGAGAAAGCCAAAGCTAGTCAGACTGCAGAGAGCAGTGGGAAGGCCAGAGCATCCAGCACTGACTGATAATATGTGCAACTTGTGAGAGTATTTTCTCCTGGAAGCAGTTTTTGGGAGACCACAAGGACTTGTGAGAACGCACAAATGTGCACCAGCCTCCCCTCTCCTTCTGCTCTTCCTTGGCTGCATGACACTGCAGATACATCACCAGATTTCTATACATGGTGAACACCTAATTTTTTCAGATTATCTATCCAGAGCCTTGTCCACTTGACTCATTAACTAAAAGCCTATTATTATTAATCATTTAGAATTTACACTCATAGCAGTCTCCTGCTCCATACCTGCCAATTAAACTTCTTTAACCTCATTAACAGTACTGGTGCTTGGCTTTCATGACATGGAGTAAGTTCACCACTTGATTTATGAATATTAAGAGTCCTACTTGATTTCCTCTTTGTTTCTGTGTGTCTCTCCTCTCCAAGAGGGAGCTTGGAGGAATGCTCCCAGGCAGCTGTGTTTTAAGTGCAGTCAGTCAGCCCAAGAGTTCTTCATGTTCAGTAAACCCCAGGAGACCTGAAGCCAGTGAGTTTCCTTCTTTTCCATATAAAATCTTGACACCTCAGGCAGCAGGTGTAAGACTAAGCAGTAACATGGTGACAAGTGGATTGAAGGCAAAGGCACAGTTTTTGTCCCTGTCTGCCCTGATTTGCATCATATTAGGTGGAATTTGAGACCCACACACAGATGTATCAGAGGAAAACAGCATCAGGACCCTCTGCTGCAGAGGACCAAGCCTGGGTAGAACTCTTACATGAAAAGATATCTTTAGCTCTTCACTTAATGGCAAATGTTTGTGCCTGCTAAGACAGATGGGAAAATTTGAAACTCTCAGAAAATAGAGCTTGTCTATGAAGATCTCCTCTGAGAACAGAAACTAAAAGAAAATAAAAGACAAACAGGAAGAGCTAATAGATACAGGAACAGCTGAAAAGAGAGTGGTCAATCATCTATGCCCACTTCTGCCCCAAGCCACCCTCACCTCCTGTCTTCACCTGCCAACATAAACAGCGTTTTCAGGCTGATCAAAAGGCAGCATCTCCTACTGCTACCTCTACTGGGAGCATATTAACATTTCATGACTAAAAGCACTCCCCACAAAAAAACCCCAAACAAGCATCAAAGACATTATACAAGCGGGCTGTATATGTATATATATCCAAGCGCCAAGGAAAAACAGGGGCATATTTTGTGCACAAAATGCTCACATGCGCAGCCACATTCACAAAAACACCAGAATCTCAACTGAGACCTTCGGGCTCAACAGCAATGCAACAGTAAATAAACAATATCAATAGCCTGAGAAAAAACCCACCCAAATCCCTTCATTCCCTGCTGTACAAAGAGTGCATACAGTAGGCATAATGACACCCTGCAAGGAGACTTCTGCACATCACCAGGAAATACCACACGGGACATTGAAATTAATGTCAAAAGGTGCCAGTGCTCAATTCACGATCATGCTCAGCAAACTGTTTTAATGACAGGTTTAATGCTGGTTTGTTACAGTGACATGACCAAAGCACTGTGGGTTTAATCTGGAGGGTAATGCTGGAGCATTGCAGAGACAGCAGCTTGAGCTGCACCAAGGAAAGCTGCCTGCACGACGGGTCGGCCACAGGGCAGCACAAAGCAGCAGGCTGTCGGTGGTAATTAGCAGGAGGTGAGAGCTAGGTAGCCAGGAAAAGCAGCTGTAGCTGCAGGTGCAGAAAAGCTACAGATGAAAACTGTCATCTTCTTTCACTACTTGCTGCCCGTGATTTTTTCTTGCTGGAAGGGTCAGGTTTGGCATGGTTTGGCCCACTGCTCGCTTCTTGCGCTGTCAGTTCGGATTCGTCAGGATCTCAGCTGACAGCAGCTGATTTTAGAGACAGATTTACCTTTCTGGATCTCCTCTGAAGTCTGTCTATTCAGCCCTGGTCACTGCTGGACTTTCACAGACAGCACACACTTCTTTTCCTCTTACGAGGAATGTGAAACACAAGATGGAGCCCTGCCAGATGGACAGTGCTGGCATACACCCACCTTCTGTGGAGAGCAGTCCAAAGGCAAGGCTGGGGTGTGCAGAGAGCTGAATGCTGGGCCCTCACAGCCATGGCCATGTGCTCCCTGGCAAGTTACTCACTCCCTACCTACGCCCTCTGTAACCAAGGCAGTGGCTGTCACCACTCAGACCACTCCCCTGAATGTGGGGTTTGCTGTAGCTGTGAAACTGCAAACCACATTCTACACTCCAGTCAGTGCAACACTCCAAAGCACATTTCAGCTTTGACCCCCCCCAGACAGTAGCTGGTTATTTTGCAGCACCATATGTGTTTTCCCAAAAGTACTCCAAGTTTGCAGCCACAGGCAGAAGGGGGTGTGCAGATCCTTGCAGAGTGGTCAGCACACAGTCTCTGACTGATTGCACTTATCTTACCTGATTCTGGAAAACTGAATATATCTGCCAAGGCCAGGTCTGGAATCTGCTCTGGCTGGGTCCTGCTTGTCATTCTTTCCTTTGATATTTTTATTTTAAGCTGTGATGCAAACAGCCTGGTGAATTGAACCTTTTAAAATCCCTGAGACAGATAAACAGTGACCACGCAGCATGATGCAGGTATGGGACTGGGACTTCAAAGACTTGCCAGGATTCAGCATGGAAATTAATATCTGCAGTGTCTGTGCAGGGCGAGGCAGAGGGAAAGCCTTACCTCTGATTCTGACACTTCCAGGGGCTTCTCGTTGAGGCCCAAGCCCTCAGTCAGCACAGCCCCGTTGTACTTGTTGCAGATATCCTCATCAGAGTAGTGCAGCCCCCCTGGGCTTGGCCGAGGAGGAGACCTAGAAAATGCAAAGGATGAGTGTTTGGGATGTTGTTATTCCCCTGGGATTAATGAAATCATGCTTAGAATCACAGCCTGAGGCAGAGACTCGGGTATTTAAGTCCTCCCTGGATTCTTCAGTCTCTCCCTTTTGCCTGTTTAACAGTGCTTGAAGCTAGAAAGAAGACATTCCAAAAGCACAGCATTCCCAGCTTTTTACCTGGTTCCATTTTTCTTTGAGAAGGTGCTCTTGATGTTCAGGTGTCTGCTGTTGAGCTCCAGTGCAGTGAAGCCTCCGTTATCCAGGGTGACTGACTCTTCCACGTTGGAGATGGTTTTACCTGGAGCCAGGAAATGAAAGGTTCAGCTGAAACAGAAGCACTTTTCCCCCCAAACAGAACTGCAGGAGCTAACTCGTTCTTCTTTCTGGTTTATGACATCATTAATTATTTGAAATTCTCTTTTCTTACTGGCAAGTGAGAACAGAGTAAAGGCAAGGAGTGTATCAGGAATATGAAGGTGCAGAGGAAGACAAAAGAAGAGAAAGGAGTCATGAATGGATGGAGGGATTTCATTCAGAGGCAAGTATCTAAAATAGCACAGATAAACTGTGCTTCAAAAGTGCTTATTCTTGGTTTTGACTATAAATAGAAACCAGATAACTAATTTAGGTGGCTACTGAAGACGTCCTCAATCAGGTGCTGTGAATCCCATTCCACACTGACTGGAGCAAAGCCAGAGAAAGTAAAACTAGAAAAGGTAGAAAAAAAGGAAAAGGTGAGAGAAAAAAAAAAAAAAGGGCAGGAAAAAAGCAAGAGAGAGGGTAAGGGGATAGCAAATGGGAAAAACATGCCACAGCTGAAATGAGGATCAGGAATGGAGAAATCACCAGACAACAAAAGGCAGGAACAAGGACAGGATGGGAAGAAGGAAAATACAGCCCAGGATATTATTTCTTGTGATCAAATCTAGCTGGAGCTTGTTCTCTCCTGTGCTCATCCTTTGTCATCCCAAAGGTGTGAGCTGAGCCTGAGTCCCAGGGAGAAGGGCTGGCTGTCACTGTGCAGCAGACAGGTGCTTTATCCTCAGCTTCAATACCAGTGCTGCATTAAGGCTCTGTGAACACGGATATCTGACAGCACAGGTCAGACCTGCCTTTTCATGTCTGTCCCCCAAACACACATTAAAACCACGAAGATGAGAGATTTCCTGTGAGCTGTGCATACAAATATGTAATAGTATTAACCTGGTAAAATGCCACGCTATGCATACATCTTATATCTCGTGGGACTGAAATCTGATTTTCTAACACTTGTTAGAAGTGAATTACAAAGAAAGAGAAGATCTTCACTTTGGGACTGAATTACTAAATACTGCCTGGAAGACTTCATTACCATTAATCCCTAAGAACAGGTAGTGCAGAGACCCATCCACCTGATCTTTCTCATTAATGTGCCTTTTCTGGCACCTCCTGGCATCAGAGAAATTTCTTGCTGCAGGTGGAGGAGGCTATCAGAGAAATACACATGTGAACAAGCCTCCCAGGACTTTATCATGTAGGGAGAAGAAAAGGTAAAAAACAATATTCAGAGCTCAAGAATGAGGCTTTTTGAAAGGGGCCTATTTGATATTCTAAGTTACAGAGCAGGTAGCTCCTCTTTCAAGAAAGGAGGCTGGTAAAAATCATCACTAAGGGAAAATTCAAAGCTTGATGCTCACTATATGTTAAAATCTAAAAGGTCCAGATAACCAAGACACCTCCTGGCTGCTTGGCCCCCAGCCCAGCAACTGCACCTTGGCTTAGGGAAGGAATGTGAGATGCAGGGCACTCAATATAAAGGAATGATGATATAGTCCTCACACATGGGATTTAGAATATCTGCATTGGTACAGCCATGGAAAAGCAGAATCTTTCTCCTCCCTGTCTGTCAGGGAATTATGACAAAGTTAAACAAAGTCTCAGCCAATTTTTTTTAATTCCTTATCTACCAAGTGTTTGACCCAGACTCCTTGGCTTTTACTGCAGCCCCTGGGACTTCCAGAGTCTGTCCTGAGCCCAAGGCTGCTCAGTGTCCAAACCCTGATCCAGTGTGGCTACAGGCAAAAGCCATTTCTACCATACCAGACAGCAAAAAGTTCCAAGTCTTCTGCCAAGTAAAATAGCTCTAAACACAGTCCCTGCTGAGGGAATCAGGGTTTCAAAGGAAGGGTATTTCTGATTCCCACAGCTCTTGAGACTTTTCCACAGCACAGAGATGATGCCTTACCTCCATTGCAGTTCTTGTACTTCTTGCTCTGGCCGTGCAGGACCAATGCAAATACCACCAGCAGGATGAGGATGAGGCTTGAGAGAGCCATCACCAGCAGAAACCACCACTCCTCATAGAAAGGGGCTTCTGTTTGTGCTGAAAGAGCAAAAAAACCAAATAACAGTTCTTCTTCATGCCCTTTTAACATTTTCTCTTGTTCTCCACAGTGAATGATGGCTCCACAGTGGTGCTCAGGAGAGAGAGAGTTCAGACTCTCGAGGGGGTTCTGACCCTTCTAGGATGGTAGAGAACACAAGCATGTCACAGCTCTAACACAGAACCCTGGGATAGTTTGGGTTGGAAGGACCTTAAAGCTCATCCAGTGCCACCCCTGCCATGGGCAGGGACACCTTCCACTATCCCAGGTTGCTGCAAGCCCCATTCAAATTGGCCATGGACACTGCCAGGGATGGGGCAGCCAGAGCTTTCCTGGGCAACCAGTTCCATCTCTACAAGCACCTTTCACACCTTTCATACCCCTGGAGCAGCTCCAGAGGCCCTTAGCTAAGAAGTTACCACCAGAAGAAGAGAGTCAGGTTTCCTCCCACAGCTCTGCACACCCACATTTCTTGACCATGGCAGGCTTAGCACTCCTGGGTCAAGGGAACCACTAATACACATGCCATGACCCATGATTATTTCACTTTTTGGGAGGCTTACCTTGCCAAAATGCTGTTCAGTGGCTCTTTGAAAAATATAGCTAGTGTCAGGGAACAAAGTACACTTGGTTCAGTGTCTTTCAGTACCTCCATTAACTCCAACTTCCAACATTCACTGCTAACTCTATATCACTTCTCCATCCACTGAGCCAAGCCTGATGTGCAGCACAGGGGTATCAATTCCATTGCCTGGGTTTTGTGCAGTCTCAGGTCATTTCATCTCATTTGACCTCGAGTGGAAACACAAAATGACTCTAACTTCCCCTTTCTGGAGTTACCTCCCCAGTCTTGGTTTAAAGCAGTAAATATTGTTGTTTTCTTGCAGTGATATTTTCTTTGTCCTCCCTTGAGCTTCCTCAGCTTTGGGAAAAAGTGCAGCCTCTGAGCACAAGCCAGCAGCTGATATGATTTCCCTGTAGTCTGTAAGGTGGAACACCACCTGGCAGGAATGGGTGATGCCAGGAGAACAACTCAACCCCTCACTATCACCAAACCCTCTTTCCCTCTTCCCCTGACTGTCCCAAGCCTGGATCTGAATAAAAATCTGTTTTAAGCCTGATGATACGAGCTCAAATTTGTTCCAGATCACTGGGTATTCTGCAGCAGGGAAAAGCAGCCACGCTCTTTCTTTGCTGTGAGGCCAGTCCAGGCCAATAAAATCCTAGAGACAAACTGCACGAGCCATGCTGGGCTGAGCAGATTCAGGGCAATTTATACCTCCCTGTGCCAGCTGAAGTGGCCAGCCTAAAATGTTTTATACTTTTATGACTGTGAATCTCAATGGAAGCCTCTGACTTTCATGCAGCAATTTGAGAGGAACACTGAAGCATCAAAAGGAGGCAAATTAAATAGTTCTGTTCAAGTGGAGAACTTACAAACAAGCAGTTTATTTATAGAAAGCATCACAAGGAGATGCATGCCCTGCTTCAGAGGAATAATGTCTTCGAGCAAAGGAAAGACTGACATGATTGCTGGTCCTTTACACTGTTACAGCCTCTGTGAAACCCCAGAGATGAAAAAACACTGCCTCTTGGTGTTTGAAGTGAGTTGTCCATGCCCTTGTCCTGAAGAAGAAAAGCAGGGGTAGCACTCTCAGTGAAATCCATGGAAGCTCTCACGGGGTAAGTGGTTAATTGTGTCAGGACAAGTGCAGCAGCCGTGATGGCGAGAGCTGCGCTCGCTCCTCCTGCCTGCTGGGGAGTTGTTGAATGGTGTTCGTGCCTTTCACTGGAGCAGCAAAGAGATAAAAGCCACTCCAGATACTGGAGCACTGCCAGGTTCTCAGGACTCTCCAGAATTTTGAATCACAAAGCCACTTTATCAGTTTCTTTTATTCCCCTTGTCTTTGCTGACACAGCAAGGATGAAACCTGATGGCTCAAAAGCAACCTGGAGTAGAGCAGGGGTGAAGAGGAGACCCAGCAAAGCCTTCCCAGGGCAAGGTCTCTCACCTCACCACAGGCCCAGGCACTCCAGCTGCCCAGCCCGGGCAAGCTGAGAGCAATCTGATTTTTAAGGTATTCAAGTCCCTGCAGAAAACCAGAGGGCTGGGCTGCTCACAGGGATTAGGGAACCACATTTAGGTCATGGCCCTGTTCACTGGGGGTAAGCACAGGAGAGCAGGGAGAGTGGGAAGAGCCCCAGAGCATCACCAACGAGCTGTTCTGGTGGAAGGGGACTGGAGGCATCACACTGGAGCAGGACTGCCAGCACGGGGGATTATCAGGAATAATGTGAAACTACACTGCTGTGTTTGTGAGAGCTAAATACAAAGTAACACAGGAAATGTTTGTCAGAATCCAGGGTAAAAAAAAAAAAAAGAAAAAAAAAAAGAAAAAGAAAACAAAAACCAGACTAAGAATGGAGAAGAAGCAAACAAATTGTAGACTCTGCAAATTAGTCTTATGACAAGAGATCTGACATAGACACTCTGGGTAAGTTCTTTATCAAGCTTAAAAATGGCACATGCACATTTTTCCTCTTGAGAATCAAACATACTGTAATTTCAAACCATAATTCACCACTGCATTACTCCAGTTTTATCCTAGAACAAGTAAAAACAAGCTGCCTTTGATTATTTGCTGCAACTAGAGAGTCTGGTTTGTTTCTTTTCCCCCTCTTCTCCCTCAACCCTGGAAAATTCCATTGAGAAAGACTTTAAAAAAACATCCATGGTTACCTGATACTGCCACAGAAGGAACACTTGGCTCTCCATAGCCAAATTCGTTGACAGCCACCACCCGAAATTCGTAGGTGACACCTTGCCTGAGCTTGTCCAGGCCCACTGTGTAGGAGGTGGCACTGCGAGGAATGTCCTTCACAAACATGTCCCAAAGTCCTTCATCTAGGAGAGCAGCAAGGAGAGAAATGGCATCAGTTCTGTGCCCTGGCACTTCCACCTGCTCAGTGACAGAGGTTGTCATTGATGGTGTGTGCTGGAGCCACAGGCAGGGACACACTCACCTGGAGGCTGCCCTGTGATACACACAAATGTCAGAATGCCCTGCAAAGCCCCATCTGTGAATGCATTTATTCAGGATGGAATCTTTTCATAGCCCAGATGGAAGAGGTCTCCAAAATCAGCAGCAGCACCCACACAGACCTGAGCTGGCTGGAGCAGTTGCCACTGGCTCCTGGTTGGATAAGGTCACCCACCAGCACACCTGTCATTTGACAGATCAGGTAAACCCAAGGCAGCATTCATGAGTCCTGATCACAAAGATTTTGCTTGCCTTTTACATTGCAAAATTTGCTTTGTTGTTGAAGCACTCAAGTGAGGCTTGGACTAATATAAGTCCTGGGAGGCACTGTGGCCCTGTGTGAACTGGTGCCAAGGGACTGGTGTCACTGGAGTGCTGCTTGCTCCATGACAGCAACAGTGTTGTGCCCTTTGCACGGCACAGAGGTGGTGCTGCACTCTGTGCTCTGCAGTTTTAAGCAGAAATGAGTTTTAAAAGCTGTTGAACTTGGTAGAAACACAATGCCATTCTGATGGGAGCGTTTCAGAAGGGTAATCTTGGCTCTCCACAGCTATAGCATTAATCCTGATTCACATCCTGACCAGGCACCATTCCCATCCCTGACCCACACCTGTAACCTCACATTCACTTGACTGCAATGAAATGAACTTTCAACGAGATGGATGCTGGTACCAGAACAAACAAAACCAACTATAATTAAAAATCCCACTCAAAAATTTTGAAGGCAGGAATCAAACATTAATCTGACTGATCAATTTCCCAATAAAAATTAGTGCCTAGCATTTCTGCTCAGAAAATGGAGTCTCTGTCTACACGTGGGGCCAAACCCTTAGCTCACCTACCCAGCGTAGCTCTCACACACCAGACCTCACAAGCATCCCATTGGGCTTTTACTTTTAGCTATCAAAGCTGTTCCAACAATATCTGTTTTTCTCTCCATGTCCCACAGCAATGGGAATAGGATGATAACCTCTCCACAGACACGACTTCAGTGCGGGAGCTGCCTCTTTGACAGACAGTCGTCTGCGCTGCACGACTCGAGCAGCAGCAGGGCTTCTGTAGCTCGAGGTGTTATCAAGGTAACAATAAAGCAGGAGCCAGCAGTGTGTTACCCTCAGTGACTCGTTCTGCTGCTGCAGTGTGAGGCAGGAATCTGTCCTCATTTGCTTTGCCTTTACCTGAGCGTAACCTAATTGGAGTCACCGCAGCGATTCCAGAACCGTGCTGGTGTAACAGAGCAAGACCTGGCCCTCAGCCTGCTCCTGTGCCACAGGGAATAGCAGCAACGATGGACTGATTAACACTGCAGGTGCATTTCCATGTGAATGTTTTAGCTTTGGCACCAGTAAATATTGGCTAAGTGATTTGCACGGCGCTGCACGTCTGGTGACACACACACAGTGAGTAACAGTCCCCAAACCACAGCTTTTCTGGTCAGGAGGACTGGCAGTCTCAGTGGATGCAAAAAGCAGGCTGGAATGTTATTGTTCCAGCTGCATTTGAGAAACACCAAAGAACAATAAAAATAGGTAATTTTCCTGCCATGCTTAAAACTCGGACCAATGCATTATTCACCAGCATGATCAGACTATAATGAAGTTATCATAATGTACCATTGTTATGTATTAGCTGGGTATTACAATGGCTATAAAACAAGAGATAAAATATTGACTTCCCTTTTACAGGGCAATAGAAACCGAGATTATTTCTACCACATAAAGTTACAATGTAATAAAAAGGGAGTTTGGGATTTAGTTTCTCTGAAGAGGGTGGAGTGAGGGATGCATTTTCGAAGTTGGATTGTTGCAGCCACTGATACTCAGAAGATGCATCTCACGACTATAAAATATTGCCATATTTGCTAGAATTGCCTAAGCTTTCATAAACACATTTGTAAACAGCAATAAGAGAATTTGGGCCCATTGTGAATTGTCTGAAAAGCAATTTGTTTGCATTCAAAGCCGCTTAAATAGGGGAAGAAAAAGCAACAACAAAAGTGAATGTTCAGCACTCATTATGACAAACACAACTGTTCAGACACACTTTCTCATTCATTTTCCCAAACCTATCAGGGTGCACAGTGCAGAAAACCCAACAGACCAAGAAGTGCAAATTTAACCACTCTGTGAAGCTTGCAGTAAGTTGGGAAAACCACCCTTGAGAGATCAACATTGAATTTCCTCCTCTCTGTCCCCTTGGCTATGGTGGTGATGGTGTGGGGCAGCAAAGGATGCTGGTGGATGTTTGTTCAGAGATATTTCTGTCTCACAGGGACTCAGAAATGTTCTGGCTGGTGGCCACGTAGTCACTGGCCCATCTCCCTTTCAATCACTGAAAGAATCTTTGTCAAAACTTTGGGTTTTTTTCCCTGGGGTAGGGCTGTCAGTGCTGAGTTAATGGGACTTGATGATCTTGGAGGTCTTTCCCAACCTTAATGATTCTAAAATGGGACCCAGCTCATTATCCCTGGGGTCCCAGAGAGGTGCTGATGCAGCTACAGTGGTCAGATGTCCTACATCTTCCCCACTGCTGACCCCTATGCACAGCATAGCCTATGGCTTCCCAAGCCCTTGCCAACAAGATTTTTAATTCCAGAGCCTCAATTAATTTATCTTATATCCATCTGGAGCATCCAGACCCCTCTTTGTAGACAATGACCACAATCAGATATAGCTGAACTAAAAAATCACTTAATTCCAGTGGTGAATTTTGAGATTAAATATTGAACACACACTTCTGAATTCCTTCACTGCACCTCTCCCCCCCTCATCAAAACTAGGAGTGCTCTAAATGTTAGAAGTTCAGCTGAAAGAGAATTCATTAGAAGGTCACCTGTGCAAAGACTGGCCTTTAAGTTCAGTGGAAAATCGTTACTGTACCATACACAGCATTTTCCGCTCAGTTTATGGAGGAAAGATGCACATGCCATGGCTGGGACATCAGCTGAGCATTAACTCTTAGGAACCACTGGGAAAAGAGAAGTTTGCAAAACTAAACAGGGCTGAGGTGCAGGGCTCAGAGAGACATCCTGAGGGAGGCTGCCCTTGCATTTTCTTTTTGATCACATCAGTCCCCATCTTCATTCCCCACTGCCTTTCACTGGACACTCAGCCTCTGAAATGTGTGATGGAAAAACACATGCTCCTCGAAAAAGAAAAACTTTGCTCCTTATTTCTGTCCAGTTTTCGCCAGCCCTGCCCTGTCCTAACTCCTGCTGATGGGAGATTTGCTCTACAGCTCCCAGCCTGGATGCCTGTGATAACTGACAGTGGTCAGTCCATGAATTCAAGAACATGGATTCCCAGGCTCCAGGCAAGAAGCTTGAAGCCTGTGGGAAAGCCAAGTACAGAACTCTTTCAGTCTGGCCTGGGAAATCATAAGGAAGAACCCAAAACAATCTTGTACATCTCCTCCTCCTGACACCTGGTGTTTTTCCAACTTGTTTACTGGTAGAGACGTTTACAAAAAGGTGGTGTCCTAAAGGACCAGTCCTATTCATTGTACCCAAACACTGTACAAAAGAAGAGTCTGTCTTTCAATAAACTTTGCTATAAGCCTTTACACGAGCTGAACCGTAATGATAGATGCCTCTGTCCCATCTGAGCTCGAGGTTGAGGCATGGGAGAGGATGTGAGTGACAGGGAAGGTGCAGCCACCTCTGCCCTGATGCCGTGTCCAGCCCCTGTTGGAGAGGAGCTGCTCTGCTGCCCGTGGGCCCCGTGGGCAGCCCGGCGTCACAGGCCATTAATCAGGGTCTCCACACTAAATAAAGCTGTCACTCAGCTAGGGAGGCTCCCAGCTCCACTAAATCCAGCCACTGACAACCCAGGACATGGAGAGCTGTCAGTTATCCGGGTTCTAAACACCAGCCAGTCCCCTCTCGGAGCAGGAGAGCTGGGCCATAAAGCTCCCTCCTAATTACACATTAGAGGGTTTATGAAGGGAGAAGCTGCTGAGAGTTAAGGGCCGGCTGAACGCCGCTGGTGTTCCTCCTACAGAGGACACGATTCAGACGTGGCTGTGTTTGTCAGAGGCAAAGAGCTGGATTATCATGCAAAGCAGAGGAAGGACAAGAATGGGAAGTGAAGGCTGACAAACTGTCAGCCCCGGTGTGTCGCTCGCCAGCAGAAGCGAAAAAGGCCCCATGGCAGATGCTGGGGATGCAGCTGCACCCTTCACTTTGAATTTACTGACTTCTGCTGGTTCGTGTCCATGTTTGACACTGCGCTCCCTCATTTGGTTAAAAATAAATAGAAAAGGAAGAAAACAGAAAAACACTACTCAAGACACCAGAAAGGAAACTAAAGTGAGAGCTGTCCTCAGGGCGTGGGAAGTGAAACCCAGCATTTATGGGGTAGACAATTCCCTCTCCAAGTAGACGAGTTCTTTCCCAAAATGTCTGTTGCCTTTATGGAACTCATCATCCTGAAAGCTGGAGAGGGACTTTTTACAAGGGCATGGAGTGACAGGACAAGGGGGAATGGCTTCAAACTGCCAGAGGGCAGGGATAGATGGAGTATCAGGGAGAAATTCCTCCCTGTGAGGGTGGGGAGGCCCTGATACAGGTTGCCCAGAGAAGTTGTGGCTGCCCCATCCCTGGAAACGTCCAAGGCCAGGTTGGATGGGGCTTGGATCCACCAGGTCTAATGGAAAGTGTCCCTGCCCATGGCAGGGGGATGGAACTGGCTGATCTTTAAGGTCCCTTCCAATTCAGACCATTCCATTTAGGTGCAATTCTCTTCCAGCTGCCTGACATCATCCCCTGCTTGGGAAAAGCACACAAAGTCCAAAATTGTGGTGGGGAGAGGAAGCAGAAAAGGAAATCTCCCTCAGCTTGTCCTGGGTCAAGGAGGCTCTTTCTGAGGTGACAGAAGCTAGAAAAATGTGTCGGTTTTGGAGGTGGTTTAGTGGTGGACATGGCAGTGTTTGGTTTATGGTTGGACTTGATGACCTTAAGGCCATCCAAACCAAGTGATTCTCTGAGGCAGATTGACCCAACACCTACAGGGCTGCTCTGCACAGGCCCACCCATGGGTGGAGGTCTCTTGAGGCAGCTGCACATCCAGGTGCACTCCTGGTGTGTGGATCTCCAGGGTGTTTCACAGACACCTCCCTTGTAGATGGGGGTCACTGCAAAGGAAGCTCTGGGTGAGACTGCTGGGGATGTACAGGCTATATGCACAGTGACAGGAACCTTTGGATGTGACCTGGAGCTGGGAAAAGAGGGGTGAAGCCAGCTTCTCCATTCCTCCCAGCAGCACTGAGAAGCTTCATGTTGCTGTGCCATTTGATTTGTCTTTTGCTCTGTATGTAAAAGCTAAGGGCACAATCTATTCCCCATTCCTCAGCCAGCCCAGCTGATGTCTGGGGAGCACTTACAGTGGCAAGACAGAGCCTGCTTAATTGCATTCCTTGTAATGCACAAGGAGCTAAACTGGAATCCATTTCTCCAAGGACAGAGAAGTTGAAGGAAAAGAAAAACTCTTCTGTTTCTTTAATGTCTTCCTCTAGCACAGATCACTCTGGAAAAAATATTGGTTTGCCTGCTTCATCCCTGTGTGTGAATGTACTCAAAATGCAGGGGAGGTAGTGAGCCTGGTCACCTTCCATAAAGCCAGCAGAGAAACAGGGAAAT
Organism: Zosterops lateralis; assembly: GCF_965231275.1. Lineage (NCBI taxonomy): Eukaryota > Metazoa > Chordata > Aves > Passeriformes > Zosteropidae > Zosterops > Zosterops lateralis. The sequence continues at coordinate 2,388,548 of NC_139775.1, forward strand.
CAAATGAGCAGTCTCAGCTGCCTGCTGCCACCATTGCTAAACCCAGCAGGGCAGCAGAGCCCTGGGAGACACAGCAGGGCTCCAAAAAAATTCGAAGGGAAGTGACAAAAGGGAGTAGAGTTTGCCATTTCTGACAGAAAGCCATCCTCCTACTCTGATGGAAGAGTCTTGGCAGGGAGCTACAGCAGGGAAAATGAGATGATACAGCATTTAACGTTTGGGGTAATGAGGCCTATAATAGATGACACTTGAGATGTGAAACACTAAGGTAGTGGTATTGCATTTAAATATTGGCAACAAGCTAAAGCTTTTCATCTGTCTGCTCAACGCCCCTTTTTTGACCTCAGAAGGATAAATATCTTTCCCTTTTTTGATTTTATGTGAAGAAGTCACAAGTCAACTGCTCCTCTCTTGGAACAACTCCTCCTTGAAAACAAAGGTTGCTCCAATCCACACTCTACTACCTGTATAAATCAACATGCAAAAGCAAATTCTTAGAATGATATTAAAACAGAAGCTGCTCTGAATGACCAGCCCTGAGAGGAAGAATTAGTTCCCTGCCTTTGTTAAGCTCATAATTCAGATTTCAGACTCTTCTGTGCAGAGATGAGGAAGAATAGCAGCACAGAGAGGAAGCCAATGCTTGTGTGGAATAAGCAAATCTTCCAATTAGTCTGTCTCCTCTCCTGGATCACATTTCACGCTTCCTACAGCTGCAACCAGAACGAAGGATGAGAATCCAGCATACAAATGCCTAGTTCATTTGCTACAGCAGCATGAATAGGATTAAAATAATCTGAAGAGGAATTAAATGCCTCAACAGTCAGGTTGCAAGAGCGGGAGAATAAGACCTCTTGTGTGCGTCTCCAGGATCAGTGGAGTGGGGCCAGCAGAAGTGACCCAGGGTTAATGCAGCTCAGACCTGCCTTGGAGGGACTATTTTCTTCCTGCTCAAAAGGAGTGGGCCCCAAATCCTACATCCTTAGCCATGAGCTGTGAAATGTTTGTTCACATCCAACGGGGAGTCGAGTGGATGAGTTTCCAATCTCACCACCTGCACGAGCTGGATTTCCAAGCTTGCAGACAATCTGTGCATGGGCTGCAGGTTTCCCCCTAAAATACTCTGACTCACAAAAAAACCTGTCTGGGGGAAATGTAAGCTGGGAAGTGATTTTAAATGAACAGGTTTGGTTTAACTTGCTACCTAACAATGCTGTTCCGGTAAGAAAATATTTTCTACCTCTGAAGAAATAAGGACTGAACTCAAAAAGCTGATGTGGGTCAAGTAGAAGCACAGCAGTGTCATGCCTCTAATTAAAAGGAAATTTGATCACTCTGGGAAACCCCAGTGCTTTAAGAAGGTATGTATTTCCCTTGCTTTTATTTTGAAAACAATTGTCAAATTAAATGACAGAAATAAGAAAGAATTTTTAGGATCAGAGCAGTGCCTCACTACAGAGCAAATTCTATCAGATGCAGGTACAGAAATCTACATCTTCAGAGATGACCTCAATAATTTTCTTACTGGTCTGGTTAAATGTAATTAAAATCACTGGTTTTAAATGCAGCCTTACATTCAAGACACAAACAAGCAACAGGATCCTCTATATAATCACACAGATAAGCATTCATTTAATCAATATATAATCAAGCAGCGTGCAAGCACCTAGAAGTGAAAAAGAAAGAATCAGCAGCCAAGATGGTTATGTCAAGTATAAATCATGTCTAATTTCCTTCTGTGACAGAGTAGCAGACCTTGTCAATAGAGGAGAAAGAGCAGACATCATCTATCCTGACTTCAGCAAAGCTTTTGACTTGGTGACATTCAAACATGGCCCACGTGGAACAAGGAGCTGGTGGATGTATCACCAGCTGGAAAACTGTACCCAAAGAGTGGTTATCAACATTCCCTGTCAGAGGGGAGGGAGGTTATCAGGAGAGACTACACAGAGGCCTGGCAGCACTCACTGGCTTTCCTTAATGACTTAGTTCCCAGGATATCTGTGCTTTTTGAATTTGCAAGGGGTACCAAGCTGCGACTTGGCTGCGGCCCACACTGACTTCTAAAATTACCTTGTCCAAGTGGGGGAACATTCTGGAAAAAAGCAGAGAAGAGCTTCACTAATATGCAAATCCCAGAAGCAAAGGAGCTCTGGGAAAGCACCAAGAAAAACTGTGGTGATGGGGGATTCCTTCCCCTTGCCTCAATGCCCTCCCTGCAGAACAAATGGGGGAAGAAATGTATATGTGCTGCTGAAGCCCTGGCCCTATTATTAACATTAAAACAGTAATTAGCTGCTGTGCTCTGCTGCAGAAGGAGACAGATTTCTATCTGTGGTCCTCAAAATACAGCTCGCAAATACTTATTAGTCCTTGCTCAAGAAGGATGCTGTAAGCATTTAAATGAGTTTTAATTATTAACTATATTAGTTCATCTGTTGGATGATTTTCCAGTGATGTAGCACAGTGAAAGCCAGAGTAGTCAGGGTAATTTTCTGTGACTACTCCTAAAGAGGAGAAAATATGCTAAACCACATAATAAACCAGTAACATCTTAATGCTGGCTGGAAATATGCTCTCTCAGAAAATCCCATTACCTTACTGGAATGACAAACAACCTCTCCAGTTCAGCAGGGACTGAAGGAAGGGAACTGGTGACATCAAACTCCCTGTATTTCCCAGGGCTTACCTGAGGGTCGTGCCTCTATAATGTAGCCAGTTGTGGGTTTTTCTCCTGAATCTCCCTCAGTCCATTGCAGTGTCAGCCCAGAAGCAGATTTTGTCACCAGGATTTCCTGAGGGGAGCCAGGAGACCCTGAAGGAGGAAAAGAAAGCAGTAAATGAAGGTGGCATTAAACTGCAGCATGAATTGCTTCTGCTGAGAGAGGGGAACAATTATCTTGCAGTGTTGGTCAACAAATATGCACCATAAACCAGCTCTGTGGGCTACTGCCCTGATTTTTTCACTGGCTCCAGTACCAGCAGTTACATATTAATGAGGTTTACAGGTCATAGGATCATAGAATATCCTGAGTTGGAGGAAATCCACTAGGGTCATCAAAGTCCAACTCATGGCCCTACAGGGGATAGCCCCAAGAATAGGGTACCTGTGGTAATAAGGCAAGAGGAAAAAGGACTCTCATTTTACCCACTGCCACTGCTGTTTCTCATTTCAGAGGTGAAACCAGCCTGTGAGGTTCATGGAGAGATTCATGGGGACAGGCACTGCCCATTGGCTTGGAAAGATGCCATGGCCACATGAGAAAGGATTCCTGATCTACACTCAGTCTGTGGTGTGGTGGGAGAGTTAGACTGTGCAAGTGGGAAAAAAACCAAAAATCAGAGCTGTGGCCACTGCACTGATGCTCTGTGACTTACCTGACAGCTTGGTATCATTGGAAGGGATTTACCTTGTTGGATTATCTGTTTATCAAAGTCACTGACCAAAAAAGAAAACCAGTTCTTTGGGTACAGGCACTGAACCAAGCGAGGAATGCTGCCCTGCAGCTGCTCTTGACACAGCAGGAAATCCACAGATCTCTCCCTCTGCATAAGCCAATGTGTCAGGAGAGAACAATTGTAAATTCTGGTTTTGCATCCAGGAACCTCTGCTGGTTTCAGCAGCTACTCCAGTTCTGCCTTCCACTACAGAGCAGTACAGTCAGAATTATGCACTGTGCTGTCAGGCTGCAGCTCAGAAATCCCTGGCTGGCCTGTTTGCATTATGATTTATTTACAGTGTTTTGTTTATGCACATTAGACTTCCAGGTTTCAGGAACAATAAAGGAAACATGTTTTTCATGGCAGTTGTGAAAGGCACCGAATCACGTCCCATGACTCAGCTTCTCCTTGGAGCTGGAAATTCATATGAAGCCCTGAGTGCACCATTCCCTGCTGGTGCCCTGTGTTTGTAGAAGTTATCTGGGACTTATGATTTGCTTTTATAGTCCCCCTCACCTTCTGCTGGCCCAGCTGTGATGTTGGCTTGCAGTTCAGGTCCATAGGCAATGGTCCGGGCTTGCACTCGGAATAAATAAGTCACACCCTTGGTGAGATCCCGGACCTTCAGCCAGCGCTGCCAGTTCCCCTTAATGTCCACAGTCACCACCTTGCTCACCCCTGCAACAGCCACACAGATAAAAAAGTAAGAGAGAGTTTCAGTGCAAAAACAGAAATCAAGTGGAGCATATTGCATCTAGATGGTAAGTAAAATCATCTAACAGTTTGCTAAGAAAGTATTTCTTACAATTAGCAGGAGTTTAAGTAGTGATAATAGGCAATTTTCAGCACTGATAAGTATAATTAGAGTTTAAGCTTGATAAGTGGGTACTGACAAGGAAAAAACCTTACAGCACAACTGGGAAATTACCAAGAGACTACATGTAACTTCACTAATTATTCTGGGAAGAAAGGAGGAGGTAAATGAAGAGAAGTGCACATTCCAGATTGCTTCCCAAGCAAGCATTTCTCCATTCCTGCTTCCCCAGATAACCTGCAACATGGTCTGGAGGAGGAACAAGGGCCAGGTTTGTTCCATTCATCTCATCCTGCATATCCACCATCCCCATGTGGATTCAGAGTGAAGGATGTGCAGCTCACCAGGACCTTGGGGCTACAAATCTACAAAGAGGGAATGCAACCAAAGCACTGGGAGCTTAAATAAGGCTGGAGCTGGGACTTGTGTTTCACTCTTATCACTCTCTCAGAATTTTTCTTACAGGGATCAATTAAAATCAGAGTTGTTCCCTTCACCAAGGTTCATAGCCAGTTTCACCTTTAGGTTCTCAATGTTGCATAAAGGACCGAGGGGCAATGAGTGGTTTGAAAACAAAAAATTCTAGAAGTTAGTCAATGGAAAGAATTTTATTTAGAAAAGATTATACAGAATAAAAAGTACAAATTTAGAGAGTCTTTCTGGTGTTTTTTTTTTTTCTCTGTATATGTACATGACACATTTCAAACCAAGAAGGGAGGAAGTAGGAGGTTTTTCCCACTAGAAACAGCTGCTTGGTAGTTTATCTTTCCAAAAAACGCAGAAGGAAGATGCTTTCAATCCAGATGCTTATTTTATGCAAATCAAGATGATGCTTTCAGGTTTAATCACTTAAATAAAGAGTAATGTCCAAGCAATTTCTGCTCAAAGTTTTCTTCCAGATACAATTTATAACTCAGGGAATCTTTCCTTGGCTAACGAGGATGCAGTAAAAGTGCTCCCTCCTTCCAGAGGTGAACTATTTCATTTCTCTGAGACAAATCAGGAGGTATTTGTCATTTTCAAGTTATGTTCCAAAAAGAAAAAAATAAACTCAAAACTGTTGAAAAAGGCTCTGGGGCAATTTTGTTGTCTATTATTGTGTAAAACATAACAGTGTAAAGCTTAAACAATAAAAGGTCAAGCAGGGATAAGACTGTGCTAAAGAACACTGGTTTCTTTAGCTGCTGGAAAGCTTGGAAAAATGGGCAGGTAAGTGGTGGCTGGTGACTGGGAAGGCAGAAGGTGTCAGCCAAAAATCAAAGGATGGGTGGAAAGTCAAAATATAAATGAGGAAAGCTCCAAAAAAGGGTCTAGTCCATCCAGGTTGGTGCACTGCAGTGCTGACATAGAGGAATGTGGGTTTTAGCCCCACTTAAGAGCTGGACTTGATGATCCATGTGGGTTCCTCCCAGCTTGGAATATCTGTGAAAATGATGGCACCAAGGAAGGGATTCTTTTTCATGGCAGGGGAATAAATATTTTTGCTGAAAGAAAAATGTTGGCACAAGAGAAAATAGTGAGTAAAGACTGGAAAATAAATTTAGGCAAAATATTTTGCATCTGAGAAAGAGCCCTCCATAACCTTCCTGCTGACATCAGAAATCTTCCAGAGGGGAAGGAGAGACAAGCTGGAGTCAGGGGCAGCACAGGCAAAGGTGGGGAAGAGAAGAAAAGACAACAAAGGTTCTGAAGCATGTTAAGTCAAATATATGCAGAAAAAACATGATCTGACATTTCCATATTTTCAGGGGGGAAAAGTGTATTCTTGAACGTTGTGTAGGAATGAAGAAAAGGGAGGAAATGCCCAACCAGCCTGAACCTGCTGCATACCCTGTGCACATTTCTTGGTCAGAATTAGAAATGCTTCCTGTATTAGCTCTGTGCTCAGACCTGCCAGCTGACAGTGCTTTTATCCTGGTGTTTTCAATACTGGGTTTAACTTTCTCTGTGCATGAGACGTAGATATTCAGACAATATAGATCATTATTCTTTACAGGAGAAGCAAATACAAGTGATTGATATCCTTATTTCTTTGGAAAAGAGTTTAAAATGGATTGGCAATGGCTGAAATTACTCTCCCTGCTGTCACACTGCCAAAGCTGGACATCCTATTCAACTATTGGCAATCTACCAGGAATATAAAAATATTAATAAGGCCATCCACAAACCATGTCATCTTTTTTAATTCACCTTTGGAATGAATTTGTTTTTAGAGAAACTGCCAAATCTTTCTCTGTTGCTGTTCTGGCAAATTAATGCAACGTTTGTGGCCAGCACATTGTTGTGGTTTAACTGAACTCTAGTGCTGGGTGAAAAATGCTGCCTGAAAACTCCGTGTGAAGAGACACAACCACGTCCCTGCCCTGTTATCCTCCCTGTCACAGCAGAGGTGCTGCCAGTGATGACCAGCACATTTGATGCCTGGGCAATCTCTGTGATAACAGAAGTGACACATGATGTGATAAGCAACACGAATGTGCCTGACAGCTATTCTGGGATAGAGCCGACTCAGCAGTTTCAAAGGCGACGCGTGGAGACAATCAGGTACTCCCAGGCTGAGCTTCCTCTTTGCCCAGACCAGGTAATGATGGCTGTAAAATGACTTCAAATCACACAGACTATGGTTTGTGCAAGAAAATGAGAGGAGACAAGACAAAAGCTATATTCCACAATGTTATGGCTCGCTGAAGCGTTTTGGCAAAAGTGGAATTGTTTTATTTACCCTTTGCCACCTGGCTTCTCTCAGAAAACGGCAGAGAGCAAGTAGGAAATTGGGCAGAGATGAAAGGTCCTACAGTACTATTGTGTCATTTCCCCATGAATATGTATGATCAGAGGTCTTTCTTACCCTGGACAGGAGCCAGAGGCTCGTAGACGACTCGATAACCCTGCAGGACTCCATTTGCTGCTGTTGGCTCGCCCCAAGACACGTTGAGGGTCGTGCAGGTGATTTCAGAGAAGGCCAGGAAGCTGGGAGCACTGGGTGCTGAAAGGATTGCACACAGATTGAATTGCAGCAGCAGCAGGCAATCTGATATATATTATAAAACATTGCTTTATTTGCCCAGCCTAAATCTAAAGGAAACAAGCTGAGAAGGGATTTGTCAGTTGTATCCAAATGTGTGGCTGTAATCAGTCAGAAATGCAGCCTGTCCTAGAAATACAGCCAGTCAGCTGTAAAACTGAACCTCATCAGCAAACAAGGAGACAGGGCACAGGAGGGAAGAGCCCTCAGAAAGGTGCTGTGGGAGCCACCTCCTCTTCACAGCCACCACCAAGGGCATTGCCTGCACCCTGTGCCAGAGCACTCCCAGCACATCCAGCACAGGGACTGCTCAGCCTGACTGGGAGGCTGCTGATCCAGCTTAAAAAAAAATAAATAGGGAGGAATTCTAAAAGGCATGCTAATTGTCTCACAGGACCATCAGCGCAACTTCCAGGCACTAGAGATGAGTTGCTCCTGATTTCAGGTGTGGCAGCAGAAACCAGAACCAGAGCCACAAACTGTTTCCTTCTGGACCAGCTTAGTTTAGGGACTGGCTCTTCTGCCTCTCCGTCCTCATTCCAGCTGTATCACACCCTTTCCTCACACTCCACTTATTTGACGCTTTTTATTTTCTGCTTTCAAGACCAAGTGCAAATCCAAACAGCACAGCCCTCCTGCATGCCCCCTTTCCCCTGCCCGGGTGGGCAGGACAAAGTCCCGTACCCGCCTGGTGTGTCCTGCCCGGGGCAGGGCTGCTGCGGGGGCCATCCCCGGCTGCGTTGAAGGCAGAGATGCAGACCAGGTACCGCGTGTGGCTCGTCAGGTTCTTGAGCCGCACGCTCGTCTCCGGCAGGAAAAGGACCTTCACCTTCTCTGTGTCATTTAGAGTGTCGCTTTCCCAGTAGTAAATCTGTTGGGACAGCGAGACAGAATCCCAGCATTGTTAGGGTTGGAAAAACGCTCTAAAATCCTGAATCCAACCATCAACCTCCAGGTTTGCCACTAAACCAAGTTCCCAAGTCCCACATCCACTCGCCTTTGGAACGCTTCAAGGCTTGGTGACTCTACCACCTCCCTGGGCAGCCTGCTCCCATGCCTGACCACGCTTTCTGGGAAGAAATTTTTCCTAATATCTAATCAAAACCTCCCCTGGCACAACTGGAGGGCATTCCTTCTCATCCTGTCATGTGTTTCAGTATATCCTACACCTAGACATTTGGCCACTGCATCTACAAAACAACCAGAAGGACAGTGTAATCTTGCCCTGGACTTTCCTGTTAGTTGGGATACTCAGGTTTTTCAGCACACGTCAAATCTTTTCCTTAGCAAATTCCCCTGAGTCCAATGACCATGTAGCTGAGTACATCACTCAAAAACATTTGAAGAATATGGCTTATTGACAGCAGGTATGAGCTGCCAGGGTTCATTGAGGAGAGGTCACACTGCCTGTAATGCAAGCTGCCTGTCAGCACTGGCATCCTGCTACACTCTGATGGTCAGTAACTCCCCTCTGCACACACACAGCAGTCACACCACTGGTGTTCACTGCACAGCCAGGAAAATGTCCTCCTGAAGAGGGTAACAAAGATTCTCCCTAAAGTTCCTTGAGGTGCTTTTCCCCTTTCTTCCATTACATAATTTTTATCCTGATGCCATAAAATTGGGCTTCAGAGAAGTTGTTTCCAAGTGGAAAATTGGTGCCAGCCCTACTTATTGGACAGGCCTGGCAGTGAGAGCATTACAACAGGCCAAAGCAAGCCAGAGAGCTGAGAGAACAAGCCAAGGCAAGACTCCACCTTGGCTGTCCAAAGCCAAGCTGCTGAAGCCATCTATATACGTACAAAAGGGAAAGGACAGGGATTGATATATAAGGATGCTTGTTACTGCCAAGAAGGGATGCCAGATTATTCACACTGGCTTGGCTTTCCTTCACTTATGGATCTAAATTCATGGAGAGAGGCAGAGCCAGACACTGAACCTAAGCCAAGCTCTAGTGTTTGTAGACTTGCCCATTCCCACTCTCTGAGGGTCCATTCTCATGCTGGAGATGCTGAGCAGCGTGTGTCTGCAACGTGCTCATCTCCTGCAAACCAAACACAATTCATACTCTGATTTAATTTTGTTAAAGTTAAGGAAATGAAGCAATGCTTCCAAAATCTGACCCGGCTCAGGCTTCCAGCTGAGAGAAAGTTCTGCTCTTCCTAAAGCCTTGTAGCATTTGATGGAGGGAAAGCTCAGTTAATTTTCTTCAATACATTTCTTGCCCCCAGCTCTCGTGTATCTGTGTTGCTTTTTGGAGCAGATATGTTGCCTGCATAAGTGGAGCTGCCTCCTTATCTGCATTCCCTGTTTCCCCATGCTCTCCTCCATAAATAACGACACACTCTCCCTTTCCTCTCCTCCCCCCCTCCCAACCTCATTCTCTTTCTTTCGGTTTTGGGATTTGCTGCTGTTCCCTGCTGCAGCCTGAGCACTGTTCTAATTTGCCTTATGCGGCAAGGGCGACTGCACTTTGTAGAGCTCTCTCACAAGTAAACAGCAATGCCAAGTAAGATAAATGGAAACAGTAGAAAGCCGAGGATTGCCTTGTAGCCTTGGATGTTCCCGTTCTGGCTGTCTGCAGGAGGGGGGTCCCAGGTGAGCTCCAGCTGGCTCGCGGAAAGGGAGTGGACTTGGATGTTCTGTGGGGCCAGCGCCGGTGCTAGGGAGGAAGAAGGACAGAAGAATTAACAGTGACAGGCAGAATTAGCTCATATCCAGGTTTTTCATTTGCAGAAAGACCCAGGGCAGACTCTGTTTATGCCACAAGTCAGCAATGAGCCAGCCCCGGGGTTTCTGCGTCATCGGGATGTCTCGGCACAAGACGAGAGAGGAGCAGCTGAGCCTCAGGACGTGGTTGTGCTCTGCTCCATGCAGGCTGGCTTGGACACTGGATCAACTCAATCCCGCCAGCAGCTTTGGAAAAGAAAGGAAAATTTTGCCTTGGTTCCCTTGTGGTTTGGACTCACCTTTGGCAGTGGCCGGTGCTCCTGATCGACTGTTCCTGGTAAGCAAGGCAGCCCCTGCCACCATCAGCCCAAATGCCGCTCAGCAGCAAGACTTTGGACCAAAATACTGCCCAAAATTACCTCCAAACCCAGTCAGCTGCTAATCAATTCACCAATATTTTATGTATGACAGAACAACTTTTTGTTAGCTCCACTTTGATTTCACCTCCACATGCACACACTGGCTCTCTTTGGCTCCTGATGGCATTTCTTCTTTGCATTGTGCTGTGCTAGAAAACCAATCTTTAAGTGCACCTGGGTCACTCCATCCCTTCCTTTTGTCAGGATCCAACTTGGTGCAGGTGGATTTTCCTCCCCAGTGGCTACTGAGGACACTCTGTTCTCCTGACCTGCTGTCTGAGCCTCCGGCAGGTTTTAACAAAGCAGCTCCTGTTCTGCTCACAGAAAAGGTGCCCAAGTGTGTCCTGGTTGAACTGCAGAAGTGGGGAGAGAAAAGCAAGGCAAAGGCTACACTTCCCCTTTCTCTGTGTTCATGGTGCTATAGCCTTCTGCTAGACCCTCTGAGAAAGTTGTCTCTTTTCTCTCTGCCCCTTTCTGGGCCAGAAATAGAAGTGATAAAATATTCACCGCTTGCACTGGATAGCCCCGGTTAGCTGCTCCTCTGGAGATTTCTTTCTTAAGAGAGAATGACCTTCATAAGTCACACTTTTCTACCAATACTCCCTCCCCCCAGAGTTATAAAATAAAAAAGTAATTAACACCCACTCAGCCTGACACCAACTATTTATTTTGTTCTAACTGTGTGGTTTCCATATTATCACTGCCCACCCTGCCGTTAATGGAAATGTTAATAACCAGCGCCAGGTTGTTGTGACAGATGCTTGGGCTCATTATCAGAAATTCTTATTTACCGCTCCATTAAACGACAGAATCGCACAAAAAAACAATTCAATCAAAACTAACTGGAGGAATTTTAACAGCCACATTAATAATCCAAAACATAAATAAAGTTAATGTCTTTTGCATGTTTGCCATCGGCAACTCTATTGCAAAATTATTGCTATACAATTAAAATGTGAAAGGTAAAATTGAAAATAGCCTTTATCCCAGGGCTCGGTTAAAACTATTTGTTTATTGTGGTTTTTTTGTTTCCTTTTTGGCTGGATGGTGAATACATGAGGTGACAGTCACCATCAGTAAACCC